>NC_058521.1:519254675-520611175 GCF_904849725.1 Hordeum vulgare subsp. vulgare
TACTGCTGCTACTACTGTTGCTACTGCTGTTACTTGTCCTGATCTACTGCTACTGTTGCTACTACTGTCGCTTGCTATTGTTGCTACTTGCTACTACTGTCACTACCGCTGTTCCTTGCCACTGCCGTTACTCGCTACTTTGCTGTTACTACTTTGCTTGCAGATACTAATCTTTCAGGTGTGGTTGAATCTGATAAATTCAGCTGCTAATACTTGCGAGTATTCTCTCACCTCCCGTCGTGCGAATCAACAAATTTGGGTTGAATACTCTACCCTCGAAAACTGCTACGATCCCACGCGCTGGTGGGCGTCAACAACATTCTTCTGGTGCCGTTGCAAAGGGGAAGAACAGTTGACATCAATCCCCAAGCTTAGGCGCTTGAGTCTTCCTTGAATATTATCTTGGGGTGCCTCGGGCATCCCCAAGCTTAGGCTCTTGCCTCTCCTTATTCCTTCATCCATCGTGCTCTCACCCAAAACTTGAAAACTTCAATCACACAAAACTCAACAAAACTTCGTGAGATCCGTTAGTATAATAAAATAAATCACCACTTCAAGTACTGTTCTGAACTCATTCTAAATTCATATTAGCATTATATCTACTGTAATTCAACTTCACCATGGTTGATACCCCCCGATACTACCCATAGATTCATCAAAATAAAAGAACAATGCATAGAAAACAGAATCTGTCAAAACAGAACAGTCTGTAGCAATCTATATACTCCGTATACTTCTGATATCTCAAAAAATCTAAAAATTTACGAACTTCTGGAAACTTTGCATATCAATCAGCAGAAAAAATAATCAACTCAAAAGCTCTTCCAGAATAAAAATGAAAATTAATTTCGTGAGCAGAAAGTTTCTGTCTTTTCTCAGCGTGATCAAACAACTATCACCCAAACTAATCGTAAAGGCTTTACTTGGCACATTATTTTTAAAAACACAAAGGAATTGTACAAGGGGATAATTATTTTTTTGAGAAACTTTCTTGAAAAATTCTACATTGTTTCCATGAGCATGAACACAAGTGTTCAAGGTCGACCCTCACTTCCGCAATGCATCACCTTTCAATCGCTTCTCTTTTTGAATTTTTTTAAGTTCCCCTCTATATTTGTTGTTTTTAAACTAAATAAAAGCACTCAACAGAAATAAATGACTCTCTAAAACTTCCGGGTTGTCTCCCAGGCAGCGCTTTCTTTAAAGCCATTAAGCTAGGCATAAAGTGCTCAAGTAATGGATCCACCCGGATCCCAAGGTATATCAAAGCCAATTTTAATTAGCAATGATTTGAGATTTAGTAGTGAGCACAAGGTAACATATATCAAGCAATGACAAAGTCTAACTCTCTTCCTATGCATTGGCATGTCATAAAAAACATTTCATGCACACCAAGTAAAGGCCAATACATAGCATAAGCAGTTTCTTTCAATTTTATCGTATTGGAAACATAGAGAGGTGGAGATGTAGTTCCTCTCTCATAATAACTGCAAGTAGGAGCAGCAAGCACATGCATATTATATTCATCAAAATCATGATGTTTAACATAAGGGACTACAGCTAGCTCATGTTCATAAGCATCATTCATATTGGCAACATGGCCACAAGCATAGCATGCATCAAGTTCATCAAAAAGGGATATTTCAAATGAATCCAAGGGATCATAGCATTCATCCTTCGGTAAGAACGAAGGGAAATTAAATAATGTGTGGGTAGAAGAGTTACTCCCATTAGAAGGTGGACACGGTTAGCTAGTCCACTCTTCCTCCTTTTGTTCTTCGCTCTCCTCGTCATCTTTTTCATCTAATGAGCTCACAATTTCAGCATTTTCTTCTTCCATAGTTACCTGCAAAAGAATAGTCTCTTCTTGGGCAGCATAGAATTTCTCCATAAATCGTTCAATATGGGAATTATATTCATAATTAGTATAACAATAACGAAGCATAGCCAAATTTTCAGATCGGTAAGGATCATCATCATTATCATCACACCCTTTAAACACAGCCTCAATTTCATAAGCACCCATAAAAGCAACAAACTCTTCTATTTGCTCCACATCATAGTAATCATATATACCATTAGCATAAGAAGCCAAGGTTCTGTGATCATTAAATTCACAAGGAAAGGGAAGGTGTGGAGCCTTCATCCTAGAGCAACAAGTAACACCATATCTCTTGCATAGTTCCCAAGCATACCATTTCAACTAATGGATTTGATCCCATAAAAGTTTCCCTTTTTGAGTCAAGCGACAATCCCTAAAGTATTCACGTTGATCCAACGTGTATCCCATTATATAATTGAATGGGGATTTCTCAGGATTATTAAAGAAGTGCATAATATTTTCCACATAACGAGCCTCGAGGGTTTTAGGAGGTTCCCCATCTCCATGAGTAGCAAGTACACCTAATTTTTTTGGTATTTCGTGTTCCATATCCATAACTAAAGATAGAGAACAACTTAGAACAGAAAATAAATATAGTTAGTGATAAAGCAAACAAGCACACACGAGGATATTCACCCCACGCTATTGCTCCCCGGCAACGGCGCCAGAAAAGGTCTTGATAACCCACATGTATAGGGGATCAATTGTAGCCTTTCTCGATAAGTAAGAGTGTCGAACACAACGAGGCGATAAAGGTAGGACAAATATTCCCTCAAGTTCTATCGACCATCGATACAACTCTACGCACACTTTACGTTCGCTTTACCTAGAACAAGTATGAAACTAGAAGTCCTTTGTAGGAGTGATAGGATAGGCTTGCAACAAAGTAAAGAACCCGTAAATAAAACTAGGGGATGGTTAGATAAAGAAAGAACTACGAGTGTCTAACGAGTGTGGAAAAGTGGTGGTAGGAGTTGCGGAATTGTCCCTAAGCAATTGAGTATGTTACTAGATGAATAGCAAGTATCATGTGGGAGAGGCCTCTGCTAGCATGTTATCCCTTACTTGGAATTCTATGTACTTATGATTGGAACTATTAGCAAGAGTACGCAACTACTAACGTTCATTAAGGTAAAACCCAACCATAGCAATAAGATATATTGGTCCCCCTTCAATCCCATATGCATCAATTTCTATGCTAGGTTTGAAGCTTCTGTCACTCTAGCCTGCCAATACATAGTCCTATCAACATACAACTAACTCTATGGTGTGATCCATGCGCGCGATCATATGATGGGCACCAAAGGACAGCAACATAACTACAAGCAAATTAAATCAATCATAGCAATTCATCAATCACCGATAGGACAACGATAATCTACTCACACATCATAGGATAACAACACATCATTGGATAATAATATGTAGCATAAAGCACCATCTTCAAGTAGAGGGTACAGCGGGTTGTGGGAGAGTGAACCGCTGAATATAGATGGGGGAAGATGATGGAGATGTTGGTGAAGATGACGGAGGTGTTGATGTAGATCGCCGTCACACGATGATGTCCCGGGTGGCGTTCCGACGCCGCCGGGAGAGAGGGGGAGAGAGCCCCCCTCCTTCGTCTTCTTCCTTGATCTCCTCCCTAGATGGGAGAAGGGTTTCCCCTCTGGTCCATGGTCTGCATGGAGGCGGAGGGGCGAGAGCCCCTCCTAGATTGGATCTCTCTCTGTGTCCTTTTGTTTCTGCGCTCCCAGATTCTCCGTTTCACCATTTCTTAAATTCCCGGAGATCCGTAACTCCGATTGGGCTGCAATTTTAACGCGATTTTCTTCCCGATATTATATTTCATACGGAGAAAGAAGGGCTCCAACCGCCTTAAGGAGTGGCCACAAGCCTGCCAGCCGCGGGCCCACCCCCTGGCCACGGCTACAGGGCTTGTGGGCACTCCGTGCATTGCCTCGCGTTGATTCTTCTTCCCAAAAATCATAAATATTCCAAAAAAATCCCCGTAAGTTTTTATTACATTTGGACTTCGTTTGGTATGGTTATTCCATGAAACAAAAAACATGCAACAAACATGAACTGGTACTGGGCACTGGATCAATATGTTAGTCCCAAAAATAGTATAAAAAGTTGCCAAAAGTATATGAAAGTTGTAGAATATTGGCATGAAACAATCAAAAATTATAGATACGACGGAGACGTATCACTTCCAAACCCTGGAAGTATCCCTTTGAGAACTCAACTCCACCGTGCGCAAGCCCCACGGTGGACGCCAACTATCATGGTTTTGTCATGGCAGATGTCCTCGTGAAAGGACTTAGAGATGGAGCCATCGCAGCTTGGTGGCGACTCAAAGGGGTTGAGCAGAAGCGAGACTCGGGTTTACCAAGGTTCGGCCCCTCCGATGGAGGTAAAAGCCTACGTCCTGCTTTTTGTATATTGATGGTGGAATCGATTACAAGGGTGTGTAACTCGCGTGACCTAGCTCTCGATGGATTGTAACCTAATCTTTCTACCCTAGAGACTCGCCTTTATATTCAGGTCGAGGCCCTAGGTTTACAAGAGTACAGGTCACATTGTAAGTCGTGACCTGATATATGTCTAAACCGCCGTGTCTCGCAAGCAAGGACACTACCTGGCCAGTCTTCCTCTTCATGGCCTTGAGTCGCCATCTGGGCTCTTGGGCTCAGCCGATTCTCTGCCGGAGATCACCTCACCCCTTCTGGGTCCTGGGCCCTAGGCCATCTTGATCATGATTGACGAGTTGCCATGAACCTGACCCGGCCTAACATGGCGGGTCATACAACGGGTAATAGCCCCAACACGATGGATCCTCGGAACTCTTCCAGAACCTTCGTCCCAAAACCGGTAACCTTCCGGAACTCTTCCAGAACTCGAATACGTACTTCCTGTATATAAATCTTAATTACGAAGCTACTCGTCATCTCCGGTATCTCACCCGAGACTCCGAACAACCTTTGTTTCTCAACAAAAAACTCAACTATATCTATATCATCACCAAACGTTAAGTGTGCAGACCCTCCAGGTTCGAGAACTATGCAGACATGAGCAGGACACCTTTCAACCTCTTGTGTTCCGAGGCCATTTCTTTACATGCTAGGCTCGTCAAGTTTAACCCAAGTGTTCTGCATGTGCAAAACTGGCTTACACCCGTTGTATGCGAATGTAGAGTCTATCACACCCGATCATCACGTGGTGCCTCAAAATGACGAACCTTTGCAATGGTGCACACTTGGGGAGAACAGAATTTTATCTTGAAGTTTTAGTTAGGGATTGATTGGAATCTCTGGCGATGGCTAGATGAATGCTGATGACAACAAACCTTCCCCTGCAACGGCACCAGAAGAATGCTGCTAGCACTCCTCGGCAACGAAAATAGAAGAATGTTGTTGATGGCCCACCAGCGCGTGGGTTCGCAGCAGTTTTCGAGGGTAGAGTATTGAACCCAAATTTGTTGGTACACCAGGCAGGAGGTGAGAGAATACTCTCGAGTATTAGCAGCTGAATTTGTCAGATTCAACCACACCTGAAAGATTAGTATCTACAAGCAAAGTATCAGTAGCAAAGTAGTATGATAACAACGGTGTCAGAAACGATCTGTTGAGATAGACTATTCCTAACGATTGTATCAATGGCACCAAGTTGCCTCGTTGACGAAAATTGTCAGTTCCCGTCAACGATCAGCGAATCAAGATTGTAGCTGGTAGCAGCAGTGTAATGACCAATAGCAGCGCCAAGGAACAGCAGTAGTGAAAGCAGTAGCAAGTAGCAACAGTAGCAAGCGACAGTAATAGCAACAGTAGCAGCAGCAGCAGAGCAAAATAAGTAACAGCATTAGCGGAGCCAGGGCTTGGCCCACTGGCCCACCCACTAAGGTGGAACGTGGCGCACATATTTTTCTTATTTTCCAAAACTGCTCCCCGTAAATTTTCAGGACGTGTGGAGAACTTTGATTTCTGCACAAAAATAACACCAAGGCAATTCTGCTGAAAATAGAGTGAGTCCAGGTTAGTTCCATTCAAATCATGCAAATTAGAGTCCAAAACAAGGGCAAAAGAGTTTGGAAAAGTAGATACGATGGAGACGTATCAGGGATCATCTTATAATTCTACCGTCGTCCTAAGCAAAATAAGATGCCTAAAAGGATTAACATCACATGCAAATCATATAAGTGACATGATATGGCCATCATCATCTTGTGCTTTTGATCTCCATCTCCAAAGCACTGGCATGATCTCCATCGTTACCAACATGACACCATGATTTCCATCATCGTGTCACCATTGGATTGCCGTGCCAACTATGCTTCTACAACTATTGCTAACTCATAGCGATAAAGTAAAGCAAAAAAGCCACAATGTAATTAAAGAAAACCCTATGTCTCCTACCGCTTGTCGTACTCATCGACATGCAAGTCGTGATAATCTATACAAAACATGATCATATCATACATCACATATATCTCATCGTGTCTTTGGCCATATCATATCACAAGATACCCTCCAAAAAAAGTTAGACGTCCTCTACTTTGTTGTTGCATGTTTTATGTGGCTGCTATGGGTAACTAGCAAGAACTGTTCTTACCTATACAAAGCCACAACGGTGATATTCAAGTTGCTATTTGAAAGCACAATTGATCCCTAAGTTTGTTTTGCTAATTAATAACAACATATGTGTCATTAAACTAATGATTCTATCTAAGTATATTTCAAAAAATTTTAAAGATGGATGGGCTAAAGGATTGTGAGTAGAAACCCCTTGATGCAAGGAAAGGAATAGGATTTCCCAAGCTTCAAGCTACAAGACTCTACATTTTATATTTGTGAGAAATCACTTCTGAGTACATAGGAAAGCCAATACTATTAAAAGAGGGTGATGTATCTATGATGAATTCGTTACTCGAGAGCTTCAAGAATCAGAATTTCCAGTTTAAAATCGGTCTCACCGAGATTTGGAAACTGCCCTAGGTCACCATATCGGTATCACCGAGATTCGTGTATCGGAAGTTACCACATTTAGTGCAACTTGGTACCATCAACATTCATGTTGATGTCATCGAGTTGGGCAATAATGATGTAATGGTTGGCTTTTTGGAGATGCCTATATATACCCATCCACCACCTCTGATTCATAGAGGAAGCACTCGAAACACACACACACTTGCCATATCCATTTTTCTCATATAGAGACACCTATTCATGTGTTGAGATAAAGATATTCCAATCCACCCATTAGAGATTTGATCTCTAGCCTCCCCAAGTTGCTTTCCACCAAATCAATCTCGTCTACTCATGCCAAATCTGTGAGAGTGATTGAGTGTTGGGGAGACTATCTTTTGAAGCACAAGAGCAAGGAGTTCATCGTTCTACCGCATCTATTACCTTTTGGAGGGTGGTGCCTCCTAGATTGGTTAGGTGTTGCTTGGGAGCCTCCTACTTCATGTTGTGGATTTGAACCAAGAAGTTTGTAAGGGCAAGGATATCGCCTACTTCGTGAAGATCTACCTCGAGTGAGGCTAGTCCTATATGGACGTAAGCCATGGTGGAATAGACAAGACCGCTTTTTTGTGGACCCCTTGTGGGTGGAGCCCTCCGTGGATGCTCGCACGCATTGCCCTCGGTGGATTGAAGTGTTCACTAACATGGATGTACGATAGCACCACCTATGGAAACCACACCTAAAATCATCGTGTCAAGCTTTGCATTTGATCTTCCTATCCATTCCCTCTACTTACATTTGCATGTCTTTCTTTTCCGCTTCAATACTCTTAGATGTGCATGTGTAGGGTGTGTTGACTTACTACAACCGCTAAGACTGGCCCACAACTAAAATTGGAAAAATGCTAAGTTTTTATTTGGTCAAGTTGGCTAATTACCCCCCCTCTAGACATACTTTGCATCCTACACTATTTAAACTTCTACAAGGACCGCCTCTGTCGAATCCAATTCAACTAAAGTGGGAGAGGTTAACACCCGACAACCATCTTTATGCAACAAGTTGCATGTTAGTCGATGGAACCGGTCTCTCCTTCATGGATGAGTAAGGTTGGTTCAGGTCGCTTCATCCCACAATACCGCCGAATCAAAATAACACTAAGGAAGTAAGAAATCTGAACATCAATGCCCACAAACACTTTGTGTTCTACTCGTGCATGTTATCTACGCATATACCAAGCTCATGTTGCCACTGTTGGGGAACGTCGCATGGGAAACAAAAAAAATCCTATGCTCACCAAGATCAATCTATGGATATCAACAGCTACGAGAGGGTAGTGCATCTACATACCCTTGTAGATCGCTAAGCGGAAGCATTAATAAATACGATTGATGTAGTCGATCGTCTTTGCGATCCAATCATGAACGCCCCGATCAAATGCCGAACGAACGTCACCTGCACGTTCAGCACACGTACGGATCGATGATGGCTTCACCTACTCGATCCAGTGATCGGTGGTGAATAAGTAGCTTGAGTTCTCCGGCAGCATGACGACGTGGTGGCTGTGGTGGTGGAGCTGTCCTTGCAGGGATTCGACAAGCGGTGCCGCGATAAAATGTGAGAGACGTACTACGAGAGAGAGAGAGAGAGAGAGAGAGAAGGCAACATCGTGGCTGTTTTAAGGTGCAAATGCCCTCCCTTTTCTCTAGTATATATAGGTGGGAGGGAGAAGGGGTGGCTCCCTAGGGATTAATCCTAGGGTGGGGCAGCGGCTACCATGGTGGCTTGGCCCCCAAGTTTGCTGGGGTGTCGACCAACTCTAGGCCAGCCCACCTCCTTGGCCGCATGGTACATAGGTGGGAGGTGCAACCAGAGCACTATGGGCTGGTGATACACCTCTCACTTCCCATGGGGCCCTCCGGGAAAGGTGGAACTCTTCCGGAACCTTCGTCACAAAACAGGTAACCTTCCGGAACTGTTCTGGAACTCGAATACCTACTTCCCATATATCAATCTTCACCTCTGGCCATTACGAAGCTCCTCATCATGTCTGGGATCTCATCCGGGACTCCTAACAACCTTTGGCCACCAACAAAATAACTCAACTATATACATATCATTACCGAATGTTAAGTGTGTAGACCCCATGGGTTCAATATCTATGCAGACATGAGCGAGACACCTCTACGGTCAATAACCAATAGTGGGACCTGGATGCCCATATTGGTTCCTACATATTCTATGAGGATCTATATTGATCGAACCACGATATCAAGGATTCAGCTAATCCCGTATCCAGTTCCCTTTGTCCATCGGTATGTTACTTGCCTGAGATTCGATCGTCGGTATCCCCATACCTAGTGCAATTTCGTTACTAGCAAGTCTCTTTACTCATTCTGTAATACAAGATCTCGTGACTAAGTCGTTAATCACATTCCTTGCAAGCTTATCGTGATGTTGTATTAGTGAGTGGGCCCTGAGATAACTCTCCATCATACGGAGTGACAAATCCGAATCTTGATCCATGCCAACTCAACAAACACCCTTGGCTATACATGTAGAGCATATTTATAATCACCCAGTTACGTTATGACGTTTGATACACACAAGGCATTCCTTCGGTGTCAGTGAGTTGCATGATCTCATGGTCATAGGAACAGATACATTGACATGCAGAAAGCAATAGGAGTAAAGTTGATACGATAAAATGCTATGCTTTTGGTTTGGGTCTTTTCCATCACATCATTATCGTAATGATGTGTTCCCGATAGCAAATGACAACTCATGTCCATGGCTAGGAAACCTTAGTCATCTTTGATCAATGAGCTAGTCCACTAGAGGCTTACTAGGGACACTTTATTTTCTATGTATCCACACATGTACTTGAGTTTCTGATCAATACTGTTGGGTTCTACCGTAGGTGCATTGCATGCAAATTAAAATTTTCCTATGCGAAGAACAACCAACAACATTCTACAGAGATGGATCACATATTTTTACCACTAGACGTGCAGTGCTGCGTTGTGGAAGTAGATGATGTAGCGCGTTTGCGTGGTCCATCTCCTGCTCGTCCGATCTCCCTCGAACAACTGATCGTTAGATCCGCGACCCACGAAAAGTAAGTCGCCAGATCCCACGTATAGGTTTGCTGGTGTGGCATAGGTGCACCGTTTCTAACGGTATCCGTGTGTGCAGGAGGAACACCGTGCGACAGACTGCTAGGTCCGGATCACACAATTGGCGATGGCGAGTGGAGGTGGGTAGGTGCAACACATGCTTGTCCCTATTGACGATGCTGAAGCTATCAACCAATTAAGTGTGCCGCACCTCCACTATATATAGGCATCCGGCGCAGGCTCAACTCTTTGACCTCGCACAGACCCTAAAGCCCACGTGTTCCTTCCCTTATTTGTGCGACCCCTGTTGGAAATATGCCCTAGAGGCAATAATAACTTAGTTATTATTATGTTTATTTGTTCATGATAATCGTTTATTATCCATGCTATAATTGTATTGATTGGAAACACAATACTTGTGTGGATACATAGACAAAACACTATCCCTAGTAAGCCTCTAGTTGACTAGCTCGTTGATCAAAGATGGTCAAGGTTTCCTGACCATAGGCAAGTGTTGTCACTTGATAACAGGATCACATCATTAGGAGAATCATGTGATGGACTAGACCCAAACTAATAGACTTAGCATGTTGATCGTGTCATTTTGTTGCTACTGTTTTCTGCGTGTCAAGTATTTATTCCTATGACCATGAGATCATATAACTCACTTACACCAGAGGAATACTTTGTGTGTATCAAACGTCACAACGTAACTGGGTGGCTATAAAGATGCTCTACAGGTATCTCCGAAGGTGTCCGTTGAGTTAGTATGGATTAAGACTGGGATTTGTCACTCCGTGTGACGGAGAGGTATCTCGGGGCCCACTCGGTAATACAACATCACACACAAGCCTTGCAAGCAATGTGACTTAGTGTAAGTCACGGGATCTTGTATTACGGAACGAGTAAAGAGATTTGCCGGTAAACGATATTGAAATAGGTATGCGGATACTGACGATCGAATCTCGGGCAAGTAACATACCGAAGGACAAAGGGAATGACATACGAGATTATATGAATCCTTGGCACTGAGGTTCAAACGACAAGATCTTCGTAGAATATGTAGGATCCAATATGGGCATCCAGGTCCCGCTATTGGATATTGACCAAGGAGTCCCTTGGGTCATGTCAACATAGTTCTCGAACCCGCAGGGTCTGCACACATAAGGTTCGACGTTGTTTTATGCGTATTTGAGTTATATGGTTGGTTATCGAATGTTGCTCGGAGTCCCGGATGAGATCGCAGACGTCTCGAGGGTTTCCGGAATGGTCCGGGACAAAGATTGATATATAGGATGACCTCATTTGATTACCGGAAGGTTTTCGGAATTACCGGGAATGTACCGGGACTGACGAATGGGTTCCGGATGTTCACCGGGAGGGGCCAGCCCACCCGGGGGAAGCCCATAGGCCTTAGGGGTGCCACACCAGCCCTTAGTGGGCTGGTGGGACAGCCCAAGAAGCCCTATGCGCAGGAGAAAGAAAAATCAAAGAGAAAAGAAAAAAGGGGGAAGTGGGAAAGTGGAGAAGGACTCCACCTTCCAATCCTAGTTGGACTAGGATTGGAAGGGGAGGACTTCCCCCCTTCACTACTGGAATCAGAGAATTTGCCATCTGCTTCTTCTTTGCCGTCTGCTGGCTGATGGCAAAGACACTCTTTGCCATCAGCTACCCAAAACCTGACGGCAAAGAGGAGGCTGATGGCAAACGTCATCTTTGCCATCTGCTGCTTCTTTGTCGTCTGCCAGCTGACAGCAAAGCACATGCACGCAGACGGCAAAGAACACACCCCCACACCGCCCTCTAACCCATAACGGTCCACCTCTTTGCCGTCAGCCTGTTACCACTTTGCCGTCGGGGACAGACGGCAAAGAGGCAACTAGACCTAACGTCGTCAACCCCCACCCCACCCCCTCTCTCCCCCATAACGGCTCACCAGTACAGCCCCCAACTCTCTCGCTGCGCCGCCGCCGGAGCTCGTCCTCCCTCCTCCCTCCTCCCTGCGACCCGCTGCCGGAGCTCGCTCCTCCTCCTCCCTGCGACCCCTCCTCCACCATCGTGCCCCTGCTCCACCACCGCCCCCTCCTCTCCATGCCCTGCTCCACTACCGCCCCTCTTCCTTGCGACCCCCTGCTCGACCACCGCCCCTCCTCTCCGTGCCCCTGGTCCAGCTTGCCGTCGGCATTTCCCCCGAGCTCCACCTCGTCGCTGACGTCTCCCCTAGCCCCTTGTAAGTCCTCCGGCCCTCCTTTCCTCCCTTTGCCTCTTTGCTAAGGGTAATTTAGTTAAGTTAAGTTACTTTGGTTAATTTAGTTAGGTTATTGTTATTAGGTTCTTGTTTCTATTAGGTTCTTACTTTAAGTTGTTTAGGTTAATTTAGTTAAGTTACTTAGGTTAATTTACTTAGGTTAATTTTTATTAGGTTCTTAGATTAATTTTTATGAGGTTGCAAATTTTTCTTCAAGTTTCATATAGGCTATTTAAAGAAAAAAATAGAATTGATTAACACTAGTTCTAAATATTGCGAAGAAAAAAGACTCTTGTATTTTGCTTCAAGTTCTATATTGTTCTTCCTATTATATGAAAATTTAAAGTGGACATGTCATATTGGACATGTGATTTGGACACGTGATATTTGGAATTGGGACATGTCATGCCGAAATTTCCCGTGAAAGGAGAAGAATAGGAGAGGAGGAGGAGAAAAGGAGAGGAGGAGGAGGAGGAGAAGAGGAGAGGAGGAGGAGGAGGAGGAGAAGAAGAAGAAGAAAAATACCTTCTCCTTCTTCTCCTCCTCCTCCTTCTCCTTCTTCTTGATTTCTTCTTCTTCTCCTCCTCCTCCTCTTTCTTCTCCTCTTTATTATTCTCCTTACCTTATTTTTCCCAACAATGAGATAATTATCCCATTTAGCTATAAAATGACATAATTAGCATATTTGTGCTGATCGGGTGGATTTACATGTGACAGTTGTCTCTTCGGTGTGAGGTCTGCTGTGCGAAGACCTCCCCATGCGATGTACTAGCTCCGCCCCTGCATTTGTGGGTCAGTACACATGTCATCTCCTCCTCGCCCCTTCATTTACTATGGGTCGGTTTCCGGATGAAACTTCCTAGATTTAGGTAATTAAATTAATTTATCAGTATGCGTGACCAGTATGCATCTCCCGTTCGAAAGGGAGACATCTATAA
The DNA here is from genome assembly GCF_904849725.1 of Hordeum vulgare subsp. vulgare. Taxonomy (NCBI): domain Eukaryota; kingdom Viridiplantae; phylum Streptophyta; class Magnoliopsida; order Poales; family Poaceae; genus Hordeum; species Hordeum vulgare. The sequence continues at coordinate 519,267,819 of NC_058521.1, forward strand.
ATATGCATGTCTTTGCATATTTATAACCGCCATCCTTTCAAATTGTCCAACATTATCCATGGATAGCCCGAGTATGTGTAGATTGGGTTCGTTTTCCCATATGCTGTGCTCTAGATCCGATGCGGAATTTCGTCAGTGCCTCCCTGTTATTCTTCGGATGCACATCCTCTCTGTTTATTGCGGAGGCATGTATCAGGAGAACAGCGGGGAGGTGCTGCCGAAATTTTGCATTGGATCCGGAGCAGAGCATGGGAAAACGAACCCAATCTACACATACTCGGGTGGGATTAGGACCTATCTTTACCTATTGGCGTGTAGGTTGCCTGGACGTAATAAAAATGGCGAACCTGATTAACAGATGAATATAAATGCTAAATTATATATAAATATATTTCTTCTGTCTTTAGTAGCTAGGAAAGATGAGTGATCGTGCATGGATGTATACCGGTCACCCTAGTCAGAAAGAGATGACGAAAGAATGGTTTGTAAAAACAAAGGAATTTGTGAAAGCCGCATTCGCAAATGGCCAGGAAAGAAACTATTGCCCCTGTCCTGGATGCGACAACTATAAAAAGATGATAGAGGCTGTAATGATTAAACACCTGCAGAGGAGGGGTTTTAAGCCTAATTATACGGTATGGACATTTCATGGTGAGTCTATACAACGCGCAAGAGCTGAGGTGGTCCGTCGCCGCACGGACGAGCATGGTACCGGGATCGAAGACATGGTGCAAGACTTTGATGATGCTCGGGATTTGGAAGATGAGATGGAGGAATCTGCGAAGGCCTTTTATGAAATGTTGGAGTCTTCAAAACGTCCTTTCCATGAGCACACTGAGCTCTGTCAGCTGGATGCAATTGCACAAGTAATGGCTCTGAAGGCTCAGTTCAACTTGGGAAAAGAATGCTACAACGCGATGATGACACTATTTGGACGCTTCCTACCCAAAGGCCATGTCATGCCTGCAAACCTGTACCAGCCGGAAAAAATACTTCGTGTACTTAAGATGCCCTATGAGAACATAGATGCATGTGAGAAAGGATGTGTCTTATTTAGGAAGGAGTATGCACACTTGGACTATTGTCCCAATTGCGAGTCTTGCAGGTATCTTGTGGTAGACAACGGTATGGATGAGAAGAGGAAGACCAAAATCTCAGTTAGTGTTCTTTGGTATATGCCAATCGTACCAAGACTTCAACGTCTTTTCATGGTCGAAGAGACATCCAGACAGATGACATGGCACAAATTGGGCAAAAGAACCGAACTAGATGCGGATGGGAATAAGATGATGGTACACACATCGGATGGGGAAGCGTGGAAATATTTTGATGGTTTGCATCAGGATAAAGCGGCAGATCCAAGGAATCCTCGAGTCTGCGCCGCCACGGATGATTTTAATCCCTTCAGCATGAAGGCAACCAATACAATTGTTGGCCTGTATTTGTCATTCCACTCAATCTCCCCCCGGGTAGATTATGCAAAGAAAGAACATATTTCTGACGTTGATTATTCCAGGGCCCAATTATCCGCGGAAGTATATGAATGTGTACCTGCAACTGCTTAAGGATGAATTGGAAGAAGCTTGGGATAATGGGGTCAAGACATACGATGCCGCTAAAAAAACTTCAAAATGCATGTGTGGTACATGTACTCTATGCATGACTTGCTAGTGTATGCACTATTCTCTGGATGGTGTGTACATGTACTCAAGGCAGCTCTTTAGTTTCATTGGTTGCAGGAGGGTCGGAAGTATTCTTGCTTTGACTTGCATAGACAGTTCATGGATCCTGACCATCAGTTCAGAAAAGACAAGAAGAACTTTACCAAAGGCACCACCTGCGTTCACAGGCCAACAGATCCTGGATCAGTTAAACGCCCTCGAGCCTGATCCAGAGCGTCCAGGGTATTTCAAGGGGTATAATTCAAAACACGCCTAGACTCACAAGCCATGCTTCTGGGATCTGCCTTACTTCAAAGACCTCCTTCTTCCACACAATATCGACATGATGCACACTGAAAAGAATATCGGAGAGGCTATTTTTGGTACATTGTTCGTCATGGATGGGAAGACAAAGGATAATATTAAGGCTAGAGTGGATCAAGAGACACTATGTCATAGACCGTTACAAAACATGCGAGAAGGCAAAGGAAAGCAGAAGTGGTCGAAGCGAAAGGCCTGGTTCCAGTAGCATGCACATGGGACAATGCTCTAATAATCATGATCATCACACTTTTATATACTCACATCTCAAAGCTTAGAACGATGATGACTCTATGGAAATGCCTCCGGCAGTGTACCGGGATGTGCAACGATCTAGCTTGGCGTATGACATTGAAACATCTCGCTAGCTATCTTATGATCAAGCAATGGCAATATGAGAGTGACGACACAAGTCATGAGACGGAACGATGGGAGTTGCATGTCAATATATCTCGGAATGGCTATGAAAATGCCATAGTAGGTAGGTATGGTGGCTGTTTTGAGGAAGGCATATGGTGGGTTTATGTACCGGCAAAAGTTGCGCGTCACTAGAGAGGCTAGCAATGGTGGAAGCTGGAAGTGCATCTATACCATGGACTCACATTAGTCATGAAGAACTCATATACTTGTTGCAAAAGTTTTTATTATTAATCGAAACAAAGTGATGAACGTATACTCCTAGGGGAAGGGTTGGTAGGTGTTAACCATCGCGCGATCCCGACCTCAACACAAAGGATGACAATCAATAGATCAATTATGCACCAACTTCCTAACATAGTGGTTCACCATACGTGCATGCTACGGGAATCACTAACTTTAACACAAGGGCTTCGTAGTCTTCAAATGTTATTGGTTCCAGCCTAAGAAGACTAGAAGGACTCATGAACATATAGGACTAGTCGAAATCAATCAAAACACCCATTTAGATGTTCCCGATGTCTATAATACGGCTCAACAGGCGACCCAAGTTTTCTATCTACCGTGGGCATGCCAAACGGATAAGAATCTGGAAGGTTGGTATGTTGTTTATGAAGTGCCGCCACATGTGAGACCACCTCTCCCAAATGAACATGATTATGAACCTCACATTAACCCAGACACATATGATGGAGAATTCTTCCAAGAAACACGCCTTTCCAAGAAATGTTTCAAGAACCGCCGCGCTTCACCCAAGAACATGGAAGTAGACAGCGACAATGAATCCGACTCCAGCCCTGAGCCGGAACCATAAGACCTGGAACTCGTAGAGGTTACTGATGCGGATGACCTGCCAATGCTTCAATGATTAAAGGAAGGCCTTTCACAACTTCACGCCGTTGAACCCGATGAGCACGTCATTCATGAAGACATGCGTGATAGTGATGATGATGATGCATTTATTGATGATGAGTATTAGTTTGTAAGATTCACAACTTAAATTATATATATTTTAATCTTTATTATTCATGTACATATTATTATTCATGTCAGTTATTCAATTTTTTTTATGTTGTACTAATTTATTTTAATCTTTATCATGGCAGGTCACCAGGTGTGGAAAGATGGTGGGCGCTGGTCCAGATTGCTCGACGGGTTCTTCCCAGGTGCCCCGCACGAGGGGTGGTACTTCCCTTCCACCCCTATCTGTCCGTAGAGCCTTGGCAGACAGTCTGTCGACACCACCTGTGGGTTCTTCTTCGTCGGCGGCATTGCCCACTGGGAGAGGTGCTGGTCGGGTAGGGAAGAAGGGGAAGGGTACAGGGAGAGGTGGTGGCTGCGGAAGATCCAGGAGGACTATTGAGCCGTCCTCGCCTCCACTACCAGCTCATTCACCCAAGCACAGGACTACTGTGGTCGACCCGTTTGCGGAGGAGGATACGGGGACTCCGTTCCAGGAGCTTGGTGTTGACGGGCATTCGTCCCATGAGACTCCGGTCCAGGAGCAGCCTCAGCTCGAGGTGCATTCGGCCCATGAGACTACGGTTCCGGAGGCTTCACCCGACGTGGAGAGGCCCGGATGGGAGACCTGGCCGGATCGTACCGAGTTGCTGGATTGGACCGAGGGTCCGGGTGGCTCAGGGGGCGGGGATGGCGGGGATGAGCTTACGGATAGTAAGGGCGATGTGCAGGTGGACGGGGCCACCGTGTACAAGCGTGGTAGTACACGTCTCCCGGTCGCGCCGGCTACCCGCGAGCAGAGGTCGGTGATTAAACCTGAAGAAGATAGGTGTCACATCCCTGACACCTTAATCAAGTTAGCTTTGTGCTCATGTTTTCTTTGCATTGCATCTAGGAAATTTTCAACAAGATCAAAGTAAGTGGTGAAGGAAAATTCAACAAACTCTAGCCACTTCTCAAATTAAGGGAAATTCCAAAACTAGTTGAAATAAATGAACCCAAAATGGCCTCCAGAAAAGTTCAATCTTCCTGATAATTCTTGAAAACAAATAAGCAATAAAGGAAACCATTTATTTTATACTCTTGGCATTTTAAATAAATGCAAAAGCTACTGGTTTCAAGTTTTAAATTTGAAATCAGAAACTTTAAGTTTTCAAAAATGTTGAAAACTTTAGGAATGATTGGATACATTCCAACTAATATTTTAGTGTGTTCAAAATAGTTTTTACAAACTATTTTGGGAGCTGAAATAAATAGCAAATAAATAGTTGTCAAAACAAAAACAAAACAGAAAAAGACGAAAAACCTTACCTGTCGCCGGCCCAGCCCACCAGGGGCTGCCCGGTCATCTTCCTCCTCCTGCTAGTAGGCAGGGGAGAAGATGAGCACGGCGGCCGAGCACGGGCACCTCCTGCCTGCCTGCCCGCTGCTGGAGGCCCCCAGGAGCGCCAGCGCGACGCCTGCGCCTTCTTATCCTCCTCCCCGCGGCTCTATCCTCTCCCCTAAGCCTCGATCCCCTTTTCCCCTCTCGGATCTCTCTCTCCCTGAAGCTCCGGTCGCCGTCGATCTGTCGTCTCCCGGTCCTCCCCGACCCTGTCGGCAGCCTCACAAGATCCGCCGTGAGCTCCTCTCATGTTCCCCCTCTTCCCCAGGCTTTCCCCCTCCTTTAACCACGTTAGCCGCCGGAGCCCGAAGGGCCTCGTCGCCGGCCATGTCATTGCCGTCGTTGTGGTACTCAGCTCGCGAGGCCGAGCTCAGGAATGAGCTCCTCGAGCTGTGTAGATGGCGTAGGGCCTCTCTCCCAGCTCGCTAGTCCCCTGCATGGGCACTTCCGTCGATGCCCGAGCCGCAGCCGCCGCTGACCTCATCACCGGCGTGGATTCCGGTGACCACCGGGTCCAGCTCCACTCCCTTTAGATGCGTCCTTTCACTAGCTGCCCGTAGCACTATTCTGCGCCCAAAACCGACGGCCGTAGCGCCGTTTACCTCTCTCCGGCGAGCCCTCCGCCACGCCCGTGGTCGCCGCCGGCCATAATCCGGTGGGGGGCCGACGTGGCCAACCTAACCTAGTAGTTTAAAGTCTAATCACTCACTGACAGTGGGCCCAAGGCCAAGTCAAACTCAGTTAGGGCCTGGTCAGCGCGGGATTAGCCCCTGAGACGCTGACTAGTGGGTCCCCCCCTGTCAGGTTTGACCTGAACAGGTCAGTTGACCTGTTGATGTCAGGCTGACGCAATAAAGCGGTTTTCCAGTATAAAAATAATTCTAGAAATGTTTAAAACTTCCAAAATTCATAGAAATTAATCTGTAACTCCAATGAAAATAATTTATATATGAAAAAGTATCAGAAAAATTCAAGGAATCTAAATATGTCATTTTCAAACATGTTTGAAAATGTTACAGAACCCAAAAATGTAGGTTAATGAATAAGTTAATTCTTGTAAATACTTTGTAGATGGAATTTGGAAAATATTTAAATTTCACTATAAATGACATGATCAAACACTGTCCTAACTACAAACCAGCAACCTAACATGTCATCCCATGCATGTTAACATCAAGTTGATCTGAGCATCAGGTCGAATCAATTAAAATGGTATCCGAGAATACCTCGTTTGAAGTGCTATTTGAACTTGATTCAAATCAACTTCAAACCTAATACATGTTAGCTATAATAATTACCATCTTGCATTCTCATGCCATGCTCATGCATCATCTTGATTGCATATGTTTGATATTGGTTGTTGTCATTCCTTTCGGTAGGCTCCGCTCCCCCGGATTCCACCGAATATCCGTCTGACGGATATTGTCACTCCTTTGAGCAACAAGGCAAGCAACCATTTTGATCATCCCGATAAATCCCATGTTCTTGCTCCTGCACTTACTTATTGCATTAGGATCGAATGCTTCAAATGCTTTCCCACGTTAGTTGAACCCACTTCCTTTGCATGACCTAGCCTTGTCACAGTAAATAGCTAAACCTTGCAACCTAGCATACCTGGTAGTTTTCTTGAGCCATGATGTGCCGTATCCTGCTATGCATGCTATGCTTAGAGTTGTGTATGGTCTGTCCTCAGGGAGATGAACAGAATTGAGAGAATGTGTTCGGAAAGCAAAGGTTGCGTGTTGAACCTGATTTGGTAAACGTACCGGTGAAAGGCTGTGTAGGAGTACATGGAGGGTTGTTTCATTGGAACCGTCTTAGGAACTGAGTTCCGTGTATGTAATCCAAGACCAGATACTACCACACGCTGGGATACTTAATTGACCTTCTCGACTTATTAATCGCTTAGTATTTGGTCCAGGAGTTGCAAGTAGTTTCTGGTGTTTATAGTCATGCTGGAGGCCGTGCATAGCGCTGACCTGAGAGGTGGGCTGTGATGCGGTAGGCAGTGGCACGGTGTACCAAGTGGCACCCGGATGGTGGGCTTGGGAACCCTGCGCACATCGTTTGAGGCCGTGGCGGAAACCTCGGCCGGACTTCCGTACGGGTTACTCTTAGATAGGCGATAAACCTGGACTTGGTACTAGTGTGGTTAACGGTCGTGGCCGACTCCCTCGCTGGGCTTCCGCTTGAAGGTTGCCGAGGTGCATGACGTGCACATGGCGATAAGTGGCGACAGCGTGTGTGACTAAGTACACCCCTGCAGGGTTATGATCTATTCGAATAGCCGCGTCCGCGAATATGGACTACTTGGAGACATATGTTGTTCATAGATAACTTAAATGGCTACTCATAAAATTGTCAAGATAAGCGTGAGTGTCGCGGACGGCATTTCCGTATGGATACGGAATGATTCCACGATGGTGTATTGTTGTGGTGTTAGTGGACTCGTGTGCGAGAAATCAAGTTGTCAAAATTATTTAAAAATGCAAGTTGTCTAGCCACGAGTCAAATGCTGGCTTTCCGCATGAAACCCCACCATACCTTATTGATACATTGCATGAGTAGTTAGTTATCCTAAAGTCTTGCTGAGTACCTCCGTACTCATGTTTGCTTAATAAATGTTGCAGAGGTTGCTAATGACCCTAATGGTGGGTTCTTCATAGACATCGACGACGACGAGTAGCTGGTGTCCCAGCTACCATCTGGCCCTAGGTTGGGTCTGTAGTATAGTCAGGCCATGTGCCTTCTAGTTGCACCTGTCTGTACTCAGACAGTTTTAAACACTTCAGCTGGCTTGTAACTGAATGACTGCTATTATGGGTCGTGATACCCTTACTGTGTAATATTATGTGTGTGGCTCTTCCGAGCCTCTTAAATAAAGCTTGTATGTTTATGGTTATGTTGTGATGCCATCGATGTATCTATACATATCGGTATGCCATGCGTACGTGTGTCATACTTGATATGTATGGGGTTCGATTACCTAGCCGTGAACTTTAGTAGCACTCCTTATAGGGAAATGCCCCTTTGTGATCCAACGAGACATGGTAGCTCGCTACTGCTCTGGACACATTGGTTGACCGGCATGTGTCCTTCTTAGCTGCTGTGTCTGTCCCCTTTGGGGAAATGTCACGCGATGTAATGGAGTCCTTGTAGCTTGCTACGACTCGTCTACATTCGCTGGTGACCAACACCTGCTTTGTTGGGTCATGTATGCCTGTCCCTGTGCGGTACTGCCACTTTGGTTTATGACTAGACTTGTCGATCCGGGTTCTTTGACATTGGAATGCTAGCGACACAATTGCATACGTGAGTCAAAAGACGCAAACGGTCCCGGCTAAGGTAAGGCTGCAGCCGTGGGGTTAACCGTGCGTGAGGCCGCAAAGGGATGCGATGTGTTACAGGCTGGATTCCTATGGCTTAGGATCGGGGTCCCGACAGCGTTGGTATCAGAGCCTGACTGACTGTAGGATTACTAAGCCAAACTGGTCGAAGTTGAGTCTAGAATTGCTTTAGTTATATATTAGGGAATTGTTTGTGGAAGGGAACGTAAGGCTCTTGTTCTCTCCTCAAGTTATTCTATTCTGGTCATCCTCGTCTTTTCTGCGGGAATTAAGGACTAGGTTACTCATCTTCTTCTAGGCTCGTGTTTCTGATCGGTAGATTATAGGACTACGGGTCAAGAGATATTTGGGTTTCTTTCATTCCTAGGAAAAAGGAAGTAAGTTTGATGATCGGAGAATTGAACTTGATAGCTGAGTGGTTACGCTATTCCATTTTGGGTTGTCTCAAAATTTGTTTTTGAGCATTTACAGCCGTTATGCTGCCCAATTTTGCATTCGGAGCTCTAATTCTTTTGCATTACTCTCTATTTACAGATGCCTGGCTGTCCTTCTCGTCAGGTGGTACGTCTGACCAGGTGCATTGATGTGCCGGGTCATATGGCCATGCTGGTCAGGGTGATGTTGGTGTGCGGTTACCGCTGGTACCCCGAGTACACAGTGGAGGAACAGTACCGAGACTTCAACCAGAGCCAGTACATCTGCACTGTTAGGGTATTTCCAGACTACCCTGGAGCTGAGGAGCCAATCCATTGGTCCTATGGGTTGGGAGTCACTGTTGACATGGCAGTACAAGATGCTGCCTATTCAATGCTGACCATTATGAGGGCGAGTCATGCACTGCTGCAGAATTTAGAATTCTGCTATGTTCCGGCCTCTCAGCCTGGTGTAGAGGGATACCTCAGCGGAGTCTATTTTGATTTTTCTATGGAGGATCCACTACTGTAGTCCACTGTTGAGATGCTAGAGAACAGAGAGAGGGATGCTCGTGCTCTCCGCATGGAGCTTTATGCTACCCGTGCCCGTCTGTGGACGGCTTTGACGCAGCTGGCACCGGTAGTCCAGACAGGGTACGGAGATATGGATATGCTGAACCCTGTTAGGACCCATCTTCCGGCCCACGTTGACTGGCCAGCTATAGGAGGAGTCACCCCTCTTCGGGGACCCCTCTTACCACCAGTAGGGGACCAAGGCCACTTCCGTGTCCTTATGGATCCCAGGGATCTCAGGCCAGAGTGTTTCCTGATCCGCAGGTTGAGCTTCCAGGTCGTGGAGGTAATCTCTATGAGATGTTCTATGCAGATGCCTGAGCTGTGAGCGGAAGGATAGTATGGTAGTAGCCGTACGTTCACAGTCCTGTGTGACTTGTGAAGTATGCCTGTGATGTGAAATGAATTCCGGAGGCCTAGATAAATAATGTATAGGAAGCTTGTAAGCCTCTGATGAGTAGTTGCATAATTTTAGTAGTTTGCTCTTCGGTTAAGGTTGTACTAAACTATGTAAGGGTGTGTATGAACCATGGTGTATATATAGCAGTTGCTTGTTACCATGCTGTTCGGATATTCATTTCCGCATTCCGTGTGTTCAGTACATTCTTAATCCATAGCTAGTATTGATATGATATTGGTCTAAGCTCTGAGTTTGTTTGTCAGGATGGTGTTCACCAGGTTGAACCGTGCCCCTACTCATGAGCAAGGCGAGGGTAGTCAAGCGTCGCAGGAAGACCTGCCTCACCCGCCCTCTCTGGCGGAAGTTATGCTAGAGGCAGAGAGAAACAAAAGAGAGACCAACCGACTGTTAGAGCGTATTGAGCAGAATACGGCTCGTCAGCCTGGGAATGCTGCAGTGTCCCTCAACGATTTTGTGAAGCTGAATCCTCCAAAGTTTCATCATTCCATCGATCCGCTCGACGCTGATGACTGGCTGTGCAGCATCTGATGCAAGATTCGCTCTGCGAATATTTCTGAGGCCGATAAGGTGACCTTTGCGGCGTATTTCCTCGAAGGACCCGCCAATCTGTGCTGGGAGAACTTTGAAGCTATGCATCCTGCTGAACCAGCAGCCACATGGGCAGACTTCAGTGCAGCCTTTTGTCTGCACCATATTCTAGAGGGCCTGATGGACAGAAAGAGAGAGGAGTTTTATGCCTTCACTCAAGGCAAGTTGACCGTGGATGCCTATAGCCGCGAGTTCGGTAACCTCGCCCGCTATGCAACAGAGGAGGTGTCTACTGACGCCAAGAAGGAAGAAAGATTCTGTAAGGGTCTGAGCCCTGAGCTTCGTCGTGATCTGCGCCTCCACGAGTGTGCAAGCTTTCAAGCCCTGGTCAACAAGGCGATCAGTGCCGAGACTGTTCATACTGACTTTGAAGCAACAAGGAAGCACTCCCGTGACTTTGGCTCGTCTTCTGGTTCCGCGTTTCCCAAACGCAGGCTGTGGGTTCCGAACAGTTCTCTGTCGCCAAGATACACTCCGAGGCCATCCTACGTGGCGCCTCAGACGAATCAGACCAACCCTCCAGCAAAAACATATGGTGGTCCAGCTAGCAATGTTGCACCACGTGCCAACCAAGTGATATGCTACAAGTGTGGAGAACCAGGGCACTACTCCCGTGAGTGTCCTCAAAATGTGGGTGCCAAGCAACCCGGAAAGTCCGTCGGGCAAGGCAAGTCGGGCAAAGCTTACTATGTGAAGCCAACTCCTGCACGTAGCCGTGTGAACTATGTGTCAGCAGAAGAAGCTGCAGAGGATCCCGACGTCATACTGGGTACGCTTCTTGTTAATCATCACCCAGCGTCTGTTCTCTTTGACACTGGGTCTTCTCATTCCTTCATTTCAGAAAGTTATGCACAGTTGCATAACATGTCTTTTTGTGATATGCCAATTCCATTGGTTGTCCAAACTCCTGGTAGTAAATGGCAAACCTCTAGGATAACCTATGACAATGAAATTCTAGTAGACAAGCTAGTTTTTCTAGCCTCATTGATAGCCTTGAAATCTTCGGATATTAATATCATCTTGGGTATGGACTGGATGTCAGCTCACTATGCCAAGATTGATACTTATTCTAGAAAGGTCCAGCTTACCCATCCCTTGGGTGAGATAGTAACTGTCTTCACTCGAGTTGACAAATGCCAATTCTATTCCCTAAATGCCAACCCTCTTCCGAAACTTGAAGACATTCCGGTAGTCCGTGACTTCCTGGATGTTTTTCCAGAGGAACTGCCAGGAATTCCACCTGACAGAGATGTAGAGTTTGTGATAGATCTTGTTTCGGGAACCGTACCAATAGCCAAAAGACCATATAAGATGGCACCCCTCGAGCTAGCCGAACTTAAGAAGCAACTAGATGAGGCCTTGAATATAGGTTTCATTCGTCTATCTCTTCTCCTTGGGCTTGCCCCGTCCTCTTCGTCAAGAAGAAAGACAAAACGGATCGGATGGTTGTAGATTACCGACCAGTTAATCTGTTCACCATAAAGAACAAGTATCCGCTCCCCAGGATCAACGATCTGTATGATCAGCTTGCTAGATCCTCAGTCTTCTCCAAAATGGATTTGAGGTTGGGATACCATCAAATCAAGATCAAGAACGGGGACATTCCAAAAACGGCTTTTGTTACTCGTTATGGCCAATACGAGTACACCGTCATGTCCTTCGGTTTAACCAATGCCCCAGCCACCTTCTCTCGTCTGATGAATTCAATCTTCATGGAGTATTTGGATAAATTCGTCATGGTATACCTCGATGATATTCTCATCTACTCGAAGAACGAACAAGAACATGCCGAGCATCAAAGGCCGGTATTGATGAAACTTCGAGAGCATCGCCTTTATGCCAAGTTTTCAAAATGTGAATTTTGGTTACCAGAAGTGACCTATCTAGGTCACGTAATCTCTGGTAAGGGTATTGCTGTCAATCCCGAGAGAGTTCAAGCTGTCCTTGATTGGGCTCAACCTGAATCAGTTAAGCAAGTTAGGAGTTTTCTTGGTCTAGCGAGCTATTGTCGCCGCTTTGTTGAGAATTTCTCCAAGGTTGCAAAGCCTCTAACTGAACTCCTCAAGAAGGATAAAAAGTTCGAGTGGACACCACAGTGTGAGCATAGTTTTCAGGAACTGAAAAGACGCCTGACTTCCGCACCTGTGTTGCTACCACCAGATTTTTCTAAGGACTTTGTTATCTATTGTGATGCCTCGCGACAAGGATTAGGTTGCATTCTCATGCAAGATCGTCATGTGATCGCATACGCATCTCGACATTTGCGTCCACATGAGGATAATTATCCCACACATGACCTTGAGCTTGCAGCCGTGGTCCATGCACTAAAAACCTCGCGACATTACCTTTTGGGTAATCGTTGCGAAATTTTCACTGATCACCAAAGTCTGAAATATATCTTCACCCAGCTGGATTTGAATATCAGGCAAAGACGGTGGGTTGAGTTGATCTCGGATTACGACTTAGGGATAACTTACACCCCGGGGAAGGCCAATGTTATGGCCGATGCACTAAGTCGTAAATCTCATTGTAACAATTTGATGCTACAACAAGGTCAACCACATCTCTATGAGGACTTTCGGAAGTTGAATCTTCATATTGTTCCTCAAGGATTCCTTTCTACCCTGGTGGCGAAGCCTACTCTTAGGGATAAAATCATAGCCGTGCAGGCTTATGATAAGGGTATATCCCGGATCAAGGAGAATATTGCTAGCGGCAACGCTAGGGATTTCTCCATCAATGAGAAAGGTGTTGTGTTCTTTCAGAACCGTTTAGTGGTTCCTAAGAGCAAACGTCTGCGGCAATTGATCCTTAAGGAGGCTCATGACTCTCCTCTCACCATTCATCCTGGTAGTACTAAGATGTATCAGGACCTACGCCAGAGGTTCTGGTGGACAAGGATGAAGAGAGAAATTGCTGAGTTCGTTGCTAACTGCGACGTTTGTCGTCGAGTTAAGGCAGAACATCAAAGGCCTGCTGGCACCCTTCAACCTCTAGCTATTCCTGAATGGAAATGGGATAAAATCAGTATGGATTTCGTTACCGGATTTCCCAAGACCAAGAAAGGAAATAATGCTATCTTTGTGGTCATTGACCGTCTTTCCAAAGTGGCTCATTTTCTTCCCGTTCGTGAGAGTATCACAGCTAGCCAGCTAGCAGAGTTATATATCTCTCGAATAGTGTCTCTTCATGGTGTTCCCCTGGAGATTAACTCGGACCGTGGGAGTATCTTTACTTCCTGCTTCTGGGAAAGTTTTTAGAATGCCATGGGGACTCACCTATCTTTTAGCACTGCTTTCCATCCACAATCAAGTGGTCAAGTAGAAAGAGTGAATCAAATCCTAGAAGATATGCTCCGAGCTTGTGTTATATCGTTCGGTATGAATTCGTAGAAGTGCCTTCCATTCGCCGAATTCGGTTATAACAATAGTTATCAATCAAGCTTGGGCAAGGCTCCTTTTGAAGTTCTCTATGGACGAAGATGTCGAACACCTCTTAATTGGTCAGAAACCGGAGAGAGGCAACTCTTTGGCCCGGATATGATCCAGGATGCAGAAGAGCAGGTTCGAATTATTCGTGAAAAATTGAAAACAGCCCAGTCTCGTCAAAAGAGCCAATATGATCGTCATCATAAGGCTGTGACCTTTCAAGTTGACGAGAAGGCTTACCTTTGGGTTACACCTTTGAAGGGTACACATCGATTAGGTATCAAGGGCAAGTTGGATCCTCGTTACATTGGTCCTTTTCGCATTCTTGCCAAAAGAGGAGAAGTTGCCTACCAGCTGGAACTTCCTCCGCATCTTTCCAAGGTTCATGATGTCTTCCACATCTCGCAACTCAGGCGTTGCTTTTCGGATCCTATCCGTGAAGTGGACCACAAAACGCTTGTTCTCCAAGATAACCTTTCATACCGAGAATACCCCGTGCGTATTCTTGATCAAGCTGAGTGTACCACTCGACGTTGAAACCTCAAGTTTCTTAAAGTTCAATGGTCAAATCATTCTGAAAAGGAGGCAACTTGGGAAAGAGAGGATCGGCTCCGACTTGAGTATCCTGCGTTATTTCCGACGACTTCTAAATCTCGGGACGAGATTCTTTTGAGTGGGGGTGAGTTGTCACATCCCTGACACCTTAATCAAGTTAGCTTTGTGCTCATGTTTTCTTTGCATTGGATCTAGGAAATTTTCAACAAGAACAAAGTAAGTGGTGAAGGAAAATTCAACAAACTCTAGCCACTTCTCAAATTAAGGGAAATTCCAAAACTAGTTAAAATCAATGATCCCAAAATGGCCTCAAGAAAAGTTCAATCTTTCTGATAATTCTTCAAAACAAATAAGAAATAAAGGAAACCATTTATTTTATACTCTTGGCATTTTAAATAAATGCAAAAGCTACTGGTTTCAAGTTTTAAATTTCAAATCAGAAACTTTAAGTTTTCAAAAATGTTGAAAACTTTAGGAATGATTGGATACATTCCAACTAATATGTTGGTGTGTTCAAAATAGTTTTTACAAACTATTTTGGGAGCTGAAATAAACAGCAAATAAAAAGTTGTCAAAACAGAAACAAAACAGAAAAGAAAAGAGAAAGAAAAGAGGAAAAACCTTACCTGTCGCCGGCCCAGCCCACCAGGGGCTCCCCGGTCATCTTCCTCCTCCTACCAGTAGGCAGGGGAGAAGATGAGCATGGTGGCCGAGCCCGGCCACCTCCTGCCTGCCTGCCCGCTGCTGGAGGCCTCCAGGAGAGCCAGCGCGACGCCTGCGCCTTCTTATCCTCCTCCCCGCGGCTCTATCCTCTACCCTAAGCCTCGATCCTCTTTTCCCCTCTCGGATCTCTCTCTCCCAGAAGCTCCGGTCGCCGTTGATCCGTCGTCTCCCGGTCCTCCCCGACCCTGCCGGCAGCCTCACAAGATCCGCCGTGAGCTCCTCTTCCTGTTCCCCCTCTTCCCCAGGCTTTCCCCCTCCTTTAACCACGTTAGCCGCCGGAGCCTGAAGGACCTCGTCGCCGGCCATGTCATTGCCGTCGTTGTGGTACTCAGCTCGCGAGGCCGAGCTCAGGAATGAGCTCCTCGAGCTCTGTAGATGGCGTAGGGCCTCTCTCCTAGCTCGCTAGTCCCCTGCATTGGCACTTCCCTCGATGCCCGAGCCGCAGCCGCCGCTGACCTCATCGCCGGCGTGGATTCCGGTGACCACCAGGTCCAGCTCCACTCCCTTTAGATGCGTCGTTTCACTAGCTGCCCGTAGCACTATTCTGCGCCCAAATCTGACGGCCGTAGCGCCGTTTAGCTCTCTCCGGCGAGCCCTCCGCCGCGCCCGTGGTCGCCGCCGACCATATTCCGGTGGGGGCCGACGTGGCCAACCTAACCCAGTAGTTTAAAGTCTAATCACTCACTGACAGTGGGCCCAAGGCCAAGTCAAACTCAGTTAGGGGCTGGTCAACGCGGGATTAGCCCCTGAGACGCTGACCAGTGGGTCCCCCCCTGTCAGGTTTGACCTGAACAGGTCAGTTCACCTGCTGATGTCAGGCTAACGCAATAAAGGGGTTTTCCAGTATAAAAATAATTCCGGAAATGTTTAAAACTTCCAAAATTCATAGAAATTAATCTGTAACTCCAATGAAAATAATTTATATATGTTTGAAAATGTTACAGAACCCAAACATGTAGGTTAATGAATAAGTTAATTCTTGTAAATACTTTGTAGATGGAATTTGGAAAATATTTAAATTTCATTATAAATGACTTGATCAAACACTGTCCTAACTACAAACCAACAACCTAACATGTCATCCCATGCATGTTAACATCAAGTTGATCTGAGCATCAGGTCGAATCAATTAAAATGGTATCCGAGAATACCTCGTTTGAAGTGGTATTTGATGTTGATTCAAATCAACTTCAAACCTAATACATGTTAGCTATAATAATTAGCATCTTGCATTCTCATGCCATGCACATGCATCATATTGATTGCATATGTTTGATATTGGTTGTTGTCATTCCTTTCGGTAGGCTCCGCTCCCCCGGATTCCACCGAATATCCGTCTGACGGGTATTGTCACTCCTCTGAGCAACAAGGCAAGCAACCATTTTGATCATCCCGATAAATCCCATGTTCTTGATCCCACACTTACTTATTGCATTAGGATCAAATGCTTCAAATGCTTTCCCACGTTAGTTGAACCCACTTCCTTTGCATGACCTATCCTTGTCACAGTAAATAACTAAACCTTGCAACCTAGCATACCTGGTAGTTTGCTTGAGCCATGATGTGCCGTATCCTGCTATGCATGCTATGCTTAGAGTTGCGTATGGTCTGTCCTCTGGGAGATGAACAGAATTGAGAGAATGTGTTTGGTAAATGTACCGGTGAAAGGCTGTGTAGGAGTACATGGCGGGTTGTTTCATTGGAACCGTCCTTAGGAACTGAGTTCCGTGTATGTAATCCAAGACCAGATACTACCACACGTTGGGATACTTAATTGACCCTCTCGACTTATTAATCGCTTAGTATTCGGTCCAGGAGTTGCAACTAGTTTCTGGTGTTTATAGTCATGCTGGAGGCCGTGCATAGCGCTGACCCGAGAAGTGGGCTGTGATGCGGTAGGCAGTGGCACGTGTACCAAGTGGCACCCGGATGGTGGGCTTGGGAACCCTGCGCACATCATTTGAGGCCGTGGCGGAAACCTCGGCCGGACTTCCGTACGGGTTACTCTCAGATAGGCGATAAACCTGGACTAGGTACTAGTGTGGTTAACGGTCGTGGCCGACTCCCTCGCTGGGCTTCCGCTTGAAGGTTGCCGAGGTGCATGACGTGCACATGCCGATAAGTGGCGACAGCGTGTGTGACGAATTACACCCCTGCAGGGTTATGATCTATTCGAATAGCCGCGTCCGCGAATATGGACTACTTGGAGACATATGTTGTTCATAGATAACTTAAATGGCTACTCATAAAATTGTCAAGATAAGCGTGAGTGTCACGGACGACATTTCCGTATGGAGACGGAATGATTCCACGATGGTGTATTGTTGTGGTGTTAGTTGACTCGTGTGCGAGAAATCAAGTTGTCAAAATTATTTAAAAATGCAACTTGTCTAGCCACGAGTCAAATGCTGGCTTTCCGCATGAAACCCCACCATACCTTATTGATACATTGCATGAGTAGTTAGTTATCCTAAAGTCTTGCTGAGTACCTCCGTACTCATGTTTGCTTAATAAATGTTGCAGAGGTTGCTAATGACCCTAATGGTGGGTTCTTCATAGACATTGACGACGACGAGTAGCTGGTGTCCCAGCTACGATCTGGCCCTAGGTTGGGTCTGTAGTATAGTCAGGCCATGTGCCTTCTAGTTGCACCTGTCTGTACTTAGACAGTTTTAAACACTTCCGCTGGCTTGTAACTGAATGACTGCTATTATGGGTCGTGAGACCCTTACTGTGTAATATTATGTGTGTGGCTCTTCCGAGCCTCTTAAATAAAGCTTGTATGTTTATGATTATGTTGTGATGCCATCGATGTATCTATACATATCAGTATGCCATGCGTACGTGTGTCATACTTGATATGTATGGGGTTCGATTACCTAGCCGTGAACTTTAGTAGCACTCCTTACAGGGAAATGCCTCTTTGTGATCCAACGAGACATGGTAGCTCGCTACTGCTCCGGACACATTGGTTGACCGGCATGTGTCCTTCTTAGCTGCTGTGTCTGTCCCCTTTGGGGAAATGTCACGCGATGTAATGGAGTCCTTGTAGCTTGACTCGTGTACATTCGCTGGTGACCGACACCTGCTTTGTTGGGTCATGTATGCATGTCCCTGTGCGGTACTGCCACTTTGGTTTACGACTAGACTTGTCGATCTGGGTTCTTTGACATTGGAATGCTAGCGACACAATTGCATACGTGAGTCAAAAGACGCAAACGGTCCCGGCTAAGGTAAGGCTGCAGCCGTGGGGTTAACCGTGCGTGAGGCCGCAAAGGGATGCGATGTGTTACAGGCTGGATTCCTATGGCTTAGGATCGGGGTCCTAACAATAGGTAAGTACATTTACTCTTTTTTTAGCTTTTGCCTTCAAGTTTGTTCAAATATCTAATGCGTTGACCTTATCATACTGCAGGGGATGGGTACACCCTCCTGGAGTCCGCCGGCCGAACTCTGTCCTTGGTGTGCTTTGCCGGACAAATTTCCCGGGGTTTGTCATGTTGCCTGGTGAGGGTTAGTTCCTACACTAGGATTTTCCTGGGAGCACTACCAGGCTGCGCAGGCCCCGCCGGAGGAGATTATAGATGGTGTCTTGTGCCACACGAGGGCCGAGATGGTGATCAAGAGCTTTTGGGTAAATTAACCTTTTACAAAATATAAAATTAACAATATAGCTAATTATTGTACTAATCGGTGTTTTCACGTTTGATTCAGACCTTCTATAGGTGTGAGGATCGATATGAGGAGGAGGCGGCCAGTGTTCTCGAGGACGAGTGTAGGCGGGTACTACAGAACTTGCGCCAGGAGGCTCGGCCGCAGGCTATTCGAGATTACTATGCCACGCATGGTATCAAGAAGCAGAAGAAGGATTGCCGCGGAAAGTTTCTAAAGAAAGAGCAATACATGAAGGTAATTATCTATTCTTAAGTCCTTCTACGTAGTTTTCTTGATTTCATTCATAGGCATAGCGCTAAAAATTCTTTCTAATAACTTACAGGTGCCCCCGAGATGGTGTGCGGATAAGATGGATTGTTGGGAGGCGTTGGTTGATGTGTGGTGCACAAGCAGCTGGCGAGCCGTCCATGAGAATGCGAAGGATCGGCGTAGCAAAATGGTTGGTGTGCCACACCATCAAGGCAGCGCCAACTTACTTCAGTTCGATCGAAACTGGGTATGTGATTTGCTTCATGATTCATGCAATTCATTCTTGATGCTAATATTTTGTTCCTCTCTTTTAGGCGCATCACAATAAGACGGAGATGCGACACTTGTACGACCTTTATGGCATGGCCCATACTGCCTGGTACAAGAAGGCGAAGGCATTCTCTGAGTCTGACCTGGATGATCCCAATAACTTCACCAACATATCATCCCACCAGAAGCTCGTGGCATATATGGACACGGGGAAGGCTACGAAAGGGGATGACTTTAACCCTAGCCAGGAACCTTTGGATCCAGAGCTGGTGATGATATCTGGTGGCGGGAGGCCCCATGGATCGATAGCCATTGGAGATGGGATAATACGTTGTCCACTCACTCTCCCGGAGATCAAGGCGTGCCAGTCGAGCAGCTGTCCTGAGATAATGCGTCGTCCACGACCAGTCGATCTTGCCATCGAGGTTAGTTGTACGGACTAAGAACACTTTCATCCATTTCATTATGTGTGTCACCATAGATCATTACTATGGTAACGAGGAATGGTGTTTCAGGCTGCTCTTCAGAAAGAGATATTGTCAAACCAGGCTGCTCTTCAGAAAGAGTGATTGGCAAGCCATGCTGCTCTTGAGGCTGCTCTTGAGAAAGAGAGATTGGCAAGTCAGGCTGCTCTTGATGAGAGGGACCAGACCACGGCACGATTGATTGGGGAGGAGAGGTCCCAGAATGAGGCGGGTCAACGGGCCCTGTACGAGCTTTTTGTGGTGAGTTTTTTTTCACATTAGCCAAATCATGTGTCTAATGTCTGTTTCATTACTAACTAATACGACCCACTTTTCAGGGTTTGTGTGAGAAGAGCGGTCAAGTCGCTCCGCTGATGCCCGTCTTCTCTTCGATTGGCACGGTGAGTTTCATTATAAACTACTATTAATAATTGAGTGTCATCATGCTAACTAAGACATTGCACAATATCTATTCTGCAGAATAACTCCCGAGCGGCATCGCACGGCCCTTCTCCAGGTGTTTCTCCTCCTTGATGACCACTAAGGTAAGTTTCTCTTCTCATCTTTCATATTATCCTTGCCTTAATTTCCCCAACAATGACATAATTAGCCCATTTAGCTCCAAAAAGACATAGTTAGCTAATTTAGCTCCAAGAGGAGGAGAAGAGGAGAAGAAATAGGAAAAATGAAAAGAAAGAAGAAGAAGAAGAACAGAAGAAGAAGGAGGAGGAGGAGGAGGAGGAGGAGAAGGAGAAGAAGGCCAAGGACCTTCTAGTCCTTCTCCTCCTCCTTCTCCTTCTCCTCCTTCTTCTTTATTTATTCTTCTTCTCCTCCTCCTCCTCTTTCTTCTCCTCTTTCATATTCTCCTTGCCTTAATTTCCCCAACAATGATATAATTAGCCCATTTAGCTCCAAAAAGACATTATAAGCTCAAAATGGCATAATAACCTTGGTTAGCTCATTAATATTATATACTTAGCTTGTTTTCCTCTATAATCACATAATTAGCCCATTTAGCTCCAACAAGACATAGTTAGCTAATTTAGCTACAAGAAGAGGAGAAGAGGAGAAGAAATAGGAAAAATGAAAAGGAAGAACAAAAAGAAGAAGATAAGAAAGAGAAGAGAAGGAGAAGGAGAAGAAGGGGGAGGAGAAGAAGGAGAAGGAGGAGGAGGAGCAGGAGGTGAAGGAGGAGAAGGCCAAGGACCTTCGAGTCCTTCTCCTCCTCCTCCTCCTTCTCCTCCTTCTTCTTTATTTCTTCTTATTCCCCTCCTCCTCCTCTTTCTTCTCATCTTTCATATTCTCCTTGCCTTAATTTCCCCAACAATGAGATAATTAGCCCATTTAGCTCCAAAATGCCATAATAAGCTCAAAACGGCATAAGAACCTTGGTTAGCTCAATAATATTATATACTTAGCTTGTTTTCCTCTAAAATGAGATAATTAGCCCATTTAGCTCCAAAAAGACATAGTTAGCTAATTTAGCTCCAAGAAGAGGAGAAGAGGAGAAGAAATAGGAAAAATGAAAAGAAAGAAGAAGAAGAAGAAGAAGAGAAGAAGGAGAAGGAGGAGGAGGAGGAGGAGGAGAAGGAGGAGAAGGCCAAGGACCTTCTAGTCCTTCTCCTCCTCCTCCTTCTCCTCCTTCCTCTTTATTTCTTCTTCTTCTTCTCCTCCTCCTCTTTCTTCTCCTATTTCATATTCTCTTTGCCTTAATTTCCCCAACAATGACATAATTAGCCCATTTTGCTCCAAAATGCCATAATAACCTCAAAATGGCATAAGAACCTTGGTTAGCTCATTCATATTATATACTTAGCTTGTTTTTCTCTAAAATGGGATAATTATCCCATTTAGCTCCATAAAGACATAATTAGGTAATTTGGCTCCAACAAGAGGAGAAGATGAGAAGAAATAGGAAAAATGAAAAGAAAGAAGAAAGAAGAAGAAGAAGAGAAGAAGGAGAAGGAGGAGGAGGAGGAGGAGAAGGAGGAGAAGGCCAAGGACCTTCTAGTCCTTCTCCTCCTCCTTCTTCTTGATTTCTTATTCTTCTCCCCCCTCCTCTTTCTTCTCCTATTTAATATTATCCTTGCTTTAATTTCCCCAACAATGACATAATTAGCCCATTTAGCTCCAAAATGCCATAATAAGCTCAAAATGGCATAAGAACCTTGGTTAGCTCATGAATATTATATTCTTAGCTTGTTTTCCTCTAAAATGGTATAATTAGCCCATATAGCTCCAAAAAGACATAATTAGGTAATTTAGCTCCAACAAGAGGAGAAGAGGAGAAGAAATAGGAAAAATGAAAAGAAAGAAGAAGAAGAAGAAGAAGAAGAAGAAGAGAAGAAGGAGAAGGAGGAGGAGGAGGAGGAGAAGGCCAAGGACCTTCTAGTCCTTCTCCTCCTCCTCCTTCTCCTCCTTCTTCTTGATTTCTTCTTCTTCTCCTCCTCCTCCTCTTTCTTCTCCTCTTTCATATTATCCTTGCTTTAATTTCCCCAACAATGACATAATTAGCCCATTTAGCTCCAAAATGCCATAATAAGCTCAAAATGGCATAAGAACCTTGGTTAGCTCATGAATATTATATTCTTAGCTTGTTTTTGTCTAAAATGGCATAATTAGCCCATATAGCTCCAAGAAGACATAATTAGGTAAGTTAGCTCCAACAAGAGGACAAGAGGAGAAGAAATAGGAAAAATGAAAAGAACGAAGAAGAAGAAGAAGAAGAAGAAGAAGAGAAGGAGAAGGAGGAGGAGGAAGAGGAGACGGAGGAGAAGGCCAAGGACCTTCTCCTCCTTATCCTACTTCTTCTCCTTCTTCTTGATTTCTTCTTCTTCTCCTCCTCCAATTTCTTCTCCTCTTTCATATTCTCCTTGCTTTAATTTCCCCAACAATGACATAATTAACCCATTTAGCTCCAAAATGCCATAATAAGCTAAAAATAGCATAAGAACCGTGGTTAGCTCATGAATATTATATTCTTAGCTTGTTTTCCGCTAAAATGACATAATTAGCTAAAAAACATCATATTTTGTTCTTCTTCTAACTTTCTTATTCACATTTTTGCAGATTGGATATACTACATGCATGGAAGCTGGCATTCATGGAGTTGAACAATGTCGATGGATGAACATTATATGTATATCATCTAGTTTTCATTTGAGTTGATGAACAATGTCGAACTATATGTATATGTATATATGGATAAACAGTGCAACACTTTGTATGTTGGTTATTTCGATATATGGGGATGTACATTGATTTATATGTATAACATATATGTGTGGTGAATTATATATATGTGTTGGCAAGTATATGTGTGGTGAACTATATATCATATATGTGTGGTGAATTATATAAATGTGCTGTCAAATATATATATATATATATATATATATATATATGTGATGTGAAATAATATAAAACAAAAAAAGACAGGTACTATATGGGCTCTTTGCCGTCTGCCAGCTGATGGCAAAGACCTGTGCCATCAGCTGGCAGACGGCAAAGGTACCACATGGCGCCCAGCTGTGCATCCTGGGATGTCTATATAGGCTCTTTGCTGTCTGCTTCCAGCGTGGGCAGACGAGAAAGAAGAGGGCACAAAGGAGGGGGGGAGGGGGAGGAGGCAGACGGCAAAGAGTGGAGGGGGGGAGGAGGAGGAGGCAGACGACAAAGAAGAGGGGGAGGCAGACGGCAAAGAACAGGGGGGAGACAGACGACAAAGCCTCCGTTAAACCCTAACGGAGGCAACGCCTGTCGGCTACCGTCTCGATCACTTTGCCGACTGCTCCTACGAAAAGCTGACGACAAAGCTCTTTGTCGTCCGCTTTGGGGAGACAGACGACAAAGAAGGTACGATGCCGTCGTAGGCGGACGCAGAAATTTTCTCGGCCGTGAGATTCTTTGCCTTCTCTGGTATTCTATTTGCCGTCCGGGATTTACTCTTTGCCGTCTGTGATGGCAGACGGCAAAGAAGCTGATTCCTGTAGTGCTCGGTTCGGCCGAACTCCTTGGGGCTCCTTGAGCCCCAAGGCAAGGCCCCTCCCCTCCCACCTATATATACGGAGGTTTTAGGGCTGATTTGAGACAACTTTTCATGGCAGCCCGACCACATACCTCCACTATTTTTCCTCTAGATTGCGTTTCTGTGGAGCTCGGGTGGAGCCCTGCTGAGATTAGATCACCACCAACCTCCTGAGCGCCGTCACGCTGCCGGAGAACTCATCTACCTCTCCGTCTCTCTTGCTGGATCAAGAAGGCCAAGATCATCGTCGAGTTGTACGTGTGCTGAATTCGGAGGTGCCTTCTTGATCTAGCAAGAGAGACGGAGAGGTAGATGAGTTCTCCGGCAGCGTGACGGCGCTCCGGAGGTTGGTGGTGATCTGATCTCGGCAGGGCTCCGCCCGAGCTCCGCAGAAACGCGATCAAGAGGTAAAACCGTGGAGGTATGTGGTCGGGCTGCCTTTGAAAAGTTGTCTCAAATCAGCCCTAATTGCTCCATATATATAGGAGGAGGGAGGGGAGGCTTGCCTTGAGGCTCAAGGAGCCCCAAGGTCTGCGCACCAAGGGGAGGAGGAGTCCTCCTCCAATCCTAGTCTAACTAGGATTGGAAAGTGGAGTCCTTCTCTCCTTTCCCACCTCCTTTTTTTTCTTTCTCTTTGATTTTCTACCCTTGGCGCATAGGGCCCTCTTGGGATCCCACCAGCCCACCAAGGGCTGGTGCGCCACCCCCAAGGCCTATGGGCTTCCCCGGGGTGGGTTGCCCCCCCCGGTGAACACCCGGAACCCATTCGTCATTCCTGGTACATTACCGGTAACTCCGAAAACCTTCCGGTAATCAAATGAGGTCATCCTATATATCAATCTTCATTTCCGGACCATTCCGGAAACCCTCGTGACGTCCGTGATCTTATCCGGGACTCCGTACAACATTCGGTAACTAACCATATAACTCAAATACGCATAAAACAACGTTGAACCTTAAGTAGACATGACCTATGTAGACATGACCCGAGTGACTCCTCGGTCAATATCCAATAGCGGGACCTGGATGCCCATATTGGATCCCACATATTCTACGAAGATCTTATCGTTTGAACGTCAGTGCCAAGGATTCATATAATCCCGTATGTCATTCCCTTTGTCCTTCGGTATGTTACTTGCCCGAGATTCGATCGTCAGTATCCGCATACCTATTTCAATCTCGTTTACCGGCAAGTCTCTTTACTCGTTCTGTAATACAAGATCCCGCAACTTACACTAAGTCACATTGCTTGCAAGTCTTGTGTGTGATGTTGTATTACCGAGTGGGCCCCGAGATACCTCTCCATCACACGGAGTGACAAATCCCAGTCTCGATCCATACTAACTCAACGAACACCTTCGGAGATACCTGTAGAGCATCTTTATAGTCACCCAGTTACGTTGCGACGTTTGATACACACAAAGCATTCCTCCGGTGTCAGTGAGTTATATGATCTCATGGTCATAGGAAACAATACTTGACACGCAGAAAACAGTAGCAACAAAATGACACGATCAACATGCTACGTCTATTAGTTTGGGTCTAGTCCATCACGTGATTCTTCCAATGACGTGATCCAGTTATCAAGCAACAACACCTTGTATATAATCAGAAGACCCTGACTATCTTTGATCAACTGGCTAGCCAACTAGAGGCTTGCTAGGGATAGTGTTTTCTCTATGTATCCACACATGTATATAAGTCTTCATTCAATATAATTATAGCATGGATAATAAACGATTATCTTGATACGAGAATTATAATAATAACTATATTTATTATTGCCTCTAGGGCATAATTCCAACAGTCTCCCACTTGCACTAAAGTCAATAATCTAGCCCTCACATCATCATGCGAATTACATTGTAATAAATCTAACACCCATACAGTTCTGGTGTTGATCATGCTTTGCCCGTGGAAGAGGTTTAGTCAGCGGGTCTGCTACATTCAGATCCGTGTGCACTTTGCATATATTTACGTCCTCCCCTTCGACGTAGTTGCGGATGAGGTTGAAGCGTCGTTTGATGTGTCTGGTCTTCTTGTGAAACCGTGGTTCCTTTGCTAAGGCAATGGCACTCGTGTTGTCACAGAACAAGGTTATTGGATTCAGTGCGCTTGGCACCACTCCAAGATCCGTCATGAACTGCTTCATCCAAACACCCTCCTTAGCCGCCTCCGAGGCAGCCATGTACTCCGCTTCACATGTAGAATCAGCTACGACGCTTTGCTTGGAACTGCACCAGCTTACTGCACCCCCATTAAGAATAAATACGTATCCGGTCTGCGACTTAGAGTCTTCCGGATCTGTGTCAAAGCTTGCATCGACGTCACCCTTTACGCCGAGCTCTTCGTCACCTCCATACACGAGAAACATCTCCTTAGTCCTTTTCAGGTACTTCAGGATATTCTTGAACGCCGTCCAGTGATCCACTCCTGGATTACTCTGGAACCTGCCTGCCATACTTATGGCCAGGCTAACGTCCGGTCTAGTGCACAAAATTGCATACATGATAGATCCTATGGCTGAAGCATAGGGGACGGTGCTCATATGCTCTCTATCTTTATACGTTGCTGGGCACTGATTCTTACTCAATCTCGTACCTTGTAAAACTGGCAAGAACCCTTTCTTGGACTGTTCCATTTTGAACCTTTTCAAAACTTTATCAAGGTATGTGCTTTGTGAAAGTCCTATCACGCGTTTCGATCTATCCCTGTAGATCTTAATGCCTAGAATGTAAGCAGCTTCTCCTAGGTCCTTCATAGAGAAACTTTTCTTCAAGTAATCCTTTATGCTCTCCAAAAAATTTACATTGTTTCCAATCAGCAATATGTCATCTACATATATTATTAGAAACGACTAGAGCTCCCACTCACTTTGTTGTAAATCCAAGATTCTCCTACCACTTGTATAAACCCAAATGCTTTGATCACCTCATCAAAGCGTTTGTTCCAACTCCGAGATGCTTGCACCAGTCCATAAATGGATCGCTGGAGCTTGCACACCTTGTTAGCATTCTTAGGATCGACAAAACCTTCGGGTTGCATCATATACAACTCTTCCTTAAGGAAACCGTTAAGGAACGCCGTTTGGACATCCATCTGCCAGATTTCATAATCGAAAAATGCAGCTATTGTTGGAAATATGCCCTAGAGGCAATAATAAATTAGTTATTATTATATTTCTTTGTTCATGATAATCGTTTATTATCCATGCTATAATTGCATTGATTGGAAACACAATACTTGTGTGGATACATAGACAAAACACTGTCCCTAGTAAGCCTCTAGTTGACTAGCTCGTTGATCAAAGATGGCCAAGGTTTCCTGGCCATAGGCAAGTGTTGTTACTTGATAACGGGATCACACCATTAGGAGAATCATGTGATGGACTAGACCCAAACTAATAGACGTAGCATGTTGATCGTGTCATTTTGTTGCTACTGTTTTCTGCGTGTCAAGTATTTGTTCCTATGACCATGAGATCATATAAATCACTGACACCGGAGGAATGCTTTGTGTGTATCAAACGTCGCAACGTAACTGGGTGACTATAAAGATGCTCTACAGGCATCTCCGAAGGTGTTAGTTGAGTTAGTATGGATCGAGACTGGGATTTGTCACTCCGTGTGACGGAGAGGTATCTCGGGGCCCACTCGGTAATACAACATCACACACAAGCCTTGCAAGCAATGTGACTTAGTGTAAGTTGCGGGATCTTGTATTACTGAACGATAAAGAGACTTGCCGGTAAACGAGATTGAAATAGGTATGCGGATACTGACGATCGAATCTCGGGAAAGTAACATACCGAAGGACAAAGGGAATGACATACGGGATTATATGAATCCTTGGCACTGAGGTTCAAACGATAAGATCTTCGTAGAATATGTAGGATCCAATATGGGCATCCAAGTCCCGCTATTGGATATTGACCGAGGAGTCACTCGGGTCATGTCTACATAGTTCTCGAACCTGCAGGGTCTGCACACTTAAGGTTCGACGTTGTTTTATGCGTATTTGAGTTAAATGGTTGGTTACCAAATGTTGTTCGGAGTCCCGAATGAGATCTAGGACGTCACGAGGAGCTCCGGAATGGTTCGGAGGTAAAGATTGATATATAGGAAGTCCTGTTTTGGTCACCGGAAAAGTTTCGGCCTCATCGGTAGTGTACCGGGAGTGCCGGGAGGGGTGCTGGGGACCATCGGGAGGGGTGTCACGCCCCAAGGGGTCTCATGGGCGATGGGAAGAGATAAACCAGCCCCTAGTGGGCTGTAATAAGTTCCCATTAAGGCCCATAAGGTTTGAGAAGGAAAAAACACAAGGTGGAAAGAGTTTCCAAGTGGGAAGGTGGAATCCTACTCCAAGTAGGATTGGAGTAGGACTCCTCCACCTCCAATTTCGGCCAAACCTTGAGGGTTTGAGGCTGCCTCTTCCCTCCCCCTCCCTCCTATATATACTGAGGTATTAAGGCTGATTTGAGACAACTTTTGCCACGGCAGCCCGACCACATATCTCCACGGTTTTACCTCTAGATTGCGTTTCTGCGGAGCTCGGGCGGAGCCCTGCTGAGATAAGATCACCACCAACCTCCGGAGCGCCGTCACGCTGCCGGAGAACTCTTCTACCTCTCCGTCTCTCTTGCTGGATTAAGAAGGCCGAGATCATCGTCGAGCTGTACGTGTGCTGAATGCGAAGGTGCCATCCGTTCGGCACTAGATCGTGGGACTGATCGCGGGACGGTTCGCGGGGCGGATCGAGGGACGTGAGGACGTTCCACTACATCAACCGCGTTCACTAACGCTTCTGCTGTGTGGTCTACAAGGGTACATAGATCGAACATCCCCTCTCGTAGATGGACATCACCATGATAGGTCTGTGTGCGCGTAGGAAAATTTTTGTTTCCCATGCGACGTTCCCCAACAGTGGCATCATGAGCTAGGTTCATGTGTAGATTTAATCTCGAGTAGAACACAAAAGTTTTTGTGGGCGGTGATGTGCATTTTGCTGCCCACCTTAGTCTTTTCTTGATTCCGCGGTATTGTTGGATCGAAGCGGCTCGGACCGACATTACTCGTACGCTTACGAGAGACTGGTTTCATCGCTACGAGTAACTCCGTTGCTCAAAGATGACCGGCGAGTGTCGGTTTCTCCAACTTTAGTTGAATCGGATTTGACCGAGGACGTCCTTGGATGAGGTTAAATAGCAATTCATACATCTCCGTTGTGGTGTTTGCGTAAGTAAGATGCGATCCTACTAGATACCCATGGTCACCACGTAAAAATTGCAACAACAATTAGAGGACATCTAACTTGTTTTTGCAGGGTATGCTTGTGATGTGTTATGGCCAACGATGTGATGTGATATATTGGATGTATGAGATAATCATGTTGTAATAGTTAATATCGACTTGCACGTCGATGGTACGGCAACCGGCAGGAGCCATAGGGTTGTCTTTAAACTAGCATTTGTGCTTGCAGATGCGTTTACTATATTGCTAGGACGTAGCTTTAGTAGTAATAGCATGAGTAGCATGACAACCCCGATGGAGACACGTTGATGGAGATCATGATGATGGAGATCATGGTGTGACGCCGGTGACAAGAAGATCGTGCCGGTGCTTTGGTGATGGAGATCAAGAGGAACATGATGATGGCCATATCATGTCACTTATGAATTGCATGTGATGTTAATCCTTTATGCACCTTATCTTGCTTAGAACGACGGTAGCATTACGAGGTGATCTCTCACTAAAATTTCAAGACGAAATTGTGTTCCCCCCGACTGTGCACCGTTGCGACAGTTCTTCGTTTCGAGACACCACGTGATGATCGGGTGTGATAGACTCAACGTTCACATACAACGGGTGCAAAACAGTTGCACACGCGGAACACTCGGGTTAAGCTTGACGAGCCTAGCATGTGCAGACATGGCCTCGGAACACATGAGACCGAAAGGTCGAGCATGAATCGTATAGTTGATATGATTAGCATAGAGATGCTTACCACTGAAACTATTCTCGACTCACGTGATGATCGGACTTGAGATAGTGGATTTGGATCATGTACCACTCAAATGACTAGAGAGATGTACTTTTTGAGTGGGAGTTCTTAAGTAATATGATTAATTGAACTAATTGTCATGAACATAGTCTAATGGTCTTTGCGAATTACGATGTAGCTTGCGCTATAGCTCTACTGTTTTTATATGTTCCTAGAGAAAAATTAGTTGAAAGTTGATGGTAGCAAACTTTGCAGACTGAGTCTGTAAAGCCGAGGATTGTCCTCGTTGCTGCGCAGAAGGCTTATGTCCTTAATGCGCCACTCGGTGTGCTGCACCTCGAGCGTCGTCTGTAGATGTTATGAACATTCGACATAGACGTTTCTGATGACAACACGATAGTTCAGTACAAAATACTTAATGGCTTTGAAGCAAGGCACCGAAGACATTTTGAAACGTCACGGAACATAAGAGATGTTCTAAAGAGATGAAATTGTGATTTCATGCCTGTGCCCTTGTTAAGAGATACGAGACCTCCGACAAGATTCTTTGTCCACAAAGTAAAGGAGAAAAGCTCAATCGTTGAGCTTGTGCTCAGATTGTCTGAGTACGACAATCGCTTGAGTAAAGTGGGAGTTAATCTTCTAGATGAGATAGTGATGGTTCTCCAAAGTCACTGCCACCAAGCTGTGAGAGCTTCGTGATGAACTATAACATATCAAGGATAGATACAATGATCCTTGAGCAATTCGCGATGTTTGACACTGCGAAAGTAGAAATCAAGAAGGAGTATCAATAGTTGATGGTTTGTAAAACCACTGAGTTTCAAGAAAGGCAAGGGCTAGAAGGGATACTTCGTGAAACGGCAAAATAGTTGCTGCACTAATGAAGAGACCCAAGATTAAACCCAAACCCGAGGCTAAGTGCTTTTGTAATGAGGGGAACAGTCACTGAGGCGGAGCAACTCTAGATACTTGGTAGATAAGAAGGTTGGCAAAAGTCGAAAGAAGTATATTTGATGTACATGATGTTGATGTGTACTTTACTAGTACTTCTAGTAGCATGAGGGTATTGGATACCGGTTCGGTTGCTAAGTGATTAGTAACACGAAATTAAAGCTACGGCATAAACGGAGACTAGCTAAAGGCGAGGGGGCGATACGTGTTGGAAGTGTTTCCAAGGTTGATATGATCAAACGTCGCACGCTCCCTCTACCATCGGGATTGGTGTTAAACCTAAATAATTGTTATTTGGTACTTGCATTAAGCATGAACATGATTGGATCGTGTTTATTGCAATACGATTATTCATTTAAAGAGAATAATGGTTACTCTATTTTCTTGAATAATCACCTTCAATGGTTTATTGAATCTCGATCGTAGTGTTACACATGTTCATGATATTGGTGCCAAAAGATACGAGGTAATGATGATAGTACCACTTACTTGTGGGACTGCCACTTGAGTCATGTTGGTATAAATTGCATGAAGAGGCTCCATGCTGATGGATCTTTATACTCACTTGATTTTGAATCACTAGTGACATGCAAATCATACCACATGAGCAAGGCCTTGTTTTCATTGAGATGAAATAAGATAGTAACTTGTTGGAAGTGATACATTTTGATGTATGCAGTCCAATGGGTGATGAGGCACGCAGTGGATATCATTATGTTCTTACTTCAATAACGATTTGAGTAGATACTAGAGTATTTGCTTAATGAATCACAAGTCTGAAATATTGAAAAGTTCAATTCTGTTTTGGAATGAAGTTCATCGTAACAAGAGGATAAACTGTCTACGATATGATCATAGAAATGAATATCTGAGTTACGAGTTTTGGTACGCAGTTAAGACAATGTGGAAATTGTTTCGCAGTTCATGCCACCTAGAACATCATAGTGTTATGATGTGTCTGAACGTCATAGACACACACTATTTGGTATGGTGCATGCTATGATGTCTCTTATCGAATTACCACTATCGTTTATGGTTATGCATTAGAGACAACCGCATTCACTTTAAATAGGGCACCACGTATTTCCGTTGAGATGACACTGTATAGACTGAGGTTTGGAGAAATCTAAAATGTCGTTTCTTGAAAGTTTGGGGCTTCGACACTTGTGTGAAAAGGTTTCAGTCGAATAAGCTCAAACCCAAAGCGGATAAATGCATCTTCATAGGATATCCAAAACAGTTGGGTACATCTCCTATCTCAGATCCGAAAGCAAAGTGTTTGTTTCTAGAAACGGATCCTTTCTCGAGGAAAGGTTTCTCTCGAAAAAATTTGAGTGGGAGGGTGGTAGAACTTAATGAGGTTATTGAACCATCACTTCGACCAGTGTGTAGCAGGGCGCAGGAAGTTGTTCCTGTGGCGCCTACACCAATTGAAGTGAAAGCTGATGATGGTGATCATCGAGCATCGGATCAAGTTACTACAAGCCTCGTAGGTTGACAAGGTCGCGTACTACTACAGAGTGGTACGGTAACCCTGTCTTGGAGGTCATGTTGTTGAGCAACAATGAACCTACGAGTTATGGAGAAAGCAATGGTGGGCCCGGATTCCGACAAATGGCTGGAAGCCATGAAATCCTAGAGAGGATCCATGTATGAAAACAAAGTGTAGACTTTTGAAGAACTACTTGATGGTCATAGGACTATTGAGTAAATGGATCTTTAAAAGGAAGACAGACGATGATAGTGATAAGTCACTATTCAGAAAAGCTCGACTTGTCGCAAAGATGTTTCCGACAAGATCAAACAGTTGACTATGATGAGACTTTCTCACTCGTAGCGATGCTAAAA
The DNA here is from genome assembly GCF_904849725.1 of Hordeum vulgare subsp. vulgare. Lineage (NCBI taxonomy): Eukaryota > Viridiplantae > Streptophyta > Magnoliopsida > Poales > Poaceae > Hordeum > Hordeum vulgare. Next base: position 519,300,097 of record NC_058521.1, read on the forward strand.
GTCTGTTAGAATTATGTTAGTAGTTGCTGCATTATTTATGAAATATTGCATGTAGGATGTCAAAACATTGTTTCCTCGACGGTTTCCTTGAGTAAACATTGTATGAGATACAACCATGAGGTTTTGTCGATCCTAAAGATACTAGCAAGTAAGCAAGCTCCAGCGATCCTTAAATGGACTGGTGCAAGCATCTCGGAGTTGGAATATACACTTTGATGAGATGATCAAGGATTTTGGGTTTGTACAAGGTTTATGAGAAACTTGTATTTCCAAAGAAGTGAGTGGGAGCACTATAGAATTTCTGATAAGTATATGTGGTTGACATATTGTGGATCAGAAGTAATGTAGAATTTCTGTAAAGCATACAAGGTTGTTTGAAAGGAGTTTTCAAAGGAATACCTGGATTGAGCTACTTGGACATTGAGCATCAAAGATCTATGGAGATAGATCGAAAGCGCTTAATGGAAGTTTCAACAAGATGCATGCCTTGACAAGTTTCGAAGGAGTTCAAAATAGATCAGCAAAGAAGGAGTTCTTGGTTGCGTTGTAAGGTGTGAATTTGAGTAAGACTAAAACCCGACCACGGCAGAATAAAGAGAATAGACGAAGGTCGTCTTCTATGCCTTAGCCGTAGACTCTAAAGTATGCCATGCTGAGTACCGCACCTGATGTGTGCCTTGCAGCAAGTCTGTTGAGAGGTACAGAGAGTGATCCATGATTGAATCACTAGCAGCGGTCAAAATTTATCCTTAGTAACTGATGGACTAAGGAATTTTTCTTGATTATGGAGGTCGTTAAAGAGTTCGTCGTAAAGGGTTACGTCGATGTAAGCTTTGACGCTAATCCGAATAACTATGAGTAGTGAAACGGATTCGTATAGTAGAGTAGATATTTGGAGTATTTCCGAATAGCACATACTAGTAGCATCTATAAGATGACATAAAGATTTGTAAAGAACACACGGATTTGAAAATTTCAGAACCGTTGACTAAAACCTCTCTCATGAGCAAGACGTGATCAGACCCCATAACTATATGGGTGTTGGATTCGTTGGAATCACATGGTGATGTGAACTAGATTATTGACTCTAGTGCAAGTGGGAGACTGTTGGAAATATGCCCTAGAGGCAATAATAAATTAGTTATTATTATATTTCTTTGTTCATGATAATCGTTTATTATCCATGCTATAATTGTATTGATTGGAAACACAATACTTGTGTGGATACATAGACAAAACACTGTCCCTAGTAAGCCTCTAGTTGACTAGCTCGTTGATCAAAGATGGCCAAGGTTTCCTGGCCATAGGCAAGTGTTGTTACTTGATAACGGGATCACATCATTAGGAGAATCATGTGATGGACTAGACCCAAACTAATAGACGTAGCATGTTGATCGTGTCATTTTGTTCCTACTGTTTTCTGCGTGTAAAGTATTTGTTCTTATGACCATGAGATCATATAACTCAGTGACACCGGAGGAATGCTTTGTGTGTATCAAACATCACAACGTAACTGGGTGACTATAAATATGCTCTACAGGCATCTCCGAAGGTGTTAGTTGAGTTAGTATGGATCGAGACTGGGATTTGTCACTCCGTGTGACGAAGAGGTATCTCGGGGCCCACTCGGTAATACAACATCACACACAAGCCTTGAAAGCAATGTGACTTAGTGTAAGTTGCGGGATCTTGTATTACGGAACGAGTAAAGAGACTTGCCGGTAAACGAGATTGAAATAGGTATGCGGATACTGACGATCGAATCTCGGGCAAGTAACATACCGAAGGACAAAGGGAATGACATACGGGATTATATGCATCCTTGGCACTGAGGTTCAAACGATAAGATCTTCGTAGAATATGTAGGATCCAATATGGGCATCCATGTCCCGCTATTGGATATTGACCGAGGAGTCACTCAGGTCATGTCTACATAGTTCTTGAACCCGCAGGGTCTGCACACTTAAGGTTCGACGTTGTTTTATGCGCATTTGAGTTATATTGTTGTTTACCAAATGTTGTTCGGAGTCCCGGATGAGATCCAGGACGTCACGAGGAGCTCCGGAATGGTCCGGGGTAAAGATTGATATATAGGAAGTCCTGTTTTGGTCACCGAAAAAGTTTCTGGCTCATCGGTAGTGTACCGGGAGTGCCGGGAGGGGTGCCGGGGACCATCGGGAGGGGTGTCACGCCCCAAGGGGTCTCATGGGCTATGGGAAGAGATAAACCAGCCCCTAGTGGGCTGTAATAAGTGCCCACTAAGGCCCATAAGGTTTGAGAAGGAAAAAACACAAGGTGGAAAGAGTTTCCAAGTGAGAAGGTGGAATCCTACTCCAAGTAGGATTGGAGTAGGACTCCTCCACCTCCAATTTCGGCCAAACCTTAAGGGTTTGAGGCTGCCTCTTCCCTCCCCCTCCCTCCTATATATACTGAGATATTAGGGCTGATTTGACACAACTTTTGCCACGGCAGCCCGAACACATATCTCCACGGTTTTACCTCTAGATCGCGTTTCTGCGGAGCTCGGGCGGAGCCCTGCTGAGATAACATCACCACCAACCTCTGGAGCGCCGTCACGCTGCCGGAGAACTCTTCTACCTATCCGTCTCTCTTGTTGGATCAAGAAGGCCGAGATCATCGTCGAGCTGTACGTGTGCTGAACGCGGAGGTGCCGTCCGTTCGGCACTAGATCGTGGGACTGATCGCGGGACGGTTCGCGGGGCGGATCGAGGGACGTGAGAACGTTCCACTACATCAACCGCGCTCACTAACGCTTCTGCTGTGCGGTCTACAAGGGTACGTAGATCGAACATCCCCTCTCGCAGATGGACATCACCATGATAGGTCTTCGTGCGCGTACGAAAATTTCTGTTTCCCATGCGACGTTCCCCAACATCTATTGCTAACATGATTCTTACGAACTTAAGCATCGCTACGGGTGAGAATGTCTCATCGTAGTCAACTCCTTGAACTTGTGAAAAACCTTTTGCCATAAGTCGAGCTTTATAAACGGTCACATTGCCGTCAGCATCCGTCTTCTTCTTAAACATCCAGTTGTTCTGAATAGCCTTGCGGCCCTCGGGTAGTACTTCCAAAGTCCACACTTTGTTTTCATACATGGATCCTATCTCGGACTTCATGGCCTCCAGCCATTTGTTGGAATCTGGGCCCACCATTGCTTCTTCATAATTTGCAGGTTCATTGTTGTCTAACAACAAGATTGACAAAACGGGATTACCGTACCACTCTGGAGCAGCACGTGGTCTCGTCGACCTGCGTGGTTCGATAGGAACTTGAACCGGAGTTTCATGATCATCATCATTAACTTCCTCCTCAACCGGCGTCGCAACGACAGGGGTTTCCCCTTGCCCTACGCCACCATCCAGAGGGATGAGAGGTTCGACAACCTCATCAAGTTCTATCTTCCTCCCACTCAATTCTCTCGAGAGAAACTCCTTCTCGAGAAAAGCTCCGTTTTTAGCAACAAACACTTTGCCCTCGGATTTGAGATAGAAGGTGTACCCAACTGTCTCTTTTGGGTAACCTATGAAGATGCACTTTTTTGCTTTGGGTTCCAGCTTTTCAGGCTGAAGCTTTTTGACATAAGCATCACATCCCCAAACATTAAGAAACGACAACTTTGGCCTTTTGCCATACCAAAGTTCGTATGGTGTCGTGTCAACGGATTTTGATGGTGCCCTATTTAAAGTGAATGCAGCTGTGTCTAATGCATAACCCCAAAATGATAATGGCAAATCGGTAAGAGACATTATAGATCGCACCATCTCTAATAAAGTACGATTACGACGTTTGGACACACCATTAGGTTGTGGTGTTCCAGGCGGTGTCAACTGTGAAACAATTCCACATTGTCTTAAGTGAGCACCAAACTCGAAACTCAGATATTCACGCCCACGATCAGACCGTAGGAACTTGATCTTCTTGTTATGATGATTTTCAACTTCACTGTGAAATTGCTTGAAATTTTCAAATGTTTCAGACTTGTGCTTCATTAAGTAGACATAACCATATCTACTCAAATTGTCAGTGAACGTGAGAAAATAACGATATCCGCCGCGTGCCTCCACGCTCATCGGACCGCACACATCGGTATGTATGATTTCCAGTAAGTCATTGGCACGCTCCATTGTTCCGGAGAACGGAGTTTTAGTCATCTTGCCCATGAGGCATGGTTCGCACGTGTCAAGTGAATCAAAGTCAAGTGACTCCAAAAGTCCATCGGTATGGAGTTTCTTCATGTGCTTTACACCAATATGACCTAAGCGGCAGTGCCACAAAAACATGGCCCTATCATTGTTAACTCTAACTCTTTTGGTCTCAATGTTATGTATATGTGTATCACGATCAAGATTCAATATGAACAATCCTCTCACATTGGGTGCATGAGCATAAAAGATGTTACTCATAGAAATAGAACAACCATTATTCTCTGACTTAAAAGAGTAACCGTCTTGCAATAAACAAGATCCATATATAATGTTCATGCTCAACGCAGGCACTAAATAACAATTATTCAAGTTCATAACTAATCCCAATGGTAACTGAAGTGAAACTGTGCCGACGGCGATTGCATCAACCTTGGAACCATTTCCTACGTGCATCGTCACTTCATCTTTCACCAGCCTTCGCCTATTCCGCAGTTCTTGTTTCGAGTTGCAAATATGAGCAACAGAACCGATATTGAATACCCAGGCATTACTACGAGAGCCGGTTAAGTACACATCAATAACATGTATATCAAATATACCTGATTTTTCTTTGGCCGCCTTCTTATCAGCCAGATACTTGGGGCAGTTGGGCTTCCAGTGGCCCATACCCTTGCAATAGTAGCACTCTGTTTCAGGCTTAGGTCCAGCTTTGGGTTTCTTAGTCGGATTGGCAACAGGCTTGCCGCTCTTCTTTGAATTGCCCTTCTTGCCTTTGCCGTTTCTCTTGAGACTAGTGGTCTTATTCACCATCAACACTTGATGCTCTTTACGGAGTTCAGACTCTCCGACTTTCAGCATCGCAAACAACTTGCCGGGTGACTTGTTCATCCCTTGCATGTTGTAGTTCAACACAAAGCCCTTATAGCTTGGCGGCAGTGATTGAAGAATTCTGTCAGTGATAACCTCTTGCGGGACTTCAATCCCCAGCTCAGCTAGACGGTTTCAGTACCCAGACATTTTGAGCACATGTTCACTGACACACGAATTCTCCTCCATCTTGCAAGCATAGAATTTATCGGAGGTCTCATACCTCTCGATCCGGGCGTTCTTCTGAAAGATAAACTTCAACTCCTTGAACATCTCATATGCTCCATGACGCTCAAAGCGACGTTGAAGTCCTGGTTCTAAGCCATACAAGACTGCACATTGAACTACTGAGTAGTCCTCCTTACGCGTTAACCAAGCGTTCTTAGCATCCTGGTCAGCCGTAGCGGGTGGTTCATCTCCTAGCGCAGCATTAAGGACATAATCCTTCTTCCCAGCTTGTAGGATCAACTTAAGATTACGAGCCCAGTCTACAAAGTTGCTTCCATCAACTTTCAACTTAGCTTTCTCTAGGAACGTATTAAAATTCAGGGTGACTGTCGCGTGAGCCATGATCTACAACACAAATATATTCAAAGTGGACTTAGACTATGTTCAAGATAATTAGAGTTTAACTTAATCAAATTACTTGCTAAACTCCCACTCAAAAAGTACATCTCCCTAGTCATTTGAGTGGTTCATGACCCACTTACACTAGCTCAAGTCCGATCATCACGTGAGTTGAGTATAGTTTCAGTGGTAAGCATCCCTATGCTAATCATATCAACTATATGATTTATGATCGACCTTTCGGTCTCATGTGTTCCGAGGCCATGTCTGCACATGCTAGGCTCATCAAGCTTAACCCGAGTGTTCTGCGTGTGCAACTGTTTTGCACCCGTTGTATGTGAACGTTGAGTCTATCACACCCGATCATCACGTGGTGTCTCGAAACGACGAACTGTAGCAACGGTGCACAGTCGGGAGAACACAATTTCGTCTTGAAATTTTAGTGAGAGATCACCTCATAATGCTACCGTCGTTCTAAGCAAAATAAGGTGCATAAAAGGATTAACATCACATGCAATTCATAAGTGACATGATATGGCCATCATCACGTGCTCCTTGATCTCCATCACCAAAGCACCGACCCGATCTTCTTGTCACCGGCGCCACACCATGATCTCCATAAACGTGTCACCATCGGGGTTGTCATGCTACTCATGCTATTACTACTAAAGCTACATCCTAGCAAAATAGTAAACGCATCTGCAAGCACAAACGTTAGTTTAAAGACAACCCTATGGCTCCTGCCGGTTGCCGTACCATCGACGTGCAAGTCGATATTATCTATTACAACATGATCATCTCATACATCCAATATATCACATCACATCCTTGGCCATATCACATCACAAGCACACCCTGCAAAAACAAGTTAGACGTCCTCTAATTTTGTTGTTGCATGTTTTACGTGGTGACCATGGGTATCTAGTAGGATCGCATCTTACTTACGCAAACACCACAACGGAGATATATGAATTGCTATATAACCTTATACAAGGACCTCCTCGGTCAAATCCGATTCAACTAAAGTTGGAGAAATCGACACTTGCCAGTCATCTTTGAGCAAAGGGGGTTACTCGTAGCGATGAAACCAGTCTCTCGTAAGCGTACGAGTAATGTCGGTCCAAGCCGCGCTTCAATCTAACAATACCGCAGAATCAAGAAAAGACTAAGGAGGGCAGAAAAATGCACATCACTGCCCACAAAAACTTTTGTGTTCTACTCGAGAAGACATCTACGCATGAACCTTGCTCATGATGCCACTGTTGGGGAACGTCACATGGGAAACAAAAACTTTCCTACGCGCACGAAGACCTATCATGGTGATGTTCATCTACGAGAGGGGATTTCCGATCTACGTACCCTTGTAGATCGCACAGCAGAAGCGTTAGTGAACACGGTTGATGTAGTAGAACATCCTCACCTCCCTCGATCCACCCAGCGAACTGTCCCTAGAACCGTCCCGCGATCCGTCCCACGATTTAGTGCCGAACGGACGGCACCTCCGCGTTCAGCACACGTACAGCTCGACGATGATCTCAGCCTTCTTGATCCAGCAAGAGAGACGGAGAGGTAGATGAGTTCTCCGGCAGCATGACGGCGTTCCGGAGGTTGGTGGTGATCTGATCTCGGCAGGGCTCCGCCCGAGCTCCGCAGAAACGCGTTCTAGAGGTAAAACCGTGGAGGTATGTGGTCGGGCTGCCTTTGAAAAGTTGTCTCAAATCAGCCCTAATTGCTCCACCTAATTGCTCCATATATATAGGAGGAGGGAGGGGAGGCTTTCCTTGAGGCTCAAGGAGCCCCAAGGGCTGCGCACCAAGGGGAGGAGGAGTCCTCCAATCCTAGTCCAACTAGGATTGGAAAGCGGAGTCCTTCTCTCCTTTCCCACCTCCTTTTTTTCTTTCTCTTTGATTTTCTATCCTTGGCGCATAGGGCCCTCTTGGGCTGTCCCACCAGCCCACCAAGGGCTGGTGCGCCACCCCAAGGCCTATGGGCTTCCCCGGGGTGGGTTGCCCCCCCCGATGAACACCCGGAACCAATTCGTCATTCCCGGTAACTCCGAAAACCTTCCGGTAATCAAATCAGGTCATCCTATATATCAATCTTCGTTTCCGGACCATTCCGGAAACCCTCGTGACATCTGCGATCTCATCCGGGACTCCGAACAACATTCGGTAACCAACCATATAACTCAAATACGCATAAAACAACGTCGAACCTTAAGTGTGCACACCCTGCGGGTACGAGAACTATGTAGACATGACCCGAGTGACTCCTCGGTCAATATCCAATAGCGGGACATGGATGCCCATATTGGATCCCACATATTCTACGAAGATCTTATCGTTTGAACCTCAGTGCCAAGGATTCATATAATCCCGTATGTCATTCCCTTTGTCCTTCGGTATGTTACTTGCCCGAGATTCGATCGTCAGTATCCGCATACCTATTTCAATCTCGTTTACCGGCAAGTCTCTTTACTCGTTACGTAATACAAGATCCCGCAACTTACACTAAGTCACATTGCTTGCAAGGCTTGTGTGTGATGTTGTATTACCGAGTGGGCCCCGAGATACCTCTCCATCACACGGAGTGACAAATCACAGTCTCGATCCATACTAACTCAACGAACACCTTCGGAGAAACCTGTAGAGCATCTTTATAGTCACCCAGTTACGTTGCGACGTTTGATACACAAAAAGCATTCCTCCGGTGTCAGTGAGTTATATGATCTCATGGTCATAGGAACAAATACTTGACACGCAGAAAACAGTAGCAACAAAATGACACGATCAACATGCTGCGTCTATTAGTTTGGGTCTAGTCCATCACGTGATTCTTCTAATGACGTGATCCAGTTATCAAGCAACAACACCTTGTATATAATCAGAAGACCCTGACTATCTTTGATCAACTGGCTAGCCAACTAGAGGCTTGCTAGGGATAGTGTTTTGTCTATGCATCCACACATGTATATAAGTCTTCATTCAATACAATTATAGTATGGATAATAAACGATTATCTTGATACAGGAATTATAATAATAACTATATTTATTATTGCCTCTAGGGCATAATTCCAACATGAATCATATAGTTGATATGATTAGCATAGAGATGCTTACCATTGAAACTATTCTTGACTCACGTGATGATCGGACTTGAGATAGTGGATTTGTATCATGTACCACTCAAATGACTAGAGAGATGTACTTTTTGAGTGGGAGTTCTTAAGTAATATGATTAAGTGAACTATTTGTCATGAACATAGTCTAATGGTCTTTGCGAATTACGATGTAGCTTGCGCTATAGCTCTTCTGTTTTTATATGTTCCTTGAGAAAATTTAGTTGAAAGTTGATAGTAGCAAACTTTGCGGGCTGAGTCTGTAAAAACTGAGGATTGTCCTCGTTGCTGCGAAGAAGGCTTATGTCCTTAATGCACCACTCGGTGTGCTGCACCTCGAGCGTCGTCTGTGGATGTTGTGAACATCTGACATACACGTTTCTGATGACTACGCGATAGTTCAGTGCAAAATACTTAATGGATTAGAAGCAAGGCGACGAAGACGTTTTGAAACGTCATGGAACATAAGATATGTTCTAAAGAGATGAAATAGTGATTTCATGCTTGTGCCCTTGTTAAGAGGTATGAGACGTCCGACAAGATTCTTTGTCCATGAAGTAAAGAGAAAAGCTCAATCGTTGAGTGTATGCTCAGATTGTTTGAGTACAATAATAGCTTGAATCAAGTAGGAGTTAATCTTCCAGATGAGATGGTGATGGTTCTCCAAAGTTACTGCCACCAAGCTGTGAGAGCTTCGTGATGAACTATAACATATCAAGGATAGACACAATGATCCTTCAGCGATTCGCGATGTTTGACATTGCGAAAGTAGAAATCAAGAAGGAGCATCAATAGTTGATGGTTAGTAAAACCACTAAGTTTCGAGAAAGGCAAGGGCTAGGTGGGATACTTCGTGAAACGGCAAAACAGTTGCTGCACTAATGAAGAGACCCAAGATTATACCCAAGCCCGAGACTAAGTGCTTCTGTTATGAGGGGAACAGTCACAGAGGCGGAGCTACCGTAGATGCTTGGTAGATAAGAAGGCTGGAAAAGTCGAAAGAAATATATTTGATATAAATCATGTTGATGTGTACTTTACTAGTACTCCTAGTAGCGCGAGGGTATTGGATACCGGTTCGGTTGCTAAGTGATTAGTAACACGAAATGAAAGCTACGGAATAAACGGAGACTAGCTAAAGGCGAGGTGACGATAAGTGTTGGAAATGTTTCCAAGGTTGATGTGATCAAATGTCGCACGCTCCCTCTATCATCGGGATTGGTGGTAAAACCTAAATAATTGTTATTTGGTGTTTGCGATGAGCATGAACATGATTGGATCGTGTTTATTGCAATACGATTATTAATTTAAATAGAATAATAGTTATTCTATTTGCTTGAATAATTACCCTAAATGGTTTATTGAATCTCGATCGTAGTGTTACACATGTTCATAATATTAGTGCCAAAAGATACAATGATAGTACCAGTTAGTTGTGGCACTGCCACTTGAGTCATGTTGGTGTAAAATGCATGAAGAAACTCCATGCTGATGGATCTTTGTACTCACTCATTTTTGAAACGTTTGAGACATGCAAACCATACCTGTTGGTATAAATGCATGAAGAAACTCCATATAGATGGATCGTTTGGACTCGCTTGATTTTGAATCACTTGAGACATGCAAAACATGCCACATGAAACAAAAGAGTAACTTGTTGGGAGTAATGCATTTTTGATGTGTGTAGTCCAATGAGTGATAAGGCACGCAGTGGATATCGTTATGTTATTACTTCACTCACGATTTGAGTAGATAAAGGAGTATTTACTTGATGAATCACAAGTCTGAAATATTGAAAAGTTCTAGGCAATTTCAGAGTGAAGATCATCGTGACAAGAGGATAAACTGTCTACGATATGATCATAGAGATGAATATCTGAGTTACGAGTTTTGGTACGCAGTTAAGACAATGTGGAAATCGTTTCACAGTTCATGCCACCTGGAACACCATAGTGTGATGATGTGTCTGAGCGTCATAGCCGCGCACTATTTGATACGGTGCATACTATGATGTCTCTTATCGAATTACCATTATTGCTTATGGGTTATGCATTAGAGACAACCACACTCACTTTAGATAGGGCACCACGTATTTCCGTTGAGATGACACAGTATAGACTAAGGCTTAGAGAAATCTAAGCTGTCGTTTCTTGAAAGTTTGGGGTTGCGATGCTTATGTGAAAAAGTTTCAGTCTGATAAGCTTGAACACAAAGCGGATAAAAGCATCTTCATAGGATATCCAAAACAGTTGGATACATCTCCTATCTCAGATCCGGGAGCAAAATGTTTGTTTCTAGAAATGGATACTTTCTCGAGGAAAGGTTTCTCTCGAAAGAATTGAGTGGGAGAGTGGTGGAACTTGATGAGGTTAGTGAACCGTCACTTCAACCAGTGTGTAGTAGGGCGCAGGAAGATGTTCCTGTGGCGCCCACATCAATTGAAGTGGAAACTGATGATGGTGATCATTAGAGCTTCGGATCAAGTTACTACAAACCTCGTAGGTTGACAGAGGTTGCGTACTACTACAGAGTGGTATGGTAACCCTGTCTTGGAGGTCAAGTTGTTGAACAACTATGAACCTACGAGTTATGGAGAAGGAATGGTGGGCCCGGATTCCGACAAATGGCTGGAGGCCATGAAATCCGAGAGAGGATCCATGTATGAAAACAAAGTGTAGACTTTGGAAGAACTACTTGATGGTCATAGGACTAATGATTAAAGATGAATCTTTAAAAGGAAGACAGACGATGATGGTGATAAGTCACTATTAGGAAAAGCTTGACTTGTCGCAAAGATGTTTCCGACAAGATCAAATAGTTGACTATGATGAGACTTTCTCACTCGTAGCGATGCTAAAAAAATTCTATTAGAATTATGTTAGTAGTTGTTGCATTATTTATGAAATATTGCACATAGGATGTCAAAACATTGTTTCCTCGACGGTTTCCTTGAGGAAAGATTGTATGTGATACAACCAGAAAGTTTTGTCGATCCTAAGGATACTAACAAGTATGCAAGCTCCAGCGATCCTTTTATAGACTGGTGCAAGCATCTCGGAGTTGGAATATACGCTTTGATGAGATGATCAAAGCTTTGTGGTTTGTACAAGGTTTATGAGAAACTTGTATTTCCAAAGAAGTGAGTGGGAGCACTATAGAATTTCTGATAAGTATATGTGGCTAACATATTGTTGATCAGAAGTAATGTAGAATTTCTGTGAAGCATAAAAGGTTGTTTGAAAGGAGTTTTTCAAACGAATACCTGGATTGAGCTACTTGAACATTGAGCATCACAATCTATGGAGATAGATCGAAACGCTTTTTGAAGGAGTTCAAAATAGATCAGCAAAGAAGGAGTTCTTGACTGTGTTGTAATGTGTGAATTTTAGTAAGACTCAAAACCCGACCACGACAGAATAAAGAGAATAGACGAAGGTCGTCTTCTATGCCTTAGCCGTAGACTCTAAAGTATGCATGCTGTGTACCGCACGTGATGTGTGCCTTGCCTCAAGTCTGTTGAGAGGTACACAGAGTGATCCATGATTGAATCACTAGCAGTGGTCAAAGTTATCCTTAGTAACTAATGGACTACGGAATTTTTCTCGATTATGGAGGTGGTTAAAGAGTTCGTCGTAAAGGGTTACGTCGATGCAAGCTTTGACACTAATCCGAATAACTATGAGTACTGAAACGGATTCATATAGTAGAGTAGATATTTGGAGTATTTCCGAATAGCACGTAGTAGCAGCATTAAGATGACATAAAGATTTGTAAAGAACACACGGATCTGAAAGTTTCAGAACCATTGACTAAAACCTCTGTCACGAGCAAGACGTGATCAGACCCCAGAACTATATGGGTGTTGGATTCGTTAGAATCACATGGTGATGTGAACTAGATTATTGACTCTAGTGCAAGTGGGGGACTATTAGAAATATGCCCTAGAGGCAATAATAAATTAGTTATTATTATGTTTCTTTGTTCATGATGTTTATTATCCATGCTATAATTGTATTGATTGGAAACACAATACTTGTGTGGATACATAGAAAAAAACACTGTCCCTAGTAAGCCTCTAGTTGACTAGCTCGTTGATCAAAGATGGTCAAGGTTTCCTGACCATAGGCAAGTGTTGTCACTTGATAACGGGATCACATCATTAGGAGAATCATGTGATGGACTAGACCCAAACTAATAGACGTAGCATGTTGATCGTGTCATTTTGTTGCTACTGTTTTCTGCGTGTCAAGTATTTATTCCTATGACCATGAGATCATATAACTCACTTACACCGGAGGAATTCTTTGTGTGTATCAAACGTCACAACGTAACTGGGTTGCTATAAAGATGCTCTACAGGTATCTCCGAAGGTGTCCGTTGAGTTAGTATGGATCAAGATTGGGATTTGTCACTCCATGTGACGGAGAGGTATCTCGGGGCACACTCGGTAATACAACATCACAGACAAGCCTTGCAAGCAATGTGACTTAGTGTAAGTCAAGGGATCTTGTATTACGGAACGATTAAAGAGACTCGCTGGTAAATGAGATCAAAATAGGTATGCGGATACTGACTATCGAATCTCGGGTAAGTAACATACCGAAGGACAAAGGGAATGACATAGGGATTATATGAATCCTTGGCACTGAGGTTCAAACGATAAGATCTTCGTAGAATATGTAGGATCCAATATGGGCATCCAGGTCCCGCTATTGGATATTGACCGAGGAGTCCCTCGGGTCATGTCTACATAGTTCTCGAACCCGCAGGGTCTGCACACTTATGGTTCGACGTTGTTTTATGCGTATTTGAGTTATATGGTTGGTTACCGAATGTTGATCGGAGTCCCGGATGAGATCACGGACGTCACGAGGGTTTCCGAAATGGTACGGAGACGAAGATTGATATATAGGATGACCTCATTTGATTACCGGAAGGTTTTTGGAATTACCGGAAATGTACCGGGAATGACGAATGGGTTCCGAATGTTCACCGGGAGGGGCCAGCCCACCCGGGGGAAGCCCATAGGCCTTAGGGGTGCCACACCAGCCCTTAGTGGGCTGGTGGGACAGCCCAAGAAGCCCTATGCGCATGAGAAAGAAAAATCAAAGAGAAAAGCAAAAAAAGGGGGAAGTGGGAAAGTGGAGAAGGACTCCACCTTCCAATCCTAGTTGGACTAGGATTGGAAGGGGAGGACTCCCCCCCCCCTTGGTTCTGCCGAACCCCTTGGGGCTCCTTGAGCCCCAAGGCAAGGCCCCTCCCCTCCCACCTATATATACGGAAGTTTTAGGGCTGATTTGAGACAACTTTTCATGGCAGCCCGACCACATACCTCCACGGTTTTTCCTCTAGATCGCGTTTCTGCGGAGCTCGGGCGGAGCCCTGCTGAGATTAGATCACCACCTACCTCCGGAGCGCTGTCATGCTGCCGGAGAACTAATCTACCTCTCCGTCTCTCTTGCTGGATCAAGAAGGCCGAGATCATCGTCGAGCTGTACGTGTGCTAAACACGGAGGTGCCGTCCGTTCGGCACTAGATCACAGCGGATCGTGGGACGGATCGCGGGACGGTTCGTGGGACGGTTCGCGGGGCGGATTGAGTGATGTGAGGACGTTCCACTACTTCAACCGCATTTATTAACGCTTCTGCTGTGCGATCTACAAGGGTACGTAGATCTGAAATCCCCCTCGTAGATGGACATCACCATGATAGGTCTTCGTGCGCGTAGGAAATTTTTGGTTTCCCATGCAACGTTCCCCAACAAACCCTTAGGTTCTCGTTCACTTGGTCGCGAGTCAGACCACGCTCGACTCATCTAGTCGGTAGAAGCCTCTAGGAAGACATGCCGACTCCAAGTGTTTGATGAAGCTGGTTAGGCGAACCTATACTTCATACTTCTGTTCCCTTTTCCACTCTATATACGGTGTCATGCTCAAGGCGACATGGTCATCCTTGTTACCGCACGACCTCTTTCTTGTTCCGGTGAATCTGACCAACATTCGGATTATCTCATAATCTTCATCGCATGGCCATGCTTATCCTTGTCAGATCACCCAAGGGCCCGAGAGTATATCTCTCCTGATCGGAGGGCAAATCCTATCTTGCTCGACCACGTCTCGCAGCATGGGTCTCGACAATCCCAAAGCCTACCTTTGTCACTACCCAGTCACGAAGTAGCATTTGGTCGGCCCAAAGCAAGTCTGTCACCATCCCAAGTACATGCGCCACCTCAGGTCTTAGGACATAGAACGTATGTTGTACTAGAGACTCATAGATGACCTATCGTTGCGTCTCATAATCGGGTCTGTCCAACTCACACCTTATCTCGACTCGGATCCAACTACGTCGAATCTTACCAGATCTTTTTGAGTCCGTATTATCTGGCTAGCATCAAATTCTACATGGTCAATGAGACCGGACCATCCACTGTATCATATGCTAGTCTAGTTGGTTGCGCGTGCGCACAACTCTTTCGACAAGGGACCGTTTAGGAATTAGGACAGTCATCATACAATGTATAGTCTCACAAAAAAGTCATGTAGTTGTTAATACACATAATTGATAATGTCCAAGGACTATCTTTATTCATAAACACATAGGAAATATCATCATACATGATTGCCTCTAGGGCATATCTCCAACAGTATCCCACTTGCACTAGAGTCAATCGAATAGACATCGAATGCCCATAGCTCTAACGTGCCCCTCATGCTTGGGTTGTCGAAGCGGCTTAGTCAACGGATCTCCAACATTCGCATTTGTGTGAATCTTGCATAAATTAGTATCACCATTATGTATGAGCTTTCGTATCAGGTGACACTTTCGGTTAATGTGTCTGGGATTGTGGTGTTGTCTCCTCTCCTTGGCATGTGTGATGGCACCTGAATTATCTCAATAAAGGTCCAAAGGTTTTTACCAGTCCGGGAACACACCAAGATCCTCTAGGAACTTCCGAATCTAAACACCTTCCTTTGCAGCTTCACAAGCCACAATGTATTTGACCTCTGTTGAGGAGTCGACCACCGTATCTTGCTTGGAACTCGTCTAGCTCACTGCTCCTCCATTCATGACATACATGAATACAGTTTGCGATCGACAATCATCCTTGTCGATTTGGAAACTAGCATCAACGTAACCCTTTACGCTGAGCTCCTCCTCACCTCCATAAACTAGGAACATCTCTTTAGTCCTTTTCAAGTATTTCAAGATAGGTTTCACCATTGTCTAGTCACTCTCACCTGGCTTGGCCTGGTATTTTCTTTTTAATCTTAGTGTACATAGCATGTCATACATGATGGATCCAATTGCCAAAGCATACAGAATCCTACTCATCTGGTTTCGCTCATCAGAACTCTTTGGACTCTGAGTCTTCCTTAGCCTTATGCCATGTGAGACGGGCAAGAACCCTTTCTTGGCCTCGCTCATGTTGAACCGCTTAAACACTTTGTCTATGTACGTGCTTTGGCATAAACCGAGCAGACTCCTTAATCTATCTCTATAGATCTTGATGCCTAAAATGTACACTGCCTCTACAAGCTCCTTCGTTGAAAACTTTCCATTCAATGATTCCTTGACTGAGTTCAACATCGAAACATCATTTCCAATCAGTAATCACTACAAGAAATATGCCCGTTTATGAGAAAAATATATTGACCGTGCTCAATTGGTCATAGATCTATGACCAAAAAATACCAAATGGTCATGCGGTATCCAAGGGAGTCCAAACTGTACACCCTTGTGACCATTTCTGTCAAAAAGGTCAAAGTATTATCTATGTCAATAGGTCATAAAGCATATAACACTATCCATGGCCTTATTTTGGGTCCAGCTTGACCAAATTAATAAGGTCATAGGCTTGAATAAGGGTGATTGGACAAACAACTCTATAATTTCACATTTGTCATGCATGCGTGCAGTAATGTTGTCTATGTGTCGCACATACTTGTCAAATCAACCTATCCGTGGGGTGAAGAGAGTATATTAGGAATACAATTGTCTTTGGAAGGACCAAGATATGACATTGTGGCCAACCGACATGCGGGATTTGCTAGCATGTAGGGCTCACCCACGATAAAGCCTTGGAGGTAGCGCCTCCCCACTCGAGAGATCAGCGTCAATTTTGGTTTTTTTCCAATTCTTCTTCCCTTGGACAACACAAATCTAGGGTGCACAATGAGCTTTTTTGGTTACGAGAGATTAAAGAGCGATAAAAAAATCGAGGTCAAACTCCGGCCGCCACTCAATCAACATAATCCAACTGCCGCTACCTTCCCTCGCCACGGTCATCTCAAATATGCCCCCTGTGCACCCGCCACTCTCAATTTGCTTCTTTGACGTGCGTTTCACACCTGTGGCTGTTTGTTTGGGACATATGCCATGGTCTCATTAAAAAAGACTGTTAATCCATGATGGATTAATGATGAAATTATTGGAAGGCATCATAGATTAGTCAAAATATGTGAACGTTTCATAATTTCAATCACAACGAAGTGCTCTCATAGGAAACTGAAATAGGGCCACTGACACCCACCCACTGGCAAAAAAACTGAAGTCCAAAACTAGCTGAAGAAATGCGCGCAGAGAAGGAAAATTTGGAGTAAGTTACGCGAGGAGACCAAAATTTTAGTGCGAGCCCATAATTCCAAATGCCCACACGGCCACACCCGGGCGCCTCTATCCCGAAACCCTAGCAAGTTCCAGCCGCCATCGTCCCCATGTTCCAGCCGCCTCCATCTCTCCCGATCATTCCCCACCCCGTCCAAACCCAATCCACATGTTCCAGCCGCCATCGTCCCCACTTTGGATCCAGAAGGCAGGCCATGGCGGCGGCTAGATCCGTGCTGGGATAGGATCTACATGAGCAGTTTGCAGTCGGAGGGCCTGGTCGGCCGGCGACGGAGGTCTCCTCTCCACGGATCTTTGATGGAGCGGGTGCTTATTTTCCTCTCCATGGATCAAGGTGCCTCCTGACTCCCATCCCTCCTCTCCCTATGATTCATTTCGTTCTCCTCATGCCCTGTTCCTCTTTTTATGTTCGTGCTGCAGGCATATCCACTGGATCCATGCGCTTAGTGATTCCTGAGGAGAACTCAGCCATGGCAGAGGAAGACCGGCGGAACAGGCGCGGGCTCGTTCGGCGGGAGGCAGAGGAATACCTCCTCCAGGAGCTCGTCCGGCAGCGACGGTCCCGTCGTCGATGGCGGCGGCGGCGGTGGCATGGAGGCTAGGGTTTCTGGTGGGGTGGGGGATTCATCAGAGGTGAAAGGAGCCTCGCTCACAGATTCTTCTCGGTTCAACCAGCGAACACTCCGACAGGTGCGGCCACAGCGGTAGTGAGAGTGGGCTGCTCCTACTGGTACTCCATTTTGTTTAGGTCGGCCTATTCTTCATGGCCCAGCTTTCAGATTTTGACATGCTTCACACACTCACACTGTCACACACACATTGCAGCATAAGCATTACACAATTCTTGCACCTTCTTGCGACTTTGAGATGATTTGCCAAAGTTATAGTCAACACATGGTTGTATTATAACCGATGAGTTAGGTCTACTGCCATAGGTTCGCTTTCCTAATTGCAGATGTACATGCATAAATGGCTCCATTACTATGATATGGTAATAGTTTGAGTGAGCTGACAAATATTTTATCATGGTTAAATTCGATGTTCCTTGCATAACAGCTCTACTCGTCTTGTTGACGTCATCGGTTACACAAAAAAAAATTGTTACTCCGATATGGATACATCATGTGTCATATACCAGTAAAAAATGTATCTCTAAGTAAGTATATTTGCCCAAAGTATACATGTGCAGTTATCATGCAGTTGATGTGAAATGTTAGATAAATAAAAACATTGCTGCCTTACTTACCTATTGACTTGCTTGCTTGCTTTGTGCCACACCATTTCAGTGCAACCTACTGAGTTATATTTGACTTGCTGCTACTACTATGGTTTGCCGGTAATTAGGAGCATTTGTATTATTCAGTGCCAAAATGTAAGTAGGAGTATTTGTATTATTCAGTACTAGTATCCAGTGTGAAGAAATTCTACTTAGTGTTGGTCTACTACTATGGTTTGCTGGTAATTAAAGATCTATCTAGGTACTTTCTGCGTGGGTCATGCATGCTCTGTACTTTCTTTGTTAGTATTACCATATCCATTATTCATAATAGCCCCCTTGTAGGCAACCTATGCCTTTTTTGTAGTACTACACACTCATTTATACATGTTTGATGTTTCCATCCAGTGACCCGAAAGAGCACACAAGAAAAAGCGCTCGCCCAATCAAACAACACAAGTCTATATTGTAGGTTTCTCTCGTGATGATGGCAGCACCTCTACTGTGTCCGCCAATATTTCAATCGCATGTGTAGGAGGAGAAGGCTTGACGCGCCGTCGGCACTGACTCTAGCGCCCATGGATCCGGCTACCTGCTCATCTGAGGCAAGCACCAAGGCTTCGTAATTTAATTTAGTACGATTGATAACGTAAGGATGTTTCTCTCTTTGTAGTATTTAGAATAGTTTTCAGCTAGCTATCACTATCTTTGTTCGCTCTATTAGTTATATTTCTACACTAATTGGCAACTTAGTCCCCCCTAGCACAATATGTGAAATAGATCAAGAAAAGTTTCAGACTTGCCAGAAAAGAAATTATGGTAGTAAAATTTGAGCATATCACTGATTACATTTTGTTTTTTGTTTCATATTTTGGCGTCCATGTACTATTTCTGCAACATTCAGACTGGATTGTAGGGGAGAACAAACTTGTCACATTCACACTGATTATGTTATGTTGTATCTAAATGCGGTCTAGATTGTAAAAACTTACGTGAATATATCTAAATGGTTGAGATGATGTTATAGAATATAAACGTTTTTACTAACCTTGAGAATGGACAGGAAATGTTATTTGTTATTTGTCAAAATAAATAAATTACTGACTTGATTGTTTTTCCCTCAATAAATTAGATGACTTGATTGTTTTACTAACACTGTGCATCCGCTGTGGCCGCTGCAGCTTCCACCTGCAGAAGAGCACTTGCTCCTCGTGCGGCTACCCCGCCGCCCGCATCCGCAAGTGTAAGTCCATCCCACCCCCAGATCCCGCGGTTACTCTGCGCATATGTGAATCAACCTCGTGAATCCGCATGTATTTCACCTCCACTTCAGGCTCCTCTCCTCTTTTGTACACTCACACATCAAGGCTCTCGTCTGTTTAAAAAAGTGCCCTGAAGAAATTGTGAACGAGTCAGATTGTTTCTTCTAATCCATCGCTTTGGATATTCTTGATCAACGGGCTGTCTGAGCAATATAAGTATTTTTTTAGGATGTATAAAATCTTCATGTATGATGACTATGTACAATATACATAGCTTCCTTTAAAGAAAATATCTAGATTTGGCCCACATATTATTACTGTTTGAATTGTTACTAGAGACGCAGAAGAAAATTTGAGGGAGTACTTGTTATTACTATTTGAATCTGAGGGAGTACTTGTTATTACTGCTTTAGGATGTATAAAATATCTATGTACAATCTGAGGGAGTACTTGTTATTACTGTTTGAATTGTTACTAGAGACGTAGAACAAAATTTGAGGGAGTTCTTGTTATTACTGTTTGAATCTGAGCGAGTACTTGTTATTACTGCTTTAGGATGTATAAAATATCTATGTACAATCTGAGGGAGTACTTGTTATTACTGTTTGAATTGATTTACACACTACTTCTCTAGCATCCTAGAAAATCCTAAATGTTCAGTAAACTAAAAGTGTTTTCTCTCGTCTATGAGATGCACTTCCTTGCATCATTCCAGAAAGCACATGAGGAGAAGCTATTCTTCCTCAGAATCAGATAGTGAATCAGAGAGCGACAGTGATCGTAAACACGGGAAGAGGAAGGACCGCAAAAGGCACAGGAAACATGGCCACTCTGACTCTTGATGGTGCCAGGAGGCGCAAGCATAGGTCAAAGAGGAGGTATTCAGACTCTAGTGATGAGAGTGACAACGACAACTACAATAGTGAATCTGAAGAAAATGTACATTATATTGTATAAGCTACTGAAATAAAATATACATTTTATTTGCAATCAATAGATGACTATGCAGGATGATGTATTGTAGTTGATGTGATATGCTACTAAAATAAAATATACATTTTATTTGCAATCTTTTATTCTGTTGTACTTATTTTTAATGGGCCTATTCTGAGATATGCGTGCTTCTAGCAAAAAAATGCTTCAACCCAAACAAATCAGACATTTTCAAAGGTAAAATAGGTATTGGGCCAGGCCCATGTAGCTAGATTGGTGGACAGGGATCTGAAATTTATGATGATTCCATTTGGTCACTACCAATGCCACATCAGCTTGGCCACGTCAGATCCTACGTGGCTCACACAAATAAGTAATGACCAAATCAAAATTTTGGTCGATAGAGACCCGCGACCAAAATTTTAGAAAATGTCATGTTTGTTCATTCTTGACGCCCAACTGTTGACGTTGTAAATTTGGTCAAAAAAAGGTCAATAAACGACAACAATGAAGAATCAATGACCAATATAGGGAGTCATAATTGACCTTATTTCTTGTAGTGAATATATCATCCACATACAAGATCAAAAATACTACCGAGCTCCCACTAGATTTCTTGTATAAACAATAGTCCTCTTCGTTCTTGATGAAAATGAGGTCAAAGATGACTTTATCAAAACAAATATTCCAACTCCGAGCCGCTTGCCTCAATCCATAAATGGATCTCTTGAGCTTGCATATTTTATTAACGTTTGTTGGATCGACAAAACATTCAGGTTCTATCATGTATACATCCTCTTTTACGTTTCCATGAAGGAAAGCCGTTTTGACATCCATCTGCCATATCTCATAATAAAAATATGCAGTTATAGCTAGTACGATCCTCACCGACTTCAACATCGCTACAGGCAAGTAGGTCTTGTCTTAGTCAATTCCTTGAACTTGTCCTTAACCTTTCGCGACAAGCTGAGCTTTGTGGATGTGAACACTGCCACCCACATCGGTTTTCTTCTTAAAGTCCCATTTGTAACCAATGGCTACTATGCCACGCGGTAGATCAACCAAGTCCCAGACTTGATTATCATCGATGGACTTTAACTCAGATCTCATGGCCTCAAGACATACCTCGGTATCTAGGCTTACTATCGCTTATGCATATGTGGTGAGTTCATCGCTTTCTAGCAACAACACATCATGCACTTTGTGCAATCTATCCGACCTCCATGGCTCTGGTGCCGACTCCACTACAGGTTCCCTGACTGACTCCGGTATGATCTCATCACCACACGAGTCATCCTCGAGTGGATCTTGGATTTCTTCGAGTCGCACCATTCTCCCACTTGCCTCCCGATTGAGAAACTCTTTCTCTAGGAAAACCTCGTTCCTAGAAACAAACACTTTCTTCTCTTCTTAGTTGTAGAAGCTGTATCCCAAGGTTTCCCTGGGATATCCCATGAATATGCATTTATCTGACTTGGGTGTAAGATTGCCCGACATGAGTCACTTGACAAATGCTTCACAACCCCAAATATTTAGTAAAGACGAACAAGGACTCTTACGAGTCCACATCTCATGTGGTGTCTAGTCAACGGATTTTTATGGTACCCTGTAAAGTGTGGAAGCTGTAGTTTCTAGAGTGTATCCCCAGAATGATAAGGGTAAATCCGATTTGCTCATCATCGGTCGGACCATGTCCAACAAGGTTCAATTTCTCCGTTCTGACACGTCGTTTCTCTTCGGTGTACCCGGAGGTGTGAGATACTCTATACACCTCGTCTTTTCAGATTATCATCAAACTCATAGCTCATGTACTCACCTCCATGGTCCGATCGTAGAAGCTTTATCATCTTTCCGAGCTGATTTTCAACCTCATTCTGAAACTCTTTGAACTTTTAAGAAGTCTGTGACTTGTGCCTCATCAAATAGATATATCCATATCTACTCAAGTCATCGGTAAAAGTCACGAAACTACTGATAGCCACCTCTAGCCATTGTGCTCATTGGACCACACACATCACTGTGTATAAGCTATAACAGCTCGGATGCCCTCTCGCAACTCTTTGCAAAAGGAGACTAGGCCATCTTGCCTAGCAAGCATGATTCGCGTGTCTCGAATGACCCGATGTCGGACAAAGTTAGGAGCCCATCATCAAGGAGCTTCTTCATGCGTTTCAGACTAATGTGTCCAAGACAGCAATGCCAGAAGTATGTTGGATTTATCTCATTAGGATTATGCCTCTTGATACTCACGTTATAGGCTGGTTCTGTTTGTAGATTCAAAATAAATAGCCCACCTATAATGGGTGCATAGCCGAGGAACATTCCATTCAAATAAAATGAACAACCATTGTCCTTTAAATTGAATTCATAACCCTAACTCATCAAGCATGAGGTAGAAATAATGTTTCGATTAAGTGCAGGAATGTAATAACAATTATTCAATTCCAAAAATAAATCCAGAAGGAAGCTGGAGCTGCATCGTGTCGACCTCCAATGCAACAACTCTTGCTTTGTTGCCGACCCTGATGTCAATCTCCCATTGTTCCACACGCCTAGTTCTTACCAACCCGAGCATCGAGTTGCAAATATGAACAACCGATCCGATATCAAATACCCAAGAGATACTAGGTATGTCAACAAGGTAAATGTATATAACATATGTAACAAGTGTACCTTTGCCTAAAGAAGCATCTCATGCCTTCTTGCCATCTTCAGCAAGCCACTTGCGACAGTTCCTCTTCCAGTGACCAGCTTCCTTGCAATGAATGCAAATGGTCTTTGAGTTTTGTCCGGACTTCGGCTTAGCAGCGGAGACAACCTTCTCTGTGCCCTTTGCCTTACCCTTTTTCTTGGACCAACTCTTCTTGAATTTTGCAGAGTTCTGCACCATCAACACTTGATGTGTGCCTTTCTCGGTATCCCTCGATGCCACCTTGAGCATCCCATGCAATTTAGTGAGCTTCTTATCCATGCCATGCATATGATAGTTCAATATGAATGTCCCATAGCTAGTTGGAACATAACCGAGAACTGCATCAGTAGGCAGCTCATCCGAGAGCGAGAATCCCAAACGATCCAAAGCTTGCATGTATCCCATCATCTTGATCACATGCGGGCTTAGTGGATCACCTTCCTTCACCTTACAAGCCATGAAGGGTCACCAAACATTGAACCTTTCAGTCCTAGCCTGCACCTGAAACATGCTCTTGAGACTCTCGATCATATAGAAAGTCGCAATGTCTTCGAAATGTTGTTGGAAATTAGGCTCCATACCAGCCAACATGAGGGAGCTGACCTTGTTCGATTCATAAATGAGTTTCTCGTAGGCATTCTTGGTTGTGGCATTAGCATTATCGGCAGGTACCTCTAGAAGTGGATCCTCTAGAACATGTTCCTTTTTATCGTGGTTGACAACAATTCTCATATTTCTATACCAGGTGGTAAAGTTTGTTCCATTCAGTTTATCCTTTTCCAGAATTGATTTCAATGCAAAGTTTTGAGTAGGTGGTGGCATTGATCTAGAAAAAAATGCAATCACGAAGCAATGTGTTTATGTAGAGTAATTCAAGCCTTAAATAGAACTACTCCCACTAAAGTCGGCATCCCTCCGCAAACTCCCACTGATTTAGGATCTGTCTAGCGCGAGCGACTAGTGAGATTAGCATCACTGCTAGCCAACTTGCCTATTCGGTAAGGAACACCTTGCTAATCGTATCTCTTTACGACTCCTGTCGGTCGAGTAGGTATCTTATATCCTGGCTCCCAACCTTCTTTGCCACAAGGCCCAAAACCGTTTTCATAGCCTTGTCGAGTTAACCTGATGCGCTGCATGTCCGTGTGTGACACGAACCCTCCAGTTCAAGGACACCTAGTAGAACCTCAATTTTTTGAGCCCACCACTAGACGTACTTGACGTGTGAAGGTGCAACATCCGGAATGGCAACGTGCTTGATATTAATGAGGGATCTTTCTACACTATAACATGCATAGAAAACAAGAAGCAATATCAATCACGTACAAACATAAATATGTGAAATAGTATGGCTCCTTCATGGACTTCCTTCCAAGCCAGATCCAACTTGGATGGCCAGGGAGGAACTCCATCCTGTTCATCACGTCGGGATGCCAAAACCTCGAACTTGATCTCTGTCCTCCAACTACTACATCTAGTAATGAATTTACACAGAATTACAAGTCGACACACAATTCGTTATACAATATAATGACGACACTTTGGCTCCTGCCGACTCACAATCATGGCACATAGGTCATGTTAAATTACACACATGCATCACATACATATGAGCCATACTATTCGCATCAAACCTGCAAAACAAACTTATGCATAGAATCGTATTCCACTGGTTTGTGTGATCGTGTATGAAATATTCTACCGGTTTGTGTGATTGCATTTTACAATTTTTGGAAATCACAGATCAAATCTGTATTCCGATAACGCCTGATTTTTTGGTCTAACCGATCTAATCGATCATCAAGAACCCGATTCAGATTTACGTTTCACTATTAACCCCGATGGCGGAAACCAAGCAGCAGGGGTATGTTGTGTCATTACCTCATCGATTTCGATGGACAGAAAACATAGCCACAACAATCCCGCTGTGCAGTTGATCTCATCAACCATGTACATAGCCGATCTCAAGAACGACTACGAATCTCATCCGCCGTCTCCACATGTCAAATATGCATCCGACCTGAATACCAAATCCTATAGCAGAGGCTCTCATACCACTGTTGGGTTCTACTCTAGGTGCATCGCATTAAAACTAAAATTCTCCTACGTGAAGAACAACCAAGAACATGCTACGGAGATGGATCACAAATTGCTACCAGTAGACGTGCAGTGTCGTGTAGCAGAAGTAAATGTGGCAGTGCATCCGCGTGGTCCGTCTCCTCCTCGTTCGAGCTCCCTCGGACAGCCGGTCATCGGATCGCTTTCCCAAGAGCAGTCGTTCGCCGAATCCCATGTACACATTCGCCGGAGCAGCGTAGGTGCACCGCCTCTGACGGTATCCGCGCGTGCAGGAGGAACACCGTGCGGCGAAGTGCTAGGTTCAGATCACACAGTTGGTGGCGACAAGTGGAGGTGGCTAGGTGCAACACATGCACAACCCTGATGATGGTGCCGAAGCGATCAACCGATTAAGTGTGTTGCACCTCCATTATATATAGGCGTCCGACGTAGGATTAGTTCTTTGGCCTCGCATGGACCCTAAAGCCCACGTGTTCCGTCCCTTAAGCGCGTGACCCCTTAGGTTCTTGTTCACTTGGTCGTGAGTCAGACCACGCCTAACTCAGCTAGTCGGTAGCAGCCTCTAGCAAGACATGCCGACTGCAAGTGTCTGATGAAGATGGTTAGGCAAACCTGTACTTCATACTTTTGTTCCCTTTGCCACACGATATACATTGTCGTGCTCAAGGTGACATGGCCATCCTTGTTGCTGCACGACCTCTTTCTCATTCTGTTGAATCTAACCAACATTCAGATTATCTCATAATCCTCATCGCATGGCCATTCTTATCTATGTGAGATCACCCAAGGGGCCTAGAGTATATCTCTCCTGATCGGAGGGGCAAATCCCATCTTGCTCGACCACGTCTTGCAGCATGGATGTGGACAAGCCCGAAACCTACCTTTATAACTACCTAGTCACGAAGTAGCGTTTGGCCATCCCAAAGCAAGTCTGTCACCATCCCGAGTACATGCGCCTGCTCAGGTCTTAGGGCATAGAACGTATGTTGTACAAGAGACTCACAGATGACCTATCGCTGCGTCGTATAAATGGGTCAGTCGAACTCAGACCTTATCTCGACTTGAATCCGACTACATAGAGTCTGACCAGATCTTTCTGGGTCCATATTATCCGGCTAGCATCCAATGTTACATGGTCAGTGAGACCGGACCATCCACCGTATCATATGCTAGTCTAGTTGGTTGCACGTCCACACAACTCTTTCGACTAGGGACGATTTAGGACACTCATCATACAATGTATAGTCTCACAAACAAGTCATGTACTTGTTAATACACATCATTGATAATGTCCAAGACTTATCTTTATTCATAAACACATAGGAAATATCATCATACATGATTACCTCTAGGGCATATCTCCAACAAATACAATTATAGCATGGTTAATAAACAATTATCATGAATAAGGAAATGTAATAATAACGACTTTATTATTGCCTCTAGGGCATATTTCCAACAAAATCTACTCTATAAGTTCATAGAGGGCATGTAAGAACTCATGATCAGCTACACTTCGGAATGCTAAATTTAGAGTAAGAGCAAGAGTTTCTGAAAGAGAACAATTATTATCTTCCAAAGAAAACTTCTTCTTATCTAGCCAAGTGATTACTCTTGTCTACTTTTGTTCCACAATTTAAGTCAAAGAAAACTAGTAACAAAGTCAAGAAAGTTTCTTCTTCCAGTAACAACAACACTAATGCTAAATCAAATGATGTGATTTCTAGTAGCTCTATTGATTCCACTAATGATTCCCTTAGCCAAGTTACACTTGAGCAAGAAAACAATTTATTGAAAGTAAGTTTAGAGAGAGGTGTCTTCAGGAGTCTTGCCAGAAGTAAGCAATTCTAGGAGATTGTACGCAAGCAAGGAGTACACTAGAAGACACAAGGCATTGGCTACTTCAATGCCAATGGAGTTGAATGGGAAGAAGGTCAATAACCCAATCTGAAGTTTGTTCCTCAAAAGGAGAACTATTATACTACTCTCCCACGGGAACAAATGATCAAGATGAGTTTCCACCATAAGACCACAAGCTTAAGGGCAAGGACAAGCTTCAAGAGGAGCTTGACTCATTTGAAGAAGAATACCAAGCCATAGCCAAGTGCGTTCCCAATGCCACCACTAGCTCTACTTGATCAAGAGCTAACTCAACTCCAAGGATCCCCATCTAGTTGATGTGGGTCCCCAAGAATAAGAACTAGTGAAGTTCTTGAGGGGTGACTCCGCCAACAAAATTCACTCTTTTTCATTTTGGCAAGAACTATTTGCAATCAACTCCAATCCTATGCAGTAGTACAAGGAGTCACATATTCCCTCAAAAGTAAGCAAGGGACAAGGTAATTAATGTATCAATGAACATGATCTCATATGTGCTCACTCCATGTCCATAGATATCCTTGTATTTGTTCCTTGTTTGGCACTAAACGATGTAGGTGAGAAGAGTATGAAACAACAAGGATAGCTCCCAACTTAAGATGATCTTCATCAACAATGAGCATCCACCACTACTACACCTACATGAAGTCTTCTACGACAAAACCCAAGGTTAGTTTGTCCCTCTTAGGGGGGATGTCACATCAAGGGGGATCTTTACTCTAATACTTGAGTCAAATCATCTCACTAGATGTGATCACATTATAAGCATTGTTGGCAGAAAAAGGACAACATGCAACGATGAGATGATCATGCAATTCTACTGTACAATTCATTTCTATGCAGATGGTAGAATTGTATGGATGACAGAAGGCACCGGATATCAATCCACAGTTGTAGAGTGGGCTACCATGTTAGGAGATCCAGAGGTGCAGGATGGAGATCTGGATGTTTATACTCAGGCCAGTATGAACCACACCTCCATAGTCAACATGTATAACGCAATACCCAAGGAGCATTAGAAGTCCCACAAGATAGGATCAATCTACTTTTTGCAAGCAGGACCACCCACCACCTTAGAGGACATCATATGAAGCCTTCATTGACGCCCTCTTGTCGACTCCTGCAACAACTACTGGAGGAGACCGTACGCAGAGCGGCACTTAATTCTATATCTTTGAACTTTTTGGTAACTTGTTGCCAAAGGGGAGAAGTTTATAGATCATTAGGGCTTCGAGAGAGATAGAGAGTGTTGATTCTTGCTGCTCTTCTTGTTTTGGAAACATTTGGTTTACCTTTTGGATCTCTTAAACCTTGTTGTGTTTGATGATACACTTTATGTTTGATGCTACTATTTCCTATCCTTGAGATATCTATGTGATGATCATTCACTCATTTATCGGTGTTATGTGCTCTGTAATTCATTAATATAATTTATGCGCACCACAAAGATGTATGTGACATGGAAGAGTGATCAATGATCCTAATCAATTTTGCATTTGCATTCAACACAAATTCAAAACAATGCACAAATTTAGGGGGAGCTCTTGCTTATCACATACCTCTCAAAGGAACGATGCTATTCATTGATTATATTTTATTTCAAAGCTTTGGTCTATATGTTTTCATCAATTACAAAAAACCAGGAGACTGAAAGTACAACTTCTCCCTAGGTGGGTTTGGTAATTAATAACAACATATATGTCATTGGACTAATGGCTCTATCTAATATAGTTCAGGAAAAGTTCAATGATAAATTAGCTAAGGATTGTGAGGAGTAACCCTAAGGAAGGAAAGGAATGGGATTGGCCAAGCTTCAAGCTTCAAGACTCTACATTTTACATTTTGTGAGAAATCACATTTGAGTCCATAAAAAAGCCAATACTACTAAAAAGGGATGAGGTGTCTATCATGATCTGGTTGCTCATGTGCTTAGAGATTAGCTACCAAAAATACTCATGAAATTCTCCCACAAATAGTTTGTCTAAACCCCAATGTCAGATTTGGTGCCACCAATAATTCCAAATCAGCCATATCGAGTATTACCCTACAAAGAACCTATGCCAAACCCTAACATCTCGGTACGAGTGATACGTCTCCAACGTATCTATAAATTTTGATTGTTCCATGCTGATTATATTATCATTATAGAATACTTTTGGAGTATTTATTTACCATTTCGTATTATTTTTTAGCACTAACCTATTGACCGAGTGCCCAGTGCCAGTTGTTGTTCTTTGCCTGTTTTCACTTTGCAGGTTTTGCATACCAAATGATGTCCAATTGCCTTGAAACTTTTTGGTGATTTTTCTGGAACAAAAGAAGACCAACGACCATTGGAAGAAGGTCGAAGGCCTCACGAGGGGCCCACAAGCCAATAGGGCGCGGCCTGGGGGGGTGCCCTGATGGCTTGTGCCTCCCTCGTGGCCCTCCCAACTCCGTTCTTTGGCTTATAAATTCTCATCTACCCTAAAAAACCAGAGGGAGTCCTGAAACACTTTCTACGCTGCCGCAAGTCTGTGTTCTGACGAGAGGCCTTCTAGAGCTACGTTATGACACCCTGCTAGAGGGGGGATCGACCATGGAGGGCCTGTTCATCAACCTTGCTGCCCTCACGATGATGTGTGAGTAGTTCTCCACAAACCTATCACTACAAGAAATATGTCAACTTGCGACCATCAATATTGGTTAGTGAATAGTCATTGTTTTCCATTTGTGACCTTTTTGTGACAAAAATGGGTTGGTTAAAAGCTAGCCGTCTCTAATGAATCTTAGTGACCTTTCTTCTGTAATGGTCGTAGACATATACAACCAAAACAAAAGGTCATAGGTTGTACGACCAATTATTTTGGTCACTAGCAATCTGCCCAGACCAAGTTAAATCCACCGTGGCAAGATGATGTGGCAGAATTGCGACCAAATGAAAAGGTCGTAGATTAGAATCAGCCCGGTCCATTTCTACCGTCTACATGGGCCAATCCCAATAATTTTGCACATTTAAATTTTTTTCTCTTTATTGTTCTTAGCTGCATGGTCCTGGACCAATAATTGGCCTTCTATTTTCTCGGATGGAGCCTTGTACATACCAATTTTTTATAGTCAACTCTTTTTTTGGGCCACAACCTTTTTACTCTAGTTCTTGTTTGGGCCTTGACCTTTTATTTTCTGGGATGGAGCTTTTTATAGGCTAGGTTTTTTTACATTCAACCTTTTTAGGCCCAAGCCATTTTAGTATAGTTCTTGTTTGGGCCTCGCCCCTTTTGCAGTCCAACTAAGTTTAGAGCCCAATTCGATAAATATAGTGTGAACTAGGAGCATAGCTTCACAAAATGCATAACTTCACAGGTTCACAAACTACATAACATCACCAACATGAGCCATGTTCTATGACAGGTTCACGATAGGTTCAACTTCACAGGTTCAAAGATAGCACGAGAAACCAAAATGAGCCATCACATAGAGCTTCTATGATGCTTTAGCTCCAAAGAGAACCATCAAGTGGGCTAACTTCTTATCCTATTCTTGAGACTTCTTGCATAGCAGCTCAAATTCCTTCTCGCATGCAGCTTTAGCTTCTTCCGCCTTCATCTTGATTGCCGCCAATTCTTCTTGCATCACTTCAGCTCGAAGCTCCGACATCTCCAGTTTCTGCTCAAGATCACGCACATGAGCAGCCACAACAGCACTTGCTTTGCTAAAGTTGTTCCTAGATGACTGGAGCCCAACATTCCTTAGGAATGTGCTTTGCTTGACTTCGGTCTTGAGCACTTCATCAACAATTTCAACATCAGACTTTGGTTGTTCACCTTCTGGTACCGGCACATACTTCCTTTATTCCAACTCAAGCTAGCATATGGCGGAAAATGATATACATTAGTGGCAGATCTATTTCACATTTTGCAAACCAAACCAAGCAAGAGAAACCAAACAAGAATGCCACCAAACCAGCAGACAAAATGAATTATTTGAAGTAACTAAACTTGCACACAAAATCTATATGTAGATATTTTTCAACTCAAACAAAAGAATCAGATGATTATTAACTTGAAAGCATTATTTGAATCTACATGTAGATATTATCAATACAAATTCATTATAGGAATTGTACACACTTATGTGATATCAAGACATGCAATTAGAACAAGGAAATTGGAAAAATATGATGGCTACA
The DNA here is from genome assembly GCF_904849725.1 of Hordeum vulgare subsp. vulgare. Taxonomy (NCBI): domain Eukaryota; kingdom Viridiplantae; phylum Streptophyta; class Magnoliopsida; order Poales; family Poaceae; genus Hordeum; species Hordeum vulgare. Next base: position 519,331,673 of record NC_058521.1, read on the forward strand.
TTAAGCCTAGAATGGTGGTTCTATATAAGATGGCTTCCCGAGTGAGTCGGTCATCAATGGCAACTACATTCACATCAATTTTCATCATATGATGAAAAATGCAACATATAGCTACACCAAATTCTGATATCTTTGTTGAGAACTATGCAACAAATTTTGATATCTTTTTCGAGATACCAAACCTATATTAGGCTCTAGCAAATAGCATCAAAGCATGGAACATACGGCAGCATCGGCAAATCATAAAACCTCACGCTCTAAACTCGATGGACAAAGCATGGAGTGACTTACTATAGCAATCTTAAGTGGCTCCGAAAACCCATGCTTCTTGCTGTTGTGGGTGGCCTTGAACAAGTAAATCGCAGACAGCTGCTCACCCTTATGCGTTCATCTTTCTGGAATGTTTTCAACAAAAATCAAAATGATAGTCAACAAGAATCAAAATTGTTATTCAATGACGATCAAACGGTAAGAACTCTAGACAAAAGTTCTCATAGTGGCAAAAATGTGTGTTGTATAGTGCTTGGAAACAATTCTCTCTTGGTACACTACTTTTTCTCGACTCATCTTGTTCGACACACCGGTTTCCTAACAAAAAGCGTACTGTCAGCATGATCTAATACTAGCAAATAATGTGCAGAGCATAAACCAGCAGAAACATGTATAGAAGATGCCACAGCAGATACAAACCTTGTGTCTTGGGGTAGACTACGTCTCCACCAGAGCTTGCCATTCACGATCCGTCATATCTCGCACGGGAGACTTGATGATGACTTTGTTTCCTGGTATGGTATCAAAATATTTTTTCTTGATCTGATGGCGTTTGTTCTTTGAAATTTTCTGCAGAATATCTTTGCACGTGGTCTTAATGGTCTTCGAGTCCATGTTCATCTCAAAATTTTCCTACAAGTACAACAGACAAGGTAGGAACAAGATTAGTGATCATACGTAGGTGTAAGTGAAAATAGATAGCACATTAGCTACGAAACAAGTAGCTTACAACAACTTTTCAAATGTAGTTGTCCAATAGATTAGCGTTTTTTGTATTCCTTGAGGCGAGGAAGAACCGGAAGATGGCTTCTTGCACTGAGTCCACACTCAATAGCACGATTTGCAGCTAGCAAAGGCTTCTCAAGACGCTTCATCCCTTCGGCAATTTGGATAGGCACCTTGGTACCAAGCGACTTGGTGATCTTCTCTAGCCCTTTGCCCTTTCTATTTCTAGGCTGTGTAGTCATTACATCTGAAAATGAAATTGAACTCACAAATTAGAAGAGAAATTGATAAATGCAGGAATGGTTCTGCCAAAAAGGTAAGCATAGATGATCACTTCCATTTGGAAAATGCACTAGTAAAAGAGAGCGTTACAAAGGTGATCTTGCTTGATTGAAGCACAAGGTGGTGTTCTTCTTCACTGATGACAACATTCCTAACCACAGAAGGTGCAACAAGGCTGAGGTCTATGTCGACAGTGCCTCCTTCATCTATGCAGATAGTTCCTCATTCATCAAGGGAGTCAGTGCCTCTTTCATCCATGCGAAGAGTGCTTTCTTCATCCATGGGTGGGAACTCATCACCCATTTGCATCGAGATCTCAGCGTCCATGCGTAGCGGACTTTCCCGGTGGTCCATCGTAGCCACCATCTTTGCTTTATGTCTTGTGACTCGAACAGGGGAAGGATCATCAGGTTCTAGGATCCTCTTTGTTTGTCGTGGAGGTGTGGCCATCACCCTTCCTGGAGGCATTGCAATAGATGTTTCTGAGCTCTTCCTCTTCTTGTCGACTGTCTTCTTAACACTAGGCCAATTCCTCCTTGATTCCTTCAGTGCCTTGTAAAAATAGCATGGAAAAAACATTAGATCACAAGACAAATATGTGAGCACAAGGAAACACAAAGCATACAAGTATTCCCAACCCTCCAAGCAAGACATAGTTTGCACCTTAACAGTCTTCTAGACTACAACATCATCCTCTTCCTCTCCATCAATAACTTCATCCTCCTTAGGATTGTACTCTAGTTCATCATTGAGAACTCCAATACCTTCTTGTACCTCATTATTTCTACCTTCTTGTATATCATTCATTTTTCCTAATCATTGATGCTATTGCACCGATGCCGAGGGACTAGAATATCCGATTGTTCGTCATCATTGTTCTAGCCCTAACCTTCTCATACTTGGAGAGATGAGCATCTTTGCATGATAAAGGAAACATAATTATTAGGTGAATGGTTGGAATGCATGGACAAACAACCAAACATATGTTATGAGATTTTATTATCATTTAATCCTAGTTATTTGGGCAAGGAAGACTAACGGCACAAAGGAGAAAATAAGCTAGCTTATTTAGATTACAACAATATATTTTACTTAGCATATTAAGACACATTTTTTATAAAACTCACAGTATAACAACAAGGAGCAAGTTGCATACCAACGGTCAGCCTCGTGTTTGACCTTGTCATCCTTGCCATGAATGAGCTTGAGGTGGTTGGAATGTTTCGATAGTATCCTGCAAAAGAAAATAAACAACAATTAGATACAACACGATAAAGTAGAATGATGCACTTGTATCAATAAAGGGAAGCACTTGGACGAGCATGCATATACAGGTGTAGCAATGCATGAGTACTAATACATGTGAAGCAAACTTCTTGGATCAAACATGTACACAGAAAAGATATGAAGCATCCCTTAATATCTTCACTACATCAAACCAACTTTAGTGTAACAGGAAATCAAATAATGACCGCACTCATGGTAAGCAACTGCAAGCAATTAATTGAATAAGATGTTATCTACAAAACTAAAACTAAACTAAACTAAGATAACTATTCCATTAGCATGGGATGCACAAAACTACTTTAATAAATTATAAATCAACATCACTCATTATATAGGGGAAACAGATTATGTAGTACGGTTTCTATAATCACCTTATGGACATCCCCTATTAACAAGATATGCATAAGGTGCTTTTAGCATCCACAGTTTCACTTCAACAAGCCCTAGTGATGATATGCATAAATGACAATCTAACCCGAAACAAGAACAAATTTTCCCCATGCATACCCCTCTACAACCTATACATCGATTTTCGAGATGCTTCAAGAGGGCATACAAACCCATCTTGTTTTGGCATATCAACCGAAATAGACATGTATCATGGTCAATAAGTAAAGCATGCATGATACACTCATCCTAATGAGTGTGGAAGTAGCACATTCTCATAACAATCAAACTGAAATAAAATGCCGCTAAGATCCACAACAATTGCAAGCAAATGGCTTGGTGTACCCCCATTGGTTACCCATCACAAATGCTGAGTTTTACTTCAGTTAAGCATACACACAACTTTTATGCCCCAGCTTGCAATTTTGTCCATGGTTCTTCACTCATACACTCATCCTACATGCCAAATTTAAAGCCCTCTACTGCAATGGAGAACGAAAAACATCACACATGTTAACAACAACTTATTCTCGAACATTAAATAAATAAAAATCATGTAATGTAAGCAATAATCTGTAACCAGGCTACACGTCCCTTGAAAATCAACATGTACATACAAGCTGATTTGGAAGGTTACTCCCCCAATGCAGGACCTACCAACATCAGTGAATAAGAAAACAAAATGATGACTACACCCATTATAAGCAACCACAAGAAATTTTGTGTCCCGAGATAGTGAATGGCTCCACCAGAAGGTAAGCCACAATAGCGAATACATCTACACACACCATCTAGCCAACTGATCACGTGAGGAGAAGCAAGCAAACAATTAAATAATCTAGGAAAATAGCACGGGGCGAATCCATGAACCCTAAACCCATGAACCCCATGAAACCCATGAACCTAACCCCACGAACCACAAAGCAACGTGTATCTACCGAACCCTAACTCTAACCCCATCAATGCACCGAACCATCCCCATGAACCCTAGAAGAACCCATGAGGGGGATCCATACTCATGAACCCTAGAACATCAAGGGGACATGGATCGAGGGGAGAAGTACGTGCCATCGTCGATTTCCGACGATGTAGCCGATGTCGTTGATCTAGTCGCTATCGTTCATGTAGTCGTAGCCGGGACGGTCGTCAATGTAGTCGTAGCCGTCGATTTCATCGTCGAGGTAGTCACCGTCATTGAACTGGGAGGGGAGGGGGGAGGGGGGAGCCGGCACGGGGCGGCGAATGGTGGGGAGGCGTCGGCGGCGGAGCTAGGGCTAGGAGAGGGGAGGGGAATGGGGAAATTTTGAGGGGTGGAGAGGGGAGGGGAGGGTATCCCATGTGAGATTGAGTGGTGGGTCCCACATGGTAGTGGTAGAGGAGTGTTGGAAAACTTTGGTGTGGTGGGAGGGAAATTTTGGTGCTCGGAGGGAAATTTTGGTGGGGGTTTGGAAGTAGAATTTTCAGGTTTTTTTGTAAACATTGCAGAAATAATGGTTAAAATAATACCGAATAGCTTAATAAAACATCGGTATTACAAATTTAATATTTTCTAATTGCTATGTCACATTTGATGATGTGACGCGGAGGTTTCCCATTTTCGTATTTTTTGATTTTTTATGGCGTGTCCAAAATCTCGTGGAATTCGTCGCGGCGGCCGTCCATGGCTAGGTGTTGAATCATGCAAAGATGTTGGCGATTCTTTGATGAAATGCCTACTCGTGAAGCTAAAAATGATTTTTAGTAAAAATAACGGGCAAGCTATCGAGCACTCGCAGCTCAAATTTCAGTTGGTTCTAGCTGAATCGACCGATGGTTGTCTCAATCGCCGGGAGTACCTACGAGGCTCAAAAATGCATGATTTTTTATGACCGTCCGTAAAATATGGTCTACTTTGAGATAGACATGGAATGGCGCCATTTGGAATGACTCTCTTTGTAGCCGCTTCAAGACATGTTTTTAGCATTCAGAAATAGAAAATTGATTTTTTTGTAAAACAGGTTGGAGCCTCGCTTTGGAAACATTGTTTTCCATCCCAAGATGCAGGCATGTGCCAAATTTGGGCATATTATCACAAACTATTCAACGAGTGTGGCCATATCATTACTTGTTTGTCTTGAAAGCCATGAATCCGATGGAATTCATCGCGACGGTCGTTCGTGGCTAGGTGTTGAATCATGCAAAGCTACTGGCCATTCTTTGATGAAATGCATACCCATGAAGCTAAAAATATTTTTAGTAAAAAATAACGGGCAAGCTATGGAGCACCCGTAGAAAATGACACATATATTGTTTCATACATGAGCATGCACAGAAACCCATAATTTTATCTTTCATCCACGAGGATGCACAAAATTTCAATTCCCAACAATTACCAAAGTGAGCTTGGAAGATGATGGAGATGGACACACATAATTAAGACACTGCAGTAGATTAACAATTTCATACTTAAGAGGTTTACACTAACAAGCTTAAACCTGACATACTTAACATTGACATGTTCAAATTAACATGCTTAACATTGCCACTTGATTTCTTAACATCTTCACTCCTCCTTATCCCCCTTCTCCTTCATTGTCCTGATGCGCTTAGAATGGTGAATGCCGATGCGGATGTACTCCTCTACCACAATTAGTCAGGTCATGTCGCTCAGTTGTGGGATCGTCGGCGCCACCACCATCACGAGGCCATCGTCAGGCACCACCATCTCGAGGACATTATTGGGAACCACCATCGTGAAGTCATCGTCAGGTACCACCATAGCAAGGTCATCGTCAACCAGAATAGGCTGCACCTCCCCACTCTGCTTCTCTTATTCCCCAATCTAATCCACTTCTTCCCCACTCTGCTCCTCATCATCCCCATTCCGCTCCTCTTCTTCTCCACTCTGCTCCTATTCTTCCCCACTCTGTTCCTCATCATCCCTTCTATGCTCCTCTTCTTCCCCACTCTGCTCCTCTTTTTCCCCATCCGCTCCTCTTCTTCCCCACTGTGCTCCACGTCATTGATACATCTCCAACGTATCTACAATTTTTGATGGTTTCATGCTATTATCTTGTCAAACTTTGGATGTTTTGTATGCCTTTTATATCTTTTTTTGGACTAACTTATTAACTCAGTGCCAAGTGCAGTTCCTGTTTTTCCCGTGTTTTTACCCTTTTCAGAGGAGGATTTTAAACAGAGTCCAAACGGAATGAAACTTACAAAAAGATTTTTTCCGAAACAGAAAGACGATCGGGGTACTTGAGAACCAAGGCAGGGGGCCACCATGGACCCCACAAGCCCCTAGCCGCGGCCAGGGGGGCCGCGCCTCACAGGCTTGTGGGCTCCCTGGGCCTCCTCTGCCCTAGGTATTTCGCCTATATATTCCCTAAAATCCTAGAAAAAACCAGGAGATCATCGAAAGTACTTTTCCACCGCCGCAAGCTTCTGGCTCCGCAAGATCCCATCTGGGGCACGTTCTGTTGCCCTGCCGGAGAGGGATTCGGATACGGAAGTCTTCTTCATCAACACCATGACCTCTCCGATGATGCGTGAGTATTTCACGATAGACCTACGGGTCAATAGCTAGTAGCTAGATGGCTTCTTCTCTCTCTTGGATCTTCGATACAAAGTTCTCCATGATCTTCATGGAGATCTATCCGATGTAATCTTCTTTTGCGGTGTGTTTGTCGAGATCCGATGAATTGTGGATTTATGATCATATTATCTATGAATCTTATTTGGGTTTGTTCTGATCTCTTATATGCATGATTTCATATCCTTGTAATTCTCTTCGAGTTGTGGGTTTTGTTTGGCCAACTTGATCCATGATTCTTGAAATGGGAGAAGTGCTTGGTTTTGGGTTCGTACTGTGCGGTGACCTCACCCAGTGACAGAAGGGGTAGCGAGGCACGCATCATGTTGTTGCCATCAAGGGTAAAAAGATGGGGTTTTCATTATTGGTTTGAGTTTATCCCTCTACATCATGTCATCTTGCTTAAGGCGTTACTCTGTTCGTCATGAACTCAATACACTAGATGCATGCTGGATAGTAGCCGATGTGTGGCGTAATAGTAGTAGATGCAGAAAGTATCAGTCTACTTGTCTCAGACATGATGCCTATATGTATGATCATTCCCTTAGATGTCGTCATGACTTTGCGCGCTTCTATCAATTGCTCGACAGTAATTTGTTCACCCACCGTAATATTTTCTATTTTGAGAGAAGCCTCTAGTGAGCACTATGTCCCCCGGGTCTAATTCACACCATATTTTTAGTCTTACGCTTTTACTTTGTTGCACTTTCCGCCTTCAGATCTCACTTTGCAATCAATCTTGAAGGGATTGATAACCCCTTTGAAGCGTTGGGTGCAAGCTTGTTTGTGTTTGCGCGGGTACTATGGACTTGACGAGACCCTCCTTCTCGATCAATCCCTTGGTTCTCAAACTGAGGGAAATAATTGCTGCTCCTCTGCTGCAACACCCTTTCCTCTTTAAGGGAAAAACCAACGCAAGCCCAATTTCTGGCGTTGTTGTTTGAGAAGTAGCAAGTCCCAAAGGTGATAGGTACCCAAAGAGGATACAAAAACCTCCATCTTCATGTGCATTGAGTAGAAAGAGAAGTTTTGGTTCCACTCAGTTAGTTTTGAGACGTGGATTTGGTAATATTAAGAGTTATGTTAGTAGGTTGTTGTGAACCTAGAAATACCTTTTGTTGAAGTTAGTGATTCCCGTAGCATGCACGTATGGTGAACCGCTATGTTAGGAAGTCGGAGCATAATTGATCTATTGATTGTCATCCTTTGTGTTGAGGTCGGGATCGCGCGATGGTTAACACCTACCAACCCTTCCCCTAGGAGTATGCGTTTAGCACTTTGTTTTGATTACTAATAAAAACTTTTGCAACAAGTATGTGAGTTCTTCGTGACTAATGTGAGTCCATGGTATAGATGCACTTTTACCCTCCACCATTGCTAGCCTCTTGAGTACCGCGCAACTTTCGCCGGTACACAAACCCACCATATGCCTTCCTCAAAACAGCCACCATACCTACCTACTATGGCATTTTCGTAGCCATTCCGAGATATATTGCCAAAAAACTCCCACCGTTCCGTCTCATGACTTGTGCCGTCACTCTCATATTGCCATTGCATGATCGTAAGATAGCTAGCGAGATGTTTCAACGTCATATGCCAAGCTAGATCGTTGCACATCCCGATACACTGCCGGAGCCATTTCCTATAGAGTCATCATCGTTATGAGCTTTGAGCTGTGAGTAAATAAAAGTGTGATGATCATCATTATTAGAGCATTGTCCCATGTGAGGAAATAAAAAAATAGGCCAAAGAGCCCAAATAAAAAAAGGGAGAAAAAAAAGAGAGGCACAAGAGCCCAAATAAAAAAATAAAAAAAGAGAGAAAAAGAGAGAAGGGACAATGCTACTATCTTTTTCCACACTTGTGCTTCATAATAGCACCATGTTCTTCATGATTGAGAGCCTCTCGTTTCGTCACCACCATATGCTAGTGGGAGTCTTTATTATATAACTTGGCTTGTATATTCCAATGATGGGCTTCCTCAATTTACCCTAGGTCTTCGTGAGCAAGCAAGTTGGATGCACACCCACTAGTTCTCCTTTTTTTCTTTCACAAACTTATAGCTCTAGTGCATCCTTTGTATGGCAATCCCTACTCATTCACATTGATATCTATTAATGGGCATCTCCATAGACCTTTGATACGCCGAGTCAATGTGACCATCTCCTCCTTTTTTGTTTCACGACCACCACCACACTCTATTCCACCTACAGTGCTATATCCATGGCTCAGGCTCATGTATTGCGTGATAGTTATAAAAAGTTTGAAAAAGTAAGAGTGCGAAAATAATTACTCGGCCAATACCGGGGTTGTGCATGATTTAAATTAGTTGTGTGAGGATGATGGAGCATAGCCAGACTATATGATTTTGTAGGGATAATTTTGCTTGGCCTTGTTATTTTGAAAGTTCATGATTACCTTGCTAGTTTGCTTGAAGTATTATTGTTTTCACGTCAATAGCAAACTATTGTTTTGAATCTTACGGATTTGAACATTCATGTCACATGAAAGAAGTTACAAAGGACAACTATGGTAGGTAGCATTCCACATCAAAAAATCAGTCTTTATCACTTCCCTACTCGAGGACGAGCAGGAGTTAAGCTTGGGGATGCTTGATGCGTCTCCAACGTATCTATAAGTTTTGATGGTTTCATGCTATTATCTTGTCAAACTTTTGATGTTTCGTATGACTTTTATATCTTTTTTGGGACTAACTTATTAACTCAGTGCCAAGTGCCAGTTCCTGTTTTTTCTATGTTTTTGACCCTTTTGAGAGGAGGATTTTAAACGTAGTCCAAACGAAACGAAACTTCCAAAAAGATGTTTTCCGAAACAGAAGACGATCGGGGAACTTGAGAACCAAGGCAGGGGGCCACCAGGGACCCCACAATCCCCCTAGCCGCGGCCAGGTGGGCCGCGCCTCCCAGGCTTGTGGGCTCCCTGGGCCTCCTCTGCCCTAGGTCTTTCGCCTATATATTCCCTAAAATCCGAGAAAAAATCAGGAGATCATCGAAAGCTTCTAACTCCGCAAGATCCCATCTGGGGCACGTTCTAGTGCCCTGCCGGAGGGGGATTCGGATACAGAGGGCTTCTTCATCAACACCATGACCTCTCCGATGATGCGTGAGTAGTTCACCATAGACCTATGGGTCCATAGCTAGTAGTTGGATGGCTTCTTCTCTCTCTTGGATCTTCAATACAATGTTCTCCATGATCTTCATGGAGATCTAACCATGTAATCTTCTTTTGTGGTGTGTTTGTCGAGATCCGATAAATTGTGGATTTATGATCATATTATCTATGAATCTTATTTGGGTTTCTTCTGATCTTTTATATGCATGATTTCATATCCTTGTAATTCTCTTCGAGTTGTGGGTTTTGTTTGGCCAACGTGATCTATGATTCTTGCAATGGGAGAAGTGCTTGGTTTTGGGTTCATACCGTGCGGTGACCTCACCCAGTGACAGAAGGGGTAGCAAGGCAAGCATCATGTTGTTGCCATCAAGGGTAAAAATATGGGGTTTTCATCATTGGTTTGAGTTTATCCCTCTACATCATGTCATCTTGCTTAAGGCGTTACTCTGTTCGTCATGAACTCAATACAGTAGATGCATCCTAGATAGCGGTCGATGTGTGGAGTAATAGTAGTAGATGCAGAAAGTATCGGTCTACTTGTCTCGGACGTGATGCCTATATGTATGATCATTGCCTTAGATAACGTCATGACTTTGTGCGGTTCTATCAATTGTTCGACAGTTATTTGTTCAACCACCGTAATATTTGCTATTTTGAGAGAAGCCTCTAGTGAATACTATGGCCCCGGGGTCTACTTCACACCATCTTTTCAGTCTTACTCTTTTACTTCGTGGCACTTTCCGCCTTCAGATCTCACTTTGCAATCAATCTTGAAGGGATTGACAACCCCTTTATAGCGTTGGTGCAAGCTCTTTTGTGTTTGCGCAGGTACTCTGGACTTGTTGAGATTCTCCTACTGGATTGATACCTTGGTTCTCAAACTGAGGGAAATACTTACTGTTCATGTGTTGCATCACCCTTTCCTCTTCAAGGGAAAAACCAACGCAAGCAAGTCTCCATCACTGTGTCAATTTCTGGCGCTGTTGTTTGACAAGTAGCAGTCATCCCCGCTGCTGCTCCCATTGCATGGCCAAATGCAACAAAGGTTTTTGAACAATCGGTGTCAGGCGAGTCCAAAAGGAGAGGAAGAAGAGAGGCGGAGCTTACTGGCATAATCGTCATGCTGGTTGTGCCTACGACACATGGTCTATTCGAACACCTTCACGGTGAGCACGACACCCTGTCGTAGCGAAAGACATGTAAGTGTCTGTGCTGCAGGTCGTGGGCACGGTTAAAATGCTGCCGGCCGCACCCTAGGTACATGTGGTCGTCGGGGTCGAACATCACCACCACATCCACAGCCTGTGACGCCCACTGTAGGCCTCCCACAGCTTCACTTTCTAGGGCTCACGGCTGTCGAGCATCTTCGCAAACTTGTCAGGTATCCTCTGCTGCAAGGGTCAAGCAGTGGTTAATTGTATCCATCAAGCACTAGACAATAGAGTGATGATAAAGAGATGGGTGAAGGGGAGATCTCATCTTGTATTTGCGTGCCTGATGCCGGATTTATCAATTTTGATCTCGAAGAACTCGAAACCTTCCAAGACGGCCATGGCAGAGTGCAGCCGGCGGTGGCGTCCTTCCCTCCTGTTTGAAAAGCAGAATTGTAATTAAACAACAAGTTACCATACAGAGGACCGCACATAGTTGGAACAACGCCAAGTTTTTAGACATGAAATACATGTAGGTCAATCATTCACATTCTGGATGGAATACTACTATAAATGGCAAAACACACCTAGAATCATATCTAGAATTTGCTACTATAAATGGAATACTACTACAAAAGGCAAAACCATATCTAGAACCATATCTATAAACACACCTAGAACCATATTTGATAAATGAAGCATATCTACTATAAATGGACCATATTTACATAGACAAGAATTTTGCACCGAGTTTCTCTAAGACTTGCACTCAACACCTCAAGAACTGAATCTAAAACTAAAAAAATTGAAAAAACAGATCATAGTAATCTAAAAATAGGGATTTGTGGTGCACTTAAGAACTGAAGAACTCATGAAATGTTCACAAGAAAAATGTGGACAAAAGTTTAGGACACTCGCGAAATTCTAATAGAGGAAATCAAGTCATGATAGTCTTATCAGCGAAAGAAGAATCTTACAAAGCCTAATGACTGCCATCATGAACTCAACATGAACCCTAATCTAATTCTAATCAAACTATAATCTAATCCAACCCTAATCAACGCAACAGCAGCGGCGGCGGCAAGAACCCTAATCTAAACAGTGGCAGAAACGTGAGAGGCATTTAGCGACGGATTCACATACCACCGCCATGGGAGAGGGAGTCGGCGGAGGGAGTTGTTAGCGGAGGGAGTTGGCAGCGGAGGGAGTTGGCAGCGAAGGGAGTCGTTAATGGAGGGATTCGGCGGTGGAGGGGAAGTGGGTAAGGTCGGGAAAAGAGTGGGTCGACTCGAGAGGGGGAGTGGGTAGAGTGGGGAAAAGAGTGGGCCAGGTCGTGGGTAGGGTAGGACCTGATATAGGGAAAAGTTCTGGTACTCAGCCAACAAATTCTTCCTAGCCTACTGGAATAAACACAACGATTTAAACGCCACATCGGGGGTTCGAGCCCCCGCTCGTTCATTATTTTTTGGCCGCGATTGGGATTAGACGGCTGTCTGATGGACCGTGCGCATGTATATAGTGAAACAACTAGAGCATAATCAACATTCTCATCCTAGCTCAGTTGTTTTGGACGGAGTGAAACATGCGCCCTGTCGTGGTTATATTCAGATTTTTATATTCATATTAATATATTTTGTATATGGTACAAAATTTAGTTAAAGCAACAACGACTCAATTCAGTTCAAAAAAACTTCACGAAACTAAGAAAATTTTGCAATCTTCAAGCATTACAAGACAACATTTTGTTCCTATAATCTTCATCACATGACAACCAAAACAACAGTTCTGAACAAAACAAATAAAATGCCACCAAAATTCAGTTAATTTTTAAAAAATTGAGACCTAATTAAGTGAACAAAATTTTGTCATTTCTGTCGAGATATCATAACAATAAGCATCCAAAATGCACCAGCATCCTAACAATCACAACAAGTGTTTTGCATCCAAAATGTTGATGCTTACAAAATACTACAACCATCAAGATCACATCAAATGCTTACAAAAGGAAATCAAATGTTTTGCATTTCGCGTCAAACCTACATGGAGAGAATTGTAGTACATCAGGATCACCATGCATATGTACAAGAAGGAAAACTACAGAGAATTGCAAGGAAAACTACAGATAATTAGAAGGATCACCATGCATAGTGTAAGTAAATTGGCTACTCATCCTCCGCAATACCAAAACAAGGAACTCTATGCCCACTCTTGTTTTCCTCATCGTCACTACAATATTGCAGCATGGTCTGATCAGTCATGTTTTCCTCATCCTCACCCTCATGTCCATCCGATACCACCTTTCTTTTATTTTTAACGCCTTCAACCATTGCAACATCAACGAGCACAGGTTCCTGGTCCCTTCGCACTCTGATTTTCATCAGAGCCTCCATAGAGCCATCATCTACTTGCACCGGAACTTTCATAGAGTTATCATACTGGTATGTTAGTCCACTACTACTAGTGCTCTTTTCCATTTCAGTTTCAGTCGCACTCCACAAGTTTTTGTGCTCAAAGTTTTGCACAACTCACCATTTTCCGTGCAAACAAGTGTCTCAAAGATAGAACACCATTGTTGCTTGTGTTGTTAGAATAAATGGATCATTATTATACCAACACCTTGCAGTGTTTATGCTTTTGAAGTGGTCATCATATTTTACTACTCGATTCTTCTTGCTACCAAGATTAAACCAGTCACACCGAAATAAGACAACAGAGCAATTGATGCCTCCACTAGAGTTGTACTGCAACTCTACGATTCTTCTCGGATGACCATAGAAGTCAATGTTCTCAACTTAATGTGACCCCTCAGTGACGATTCCACTATTTTGTGTCTTCCTTTTTCCTCGCGGTGAATTTTTTGGTATCGGACACCGTCAGCAATGCATGTTGAATACAGTCTCACTTTCCAATTTGCACAAATAAACCATTTAGCAACAATGGTATTAAAAGTTAGTGAATAACACATAAAATGTAAAAAATGTGGCTAAAAATCTCACATGATTCATAAACCTTTTAGCAAACCCCTTGGATACCCTTCAGGAACATGTATCTGACTTTCTTCCCTATTCAACTCTTCCTTGCATTTCCTGCAATGCCAACAAAACATGTGAATTAAAATATTAGGTTGGTGATGACCCAAGCAAAAAAATGAGTGCAAAAGATATAACGTACTCGATATATGGTAGAACCTTGGCACAATTGCTGAGCACATACCAAACCATCTTGCCACACTCATCACCAACCTCCAAGTATTGTGAGGCTCGAAGAAAGTTCACACCATGGTTGAAAACCGAGACATCACCACTTTGCAAATCATACCACTCTCTATTTCTGCCCGGCCGGTTCCATCTTGTTTCCACATCGCCAAAGTATGTGGAGCAAAATGTAAAGCACTCATCAACGACATATGCTTCAGCAATCGAACCTTCAAGTCTTGTCGTGTTTCACACATAATGCTTACAAGTAAGCGACCTTCTTTTGATTGGGTACATCCAACTGTAATGCACATTGCCTCTAAGAATTGCCTCTTTTCGTAAGTGCACCGCCAAATGGACCATAACGGTGAAGAAACCTGGAGGGAAAATCTTCTCGGGCTTGCAAAGAATAATTGGAATTTCTTTCTCAAGTCTTTCCAAAATAGTTTACTTGAGTGTTTTGCAGCACATTCTCTAAAAATATTTCCCAGCTCAGCAACCACTTCATATATATCCTTGTCCATGATTCCTCGGAGGCCCACTGGTAAAATCCTTTGGAGAATGATGTGACAATCATGGGTTTTTACTACTAAAAGCTTGAATCCATCAGAATTAGCACACTTTGCTTGGTTAGCAGCATAACCATCTGGAAATTTCACCGATCTTATGAATTCACAGAATGCGAGCGTTTGTTCTTTACTCATTGTATACCATGCTCGTGGCATTTCAAATGAATCGTCATCTTCATCATGTTGTAGATGCAAATCTTCTCTTATGCCCAAGTCCTCCAAATCAAGCCTAGAACTAACCGTGTCCTTTGTCTTCCCTTCCATGACTAGAAACGTCCGTAGTAGATTCTCGTATATGTTATTATTTTCTCAATGTGCATTACATCAAGATTATGCCCTAATTTCAGATCAACCCAGTATGGCAGGTCCCTCAAACAAGACCTCTGGTCCCAAGATTGACCTTCCACACACTTTCTTTTCTTTGCAAGCTTCCCTAGTCTCACATCTTTCACCTTTTAAAGTTGTTGCTCTAGCTCTTCTTTAGTGAATTCTGCTAGCTTGTCATGAGTTTCAGTCTCACCATTAAAATCTTTGCTTCTTCACCAGCGATGGTTTCGAGAAAGAAAGCAGGGGTGCCCAATATAGCAGATTTTGTTCCTTATTCTCATCGATCAAGGGTCTTTGTCACAATGGACACATGCCTGATAACCTGCTGTGATCCTCCCGGACAGAGTGTGGAGCACCGAGAAATCATGGATGGACCATATGATTGCACCACATAGATTAAACTTTTCTTCTGGAGTCGAGGCATCATATGTAAGTACACCAGTCCAGAGGCAGAGCAGTTCTTCTATGAGGGGCTCCATAAAGACATTGAAATCCTTTCATGGAGATGCTGGACCCAGGATAAGCAACTACATCATGAACTTGGACTGATCCATGCATGCTCGTGGTGGCAGGTTGTATGACACCACAAAAACGGGCCACATGCTATAAGACGTCATCATGTTCCCAAACATATTAAAGCCATTTGTGGCAATGCCGAGTTTTATGTTCCTTGGATCTACAGCAAAATCTCCATGTTTTGTGTTGCCTCTTCTTCCGCTGGATGGCTGAGCTCATTGTCCAAAGGTTGATGCTTCAGCTTGTGCCATTTGACCTCGAGCTATCATTTCTTCGAGATAAACATCTGTTGCAGCCTTGGTATGAACGGAATGTGCCTCAGTACCTTCTCCAGTATTGACTTCTTCCCATCAGCATCTTTCCACCTAGAGGCATTGCATTTTGTATAGTTGTCATGCTTGGCGTAATCATTCCAAAACAAGACACAATTATTTTGGCACACATGTAGTGAAACATAACCTAGCCCCAGCCTATGGATTATGCTCAATGCATCATCATAATACCTCAGAACATAGCTATCAAGGAATTGCAAGGTCAAAACGCAAAGTATTGCATTGAATGCAACATTGCTAATCCGGTAGAAAGACTTGGTGTGGAGTAACTGCATGGTGAAGGTAAATCTGGAAAATTTACCCCCTTCATGAGCTGCACGCTTCACCTCCTATAACACCTCAACAAACATCGACTTATGTCCATCAGCACGATCTTTAGCATCCTACATATCCTTAAATAGGCCGGGAATCCTATCATCTTCATGCCCATCTTCTTCCTCCAAACCAGCATTCTCTCGGAAAATATTTTTCAATAAAATCAGTGCCAGCATCACCACCATCCATCGTACGAGGGGCCTATGTATCAGATTCAATATGTTAAGGTTGTTCGTCTCAAGGTTCTCCATGATATATCCATCTATCATATGTGCTAGCCATCCCATTAAAAAGCAGATGATCTACCGCTCTTCCTTGAGCTTTTCTTGAAGGTTGAGGCATTCGCAGCATGGGAAAAGAATGACAACATCCTTGGCAAAACTTGCCTGAACAAATTGCATGAATTCATCAACTGATTTCATATATTCTTTCGAAAACCTTCTAACTCCTTTTCTAATCCAGCTTGTGTCCATCTGCCAAAGACAACAAATTGTTGCAACTTAGCAAATCAATCTAAGTGCATAAACATTAGTTAATGAAAATGGATGGCAGTAATCGTAACTAAAAATTCAGAAATTTTTATATGTTAATTGCCTAACCACAACATTGAAACAAACCAAACTGTAAAGAAAACCAACATTCAAATTGGCATGAATTTAAGTTGCACAGAAGGCTAAATCAAATTAAACCAAACCAAGATTTAGAAGGATCTTGTTTCTGGGAAGACCAAGCTAGCTAGCTCCTAACACGTACTATGAAGTTTCTATCAATTACAATTACTATGCTCCTAACAATCTGCACACACAAAACTAAAGAACAACTGAAGAATTCTTAACAAACAAGCTAAAGAACTCC
The DNA here is from genome assembly GCF_904849725.1 of Hordeum vulgare subsp. vulgare. NCBI lineage: Eukaryota > Viridiplantae > Streptophyta > Magnoliopsida > Poales > Poaceae > Hordeum > Hordeum vulgare. The sequence continues at coordinate 519,348,593 of NC_058521.1, forward strand.
TAACAATGCATCAATAAAATTCAACTATGCAGTATCTACCAAACAAGCAAGCTAGCTCCTAACTCCTAACACTTCATCAATAAAATTAATCTATGTTGAAGAACATCTCACTGAAATCCATCTCTAACTGATATCCCCATGCTCGGTGACGAGGTGCAGATAGTGAGAGAGCAGAGGGGGAGGGGTGTATACCGCCAGCGGTTGTCGTGGTCCCCATGCTCGGGGGAAGTGAGTCATGGTCGTCGAGCGGACCGGCGAGGCTACTCCCATAGGTTCACTGCTGTGTCGGCGGCCCGCTCCAGTTCTGCCGCTCGTTGCCCGTGTATGCCACCTCCGCTAGTCGCCAGCGCCCCCCCCCATAGGCCACCTCCACCGGCCGCCGCTGCCACCCTGCAAGAACTAGAAAATTTGCGAAGTGTTGGCTCTGTTCGATGTAGCCAATAGGTCCCACCAGGTTAGTGAGTTATGTTGGATACGAGACAGCCATTTCTTTAATTATATGAAGCAATGTTTCAACACAGAACCAACAGTTCCTCTAGCGTAGCGGTAGCGAACAATTAATTCAGGGCGAGGTCGTGGGTTTGAGTCCCCTCTTAGGCATCTTTTTTATTAGCGAATTTAGGGATCGGTACCGCGTGTCAAGTGGGTCCCACTTGTGAATGAGGTGTGTTGAATATACGTATGTAAGCAAAAAGGACACCTAAACACTCCACATAGGCGAGACTACTTAGGTGGCTTCCTAATCATTAAATTGCATTACAACTCAAGTGTAATGACCATTCATATTGGTCATAATCGGCTAGAAATGAGGCACAAACCAGGGTTGTTTGCTTTATGACTATTTCGTGTAAGGAAATTGCGACCTTTCCTACCCAAATGGTCGTTATGAAGGTTTGGATCCCCCCTAACATCTTATGACCAACTGGTCTCAAATGGTCGTAAGTTGACATATTTATTGTAGTGTATGGGTCCATAGTTAGTACATAGATCACAATCTCTCTCTCATTGATCTTCAATACAATGATCATCGCATCTTCGCTTTGGTCCATATGATGTAATTCCTTTTGTGCGGTGCGTTTGTTGGAATCCGACGAATTGTGGGTTTATGTTCAGATTATTCACGATAAATACTTGAGTCACCCTGAATACTTAGATGATTCTTATGTGCATGTTTATGATAGCTTGGTAATTCTTACCGATCTATTGATATAGTTTGGACAACTAGATCGATATTTCTTCGATGAGAGAGGTGCATTGTGGTAGGCTCAACCTGCCAAATTTCTATATCCCAGTGATAGAAGGGGATAAGATGCATCTTTGTTTTTCTACTACTAAGGATAAAACAATGGGGGTTTATCCATATTGCTTGAGTTTACTTTGTATAGATCATGTCATCGTTCTCCATGCATTACTCTATTTTACTTAATACTCTTGATGCATGTTGGATAGCGGTCGAAGAGTGGAGTAATGGTAATAATTGCACGTAGGAGTCAACTTATTTTTTTATGCAAGTGATGCCTATATACACATGATCATTGCTGTGAATATCGCATAACTATACGCTTGTCTGTCAATTGCCCAACTGTAATTTGTTTACCTACCGTATGATATTTTTCATGAGAGATGCCATTAAGGAAAGCTATGGCCCCCGGGTCTATTCACAACATACTAATAAAAAAATTATTACCTTGCTATTATTTACTTGTTTTTATTTTTATGTTGCTATCTACAATTATTTACAAGCCTCACTTTCTTGCATATAACAAGACAAGAGGATTGATAACCCTCTTGCCCGCGCGGGGTGCAAGTTGCTTGTTCTTTTGTGTGCAGCCGTTGAAGATGGTTGTGATTAACATTACTATTGGTTCGATAAACCTTGGTTTCATAACTTAGGGAAATACTTACCCACTTTATGTTGCAATAACCCGTTCCTCTTCACAGAAAACCCAACACATATCACGAGTATCAGGAACTATTTCTGGCGCCGTTGCTAGGGAATATCATCACCAACTACCAAGTAACTTCGCACAAAATTCCTTCACGTGTTCCTCTTTTTATTTGCTGGTATATTTAGTTTGTGTGATAAAATAATAAAAATATTTACCTTTTCTTATCACTTGTTTCCATCTTTGCTCTCTAGTTTACTTGCCTAGCTATGATATCTTTATCTTTGTCGCACCAAAGCAAACTATAAAATGCAAAAATAAAAATAAATGGATCCTCTTCCACTAGCTAATATTTTCAAAAGACTTGGTTATGTTGAAACAATTGCTGGTGGGAGTGCACTAGAATGTTTTTATGAGGTTTTGCTTGGAAATCATGAATCTACAAATTGTGAAATTTACAAAGTGATTCATGATAATTCCTTAAATGTAAAGCATTATTCCTATATTGTTGAGTTTGAATATGATCATACAAATAATAATTACAAGAGAGGCACATATGGTTATAGAAATTTTCATGATACTCACTTACCTCTCTTGATATTCAAATTGTTAATGCTTGATTCTTCCTACTTGCTTATGCTAGATACTCCTTTCCTTGATAAATTGTTTGCCTATCAAATTTCTATGAATAGGAAGTATGTTAGACTTAAATGTTCTTGTCACATGTTTTTTTATGCTCTCTTTGTGATTCAATTATTGTTTTTATGTGAGCATCATTGAAATTTCAAGCCTATCTTAATTTCTATAAAGAAAGAGCTTGTTGGGAGACAACCCAATAATTATCATTTATTTATATTAATGTGTGATAACATGATTATTGGACCTGTAATGATTGTGTTTTTATATTTTAATTAGTGTTTGCGCCAAGTAAAGCCTTTGGGATGATTTACATGATGAGTAGAATTGATACGTGGAAAAACAGAAACTTTGATGTCCAGTATAGAATTTCTCTGATTTACTGGAATGTCTCTTTAAGCGGATTTTTTACACATTATTTCTATACATATTCCTCAGGTCTTACTAATTATTTAGAATTTTCGGAGTTACAAAAGTATAGGTTCATTACACATTACTAAGGACTGTTTTGTTTTAGTCAGATTCTTATTTTGCATGTGTACTTTGCTTGTTTTGATGATGCGATGTATTGTATCGGATAGGTATTAGCCATGGATGAGTTAATATATAGTACCCTATGCTAAAACAAAATAAGAATCAATTTGTAACAGCACCTGAAAGTATTTGATATGTCGCTTATACTAACAGATCTCATGAAGTTTTGTTGAGTTTTATGTTATTGAAGTTTTCAAGTTTTGGGTATTGTCCCGATGGACAAAGGATTGAGGAGCAGAAAAATCCTAAGCTTGGGGATGCCCAACGCACCCGAAGGTAATATTCCAGAAGACCCAAGCGTCTACGGTTGGGGATGCCCCGGAAGGCATCCCCTCTTTTCATCTCAATCCATCGGTATGTTACTTGGAGCTATATTTTTATTCATCACATGATATGAGTTTTGCTTGGAGTGTCCTTTCTTTTGTTTTCTTTTACTTTCAGTTTGCCACTCTCATTATTTTCTGGACATACCTATTTAAGAGATATACAACATCATCACAATTTCTTAGAATACTCTATGTTCTTCACTTATATCTTTTGAGCTTAGCAGTTGCTCTAGTACTTCACTTATATCTTTTGAGCATGGTGGCGTGTAGATTTTATAGAAATATTATGCTCTCATTATTCACTTATATTTGTTTAATATTTGGAAAAATAGTGATGGTAATTTGCACGGGTCATAAGACTAGATAAAGAATAAGGAGTATCCAATGAGTTATGATAAAAACCATCATGTAGCACATACAGAGAAATTGTGGGTTAATGATATTGATGTCGTGATATGAAAAGATGTGAGTGCATTATTATTAATTCAGATAGGTGTAGATATTAATAGATGTTAACCTTCTTGTTCATCTAAAAATGGAAAATGCATGGTGATGATGTATGAGCATTTCTATTCCTCGTTGAAATCCTTGTGTTGTTATGAGTCAAAGTTGCGCGATGGCTAATTCCTACCAACCTTCTCCCTCGGGGCATGCGAGTAGTACTTTGATTTGTGATAAAACTAATAAAACATTGCAATAAGTATATGAGTTCTTCATGAGTAATGTGATACCATGGACATACACACTGTCATCTCCTCATATTTTCTAGCCTCTTCGGTACCATGCATCGCCCGTTCTCACCTTGAGGATCGGTGCAACATTCGTCGGTGCATCCAAACCATGTGACATGACATGCTCTGTTGCACATAAACCTTTTTATATCCTCCTCAAAATATCCAACATATTGATAAGTCTCAATGTATCTACAATTTTTGATTGTTCCATGCTATTATACTATCAGTCTTGGATGTTTTATGATCATTTTATAGCAACTTCATATCATTTTTTGGACTAACCTCTTGACATAGTGCCTAGTGCTAGTTGTTGTTTTTTGCTGTTTTTTCCTTCTCAGAAAATCCATATCATATGAGATTTAAATTCCACGACACTTTAAGGAGATTTTTTTGGACCAGAAGGAAACTTGGGAGCCAAGAATGAGCAGCAAACAAGGCCCATGGGGGCGCTATGCACCATGGCGCGCCAGAGGCCCCTAGCGCAACCTGGTGTCAAGTGGGGCCATCGGGCGCCTCCTCCACCTCCTCTGAGCTCTATAATACCCTAATATTCAGAAAACCATAGGGGAGTCGACGAAAAATCGTTTGATCCGCCGCAAAGTTCCAGAGCCACGAAATCCAATCTAGAGCCCGTTCCGGAGAGGAGCACGATCACGGAGGGGTTCACCGTCCTCCGTGGTGCTCCTCCGATGATGCATGAGTAGTTCATATTAGATCAACTGGTCCGTGTGCAGTATCTAGATGGCTTTCTCTCTTGTTTTGTTTCTCAATACAATGATCTCTTGGAGATCCATATGACGTAACTCTTCCTTTTGCAGTATGTTTGTTGGCATCGATGAATTGTGAGTTTATGATCACAGCTATGAAAACATATTCATGCTTGGTTGTTATAGCCTCGTATTTTTTCTCTGATATTTGGTTTTTGTCTAGCCAATTTGATCTTTTATCTTGCAATGGCAAGAGGTGCTTTGTGATGGGTTCGATCTTGCGATGCTCAATCTCAGTGATAGAAAGAGACATGGCACACATGTATCGTTGCTATCAAGGATAAAACTATGGGGTCTATTCCTACTTGAATATATCTTTTCTACGTCATGTCATCGTTCTTAAGGCATTACTTCATTTCTTCATGAACTCAATACACTGGATGCATGCTGGATAGCGGTTGATGTTGGGAGTAATAGAAGTAGATGTAGGCAGAAGTTGGCCTACTTGTCTTGGATGTAATGCATATATACATGATCATTGTCTTGAATATCGTCATAATTATTTGCTCTTCTATCAATTGCCCAACGGTAATTTTTCTACCCACCGTATGTTATTTTTTCGAGAGAAGCCACTAGTGAAACCTATGGCCCGTGGGTCTACTTCACATCATCTATTTGCAATCCCTACTTTGTTATCCGTGTTTCTATTTCATTTACTATTTTCAGATCTATATTATCAAACAACCCAAAAATACCTTGCTGCATTTTGTTCCCTCCGTCCCAAAATTTTTGTCTTAGGTTTATTTGGAAATGAATGCATCTAAATACTAAAACGTGACTATATACATTCATATCTAGACAAATCGAAGACAAGAATTATGGGACGGAGGGAGTATTTGCTATCACTCTTATTTGCATCTATCAATCTATCCTTACTTTACCCATGAGGGATTGCTAACCCATCCTTGCGTTGGGTTGCGAGGATTTGCTATTTGTGTGGAGGTGTTGCTTACATAGTCTCGTGGATCTTCTACTGGATTGATACCTTGGTTTCATAACTGAGAGAAATACTTTTCATCGTCGTGCTACATCACCCTTTAAGCTTGGAGGGAAACCAGCGCATCAGCGAGGAGTAGCAAGATTTCTCGCGCCATTGTCGGGGAAGATCAAGTCAAGATCTATCAGGTTCCTACACACAACTCTCATCTCCTTGCAATTACATTATTTGCCATTTGCCTCTCATTTTCCTCTCCCCACTTCAAAAAAAAATCCTTTTTATTTGCCCTCTTTTCGTTTGTCGTTTTCTTGCCGGATCTCTTGTTTGCTTGTTTTCTTGCTTGCATAGTCACGATGACTCAAGAAAACACTAAGTTGTGTGATTTTTCCAATGCCAACAACAATGATTTTATTAGCACTCACATTGCTCCTCCCGCCACTGGTGTGGATTCTTATAATATTAATGCCGCTTTGTTGAATCTTTTTATGAAAGACCAATTTTATGGTACTCCTAATGAGGATGTCGTGTCCCATCTAAATACTTTCGTAGAATTGTGTGATATGCAATAGAAGAAAGATGTGGACAATGATAGTGTGAAGTTGAAATTATTTTTGTTCTCTTTGCGTGATCGTGCTAAAATTTATTTTTCATCTTTGCCATCAAATAGTATCAATTCTTGGAACAAGTGCAAAGATGCTTTTATCACAAAGTATTTTCCTCTCACAAAAATTATTTCTCTTAGATACCAGATTATGAATTTTAAACAACTTGAGCATCAGCATGTTACCAAATCTTGGGAAAGGATGAAATTGATCATAAGAAATTTCCAAACGCATGGTTTGAATTTGTGGATGATCATATAATTTTTTTATGCGATATTGAATTTTGTTTCTAGAAATCTTTTAGATTTCACTACGGGTGGCACTTTCATGGAAATTACTTTGGGTGATGCTACTAAGTTTCTTGATAATATTATGGATAATTATTCATAATGGCATACTGAAAGAGCTCCTAGTAGTAAAAAAATTAATTCCATTGAAGAAATTGATGCTTTGAGTGATAAAGTTGATGCCCTTATGAAATTGGTTTCTAGTAACATGCTCCTATTGATCCTAATGGTGTGACTTTGTCTACTTTGATTGAGAAAAATAATGATCCCATAGATGTGAATTTGTCTCACGAAACAACTTTAACAATAATGCTTATAGGAACAATTTTAATCATAGGCCGTATCCTCGAAGTTCTTAAAGCAATTATGGCAATTCCTATGGTGATACTCATAATAATAATGCTAGGATACCCTCTGATCTTTAGAGTAACGTTAAGGAATTTACCAATGCACAAAAGTCTTTCAATATTACGATAGAAGAAAACTTTAATAAGATTGATGATATGTCTAGAAGCATTGATAGAATTCACATGACGTAGAAAATCTCAAGAATAAAACAAATCTAAGGTTAATATTAATGAATCGTTTAAAGTTGTATATGTTTCCATAGATGAAAGTAAGAAAAGAATTGTTATGCTTAGAGCTAAAAGAGAATTTCTAGAAATAGTGTTTCCCGATTGCTTTCATAAAAATGATGAAGAGATTAAAATGATTGGTGTTTCTTCCATTGATTCCCTATTTAGTAATGTTAATATTAATGATTAGGGAACTGAAGAATAGTCAAATTTAGCTAGAGGGCGTTCCCATGGTTTGGAGGGTGAAAATCTCATTGAAAAAATGATAAAAGTGGGATTGAAGAGATCAAAACTTTAGCTAGTGATGCACCCACTATTTTGGATTACGAAAACTTTAATTTTGATAGATGCTCTTTGATTGAGTGTATTTCTATGTTGCAATCTATGATAAATTCACCCAATTCCTATGAATAAAATAAAGCTTTTACTAAACATATTTCAAATGCGGTAATAAAAACTTTGGAAGAAAAGTTAGAGCTAGAGATTTCAATTCCTAGAAAATTAGATGATGAATGGGAACCTACCATTAAGATAAAGATTAAGAATTTTGAGTGCTATGCTTTATGTAATTTGGATGCTAGTGTTTCCACAATTCCAAAATCTCTTTGGTATGCCCTTGGTCTTACCAATATTGAAGAATGTTCTCTCAATTTCCTCTTGGCGGATTCTACTATTTAAAGGCCTATGTGAAGAATAAATGATGTTCTTATTCTTGAAAATAGGAATTATGTGCCCATAGATTTTATTTTTCTTGATATTAATTGCAATCCGTCTTGTCCAATAATTCTTGGTAGACCATTCTTGCGAAATATAGGCGCCGTGATTGATATGAAAGAAGGAATTATTTAAATTCAGTCTCCACTAAGAAAAGGCATTGAACACTTCCCTCGAACTAGGATTATATTACCATATGAATCAATCATGAGGGCAACCTATGGATCAATCACTAAGGATGACATCACTAAAAATCTATGATATATGCCTAGCTAGGGGCGTAAAACGATAGCGCATGTTGAGGCAATCCAATGAATAAAATTTCTTTTAACTTTTGCTTTCTGTTCTTGAGTGTTTTCGTCGGATCGATAGAAGAGGTGTCTAGAGGGGGATGAATAGACTACTTGCATAAATTAAAATCCTATCCTTTTCCCAATTTTAGTGGTTGGTAGATTTTAGCGATTCTAACAAGTCTAGTGCACCCTACACATGCTAGTCAACAAATATGGCAGCGGAAAGTAAAGACTTTGCACATGTACTAAGGAGTAGAGTTTAAGAAGATCAAACGCAAAGAAGTTCACACGACGATTTTTCGCATGGTTCCGATAGGTGGTGCTATTGTACATCCATGTTAGTGGAGACTTCGACCCACGGAGGGTAACGGCTCCGAGAGTCCACGGAGGGCTCCACCCATAAGGGGTCCACAAAGAAGTGGCCTTGTATATTCCACCATGGTTTCCGTCCACACAGGACAAGACTCACTCACGTTAGATATTCACAAAGTAGGCGATTTCCTTGCCCTTATAAACTTCTTGGTTCAACTCCACAACACGAAGTAGTAGGCTCCCAAGCGACACATAACCAATCTAGGAGGCACCACCCTCCAAAAGGTAATAGATGTGGTAGAATGATGAACTCCTTGCTATTGTGCTTCAAAAGATAGCCTCCTCACCACTGAAACACTCTCTCACAGATTAGGCATGGGTAGGAGAGATTGATTTTGTGGAAAGCAACTTGGGGAGGCTAGAGATCAAATTTCCAAAGGTTGGATTTGAATCTCTTGATTTCAACACATGAGTGGGTGGCTCTCTCACACAAATATGGAACTGGCAAGTGTAAGTGTGTTCTAAGTGCTTCATCTATGAATGAGAGGAGGTGGAGGGGTAAATATAGCCATCCCCCAAAATGAAACCGTTACAACATTATTGCCCAACTCCATGACACCGAAATGAATCTCGGTGGTACCGAGTTGCACTAAATATGGCAACTTTTGAATTCTTGGTGACACCGATATATAAATCTGTGTGGTACCAATATGGGTGTCCTAGGCAGTTTCCAAATATCGGTGAGACCGATTCTCAAAACTCAGTGGTACTAATTCTTGAAAATGGCTAACCAGAGAGTTGGTCCAAAACTGGGTGAGACCAATTCTCAAACTCGGTGGTGTTGATTCTTGAAAATGGCTAACCCGAAAGATGGTCCAAATCTCGCTGAGACCAATTCTCAAACTCGATGGTACCGATTCTTAAAAATGGCTAACCAGAAAGTTGGTCACTGATTTCGGTTGCACCGAATGGAATGTTGGTGGTACCGAGAGATTAGGGTTTGGCAAAGCATCTGTCTCGTGGAAAATCGGCAGGGCCAAGTGGAAAATATTGGTGGCACCGATTTTTCTGGTATAGCTTGGAACAAAGATATTTTGTGGTAGAATGGCTGAGTATATTTGGTGGCTATCTCTAAGCACTTGAGCAACCAATTCATCATAATACTTCATCCCCTTTTAATAGCATTAGCTTCCCGATGGAATCTAAACTGATTTCTCACAAATGTAAAATGTAGAGTCTTCTTGCTTGAAGCTTGATCCAATCCTATTCCTTTCCTTCATCAAGGGCCTTCTCCTCACAATCCTTTGGCCAATGCGTTATGTGGATTATACCTGAAATATACTATGATTTCATGAATTATCAAGACCACCAAGCTAGGGAGCACATGTGCTTTCAATCTCCCCCTTTTTAGTAATTGATGACAACATACAATCAAAGCTTCAAAAAAACATAGACATTAGAATATGACAGCTTTGAAGGAAACAAGACTAGTACAAGCTCCCCCTAAATGTGTGTAATCCATTTTTAAAGGATAATTGCTTTGGAATGCATGGGAATACACATGGCACAAGGATAAGATGAGTCATATAGATCTTGGCTATATGCATCAAACATATGTGAATGAAGAACTTCCATGCTCAAGACTCACTCTTGCAAACAGTATGTGCAAGAGACAAGAGATGATCCTGAACAAGGATATGATGCACATAATTACCTTGAGGTTATTGAGCGTCTTAGCACTAGGAGTACACTTGGGAAACAAATTTTAGATAACAAAAGAGCACTCTATTGTAAAGATGCCAAAGAGCTTCAAAGGTACCAAGAGATGGAGAACATATTAGAAATCTGATTTGATGATAAATATGTCTCCATGAGAATTTGGAACTTCCGCCCCTAAGGATGACCATGTAAGGATTTCCTCTCCCCCTGAATCATAGCATGTGGATATTAGGAGTAGGTAGGGAAGACAAGTTCAATCCAATGATAGCAGTCAAACAATCATATCTCTCTCCGCCTTAATGGTGTTACTCCCCCTAAGGATGTAAGGTTCGATGTATCTCCCCTTAGGTAGACCTTCCTTTAGGAACATATATCCCCCTTTGGCTCGATCTTATTAGAACCTTTGATATTTCTCCCCCTTTGGCAATAATTTCCAAAAAGTTCAGGGGGTAAGGGCTCATTGAGAGAATGGGATCATGTATTCTTCTCTCTTTGATAAAGATTCCCTTGCATTTGTCTTTTCTCCCCCTTAAGAATTGATAAGAGTTCCTTGACCTATCTCCCCCTGTGTTAGAGATCTTGGATGTTTCTCCCTCTTATATTGTGGGATCACTGAGGGTTTCTCCCCCTAGAGAAGTTTTCTCCCCCTCGAAAATAATGGGAAGCAATATTATATCCTCCTTTGGAAAAAAATGAAAGTGTTGAATAAGAGTTTAGGAGCTAAGAAAACTTGTAATCATTGACAATCTTTCTCCCCCTAAGGAAAAAGTTCAGAATATCTGAAAATCATAGGTACTGACATATTTTGGAGTCACCGAGACATTGTAATTCGTTAGAACCGAGAATAATAGTAGGCCACTAGAAGAAATCGGTTAGACCTAGTTTCCCAGATTGGTGAAACCGAGTTGCAATGAATATCAACTCCTTCACTTAAAATAGACAGAAAATATCCACAAACTTTGAAAAAGGAAATATCCAAAGATTAACAGGAAAAATAGAAAACATTTTTTATAAATATATACATACATATAGATGATCGTTGAATGGTTCTTGGAAAGCATGCAATGAAAATGTGAACCATACAAGAATCTCCATCTAGATGTAGGGCAGTGAGTAGGTCACCTATATTAGAGTATATTGACTTGAGGAGTCAAGCAATAATGCTTGATCATTGGTCATACTCATCGTTAAGCGCAAACTGGGGTTACCATTTTTCGAATAAGCTTTTTAATGTCTTCATATCAGTTTAGTTGCTTTACCTCATGACTTGGTGCAAAGCTTTATGAAGGATATGAGTACATACCTTCAAATGATGTTGATGACGTGGCATGTAGGTGAACTTGTCGGGATGCTCAAAGTTGATGAAGATCATCTTGAGTTGGGAGCTATGCTTGTTGTTTTGGTTCATTTTTCACCTACCATGGTTAGTCATGCAAGGAAGAACATAATATATCAACATGACATGACTGCATTTCATCATCGTATAATTGTCAAGGATATCATTTCGTTGTCTTGTTCCTCCATCTCCAAAGAAGGGGTTGTTGATACATGGTTATGACAAGATTGGTTTTGATGTGAGTTGATGGCAATCTTGTGGAGTGTTGTGCTTCCAAGTACCTACAAAAAGGTTAGATGCAATACAAGGGAGCATAGTTTTCCAGGATATAAGTTAGCATCATATCAATAGCATCGTGGAATAGTTAATCAAGCTCATGCCCTTGCATGTATCCGAGTGAGTCTAGCTCAAGTTTGAAGAATCAATGATGTTCAACTCACTCCTCAAATGACAAAATATTTTATCATCAAGTGGTTTGGTAAATATATCAGCTAATTGTTTGTGAGTACGAACATGCTTGAGATCTATATCTCCTTTACCAATATGATCACGAATGAAATGATGATGCACTTGAATATGTTTTGTTCGATAATGTTGCACATGATTATAGACAATTTTAATAGTACTTTCATTGTCACACAATAAAGTAACATGTCTCACATGAATGCCATAATCCTTAAGAATTTGAGTCATCCATATTAATTGCGCACATCATGATCCGGCGGCAATGTTTTTCGTTTCGACAGTAGATAAAGATACCAAGTTTGGTTTCTTGGATGACCAATACACAAGAGATCTCCCAAGAAATTGAAATGTACCCGAGGTGGATTTTCTATCAACCTTGTCTCTAGCATAGTCCGAGCGGGAATAGCCAACAAGATTAAGAGAAGATGCCTTCAGATACCATATGCCAAAGTTTGATGTATGTATCATGTATCTCACAATTCTTTTCATAACCAATGGATGACACTCTTTGGGTGCTACTTGATAGCGGGCACACATGCAAACACCCAACATGATATGAGGACAGGAGGCACATAGATATAGCAATGAACCAATCATGGATCGATAAACCCTTTGATCCACCAGTTTGTCCTCCTTAGTGAGGTCAACATGTCCACTAGTAGGCATGGGAGTTCTCATACCTTTGCACTCTTGCATGCTGAACTTACTGATTAAGTCCTTGGTGTACTTTGTTTGAGAGATTAATGTACCTTCTCTCGATTGTTTGATTTGCAAACCAAGGAAGAATTTCAGCTCACACATCATAGACATCTCATACTTCTCTCACATCAACCTTCCAAATTTGTCAATAAAATGTGGGTTAGTAGAACCAAAGATAATATCATCCACATATATTTGGCACACAAATAGTTCACCATCAACTCTTTTAGTCAATAAGGTTGCGTCAATTTCACCAATCTCAAAACCCTGTTCAATGAGAAAATTCGTTAGGCATTTGTACCAAGCTTAAGGGGCTTGTTTAAGACCATATAAAGCTTTATGAAGTTTGTAAACAAGATTAGGTTTCTTGGGGTTCACAAAGCCGGGAGGTTGTTTGACATAAACCTCCTCCTCAATTTCACCATTTAGAAAAGCACTTTTGATATCAATTTGGTAAAGAGTAATGTCATGGTGATTCGCATAAGCGAGAAGAACGCGAATGCTTCAAGTATAACAATGGGGGCATAGGTCTCACCGTAGTCCATACCTTCAACTTGCTTGTATCCTTGGGCTACGAGACGTGCCTCGTTGCGTACAACTTGACCATCTTCATCTTCCTTGTTCCGAACATCCCATTTTGCACCAATGATGTTGTGCTCGTCCTCGGGCTTTTCAACAAGTGTCCACACTTGATTCCTCACAAAGTTGTGTAGCTCTTCGTGCATGGCATTCACCTGATCCGGGTTTTGAAGGGCTTCTTCTACCTTCATAGGGTCAATGCTAGAGATAAATGAATAATGCCCACAATATTTAGCTAAACGAGATTCAGAGCGAGTTATTCTCCCGGTTTGTATGTCACCAAAGATTTGATTCAGCAGATGATCTTTGTCCACTCTTTCTCGAACTCATGATAGCTTCTTCTTGTTGGATGGTGGATCTTGTTCATCATCATCATCTTGCTTGTCGCCGTTCATGGTGTCATATCCTTGAGGTGGTGGTGAGGAACGTTTAGGTGGATCATAAAGATGTACTTCTTCCTCTTCTTCATCATGTCGTGTACCGCTTGTGGATGCCTCCATGTTGTTTTGTGGTTCGCCTAGATGCAAAGTAAGATCTTCCACTTGAGTTGATGAAGTACTTTCATTCACCTCCATGGGACGAATCTTGTCGATAGGTAGATCCTGGATGGCTTCCAAAGGTTCCTTATCTCCTACATCATTTGGCAATTGTTCCACTTGCGAACCATTAGATTCATCAAACTTCACATCCACCATCTCTTCAAATTTTCTAGTGAAGTTGTTGTAGACACGGTAAGTGTGAGGGATTTATCCGTAACCGAGTAGGAAACCTTCATGAGATTTAGGAGAAAATTGAGCACGACGATGATTATCAAGCATGTAGCACTTTGAGGTGAATACTTGAAAGTATCCAACTTGGGTTTTGTTACCGGTGAGTAGCTCGTATGTCATTTTACCGAGAAGCTTGTGCAAGTAGAGTCGGTTTATGGCATGAAAAGTTGTTTTCACGGCTTCTGCACAAAAGTGTCTTGTCGTCTTGTATTCGTCAAGCATGATTCTGGCCATCTCTATGAGAGTTCGGGTCTTCCTCTCAACAACTCCATTTTGTTGAGGGGTGTACGTCGCCGGGAACTCATGTGCGATACCTTCTTCGTTAGGAAAACTATCCACATTTGTGTTCTTGAACTCCGTTTCTTTATCGCTCCGAACTTTCTTGATCTTCACTTCAAACTAATTTTGAGCTTTCCGATCGAAGTTCTTGAAGATCTTTTGTACCTACGACTTATCATCAAGAAAGAAAAACCACATAAATCTGGAAAAATCATCAACAAAGACTAAACCATAAGAATTTCCAGTGAGGCTCTTGTAAGCTTTGGCACCAAAGATATCCATGTGAAGCAGCTCGAGTGGCCTTCTTGTAGTCATGATGTTTTTCACAGGACGACTTCCACCGACTTGCTTTCCTACTTTAAAAAGTCTATCTTTGTCAAAGATAACATCTTTAACACCAAGAATATGATCACCTTTGATAAGCCTGTCAAGGTTACGCATACCAACATGTCCTAGCCTTCTATGCCATAACCAACCTTTAGACGATTTTTCAATAAGACGTGTAGGGGGTTTGGATTTTGTAGTGAAATTGACAATGTATAGATCATCTTTTAGAAAAACAATAAATACCATGTTATGGTTGTTGCTACGATACACTTGGCAGTCAACTTTCCTAAATAGAATATTGAAACCAAAGTCTACTAGTCTAGATACGGAAAGAAGATTGCATCCAAGGGATTCAGCAAGCATGACATTTTGAATGGAACTATCATGATATATGGCCACCATAACAAGACCAAGTACCTTACCCTTGGAGCTATCTCCAAGAGTGACATACCTTCGAGGTCCACGGTTTGGTGTGATCTAATGGAACATGTCTTTATCTCCGGCCATGTGATCAGTGCATCAACTATCAAGTATCCACTCTTTTCCTCCGACCATGTAGTCTCTAAGGTTTACCATAAGACTAAGGTTCCTCATGGTCTTCTCACTCGATGTCAAACTCCTCATATTCATTGTAGTAGCCATGCTCCACATTGTCATCGTCAGACGAAATATCCTCATCATAAGAAACACCAATTTCATCAGAATTTTGACTATCACAATGTGCATGTTTATGCACGTGAATGGCGTCAACAATGACATTGTTAATGGTAATGATATCTCCTTTAGCACGCATGGGGTCACGAAGCTCAAATAGGCATTTATCAAAATTAGGATCGGTTGGCTTTATTTTGTGAAAGTCAATGCATTTATGGAAAATAACATCAAGATTTTTTTGGGAATAGTCCGGATATCTTTTCTCTAAGTTTTTCCACAACTTATGAGTACACTCAAAATTTTGCATTTGATTAAGCACTTTTTTTGGCAGTCCTCTAATGATTAGATTTACAGTTTAAAGATTACCAACCATATAAACTTCTTCATCATGAGAAGGATGTAAGGGATCAATGGGAGGCTCATAGGGATATTCAGCAAACTTGGGCAAATGTAATTCATGAAATACGTCAAGCATTTCATCTTTCCATTGTCTGTAATACTTCCCATCAAGAATGGGCACTCTACAACTAATATTCCCCAAACTAGGCACATCCATCTTCCTTCAATGGTGTTTGAACCAAGGTTATGGAGACCTTGCTCTGATACCAATTGTCGGATCGATATAAGAGGTGTCTAGAGGGGGGTGAATTGAGTACTTGCATAACTTAAAACCCTAGCCTTTTCCCAATTTTAGTGGTTGCACATTTTAGCAGTTATAACACATCTAGTGCACCCTACACATGCTAGTCAACAAGTATGGCAACGGAAAGTAAAGACTTTGCACATGTAGTAAGGAGTAGAGTTTAAGAAGATCAAACGCAAAGAAGTTGACATGGCGACTTTTGGCATGGTTCCGATAGGTGGTGCTATCGTACATCCATATTAGTGGAGACTTCAAGCCACGGAGGGTAACGACGGCGAGAGTCCACAGAGGGATCCACCCACAAGGGGTCCACAAAGAAGCGTCCTTGTCTATTCCACCACGGCTTCCATCCACACAGGACTAGCCTCACTGACGATAGATCTTCATGAAGTAGGCGATCTCCTTGCCCTTACAAACTTCTTGGTTCAACTCCACAACATGAAGTAGGAGGCTCCCAAGTGACACCTAACCAATCTAGGATGCACCACCCTCCAAAAGGTATTAGATACGGTAGAACGATGAATTCCTTGCTCTTGTGCTTCAAAATATAGTCTCCTCAACACTCAATAACTCTCTCACAAATTTGGCATGGGTACGAGAGATTGATTTCATGGAAAGCAATTTGGGGAGGCTCAAGATCAAGTTTCAAATGGTTGGAACGGAATCTCTTGATCTCAACACATGACTAGGTGACTCTCTCTCTCTCAGAAAGATGGATCTAGAAAGTGTAAGTGTGTTCTGAGTGCTTCCTCTGCGAATGAGAGGAGGTGGAGGGGTATATATTGGCATCCCTAAAAATCCAACCATTACAACATTATTGCCCAACTCGGTGATACCGAAATGAATCTTAGTTGTACCGAGTTGCACTAAATGTGGTAACTTTTGAATTCTTGGTGAGATTGATATATAAATCTTAGTGGTACCGATATGGGTGTCCTAGACAGTTTCCAAATCTCGGTGAGACCGGTTCTCAAAACTCGATGGTACGAATTCTTGAAAACGGCTAACTAGAGAGTTGGTCCAGAACTCCGGGAGACCAATTCCGAAACTCGGTGGTACCGATTCTTGAAAATGGCTAACCCGAAAGTTGGTCCAAATCTCGGTGAGACCAATTCTCAAACTCGATGGTACCGATTCTTGAAAATGGCTAACTAGAAAGGTTGTCACTTGTATTGGTGGCACCGAATGGAATGTTGGTGGTACCGAGAGATTAGGGTTTGGCAAAGGATCTATCTCGTGGAAAATCGGCAGGGCCGAGTGGAAAATATTAGTGGAACTGATTTTGCTGGTATAGCTTGGGGCAAAGATATTTTGTGGGACAATGGCTGAGTATTTTTGGTGGCTTTCTCTAAGAACTTGAGCAACCAATTCATCATAATACTTCACTCCCTTTTAATAGTATTGGCTTTCCTATGGACTCAAAAGTGATTTCTAAAAAATGTAAAATATAGAGTCTTCTTTCTTGAAGCTTGAGCCAATCCTATTCCTTTCCTTCATCAAGGAGCTTCTCCTCACAATCCTTTGGCCAATGCTCTATGTGGACAATACCTGAAATATACTAGGTAAAAGTGTTAGTCCAAGAGACAATGTATATTGTCACGAATTATCAAAACCACAAAGGGAGCATATGTGCTTTCAGTTTGCACAATTATGCTACTATTATAATTGTGTTTTTTTATTTTTTATTTAGTGTTTGTGTCAGGTAAAACCTTTGGGATCATGTGCGGTGTTAGTTCCTTTAATCCTGTTGAAAGGAGGAAACTTTTGCGTCTAGTGGAAACAATTCTTAAAATCACAGAAATGTCAAAAGTGTCTGAATTTTTTACACAAGATTTATATACAAATTCCCTATGTTGTCCTAATGTTTCATAATTTTTGGAGTTACAGAAGTATAAGTAAAATTCGAATATTTAGAGACTATGTTCTTTGCGGTATGTGCTTGTTTTGATGATTCTATGGTTTGCATCGGGGGTTATAAGCCATGGTAAAATTAGAATACAGAAGGTATAATGCAAAAAAAAATTGGAATAGGTTTTCAATAGTACCTATAGTAAAGTTTGGTTTTCTTATACTAACGGTTCTCACGAAAACTTTGTTGAGTTTCATGTGATTGAAAATTTCAAGTGTTGAGTGAGATCACGATGGATGAAGGAATAAGGAGTGTTAAGTGACTAAGCTTGGGGATGCCCCGGAAGGCATCCCCTTTTTCTTCTAACAACCATACGTAAATTTACTTGGAGTTATATTTTTATTCGTCACATATCATGAGATTTGCTTGGAGCGTCTTGTATTATTTGTGTCTTGGCTTTCTTTGCTCGTTAGTTTGTCATAGTAAACCTTGCTAGAAAAACCCATTTTAGAGAGCGAAATTATGCTATGATTTGTTAGAATTTCTCTATATGCTTCACTTAAATTTGTGGGCCAAGGAATTGCTCAAGTACTTCACTTATATATTTTGAGCATGGTGGTGTTGTTATTTTGAGGAAATTTTCTCTCACGCTTCACTTAGATTATTTTGAGGGTTACTAAAATTTTGAAGAAATCCTCTCTTGTTTGACTTATATAATTTTGAGAGTTGAAAATTTTAAAGAAACTTGTGCTCTCGGTTTTCACTTATATTTGTTTGAGAGCTTGTTATTTGCAATGGCAATTTGCTTTATATGAATTTTAGTTCCGAAGTGATGAATGTCCAAGACAGATATAATAAAAACTTTCCTGAGGATCACTGGATATTAAGTGTGATTCTTTGCAATAGTTTTGTGGTATGAAGATAGTAATATGTGAGTTATGTTTATGAGTAATTATGCCCTAGTAGGAATATTGGTGTTTAGGTTTGTGATTCCCTATGCATGCACATGAAGTCAATAATTATGCTATGGAAGTACATCCTACTTGTGTTGCATTATTCGCTGTTAGTTATGTTTAATTTTTCACTTATGATTATTTCTGTTCCTTGGTTGGGCGCTTCTCAATCTATTTGCTAGCCTTCACTTGTACTAAGCGGGAATACTGCTTGTGTATCCAATTCCTACACCCAAAGTTGTGCCAAATAAGTCCACCATACCTACCTATATGCAGTATTTCAATGTTGTTCCAAGTAAATTTGCAAGTGTCAAATCTAATGTTCAAAATAAATATTTGTTTTGTGTGCGTGTGCCACTCATGAAGCGGTGAGGGGTGGCCCGTATCTTCCATGTTAAATAGGTTATTCTCAAGATGAGTGTTTATTCACTTAGCATTGCACGAGGGTATGGCGGTAATAGGGATGCCTAGTCCGAAAAAGAGAAAAAAAAATTATGTTGTCCAATAATTAATTCCATGGGAAGTGTTGGTATGACGGTACTCGTGGATACAACTAGTCGTGGAATGTGAAAGAATCGTGGAAAGGAATAAACTTTATTCTTAGTTTGGGAACCGCCTATAATTTGTTTAGAATGGAGGATATTGTAAACTCTTAGTTGTTCTTGTTGACAAGAAAAGCATGCCACCCTAATAAAATATCTCTAAGTTTTTCACTTTGAGCTATAGCACCACTACAAATCCCTGCTTCCTTCTACGAAGGGCCTATCTATTTACTTTAAGCAATTTTTATTTTTGAATTTGAGTCTCCATCTTGTCTTATAAAGCACCAATTAAGGAACACCATTATCATACTTGAGCATTGTATGCATGTAGTTAATATTCAAGTGTGTTACATGAATGGATCAATGATAGAGCATGATGGGCTAGGGATAATGTTCTTTAGCATTGATATTTTGAAGGGCTTGGTTGCTTGTTGATATGCCTGAGTATTGAAATTTTCATGCCAAACTTTGGACTATTGCTTTGTATCATCTATAAGTCCATATGTCCACGCTGAAAGAAAAAGAATATGATGAACATGTGAGGCAGCATTCCACATCGAAAATTTTGTTTTTATCATTTACCTACTCGAGGACGAGCACGAATTAAGCTTGGGGATGTTGATAGATCTCCAACGTATCTATAACTTTTGATTGTTCCATGGTGTTATATTATAATTCTTGGATATTTATGATCATTTTATAGCAACTTTATATCATTTTTTGGGACTAACCTATTTATGATCAAAATCCATATGAGATGAATTCCAAATGTAATGAAACTTTACGAGGATTTTTTTGGACCAGAAGGAAACTTGGGATCCAAGAACGAGCAGCAGATGAGGCCCTGGGCGGAACTAGACATCAGGGCGCGCTAGAGGCCCCTGACGTGTCCTCGTGTCTAGTGGGGCCCTCGGGGGCCTTCTCCACCTCGTGTGAGCTCTATAAATACCCCAATATTCAGAAAACCCTAAGGGAGTCGATGAAAAATTGTTTCAGTCGCCGCTAGTTCCAAAGCCACGAAATCCAATCTAGAGCTTGTTCAGGAGAGGAACCCGATCACACATGGGTTCACCATCCTCATTGGTGCTCCTCCGATGATGCGTGAGTAGTTCATATCAGACCTACGGGTCCATAGGTAGTATCTAGATGTATTTCTATCTCGTTTTGTTTCTCAATACAATGGTCTCTTGGAGATCCAGATGATGTAACTTTTTCTTTTGCGGTGTGTTTGTTGGGATCCGATGAATTGTGAGTTTATGATAAGATCTATGAAAACATATTCATGCTTGATTATTATAGCATCCTATTGCTTCTTTGATATTTGGTTTTTGTCTGACCAACTTGACCTTCTATCTTGCAATGTAAGAGGTGCTTTGCGATGGGTTCGATCTTGCAGTGCTCAATCTCATTGACAGAAAGAGACATGACACGCATATATCGTTGCTATCAAAGATAAAATGATGGGGTCTATTCCTACATGAATAGATCTTTTCTACATCATGTCATCGTTCTTAAGGCATTACTCCATTTCTCCATGAACTCAATACAATAGATGCATGCTGGATAGCAGTCGATGTGTAGAGTATTAGAAGTAGATGCAGGCAGAAGTCGGTCTACTTGACATGATGCCTATATACACGATTATTGTATTGAATATCGTCATAATTATTTTCTCTTCTATCAATTGCCCAACAGTAATTTGTCTACCGATCTTTTGCTATTTTCTCGAGAGAAGCCACTAGTGAAACCTACGGCCCCCGGGTCAACTTCACATCATCTATTTGCAATATATACTTTGCTATTTGTGTTTCTATTTTATTTACTCTTTTATTTTCAGATCTATATTATAAAAAACCAAAAACAATACCTTGCTCCATTCTATTTGCTATCACTCTTATTTGCATCTATCAACCTATCCTTATTTTACCCACGACGGACTGACAACCCCTCCACGCGTTGGGTTGCAAGGATTTGCTATTTGTGTGCAAGTGATGCTTACATATTCTTGTGGATCTTCCAACTGGATTGATACCTTGGTTTCATAACTGAGGGAAATACTTGTTGTCGCTGTGCTACATCATCCTTCAAGCTTGGAGGTAAACCAACACATCAGCGAGGAGTAGCACATACCTATCTATCATGGCAATTCCATATCCATTCCGAGATATATTGCCATACAAATGCCATCATCACTTCACATGACTAGTTCATTCATCATTATAATGCTTTGCATGATCATTTAGAGCTGACATAGTATTTGTGACAAAGCCACCGCTCATCATGTTTTTGATACATGTGATGCTAGATCTTTTCACATCCTCGTACACCACTAGAGGCATTCATTCAGAGTCATATCATCCTATCATTTTTCATGTTGAGTTGTAAGTAAATAAAAGTGTGATGATCATCATTATTAGAACAATGTACCTTTGAGGAAATAAAAATGGGGGAGGCCAAATGAGCCCACCATAATAAAAAATGAATGAGAGAAAAGGAGAGAAGGGACTTTGCTATTATCCTTTACCACACTTGTGCCTCAAAGTGGCACCTTGTTCTTCATATAGAGAGTCTCATGTTATATCATTCATATGCTAGTGGGAATCACTATTTTATCAACTTGGCTTGTATATTCTGATGACACGCGCCCTCAAATGCCCAAGGCCTTCATGAGCAAGCAAGTTGGATGCACACCCCACTTAACTTCAATGGAGCTATCATACACTTTATAGCTCTTGTGCATCATTTGCATCGCAATCCCTACTCCTCGCATCGATATCTATTGACACGCATCTCTATTGCTCGTTGGTACACCTAGTTGATGTGAGACTATCTTCTCCACTTTTACCCCTTTGAAACCTACCACCATATTCAATTCCACCTTTATGTTATGTCCAATGGTTCACGCCCATGTATTGTGTGAAGAACAAAAAGTTGATGCATATTTCAAAAGTACGATCCAATTCCCTGATGCTTGACATTTGTATTAATGTGGAGAAGATGGAGCCATGCCTTTCTAACATAATAGATATGGTTGGGGGGTAAAATAATCTTTGAGGATCGTATACTTTGAAAGATTAATGATTTGGTGCTTATACCTATAAGTATTTCAATGTCAATGCTTGTTAATTCATCGTTTCTCAATGAGCACACATGCATAAGGTTACATCATGGATAGCATGTCACATCAAAAATTCTGTTTTGATCATTTACCTACCCGAGGACGAGCAGTAATTAAGATTGGGGATGCTTGATACGTCTCCAACATATGTATAATTTTTAGTTGTTCCATGATCATATATTATCATTCTAGAATAATTTTGGGGTATTTATTTACCATTTTGTATTATTTTTTAGAACAAACCTATTGACCCGGTGCCCAGTGAGGGTTGTTGTTTTCTGCGTGTTTTCACTTTGTAGGTTTTCCATACGAAACGAGGTCCAATTGCCCTTAAAAAAATTGGTGATTTTTCTCGACCAAAAGAAGACCAACGAGCATCAGAAGAAGGTTGGAGGCCTCACGAGGGGGCCACAAGCCAACTGGGGGCGGCCTTGGGGGGTGCCCTGATGGCTTGTACCTCCCTCGTGGCCCTCCCAACTTTGTTCTTTGGCGTATAAATTCTCATCTACCCTAAAAACACCAGAGGGAGTCCCGAAACACTTTTTACGCTGTTGCAATTCATTGTTCTGACGGTAGGCCATCTAGAGCTTCGTTCCGGCACCCCGCCAGAGGGGGATAGATCACGGAGGGCCTGTTCATCAACCTTGCTTCCCTCACGATGATGTGTGAGTAGTTCACCACACACCTATGGGTCCATAGTTATTATCTAGATGGAAATATCTCTCTCTCTTTGATCTTCAATACAATGATCATCGCATCTTTGCTTTAATCCATATGATGTAATTCCTTTTGTAGGGTGTGTTTGCTGGAATCCGATGAATTGTGGGTTTATGTTCAAATTATTCATGATTTCTATTTGAGTCACCTTTAAGTACTTATATAATTCTTATGTGCATTATGATGATACCTTTGTAATTCTCTTCGATCCATTGAAATAATTTGGCCAACTAGATCGATATTTCTTCGGTGAGAGAGGTGCGTTGTGGTAGGTTCAACCTGCCGAATTTCTATATCCCAGTGATAGAAGGGGACAAGATGCATCTTTGTGTTGCTGCTACTAAGGATAAAACAATGGGGTTTATTCATATTGCTTGAGTTTACTTTGCCTACATCATGTCATCGTTCTACATGCATTACTTTGTTGTACTTACTACTCTAGATGCACGTTGGATAGCGGTCGATTAGTGGAGTAATAGTAATAGGTGTAGGCAGGAGTCGGCCTATTCTTTTATGGACGTGATACCTTTATACACATGATCATTGACGTAAATATCGCATAACTATCCGCTTTTCTGTCAATTGCCCAACAATAATTTGTTTACCCACCATATCCTATATTTCATGAGGGATGCCATTAGGAGAAGCTATGGCCCCCGAGGTCTATTCACAACATATTGATAAAACCTTTGTTACCTTGTTGTTATGTACTTGTTTTTATTTTATATTTCTATCTACAATTATCTACACACGTCACTTGCTTCCAAATAACAAGACAAGATGATTGACAACCCTATTGCCAATGTCGGGTGCAAGTTGTTTGTTCTTTTCTGTGCAACCGCTGAAGACGATTGTGATGGATATTCCTATTGGTTCGATAAACCTTGGTTTCATAAATGAGGGAAATACTTACCCACTTTGTGATGCGATAACTCGTTCCTCTTCATGGAAAACCCAACACAGATCACGAGTATCAACCACCAAGTTTGATTTTGGTCTGACCGAAAAATAGTGATCAACTCCCTGGATAGCTATTTTGTAAAATCCAAATTTCTAAGTTTTGAAAATCGGTGCCACCGAGTGTGGTAACTTCCTAGGCCAGCCAAAATTGGACCCTCCGAGATCAATATATGGGTCTCATCGAAAAGCCTGAAGTTACCACATTTTGCACTAGTCGATGCAATCGAGTTTTTACTTCGGTTTCACCAAGTTGGGCAATAATGTTGTAACTGTTGAATTTTTGGAGATGCCTATATAAACCCCTCCACCTTTCTCTCATTTTTAGAGGAAGCACTCATAACGAACCAACACTTGCCACATTCGTTTTTGAGAGAGAGCCACCTACTCATGTGTTGAGATCAAGATATTCCAATCCTACCATATGAATCTTGATTTCTAGCCACCCCAAGTTGCTTTCCACCCAATCAATCTCTTATAACCAAGCCACATCTGTGAGAGAGTGAATTAGTGCTGAGGTGACTATATTTTGAAGCACAAGAGCAAGGAGTTCATCATACTACCAGATATATTAACTTTTGGAGAGTGATGTCTCCTAGATTGGTTAGGTGTAGCTTGGGAGCCTCTGACTTTGTGTGGAATTGAACCAAGAAGTTTGTAAGTTCAAGGAGATCGCCTACTTCATGAAGATCTACCTCGAGTGAGGCTAGTCCTTCGTGGACGTAAGCTATGGTGGAATAGACAAGGTTGCTTCTCCGTGGATCCTTCGTGGGTTGAGACCTCCGTGCAATCTCGTGGCCATTACCCTCCGTGGGTTGAAGTCTCCATCAACATGGACATACGATAGCACCAACTATCGGAACCACACCAAAAATCTTTGTGTCAATCTTTGCATTTGATCTCCATATCCCCATCCTCTATTTACATGTGCATTTCTTTACTTTCAGCTGCTATACTCTTAGACTTGGATGATAGGGTGTGCTTGACTTGCTACAATTGCTAAAACTTGCCCACAACTAAAGTTCGAAATGGATAAGTTTTATTTGGTCAACTAGCCTAATCATCCCCTCTAGACATACTTCGGATCCTACACCATGTTGGTGTTATAAATATGCCCTAGAGGCAATAATAAATTGGTTATTATATTTACTTGTTCATGATAATCGTTTATTATCCATACTATAATTGTATTGATTGGAAACTCAAATACATGTGAGGATACATAGACAAAACACTGTCTCTGGTAAGCCTCTAGTTCACTAGATCGTTGATAAAAGAGGGTTAAGGTTTCCTAGCCATAGACAAGTGTTGTCACTTGATAACGGGATCACATCATTCGGAGAATGATGTGATGGACAAGACCCAAACTATAAACGTAGCATATGATCGTGTCAGTTTATTACTACTGTTTTCTGCATGTCAATGTATTTGTTCCTATGACCATGAGATCATGCAACTCCCAGACACCGGTGGAATACCTTGTGTGTATTAAACATCGCAGCGTAACTGGGTGACTGTAAAGGTGCTCTATAGGTATCTCCGAAGGTGTCTGTTAGGTTGGCATGAATCGAGACTGGTATTTGTCACTCCGTATGACGGAGAGGTATTTAGGGGCCTGAAACGTCTCCAACGTATCTATAATTTTTGATAGTTCCATGCTATTATCTTGTCAAACTTTGGATGTTTTGTATGCCTTTTATATCTTTTCTGGGACTAACTTATTAACTCAGTGCCAAGTGCCAGTTCCTGTTTTCCGTGTTTTTGACCCTTTTCAGAGGAGGATTTTAAACGGTGTCCAAACGGAATAAAACTTCCGAAAATATATTTTCCGGAACAAAAGATACGTGCCATACTTGAGAACCAAGGCAAGGGCCAGCAGGGGACCCCACAAGCCTCCTAGGCGCGGCCAGGGGGGCCGCGCCTAGGAGGCTTGTGGGCCCCCTATGGCACGTCTGCCCTACCTCTTCCGCCTATAAATTCGAAAAAATTCCAAAATTGCACGAGAGATGCACGAAAATACTTTTCCATCGCCGCAAGCTTCTGTCTCTACAAGATCCCATCTGGGGCACGTTCTGGTGCCCTGCCGGAGGGGGGATTCGGATACAGAGGGCTTCTTCATCAACACCATGACCTCTCCGATGATGCGTGAGTAGTTCACCATAGACCTTCGGGTCCATAGCTAGCAGCTAGATGGCTTCTTCTCTCTCTTGGATCTTCAATACAAAGTTCTCCATGATCTTCATGGAGATCTATCCGATGTAATCTTCTTTTTCGGTGTGTTTGTTGAGATCCGATGAATTGTGGATTTATGATCAGATTATCTATGATTCTTATTTGAGTTTCTTCTGATCTCTTATATGCCTGATTTCATATCCTTGTAATTCTCTTCGAGTTGTGGGTTTTGTTTGGCCAACTTGATCTATGATTCTTGCAATGGGAGAAGTGTTTGGTTTTGGGTTCATACCGTGCGGTGACCTCACCCAGTGACAGAAGGGGTAGCGAGGCACACATCGTATTTTTGCCATCAAGGGTAAAAACATGGGGTTTTCATCGTTGGCTTGAGTTTACCCCTCCACATCATGTCATCTTGCTTAAGGCGTTACTCTGTTTGTCAAGAACTCAATACACTAGATGCATGCTCGATAGCGGTCGATGTGTGGAGTAATAGTAGTAGATGCAGAAAGTCTCGGTCTACTTGTCTCGGACAAGATGCCTAAGTGTATGATCATTGCCTTAGATATCGTCATGACTTTGCGTGGTTCTATCAATTGCTCTACAGTAATTTGTTCACCCACAATATTATTTGCTATTTTGAGAGAAGCCTCTAGTGAACACTATGGCCCCCAGGTCTACATCACAGCATATTTTCAGCCTTACTCTTTTACTTCGTTGCACTTCCCGCCTTCAGATCTCACTTTGCAATCAATCTTGAAGGGATTGACAACCCCTTTATAGCGTTGGTGCAAGCTCTTTTGTGTTTGCGCAGGTACTCTGGACTTGACGCGATTCTCCTACTAGATTGATACCTTGGTTCTCAAACTGAGGGAAATACTTATTGCTCCTATGTTGCATCACCCTTTCCTCTTCAAGGGAAAAACCAACGCAAGCTCAAGAGGCAGCAGAAGGATTTCTGGTGCCGTTGCCAGGGAGGATCAAGTCAAGAACTCATGCAAGTAAGTGTCGCAAACTCATCTCTTGCACTTACTTTTTTTTGCCTCTTGTTTTCCTCACCCCCACTTCTGAAAAACAAAAATTTACAAAAATATTTGCCTTTTTGTCGTTTGCCTTTTTCGGTCGCCCTTTTCTTTCGCTTGCTTTCTGTTGCTTGTATGTTATGTGCCTTCAATATGCTTGCATCTTCGTTTGCTGAAAATCTATTGATATGGATCCTCATCCACTTGCTAATTTCTTGAAGAGATCCAATTATGTTGATCCTATTGCTAGTGAGTTGAGTGCACTTGACTATGTTTATGGAGTTTTGCTTGAGATGCATGAATCTGAAAATCGTGATGAAGAAATTTATGAAGATATTCACGAGGGATCCTTGAATGAAAAGCATGATTGCAACTATTTCATTATAAATCCTATTAAATACAATCATGCTAAAAATATGCAAAACCCTAAGCTTGGGGATGCTATTTTGCAATGTCCACTACTTGTTGCAATGTTCATGATTGGGGTAATGATTTTTCTTATGATCTTGAAAATTTGTTTAAGCCTCATAAGGAATATGATATTTGCAATAATATTGAAAGTGGGTTTGGGGACGCCATGACTTTAGTTGATGATAATCCCACTATTTTTGAAAAGCGTCAACTTTGCATGCATGTGGATCATGAAAAGAATATCCTATGTGACAGCTATATTGTTGAATTTGATTATGATCCCACATGTAATTTTTATGAGAGAGGAAAATATTGTGGTAGAAATTTTCATATCACTAAATCACCTCTCGTTATGTTGAGATTACTATTGTCTCTTTCTTCCTCCTTGCATATGGTCGTTATTGCTTGTCTTGATAATTTGTTTCCCTATAGAATGCCTATGCATAGGAAGTATGTTAGACTTAGATGTGATTTTCACATGCTTTATTATGCTCTCGTTGTGCTTCAATTGCTATCTTTTATGTGAGCATCGTTGAAATCTTTATGCCTAGCTAAGGGTGTTAAACAATAGCGCTTGTTGGAGGCAACCCAATGAATTTATCTTTGCTTTTTTGCTTTCTATTTTGTTGTGTCCACACCATCATAATTCTGTTATGATTGTGTCTTTTGTGTTATATTTTGTGTTTGAGCCAGGCAAAACCTTTATGACTAGTCTTGGTGATGGTTGTTTGATCCTGCTGGAAAAAGACAGAACCTTTTCGCTCACAAGATTATTTTTTGTTTTTATTCAGAAAGAGCTTTTGAGTTGATTATTTTTGCTTCTGGTTTATATGCCTTTTTCCCAAGCATTCGTAATTTTTCAGAATTTTTGAGGTACCAGAAGTATACGAAGTATATAGATTGCTACAGATTGGTATGTTTTTGACAGATTCTGTTTTTTTAAGTTGGTTGCTTGTTTTGATGAAACTATGGATAGTATCGGGGGTACTAGCCATGGAAAAGTGAGAATACAGTAATCTAAATCCAATATAAATAGAAATCAAGATTTCTAGAGTACCTAAAGAGGTGGTAGTTAGTTTTCTTGTGCTAATGATATCACGAGTTTCTGTTTAAGTTTTGTGTTGTGAAGTTTTCAAGTTTGGGGTGATTTTCTCATGGACAAAGGGATAAAGAGTGGAAAGAGCTCAAGCTTGGGGACGCCCAAGGCATCCCAGGCCAAATTCAAGGACACCAAAAAGCCTAAGCTTGGGGATGCCCTGCCAAGGCATCCCCTCTTTCGTCTTCAATCCATCGGTAACATTACTTGGAGCTATATTTTTATTCACCACATGATATGTGTTTTGATTGGAGCGTCTTGTATCCTAGTAGTATTTTATTTTTGTTGTGTCACAATCATCCTTTCCGCACACCTTTTGAGAGAGACATGCACTCATCGTGATTTTGCTAGAATGCTCATTGTGCTTCACTTATATCTTTTGAGCTAGATAATTTTGCTCTATGTGCTTCACTTAGATCTTTCAGAGCACGGTGGTGCGTGACTTGGTAGTTGGAATGTGCTATGAAAGTAGTCCCAAAGGTGATAGGTACCCAAAGAGGATACAAAAACTTCCATCTTCATGTGCATTGAGTAGAAAGATAAGTTTGATTCCTCTCAATTAGTTTTGAGACGTGGATTTGGTAATATTAAGAGTTATGTTAGTAGGGTGTTGTGAATCTAGAAATACTTGTGTTGAAGTTAGTGATTCCCGTAACATGCACGTATGGTGAACCGCTATGTTAGGAAGTCGGAGCATAATTGATCTATTGATTGTCATCCTTTGTGTTGCGCTCGGGGTCGCGCGATGGTTTACACCTACCAACCCTTCCCCTAGGATTATGCGTTTAGGACTTTGTTTCGACTACTAATAAAAACTTTCGCAATAAGTATTTGATTTCTTCATGACTAATGTGAGTCCATGGTATAGATGCACTTTCACCTTCCACCATTGCTAGCCTCTCTAGTACCGCACAATTTTCACCGGTGCACAAACCCACCATATGCCTTCCTCAAAACAGCCACCATACCTACCTACTATGGCATTTTCATAGCCATTCCAAGATATATTGCCATGCAACTCCCACCGTTCCATCTCATGAATTGTTCCGTCACTCTCATATTGCCATTGCATGATCGTAAGATAGCTAGCGAGATGTTTCAACGTCATACGCCAAGCTAGATCGTTGCACATCCCGGTACACTGCCGGAGGCATTTCCTATAGAGTCATCGTCGTTCTAAGCTTTGAGCTGTGAGTAAACAAAAGTGTGATGATCATCATTATTAGAGCATTGTCCTAAGTGAGGAAATAAAAAAAGAGGCCAAAGTTGCCCACACAAAAAAAGGAGAAAAAGAGAGAAGGGACAATGCTACTATCTTTTTCCACACTTGTGCTTCATAATAGCACCATGTTCTTCATGATTGAGAGCCTCTTGTTTTGTCACCACCATATACTAGTGGGAATCTTTATTTTATAACTTGGATTGTATATTCCAATGATGGGCTTCCTCAAATTGCCCTAGGTCTTCGTGAGCAAGCAAGTTGGATGCACACCGACTAGTTCTCCTTTTGAGCTTTCACATACTTATAGCTGTAGTGGATCCTTTGTATGGCAATCCCTACTCATTCACATTGATATCTATTAATGGGAATATCCATAGACCTTTGATACGCCGAGTCAATGTGACCATCTCCTCCTTTTTGTCTCACAACCACCACACTCTATTCTACCTATAGTGCTATATACATGGCTCACGCTCATGTATTGCGTGATAGTTGTAAAAGGTTTGAGAAAGTAAGAGTGCGAAAACAATTACTTGGCCAATACCGGGGTTGTGCATGATTTAAATTAGTTGTGTGAGGATGATGGAGCATAGCCAGACTATATGATTTTGTAGGGATAACTTTCTTTGGCCTTGTTATTTCAAAAGTTCATGATTACCTTGCTAGTTTGCTTGATGTATTATTGTTTTCATGTCAATAGCAAACTATTGTTTTGAATCTTACGGATCTGAACATTCATGTCACATGAAAGAAGTTACAAAGGAAAACTATGCTAGGTAGCATTCCACATCAAAAAATGCAGTCTTTATCACTTCCCTACTCGAGGACGAGCAGGAGTTAAGCTTGGGGATGCTTGATACGTCTCCAACGTATCTATAATATTTGATAGTTCCATGCTATTATCTTGTCAAACTTTGGATGTTTTGTATGCCTTTTATATCTTTTCTGGGACTAAACTATTAAATCAGTGCCAGTTCCTGTTTTTTCCGTGTTTTTGACCCTTTTCAAAGGAGGATTTTAAACGGTGTCCAAACGGAATAAAACTTCCGAAAAAAAAATTCCCGGAACAGAAGATACGCGCCAGACTTGAGAACCAAGGCAGGGGCCACGAGGGGACCCCACAAGCCCCCTAGGTGCGGCCAGGGGGGCCCCGCCTAGCAGGCTTGTGGCCCCCTGTGGCACGTCTGCCCTACCTGTTCCGCCTATAAATTCAGAAAAATTCCAAAACTACATGAGAGATCCACGAAAATACTTTTCTGCCGCCGTAAGCTTCTCTCTCCGCAAGATACCATCTGGGGCACGTTCTGGTGCCCTGCCGGAGGGGGGATTCGCATACGAAGGGTTTCTTCATCAACACCATGACCTCTCCGATGATGCGTGAGTAGTTCACCATAGACCTTCGGGTCCATAGATAGTAGCTAGATGGCTTTTTCTCTCTCTTGAATCTTCAATACAAAGTTCTCCATGATCTTCTTGGAGATCTATCTGATGTAATCTTCTTTTGCGGTGTGTTTGTCGAGATCCGATGAATTGTGGATTTATGATCAGATTATCTATGATTCTTATTTGAGTTTCTTCTGATCTCTTATATGCATGATTTCGTATCCTTGTAATTCTCTTCGAGTTGTGGGTTTTGTTTGGCCAACTTGATCTATGATTCTTGCAATGGGAGAAGTGCTTGGTTTTGGGTTCATACCATGCGGTGACCTCACCCAGTGACAGAAGGGGTAGCGAGGCACGCATCATGTTGTTGCCATCAAGGGTAAAAAGATGGGGTTTTCATCATTGGTTTGAGTTTATACCTCAACATCATGTCATCTTGCTTAAGGCGTTACTCTGGTTGTCATGAACTCAATACACTAGATGCATGCTGGATAGCGGTTGATGTGTGGAGTAATAGTAGTAGATGAAGAAAGTATCGGTCTACTTGTCTCGGACATGATGCCTATATGTATGATCATTGCCCTAGATATTGTCATGACTTTGCGCGGTTCTATCAATTGCTCGACAGTAATTTGTTCACCCACCGTATTACTTGCTATTTTGAGAGAAGCCTCTAGTGAACACTATGGTCCCGGGTCTACTTCACACCATATTTTCAGCCTTACTCTTTTACTTCGTTGCACTTCTCGCCTTCAGATCTCACTTTGCAATCAATCTTGAAGGGATCGACAACCCCTTTATAGCGTTGGGTGCAAGCTCTTTTGTGTTTGCGCAGGTACTATGGAATTGACGCGATTCTCCTAGTGGATTGATACCTTGGTTCTCAAACTGAGGGAAATACTTACTGCTCGTGTGCTGCATCACCCTTTGCTCTTCAAAGGAAAAACCAACGCAAGCTCAAGAGGCAGCAGGGCCCACTCGGTAATACAACATCACAATAAGCCTGGCAAGCAACGTGACTAAGGAGTTAGCCATGAGATCTTGTATTACAGAACGAGTAAAGAGACTTGCTGATAACGAGATTGAACTAGGTATAGAGATACCGATGATTGAATCTCGGGCAAGTAGCATACCGAAGGAGAAAGGGAACATCATAAGGGATTAACTGAATCCTTGACATAGAGGTTCGACCGATAAAGATCTTCGTAGAATATGTAGGAGCCAATATGGGCATCCAGGTCCCGCTATTGGTTATTGACCATAGAGGTGTCTCAGTCATGTCTGCATAGTTCTCGAATCCGCAGGGTCTGCACACTTAAATTTCGGTGATGTTTCGGTATAGTTGAGTTATAGGTGTTGGTAATCGAAAGTTGTTCACAGTCCAGGATGAGATCCGGAAGTCACGAGGAGCTCCGAAAAGGTAAATATTGATATATGGAAAGTCCTGTTTTGGTCACCGGAAAAGTTTCGAGCTCATAAATAGTGTACCGGGAGTGCCGGGAGGGTACCGGGGACCATCGAGAGGGGTGTCACGCCCTGAGGGGCCTTATGGGCTGTGGGAGGATACAAACCAGCCCCTAGTGGGCTGACATAAGCTCCCACTAAGGCCCATGAGGTTTGAGAGGCCAAAAACCCAAAGGTGGAAAAGGTGGAAAGTGTTTCCAAGTGGAAAGGAGGAATCCTACTCCTAGTAGGATTGGAGTGGGACTCCTCCACCTCCAATTTTGGCCAAACCTTGAGGGTTTGAGGCTTCCTCCTCCCCTCCCTCCCTCCTTTGTATATTAGAGGTATTGAGGGTTTTTGAGACACAGGAAAAACAGCCACGTGCTGCCCTCTCTCTCTAGATCTATTTCTCCTCTAGTCTAGTTTGAGCGGTGCTTAGGCGAAGTCCTGCTGGAATAGCTCCACCACCACCACCACCATGCCACCATGATGGAGAAGTATCTACCTCTTTGCCCCTCTTGTTGGATCAAGAAGGCGGAGATCGTCATCGACTTGTACGTGTGCTGAACGCGGAGGTGTCATCAGTTCGGCACTAGATCAGAATGGATCGTGATGGGATCGCGGGACGAATCGTGATGAGATCGCGGGACGGGCTGCGATTTGGATCGCGAAGATATTCCACTACATCAACCACGTTATATACGCTTCCGCTTAGCGATCTACAAGGGTATGTAGATGCACTCTCCCCTCTCATAGATGATCATCACCATGGATAGGTAATGCGTGTGCGTAGGAAATTTTTTGTTTCCCATGCGACGTTCCCCAATAATTGGACCTCCTACCACTAGTGAAGAAGTTCAAGAAGTAAACCTCTGCGTGGCTCGACTCCATGCTATCCCTTGGGCGCAACTGGAGCAACTGAGGCATGTTGTCTACTAAAAGCAGAACTTCTCCCTAAGGTGGTTTGGAAATGAATAAAAACATATGTGTCATTGAACTAACGATCTCATCTAAGTATATTTCATAAAAGTTCAAAGATGCATTCACTAAGTATTGTGAGGAGAACCCCTAGATTCAAAGAAAGGAATAGGATTGGCCAAGCTTCAAGCTACAAGACTACATTTTATATTTGTGAGAAATCACATTCGAGTCCATAGGAACTATTAAAATGGGATGACGTATCTATGATGAATTGGTTGCTAAAGTCCTTAGAGATAGCCACCAACAATACCCATCCAATCTCCCACAAAATTCTCTGTCAAAAGCCTAGACATCAAAATCGGTGCCACCAAGAAGTTCCATTTGGTCATACCGATTTTCCACGAGACAGAACCTTTGCCAAACCCTAGCATCTCACTGCCACCAACATTCCTTTCGGTGCCACCAAAAATAGTGACCAAGTTTCTGGTATGTCGTTTTCAAGAATCGAAATTTCCGATTTTTGGAATCGGTCTCACCGAGAATACAAAAGTTGCCACATTTTTACATGTTGGTGCCACCGAGTGTCACTTCGATTTCATCGAGTTCGGCAATAATGTTGTGATGCTTGGTTTTTTGGAGATGCCTATATATACCCATGAACCACCTCTCATTGGCAGAGAAAGCACTCAGAACACTCACACACTTGCCATATCCATTTTTATGAGAGGGAGACACCTACTCATGTGTTGAGATCAAGATATTCCAATCCATCCATTTGAACCTTGATCTCTAGCCTCCCCAAGTTGCTTTCCACCCAATCAATCTCTTCTACACATGCCAAATCTGTGAGAGAATGATTGAGTGTCGTGGAGACTATCTTTTTGAGGGTGGTGCCTCCTAGATAGGTTAGGTGTTGCTTGGGAGCCTCCTACTTCATGTTGTGTATTTTAACAAAGAAGTTTGTAAGGGCAAGGAGATCGCCTACTTCGTGAATATCTACCCCCAAATGAGGCTAGTGCTTCGTGGACATAAGTCATGATTTAATAGGCAAGGTTGCTTCTCCGTGGACCTTTGTCGGTTGAGCCCTTTGTGTACTCGTGCGGCAGTTACCCTCCATGGGTTGAAGTCTCCATCAACATGGACATACGATAGAACCACCTATTTGAAGGATGGAAAAAATCGTTGTGTCAACCTTTGCGTTTGATCTTCCTATCCCTACCCTCTATTTACATGAGAATGTCTTTACTTTCCGATGTTATACTCTTAGACTTGCATGTGTAGGATGTGCTTGACTTACAACAATTGCTAAAACTTGCCCACAACTAAAATTCGGAAAAGGCTAAGTTTTTATTTGGTCAAGTAGTCTAATCACTCCCCTCTCGACATGCTTCAGATCCTACAAGTAGTATCAGAGCTTTGGTCTCCATTGCATTGGTATCAAAACCTAGGAGAGTATGGCATCTAGTGAGGGAAATCACCACCATAAAGGTCCATGTTTTGATGGTACAAACTTTGTTAGTTGGAAGAATAATATGAAAATGTATATTCTTGGTCATAACTCTGTTGTTTGGGTTGTTTTTCATGTTCGTTTGCAAGGTGAATTCCTCGGTGATGGAAGGAAACCAAATCGTGAAGCGATTGCCGAAGAATTGAAGCTGTTGTAATACAATGCTCAAGCACGTGACATTCTATTCAACCGCCTTTGCCCAGAAGAGTTCAACAAGATTAGTCGTATTGAGAATGCCAAGGAAATTTGGGTAATTTGGTTGATATGCACGAAGGTACCGAATCTGTCAGGGAATTCAAGTTGGATGTGCTACAAAGTCAGATTGACAAGTTCAAGATGAAGGATGGTGAAGGAGTCGCTGAGATGTACTCTAGGCTTGGTCTCATCACAAATAAGATTGTCGGCTTAGGAAGCAAAGGGATGACCGAAAAATTCATCACCAAGAAGATACTTAGAGGCTTGGAAGGAAAGTGTCTTGTGCACATTGATCCAAATGATGCCAAACTACAAAGATCTCAAGCCAACAAAAGTCATTGGAAGGATTGTTGCTCATGAAATGTCACTCAAGGACAAAGAAAAGCCCGACAACAAGCCGAGCGGTGATTACAAAGCTTCAAGTGATGCTCCCACTACTTCAAATGACAACCTTGTCACCAATGAATAGATAAGCCTCATGGTCAAGAAATTCAACAAGATCTACATGAGTAGAGGCAAAGAGAGAAGCTCCAACTCAAGATATGAACAGAAGCGTTCCTCTAGTCGTGACCGAAACTGCTACAATTGTGGAAGGCCCGTTATGAACAAAGAACCTCCCCGAGAAGCAAGGAATCAGAGAGAAGGACAAGTACACCAAGAGCCCCTCAAGAATAATACATCAAGCTCATGTTGGTGAATGAGTATCTGGCTCCGAGTCCAACAACCAATTCGAGAGAAGCTACCACTCCAACTCCGACTATAGTCAAGATGAAGGTGGTGCCGGTCTTGCACTTGTATCCTCCAACTCCTATGGCATATTTGATTCACTAAATGAAGGGATTAGAAATTGCTTCATGGCTAAAGGCACCAAGGTATCACACCATGAGTACTTTGACTTTAATAGTGATGAGGATGACTTACTTGGAGATGATGACACGTTCTTTGATAAAACTAGTGATAATAATGATGACAATAAGGAGATTGAGCATCTAACTAAAGAAGTCGTGTGATAAGTCATGTGATGATGACAATAAGGATATTGAGCATCTAACTAAAGAAGTAAACACTCTTTAGTTAGCTCATGAATCTACTCTAGAAGATCATAGAGAGATTGCAAGAACTCATGGGAAGCAACACTTCGAGAAGCTAAATTTAGAGCAAGAGCAGGAGTTTCTAAAAGCAATCAATGATGATCTTAGAAACAAGAGTTCTTATTATCTAGCCAAACAATTGCTCTTTCAAACCTTTGTTCCACAAGTTAAACTTAAGCATACTAGTAACAAAGGCAAGAAATTTTCTTCATCTAGTAACAACAACACTAATGCTAAATCAAATGATTTTGTTGCTAGTAGCTCTCTTGATTCCACTAATGATTCTCTTAGCCAAGTTAAACTTGAGCAAGAAAATGATTTATTGAAAGGGATTATAGAGAGAGTTGTCTTCAAGAATCTTGCCGGAAGTAAGAAATTCGAGGAGATTGTACGCAAGCAAGGAGGAAATCGAATGAAACAAGGCATTGGCTACTTCAATGCCAATGGAGTTAAATGGGAAGAAGGTCAATACCCCAACCTAAAGTTTGTCCCCCAAAAGTATAAGTATGATCCTACTATCCCCAAGGGAATAAATTCTAAAGATGACCTTCTACCACAAGATCACAATCTGAAGGGCTAGGACAAAATTCAAGAGGAGATTGACTTAGTTGAGGAAGAATCTCAACCCGTGGTCAAGTGGATTCCCAAGGCCACGACTAGCTCTACTTCATCAAGTGCTACCTCAACTCCAAGGATCCCCATCAAGTTGATGTGGGTCCCTAAGAATAAGAACTATAGAAGTTCTTGAGGGGTGACTCCGCCAATGAAATTCACTCGTATTTATTTTGGCAATAACTATTTGGAATCAACTCCAACCTTATGCATTAGTTCAAGGAGTCACACATTCCCACAAAGGTAAGTAAGGGACGGGGTAATTAACGTATCAATGGACATCATCTCATATGTACTTCATTCCATGTCCATAGATATCCTTGTATTTGTTCCATGTGTATGGGACTAACCCATGTAGGTGAGAAGAGTAAGAAACAACAAGGATTGCGCCCAACTCAAGATGATCTTCTTGAACAATGAGCATCCACCACTACTACACCTACATGAAGTCTTCTACGACAAAACCCAAGGTTAGTTTGTCCCTCTTGCACTACTGGAATCTGCTGGTTTGCCGACAGCCAGAGCTGACGGCAAAGGACAGTTTAACTGATGGCAAATGCTTTGTCGTCAGTGTGTTGTCGGCAAAGGTACCGGCCAAGATTTTATCGGCAATCACCTTCTTTGCCGACAGCCGGAGATCGACCGACGGCATAGACTTTGCCATCAGCTTTCTGGCACGGGCTGACGGCAAAGAGCAGTGGCGGCAACGGCGCAGGCTGAGCTCCGTTAGAAGGATAACGGCAGGCTTTGCTCACAGCCGTATCAAAGCTGACGGCAAAGCCTCCCCTCTTTGCCCACAGCCCTAGCAGAGCTGACGGCAAAGCCGAAACCCCTGGGTCCCCTTGGCCGCCTCTTTGCCGACAGCGGGAGCCCAGCTGACGGCAAAGCCGAAAATTTGGTATTCCCAGAGTTGCCAGAATACACAGACTGCCGCCACGTGTCTTCTTTGTCGTCAGTCCACCGACGGCAAAGCCTTTGCCGTCAGTAAGCTGTAGGCAAAGACCGTCTCTGCTTTTTTTCATATTTGTTTTCTGTTAATTCCCTGCATTTGCAAAACATAGATACAAACAGCAACATATATATATTGAATCTGCCCCTAAACAGCACCACAAGTGCATCACAAAGTTCAAACAACACAACACAAGTGCAAACAACACGAATATATGTCATTAAAGTGCAAACAAGATCACAAAGTATTACAAAGCATCACAAGTGCATCCACAACTACAATTGCATTACAAAGTTCATCTAAGACTACACAAGTGCATTACAAAGTCTCGAGCATCCATCCATATGCCATGCTGCTTTATCAAAATCTGCATAATGAGAAAGGAGTTAGAAGAAGAATACAATAAGAAAGAAGTTATCTAAATTAAGCTAAGCAATTAGAAGAAGAAGTGGAAGAAGAAGAAGAAGAACAACAAGAACAAGAACAAGAAGAAGTGGAAGAAGTGGAAGAAGAAGAAGAAGAAGATAGAGAAAAAGAAAGAAGAGAAGTTATCTTTTTCTCCTCTTTCTTCTTCTCTTATTTCTTCATCTCTTGTTTGTTCTTCTCTTTTGGTTTATTTTAAAACTTTCTAAACTAATTATGTCATTTTTGAGCTCTAAAATCAACTAGAATTTACTAAGCTAACTAAACCATGGCTAATATCAACTAGAATTTACTAAGCTAACTAAAGCCTGTCATAATCTAAGTTGATCTAAACAATAAGAAGAATAAGAAGGAGAGGAATAACTTACCGAATGCCAAGAAACGAAGGAGAAGCTGCATCTCCGTTGGTCGCTGGGTTGCTAGGGCTCTCACCAGGAGAAGTAAAGGGATCGTGGGATTCAACTCTTGAATGATGCTGCAACAAGGCAAGAGTTAAAATATGTGGTTAGCACGGCGACAGACAATGGTATAAGACCGTGCAAGGTTGGTCATTGAAAGGGAACTCACCGTTCCCACCGGAGAAGCCATCGGCGGAGGGGGCGGCAAACCTTGCTTCTCACACATAGCCTGCAAATTAGTTTTCGAGGAGTCAAAGAAATAGCCTTGTTGCGTCTCACACATAGCCTTGCTTCTCACACAACTGACTTACCGCAACGAAGTCGTGCATGGCCTTTGCATGGGCATTATTGCGTGCCCTCTCCTCGTGAAGCAACCTCTGCGTATTCCGGTCCCTCTGCTCCAACAAGAGCCTGGTGGCCTCCCTCTCCTTCATAAGTGCGGCCTGCAACCACTCATCAAAAGGAATTTTCATCATCCATCCAGGGACAAAAGAACGAAAGAAATAATGAAGAAAACTAACCCCGATGGCAAGATCAACTGGCCTCGCGCGTTGCCGTATTGCAGGAGCGGAGCTCGTTTCCCTCGACTTGATCTGAGATAGAGTCTCAGTGATAGGGACGAAGCCATCACACATGGCCAGCGTGCCATGACTCTTACCGCCACCAGAGATCATTAACGCCTCTGGATCGATAGGATTCTGGCTCGGGTCAAAGTCAGGCCCGCGTGGCTGTTTGACCACCTCAGAATAAGACGTCATCTTGTTGTAGGCGAAGAGGCTTGTGTACGCCGACGAGCCGTCCCCCTCAGAATATGCCTTCGCCGTCTTGTACGAGCCCTTATGGGCCATGCTAAAGGCGGCGTATCCCTCAGGCTCGGGCTGGTTATTGTGTTTGGCCTACACGAAAAGACAAAGAATTAGCACAACAAAAATCATGAACGAACGAATTATTGATGAAACAAAACAAGGCACACATACCCAGTTTTTGGCGTATTGCTTGATGTTGGCATTGCCTTGGTGGTGTGGCACACCAACCAATTGGGCACGACGGTCCTTGGCCATAGTGTGGGTGCTCAACCAAGCCTCTGTGCACCACCTGTCTGCTATCATCTCCCAACAATCCATCTTATGGGCCAACCATCTCGGGGGCACCTATGAATGTAAGTTAATGAAGAATGAAACTAAGTATTATAACTAAATAGACATAACTAGCCCTAATAATTGATCTTTCGAATGTACATACCTCCATGTACTCGGTCTTATCAAGGAAAATCTTTCGACATTCAGTCTTTCTCTTCGGCTCCCCTTGCTTGGCGTACCAATCTCGAACAGCCTGAACACGCAGCTCGTGCCTCGTGTTATTCAATAAACTCTTGCACTCTTTCACGAGGTTCTTCTTGGCCGCCTCCTCCGTCCCCTCCTCGACCCTAAAGTAACTCTGCAATTATGCCAAATAGATGCACAGATGAATAGTGAAATGATTTGGAAGGAAATAACAATATATA
This sequence comes from Hordeum vulgare subsp. vulgare, assembly GCF_904849725.1. Lineage (NCBI taxonomy): Eukaryota > Viridiplantae > Streptophyta > Magnoliopsida > Poales > Poaceae > Hordeum > Hordeum vulgare. The sequence goes on from NC_058521.1 coordinate 519,389,152, forward strand.
ACATTGTATACTTTTTATTGGGTAAAATAATAGTTACCCAAAAATCAGCCAACACCTTGTCAGCCACGCTCACGCAAACAACACCATTGACATGTGTGTTTTCCGGGAGCAGAGCGGCTTGGTAGTGCTCCCACTTGACTCCTAGCTCGGGAACCATACCCTCACCGGGCAACTGCACTATCCCGGGGAAGTGCTCCCTAAGTAAAGAACCAAGGAGGCAGTTTGGATTCCGGGTATTCTGCGGGTAATCCCACCCCCTACATAATGATAAGGCAAAGACATTAGCTACTTGGTGAAATATAATGATATAAGGTACACAATATATATCAACTTACTTCTCGCCATCTGGCTTAATTAACGGCCTGTGCTGCAAGTCCAATCGGTCTGGAACTCGTGTCATACCACGTTGGTAGACCGACTTGCTGGCAGCCCCCTCAGCCTCTGCCTCAGCCCCCTCTGCCTCAGCCTCCGCCTCAGCACCCTCCGCCTTAGCCCACTCCGCCTCAGCCTCCGCCTCAGCACCCTCCGCCTCAGCCCCCTGCATCGGTGTCTGCTCCTGGACGGTAGGATCCCGCACCAGTGACACCCTCGTCTGCAAGGGTGAAGTGGCTGAGACAGAAGTAGCCGAGGGTGGTGGTGACTGGCTCCTATCATGCAGCCTCCCTCTCCCACGACCACGTCCTCTGCCTCTCTTCTTTCCTACGCCTCTCCCACGGGGCTCCTCGGCAAAGCTCTGCAACAAAGTTCTCCGTAGCTGCCCAGGTGCTATCCTCAACTTATCCCCGCCTGCCATGTCTCACCACCTGTAACGATAAATAGTTAAATAATTAGTACAAATTCAAGGACAATAATTAAATGAACAATAATAAATACATGTATAATTCAACTAATAATTGAATAATTAAATAACAATGTTTGGATGCATACAAAGTACTAATAGTCTGGATCATCTGTCTCTTCTCCATGGTCAATTGAAGCAAAATCATCATCAGTATCACACGTGTCGTCATGACTGATATCGTCATCGGGTTCAGGGACATCATGTGAAAGGCCTTTTTGTAACCGATCAACCATTGATAGCTCATCGGCATTGGTAACTTCTTCTACTTCCACTTCTTCCTCATCATCACGTGAGTCTTGTTCCTCCGTGTTTAGGGTGGACGTAGAGCAGTTTCGGGTACGACGTCTGACACCACGTGATTCTTGGAAAAATTATCCATCATATGTTATTGGGTCAATTTGAGGTTCATAATCTTCTTCATTTGGGGGAGGTGGTCTAAGATGTGGTGGCACATCGAACACGACATACCAACCTTCTAGGTTCTTAACACTTTGACGATAGTATGGCAGATAGAAAACTTGGGTGGCCTGTTGAGCCACAATATAGACATCGGCACGCTTAACTGTCTGTCTTGTCGAATTTCGACAATCCCAAGATGTTCATGAGTCCGTCTTGTCTTAGTAGGATCGAACCAATGACATTTGAACACAACAACGTTCGGAGGATTTTCACCATAATAATGAAGTTCGTAGACTTCTTCAACTTATCCATCAAGGCACGCGATTAAAGAAGCCCGGTGGGAAAATCTTCTCTAACTTGCAGAACAACTCAGGCGCCAACTCTTCCATGTCATCTATCAAGGCACGCGACAACTCTTTAGCACAAAGAATACAGAAGAATACCTCAACTCGGCCAATACTAGCCATTCAGCCTCGGGGATATAGCCACGCAACATCACCGGCATTATCCGCTCAAGCCATATGTGCCAATCATGACTTTTGAGCCCAAAATTTTTAACTTTTTCAATGCTCGCTCCCCTCGCTAGATTCGCAGCAAAAAATTTCATCAGGGAACAACAACTTGTTTTGCACCCACAAGAGGATTTCCCTTATTTCTCCCTTCTCAAGATTGTACCAGGCAGGTGATTTGGACCAATTTTTTCTTCCTTTCGGTTCTCGCATGTTTAGTGATGGACTATCACACAGAGTCTCCTGGTCAATTCTAGCCTTTGTATTATCTTTTCCCTTATCAGTGCCGAAAAATGTGCCAAGAAGGGCCTCGGCGATATTCTTTTCAGTGTGCATCATCTCAATGTTGTGTGGAAGTAAGAGGTCTTCGAAGTAGCGGAGATCCCAGATGCATGGCTTGTGGGTCCTGGCGTGTTCCACATTATAACCCAAGAAATACCATGGACGGTTTGGATCAGGCTCCATAGATTTTAACTGTTCATTAATTTGTGCCCCCGTCAACGCAGGTGGTGCTGAGTGTTTGACAACTTTACCTTTCATGAAATTCTTCTTGTCTTTTCTGAATGGATGGTCCATAGGCAAGAACTGTCTATGCAAGTCAAAGCAGGAATACTTCCCACCCGCCGGCAACCAATGAAACTTAAGAGCTGACTTGCATTGTGGGCATGGGAACCTTCCATGCACACACCAGGCAACGAACAGCGCAAACGCTGGCACATCATGCAACGAGTATTGGTACCAAACATACATTTGAAAGTTCTCTTTCTTAGCTGCGTCGTATGTGTTGACCCCATTCACCCAAGCTTCTTTCAAGTCATCCATCAGCGTTGCATGTACACACTCATATTCTTCCCCGGGTATTTTGGCCCTGGAACTATGAACGTCAGAAATATGTGCTTTCTTTGCATAATGGATGATGGTGGAAGATTGAGGGGAATGAAAAATACAGGACAACAGCTATATTGGGTAGCCGTCATACCAAAAGGATTGAACCCATCGAGGCTGATGGCGATTCGACAATTCCTTGGTTCTTTAGCTTTTTCCTTATGTGTACTACCAAATGCCTTCCATGCGTCACCATCTAAAGGGTGTACCAACATCGGAACTCCGTGTTCATCTAATTCTTTCCTAATTCCATGTTTGTGCCATGTCATCTGTTTTGCTGTTTCTTCGAGCATGTAAAGTCGTTGAACTCTTGGTAGGATCGGCAGATATCGTAGGACACTCACGGGGATTTTTCTCTGCTTCTTCTCACCTTCACCGTTTTCTACCTCAACATATCTGGAGGACTTGCAAAATGGACAATATGTTTCGTCCGCATACTCTTTCCTAAATAAGGCACATCCCTTCTCACAAGCATGTATCTGCTCATACGACATCTTGAGTGCACTAAGGATTTTGTCTGACTCATATAGGTTTGAAGGCATAATATGACCTTCTGGTAGAAAGCGCCCAAATAGGGTCATCACTGAGTCAAACAGATCTCTTCCAATGTTGAACTGGGCTTTCAGAGCCATTACTTGTGCGATGGCATCTAGCTGAGAAATCTTAGTGTGCTCGTGAAGAGGACGTTTTGAAGACTCCAACATGGCATAGAAGGCTTTCGCGGATTCCTCCATCTCTTCGTCCTTGTTCCGAGCATCATCAAAGTCATTCACCATGTCTTCAATCCCTGTACCATGATCATCGTTGCGCCGACGCAACACCTCATCTCTGTTACGTTGGGCCGCCTCACCATGAAATGTCCACAAGGTATAGCCGGGAGTAAAACCACGCATCTGCAGGTGTTTACCCATTACATCCTTTGTCTGTCACGAATAATTCTTGCACTTAGTGCAGGGGCACCATGTTTTTGGCTGGCCTTTAGAAAACGTCGTTTCCACGAATTCATAGGTTTTGCTCAACCATCCATCGGTCATATCTCTCTGACTATGGTGACCGGTGTACATCCATTCACGATCAGTCATTCTGGCAAGCTAGCTACATAGTATCCACATATAAAACAATATAAATTATCAATTCATCAAGTATGTTAAATTAATTATGGCCATTTTTTAATCATGGTTAATACATTGGGATGCACGGCATGCACACCTACCAGCTACTAGGTAAAGATGGGTCCTAATCCCACCCGAGTATGTGTAGATTGGGTCATTTCCCCATGCTCTGCTCCCGACCCAACGCAAAATTTCGGCAGCACCTCCCCGCTGTTCTCCTGATACACGTCTCGGCAACTAACCCAGAGGATGTGTACCCGAAGAACAACAAGGAGGAGCTCTCGAAACTCTGCATGGAAACCGGAGCAAAGCGTGGGAAACGACCCAATCTACACATACCCGGGCTGTACATGGATAACGTTGGACAATTCGAAAGAATCACCTTTATAAATATGCAAATGCATGCATATTTATGACAGGAACCCTTTCGAATGGGAGACGCATATTGGTTACACAACACCTTTGCATTTTAATACTAAAAATACCTAGCTAGATAGTGTCATCAGCACGAAGGCCGGAACAGAGCAAAATAAAGGGGGTGGAGGAGGAGTTAACAAATGTGCTCACTTTCGAATGTAGGGGAGATCGTCGAAAACCAATCCCTCGCGGAGAAGCTACTGCACATTTAAATGCACTCAATCAACACAAATACGCACTCGCGGTAATTAAGCTAACTAATACTAACATCTGTATTAATAATTTATTATTCAAGTTTTGTTACTCTTCTCTTCTTCTATTTCTCTTCTTCTTATTATTTTCTTTCTATTGCTAACAGCTAGCTAACTAATACTAACAGCTAGCTGACTAATACTAACAGCTAGCTAACTAATACTTACATGTACTAACATGTATTGCTAACTAAATCTAACTAAAAATCTACCAGTAAGTAATTGCTAACTAAATTTAACTAAAAATCCACTACTAACAGATCTAACTAAGGCCTCCTTTGATTTGAAGGATTTTTCATAGGAAAAACGCAGGAATGCAAATTCCATAGGATCTAACTAAGGCCTCCATTTCAAACGTTTCATAGTATTTTCCTAAGCAAATTCCATAGGATCTAACTAAGGCCTCCATTGCAAATTCCATAGGAGAAACGCAGGAATGCAAATTCCACACGAACAAAACATGTATTTTCTTAAGCATGCAACGACTGCCAAATCACTAGTTCCGATAGTTTTCCTACATTTTTCCTATTCCCATATTTTTGCGATCCTGTAAATCTAAGAGGCCCTAACATAGAAAAAATAAACTAAAAAAAACAAAAAAAGGGGAGGAGGAGCTCACCGGCGAGTCCACCGACGGCTGGCGCAGGGCGGCGCAGGGCGGCGTGGGGCGGCGCATGGCGGGGCGGGCGTGGGGCGGCGCAGGGCGGGGCGGGCGTGGGGCGGCGCAGGGCGGGGCAGGCGCGGGGGGGGGCGTCGACGAGCAGGGGCGGCGCGTGGCGGCGCAGGGCGGGTCGGGAGAGCAGGGTGGGAGAGGTACGTGAGAGAGAGAAGAGGTCGTGGCACGGGGGGATAAGGCACGTGGCTTTTCCCTTAGCCAGCTGTCGGCAAAGACATGCGTTAGTCTTTGCCGTCAGCCAGCTGTCGGCAAAGACAACCGTTAGTCTTTGCCCTCAGCTGGTTGTCGGCAAAGACGGCCCCCGTTAAGCACTGGTCGAGGCAGCGACCGGGTTAGCCCCCTATGCCGTCAGCCTTCCTATGCCGACAACTTTTTTGTCCTTTGCCGTCAGCTGGCTACCGGCTTAGAAAAAGCGGACGACATAGATTTTCTTTGCCGTCAGCCCCTCCTATGCCGTCAGCATTAATTTTGGCTGAGGGCAAAGTCTCTTTGCCGTCAGCCCCGTGAAATTGCTGACGGCAAAGCTTAAAGCTGTCGGCAAATTATGTTTTTCCATTAGTGTGGGGGGATTTCACATGAAGGGGGAGCTTTACTCTAAGACATTAGTTAAAGCATCTCTTAAGGTGTGAACACATTGAAAGCTTTATGTAAAAGTGGCAACCCCACTTGTGCTTAGACGATGAGTATGACCTATGATCAAGTATTCTTGCTTGGCTCCTAAGTGAATATATTCATATATATATATATATGACATCATCATCACCAAGTGCTAGGTAGATACTAGAGTCGTTGTGCATGTTTTCCATGTTTTATTTGACATCTCATTAATTGATCATGTCGATATGCATATTTTTTGCTCATTCAAGGATATCCAATTGTTGTTATTTGATTTTTCCTTTTATTTGGCCAATAGTATTTACTAGAATGCCTAAGTACCACTCTCTATCTATCTATGTTTTCTCATCTCAAATTCTATTCATGCTACATCACAAATTTGAGCAAGGACTTCAAGGACACTCTATGTGAGGAGCACTCGGAGTTCCTTCTCGACAAGAAATGACTTCCAAAACCTCCCATGTGCCACTCGGTGTGACCAACTTCAAAATTTTGCTCCCACCGATGCACTAGGGTTGATCTAGTTTTGAGATCCTCGGTAGCACTGATTCCTAAATCTCAGCCTCACTGAGTTTCCCTATCACCTAACAGTTTTGAAACTCAATGGCACCGATATTTTCAAACCGGTGTCACCGATAGCTACATGGGATATATACTTAGCGGACACGGTACTAAAAATTACATCATCTCCTTGGCTCTCCGTACCCCTGTGGTGCCATCACCCTTGTCTATGGACGTCCATCTTGTTTCCATCACGTCCTCGCCGCCGGCAGTCTCCACCGCTGCCGTTGCCATAGCGGAACTTTGCCAAATTAGGGTAAAGTTTTGGCCCCTCCTGCGCTCATTGTTCCGATTCTTGCGCATGAATTTTTTCCATTTATCTTGCCATAGTTTGCAACGACTCCAACCACAAAACAAATCCCATAGCATAGTCCAATGATGAATTGTATGGTTAGGTCTGTGCTTTTTGTGTCTCGGAGTCACCGATTTGAACTGGATCAGTGTCACCAATTTATTTATTAGGGTTTCTCAGAACCATCTCGGTAAGATCGAGTCTCACTTTTCGGTGCTACCCAAAAGTGTGGCCAAGTCTGTGTTAAGCAGATCGATAGTCTTGGAGGCTCTCAGTTTTCCATCTCAGTGGAACTGAAACACACAAAGCTGATACATGAGACTAAAATTTTGAGTTCAATTTTTTGAAAATGTTTGTGTTTTGTCATGCTCACTCATTCCTACTCTTCTATAACTATTCACATGGTCAGCTTGTTTGCCAGTCACTTTTCAACATGTCAAGGTCTGAAGATAGCTAGAATGATTACACAAAGCAAAGCACGGAAGTGGACTCGGGCACTAGTCCTGAGAAAACTGTTTCTAATCGAGAAACTCCAAGCTCTCATGATATGCACAAGGCAGCTACCAGGTCTAGGAATAAGGTGAACCCACATGTGGAGGATGTTGATTTCATTCCTAAAGAAAGCATTCCTCACAAGAAGAAGGAGACGGTAATAGTCAAGAAAACTGTGAGAAAGGAGTATGCCACTTCTGATGTTGTGAGAGCTCCAAAAATTTCCAAGAAAGGGATGACACTCTCCCTTGAGAACCCTACCTCCAAGCTCACCAATAAGCCATGCCAGAAAGGAGCCAGAAAGAGAGTTGTACATGTTGTTGGAAGGCCAACATCTATGTATGAAGATCATGTAGAAGCTTCTAAGGAAGAAGAGGAAGAGGTACCTCCTAATCCAAGAAGAAAAAGCTGATGGCAGATGTTATACCTAGCAAGTCTGCAACAAAGGCTAAGGCTACTGCTCCCAAGGCTAAAAAGCCTATAGCTCCTAATCCCAAGAGGACTACAAGGGATATTCCTACAGTAGAGAAGAACAAAGGCTCTGCATCTAGAGATGTTGCTGCAGAAGAAGAAGAAAATGTTTGTTTGAGGAAGCTGAGATCTCACCTCCCAGTGCATAATGATGCTCATTCTATTGTAGAGAACATGAAGAAGAGGAGAGAACAAGGACTGCGATTGTGGAGAGGAGTAGATCCTTATGCTGTCAGGAGGAGGACAACTATTGATGGTCACTTTCACACCAACGAAGAACAAGATTTTTTTATGAGACTGTGCTATTGGACAATAGTCCAGCTGGAGCGACATGAGATATGTAGACTGGGACTGCATCAAGGAACATGAGGACTACTTCCCTCATGCGAGAGAAAATTTCAGGGCCATCGACATAGATGATTTTGTTGGAAGAGAGAAGACTGCTTGGAACGATGAGATGATCATGCGGTTCTACTCCACTACACATTTCTATCCTGATGGTAGAATTTTATGGATGACTGAAGGTCACGGGTATGAATCAACTGTTGAGGAGTGGGCAACCATCATAGGTGCTCCAAAGGAACTTGAGATGAGTTGGGTGTATATACAAAGCCAAAAATGAATCACATATATATGGCTAATATGAGCAATCGAGTGCCCTAGAAGTACCTAAATACCCACAAGCTTGCATCTATTTACTTTTTGTAATATCGGATACCTACCACGAATACCATCATGAGATACACCCTGATGCCTAAGTCAGGTGATGATAAGATAATCAAGGGGTATTCTATCAACATGCCGCACCACATAAACACTCACACGAGGATTAGAGTGATGGATCCGATTGTTGAGACAGTCATAAGGACAATTGCTAATGTTATGTACATTCAAATATTGACAAATTCCAAGATTAGGAAGAATGCATATCTACTTGATCGTCCACACCTGCCACTACAACCAAAGTTTGAAGACAACAAAGTAGTGATGGACCCCAGCCATCCTAGTTCAGCTTCACCTCGTGTTCAGGTAGAGGCACCAGCAGAGGCAGAGGCAGCTGACGTATCTTATCAGCACCATCCAAGGGATGGAGAGGAATATAACTAACATCTTGTTGAACCAAAAGAGTCTCGAGAGGATCATGGAGAAAAAATTCCATGACCTGGATATCAAGGTGACGGAGTTGACTACAACTCTTGATCAACTGAAGCATGAAGTTGATGCAGTGCACACACCTCGCTCAAGCAGTGATGATGAGGATGATATGTCTCTTCCTACTACCACTCAGTTCAGGACTCAGGCCAGATATGCAACTGTGTCAGTTCCGGAGGCCAGACCATCTAGATCGGCTCAAGCATTAGCTCCATCAGCTCCTCCAGCTCCTGCACTTCTAGTATCTACACCTCCTCCACAGAAGACATGTGTTGAAGCCTTCGCCGATGCTCCCTAGTCGACTAGAGCGATGCTTAGTTCTAGACCTTTGAACTTTTTGGTAACTTGTTGCCAAAGGGGGAGAAGTGTATAGATCAGTAGGGCTTTGAGAGAGAGAGAGAGAGTTGCTTTTTGGATGTCTTAAACTTTATCGTGTTTGATCATATATTTTGATTGTTGATGATACTATGTCATACTTTGAGCTATCTACATGTTGACCATTCACTCATTTCTTTGGTGTAATGTGCATTACTATTCATTCATATCATTTATGCTCACCACCAAGATGTATGTAACATGGAAGAGTGACCCATGATCCTAATTTATTGCGCATTTGCATTCAAATGCAAATCTAAACTAATGCACAAATTTAGGTGGGGCTATTTCTTATCACATACTTCTTAAAGCGACAATGCTAATCATTGATTAAATCTTTTGTTGAAGCTTTGATCTATATGTTGTCATCAATTACCAAAAGGGGGACATTCAAAGCACAACTTCTCCCTAAGATGGTTTTGGTAATTAATAACAACATATGTTTCATTGAACTAATGATCTTATCTAAGTATATTTCAGAAAAGTTCAAAGGTGCATTGGCTAAGGATTGCAAGGAGAACCCCTAGATGCAAGGAAAGGAATAGGATTGGCCAAGCTTGAAGCCTCAAGACTCTACATTTTATATTTGTCAGAAATCACATCTAGGTCCATAGGAAAGCCAATAATATTTAAAGGGGATGAAGTATCTATGATGATTTGGTTGCTCAAGTACTTAGAGATAGCCACCAACAATACTCGTCCATTCTCCCACAAAATTCTCTGTCCAAAGCCTAAACATCAAAATCAGTGCCGCCAAGAATTTCCCTTCAGCCATACCTATTTTCCACCACACAAAACAATTGCCAAACCCTAGCATCTCGGTGCGACCAACTTTCCTTTTCATACCAAAAATAGTGACCAAGTTTCTGTATGTCGTTTTGAAGAATTTGAAATTCCAAGTTTTGGAATCAGTCTCACCAAGGTTCGGAAACTGCCCTAGGCCACCCATATCGGTACCACCGGGATTCCTATATCGGTCTCACCGAGATTCATGTCGGTGTCATTGAGTTGGGCAATAATGTTGTAACGGTTGGATTTTTGGAACTCCCTATATATACCCATCCACCTCCTCTCAATCACAGAGAAAGCACTCAGAACACACAACACTTGCCATATCCATTTTTTTGAGAGAGAGTTACCTACTCATGTGTTGAGATCAAGATATTCCAATCCATCCATTTGAAACTTGATCTCTAGCCTCCCCGAATTGCTTTCTACCCAATCAATCTCTTCTACCCATGCCAAATCTGTGTTAGAGTAATTGAGTGTTGAGGACACTATCTTTTGAAGCACAAGAGTAAGGAGTTCATCATACTACCTCATCTATCACCTTTTGGAGGGTGGTACCACCTAGATTGGTTAGGTGTCGCTTGGGAGCCTCCTACTTCGTGTTGTAGAGTTGAACCAAGAAGTTTGTAAGGGCAAAGAGATCGCCTACTTCGTGATGATCTATCCCGAGTGAGGCTAGTCCTTCGTGGACTTAAGTCGTGATGGAATATACAAGGATGCTTCTCCATGAAACCTTCATGGGTTGAGCCCTTCGTGGGTTGAGCCATCCGTGGACTCGCGCGGACGTTACCCTCCGTGGGTTGAAGTCTCCATGGACGTGGACGTACGATAGCACCACCCATCGAAACCATGCCAAAAGTCGCAGTGTCAACCTTTGCGTTTGATCTTCCTATCCCTACCCTCTATTTACATGTGCATGTCTTTAATTTCTGCCTATACTCTTAGACTTGCATGTCTAGGGTGTGCTTGACTTACAACAATTGCTAAAACTTTCCCACAACTAAAATTGGGAAAGACTAAGTTTTTATCCTGTCAAATAGTCTAATCACCCCCGTCTAGACATACTTTGGATCCTACATCTGCACCATGCCCATGCACTTTCTCATGGCTATTGTCCTAGACAAATCCATCCTCGCGAAGATTAAGTAGATCATATGTGGCTTCTTATGGGTGGGCCACAAGGATGCATGTGCAGGGTAATGCCGCGTCAATTTGTTGTGTGGTTGCTGACCTCTGTCCTTAAGAGGCCTCAGGATTTGTGATGTGCAACACATTAGGGTGACTCTATGGGTCCGATGCCTATGGTTGAAACAAATGGACTCATCGTGTCATTGGAGCCACATTCACTTAAGTTGTAACTACAATCGTGGTGTGCATTTCTAGTGGAACTCGTTATATTGGTGGTTGTTTTACGATTTTCAACAAAACTAGTGGGGTCACCCGCGCATTTGTGCGACTAGGTTTGTTATCAGTCGATGTATTTGTGTATTTATATACTGATTTTAAAAGCATTTTATTGTTTACCTGCCTTTGCCCACTTCTATAGCTATTCTACTTAGCAGATTATAAATTAAGCACAACAGAATGTTTGACAACTACAAACTCAGCACAGGTTACCATGCTAGCTAATAACTTACATATAATTCTTTCTTGAGCAGTGATTTTTTTAATTATTTTGTTGTATGAATCTTAACATGTTTTTATGTACCTCTCAAAACATGATTACTACCCCAAATGCATGAAGGACTGAAAGCCTTCCTTATATTGTTCTACAATCGATCTGAGTTTGGTGATGAGCTACTACCGTGAACGAAAGAGCCTAAATTCGAAAAGGGTAAAGGAATACACTCACAATCTTTTCTAGTCCATATGGTATTGTACATTTCCCACTAAAGACGTAATTAATCTAATTGTGATTTCTATTATAAACATATGTAATATGACTATTCATTAGGCATGCAAGATATTGGTTCATGTAGTTACAAATTGTAGTATTTTCATAAAGATTTAACACATTAGCATTACCATTTATATATAATGTCAAATTCAGAAAAACTTTATAATCAGTGTGTATGTGTGTCTCGAGAAAGTATGTATAAATTAATATTAAAGATTCATGAAAGCGTATTAGATTATTTCTAAGACCTTGTTATGTGATCACCGAAGATATATGACACTCACATTTATATTAATTTTTGGATTCGTTCTTACAATCATTCAGCATGTGCATTTCCGAAGCATATAGAAATTTTTCAAAAAATCCCCACCAAGAATTTTAAACAAATATTGATTGCCAATATATCATTGTGTTATCTTGCTTCAGGGACTTCATCATTTTTTGTGTTTTAATTGTATTTTTGATTTATTGAATAGCAACTTTTCTGATGCTTCCATGGATAAATGTTTGCTCTATTATTCATTTCTCTTTACTATATAGTCGTCGGTATGTATTTGTCAAATAATGCTAAAGAAAATATTCACATGCCTCTCGTCGTAGCTCACTCTTGTTAAGTTTTGTTACATAATGCTAAAGAAAATATTCACATGACTCACATTATCATCTGCGGATTTAAACATAAATCACAGATATTATGTTAAATACGCCCAAACTATCGCTATTTATGCCATTCAATTGAATTTTTATATGATATTTTGTTTTCCTTCTATATGTTGCAGATTTATATTAGCATATACAAAAACATCAAATGTACCACATTCTCCATTATATGAGAAGCTGAGATTAAAGCCACATTTGGTTATTTTTTTGTAGCTTAACTTTACATGTGATATATATGGGGATATGAAATTCAAATAAAGTACTGAATTTCTAAAATTTTATTCACAATTTATGATTTAGCGCATACTGGATCACATACCCATGTTTCGTCTTACCCCATTCTATATCCTTATGATTTACTAATCTGCAATTAAAATTTCAGGAATTTTTTTTAAAACTCTCAAACACGTGTTGAAAATCAAGGAGCCCATGAACACGTTTTGCAAATTTACACCGATTTAGCGTACTTATACGAATACAAAAATAGAGCTCTACTTGTATGCCCAATATAGAGGTTACTTTTTATTTACCTAATAAAATTTGCATTTTTTGCATCTACATACACTACGCATTTCTATAAACAGTATGAGTATCTATGTGGTTGTACTCTCTAGTTCATAAAAATATATGATATTTAGACATCACCCCTAGCCTCCCAACATGTATCATTGCTTATATCTTCTATCCATATATATTGCCATAAGATTATGAACATTTATACTGTAAAATAAGTACAGTAATTTGGAAACTATTTTTTTCCTACATAGGTTGACCATCGCTGCTTTCCTGAACTTTTGTGCCCAGGACGTGTTGCTTTGGTATGTGTGTGAGCCCTTTTCTTAAACAGAGTCGTTCCTTTTTTATTAGTTCGAAGCGTCCGAGTATAGCTCTGCGCATTTTTCATTGGTTCCAAGAGTCCTCGTGTATAGCTTTAGATACATAGTACTCCGATCATGCTATGGACAATGTCTTTTTTGCAACTTATCTATGCCGATCCGAACTCCTCCACTCTTTCAAAAAAAAAATTTATCCACCTTGAAAAATACGATCAAACTATCGTTTGCCCCATCAAGTTTGCTCGTTAATCGTATGGGCCTGGGCTTCTTGTATGACTTGCTTGTTTTCGAAAGTAGATACGTGATGACTTAGAGATGTTTGTATTTCCTTATATATTAATGTTCTGTTGTAGATGTTTTTTAGGGACATGTTGTATACTTGGGCATGCTAACGACATTTTTTTTAAGAGGAGCATGCCAACAACACCTTAATTTTATATGATTTATGTTCCACATACAGTTTCTATCTTTCAATCTCAACCATTAATATATGTGAAAGAACGTGATGGCTTGTTTGTCTCTTGTCTTAAGTATATAATAGATCTATATACCTCATACGTGATACGTGACATGTCAACCTATTTCACATTATAATATTTTTATGTAACGCTACACTTTTTAATCTAACTTGTCCTTGCCTAATCATATCCGTTGATATATCTTATTTCTAGAGTGTCAAATCATCACTATTCGTTTTCTATCGTTTTAAGTATATAATAGATAGATGAAATTAGGAGTTTGAGCTCCTTTTTTGTGGGAGGATTTTGATCTCCTTTAATCAAAAAAGAAAGAAAGCACGCAGTCACCTGGCAATGGACTGGACCCAATGACTAGTCAACCCATCTGAAACATATAACAAACCATTTTATCATCCCGTTAATTTTCTGTATACACAAAGTGGCAATGCGTGGTGGATACCAAATCGGGCCATGGCCCATCCGTGTCTCCGCATTTTATCTATGTTGGTACGAATTCACGAAATCATAAACTAAGGAGTACTGTTGAGTCAAAACGGTCGACCTCGAGTAGGGGGTCCGAACAGTGGATCTAAGGTTGATGGGTGACAAGAGACGATGCGGACGATGTTTTATTCAGGTTTGGACCCACTTGATGGAGGTAAAACCCTCTATCCTGCTCTTGTTGTTATTGATGAGATAGTGCAGAGGACAAGGTTAATCACTCTGAGATCGATATTGTGGTCTAAACCTGTAAGTGCATCTAGTGCCCTTAGTGATTTTGGTGGTTTGAAGACTTATAGGTTAAGTATCTAATATGTTCATGATTGTACACAAGATCTATAAGTCGTTGAGGATTTTGAATTATATGATGAATATCGAACCTTAAAAATGTATATCTTCGGCTGAAGAAATTGGTCTGATGCTAAAGAATTGGATCGCGAAGAAATTGCGATGAAATTGATATTCCTCATGAAGATATTGAAGATCAGGAATTCTGTGTGTCCTGAAGAAAATCAATTCGAAGACTTTGAAGCATGAAGATTTATTCTTTATGTTTTATTATCTTCACTCTTGAGTCATAGGAACACCGTACTATTAAAGGGGGTCGAGGTAACACTTCGGAATGAATTTCCTCATGATGCTCAACCCAAGCCTAATCCTACCAAAAGCCTCAAGTGAGGAATATGAGAGACATGAGGACTCTCATAGTTAAGGGTCCCGACCGTTGCCGCAATTCGCGCCACATCACCGATCTTATCCACACCAATGGTCCTATTATTTAAGAGCATTAATGTCAAATCATGTCGGGATGCTCCCAGGCTATAAAAAGCCGCCCCCACAACCATTAGCTGGTTGGGTGCTCCGTGAGAAACTGACACTTGTCATTTAGAGCAACCCAAATTCCTCAGAGTCTTCGAGAGTAAATCATCAGTGAGGAAATACCCCAAACACCAAACCACAAACCAAAAACCAAGTGATTGAGCATCACTGAAGAATTTGTTCCTGTGTGGGACTGAAGCCTTTTACCTTTGAGGACTGTGCATCCTCCAGATGGTTAGGCGTCATGGTCTAGAGCATTGCAAGAGTCAATTGTGGATCGCCGGGTGACCAAGTTTGTGAGGGTTTGGAAGTCTGCCCCGAAGACTTACCACGAGTGTTGAGTGAGGACTGTGTGTCCTTAGCTCAAGGAGAATACGGTAAGGACTGTGTGTCCCTGGACTGTGTGTCCTTTGGTTTCAATACCGAGCCGCTCCAAACCAGACGTACAACTGTCACAGCAGTTGGAACTGGGTCATCAACCATTGTCTTCACTGTGATATGGGTTCTATTTCTTCAACTCTTTCAATTCCTCAATATTGTATGTTGAAGACTTTCATTGTCTCTGTTTGAAGAATTTGCCGAAGACTTTCTCTGAATTTCCTCACCTGCTTACTTTGCATGCGTACTGTGCAAACTGTTTTTCATAATCCTCATCAAGAAAACTACTGTTGTAGTCTTTGCACTTCTGATCCTTTGTTGTTTCCGCTGCAAGTTATTCATCAGTGAGGAATTTCCTCAAAAGGAATTTCCTCAGCGATGAAATTCTAAAAATCGCCTATTCACCCCCCCCCCTCTAGTCGATATAACGCACTTTCAATTGGTATGAGAGCAAAGTACTCCCTTGTTCTGTGTGATTTTGGTTTAACCACCTCGAGTTTAGTTATGTCTACTGCAGGCATGATCAAGGTTACTGCAGGATGTCCTACTTTCGAAGGAAAGGACTTTCCATTTTGGAAGATTAAGATGCAGATGCATCTACAAGCTATTGACAATGATCTCTGGTATATTGTGGAACATGGTGTCCCTATCATCACTGCTTCTGTCTTTGCCGCTGATGTGAAGAAATTCAAGCAACTTGATTCGCAAGCGAAGAATATCATTTGTGTCCATCTGAGCAAAGGTCAGTATGGTAGAATGAGTGCTTTGGGCTCAGCAAAACTAATCTGGGAAAGGCTGTCCAAAGTAAATGAAGGAGTATCAACTCAGCGTGACTCGCGTGTTGATGTTCTTCACAATCTCTTCAATCGCTTCAAGAGGCTTGACAATGAAAGTTGCCAAGACACTTTTAATCGCCTCACTGACATATCAAATGAACTGCAAGCACTGGGCGCTCGAGACATTACTGACCATGAAGTTGTGAAGAAACTTCTGAGATCTTTGGATTCTTCATTTGATACTTCAGTTCTGATGATTCAAGAAAGACCAGACTACAAGATGCTTGATCCTGCTGATATACTCTAAAGACTCAATTCTCATGAATTCCAACAAGAAGAAAAGAGAGATCTATATGGACCAAGCTATTCTAGACCTCGTGCACTGAAGGCCAAAGCAATTTCCTCATCCAAGGAAGAAGACTCAGATTGCAGCATTGGTGATCCCGAAGAACTTGGACAGGAGCTTGCAATTCTCGTGAGGAAATTCCAGAAGTTTACAAGACGTGGCCAGTTTGGTAAATCTTCAAGAAGAGATATGAGGAAATCAGAATCTTCATCTCAGGACTACAAGAAAAGAACCTGCCACAAATGCAAGAAATCAGGTCACTACATTGTTGATTGTCCTCGTTGGGTGAAGGAATCAAAGAAGAAGAAATACAAGGATGCAAGTTCTGATGACTCAAAGAAAGAGAAGAAATCTTCATAATCCTCATCCTCAAATCCCTCATCGCACAAGAAGACTAGTTTAAGAAAGGCTCGGGCACTTATTGGCAAGGAAATGGATTCTGAGGCAGAATCTGAGGAATGTGATGAAGAAGAGGGTTGTGAAGAAGACTCAGAATCTGGATAGGCTAGTCTTGCACTAGCTACCACATTTGTGAGAAAGTCAATCTTTAACCATGGAGAAAACGACAACGCCATCCACACTGATGACTATGTTGATGACTTCGCTCCAAGCTATTGCTTCATGGCAAAAGGATCAAAGGTACCAAATGATGCTTCCTCCTATGATTCAAGTGACTGTGAACCTGATGATTATAAAAAACCCCGTTACAGAAAACTTGCTATCACTGCAACCAAATAACAAACTGCCCATGAAAAGCTTCAAAAATTGCTAGATAGAAGCGATGACCTGTTGAATGATGAAATGAATCTTACCCAAATCCTCACTGAAGATATGAAAAGTCTTTAGTCCAGATTTGATAATCTTCAAGATCGTCATGGCACACTCCTCGTTGGTCATGAGAAACTTTCCTATGAATTTCTTCAAAGGAAACTTGATCTTGAGAAGCTGAGGATGACTTATGATGATCTTCGTAAGGAAAATGATTCATTGGTCACTCAACAGATCAGTGCCGCTCAGGTTGAATTCATTACTCCATGTCTTAAATGCATCGAACGTGAAACTGCCAATTCTTCACCAGAATCATCAAATTCTTCTATTGCTAGAAATTTTTCAACTACTCATGTGGTATCAAATTCCTCACTTTAGGAAACCACAAATGTTACTGACGAAAATGCAGGGCTGAAGGAATTGTATGTGACAGGCAGGTACAAAAGTCTCAAAGGGCACCAAACCCTTTGCAATGTGCCCCAAAAGAAGATTTTGAACAGGAACCCGAGGAAAGAAGGAGTTACCTTTGAGAGGAAATTGAATGTTGATGGATCATAATGGAAACCCGAGCAGTACTCCAAAACCTGATGGGTTGCTTCTAAAGGTCCTCTTGTCGATCCATCTAATCTAACAGCCTTTGTATGTGAATTTTCCTATTCCTCGGATGAGTCATTTGACTCCATCTATAAATTGTTCAAAAATCAATTTGGTGAAGTATTTGCTCGATATGTTGGAACTAACTGCAGGAATGGACCACCCCTGAGGAAAATCTGGGTCCCCAAAATTTGCCTTGAAAATCTTCAGGTGAACGTCCTCATGACACCACCTGTGAAGAATTTGAACCCCAGATCAAATTCCTCAGGAGGACCAAAGTCTTCAAGAGGATCAAAATCCTCAAGTGGTCAAAACTATGCTCCTACTCGTGCTAAGGCTTCTTATATGCAGGGAAATTACAAGGGATATGAATATGAGCATTACTCTTCAAATCATTATAATCATAAACCACATATGTCAAGGAGAAGTGCATTAGCTTCAATGCCCCCTTTCTCATATGGTGCTCGCAGGATGATGAACTCTTTACCACCCCTTCATATGTGGGTGGTAAAGAAATTGAACTAATCACTTCTGCAGGTGAGGTCTCCAGATGGAAAATCATCATCTGAAGAATTTGTTGGAGACCTGAGGAAAATGCTTGATCGGACGCAAGCTAACATTGATGAGATGAAAACATTTCACACGTCCTCAAAATTACTGTTTATGATGAAATTCCTATCTCATGAAATTGATATCATATTCTTCAAGTCTGAAGCATATGAGATGGTAAGCTATAGTAATTCATCTGCAGGATGACAAACCCAAGAGTACTGAGTGGTTTCTTGATAGTGGGTGCACACACCACATGACTGGTGAAAAAAGCTTGCTGATGAATATGCCACTGACTCCACCACCACTGAAGCAAATCACTTATGCTGACAAAGGTAAAAGCAAGGAATTGGGGCTTGGCAAAGTGTCTATTTCCAAGGACAGACACATTGACAAACTAATGCTTGTTGAATCCCTTGGGTTTAACCTCATGTATGTCTCAATGCTTTGTGATCTAGATATGGTTGTTATCTTTGGAAAATATAGATGTGTTGTCATCATGGAATCTGAGAAATCCAAAGTCTTCGAAGGTGTTAGAAGAGGGGATTTGTACATTGTTGATTTCTCTACAGGTCCTCAACCAGCCACATGCTTACTAGCAAAAACCTCAGAAGGGTGGCTTTGGCATCGATGACTTGGTCATGCAGGCATGAGGAATTTGCACACGCTGGCAAAGAAGAAGCATGTCATTGGCATCGAATCAGTCAAATTCCTCAAGGACCACCTCTACGGTGCTTGTGAGTCTGAAAAATGACCAAATCCAAACACCCCTTGAAGATTATCATGACTACTACTCGTCCATTTGAATTGCTTCACATGGATCTA
This sequence comes from Hordeum vulgare subsp. vulgare, assembly GCF_904849725.1. Lineage (NCBI taxonomy): Eukaryota > Viridiplantae > Streptophyta > Magnoliopsida > Poales > Poaceae > Hordeum > Hordeum vulgare. The sequence goes on from NC_058521.1 coordinate 519,408,396, forward strand.
TTTGGACCTACTCATTATGCCACTCTAAAAAATTCAGCATCTCTGTACGGCTTTGTTATAGTTGATGATTACTCTAGATATACTTGGGTGCATATCATTCTGTATAAAACTGAAGTGCGGGAAGTCTTCAAACGATTTTCGTCAAGGGCCTCAACGAACTTCAGCGTCAAGATCAAACACATCAGGAGTGATAATGGAACAGAATTCAAAAACACCGATCTTGATGATTATCTTGATGAACTTGGTATTACTCACGAATTGTCTACTCCTTATACTCCTCAGCAGAATGGCGTCGTTGAAAGAAAGAACAGGACTTTGGTTGAGATGGCATGAACCATGCTTGAAGAATATCAAACTCCTCGTCGTTTCTGTCCTGAAGCAATCAACACTGCTTGCCATATCATCAACATGGTATTTCTTCAAACATTCCTCAAGAAAACCTCATATGAACTCCTCGGTGAAAAAAAAACCAATGTAAGTTATTTCAAAGTCTTGGGTGCAAAATGCTGGATTAGAGATCCTCACCATAGCTCAAACTTTGCACCTAAGGCACATGAGAGTTTTATGCTTGGTTAGAGAAAGGACTCGCACACCTAGAGAGTCTTCAACACCTATCACAACAAGGTTGTTGAAACTCTAGATGGGCGGTTCGATGAAACTAATGGCTCGCAAAGAGAGAAATTGCCTCCTGATCCAGATAAGATGTCTCCTGAGGAAGCAATAAAGCTCAAAGCTACTGAAGACATTGTTCCTACTGAGGAAATTGCTGAAGAAATCACTCCCAGCACTGATGAAAATCAAGAAGATGCTCCTAAGGAAATTGCTCCAGAACCAAATCCTCAGCCCAGACGAAATCCTCAACCAGCTCATCCAAGGATTGCAAATGAAGTAGAACTTGACAAAATCCTCGATGACATCAATGCGCCAGGTCCTCTCACTCGCTCAAAAGCTTCACACTTAGTTAACTTTTGTGGGCATTCTTCCTTTGTGTCTATCACAGAACCTTCAAAAGTTGCTCAGGCTTTCATGGAACCTGAGTGGATTCAAGCCATGCAAGACGAACTTCTTCAATTCAAGCTAAATGGCGTGTGGGAGCTCGTCAAAAGACCGGATCCTCTCAAGCACAATATCATCGGCACCAAGTGGATTTTCCGAAACAATCAAGATGAGGATGGTCAAGTGGTGAGGAATAAGACACGACTTGTAGCCCAAGGCTACACACAGTTCGAAGGAATTGATTTCGATGAAAATTTTGCACATATTACTAGACTTGAAGCTATTCAAATACTACTTGCTTATGCTAATCATCATAATATTATCTTATATAAAATGGATGTGAAAAATGCATTCCTCAATGGTAAGCTTGAGGAAGAAGTATATGTTGCTCAGCCTCCAGGTTTTGAGGATCCGAAGAATCCAGACAAAGTCTTCAGACTCAAAAAGGCACTCTATGGCCTCAAGTAAGCCCCTCGGGCATGGTATGATACATTGAAGGAATTCCTCGTGAAGAAAGGCTTCAAACCTGGTTCACTCGATCCAACTCTTTTCACAAAATCCTATGACAATGAACTATTTGTGTGTCAAATATATGTCGATGACATCATATTTGGTTGTACTAACAAACGTTACAGTGATGAATTTTCTTACATGATGAGTGAAGAATATCAGATGTCTATGATGGGGGAGCTGAAATTCTTCTTAGGTCTTCAAATTCATCAACAACGCAATGGGATCTTCATATCACAGGAGAAATACCTCAAGGATGTTCTGAGGAAATTCGACATGCATGAATGCAAAGGCGCCAAGACTCACATGCCTACCAACGGCCACCTCTGCACTGCCGAAAATGGTAAAGAATCCGATCAGCAGGTATATCGCTCCATGATTGGTTCTTTACTGTATTGAATCACACCATAAGGTTGTGAAGCATATTCTTCGATACTTAGCTCACACACCAACACTAAGATTATGATACCCCAAGGGCTCAAATCTTCATCTTGTGGGGTATTCTGATTCTGACTATGCTAGTGACCGTGTGGATCGCAAGTCAACTTCTGGCACTTGTCATTTTCTCGGAACATCATTAGTCTGCTGGTCCTCAAAGAAGCAGAACTGCGTTTCTCTCTCCACTGCCGAAGCTGAGTACATTGTTGCTGGATCCTGCTATGCTCAATTGTTGTGGATGAAGCAAACCCTCAAGGACTACGGCATCAACATGAAGAATGTGCCTCTCTACTACGACAATGAGAGTGCAATCAGGATTGCATACAACCCAGTATAGCATTCGAAGACTAAGCACATCCAGATTCGTAATCATTTACTTCGGGACCATGTCCTCAAGGGCAATATCCTCATCAACCATGTGAAGACTGACGATCAACTAGCAGATATTTTCACTAAGCCCTTGGATGAGAAAAGGTTTTGCAAGTTGCGCTGTGAGCTAAATATCTTAGAATCTTCAAATGTTTTGTAAAAACAAGCATACATCCTAATACTTATGCAAAATTGATGACTTAGATGTGAAACACACGAAGAATCGATTTTCTTCAACCAAATAAGAATATCACTCTTAGTGTGAGGAAATTAATGAAGAATTTGGTTCTTAGGGCCCTACGACAATTGTACGCGGTGCCTGAAATCATCATTCTTATACGGTGGGTCACGCCACCACCCAACTTTGATATTCCTCAAGTTGATATTCCTAAAAGTTGATTTTCTTCAAAGGTGATTTTCTTCAAAGCTTGGTATCATCATTCACTTACAGCTATTTCATCAACCTGACGCTTTGTCACAAAATCATCAAGTTTTTTTCTTCGAATACTTGATGATTTTCATTTGCCTAGACATATATATATATAGACTATGATTTCAAAGTCCTCAACAACATTCACTTATAGCTATTTCTTCAACTTGATATTTCATCTAAGTGAATGTGATCGGACCCTACTCCCCTCTATGTTATACTCACCCAGTCTATTCAATTCTTCATATGCGTTCTAGTTGAAACTTTATTCAAAATCAACACTGTGTCCTTGTCAGCTGAGGACTTCACAACGAAATCCTCAAATCTTCAAAAATAATTTTTAAATCATTACACAGTAACTGATCCCCACTTCCCACGATCAGATAAGCACGATATCCACCTCTTTAAACTCAAACTACACGTGTCACGCGGAGACGAAAGGGCAAGGGAAGTTCGGTCCGAAACTTTCGGCCGGACAGTTTTCACCTGAGCTATAAATATGTCCTTACCCCCTTCGGTCAAAACTCTTCGTTCTCTCTCAACCTTCTCTCCGCCACAGCAAAAACCTAGTGCCACTGCTAGAAGTTTCGTCGCCGGCAAGGAACAGCTTCACTGCCTCGACCTCTCTGTCGTCGAACTCACGCCGGAGCTAGAACATCTTTGTCCGGCGCCGCCGTAGTCGTCTTCTGCCGCCAAGTTAGGGCGCAGTGGACTCGCACCGAAGAGCATCTACTGTTGCTTCTTCTGTTCTTCGTGCTTACTATATAGGGTAAATAAAATCCTATTTTTACTATCCCTTTCGATCTATTATTTTACCCTAGATTCGAGAAATCTGTTTTTCCCTGAGTGTCTATCAGCTTCGCAACTCTATTCCTAAAACACTTGATGAATTTCACTAAGTCACTAAAATTCTTCATGTGATTCCTCAATTGTGCAAATTTTCAAATCTGCACAACTCTGGAACCCAAGATCAGAGTGCTTAGACAAGTTCCTCAATCCACTGGTCAAATTACTCAACCTTAATTTTTTTTAATTTCTTCAAATCTGAGAACGCATATGACCTCTCCAAATTACTCGCACCTATACTCTGTTCATAGGTACAAGAATGTCAACTGGTGAATCTCTAGGTTCTCATCAACTTAACTCATTTGCAACATTTCTTGAAGAAAATCTGCCAGTGTCATCAGAATCCTCAAGAGTTCAAATTCCTCAGCAAAAGCCTCAACTGAAGAAAATGGAAGATGATAGAAAGGAAAAGGGCAGAAAGAAACTGGAACAGAATACTGCTATTGATATCCCTGAGGATATATGCCTTGACTACTGCACGCCAGATGAACAAGAATCCATGGCAAAGAGGAAAATCATACTTCAAAGAATAGAACGCAGGTGGACTAAGGAGTGGAAGGAGTATCGCTTCGTCACTCCCAAGTATGCGAAGAAATTCGCCCTCAAGCCACCCTGCAAAAGGCCTCCTCTCAGTGATCATCAGGTAGCACACCCTTCAAGCCTGAAAACTGTTAATGATTATCCTGAGGAGAAAGACAAACACTTGTGTAAACTTCAGAAGAAAGCTGAAGCTGCAGTGAGGAAATTTAATGAAGAATCTGCTGATGCCACTGGTGCCACCTCATCTGCTGCTGAAGCCTCAGGTACAACCATTCCTCAAGTGAAGACTGCACCTCAGAAACCAAAGGCTTCAAAGCCTAAAGAGCAATTGCCTCAGAAGGCTGCTCCTGCTACAAAACCCTCAGCAACAACACAGGCTTGAATGCGTGAACTTAAGAAGATTGTAAAGCATCAACTAGCTCTCTCCAGGTCCTCAGTGCCGTCTGCCACAATTTCAGAGACAAAGTCTTCACCTACACCTCTGAAGACTAAAATGACTGTTGGAAGGGGTGTCAATCCAAGCCCAAGCAAAGTCATCAATGTCCCTTCTGTATCAGAAGGAAGTGATGAGTTTGATGATGAAACTCTTCAAGCCATCATCAGGAATAAGCAGGAACGTGTTGCACAAGCTTCACGCAGCTCAATTCCTCTGGCAATTGATCCAAAAGTTCTACTGGACTACATCAATGTCTGGTATGATGATCCAAACACACCTATTGATGATTTGAAGCTCCCCCTAGGCATCAGTCACATGGTGGCCACATTCATCAATGAGGCCAAATGGAAGGAGAGGCCAGCCAACCAAGGTAAGGCTGGAAAACTGAAGAAGGAGAAATTCCTCGGGCAGAATCTCCTCAGCCTCACACCTGAAGATCTTGTGTCCACCCAGGCTGAACTGAAGACTTTGATAGATAAGTGCTCAAAGCTATCTCACCGTAAAAGTCTTAAGACCAATTTCATCAAGTTTGCTACTAATGTTGTTGATGAATACGACAAGAAAGCTGCTCCTCCAGCTAAACCAAAGCAGCCTGAACCCAGCTACTCTGTTCAGCACACAGAGGAAGATGAAGAATAGGAAACCCGTGCTGAGGAAATACCTCAAGAAAGCCGTCCTGGTGTACCGGTTATTGAGGAAATACCTAAGGACATTCCAGCTGATAAATTTGTGCCAGCTGATGAACCTGCTCCAGCTGAAGAAAATGCTTCAGCTGAGGAAACCGCTTGGACTGATACTGTACCAGCTCGTGAAGAGAAAATACCTTCACCTAAATCCTCAAAGGTGAAGAAAATGGTTCCGTTTGCATCAGACATGAAGAAAACCAAGTCTGCTGAAAAAGAAGCAAAGAAAAGAAAAACTTCTTCAACCCCAGAATCATCAGAGGCCAAGCGCCTCAAATCTCTTAATAAATATGATCCATTGGATGTTGTGCCTCTCAAGGTAGCTCCATCATACACTATGATTCCCTTCGAAAGCGAAGATAAGGAGAATTTGACTGATGAGGAAATGAAAAATGCTGAGTCTGAAGAACACATAGATGAGGAAATTCAAATTGATGATATTCCTCAGTCATTCATTCCTCTCAAGACGCCTGACGAACCTGCTCAAGGATCAACAGCAACAGCTGAAGAATTTTGCTCAAGCTGAGGAAAACCAAGAAGAAGATCCTCAGCCCGAGGAAAATCCTAATCCTGAGCAAGACCCTCAACCTGAGGTACAGGCTGAAGAAAATCCTCACCCTGAGCAAAACCCTCAACCTGAGGCACAAGCTGATGAAATTCCTCAACCTAACGAACATGTTGAAGAAAATGCTCCTGCACCCAATACAGAAACTACTATTGTGGTTGTCAACACTGAGACTGCAATGATCGTATCTCCTCAAGAGAAGCAGCATAATCTTCATCCAATGCAAAATCAGCCTTTTTCAAAGAGGCCAATGTTTCAGAAGGAAGACTTCTATGAAGAACGAATGTATTTCATCGGCGACAACCCATATGACTAGCTTCACATCAGGCATAGGAAGTTTTGGACAAGGACGCAGCTAAACTACTATGCCTCTATGCTCTGTGGAAGAAACAAAATATTTCAGCACAGGCATATTCCTCATGTTGAGTTAGAGGAAATTCATTGCTTCGCCCCAATCCTCAACGTTCTTCATGAAGCCGGACTGCTGCCCTTGTGCACTGATATCTATGACTGGAACAGTGGTATCATTCTTCAGTTTTATGCAACTTTGCACATCTCTAGAGACCCAACAGATATCAACACTTGGGTGCTGGACTGGATGACTCAGCACACACACTACAAGGCCCCTGCTAATGAGCTGCTGCAAGTACTTCCGGTTTCAATTCCCTCAGAACATGCTGTGAAGATGTATGATGAACGGGAACTGCCAAATAAAGTGATGTAAGTCCTCATGAAGCCTTTGGCCAAGGATCAACCTCCAAGAACAACTTTTCTGGTTCAAGATTTGAAGTATGAACCGAGGACTGTTTACAGGATTCTGTGTAGTGTCATCGCTCCAATAAAGGGCCATGATGATGAAGAAGATGTTGTAGGCATCATGAAGAATATCCTCTTCAACATCATCCATGGCATCCCAATAAATCTTCACGACTTCTTCATGAGGACTCTGGCTGACAATGCTATGTCACCCTTCGACCTTAAGATTTATGCTCCATGGATCATGAGATTCATCACATGCAGGTCAGGCATCAACTGTCATGATGCTTTCAACAATCACATTGGATATATGCCTCCGATCATAGTTAACAAGAAGACTTTTGAGCCAGTTGAAGGAAAAGGCAAGTCTGTTATTGATGAAGGAAGTCAGCCCCTTGATGGCCAGTTTCGTGAACCAGATGCATATTCTTCATGGGATGTGAAAGTGCGTTATATCGACTAGAGGGGGTGAATAGGAGATTTTTAGAATTTCATCACTGAGGAAATTCCTTTTGAGGGAATTCCTCACTGATGACTAACTTACGGCGGAAACAGCAAAGGATCAGGAGTGCAAAGTATCGCCACAACAGTTTTTCAGGATGAAGAATACGAAAACAATTTGCACAGTATGCAGGCACGCGGAAAATAGATGACGATTAACTTGCGTGAAGAATTTGGGGTTGAGGAATTTCAGAGAAAGTCTTCAGCAAATTCTTCAAACAGTCACAGTGAAAATCATCAACACACAATCTGACGAATATAAAGAGTTGAGGAAATAGAACCCGTTTCACAGTGAAGACAGTGGTTGATGACCCAGTTCCAACTGCTGTGACAATTGTACATCTGATTTGGAGCGGCTTGGTATTGAAACCAAAGGACACACAGTCCCGGGACACACAGTCCCTACCGTATTCTCCTTGGGCGAAGAACACATAGTCCTCGCCCAACACTCGTGGTAAGTCTTCAGGGCAGACTTCCAAACCCTCACAAACTTGGTCACCTGGCGATCCACAATTGACTTCTGGATTGCTCTAGACCATGAGGCCTAACCATCAGGAGGATGCACAGTCCTCAAAGGTAAAAGGCTTCAGTCCCACATAGGAACAACTTCTTCAGTGATGCTCAATCACTTGGTTTTTGGTTTGTGGTTTGGTGTTTGGGGTATTTCCTCACTGATGAATTACTCTCGAAGACTCTGTGGAATTTGGGTTGCTCTTATGACAAGCGTCAGTTTCTAACGGAGCAGCCAACCAGCTAATGGTTGTGGGGGCGGCTATTTATAGCCTGAGAGCATCACGACATGATTTGACATTAATGCCCTTAAATAATATGACCGTTGGTTTGGATAAGACCAATGATGTGGCATAGCTATCGATAACGGTCGGGACCCTCAACTGTGAGAGTCCTCATGTCTCTCATATTCCTCACTTGAGGCTTTTGGTAGGATTAGGCTTGGGTTGAGCATCATGAGGAAATTCATTCCAATGTGTTACCTCGACCCCCTTTAACAGTACGGTGTTCCTATTACTCAAGTGTGAAGAAAATAAAAAAGAAAAGATTAATCTTCATGCTTCAAATTCTTCAGATTGATTTTCTTCAAGACACACCGAATTCCTCAATTTCAATATCTTCATGAGGAATATCAATTTCATCGCAAAATCTCCGCGATTCAATTCTTCAGCTTCACACCAATTTCTTCAACCGAAGATATACAATTTTAGGGGTCGATATTCATCGAATATATCAAACTCCTCAGTGACTTATAGATCCTGTGTACACTCAAGAACACATTAGATACTTAACCTATATGTCTTCAAACCACCAAAATCACTAAGGGGCACTAGATGCACTAACAATCTCCCCCTTTTTGGTGGTTGATGACAATTAGGTTAAGTCTTAAACAGGGATAAACATATGAAGTGTAAATACTCATTTGAGGAATTTGAAATCAAGATTCAGAGAGACTCCCCCTGAAGATGTGCATATCTTGAGGATTTTGCTTTCTACAACAGATGCACATTGATGATTTATATCATGGAGATCTCCCACTGAGTCTTGTAAATCATGCATACATACGACATATAGTATGAAGAAAGTGAGGATGCATGATGACAAATGGTATCTGACGAATTCCAGCATGCGTGCATTAAAATTTTGAGTAATAAGCATGCGAAGAAAAACGTTCAAAAGCGTCAGAGTACCATCGGGCTTAAGTTACAACTCATTACATAAAACACTTCAAAAGAGCCCAGAGTTTGTAACTTAAATAAAGTTCATAATCCCCCAAAATATCCCCCGTGAAGACTAACACTCAAGTTTCTCCCCCTTTGTCATCAAGTGACAAAAAGGAACAAACTGAGGACTAACGCCCGTGAAGACTTTCACTCCTTGGCAGTTGAGGAAGACGCGTGAGGATTCTTGGGAGTAGACTTCCTCCTTGGACCGGTGGTAGTGTCTTGTTGATCTTCATTAGATTCAGAAGTGCGGAATGAAGAAAAAGAACTGTCCTCAAGGTCTGGAACTGGAATTGGCCTAAATTTCTTCTTTGGTGGCCACGACCAGTCGAAGTCCCGCACAAACTCCAATTCTTCAAGTTCTGCTGGAGTCTTCAAATGAGCTAGTGTGGCCCAGGTGCGATTAAAAACCTCATGAAGATAGTGATGGTTAAGCTTCACATCATTATGCGTTTCATTGAGGGTTTTCACAATGGCGCCGAACTGGCGTTGGACCCACTTGTGATTCCGATCCACCTTCTGGTGAAGACTGAGACACTACTAGGAAAAGGCATGCTAGTGGCGCACCTGTTTTGGCTACTAATGGCGCACTACAGGTGCACCACTAGCATCACGCCATTAGAATTTTTTACTAATGGCGCACCACAGGTGTGCCATTAGTATCTGGTATACTAATGGCGCACCAGGCAGTGCGCCATTAGTATAGCCCATGGTTCTCCATTAGTATGCCTCCCATGGCATATATACTAACGGCGCACCAGGCAGTGCGCCATTAGTATAGCCCATGGTGCTCCATTAGTATGCCTCCCAGGGCATATATACTAATGGCGCACCAGGCAGTGCGCCATTAGTATTGCCCATGGTGCTCCATTAGTATCTGGTATTCTGACATATATATGTTTTGTTTCAAAACCACAAATTCAACAACACATAACATATATATCAAATATATAATACATAATATGTGCCCAATAGTTTTACTGATCCACAACACATAACATATATGCAAAGTTGCATAACAAATTTCATGATCCATATATCAAAATTCCATAGCATCCATACATCCAAAATTCCATAGCATCCATATATACATATAGTTCCATAGCATCCATAAATACATAGCTGCATAGCAAATATAATACACAACCATACTTTTCGGGCATTAGTAAGTAATATTTGGCACTAAAACAAATGCCTTCATGTCCATATCGTAGTCCAAAGAGCATCCGCGTGGCAACCTACAAGATGAAATCATCAACATGTCAAATTAAACAATCTAAATCATGAAGATCTTCAAGAATGGTCTCTAATTATAAATTTGATCTTCAAATGGGTCAAATGATCTCTACTTACATGTTTTGAGCAACAATGCTAGTGATGTAGAGGCGAAAAGAGCAACCTCTAGCAAATTACAACACTTGAAAAGCATGGAGATTTCTATTGATAAATAGATAGGAGTAGAGGATACATCCTATGCAGATCCTATGAGTGCATTTATACTTTGACCGTGATCTCTTCCTATACTTCATACTCTACACAGAATGAATGTTTCATCATATATATGTGAATGAGGCAGATGGGTCTCTTAAAAGTTTTAAATATGGATATATGGTGTACAAGTTGGTTCGACTAATCAAGGCACACATGAATCCGCTTTGTTCTTTTATTTCTTGGATGTTCAGAAATCTTTGTTATTTACTCTATTTTTAAGTAACCCATGCACAATGCATAGGACTCCCCCCCCCCATTTACAAATTTTGAATTTGAAATAGTTTAATTGATTTTTTAAGTTTGCTTTGGTGCACTAGTCATAGTAAAGCACTAGTGAGAGTAAGGTAGCCAGGTAGGAACTGATGAGGTCATGTTTGGGTAGGCAGGCAGGAACTGATGATTGTCATAGAAGTTTTACATACGGATACCAAGTCTCCGGTCACCACGCTGTTGTTTCGACCACCGCTTCGACACCCTGGACCCACATGGCAGTCACCGGACGTCGTTGGACCATGAGGACCGTCGGTCCACACCGAGCTTTACCTTTGCTGGTCCGGTCGCTGAAATTAGGACCGTCGGCGGCTAGTCCAAACAACGACTCAGACCGGGACCGGACTGACCAGGACCGTGTCCACCCTGAGGTGTTGCCAAAACAAACGACGCCGAAGTCCGGCTACCACGACATTCGACTGTGTCAGCCTGACCGCTATGGTGCCGAGCTGCAGTGTGATGACCAGCGCCATTGGCTCAACACCTTTGAGGCGGAGGAGGTCGGAGTTCGAGCCTTCGAAATCGTGTGTTGGAGGCTCGGTCTGCCGCATCATGAGCTTAACTTCTCGAAGATCAAATCCTAGGCGACGGTGGAGTTTGTTTGTTCATCGCTCAACATTCTATCTCGCAAGGAGAAGAGGGATAGATGCATCATCGTGGAGTAGCGGGACACCCGAGAGAGCGATGAGGAGGCAATATCAAGGTTCGTGATGGAAAATCCGCACGTGTACTACGGGGCGGAGTTCTTTCGAAAGATGGACCATGAGCACTAGAGGACGGAGCACAAAGAGGACGAGGCTGGGCCCTCTAGGTTGATCAACGTCTGAATTCGACAATGAGCTTTCGGAAGAGGATGTCCAACACGACGAAGAGGATTCCTGACTGGGAGTATCATGAGTGTGAGAGTGTTGATGAGTAGTTTTTGACGGAGCGCAAAGAGGATGATGTTGGCCCCACCAGGGTGATCAAAGCCAATTCCGACAATAAGGTTTAGCAGGAGGATGCCGAGCATGACATCGAGGGTTCCGACATTGACTGGGAGGACCTTGAGCGTAAGAGTGATGAGGAGTAGTTGTCTAGCATATGTAGTGTCATTGGGTTGTTTAGGAATTTCCCTTGCTATTTTAAAACTTCGAATGTTTGGATGTTTAAATCATTGCATGTTTGAAACTTTGAATGTTTGAAAGTTTGGATCGAAGTACGCAATGCTGCATTAACAAACATAACATGAACACTAACCCAAATAAGACAAAGATCAAACCCTCAAACACATAAAGGTTGGCGATCAAGATGCAGAAAATGTATGTAGGACAGAAGACTGAATATGCAGAATTGTAGTAGGAGTCCAAAGGAAAACAAAACTGACTATGCAGAATTGCAGACTCGTCTATTGCCCAGTGAGCACTTCAAATTGTTACCTCCTTCTGCAATAGGATGCAGCTCACATAGCTAACTCGTACTAGATCCTAGTGCCATGCTTATTCAAGAGTACCTTCAGGTATTTCAGTATTTCATGACCATGACCATACAGAAATGTGCACACCTTCAACATTTTAAATAGAAAATACGGCCAAAACTAGTGCTCAGGGCATCCTTATTTCCATAAACGAAACTGAGTCAAATCTCTTTTCAGAAGAAAAAAAGAGGAAATTGTTCTCCAATACCTGCCTACAAGATGTAGGGTCTTAGTACTGGTTTAATTGCACTGTGTGCTAATCAATGATAAACGCCCACAACCCCATAATTCAAGTATCTGAGACTAGCACTAGCAAGAGCTTAACACCAAAAAATCGCAATTTTGAGCAACATCCCATCCCTATATAAACAATTCGATAATACGCAAGTAAATGAGCAACTAACCATTGGAATGTTCAATGTTGTAGCAAGCTTCAGAGTACAGAAGGCAGGAACTTGCATAACCTGAAATCCAGCTCTATCCATTTTAAATTTTTAACTGATAAAGGAGCAGGCTTCGAAAAGACCATCTTTAGCAGAACCTGTTTACCTTAAATTCCATAGGATTCGCCGCAAAGTTTCCCATAGACAACCAATTTTTTCAAAATGATACGGCACTGCGTTTATGGAAAAAAATCACCTCAATTTCCTGCCAAGCTCCAAGTAAGCAGGTCCAATTTCAACTACACGGTGTTCGCCTTAGCCTTCGACAGCTTCCAACCCAAAGTCCACCCAGCAGAGGGAATGGAAAGACTAAAAAATGTCCACGAATCACCAAGAACTGTACTAGTTAACCCATGCAAAGCTCCGCCAGAAAAAGGAAAACATACGCTGTTGCAGATCAACGACTCGGGCGCGCACAGACCCTAGACGAAAGTACGCGGGCGGTGGCACGGGGGTTACCTCCTTGGGGTGCGAGGAGTAGGGGTGGGAGGCGTAGCGCGGGGCCTCGAGCGCCTCCTCCAGGTCGGGCTGCGTGGCGGCGTCGCGGCCGATCCGCTCCGAGACGTGCAGCCCCCCTGAGGCGACGTCGGGGCCGATGGCCTCGTCCTCCGCCCACGCCATCATCGGAGCGCCGCGCCTCTGCGGGGAGGAGGGGCGAGGGACGGCGGAAAACCCTAGAGCGCAAGTAGTTGTGCACGTTTGACAATTTACATGGGTGGATTTGGTGGAGAAAGAAGGTGGCGGCGGCAGAGGACTCGGGAAGGTACGGGGAAGGAAGGAAAGGAGGTTTCCTTTCTCTCCATCTCTGTTTTACCGAGGGAGGTTACTAATGGCGCACCACCTATAAGTGCGCCATTAGTAACCCTGGTTACTAATGGCGCACCAGCTGGTGGTGCGCCATTAGTACTTTTGCAAAAAAAGTTATAGTAGTGGCGCACTGGGTGAGTGGTGCGCCATTACTAGTTAAACTAGTAATGGCGCACTCTGCCCCGGTGCGCCATTAGTACTTTTGGAAAAAAAGTTTGTTAGTAGTGGTGCACCGTGTGTGTGGTGCGCCATTAGTGTCCATCACACTAATGGCACACCTGCACATGGTGCGCCACTGCTATATAGTAGTGGCGCATCACTTGTCTGCTGCGCCATTAGTGTCTATATTATCTATAGCCCTTTTCCTAGTAGTGAGAAGAAGCTCTCTGGTATTCAGCACCCTAGGAGCAACAGGACTTGGAGGATGGGTTTCAGTGTTATCCCATGAGGAATAAGCTTCGGGCTCTCTGAACTGGCCATCAACGGGCCGACTGCCTTCATCAATGACAGACTTGCCTTTTCCTTCAACAGGCTCGAAAGTCTTCTTGTTGACCCTTAGAGGAGGCATATAATCGATATGGTTGCTGAAATCAGCGTGATAGTTGATGCCTGACCTGTGTCTGATGAATCTCATGATCCATGGAGCGAAAATCTTCAGGTCAAAAAGGGACATAGCATTTTCGTCCAAAGTCCTCAAGAAGAAATCATGGATGTTGATGGGAATGCCATGTGTGATGTTCAAGAGGATATTCTTCATGATGCCTACGACGTCTTCTTCATCATCATGGCCCTTGATTGGCGCACAAACGCTGCAGAGGATTCTGTAAACCGTCCTGGGTTCATATTTCAACTCATGGACCAGGAAGGTTGTTCTTGGTGGTTGCCCCTTAGCCAAAGGCTTCATGAGGACATCCATCAGCTTGTTTTCCATCTCACGTTCATCATACAGCTTTACTGCCTGCTCTGAGGGAATTGACACCGGAAGTTCACGCAGCAGCTCATTGGCAGGAGCCTTGAAGTGTGTGTTCTGCGTCATCCAGTCCAGCACCCATGTGTTGATGTGTGTTGGATCTCCAGAGATGTGCAGAGTTGCATAGAACTGAAGAATGAGTTCACTATTCCAATCACAGATATCTGAGCACATTGGGAGGAGTCCAGCTTCAAAAAGGATGTTGAGGACTGGAGCAAAGCATGGAATTTCTTCAAGGTCAACGTGAGGAATGTGCCTGTGCTGGAAAATCTTGTTTCTTCCACACAATAGAGAGGCATAGTAGTTGAGCTGTGTCCTTGTCCAAAATTTCAAATGCCTGATGCGAGGCTTGTCATAGGGATTTTCTCCGATGAAGAACATGCGTTCTTCAAAGAAGGACTCCTTTTCAAACTTTGGCCGCTTTGAGAACGGTGGACGCTGCATTGGCTGAAGATTTTGCGGCTTGACTTGAGGGGAGACAATCATTGCAGATTCTGGGTTGAGGACGACAAAGGCATTCTCTGGATCTGGTGCATTGTCCTCAGCATGGTCCTCAAGGTGAGGAATTTCATCTGCTTGAGCTTCAGGCTGAGGAGCATGCTCTGGTTGAGGAATCATCAATCGGAGCTTCCTGTTGAGGGTTTTTCTCTGGAGGAGGAATTGGTTCATCCAGAACCTCAGCTTGAGGGTTTTGCTCAGGAGGAGGAATTGGGTCAGCTTGAGCGTCGGGTTGAGGATTTTTCTCAGAATTGTGAATTTCATCAGGCTGAGGATTTTCACTTTGTTTTTCCTCAGCTTGAGGAGCTTGCTTGGTGGAGGAGCCAGATTCATCAGCCGGTGCAGCTGATCCTTGTGCAGTTTCTTCAGGAGGAATGAAGGACTGAGGACTGTCATCAGTGCAAATTTCCTCATCAGTATGTTCCTCAGATTCAGCATTCTTCATTTCCTCATTTGCCCCGTGCTCCTTGTCTTCGCTTTCGAAGAGAGTCATCTCATATGTGGAGCAACATTGAGAGGCACAGGATCCAGAGGTGCATTTTCTTCAAGAGCTTTGAGGCGCTTGGCCTCAGTTGATTCTTCTGCTGATGAAGCTTTTCATTTCTTGGCTTCCTTTTCAGCAGCCCTGGTCTTCTTCACGTCTGATGCAGAAGGAGTCATTTTCTTCACCTTTGAAGCTTTTGGTGAAGGTGTTTTCTCAACTGAAACAGTTTCATCAGCTGGAGGACGGTCATCAGCTGGCTTAGAAGCACCAGCTGGAGCAGAGTCATCAGCTTGCTTAGAAGCAGCTGGAGCAGTTTCACCAGCTATAGCAGAGTCATCGGCTGGATTTTCCTTGACAATTTCCTCAATAGCCGGTTCATCAGCACGACTTACTTGAGGGATTTCCTCAGCATGAGCAGTTTCATCACTTGGTTCTTCAATCAGAGGCTGAGGAGTTGGTACTAGAGGGGCAGCCTTCTTGTTGTACTCATCAACTGCGTTAGTGTCAAATTTTATGAAGTTGTTTTTGAGACTTTGACGATCAGAAAGCTTAGAGTACTTGTCAGTAAAAGTTTTTAATTCAGCCTGTGTTGACACAAGTGCATCAGGCGTCTGGTTGAGGAGATTCTGCCTGAGGAATTTCTCCTTTTTGAGCTTTGCAACCTTAGCATGTTTGGCTTGCTGCTCCTTCCACTTGGCCTCGTTGATGAATGTGGCCACCATGTGGCTGATGCCTTGGGGAAGCTTCAAATCATCGATTGGTGTGTTGGGGTCCTCATACCAGATGTTGATGTAATCCAGGAGGACTTTTGGGTCCATGGCCAGAGGAATGGAGTTGCCAGAAGCTTGAGCTACCCTCTCTTGTTTGTTTCGGATGATGGCTTGCAGAGTGTCATCATCAAATTCATCATTACCTTCTGATGCAGAAGGAACCTTGATGATTTTGCTTGGGCATGGTCTTGTTCCTCTCCCAGCAGTCACCTTAGTCTTCAGGGGAGTCGGTGAAGACTTTGTCTCCGAGCTTGTTGTAGACGGGACTGAGGAGCTGGAGAAAGTAGGTAGTTGCTTCACTATCCTCTTCAGGCTTTGAAGCCTTTGGTGGTGCTGAGGGTTTTGGTGCTGATCCTGTTGCAACTTTCTGAGGCATTTTCTCTTGAGTCTTTGAAGCCTTTGGTTTTGGTGGCACATACTTCATTTGAGGAATGGCCGTACCAGAAGTCTCAGCTGCAGAGGAAGTGGCGGCAGTTGCAGTAGCAGCAGATTCTTCATTGAACTTCCTCACAACAGCTTCTGCTTGCTTCTGAAGTTTTGCCAAGTGTTTTGACTTTTCCTCGGGATAGTCATCAATTGTCTTGAGGCTTGAGGGGTGTGCATCCTGATAATCCTCAAGAGGAGGCTATTTGCCAGGCGGCTTCAGAGCAAATTTCTTCGCATACGTAGGAGTGACGAATCTGTACTCTTTCCACTCCTTAGCCCATCGGCGTTCTATCTTTTGAAGCGTTATCTTTCTCTTGGGCATAGATAGTTGTTCATCAGGAGTGCAGTATTCCAGGTATATATCCTTAGGGATATCTATGGTAGTGTTCTGCTCGAGCTTCTTGCCACCCTTTTGTTTCCTTTCATCTTCCATTTTCTTCAGCTGAGGCTTTTGCTAAGGAAATTGAGCTCTTGAGGATTCTGATGAAACTTGCACATTTTCTTCAAGAAACGCTGCAAATGAGATCAGAACCTAGAGATTCATCAGCTGACATGTTTGTACCTGTGAACAGAGTATAGTTGCCAGGAATTTGGAGAGGTCATATGCGTTCTCAGATTTGATGAAATGAAATTTTTTGAAAGTTGAGGAATTTTACCAGTGGTTGAGAAATTCGGCTAAGCACACTGTTCTTGGGTTCCAGAGTTGTACAGATTCGAAAATTTGCACAATTGAGGAATCTCCTGAAAATCTTAGATGCTTAGTGAAGTTAATCAATAGTTGGGTGATCGGCAGTGTTTGAGGAAAAAGAAACTGATGGATACTTGAGGAAAAACAGATTTCACATCTCTAAGGTAAAATAGTAGATCAAACGAGCCATAAAAATAGGGTTTTTATTTACCCTAGATGGTGCGCACGAAGAACAGAGAAGGGAGTAGCAGTAGATGATCTTCGTTGCCAGTTCAATGCACCCTAACTCGGCAACAGAGGACACCTACGGCGGCGGCGGACGAAGATGGTCCGGTTCTAGCGTGGTTTCGGCGACGGAGAGGTCGAGGCAGTCAAGCTCTTCTTCGCCGGTGTCGAGACTTCTAGCGGTGGCGCTAGGGCTTTTGAGATTTCCTGTAGCAGGAGGGCGATGGGACGAAGAAGATTTTACTGAAGGGAGATGAGGACATATTTATAGCCAAGTGGTAACTGTTAGCGCGAAAATTTCGGACCAAATAGCCCCTGCCTCTACGTCTCCGCAGGACACATGTAGCCCACGACCGAAGCGGTGGAGATCTTGGTTATCCGATCGGGGAAAGTGGGGTTCAGTTAAAAATATATTTTTGAAGATTTGAGGATTTTGTTACGAAATCATCAGCTGACAAGAACGCAGTGAGGATTCCGAACAAAGTTTCAAGTAGAACGCATATGAAGAATTGAATAGACTGGGTGAGAGTAGCATAGAGGGAAAGTAGGGTCCGATCACATTCACTTAGATGAAATATCAAATTGAAGAAATAGCTATAAGTGAATGCTGCTGAGGACTTGAAATAAGAGTCTATCTAGGTAAACGAAAATCATCAAGTGTTTTTGAGGAATTTTGTTTAACTTGAGGATTTTGTGACAGAGCGTCATGATGATGAATTTCAGTTTTGAAGAAAAACAAGTTTGAAGAACAACTGTTTTGAAGAAAATCGACTTTTGAAGACATTCAGCTTTGAAGAAATTCAACTTGAGGAATTTCAAGTTGGGTGGTGGCGTGACCCACCATATAAGAACGTTGATTACAGACGCCGCGTACAATTGTCGTAGGGCCTGAGAATCGAATTCTTCGTTGATTTCCTCACACTAAGAGTGATTTTCTTCAGTGGTTGAAGAATATCGATTCATCGTGTGTTGCACATCTAAGTCATCAATTTTGCATAAGTGTTAGGATGTGTGCATGTTTTTACAAAACATTTGAAGATTCTAAGATATTTAGCTCACACCGCAACTTGCAAAATCTTTTCTCATCCAAGGGCTTAGTGAAGATATCTACCAGTTGATCGTCAGCCTTCACATGATCGATGAGGATATTGCCCTTGAGGACATGATCCCGAAGAAAATGATGAAGAATCTGGATGTGCTTAGTCTTCGAGTGTTGTACTGGGTTGTATGCAATCTTGATTGCACTCTCATTGTCGCAGTAGAGAGGCACATTCTTCATGTTGATGTCGTAGTCCTTAAGGGTTTGCTTCATCCATAGCAACTGAGCACAGCATGAACCAGCAGCAATGTACTCAGCTTCGACAGTGGAGAGTGAAACGCAGTTCTGCTTCTTTGAGGACCAACAAACTAGTGATCTTTCGAGGAAATCACATGTGCCAGAGGTTGACTTGCGATCCACACGGTCACCAACATAGTCAGAATCAGAATATCCCACAAGATGAAGATTTGAGCCCTTGGGGTACCATAATCCTAGTGTTGGTGTGTGAGCTAAGTATCGAAGAATATGCTTCACAGCCTTATGGTTTGATTCCTTCGTTTTTGCTTGAAAACGTGCACACATGCAAACACTAAGCATTATATCTGGCCTACATTCACATCAATATAGTAAAGAGCCAATCATAGAGCGATATACCTGCTGATCGAATTCTTTACCATTTTCGTCAGTGCAGAGGTGGTCGTTGGTAGGCATTGGAGTCTTGGCACCTTTGCATTCATGCATGCCGAATTTCCTCAGAACATCCTTGAGGTATTTCTCCTGTGATATGAAGATTCCATTGCGTTGTTGACGAATTTGAAGACCTAAGAAGAATTTCAGCTCCCCCATTATAGACATCTGATATTCTTCACTCATCATGTAAGCAAATTCATCACTGTAACGTTTGATAGTACAACCAAATATGATGTCATCGACATATATCTCGCACACAAATAGTTCATTATCATAGGATTTAGTGAAAAGAGTTGGATCGAGTGAACCAGGTTTGAAGCCTTTCTTCATGAAGAATTCCTTCAATGTATCATACCATGCCCGAGGGGCTTGCTTGAGACCATAGAACGCCTTTTTAAGTCTGACGACTTTGTGTGGATTCTTTGGATCCTCAAAACCTGGGGGCTGAGCAACATATACTTTCTTCCTAAAGCTTACCATTGAGGAATGCACTTTTCACATCCATTTGATATAAGATGATGTTATGATGATTAGCATAAGCAAGTAGTATTCGAATAGCTTCAAGTCTAGCAACAGGTGCAAAAGTTCCATCGAAATCTATTCCTTCAACCTGTGTGTAGCCTTGGGCTACAAGTCGTGCCTTATTCCTCACCACTTGACCATCCTCGTCTTGCTTGTTTCGGAAAATCCACTTGGTGCCGATGATATTGTGCTTGCGAGAATCTGGTCGTTTGACGAGCTCCCATGCGTCGTTCAGCTTGAATTGAAGAAGTTCGTCTTGCTTGGCTTGGATCCACTCCGGTTCGAGGAAAGCCTCAGCAACTTTTGAAGGTTCTGTGATCGATACAAAGGAGAAATGCCCACAAAAGTTAACTAAGTGTGAAGCTTTTGAGCGAGTGAGAGGACCTGGCGTGTTGATGTCATTGAGGCTTTTGTCAAGTTCTACTCATTTGCAATCCTCGCATGAGCTGGTTGAGGATTTCGTCTGGGCTGAGGAATTGGTTCTGGAGCAATTTCCTCAAGAGCATCTTCTTGATTTTCATCTGTGCCGGGAATGATTTCTTCATCAATTTCCTCAGTGGGAACAATGTCTTCAGTAGCTTTGAGCTTTATTTCTTCCTCAGGAGATAGCTTATCTGGATCAGGAGGCAATTGCTCTCTTTGCGAGCCATTAGTTACATCGAACCGCACATCTACAGTCTCAACAACCTTGTTGTGATAGTTGTTGAAGACTGTGTAGGTGTGCGAGTCCTTTCCATAACCGAGCATAAAACACTCATGTGCCTTAGGTGCAAATTTTGAGCCATGGTGAGGATCTCAAATCCAACATTTTGCACCGAAGACTTCGAAATAACTTACATTGGGTTTCTTGTCAGTGAGGTGTTCATATGAGGTTTTCTTGAGGAATTTGTGAAGATATACCCTGTTGATGATATGGCTGTAGGGGAACGTCGCATGGGAAACAAAATTTTTCCTACGCGCACGAAGACCTATCATGGTGATGTCCATCTACGAGAGGGGATGAGTGATCTACGTACCCTTGTAGATCGTACAGCAGAAGCGTTAGTGAATGCGGTTGATTTAGTGGAACGTCCTCACGTCCCTCGATCCGCCCCGCGAACAATCCCGCGATCAGTCCCACGATCTAGTACCGAACGGACGGCACCTCCGCGTTCAGCACACGTACAGCTCGACGATGATCTCGGCCTTCTTGATCCAGCAAGAGAGACGGAGAGGTAGAAGAGTTCTCCGGCAGCGTGACGGCGCTCCGGAGGTTGGTGATGACCTTGTCTCAGCAGGGCTTCGCCCGAGCTCCGCAGAAACACGATCTAGAGGAAAAACCGTGGAGGTATGTGGTCGGGCTGCCGTGGAAAAGTCGTCTCAAATCAGCCCTAAAACCTCCGTATATATAGGTGGGAGGGAGGGGACCTTTCCTTGGGGCTCAAGGAGCCCCAAGGGGGTCGGCCGAGTCCAAGGGGGGAGGACTCCCCCCCCCCCAAACCGAGTTGGACTTGGTTTGGTGGGAGGGAGTCCCCCTTCCTTCCCACCTCTTCCTTTTTTTTCTCTTGATTTTATCTTCTTGGCGCATAGAGCCCTTTTGGGCTGTCCCACCAGCCCACTAAGGGCTGGTGTGCCACCCTCAAGGCCTATGGGCTTCCCCGGGGTGGGTTCCCCCCCCCCCCCCCGATGAACTCCCGGAACCCATTCGTCATTCCCGGTACATTCCCGGTAACTCCGAAAACCTTCTGGTAATCAAATGAGGTCATCCTATATATCAATCTTCGTTTCCAGACCATTTCGGAAACCCTCGTGATGTCCGTGATCTCATCCGGTACTCCAAACAACATTCGGTAACCAACCATATAACTCAAATACGCATAAAACAACGTCGAACCTTAAATGTGCAGACCCTGCGGGTTCGAGAACTATGTAGACATGACCCGAGAGACTCCTCGGTCAATATCCAATAGCGGGACCTGGATGCCCATATTGGATCCTACATATTCTACGAAGATCTTATCGTTTGAACCTCAGTGCCAACGATTCATATAATCCCGTATGTCATTCCCTTTGTCCTTCGGTATGTTACTTGCCCGAGATTCGATCGTCAGTATCCGTATACCTATTTCAATCTCGTTTACCGGCAAATCTCTTTACTCGTTCCGTAATACAAGATCCCGCAACTTACACTAAGTTGCATTGCTTGCAAGGCTTGTGTGTGATGTTGTATTACCGAGTGGGCCCCGAGATACCTCTCCGTTCACACGGAGTGACAAATCCCAGTCTTGATCCATACTAACTCAACTAACACCTTCGGAGATACCTGTAGAGCATCTTTATAGTCACCCAGTTACGTTGCGACGTTTGATACACACAAAGCATTCCTCCGGTGTCAGTGAGTTATATGATCTCATGGTCATAGGAATAAATACTTGACACGCAGAAAACAGTAGCAACAAAATGACACGATCAACATGCTACGTCTATTAGTTTGGGTCTAGTCCATCACGTGGTTCTCCTAATGACGTGATCCAGTTATCAAGCAACAACACCTTGTTCATAATCAGAAGACACTGACTATCTTTGATCAACTGGCTAGTCAACTAGAGGCTTGCTAGGGATGGTATTTTGTCTATGTATCCACACATGTAAATGAGTCTTCATTCAATACAATTATAGCATGGATAATAAACGATTATCTTGATACAGGAATTATAATAATAACTATATTTATTATTGCCTCTAGGGCATAATTCCAACAGTCTCCCACTTGCACTAGAGTCAATAATCTAGCCCTCACATCACCATGTGAATTACATTGTAATAAATCTAACACCCATACAGTTCTGGTGTTGATCATGTTTTGGCCGTCGAAGAGGGTTAGTCAGCGGGTCTGCTACATTCAGATCCGTGTGCACTTTGCATATATTCACGTCCTCTCCCTCGACGTAGTCGCGGATGAGGTTGAAGCGTCGTTTGATGTGTCTGGTCTTCTTGTGAAACCACGGTTCCTTTGCTAAGGCAATGGCACCAGTGTTGTCACAGAACAAGGTTATTGGATTCAGTGCGCTTGGCACCACTGCAAGATCCGTCATGAACTGCTTCATCCAGACACCCTCCTTAGCCGCCTCCGAGGCAGCCATGTACTCCGCTTCACATGTAGAATCTGCTACGACGCTTTGCTTGGAACTGCACCAGCTTACTGCACCCCCATTAAGAATAAATAGGTATCCGGTTTGCGACTTAGAGTCGTCCGGATCTGTGTCAAAGCTTGCATTGACGTAACCTTTTACGGCGAGCTCTTCGTCACCTCCATACACGAGAAACATCTCCTTAGTCCTTTTCAGGTACTTCAGGATATTCTTGACCGCTGTCCAGTGATCCACTCCTGGATTACTCTGGAACCTACCTGCCATACTTATGGCCAGGCTAACATCCGGTCTAGTGCACAACATCGCATACATGATAGAACCTATGGCTGAAGCATAGGCGACGGAGCGCATATCCTCTCTATCTTCATCAGTTGCTGGGCACTGAGTCTTACTCAATCTCGTACCTTGTAGAACTGGCAAGAACCCTTTCTTGGACTGTTCCATTTTGAACCTCTTCAAAACTTTATCAAGGTATGTGCTTTGTGAAAGTCCTATGAGGTGTTTTGATCTATCCCTATAGATCTTAATGCCTAGAATGTAAGCAGCTTCTCCTAGGTCCTTCATAGAGAAACTTTTATTCAAGTAATCCTTTATGCTCTCTAAAAACTCTACGTTGTTTCCAATCAGTAATATGTCATCCACATATAATATTAGAAACGCCACAGAGCTCCCACTCACTTTCTTGTAAATACAATATTCTCCAACCACTTGTATAAACCCAAATGCTTTGATCACCTTATCAAAGCGTTTGTTCCAACTCCGAGATGCTTGCACCAGTCCATAAATGGATCGCTGGAGCTTGCACACCTTGTTAGCATTCTTAGGATCGACAAAACCTTCGGGTTGTATCATATACAATTCTTCTTTAAGGAAACCGTTAAGGAACGCCGTTTTGACATCCATCTGCCAGATTTCATAATCGAAAAATGCAGCTATTGCTAACATGATTCTGACGGATTTAAGCATCGCTACGGGTGAGAAAGTCTCATCGTAGTCAACTCCTTGAACTTGTGAAAAACCCTTTGCCACAAGTCGAGCTTTATAAACGGTCACATTACCGTCAGCGTCCGTCTTCCTCTTAAAGATCCATTTGTTCTGAATGGCCTTGCGGCCCTCAGGCAGTACCTCCAAAGTCCACACTTTGTTCTCATACATGGATCCTATCTCGGACTTCATGGCTTCCAGCCATTTGTTGAAATCTGGGCCCACCATTTCTTCTTCATAATTCGCAGGTTCATTGTTGTCTAACAACATGATTGATAAGACGGGATTACGGTACCACTCTGGAGCAGCACGTGGTCTCGTCGACCTGCGTGGTTCGACAGAAACTTGAATTGGAGTTTCATGATCATCATCATTAACTTCCTCTTCAACCGGCGTCGCAATGACAGAGGTTTCCCCTTGCCCTGCGCCACCATCCAGAGGGATGAGAGGTTCAACAACCTCGTCAAGTTCTATCTTCCTCCCACTCAATTCTCTCGAGAGAAACTCCTTCTCTAGAAAAGCTCCATTTTTAGCAACAAACACTTTGCCCTCGGATTTGAGATAGAAGGTGTACCCAACTGTCTCTTTCGGGTAACCTATGAAGACGCACTTTTCCGCTTTGGGTTCCAGCTTTTCAGGCTGCGGCTTTTTGACATAAGCATCACATCCCCAAACTTTAAGAAACGACAACTTTGGCCTTTTGCCATACCACAGTTCGTATGGTGTCGTCTCAACGGATTTTGATGGTGCCCTATTTAAAGTGAATCCAGCTGTTTCTAATGCATAGCCCCAAAATGATAACGGCAAATCAGTAAGAGACATCATAGATCGCACCATTTCTAATAGAGTACGATTACGACGTTCGGACACACCATTACGCTGTGGTGTTCCAGGCGGTGTTAACTGTGAAACAATTCCACATTGCCTTAAGTGAGCACCAAACTCGAAACTCAGATATTCACCCCCACGATCAGACCGTAGGAACTTGATCTTCTTGTTACGATGATTTTCCACTTCACTCTGAAATTGCTTGAACTTTTCAAATGTTTCAGACTTGTGCTTCATCAAGTAGACATAACCATATCTACTTAAATCGTCATTGAAGGTGAGAAAATAACGATATCCGCCGCATGCCTCCACGCTCATCGGACCACACACATCGGTATGTATGATTTCCAACAAGTCACTTGCACACTCCATTGTTCCTGAGAACGGAGTCTTAGTCATCTTGCCCATGAGGCATGGTTCGCACGTGTCAAGTGAATCAAAGTCAAGTGACTCCAAAAGTCCATCAGCATGGAGTTTCTTCATGCGCTTTACACCAATATGACCTAAGCGGCAATGCCACAAAAATATGGCGCTATCATTGTTAACTCTAACTCTTTTGGTCTCAATGTTATGTATATGCGTATCGCTATCAAGATTCAATATGAACAATCCTCTCACATTCGGTGCATGACCATAAAAGATGTTACTCATAGAAATAGAACAACCATTATTCTCTGACTTAAAAGAGTAACCGTCTCGCAATAAACAAGATCCAGATATAATGTTCATGCTCAACGCAGGCACTAAATAACAATGATTTAAGTTCATCACTAATCCTGACGGTAACTGAAGTGACACTGTGCCGACGGCGATTGCATCAACCTTGGAACCATTTCCTACGCGCATCGTCACTTCATCTTTCGCCAGCCTTCGCCTATTCCGCAGTTCCTGTTTCGAGTTGCAAATACGAGCAACAGAACCGGTATCGAATACCCGGGCACTACTACGAGAGCCGGTTAAGTACACATCAATAACATGTATATCAAATATACCTGATTCTTCTTTGCCCGCCTTCTTATCTGCCAGATACTTGGGGCAATTGCGCTTCCAGTGACCCATACCCTTGCAATAGTAACACTCCGTTTCCGGCTTAGGTCCAGCTTTGGGTTTCTTCGTCGGATTGGCAACAGGCTTGCCGCTCTTCTTCGAATTGCCCTTCTTGCCTTTGCCGTTTCTCTTGAAACTAGTGGTCTTATTCACCATCAACACTTGATGCTCTTTACGGAGTTCAGACTCTGCGACTTTCAGCATTGCAAACAACTCGCCGGGAGACCTGTTCATCCCTTGCATGTTGTAGTTCAACATAAAGCCTTTATAGCTTGGCGGCAGTGATTGAAGGATTCTGTCAGTGATAGCTTCTTGCGGGAGTTCAATCCCCAGCTCAGCTAGACGGTTTGAGTACCCAGACATTTTGAGCACATGTTCACTGATAGATGAATTTTCCTCCATCTTGCAAGCATAGAATTTATCGGAGGTCTCATACCTCTCGATCCGGGCGTTCTTCTGAAAGATAAACTCCAACTCCTGGAACATCTCAAATGCTCCATGACGCTCAAAGCGATGTTGAAGTCCCGGTTCTAAGCCATACAAGACTGCACATTGAACTATTGAGTAGTCCTCCTTACGTGCTAACCAAGCGTTCTTAACATCCTGATCAGCCGTAGCGGGTGGTTCATATCCTATCGCAGCATTAAGGACATAATCCTTCTTCCCAGCTTGTAAGATTAGCTTAAGATTACGAGCCCAGTCTACAAAGTTGCTTCCATCATCTTTCAACTTAGCTTTCTCTAGGAACGTATTAAAATTCAGGATGACTGTCGCTTGAGCCATGATCTACAACACAAATATATTCAAAGTGGACTTAGACTATGTTCAAGATAATTAGAGTTTAACTTAATCAAATTATTCGCTAAACTCCCACTCAAAAAGTACATCTCTCTAGTCATTTGAGTGGTTCATGATCCACTTACACTAGCTCAAGTCCGATCATCACGTGAGTTGAGTATAGTTTCAGTGGTAAGCATCCCTATGCTAATCATATCATCTATATGATTCATGATCGACCTTTTGGTCTGATGTGTTCCGAGGCCATGTCTGCACATGCTAGGCTCGTCAAGCTTAACCCGAGTGTTCCGCGTGCGCAACTGTTTTGCACCCGTTGTATGTGAACGTTGAGTCTATCACACCCGATCATCACGTGGTGTCTCGAAACGACGAACTGTAGCAACGGTGCACAGTCGGGGAGAACACAATTTCGTCTTGAAATTTTAGTGAGAGATCACCTCATAATGCTACCGTCGTTCTAAGCAAAATAAGGTGCATAAAAGGATTAACATCACATGCAATTCATAAGTGACATGATATGGCCATCATCACGTGCTTCTTGATCTCCATCACCAAAGCACCGGCACGATCTTCTTGTCACTGGCGCCACACCATGATCTCCATCAACGTGTTGCCCTCGGGGTTGTCGTGCTACTCATGCTATTACTACTAAAGCTACATCCTAGCAAAATAGTAAACGCATCTGCAAGCACACACGTTAGTACAAAGACAACCCTATGGCTCCTGCCGGTTGCCGTACCATCGACGTGCAAGTCGATATTCCTATTACAACATGATCATCTCATACATCCAATATATCACATCACATCATTGACCATATCACATCATAAGCATACCCTGCAAAAACAAGTTAGACGTCCTCTAATTTTGTTGTTGCATGTTTTACGTGGTGACCATGGGTATCTAGTAGGATCGCATCTTACTTACGCAAACACCACAACGGAGATATATGAGTTGCTATTTAACCTCATCCAAGGACCTCCTCGGTCAAATCCGATTCAACTAAAGTTGGAGAAACCGACACTTGCCAGTCATCTTTGAGCAACGGAGTTACTCGTAGCGATGAAACCAGTCTCTCGTAAGTGTACGAGTAATGTCGGTCCAAGACGCTTCAATCCAACAATACCGCGGAATCAAGAAAAGACTAAGGAGGGCAGAAAAACGCACATCACCGCCCACAAAAACTTTTGTGTTCTACTCGAGAAGACATCTACGCATGAACCTAGCTCTGATACCACTGTAGGGGAACGTCGCATGGGAAACAAAAATTTTCCTACGCGCACGAAGACCTATCATGGTGATGTCCATCTACGAGAGGGGATGAGTGATCTACGTACCCTTATAGATCATACAGCAGAAGCGTTAGTGAACGCGGTTGATGTAGTGGAACGTCCTCACGTCCCTCGATCCGCCCCGCGAACAATCCCGCGTTCAGTCCCACGATCTAGTATCGAACGGAAGGCACCTCCGCGTTCAGCACACGTACAGCTCGACGATGATCTTGGCCTTCTTGATCCAGCAAGAGAGACGGAGAGGTAGAAGAGTTCTCCGGCAGCGTGACGGCGCTCCGGAGGTTGGTGATGACCTTGTCTCAGCAGGGCTCCGCCCGAGCTCCGCAGAAACACGATCTAGAGGAAAAACCGTGGAGGTATGTGCTCGGGCTGCCGTGGAAAAGTCGTCTCAAATCAGCCCTAAAACCTCGGTATATATAGGTGGGAGGGAGGGGACCTTGCCTTGGGGCTCAAGGAGCCCCAAGGGGGTCGGCCGAGTCCAAGGGGGGAGGACTCCCCCCCCAAACCGAGTTGGACTTGGTTTGGTGGGAGGGAGTCCCCCTTCCTTCCCACCTCCTCCTTTTTTTCTCTTGATTTTCTCTTCTTGTTGCATAGAGCCCTTTTGGGCTGTCCCACCAGCCCACTAAGGGCTGGTGTGCCACCCTCAAGGCCTATGGGCTTCCCCGGGGTGGGTTCCCCCCCCCCCCCCCCCCGGTGAACTCCCGGAACCCATTCGTCATTCCCAGTACATTCCCGGTAACTCCGAAAACCTTCCGGTAATCAAATGAGGTCATCCTATATATCAATCTTCGTTTCTGGACCATTCCGGAAACCCTCGTGACGTCCGTGATCTCATCCGGACTCCGAACAACATTCGGTAACCAACCATATAACTCAAATACGCATAAAACAACGTCGAACCTTAAGTGTGCTGACCCTGCGGGTTTGAGAACTATGTAGACATGACCCGAGAGACTCCTCGGTCAATATCCAATAGCGGGACCTGGATGCCCTTATTGGATCCTACATATTCTACAAAGATCTTATCGTTTGAACCTCAGTGCCAAGGATTCATATAATTCCGTATGTCATTCCCTTTGTCCTTCGATATGTTACTTGCCCGAGATTCGATCGTCAGTATCCGTATACCTATTTCAATCTCGTTTACCGGCAAATCTCTTTACTCGTTCCGTAATACAAGATCCCGCAACTTACACTAAGTTACATTGCTTGCAAGGCTTGTGTGTGATGTTGTATTACCGAGTGGGCCCCGAGATACCTCTCCGTTCACACGGAGTGACAAATCCCAGTCTTGATCCATACTAACTCAACTAACACCTTCGGAGATACCTGTAGAGCATCTTTATAGTCACCCAGTTACGTTGCGATGTTTGATACACACAAAGCATTCCTCCGGTGTCAGTGAGTTATATGATCTCATGGTCATAGGAATAAATACTTGACACGCAGAAAACAGTAGCAACAAAATGACACGATCAACATGCTACGTCTATTAGTTTGGGTCTAGTCCATCACGTGATTCTCCTAATGACATGATCCAGTTATCAAGCAACAACACCTTGTTCATAATCAGAAGACACTGACTATCTTTGATCAACTGGCTAGTCAACTAGAGGCTTGCTAGGGATGGTATTTTGTCTATGTATCCACACATGTAAATGAGTCTTCATTCAATACAATTATAGCATGGATAATAAACGATTATCTTGATACAGGAATTATAATAATAACTATATTTATTATTGCCTCTAGGGCATAATTCCAACAATGGCATGCAGTGTTGATTGCTTCAGGCCAAAAGCGACGAGGAGTCTGATATTCTTCAAGCATGGTTCTTGACATCTCAACCAGAGTCCTGTTCTTCCTTTTGACGACACCATTCTCTTGAGGAGTATAAGGAGGACACAATTCGTGGGTAATACCAAGTTCATCAAGATAATTATCAAGACCAGTGTTTTTGAACTCTGTTCCATTATCACTCCTGATGTGTTTGATCTTGATGCCGAAGTTCGTCGAGGCCCTTGAGGAAAATCGTTTGAAGACTTCCTGCACTTCAATTTTATATAAAATGATATGCACCCATGTCTATCTGGAATAATCATCAACTATGACAAAGCCATATAAAGATGCTGCATTTTTTAGTGTGGCATAATGAGTAGGTCCAAATAGGTCCATGTGAAGCAATTCAAATGGACGAGTAGTGGTCATGATAGTCTTCGAGGGGTTCTTGGATCTGATCATTTTCCCAGATTCACAAACACCGCAGAGGTGGTCCTTGAGGAATTTGACTGATTCGATGCTGATGACATGCTTCTTCTTCACGAGCGTGTGCAAATTCCTCATGCCTGCATGACCGAGTCTTTAATGCCACACACACCCTTCTGAGGTTTTTGCTAGTAAGCAAGTGGCTGGTTGAGGACCTGTAGAGAAATCAACAATGTACAAATCCCCTCTTCTAACACCTTCAAATACTTTGGATCTGTCAGATTCCATGATAACAACACATCTATATCTTCCAAAGATAACAATCATATCATGATCACAAAGCATTGAGACTAACATGAGATTAAATCCAAGGGATTCAACAAGCATTACTTTGTCCATGTGCCTATCCTTGGAAATAGCCACTTTGCCAAGTCCCAATACCTTGCTTTTACCTTTGTCAGCATATGTGATTTGCTTCACGGGTGATGGAGTTAGTGGCATATTCATCAGCAAGCTTTTATCACCAGTCATGTGATGTGTGCAGCCACTATCAAGAACCCACTCAGTACTCTTGGGTTTGTCATCCTGCAGATGAATTAGTACAGCTTACCATCTCATATGCTTCAGACTTGAAGAATATGATATCAATTTCATCAGATAGGAATTTCATCATAAACAGAATTATGAGGACGTGTGAAATATTTCTATTTCATCAATATTAGCTTGTGTCCTATCAAGCAATTTCCTCAGGTCTCCAGAAAATTCTTCACATGATGGTTTTCATCTCAAGACCTGACCTGCAGAAGTGATTAGTTCAATTTCTTCACCACCCACATCTAAAGGGGTGGTAAAGCATTCATCATCCTGCGAGCACCATATGAGAAGGGGGCCATTGAAGCTAATGCACTTCTTCTAACAGTAGGTTGATTAAAGTACTCAAATGAATATGCAGAGAATTTATTTGAGGATTTATGAACATAATGATTTGAAGAATAACGCTCATATTCATATTCCTTGTAATTTCCGTGCATTTTAGAACCATTAGCACGGGTACGAGCATAGTTTTGACCAGTTGAGGATTTTGATCCTCTTGAAGACTTTGGTCCTCCTGAGGAATTTGATCCCGGGTTCAAATTCTTCATAGGTGGTGTCATGAGGACATTCACCTGAAGATTTTCAAGGCAACTTTCGGGAACCCAGATTTTCCTCAGGGGAGGGCCATTCCTCCAGTTAGTTCCAACATATCGAGAAAATACTTCACCAGATTGATTTTTGAACAGTTTATAGTTGGAGTCAAATGACTCATCTGAGGAATAGGATAATTCACATGAAAAGCCTGTTAGATTGGATGGATCAAAAGGAGTCCCAGTAGCAGCAACCCATGAGGTTTTGGGATACTGCTCAGGTTTCCAATAAGATCCATCAGCATTAAATTTCCTCTCAAAGGCAATTCCTTCTTTCCTCGGGTTCCTGTTCAAGATCTGCTTTTGAGCACATCACAAAGGGTTTGATGTCCTTTGAGACTTTTGTATATGCATGTCACATACAATTCCTTCAGCCCTGCATTTTCATCAGTGACATTTGTGTTTTCCTCAAGTGAGGAATTTGACACTACAGGAGCAGTTGAAGAATTTGTAGCAATTGAAGCATTTGATGATTCTGGTAAAGAATTAGCAGTTTCACGTTCGATACATTTAAGACATGGAGGAATGAATTCAGCTTGAGCAACACTGATCTGTTGAGCTAGTAATGAATCATTTTCCATACGAAGATCATCATGAGAAATCCTTAGCTTCTCTAGATCAAGCTTCCTTTGAAGAAATTCATAGGAAATTTTCTCATGATCAGCGAGGAGTGTACCACGACGATCTTGAAGATTATCAAATCCGTACTGAAGACTTTTCATATCTTGAGTGAGGATTTGAGTAAGATTCATTTCATCATTCAACAGATCATCGCTTCTATCTAGCAGTTTCTGAAGCTTTTCCAGGGTAGCTTGTTGTTATGTGGCAATGATAGCAAGTTTACTGTAACTGGGTGTTTTATAATCATCACGTTCACAGTCACTTGAATTAGAGGAGCGAGCATCATTCGGTACCTTTGAACCTTTTGTCATGAAGCAATAGGTTGGAGCGAAGTCATCAGCATAGTCATCAGTGTGGATGGTGTTATCATTTTCTTCAGTGTTGAAGATTGACTTGCTCACGAATGTGGTTGCAAGGGCAAGACTAGCGTGTCCGGATTCTGAGTCTTCATCAAAACCCTCCTCTTCATCACATTCCTCGGATTCTACCTCGGAATCCATTTCCTTGCCAATAAGTGCCCGAGCCTTTCTGAAACTAGTCTTCTTGTGCGATGAGGACTTTGAAGATGAGGATTTTGAAGATTTCTTCTTTTTCTTCGAGTCATCAGAACTTCCATCCTTGTATTTCTTCTTCTTTGATTCCTTTCCCCAACGAGGACAATCAGCAATGTAGTGACCTGATTTCTTGCATTTGTGGTAGGTTCTTTTCTTGTAGTCCTCAGATGAAGATTCTGATTTCCTCATGTCTCTTCTTGAAGATTTACCGAACTGGCCACGTCGTGTAAACCTCTGTAATTTCCTCACGAGCATTGCAAGCTCCTATCCAAATTCTTCAGGATCACCAATGCTACCATCCGAGTCTTCTTCTTCAGATGAGGAAATTGTTTGGCCTTAAGTGCACGTGGTCTAGAATAGCTTGGTCCATATAGATCTCTCTTTTCTTCTTGTTGGAATTCATGAGTATTGAGTCTTTCGAGTATATCAGCTGGATCAAGCATCTTGTAGTCTGGTCTTTCTTGAATCATCAGAACTAAAGTATCAAATGAAGAATCCAAAGATCTTAGCAATTTCTTCACAACTTCGTGATCAGTAATGTCTCGAGCTCCCAGTGCTTGCAGTTCATTTGATATGTCACTGAGGCGATCAAAAGTATCTTGGCAGCTTTCATTGTCAAACCTCTTGAAGCGATTGAAGAGATTGCGAAGAACATCAACACGAGAATCACGTTGGGTTGATACTCCTTCATTCACTTTGGATAGCCTTTCCCAGATAAGTTTTGCTAAGCCCAAAGCACTTACTCTGCCATACTGGCCCTTGCTCAGATGGCCACACATGATATTATTCGCTTGAGAATCAAGTTGCTTGAATTTCTTCACATTAGCAGGAGAGATAGTAGTAGTGACGATAGGGACGCCATGTTCCACAATATACCAGAGATCATTGTCAATAGCTTGTAGATGCACCTGCATCTTGGTCTTCCAGAAGGGAAAGTCCATTCCTTCGAAAGTAGGACATGCTGCAGTAACTTTAATCATTCCTACGGTCGACATAACTAAAATTCCAGGTGGTTAGACCAAAATCACACAGAACAAGGGAGTACCTCTCTCTGATACCAATTGAAAGTGCGTTATATCAACTAGAGGGGGGTGAATAGGAGATTTTTAGAATTTCATCACTGAGGCGATTCCTTTTGAGGAAATTCCTCACAGATGACTAACTTACAGCAGAATCAGCAAAGGATGAGGAGTGCAAAGTATCACTACAACAATTTTTCAAGATGAAGGATATGAAAAGAGTTTGCTCAGTATGTAGGCACGCATAAAATAGATGAGGATTAACTTGCGTGATGAATTTGGGGTTGAGGAATTTCAGAGAAAGTCTTCAGCAAATTCTTCAAACAGTCACAGTGAAAATCATCAACACACAATCTGACGAATATAAAGAGTTGAGGAAATAGAACCCGTTTCACAGTGAAGACAGTGGTTGATGACCCAGTTCCAACTACTGTGACAATTGTACATCTGATTTGGAGCGGCTTGGTATTGAAACCAAAGGACACACAGTCCCGGGACACACAGTCCCTACCGTATTCTCCTTGGGCGAAGAACACATAGTCCTCACCCAACACTCGTGGTAAGTCTTCAGGGCAGACTTCCAAACCCTCACAAACTTGGTCACCTGGCGATCCACAATTGACTTATGGATTGCTCTAGACCATGAGGCCTAACCATCAGGAGGATGCACAGTCCTCAAAGGTAAAAGGCTTCAGTCCCACACAGGAACAACTTCTTCAGTGATGCTCAATCACTTGGTTTTTGGTTTGTGGTTTGGTGTTTGGGGTATTTCCTCACTGATGAATTACTCTCGAAGACTCTGAGGAATTTGGGTTGCTCTTATGACAAGTGTCAGTTTCTAAGGGAGAAGCCAACCAGCTAATGGTTGTGGGGGCGGCTATTTATAGCCTGGGAGCATCCCGACACGATTTGACATTAATGCCCTTAAATAATATGACCGTTGGTGTGGATAAGATCAATGATGTGGCGTGGCTATCGATAACGGTCGGGACCCTCAACTGTGAGAGTCCTCATGTCTCTCATATTCCTCACTTGAGGCTTTTGGTCGGATTAGGCTTGGGTTGAGCATCATGAGGAAATTCATTCCAGTGTGTTACCTCGACCCCCTTTAACAGTACGGTGTTCCTATTACTCAAGTGTGAAGAAAATAAAACAGAAAGGATAAACCTTCATGCTTCAAAGTCTTCAGATTGATTTTCTTCAGGACACACCTCATTCCTCAATTTCAATATCTTCATGAGGAATATCAATTTCATCGCAGATTCCTCGCGATTCAATTCTTCAGCTTCAGGCCAATTTCTTCAACCGAAGATATACATTTTTAGGGGTCGATATTCATCAAATATATCAAACTCCTGAGCGACTTATAGATCATGTGTACACTTATAAACACATTAGATACTTAACCTATAAGTCTTCAAACCACCAAAATCACTAAGGGGCACTAGATGCACTTACAATCCCCCCCTTTTTGGTGGTTGATGACAATTAGGTTAAGTCTTCAACAGGGATCAAAAATATGAAGTGTAAATACTCATTTGAGGAATTTGAAATCAAGATTCAGAGAGACTCCCCCTGAAGATGTGCATATCTTGAGGATTTTGCTTTTCACAGCAAATGCACATTGATGATTTATATCATGGAGATCTCCCCCTGAGTCTTGTAAATCATGCATACATGTAAAATATCATATGAAGAAAATGAAAATGCATGATGAAAAATGGTATCTGACAAATTCTAGCATGCGTGCATTAAAACTTGAGGAATAAGCATGCGAAGAAAAACGTTCAAAAGCGTCAGAGTACCATCGGGCTTAAGTTACAACTCAATACATAAGAACTTCAGAAGAGCCAAGAGTTTGTAACTTAAATATAGTTCATAAGCCCCAAAAATATCCCGCTTGAAGACTAACTCTCAAGTTTCTCCACCTTTGTCATCAAGTGACAAGAAGGGACAAACTGAGGACTAACGCCCATGAAGACTTCACTTCTTGGCGGTTGAGGAAGAGCCGTGATGCTTCTTGGGAGTAGTCTTCTTCCTTGGACCGGTAGCAGTGTCGAGCTGTTCTTCACCAGTTTCAGTAGTGCGGAATGAAGAAAAGGAGTTGTCTTCAAGGTCTGGAATTGGAATAGGCCTGAACTTCTTCTTGGGAGGCCACGACCAGTCAAAGTCTCGCTCAAAGTCCATTTCTTCAAGCTTAGTCTGAGTCTTAAGATGTGCAAGTGTAGCCCAGGTGCGATCAAAAACCTCATGGAGATAGTGATGGTTGAGCTTCACAGAGTTCTGTGTTTCAGTGAGGGTTTTCACAATGGCGCCAAACTGGCGTTTGACCCACTTGTGATTGCGATCCACCTTATGGTGAAGACTGAGGAGGAGCTCTCGTGTATTCATCACAAGAGGCAGAACGGGGGCTAGCCGGACGAGTCTTAGTATCATCCCATGAAGAATAAGCTTCGGGCTCTCTGAACTGGCCATCAAGGGGCCTACTGCCTTCTTCAATCACTGATTTTCCTTTTCCTTCAACGGGCTCGAAAGTCTTCTTGTTGACCCGGATAGGAGGCATATAACCAACATGGTTTTGGAAATCAGCGTGGAAGTTGATGCCCGTCCTTGTTCTGATGAATCTCATGATCCATGGGGCATATATCTTGTGATCAAAAGGACACATAGCATTGTCGGCCAAAGTCCTCAAGAAGAAATCATGTATGTTGATAGGAATACCATGAATGATGTTGAAGAGGATATTCTTCATGAGGCCTACGACATCTTCTTCATCATCATGGCCTTTGATCGGCGCGAGCACATTGCAGAGGATTCTGTAGACAGACCTGGGTGTATACTTGAGCTCGTGGACGAGGAAGGTTGTTCTCGGTGGTTTTCCTTCAACCAAAGGCTTCATGAGGACTTCCATCATCTCATTGGGCAGCTCACGCTCACCATAAAGCTTCACAGCCTCATCTGAGGGAATTGGTACAGGCAGTTCATGGAGGAGTTCAGTAGCAGGAACCTTGTAGTGAGTGTTTTGTGTCATCCAATCAAACACCCAAGTGTTAATGTCTTCAGGGTTGCCAGATATGTGAAGAGTGGCATAGAACTGAAGAATTAGCTCGTTGTTCCAGTCAGAGATGTCGGAGCACATTGGTAGTAAACCAGCACCATGGAGTACATTGAGGACTGGCTCTAGGCACGGTATAGCTTCAAGTTCAACGTGAGGAATATGCCTGTGCTGGAATATCTTGTTTCGTCCACATAGTGTAACATCCCAAAATTATAAATTTTGGAATGTTAATATAATTATTAGATTGATTGTTTGTTTGTTTAATTGGGTGATTGAAACTTGAGTGAAATTTGAAACTTTTCAAAACTTTTGAATGAGAGGGAATAAAATGACTTTCCCCTTCTCCGGTGAATTCAAATTCAACCTTTTCAAAAAAAGCAAAGAGAGAAGATGACATGACTTCTTCAACTATAAAGAATTTGAACGGAGATATTTGCACTTGAATTCTTTTGCATTTCCATTCGTTTTCTTCGTGCAAGAAATGCCGGGAAATACATTCTAGAGAGGAGGAACATGACCCTCAAACCCACGGGCATTTTGAAAGTTATTTGAACCCTAAAACTTAGAGGGTCATTTGAAAATTACTTGCAAAAGAAAATAAACCTTTTAGGCAATTTTGTGAAAATAATTTTTTCTAAAGTTTTTTTTTTGCCGTGGAAAAATGCCCATCATCTATATTTTATTTTTCTGATAATTTTAGTATATAGAAACTCTTTATTCCGAATTGATTTGATTTCCTTTTTATCGTTTTAGCTTCCTAGTTTTAAAAATAGGAAAGGAATCCCTTTATTTTGGAAAGACCTGCTGGCCCATTAAGACCTTTCCAATTTTTGGCCCAACATAGATCATCTCCTACCTCTCTCCTTCCTCACGTTACAGGAGTTTCCATCCATGGAGGAAGGAATTCCCTCCTTCCCGATCTCCCTCTTCTTTCTTTCCGGACGCCATCCGAGGCCGCCTATAAAACCCTCAGCATCTCCTCTCTCCATTTTTCCCGAGAGAACCGCCTCTCCTCGCCTCTAGCTCGCACGCCACCCGCCTTAAACTCGCCGGAGCCGAAGCTCCGGGAGCCCTCTGGACACTCCCTGCCTCGCCCCAGCTCCACCCCGTCGCCCCCCTGGCACCCCTGCCCCACCCCACCCCTTCGGCCCCCCTCCTCCTCCGCTGCCCCACACCACCCCTCCCGTCGGCCCCCTCCCCATCCCCACGAGGAGCTGCAGCTTCTCCCCATTGCCAGGAGCATGAGCAGCAAGGAACTCCTCCCCTTCGTCCCCCCCTGCAGGCCCACCTCCACCTCGCCCCCCTCCCCCACCGGCCCTTCCCCACCCTCGTCGGCGGCCGGCCACCTCGCCGGAGAAGGCTCGAGCCACGGGAGCAACTCCCAGCCACGGTAAGGCCCCTCTTTCCTTTCTTTTTATTTACTTGTTTTTTTTGTATTACCGTTAGATCTAGATCCCACGGTGTAGATTAGAATAGGATAACCTTTCGGTTTTTTTAAACAAAACTGCCGGTTTTATTCACTTAACTTTTAGCCAGAGAATTTTTTCTTATTTAGCGGCCATTCGCTGGTTAGCCTACGCAGCGCACAGCCCCGCAGCCAATCAGGGACTGCCACGTAGTTAGTTAGCTTTTATTCAGTTTTTTCAGATTTAGTTCAAAAACAAAAAAGTTCCAATCTTGTTTAGCCCATAATATTTGATCCCGAAGTCCAATGATAGTGATTCTTTTTCCAGTAGCTCACAAATTTCCTGTAGTTTTGAAAAACATATAATTTGTCTATGTTTGAAATTTTCAAAATTGAGTTAGATCAGATTTAGTTTAAACCTTGTTTTGCCTATTCCAGGAGTGTAATAATAGCTTTTAATTTGATTCCCTTTGGTACTGATCACTAGTGATCTTATTTATCAGTGGTAAAAATTTCAGATTTGTCTGAGTATATTAGCTCACTATTTCTTGTGAAACAATTTCTGTTTCACCTCTTTTAGGATTTCGGCTAATTCCTTTTCTATTTTTGTTTTCAAATATTTTCTGTATTATTTCAGAAACATTATTGTTTTGTTTATGTTAGTTAAACAGTAGTTTTGTAACAAGTTTTTATTTTATTTTTATTTGTTTTCATGAAATCAATTCTAGTTCCTTAGTAACTTGCAATTGTTTTCTCCACTGTTTCAAATCCCGTTTGGGAATACTTTCAAAAAGTTTTGTGAATAATACTTTTTTATCTTAGTTAGATTTATATCTTACTTCCTTGTTATTATTTTATGTTGGACAAAAATCAGTTAGTGTTTGACGTAGTAGAAGACTCCCTAGTCTTATTTGAAGTTTCCTTCGGATTCCTATTCGCTCTCTCT
Source organism: Hordeum vulgare subsp. vulgare (assembly GCF_904849725.1). Taxonomy (NCBI): domain Eukaryota; kingdom Viridiplantae; phylum Streptophyta; class Magnoliopsida; order Poales; family Poaceae; genus Hordeum; species Hordeum vulgare. The sequence goes on from NC_058521.1 coordinate 519,447,050, forward strand.
TTTGTTTTGATTGCTAGAATTGATTGCTAGTATGAGTTCTTATGTGAATGATATGTTTGTTATATAGATTTCATCGGAGAGTGACGAGTAGTCTATCAAGTTATTTTCTCGAGAAATTCTTCTTCGTCAACATCACCACGCAAGTCACTTTGATCATACTATCACCTATGTTTTATGCATCGTAGTTCTACCATCCTATGCCCAATTGCATGCTGCTTAGGTACTTGGAAATTGTAGTATACATTGTAGTATCATGTGGTAGGCACACAACAACCCCGATACTTGGCCCCGGGACGACAAATTTCATATTGCTATGCTTGAGTAGACGGGATTTCGGTTGAGTGCATAACACGAGTGATGCGAGGTTGATTAAATAATCAAGACCGGTTAAGACAAGATTTTCAAGACCTCGGACGCAATGCAACTCTGGGTGAAGGACGGTTGATCGGCTCCCTGGAGAACCCAGTGGATGACCCGGGATGCTGGAGAGGCCATGACATCCTGCGGAAAGCTTCACCCAGGCTCAAAGAGACGGACGGATAATTTCAAGACCCAAGGCTTACCTGCACAGCCACAACTCATTATGGGCTCTGGCTTGGTTGGACAACGCGACGACTCTGGACAGGCGGTGCTAGCAGATGTAGACGAACGGTAGGAATGGATGGGCACCGATAGGGATTCAGAGGGACCCGTTGAAAGACCATGTTTTGATCATCCGGTCTTCAAACACCCTGAAGTGCGAGGACATACACGGAGGCGATCAAATCTTGTGGGGAACGTGTGCAAAACTCTGCAGAGTACTCAAACCTAATCGATTAGCCGTGTCCACGGTCATGGACAACTTGAGCCAAAGGAACTGAAGTTATCTAGATTTCTCAACACCATTAAATATATTTGATGAGGGTAATTATTGACAACTCGGGTACGAGAACTGGTTGGCGGAACCATCTCGTTAACAACCAACTTTTGTAGTAACATTTTGCTTTTAGCCCCTCTTGTTGTAGGAGAAAAAAATTTGCTTTACGCTAAAACTTATAACCCCACCTGCCATATATACATATAGTATAGATGACATTTTACCCCTCTCTTATGTGACTTGTCGGCATATTCAATATGCTGACCTACACGGCTGCAACGTCTTATGTTGTAGATATTTTTCTTCGACGAGTAAGAGTACGATTCAGGGTTACGGTCTACACTCAACTTGCCGTTGGTGTTTATTGGGACTCCACTCCCTTGACTGCTTCCGCTGAGATATTTAAGGTATATATCAGTTTTACGCTATTTACATGTGATTGCACTTTGATATATACATTGATGTATTGTGTGTGCCAGCATACTGATCCAGGGATGGCACAGAAACACAGAGGCTTGACTCGTCTTGAGTCGAGTCACTACAGAAATGGTATCAGAGCACATGTTGACTGTAGGACGTGACCCTAGAAACAGGAAATTTCTTAGGAAAGGATCTCTCAAAAATTTTATTTTCAACAACACCTTTTACTTCTCATCTCTTCTGATTTCATCGAATGTTCTCTCTCACCTCAAATAGTTAGACAATGCCCTTTCCCTTTTGACCACATGAAGGATCAACCGACTCCCTCGTCAAAGTAAAGAGGATATCACCATGCAATTGAAGAATTGAAGCTACACCAACATAGGACTCTCAAGACCCGAAGACTCGAAGACCCCGAAACGTTCGAATATTTATATGACCATTAGAAGTCCAAACCCCTTTTATATACCCACGTTAGATACGATGAATTGTGAGCCGTCATTGGTGTGTGTTTTCCAACGGCCACAACTAAAACCTATTCTCAAAAATATCGTTTGTATTGTGTGTGTCTTCCTCCCTCCCTTACCCGTCTCATCCCCAAAACCTCAACCCTACCAGATGGAGTATGAAGCTGGACTTGTAGTCTCTGGACCAATAACCCAGCTGGAAGCTGAGATATGGATTCAGAACATGGAGAACCACTTCGGGAGTAACTTGATCTCGAGGAAGTATGAAGTGGAACACGCTCTTCAGTACTTTACACAAAGTGCTGCAATCTAGTGGAAAATGCATCATGCCATACAAGGATTCAGTGGAGCAGAAACTTGGGACAAATTCAAGAAGACTCTGTTAAGATCCCGTCTCATTCGGAAATGCTATGAAAATCCGAAGGAGAAGACTTGTGCAGGCAAGATCTGTGGAGAAATAGGACACACCCAGGAAGAACACAAGGATGGATGCACTCATTGTGAAGAAAATCACCTAGCTGAGGAATGCCCAAGTAGTTAGGTGACTTGTTTCCTTTGTGAAGGGACCACCCACTACCCTCCTCAATGTCACATTTACCCCAAGGTACAACAAGTTGACAAGCAGCAGAAAGATGCAGTGAAGGAAACACTCAAGAAGAAGATTCTAGAAGAGTCGGTGATGAACGAAAATATTGAAGACCCTGATGGACAAGGTCTGACCAGATTTTTCTCCAATGCATGCTACTCATGCGGAGAAGAAGGACATTATTCACAGGACTGCATGAAGAGAAGCCAAGAGTATCTGGGAAACTTCCCGACGAAAGAAGTGGAGTTTGATCCACTTGAAATAGAAGAACTGGCCAAAATAAAGGAGTCCGGAAAGAAGAAAAAGTACCCTCGGAAGAGCCAAATCTCTGAAGACATAGACCTGAGTCATGTCAGACGTTACAAGTGTATGAAATTTGGCCACCAGAAATACATGTGCTCAGGAAGGAAGCCGGGAACCCAAGGAGCAAAAGCAAACACTAAGACGCCTCGAGACTTGTCAGAACTCATTTGCTTTCGTTGCAAGGAAGCAGGACATTTTGCTAGCGATTCTCCACAAAGGAAGAAAGCTAAGAAGGAGTAGTTAAGTTTTGACCGCGGCAATTAGTGTAATATGAAGCACTCTTGTTTTTCATGAGATCATGGAGTGAATTTTTTTTTGTAACAGAAGTCCCTGAGATTGTAATAACATCATAAATAAATGGAATTTATTGTCTCATGATTGCCTATGTTGAAACTGTATGCGTTGTTTCTCTTCGAACAAAGATCTCTGAACAATTATGAGGATAAGAGAAAATATGGTCCATGCAGGCATGAGTATAATTCATTTTTAGTGTGGTAGTAATCGGTAAACCCACAGGATCCACTGAGTAGGAATGTACCATGATTACCAAGGAGACATATACATTCCCCTGAGTACCTATTTACTGACACCTGCACATGACGACTCTCTACGAGTCATTCCTCAAGGGCCCAGAGACGATCATGACCCTGACCAGTGATCATGATTACCCGAAAATCCTGAAGGACATGATGAAGCACATTCACCTTGAAGGAGATGCAGTCTACAAAGGCTACCCATTTGTGGAAAATGGAGTAGAACTTTAGTATGTGGAAGTACACCTCCATCATGTGAAAGGAGTTTGTCCAAAGACTATGGGGCAATACTTTTTCATTTCGCGTGTACCGCGAGCAACCTTCTTTGATGCTGTTCATGAAGCTTCCATGGAAGCCATACGTCAAATTGGAGAAATACTTGAAGCAAGACTCCGTCATACCCAGGAATACCTGAGTGAAGTACGTGCGGAGATGATGGAGATGAAGCTCATGACCACCATGATGAAGCAAAAGATTGATGATTTCAAGGAGCACCTCGGAAAGTTCCAGTGGAACTAAAGTACCTCCAAGAGAGGCAGATGAATAAAGTTGACAGAAATGCTCGACCATACCAAACAATGTGGATGGCAGCATTTGTAATAGAGTACTTTTGAATTGGAGTTTTTGATAAGAAATTAAGGATGAAATAAAGGATTGATTATGAAATGAATATGATTTATGGAAGAAGCTATGATGGATCAGCAAACGTTTTCTTAGGAGCATACGCAAACCTGAGAGTTGTGAAGATACGATAGATGTTTCGTTCAGCTTGCAGAACCAATGGATTATCCGAACCTCGTTCGTGGACAAGAGAAATTCTGCAACGCTTGTGAGGATGCCCAAGTGTTAGAATGCGAGATTCGCTAAACCTTATACAGAGAATTGATTTTAGTGCGGAATGGATTGATCACCATGATGACTTACTCTTATCATTTATCTTGCTATTCGGAATGGTAAATCTGAGAGACTTACCCATAGTGAGAGACGACGTTCTTTGAAGCTTTTGTTTAAGCCTTAGAATGGTACAAGGAAAGCCCCAAGTACATGGCATTTGTTGTCACGCGTAGGAAATTTTATGGTGAGAATGAAGACAAGACCCCTCTCTCTGAAGGGTAACCACAAATGGTAGACCACCATGAGAACCATCGATATGTTATTTAGAATTGACCACGAGACTGTCAGTTAAGAAGACCCAGTAACGGAAGAAGCCTATATCAACGGAAGAGCCCTCGTTCTTTATGGAGACGTTATGAATATAACGGAAGATAGGAAGACTGTGAGGAGTCAGATGCCAAAACCCCAGAGGATTGTTAAAATCTTAAGGGACCAGTACCTCTCATTTTAAGTGTGGTAGCATCCTACTTTGCAGGAGATTGGATTTGTTAGAAGACCCCCAAACCCTAACCTATCTTTCTAGCCTCTTCGAATCTCGAGGACGAGATTCATTTTAAGTGTGGTAGTTTGTAACATCCCAAAATTATAAATTTTGGAATGTTAATATAATTATTAGATTGATTGTTTGTTTGTTTGTTTGATTGGGTGATTGAAACTTGAGTGAAATTTGAAACTTTTCAAAACTTTTGAATGAGAGGGAATAAAATGACTTTCCCCTTCTCCGGTGAATTCAAATTCAACCTTTTAAAAAAAGCAAAGAGAGAAGATGACATGACTTCTTCAACTATAAAGAATTTGAACGGAGATATTTGCACTTGAATTCTTTTGCATTTCCATTCGTTTTCTTCGTGCAAGAAATGCCGGGAAATAAATTCTAGAGAGGAGGACCATGACCCTCAAACCCACGGGCATTTTGAAAGTTATTTGAACCCTAAAACTTAGAGGGTCATTTGAAAATTATTTGCAAAAGAAAATAAACCTTTTAGGCAATTTTGTGAAAATAATTTTTTCTGAAGTTTTTATTTTTGCCGTGGAAAAATGCCCATCATCTATACTTTATTTTTCTGATAATTTTAGTATATAGAAACTCTTTATTCCGAATTGATTTGATTTCCTTTTTATCGTTTTAGTTTCCTAGTTTTAAAAATAGGAAAGGAATCCCTTTATTTTGGAAAGACCTGTTGGCCCATTAAGACCTTTCCTATTTTTGGCCCAATAGAGATCATCTCCTACCTCTCCCCTTCCTCACGTTACACGAGTTTCCATCCATGGAGGAAGGAATTCCCTCCTTCCCGATCTCCCTCTTCTTTCCTTCCGAACGCCATCCGAGGCCGCCTATAAAACCCTCAGCATCTCCTCTCTCCATTTTTCCCGAGAGAACCGCCTCTCCTCGCATCTAGCTCACGCGCCACCCGCCTTAAACTCGCCGGAGCCGAAGCTCCGGGAGCCCTGTGGACACTCCCTGCCTCACCCCAGCTCCACCCCGTCGCCCCCCTGGCACCCCTGCCCCACCCCACCCCTTCGGCCCCCCTCCTCCTCCGCCGCCCCACACCACCCCTCCCGTCGGCCCCCTCCCCATCCCCACGAGGAGCTGCAGCTTCTCCCCATTGCCAGGAGCACCAGCAGCCAAGAACTCCTCCCCTTCGGCCCCCCGTGCAGGCCCACCTCCACCTCGCCCCCTCCTCCACCGGCCCTTCCCCACCCTCGCCGGCGGCCGGCCACTTCGCCGGAGAAGGCTCCAGCCACGGGAGCAACTCCCAGCCACGGTAAGGCCCCTCTTTCCTTTCTTTTTTTTACTTGTTTTGATTTTTTTGTATTACCGTTAGATCTAGATCCCATGGTGTAGATTAGAATAGGATAACCTTTCGGTTTTTTTAAACAAAACCGCTGGTCTTATTCACTTAACTTTTAGCCAGAGAATTTTTTCTTATTTAGCGGCCATTCGCTGGTTAGCCTACGCAGCGCACAGCCCCGCAGCCAATCAGGGACTGCCACGTAATTAGTTAGCTTTTATTCAGTTTTTTCAGATTTAGTTCAAAAACAGAAAAGTTCCAATCTTGTTTAGTCCATAATATTTGATCCCGAAGTCCAATGATAGTGATTATTTTTCCAGAAGCTCACAAATTTCCTGTAGTTTTGAAAAACATATAATTTGTCTATGTTTGAAATTTTCAAATTTGAGTTAGATCAGATTTAGTTTAAACCTTGTTTTGCCTATTCCAGGAGTTTAAAAGTAGCTTTTAATTGGATTCCTTTTGGTACTGATCACTAGTGATCTTATTTATCAGTGGTAAAAATGTCAGATTTGTTTGAGTATTTTAGCTCACTGTTTCTTGTGAAACAATTTCTGTTTCACCTCTTTTAGGATTTCGGCTAATTCCTTTTCTATTTTTGTTTTAAAATATTTTCTTTATTATTTCAGAAACATTATTGTTTTGTTTATGTTAGTTAAACAGTAGTTCTGCAACAAGTTTTTATTTTATTTTTATTTGTTTTCATGAAATCAATTCTAGTTCCTTAGTAACTTGCAATTGTTTTCTCCACTGTTTCAAATCCCGTTTGGGAATACTTTCAAAAAGTTTTGTGAATAATACTTTATTTTATCTTAGTTAGATTTATATCTTAGTTCCTTGTTATTATTTTCTGTTGGACAAAAATCATTTAGTGTTTGACGTAGTAGAAGACTCCCTAGTCTCATTTGAAGTTTCCTTCGGATTCCTATTCGCTCTCTCTTTTGTTTTGATTGCTAGAATTGATTGCTAGTATGAGTGCTTATGTGAATGATATGTTTGTTATATAGATTTCATCGGAGAGTGACGAGTAGTCTATCAAGTTATTTTCTCGAGAAATTCTTCTTCGTCAACATCACCAGGCAAGTCACTTTGATCATACTATCCCTATGTTTTATGCATCGTAGTTCTACCATCCTATGCCCAATTGCATGCTGCTTAGGTACTTGGAAATTGTAGTATACATTGTAGTATCATGTGGTAGGCACACAACAACCCCGATACTTGGCCCCGGGATGACAAATTTCATATTGCTATGCTTGAGTAGACGGGATTTCGGTTGAGTGCATAACACGAGTGATGCGAGGTTGATTAAATAATCAAGACCGGTTAAGACAAGATTTTCAAGACCTCGGACGCAATGCAACTCTGGGTGAAGGACGGTTGATCGGCTCCCTGGAGAACCCAGTGGATGACCCGGGATGCTGGAGAGGCCATGACATCCTGCGGAAAGCTTCACCCAGGCTCAAAGAGACGGACGGATATTTTCAAGACCCAAGGCTTAGCTGCACAGCCACAAGTCATTATGGGCTCTCGCTTGGTTGGATAACGCGGCGACTCTGGACAGGCGGTGCTAGCAGATGTAGACGAACGGTAGGAATGGATGGGCACCGACAGGGATTCAGATGGACCCGTTGAAAGACCATGTTTTGATCATCCGGTCTTCAAACACCCTGAAGTGCGAGGACATACACGGAGGCGATCAAATCTTGTGGGGAACGTGTGCAAAACTCTGCAGAGTACTCAAACCTAATCGATTAGCCGTGTCCACGGTCATGGACAAATTGAGCCAAAGGAAGTGAAGTTATCTGGGTTTCTCAACACCATTAAATATATTTGATGAGGGTAATTATTGACAACTCGGGTACGAGAACTGGTTGGCGGAACCATCTCGTTAACAACCAACTTTTGTAGTAACATTTTGCTTTTAGCCCCTCTTGTTGTAGGAGAAAAAATTTGCTTTACGCTAAAACTTATAACCCCACCTGCCATATATACATATAGTATAGATGACATTTTACCCCTCTCTTATGTGACTTGCCGGCATATTCAATATGCTGACCTACACGGCTGCAACGTCTTATGTTGCAGATACTTTTCTTCGACGAGTAAGAGTACGATTCAGGGTTACGGTCTACACTCAACTTGCCGTTGGTGTTTATTGGGACTCCACTCCCTTGACTGCTTCCGCTGAGATATTTAAGGTATATATCAGTTTTACGCTATTTACATGTGATTGCACTTTGATATATACATTGATGTACTGTGTGTGCCAGCATACTGATCCAGGGATGGCACAGAAACACAGAGGCTTGACTCGTCTTGAGTCGGGTCGCTACACATAGCACACAGGCATAGTAATTCATCTGTGTCCCAGTGCAAAACTTCAGATGCCTCATTTCAGGCTTGTCATAGGGGTTCTCTCCAATGAAGTACATGCGTTCTTCAAAGAAATTCTCCTTTTGAAACTTAGGACGCTTGGAGAATGGCTGACGCTGAACTGGCTGAAGGTTTTGCTCAGGAATAGGAGGGGAGACAACAATTGTAGTCTCGGGGTTGAGCACGACGAATGCATTGTCTTGGTCAGGTGCATTTTCCTCAGCATTTTCCTCAGGTTGAGGAATTTCAGCAGTTGGTACTTCAGGCTGAGGATATGGTTCTGGCTGGGCGTTAGGCTCAGGGGCGTGCTCTGGCTGTGCATCAGGCTGAGGGATAGTTTCATCTTGCTCAGTTGGAGGAGTTGGGTCAACATGTTCCTCATCGTGAAGATTTTGCTCAGAGCTTTGAATTTCATCAGCTTGACGATTTTCAGGTTGTTCTTCCTCAGCTGGCTTGGAGGGAGTGTTAGTTTCTTTAGCTGGTGCAGCTGATCCTTGAGCAGTGTCTTTCTGAGGAATGAAGGGCTGAGGACTGTCGTCAATACGAATTTCTTCGTCGGTGTGTTCCTCAACGGCAGCATGCTTCATTTCTTCATCTGCCCCTTTTGGTTGATCATCAAGGATGACTATTTCATAAGAAGGAGCGACATTTAGGGGCATAGGGTCGAGAGGAGCAGTTTTGTCAAGTGCTTTGAGGCGCTTGGCCTCTGTTTCTCCTTCTGCTGAGGAGGCCTTTCTCTTTTTGGCTTCCTTCTCAGCAGCCCTGGTTTTCTTCACGTCTGATGCAGACAGAGTCATCTTCTTCACCTTTGAAGCTTTTGGTGAAGGGGTTCTCTCGACAGATTCTTCAGCTGGTATGGAGGAACCAGCTGGAACAGAGTCATCAGCTTGCTTTGATGAAGCAGTTGGGTCAGGGGCAGTCTCATCAGCTGCAGCAGATTCATCAGCTGGAGCTTCCATGATGATTTCTTCAATAGCCGGTACATTTGCACGTCTTTCTTGGTGGACTTCCTCAGCTTGAGGAGTTTCCTCATCATGAGGAGATTCGTCTGCTGGCTCCTCAATCAAGGGCTGAGAAATTGGTGCTGGGGGTGCAGCCTTCTTGTTGTAGTCATCAACAGTTTTAGTGGCCAGCTTGATGAAATTGCTCTTGAGGCTCTTACGATCTGACAGCTTGGAGTACTTGTCAGTCAAATTCTTCAGCTCTGCCTGTGTTGATACCAGTGCATCAGGCATCAAGCTGAGGAGATTCTGCTTGAGGAATTTCTCATTTTTAAGCTTTGCAACCTTCGCCTGCCGTTCTTTCCACTTGGCTTCATTGATGAAAGTGGCCACCATGTGGCTAATTCCAGGGGGAAGTTTCAAATCATCAAGCGGAGTGTTTGGGTCCTCATACCAGATGTTGATATAGTCAAGGAGGACCTTGGGGTTCATGGCCAGAGGAATGGCACTGCCTAATGCTTGAGCTACTCTTTCCTGCTTGTTTCTGATGATGGCTTGCAGGGTTTGATCATCATATTCATCACTGCCCTCTGATGTAGACGGGACGGTGATGATTTTGCTGGGGCTTGGCAGAGTTGGTCGTTCAGCAGACACCTGAGTCTTCACAGGAGGTGGTGAAGACTTTGTCTCTGAGCTGGTTGCAGCTGGGAGTGAGGACCTGGAGCTGGCTGTGATAGGTTCATGACTTGCTTCTGTACTGGTTTCTCTTGAGGCTTTGGTGGTGGTGCTGAGGATTTTGGAGCTAAGGAGATTGGCGCTGAGGGTTTTGGCGTTGATGGCTTTGGTGCTGAGGGTTTTGCAACTGATGCCTGAGCAGACTTATCTTGAGGCTTTGGAGCCCTTGGCTTTGACGGCACAGACTGCATTTGAGGAATTTCTGAACCAGAGGTCTCAGCGGCAGAGGAAGTAGCAGCAGTTGAGGATTCATTGAATTTCCTCACTACAGCTTCTGCCTGCTTCTTGAGCTTAGCCAGATGCTTTTCCTTCTCATCTGGATAGTCATCAATGGTCTTGAGGCTTGAGGGATGTGCTACTTGATGAGCCTCAAGTGGGGCCCGTTTGCCAGGGGGCTTCAGAGCGAATTTCTTCGCATACTTGGCAGTCACAAACCTGTATTCTTTCCATTCCTTCACCCATCGGCATTCTATCTTCTGCAGCCGTATCTTTCTCTTGGCCATTGTCTCATTTTTATCAGGTGTGCAATAGTCCAAGTAAATGTCCTCAAGGATATCCACAGCTAAGTTTTGCTCAAGTTTCTTTCCTCCCTTCTGTTTTCTGTCATCCTCCATTTTCTTCAGCTGAGGATTTTGCTGATGAGATTGCACTCTTGAGGATTCTGATGAGACTTGAAGATTTTCTTCCAGAAACGCTATAAATGAGTTAATGTGATGAGAACCGAGAGATTCATCAGCTGACATGTGTGTACCTGTGAATAGAGTATAGTTGCGAGGAATTTGGAGAGGTCATATGCGTTCTCAGATTTGAAGAAAATGAAAAAGTTTGACAGTTGAGGAATATAACCACTGGTTGAGGAATTTGCCTAAGCATACTGTTCTTGGGTTCCAGAGTTGTACAGATCCAAAAATTCGCACAATTGAGGAATCTCGTGGAAATCTTAGATGCTTAGTATAGTTCATCAATGATGTGGTGATAGGCAGTGTTTGAGGAATCAAGTGCTTATCGATTCTTGAGGAAAAACAGATTTCACATAGAAGATGTAAAATTGTAGATCTAACTTGCGGTAAAAATGGGATTTTATTTACCCTTGAAGGAGCACACAAAAAACACAGAGAAGTTGTGTAGAGAGGCTCTTCGGTCGCATGTCCAATGCACCCTAACCCGGCGACAGAGGACGTCTACGGCGGCGGCAGACGAAGATGGTCTGACTCCGGCGTGGTTCCGGCAATGGGGAAGTCGAGGCAGCGAAGCTCGTCCTCACCGGCGACGAGACTACCAGCGATGGCGCTAGGGTTCGGTGGTGTTTGCTGTAGCAGGAGAACGATGGAGCGAAGATGAGCTTGCCGAGGGGGATAGGGACATATTTATAGCCAGACAGTTCCTATTGGCGCGAAGATTTCGGACCAAACAGCCCCTGCCTCTACGTCTCCGCGGGACACGTGTAGTTCCCGAACAAGGCGGTGGAGATAGTGGAGATCGTGGTTATCCGATCGTGGGAAGTGGGGTTCAATTACTGTGCATTAAAGAAACAATTTTTGAAGATTTTAGGAATTTCATTACAAAATCATCAGCTGACAAGGACGCAGTGAGGATTTTGAACAAAGTTTCAAGTAGAACGCATATGAAGAATTGAATAGACTGGATGAGTATAGCATAGAGGGAAAGTAGGGTCCGATCACATTCACTTAGCAAAAATATCAACTTGAAGAAATAGCTATAAGTGAATGTTGTTGAGGACTTGAAATCACAGTCTATCTAGTCAAATGAAAGTCATCAGGTGTTTTTGAAGATTTTGTGATAAACGTCACAATGAAGAACATCTGTTTTGAAGAAAAACACATTTTGAGGAAATGGAACATTTGAAGAAAATCAACTTGAGGAATTTCACATTGGGCGGTGGCGTGACCCACCATATAAGAATGTTGATTACAGACGCCGCGTACAATTGTCGTAGGGCCCTGAGAATCAATTTCTTCGTTGATTTCTTCACATTCAGAGTGACATTCTTCATCAGTTGAAGAAAATCGATTCATCATGTGTTGCACATCTAAGTCATCAATTTTGCATAAGTGTTAGGATGTGTGCATGTTTCTACAAAACATTTAAAGATTCTAAGATATTTAGCTCACACCGCAACTTGCGAAACCTTTTCTCATCCAAGGGCTTAGTGAAGATATCTGCCAGTTGATCTTCAGTCTTCACATGGTCGATGAGGATATTGCCCTTGAGGACATGGTCCCGAAGAAAATGATGACGAATCTGGATGTGCTTGGTCTTCAGTGCTGTACTGGGTTGTATGCAATATTGATAGCACTCTCATTATCACAGTAGAGAGGCACATTCTTCATGTTGATGTCGTAGTCCTTGAGGGTTTGCTTCATCCATAGTAATTGAGCACAGCATGAACCAGCAGCAATGTACTCAGCTTCGGTAGTGGAGAGTGATACGCGGTTATGCTTCTTTGAGGACCAGCAAACTAGTGATCTTCCGAGGAAATGGCATGTGCCAGAAGTTGACTTGCGATCTACACGGTCACCAGCATAGTCAGAATCAGAATATCCCACCAGATGAAGATTTGAGCCCTTGGGATACCATAATCCTAGTGTTGGTGTGTGAGCTAAGTATCGAAGAATATGCTTCACAGCCTTATGGTGTGATACCTTCGGTTTTGCTTGAAAACGTGCACACATGCAAACACTAAGCATTATATCTGGCCTAGATGCACATAGATACAATAAACAACCAATCATAGAACGATATACCTGCTAATCGAAATCTTTACCATTTTCATCAGTGCCGAGGTGGCCGTTGGTAGGCATTGGAGTCTTGGCACCTTTGCATTCATGCATGTCGAATTTCCTCAGAATATCCTTGAGGTATTTCTCCTGTGATATGAAGATTCCATTGCTTTGTTGACGAATTTGAAGACCTAAGAAGAATTTCAGCTCCCCCATCATGGACATCTGATATTCTTCACTCATCATGTAAGCCAAATATGATATCATCGACATATATTTGACACACAAATAGCTCATTATCATAGGATTTAGTGAGAAGAGTTGGATCGAGTGAACCAGGTTTGAAGCCTTTCTTCATGAGGAATTCCTTCAATGTATCATACCATGCCCGAGGGGCTTGCTTGAGACCAGAAAGAGCCTTTTTGAGTTTGAACACTTTGTTTGGATTCTTTGGATCCTCAAAACCTGGGGGATGAGCAACATATACTTCTTCCTCAAGCTTACCATTCAGGAATGCACTTTTCACATCCATTTGATATAAGATAATGTTATGATGATTAGCATAAGCAAGTAGTATTCGAATGGCTTCAAGTCTAGCAACGGGTGCAAAAGTTTCATCGAAATCTATTACTTCAACCTGGGTGTAGCCTTGGGCTACAAGTTGTGCCTTGTTCCTCACCACTTGACCGTCCTCATCTTGCTTGTTTCGGAAAATCCACTTGGTGCCGATGATGTTGTGCTTGCGAGGATCTGGTCGTTGGACGAGCTCCCATACGTCATTCAGCTTGAGTTGAAGAAGTTCGTCTTGCATAGCTTGGATCCACTCCGGTTCCAGAAAAGCCTCAGCAACTTTTGAGGGTTCTGTGATGGATACAAACGAAAAATGCCCACAAAAGTTAACTAAGTGTGAAGCTTTTGAGCGAGTGAGAGGAACTGGCACGTTGATGTTGTTGAGGATTTTGTCAAGTTCTACTTCATTTGCAATCCTCGGATGAGCTGGTTGAGGATTTCGTCTGGGCTGAGGAAGTGGTTCAGGTGCAATTTCCTCAGGAGCATCTTCTTGATTTTCATCAGTGATGGGGATCGTTTCTTCACCAATTTCCTCAGTGGGGACAATGTCTTCAGTAGGTTTGAGCTTTATTGCTTCCTCAGGAGAAAGCTTATCTGGATCAGAAGGCAATTGCTCTCTTTGCGAGCCATTAGTTTCATCGAATCGCACTTCTACAGTCTCAACAACTTTGTTGTGATAGTTGTTGAAGACTTTGTAGGTGTGCGAGTCCTTTCCATAACCGAGCATAAAACCTTCATGTCCCTTAGGTGCAAATTATGAGCTATGGTGAGGATCTCTAATCCAGCATTTTGCACCGAAGACTTTGAAATAACTTACATTGGGTTTCTTGTAAGTGAGGAGTTCATATGAGGTTTTCTTGAGGAATTTGTGAAGTTATACCCTGATGATGATGTGGCATGCAGTGTTGATTGCTTCAGGCCAAAAGCGGCGAGGAGTCTGATATTCTGCAAGCATAGTTCTTGCCATTTCAACCAGAGGCATGTTCTTCCTTTCGACGACACCATTCTGCTGAGGAGTATAAGGAGCAGATAATTCATGAGTAATACCAAGTTCATCAAGATAATCATCAAGACCAGTGTTTTTGAACTCGGTTCCATTGTCACTCCTGATATGTTTGATCTTGATGCCAAAGTTCGTCGAGGCCCTTGAAGAAAATCGTTTCAAGATTTCCTGCACTTCAGTTTTATACACTCTGATATGCACCCAAGTATATCTCGAATAATCATCAACTATGATGAAGCCATATAAAGGAGCTGCATTGGTTAGTGTGGCATAGTGAGTAGGTCCAAATAGATCCATATGAAGCAATTCGAATGGACGAGTAGTGGTCACGATAGTCTCCGAGGGATGCTTGGATCTTGTCATTTTCCCAAATTCACAAGCACCACAAAGATAATCCTTGAGGAATTTGACTGATTCGATGCCGATGACATGCTTCTTCTTCGCGAGCGTGTGCAAATTCCTCATGCCTGCATGACCTAGTCTTCGGTGCCACAACCATCCTTCTGAGGTTTTTGCTAGTAAGCAAGTGGCTGATTGAGGACCTGTAGAGAAATCAACAATGTACAAATCCCCTCTTCTTACACCTTTGAAGACTTTGGATTTGTCAGATTCCATGATGACTACACCTCTATATCTACCAAAGATAACAATCATATCAAGATCACAAAGCATCAAGACTGACATGAGGTTAAAACCAAGGGATTCAACAAGCATCACTTTGTCCATATGCCTATCCTTGGAAATAGCCACTTTTCCAAGTTCCAATACCTTGCTTTTACCTTTGTCAGCATATGTGATTTGCTTCAGAGGTGATGGAGTTAGTGGTATATTCATCAGTAAGCTTTTATCACCAGTCATGTGACGTGTGCAGCCACTATCAAGAACCCACTCAGTATTCTTGGGTTTGTCATCCTGCAGATGAATTAGTACAGCTTACCATCTCATATGCTTCCGATTTGAAGAATATGATATCAATTTCATCAGATAAGTATTTCATCACAACAGAAATATAAGGACGTGTGAAATATTTCTATTTCATCAATCATTAGCTTGCGTCCTATCAAGCATTTCCTCAGGTTTCCAGCAAATTCTTCAGATGATGATTTTCATTTGGAGAACTGACCTGCAGAAGTGATTTGTTCGATTTCTTCACCACCCACATCTGAAGGGGTGGCAAAGCATTCATCATCATGCGAGCACCATATGAGAAAGGTGGCATTGAAGCCAATGCACTTCTCTTAACAGTAGGGGGGTTAAAGTACTCATATGAATATGCAGAGAACTGGTTTGAGGATTTATGAACATAATGATTTGAGGAGTAACGCTCATATTCATATTCCTTGTAGTTTCCGTGCATGTTAGATGCATTAGCACGGGTACGAGCATAGTTTTGACCAGCTGAGGATTTCAATCCTCTTGAAGACTTTGGTCCTCCTGAGGAATTTGATCTGGGGTTCAGATTCTTCAATGGTGGTGTCATGAGGACATTCACCTAAAGATTTTCAAGACAGCTTTTGGGAACCCAGATTTTCCTCAAGGGAGGGCCATTCCTGTAGTTAGTTCCAACATATCGAGCAAATACTTCACCAGATTGATTTTTGAACAGTTTATAGTTGGAGTCAAATGACTCATCTGAGGAATAGGATAATTCACATGAAAAGCCAGTTAGATTAGATGGATCAAAAGGAGGCCCAGTAGTAGCAACCCATGAGGTTTTGGGATACTGCTCAGGTTTCCAATAAGATCCATCATCTTTTAATTTACTCTCAAAGGCAATTCCTTCTTTCCTCGGGTTCCTGTTCAAGATCTGCTTTTTGAGCACATCACAAAGGGTTTGATGTCCTTTGAGGCTTTTGTATATGCATGTCACATACAATTCCTTCAACCCTGCATTTTCATCAGTAACATTTGTGTTTTCCTCAAGTGAGGAAATAGACACAACAGGTGCAGTTGAAGAATTTGTGGCAATAGTAGCATTTGATGATTCTGGTGAGGAATTAGCAGTTTCGCGTTCAATGCATTTAAGACATGGAGGAATGAATTCAACTTGACCAGCGCTGATTTGTTGAGCTAGTAATGAATCATTTTCCATACGAAGATCATCATGAGACATCCTCAGCTTTACAAGATCAAGCTTCTTTTGAAGAAATTCATAGGAAAGCTTCTCATGATCAGCGAGGAGTGTATCATAACAATCTTGAAGATTATCAAATCTAGACTGAAGACTTTTCACATCTTCAGTGAGGATTTGGGTAAGGTTCATTTCATCATTCAACAGATCATCACTTTTATCTAGCAGTTTCTGAAGTTTTTCCAGGGCAGTTTGTTGTTTAGTGGCAATGATAGCAAGTTTACTGTAACTGGGTTTTTTGTAATCATCAGGTTCACAGTCACTTGAATCAGAGGAGGAGGCATTATTTGGTACCTTTGAACCTTTTGCCATGAAGCAATAGGTTGGAGCGAAGTTATGAGCATAGTCATCAGTGTGGATGGTGCAATCATTTTCTTCAAGATTGAAGATTGACTTGCTGACGAAGGTGGTTGCCAGTGCAACACTAGCCTGTCCGGATTCTGAGTCTTCATCAGAAGCCTCTTCTTCATCACATTCCTCTGGTTCTGCCTCGGAGTCCATTTCCTTGCCAATAAGTGCTCGAGCCTTTCTGAAACTAGTCTTCTTGTGCGATGAGGGCTTTGAAGATGAGGATTTTGAAGATTTCTTCTTCTTCTTCGAGTCATCAGAACTGTCATCCTTGTATTTCTTCTTCTTTGATTCCTTTCCCCAACGAGGACAATCAACAATGTAATGACCTGATTTCTTGCACTTGTGGCAGGTTCGTTTCTTGTAGTCCTCAGATGAAGATTCTGATTTCCTCATGTCTCTTCTTGAAGATTTACCGAACTGGCTACGTCGTCTAAATCTATGGAATTTCCTCACGAGCATTGCAAGCTCCTGTCCAAATTCTTCAGGGTCACCAATGCTGTCATCTGTGTCTTCTTCTTCAGATGAGGAAATTTCTCTAGCCTTCAGTGCACGTGGTCTGGAATAGCTTGGTCCATATAGATCTTTCTTTTCTTCTAGCTGGAATTCATGAGTATTTAGCCTTTCGAGTATATCAGCTGGATCAAGCATCTTGTAGTCTGGTCTTTCTTGAATCATCAGAACTAAAGTATCAAATGAAGAATCCAAAGATCTCAGCAGTTTCTTCACAACTTCGTGATCAGTGATGTCTCGAGCTCCCAGTGCTTGCAGTTCATTTGAAATGTCAGTGAGGCGATCAAAGGTGTCTTGGCAGCTTTCATTGTCATGTCTCTTGAAACGATTCAAGAGATTGCGAAGAATATCAACACGAGAGTCACGCTGGGTTGATACTCCTTCATTTACCTTGCACAGTCTCTCCCAGATCAGTGTCGCAGAGCCCAAAGCACTTACTCTTCCAAACTGGCCTGGGCTCAGATGGCCACAGATGATATTCTTCGCTTGAGAATCGAGTTGCTTGAATTTCTTCACATCAGCACCAGAGACGCCTAGCGGAGATGATGGGGACGCCATGTTCCACAATATACGAGAGATCATATTCAATAGATCAAGTTGTAGATGCATTTGCATTTTGTTCTTCCAGAAGGGAAAGTTCTTTCCTTCGAAGGTAGGACATTATGCAATCACCTTAAACATGCATGTAGTCGACATAACTAAAACTCCAGGTGGTTAAACCAAAATCACACAGAACAAGGGAGTACCTTGCTCTGATACCAATTGAAAGTGTGTTATATCGACTAGAGGGGGTGAATAGGAGATTTTTAGAATTTCATCACTAAGGAAATTCCTTTTGAGAAAATTCCTCGCTGATGACTAACTTACAGCGGAAACAGTAAAGGATCAGAAGTGCAAAGTTTCACAACAGCAGTTTTTCGGAGTGAGGAAAGTGAAAACAGATTGCACTGTGAGCAGGCACGCAGAATACAGATGAGGATTAAGTGACGTGAAGAATTTGGGGTTGAGGAAATTCAGAGAAAGTCTTCAGCAAATTCTTCAAACAGTAGCAGTGAAAGTCATCAACACATAATACGAGGAAAGTAAGGAGTTGAGGAATTAGAACCCGTTTCTCAGTAAAGACAGTCATTGATGACCCAGTTCCAACTGCTGTGACAGTCGTACATCTGGTTTGGAGCGGCTTGGTATTGAAACCAAAAGACACACAGTCCCGGGACACACAGTCCCTACCGTGTTCTCCTTGGGCTAAGAACACGGAGTCCTCGCCCAACACTCGTGGTAAGTTTCCAGGGCAGACTTCCAAACCCTCACAAACTTGGTCACCCGGCGATCCACAATTGACTGCTGGAAAGCTCTAGACTATGACGCCTAACTGTCTGGAGGATGCATAGCCCTCAAAGGTAAAAGGCTTCAGTCCCACACAGGAACAACTTCTTCAGTGATGCTCAATCACTAGGTTTGGTTTGTGGTTTCGGTGTATGGTGTATTTCCTCACTGATGAATTACTCTCGAAGACTTTGAGGAATTGGGTTGCTCTTATGACAAGTGTCAGTTTCTAACGGAGCAACCAACCAGTTAATGGTTGTGGGGGTGGCTATTTATAGCCTGGCAGCATCCCGACATGATTTGACACTAATGCCCTTAAATAATATGACCGTTGGAGTGGATAAGACCAATGACTTGGCGTGTCTATCGAAACGGTCGGAACCCTCAATTGTGAGAGTCCTCATGTCACTCGTATTCCTCACTTGAGGCTTTTGATAGGATTAGGCTTGGGTTGAGCATCATGAGGAAATTCATTCCAAAGTGTAACTTCGACCCCCTTTAATAGTACGGTGTTCCTATTACTCAAATGCAAAGAAAATAAAACAAAAAGAGTAAATCTTCATGCTTCAAATTCTTCAAAGTGATTTTCTTCAGGACACACCTGATTCCTCAATTTCAGTATCTTCATGAGGAATATCAATTTCATCGCAGATTCCTCATGATTCATTTCTTCAGCTTCAGGCCAATTTCTTCAACCGAAGATATATATTTTTAGGGGTCGATATTCTTCAAATATCTCAAACTCCTCAACGACTTATATATCCTGTGTACACTTATAAACACATTGGATACTTAACCTATAAGTCTTCAAACCACCAAAATCACTAAGGGGCACCAGATGCACTTACAGGAACCTTCCTATGTGGGTCCAACTTGTCATTGACATGAGAGTTATCAATGCATGTGACTTCATGTGTCACCTTGTTTAATTCTTCCTTGCATGCATGCATTCCATATCATTCCATGTGATGCCTTGTGATGCCTTGTGATCTCATGTGATGGTGTGATGTCATGTGGTGTCATGTGTTGATGCTATGTATGAAGTGGTGTGCTTGTAGTAGGTGGCTATGTGCTTTCAACTAGGTTTTAAAACCTTCCCTCTCCCGTTTATACCAAGGCCAAATTTCACTTGAGCCTATCCTGTTTTTAAAATGCCCATGCTTTAGGATATTTTTGTGGTGAATTTGAGTTGTGTTATTGTTGTTTTGAATAGGTGGCAAATGGTGCAAATATTCACAAAAAAGTTCAAACAATTCCTGTTTTGTAAATATTTAGTTGCCCCAAATATTCATTTTAGATTTATTCAAATAGGTCATATTTTATCATGACCAGGGGTACCTTTGTTTTATTTTTAGCTTTAAATATTTAGCTTGTGCTTTTATTTCTTTCTCTGGTTTATTTCTATTAGAAAGCAGCCCAGGGATTTGTTTTTCTTCTATCTTCCGCCACAGGTGGGCTCGCTCCCCCCGGCGGCCCATCTCTCCTCTCCTAGCACTAGAGCCCAGCTGCGTGACCTACTTCCTCCTCCTGACGCCGTCTGCTACCGCGCCTCCTTTCCGTTTGAACTTCAGAGAGAGAGAGCGTGCCGCCGTGAGGAACAGACGTCGAGGCCCTCCCCATAAAGCTTGGGCGTCCGTGCCCCCTCGTCCCTAGGGTTCCTCCTCTCCTATCCGCCGCCGCCAGTCCTTACTCCATCCCCATCCTTCTCTCTTTCCGCCCTCAGGTGAGTCTCTATATTGTCTAGCAGAGAGAGAGAGAGAAGGTCGCCAGCGTTGTCTACCCCGCTCCCGTCGTCGTCCGGCGCCGCCGCCATGTCCAGGAGCTCAGGGATGCACCCCGCGCTCCATTCCCGCAGTCGCTGAGGTTGAGGAGCGACCTCACCGACGGGCAGGAGCTCGCCATCGGCTCGGACCCGGAGTTCTTCTTCCACTACTCGATGTGCAGCAGGGTCTCCTTCAGATTGACTACTTCCCCTCCAGCCGGCCTCCTCTTCCCGGTCGGCGCTTCTCCTTCTTCCCTAGGTGAGCATCCTCGCCTCCTTCCTTCCTCCCATCCCCCTCGAGTAGATCAGAGTAGAGGTCGTCGGCACACCTCAGTCCCGAGAGGAATAGGTGCTGGTGTGTGTTGTGTGTTGTAGGTGCGTGCTCGGGCAGAGCAGGGCATCGCAGAGGGTGCATTTCCCTCGCAGTGGCAGCGCCGTAGAGTAGTGGATCCCACCATATCGTAGTAGCAGCAGTACAGAGAGCTAGCTCCGGTGTTGTTCCCTGTCGCCGGCAGGTCTGTGTAGGCAGAGCAGGGCATACCTGCAGGTTCCCTTGTAGGCTGCTTCCTCTCTATCAGACTCTGTAGCATAGCGTAGTGGTAATTGGTGTGTGCGTGTTGGCATGTGATCGTGGATTCGAGTCCCAGGGGTTGCACCCCCCCCCCCTTTGCATTTTATTTGCGCCACAGTGGTGTAGCAGCAGCAGACCAGTATTTCCTTCTTAACTTTCCTTCTCTATCGAGCAAAAGACAGTAGCCCAGTGGTATGTTGCATAGTCGTGATCTAGGGGGTGCAGGGTTCGTTTCCTGACCCCTCTTTTATTTATTTTCCTTTGCATTTTGTGCTCTAGACCCTTTGTCTTGCTGTGAATTTTGCTGTGGTGTGCTTACACCGTGGGGGAATTTTATCTCCCCTGAAAACAGCATGTGGTACATAGAGATTTTGCTAGTTTGTGAATCCATGTTGGTGCACACTTGTGTGTGTGTGTGTAGGTATACTTGGTAGAAGAGATGTGTAGGTTGTTTTGCATAGTTGTAAGTTTTGTGTCATGTGTGTGTGTGCACCTTGTGGGATTTGCACTAGCCTAGTGTTGTGTGTGTGTGAACAACTCATCCTCTTGGTGATGAGTTGATGCTCTAGTGAGTAGCAAATGTGGGTGTTTTCCCATGAGCATGTTAGGTGTGATGCATGTGAGTGTGTGGTGGTGTGCCAAGGCACATGGGCATGAGGTCTCCCCATCATGTGCACCATTGATGTTGTGGACATATGCATATGCTAGTGTAGGTGTGTTCTAGTGAATAGCACATGTGATGATGCACTATTCACTATATATGTGATTCTATGCAAGATTTCTTTCCTAGTTTGTGCCCATTTGTTCTATACAGGTGCATAGGTATTATATATGTTTTTGGGGTAGAATCATCCCAGGAATCCATTAGTGAAGTCAGTTTTGCCATTGGAACACTTCCTGGAGATGACATATTTCAGATTTGTTCTATGTTTAGAGCTTGGTTCCATGAGATGTTGTGAGCACAAGAGTTTGATTCTTGGTTGTGGCAATAGAGGGTGACCCCCTCTACCACTTGTTGCTTTTGTTTCATGCTTAGGAATTCATATGTGCAAGTGGTGCTTAGTCAAAGTAGGCATGTGGCTGAAATTCCAAATTAGTGAAAATCTGAGATTTTCACTAAGTGTGAGAATCTGTTTATATTTTCTTCTCTAGTTAATGAGCTTGTGCAGTTCCATGTGTTTTGATTCAGCCTTGGGTTTCAACTGGGAAGTTGTAGCTTTTGTGTTTGTCTAGCTCTCTGTAAATTTTAATTCCATTTGGAGCCCTGTAGATATTGTTTTCGGTGTTGTCAAAATGCTTCAAAGCATAAACAGCTAGTGAGAATCTAGAATTTTCACTAAGTCCCTGAAATCTGATATTTTTGGCCAAGTTAGCAGTTGTGTAACTTTCTGTGTGAAACTCCTTTGTGTGATATTTTTGCTTGTGCTTGTAGTACTCTTTGATAGCTACTGGCACATATCTTATTGGGCATGTTTGGGTGGTTGTAGGTGCTTTGCATGTAGCCCATAAAGGCTATGATGTTGTTTATGGCAGATTGTGTAGTTTTGGTGTTTTGATGATTGTGAGTGCATAGTTGATGGTGTGGTGATATTATTTGCACCACCCCATCCATGTTGGTTTGTTTTATGTCTTAGCAACCTGGAAATACCAGAGTCATGCCATTGGAGTGTGTTGAGGTGTATTTGACACGTAGCACTTCATTTCTTGTTTCGTTGTTTCCCGTTGATCCATAGCTCCGTTTATAATGTTCTTTATATGCTTTTGCATCGTTTTCACGTGACACATCTGATCATGTCATTCTCATGCATGTAAATATAGCTTAGGGTGCAGTTCTATCCAGGAACATGTTTTTACTTCTCATGCTTGTGCTAGTGAGTACAATAGAGATGCATGTTCATATTCATCTCATGCATCATGTGCTTATTGCATCTTGAGGTGTTGTTGTTCATTGGATGCTATTTTTTATGTTGGGCAGCACCGGGATCGGAGAACGAGTACGTGGATTCGGGAGAGTACGTGCAGTACGACAAGGAGAACGACCGCATGTACGTGAACTATCCAGAGGACTGAGGCGTGGTCGTGATCGTGGGCAAGCATGCAGGGTAGCATAGTCATTTCCCATGTTTTGTAGTCTGTAGCGGAACTACCTTGTTTGGATGCGTGATGTAACTCTGAAATATTTATGAGATGACACTTGAATCCCTTATTGTCATTCCTCTATTATTATGTATGTGCTATGTTACCATGTTTGCGAAACGCTTAGATGCGCTTCTTTCCAATTCGGGGCCTCGTTCCCCAAATCGGAAAGGACCGCATCTTAGTCGTTACAAGTTGGTAATTAGAGCCTTACGACCATAGGAGCCTTTGTGTGATTATACTTGGCCGAGTCGAGTCTAGTAAATGTTTTGAGTCTTAGTTATATCGGAGAGTAGGATTCTTTTTTCTCCTCTTCCATGCTCTGGTGAGGTTCCCGGCTTAGGAATTCTTAATTCTACTCGTCTTCTCACTCAAAAAAAATTTAGGATCACGCGGGTATTTGTGAAATCTATATGATTTCGATGTGACGGAGTTCTGTCTTGGTGCCTCTTGTCTGCCTTGATTTCTTCCGAGGAGTTGAGCTCCAGGGGATTCTTGCGCACATCGCCATCATTCAGATTTCTGAGTATCTAAGAATGAAGGATGTTCGTAATTGCTTCAATACTAGTAGTTGCGAGATAACCCCGATGTCCCCAGTACTCGTGCAGATTGTTCGAGAGTACTGCCATACTTTGTATCGTTGTGATCACGAGGGTTTGTTGTAGATGAAGGTCCGAGATTCTGGTTGTGTGTTGACGGATGTGATACAGGTGACGGGTTAGTATAGGAGTTGTGTGATATTACTCCTTGTATCCGTGTACCAGATTGCATGACCTGATATTTCGGGAATTCATAGGTGGGATATCAAGTAGTATCTTATAGGACTATCTTCATATAGATGCATGATGTGAGGTTGGGATTCGATGTTCAGTGGGTATGTTTGTTCACGGTTGTCTTACAGTGATTCTTGTTGTGCCTTAAAGAGTCCTTGTACCTCGCTACGACTCGGGGATACTTCGTAAGTCATGTGCACTACCTTGCATAGGATGGCTACTTTAAATTCGAGCCTGTGCGATCTTATCCACGAAGGTATCGGATGAAATCTCGATCATAAGTTTGTTCCGAGCAGTTCTAGGTCATACTTGTTGCAAGTGGTCTTATTCAGAATTTTGTCGACCGTCACTTTGAGGAAGCATTCTTACTATTTTGTTCGAGTGCAATTGCTATATTCCTGTTCTGATATTCCTGTCATTTTGATTCAGCTAAATCTTCAATATATTCTGTGGGATAATGTGTTGTACGTCTTTAGGATGGCTCCACCAACTCGTCAGAACCCACGGCGTGAGGATGTGCCACCACCACCTCCTCCTCTGGAGAATCCTCCTCCACCGCCGCCTCCTCCTGCAGAGGCCTCGCAAGCGGTGATGGCTGCTACAAATGCAAACACCCAGATGCTACTACAGTTGTTGCAAGAGAGGGGTAATCAGCAGCAAGGCAATTTCTAGCATGGTGGCAATCAGTTTGCTAATCTGAGTCAGTTCCTGTCGAATCAACCAAAGACTTTCACTTCCTGTGACCAGTCGTTTGATGCTGAGGATTGGATCCGCGACATGAACAAGCATTTTGAGTGCAGCAATGTTTGCCGTGAGGATCTCATCAAATTTGCAACTTTCCATCTAAAGGGGCAAGCATCTATCTGGTGGCAACAATTGAAGGATTCCAGAGGCGCTAGGGTGATCGCTTGGGATGAGTTCTGCCGTGCCTTCAGATCCCACTACATTCCTTCCAGCTTCGTGGAGGAAATGCATGAGAAGTTCAGGCGCTTGGAGTAGGGGTGGAAACTTCGTGTACAAGTACAACGTTGAGTTCCACGAGCTAGCCCGATACGCCTTGCAGGATATCCCTGATCAGAAGAGCAAGATTTATTAGTTCAGAGGTGGCTTGAAAGAAGATTTGCAGTTAGCTCTTGCTTTGCACGATCCTGAGGAGTTTGACAAGTTCTACCACTTAGCTCTCAGGGCAGAGGCAGCCTTGCTCAGGGTGGAGAATTCTAAGAAGCGCTTTAAAGATTCAAGCTCTTCGTCTACCCAGGTGGTTCAAAAGCAATAGAAGTTTTGGGTGTATCCTCCTCCTCCTCGGCACTCGCAGCAGCTCAAGTATTCTGGTGGCCGTGGTTCTTCCCACCCACCCAACCCTGTCTTTCAGCAGAGATTCTAGCATCAGAAGCAAGGGCCTCCACAGACACAGTATCGGCAGCCAGCAGAGGTTACTTGTCGCAAGTGTGGGCAGAAGGGTCATTATGACAACAAGTGCACTTCTCAGCTCCGTCTGCCGCCTCCTCCTCCAGGCAAACCTCCAAGTAATGCTCTTGTCAAGTTCAACCCCAGGTCAGCTCGAGTCAACATGGTGAATGCAGCTGAGGCAGAAAACTCGTCAGATGTGATCATGGGTAACCTCCTCGTCAATGATATTCCTGCTAGAGTGTTATTTGATTTTGGTGCTTCTCATTCGTTCATGTCTAGACCATTTGCATGGAATCATGATTTCGTTTCTAAGACTTTGGACAAACCTTTTCGTGTGGTTTCCCCGGGCATGTTGATGAGCTCTAATGTGGTCATTCGGGATGTTTCTGTCAAGATAGGGAGTTATTCTTTTCTGGCTTCTCCTATTGTCTTGGGCAATTCTGACATTGATTTGATCCTTGGTATGGACTGCTGGTCATGAACAAGGCATCGATTGATCATGAAGCTAAAGAAGTGAAGCTTACCCACTCTTCGGAGGATGTGATTATATTCGCGGCGCGCGATGATACAATCCATCTGTTCGCTTTGAATGAAAACGGTGAGATTAATCCTATTTCGCAAGTCCCAGTGGTCTACGAATATGAAGATGTGTTTCTAGAAGAGCTGCCAGGCATGCCTCCGCACCGAGAAGTTGAATTTGTCATTGAGCTTGAGCCAGGTACCGAGCCAGTGTGCAAACGGCCGTACAAATTGGGTCCATAAGAGTTGAAGGAACTTAAGAGACAACTCCATGAGCTCGTCTCCTTGGGGCTGTGGAGTTCTGTTTGTCAAGAAGAAGGATGGCATGGACAGGCTGTGTGTCGATTACCGTCCATTGAACAAGAAGACAATTAGGAACAAATATCCACTTCCGAACATAACTGAGTTGTTCGAACAGTTGAAATGTGCTAAGGTCTTCTCCAAGCTCGATCTGACAATGGGCTATCATCAAATTCTCATTCGCGAAGAAGATATTTCGAAGACTGCTTTCAGGACTAGTTTTGGCTCGTATGAGTATACGGTCATGTCTTTTTGTCTGGCTAATGCTCCTCTGACATTCTGTCGATTAATGAACTACATATTCTCTCTGTTCAAGAATGAATTTGTCTTGCTCTATCTCGACGACATTCTGGTCTTTTCTGAAACTGAGGAAGAACATGAAGAACATCTCAGATTGGTGCTTGATAAGCTGAGAGAGTACAAATTGTATGCCAAGTTTTCCAAGTGTGAGTTCTGGCTGAAAGAAGTCGTCTATCTTGGTCACATTATCTCTGTCGAGGGCATTAAAGTTGATCCGTCCAAGGTGCAGGCCATTGTTGAATGGGAGCCTCCGCAGAATGTGAAGCAGCTTCGAAGCTTTCTCGGGCTCGCAAGCTATTGCAGAAGGTTTGTTGAGAACTTCTCCAAGATTGCTAAGCCGCTCTCAAGTCTTCTTTAGAAAGGTGTGAAGTATGCTTGGTCTCCAGAGTGTAAGTTGGCCTTCGACACACTCAAAGAGAAGCTCACCTCCACTCCGGTCTTGGTTCCTCCGGATGATTCCAAGCCTTACCAGGTGTTCTGTGACGCTTCTCTCCAGGGTCTTGGTGCAGTTCTGATGCAAGAGAAGAAAGTGGTTGCTTATACCTCTAGTTAGTTGAAGCCAGCGGAGAAGAACTATCATGTGCATGATCTAGAGCAAGCAGTTGCGGTACACGCTCTGATGACTTTGAGACACCTCTTGTTGGAACGAAAGGTTGAAGTTTTCACCGCTCACAAGAGTCTCAAGTACATCTTCACATAGCCTAACCTGAATCTTCGGCAAACTCGTTGGGTGGAAATGCTCCAAAATTTTAATTCGAGTGTTGAGTACACGCCAGGCAAAGCTAATGTGGTGGCAGATGCCTTGAGCAGGAAGGCGTACTGCAATAGTCTCATTCTGCAACCTCTCCAGCCTGGCCTTTGTGAGTCTTTCAGGAAGCTCAACCTTCAGTTAGTACCTCAGGGATTTCTTGCAAACCTCCAGATCTCTCCTACCTTGGAAGATCAGGTCCGAGCAGCACAGCTTCTTGATGCAATGGTGAAGAAAGTCAAGATTGGCGTGGCAAAGAGTCTTCCCAAGTATAAGTGCTTCAGTGTTGATGCCACAGACACGTTATTCTTTGAGGATCGTCTTGTCGTTCCGAAAGGTGATCTCAGAAAGGTAATCATGGAAGAAGCTCATAACTCTCTGCTCTCTATTCATCCTGGAAGCTCCAAGATGTATCAGGAATTGAAACAAACCTTCTGGTGGACTCGTATGAAGCGTGAGATTGCTCAGTTCATAAATGAATGTGATGTATGTCGAAGGGTGAAAGCAGAGCATCAACGTTCAGCAGGTCTTTTGCATCCATTGCCCATTCCCGAGTGGAAGTTCGATCACATTGAGATGGATTTCGTAACCGGGTTTCCGAAGTCCAAGAAGGGTAATGATGCCATCTTCGTCGTCATCGACAAGTTGAGTAAAGTGGCTCATTTTCTTCCAGTCAAGGAATCCATTTCGGCAGCTCAGCTTGTAGTGTTGTACACTTCCAAGATTGTGTCTTTGCACGGCGTGCCTATGATGATTTCTTCGGATCGCGGAAGTATCTTCACTTCCATGTTCTGGGACTCTTTTCAGTCTGCGATGGGCACGAAGATCCGCTTCAGCACAGCTTTTCATCCTCACACTAGTGGTCAAGTGGAGCGAGTCAATCAAGTTCTTGAGGATCTGCTGAGAGCCTGTGTTATCTCTTTTGGTATGAAGTGGGAGGATTGTCTGCCTTTTGCATAGTTCTCGTATAACAACAGTTATCAAGCTAGTTCTGGCAAGGCTCCGTTTGAAATTCTCTATGGTAGGAAGTGTCGTACCCCGCTCAACTGGTCCGAGACCGGCGAGCGTCAGATCCTTGGGAATGATTTGATAGAAGAAGTTGAGGAGATGTGTCGGGTCATTCATGACAACCTCAGAGCAGCTCAGTCCCGTCAGAAGAGCTATTATAATAGCAAGCATCGTGACATGTCTTATGAGCATGATGACTTTGTCTATCTCAAGGTGTCCCCTATGAAGGGTATGCAACGCTTTGGCATCAAAGGTAAGCTTGCGCCTCGTTTCATTGGCTCGTTCAGAGTTGTTGGCAAGAGAGGCGACCTTGCATACCAGCTTGAGCTCCCGTCAAACTTTGCAAATGTCCATGATGTGTTCCATGCCTCTCAGCTCCGGAGGTGCTTCAAGACCCCCGAGCACACTGTTCATCTTCAAGACATCGACCTTCAGCCTGACCTATCTTATCGTGAGCATCCAGTTGCGGTTCTCGAGGCGACTGAGCGCAAGACCCGCAACAAGACTGTCAAATTTCTCAAAGTGCACTGGTCACACCATTCCGATAAAGAGGCTACTTGGGAACGCAAGGATCACCTCCGTTGTGAATTTCCAGAGTTCTTTCACGCGTAGATCTCGGGGCGAGATCTTTTTGTAGTGTGGGAGAGTTTGTAATGCCCCAAGTGTGTAGCTTACCATATTTGGAACCTTCCTATGTGGGTCCAACTTTTCATTGACATGAGAGCTATCAATGCATGTGACTTCATGTGTCACCTTGTTTAATTCTTCCTTGCATGCATGCATTCCATATCATTCCATGTGATGCCTTGTGATGCCTTGTGATCTCATGTGATGGTGTGATGTCATGTGGTGTCATGTGCTGATGCTATGTATGAAGTGGTGTGCTTGTAGTAGGTACCTATGTGCTTTCAACTAGGTCTTAAAACCTTCCCTCTCCCTTTTATACCAAGGCCAAGTTTCACTTGAGCCTATCCTGTTTTTAAAATGCCCACGCTTTAGGATATTTTTGTGGTGAATTTGAGTTGTGTTGTTTTTGTTTTGAATAGGTGGCAAATGGTGCAAATATTCACAAACAGTTCAAACAATTCCTGTTTTGTAAATATTTAGCTGCCCCAAATATTTTATCATCACCAGGGGTACCTTTGTTTTATTTTTAGCTTTAAATATTTAGCTTGTGCTTTTATTTCTTTCTTTGGTTTATTTCTATTAGAAAGCAACCGAGGGATTTATTTTTCTTTTATCTTCTGCCACAGGTGGGCTCCCTCCCCCCCCCCCCCTGGCGGCCCATCTCTCCTCTCCTAGCGCTAGAGCCCAGCTGCGCGACATCCTTCCTCCTCCAGACGCCGTCTGCTACCGCGCCCTCCTTTCCGTTTGAGCTTCAGAGAGAGAGAGAGAGCGTGCCGCCGTGGGGAACAGACGTCAAGGCCCTCCCCATAAAGCGTGGGCGTCCGTGCCCCCTCGTCCCTAGGGTTCCTCCTCTCCCATCTGCCGCTGCCACTCCTTCCTCCATCCCCATCCATCTCTCTTTCCCCCCTCAGGTGAGTCTGTGTAGTGTCTAGCAGAGAGAGAGAGAAGGTCGCCGGCATCGTCTACCCCGCTCCCGTCGTCGTCCGGCGCCGCCGCCATGTCCAGGGGCTCAAGGATGCACCCCACGCTCCATTCTCGCCGTCGCTGAGGTCAAGGAGCGACCTCACCGACGTGCAGGAGCTCGCCATCGGCTCGGACCCGGAGTTCTTCTTCCACTACTCGGTCTGCAGCACTGTCTCCTTGCTACTGCAACAAAACACCTTCCAATGGCGCCAGAAACATGCTGACGGTACCAGGAATCCTTCTGCTGCAGCTAGGCCTTAAGGGACTTCCTAGGCAAATATGCAAAGGATTTCCCATGTGGCCTTGGAGCCTTGCGTTGGTGTTCCCCCGAAGCGGAAAGGGTGATGTAGCATGGCGGTGGTAAGTATTTCCCTCAGTTTGAGAACCAAGGTATCGATCCAGTGAAGGAGTATCTCAAGTGCCCGCACAAACACAAAAAGCTTCCTCCCAACGCTATGAAGGGGTTGTCAATCCCTTATAGATTATTCACGAGGTGAGAATTGAAAGCAACAAAGTAACAAAGCAAAGTAAAAGTGAAAGTGGAAACGATAGGTGTGAATAAACCCGGGGGCCGTACTGTTTACTAGTGGCTTCTCTCATGAAAGCAAGTAGACGGTGGGTGAACAAATTACTGTCGAGCAATTCATAGAACCGCGCAAAGTCGTGATGTCATCTATGGCAATGATTATATCTATAGGCATCACGTCCAAAACAAGTAGACCGATACTTTCTGCATCTACTAATATTACTCCACACGTCGACCGATATCCAGGATGCATCTAGTGTATTAAGTCCAAAAGAACAGAGTAACGCCTTAAGCAAGATGACATGATGTAGATGGACAATCTCATATCTACGACAAAGCCCACCTTGTTACCCTTGATGGCAACTACACGATGTGTGCCTTGCTTTCCCTACTGTCACTGGGAAAGGTCACCACACGGTAAGAACCCAAAACCAAGAACTTCTCCCATTGCAAGAATCATAGATCTAGTTGGCCAAACAAAACCCAAGACTCGGAGAGACTTACAAGGATATCAAATCATGCATATA
Source organism: Hordeum vulgare subsp. vulgare (assembly GCF_904849725.1). Taxonomy (NCBI): domain Eukaryota; kingdom Viridiplantae; phylum Streptophyta; class Magnoliopsida; order Poales; family Poaceae; genus Hordeum; species Hordeum vulgare. Next base: position 519,477,756 of record NC_058521.1, read on the forward strand.
AGAAATCAGCAAAGACTCAAATATATATCATAGATAATCTGATCACAAATCCACAATTCATCGGATCTCGACAAACACACCGCCAAAGGGGATTACATCGCATAGATCTCCATGAAGATCATGGAGAACTTTGTATTGAAGATCCAAGAGAGAGAAGAATCCATCTAGCTACTAACTACAGACCCGTAGGTCTGAAGTGAACTACTCACGAGTCATTGGAGGGGCGATGATGTTGATGTAGAAGCCCTATAACTCCAAAGTCCCCTCCGGCAGGGCACCGGGAAGGGTCTCCAGATGAGATCTCGCGGAAACGGAAGCTTTCTGCGGTGGAAAAGTATTTTCGTGGATCCCTTGATTTTTTCTGTATTTTAGGGAATATATAGCCGAAGGAGCTAGGTTAGGGGGCGCCAGGGAGGCCACAAGCCTGCCAGCGCCACCCCCCCCCCCCCCGTGGCGGATAGGGGGCTTGTGGGGCCCCTGTAGGCCTCCTGGTTTGGCCCTCAAGCCCCCTAATCTTGTTCCGTTCAGGAAAAAAATATTTTGGGGATTTTATTCCGTTTGTACTCCGTTCCAAAATCAGATCTGAAAAGACCCAAAAACACAGAAAAAACAGGAACTGGCACTTGGCACTGAATTAATAAGTTAGTCCCAAAAAAAGATATAAAAGGTACATAAAACATCCAAAGATGACAAGATAACAGCATGAAACCATCAAAAATTATAGATACGTTTGAGACGTATCAAGCATCCCCAAGCTTAAATCCTGCTCGTCCTCGAGTAGGGAAGTGATAAAGAATGAATTTTTGATGCTTTCATGCTACCTAGCATAGATGTCCTTTGTAACTCCTCTTATGTGACGTGAATGTTCAGATTCATTAGATTCAAAACAATAGTTTTCTATTGACGTGGAAACAATAATAATTCAAGCAAACTAGCAAGGTAATCATGAACTTTCAAAATATCAAGGCCAAAAGAAAGTTATCCCTACAAAAGCATATAGTCTGGCTATGCTCTATCATCATTGCACAACGAGTTTAAATCATGCACAACCCCGGTATTGGCCAAGTAATTGTTTCACACCTTTACTTTCTCAAACCTTTTCAACTCTCACGCAATACATGAGCGTGATCCATGGTTTTAGCACTATAAGTGGTGTGGAGTGTAGTGGAGGTTGCAAGAAAAAACAAGGAGAAGATGGTCACATTAACTAGGTATATCAATGAGCTGTGGAGATGCTCATCAATAGATATCAATGTGAATGAGTAGGGATTGCCATACAAATGATGCACTAGAGCTAAGAGTATGTGAAAGCTCTTAAAGAAAACTAGTGGGTCTGCATCCAACTTGCTTGCTCAAGAAGACCTAAGGCAATTTTGAGGAAGCCTATCATTGGAATATACAAGCCAAGTTATATAATGAAAATTTCCCACTATCTATATGGTGGTGACAAAACAAGAGACTCTCAATCATGAAGATCATGGTGCTTAATATGCACAAGTGTGGAATAGTGGTAGCATTGTCCCTTCTCTCTTTTTCTCTCATTTTTTTTGGTGGGCTCTTTGGCCTCTCTTTTTTTGTGGGCATCTTTGGCCTCTTTTATTTCCTCACATGGGACAATGCTCCATCAATGATGATCATCACACTTTCAACTCAAAACTTAGAGCAACGATGACTCTATATGGAAGGCCTTCGGTAGTGTACCGTGACAATGATCTAGCATGGCATAGACATTAATGGAAACATCATAGTAGCTATCTTACGATCATGCAATGGAAATGTAGAAGTGGTGGCACATGTCATGGTGGTAGTTGTATGGCAATATATCTCGGAATGACTTTGAAAAAGCCATAGTAGGTAGGTATGGTTGCTGATTTGAGGGAGGCTAATGGTGGGTTTTGCGCACCGGCGAAAGTTGCATGACACTAAGAAGATAGTGATGGTGGAAGGTGAAAGTGCATCTAAACCATGGACTCAACATTAGTCATGAAGAACTCATATACTTGTTGCAAAAGTTTATTAGTAATCGAAACAAAGCATTCAACGCATACTCCTAGGGGAAGGGTTGGTAGGTATAAACCATCGCGCGATCCCGACCGCCACGCAAAGGATGACAATCAATAGACTAATCATGCTCAGATTTCATCACATAGCGGTTCACCATACGTGCATGCTACGGGAATTACTAACTTCAACACAAGTATTTCTAGATCCACAACACCTTACTAGCATAACTTCAATATTACCATAACCACAACTCAAAACTAAATGAGATGAATCATACTTCTCTAACTATTCAATGCACATGAAGGTGGAAGTTTTCGTATCCCTTTGGATAACTACCCCTTTTGAGACTACTTTCAAAGCATAGATCAACTACCAAGCCACGCACCGCTGTGCTCTAAAAGATATAAGTGAAGCACATAGAGCAAAAGTACCTAGCTCAAAAGATATAAGTGAAGCACATGTGAGCTGAATTGTCTACCAAAGGATATAAGTGAAGCTCGACAAAATCACGGTGAGTACATGTCTCTCTCTCTAGGTGTCCACAAAGTATGATTGTGACACAAAAAAAATAAAAGACTCCTACGATACAATACGCTCCAAGCAAAAACACATAACATGTGGTGAATAAAAATATAGCCCCAAGTAACGTTACCGATGGATTGAAGACGAGAGAGAGGATGCCTTCCTGGGGCATCCCCAAGCTTAGGCTTTTACGACATCCTTGAATCTCTTGGGGTGCCTTGGGCATCCCCAAGCTTGAGCTCTTTCCACTCTTTATCTCTTTGTCCATAAGAACTTCACCCAAAACTTGAAAACTTCACAACACGAAACTTAAACAGAAACTCGTGATAACATTAGTATGACAAAGCAAACCACCACTTCCTTAGGTACTGTAGAAAACTTAAATTCTACTTATGCTGATGTTGGGTTACTGTATTTTCAATCTTCCATGGCTAATAGACCCCGATACTATCCATAGTTTCATCAAAATAAGCAACCAACACAACAAAAACAGAATCTGTTAACAGCAGAACAGTTAGTAGCAATCTGTATATTTCGTATACTTATGATACTTCAAAAATTCTGAAAAATTATGACAGTCCGAAGAATTTGCGTAGCAATCAGCAACAAGAAGAATCAACTCAAAATCTCTTACAGAAAAACAATAAAAATTATTTTCGTGAGCAGAAAGTTTCTGCCTTTTCCAGCATGACCAAACGATCATCCCCAAGACTAATCATAACGGTTTTGCTTGGCACAAACGGAAAAAGAAAGACACAAAAAACACAATCATAACAGAATTATGAAAGTGTGGAAAACACAAAACAGAAAGAAAAAGGATAGATTCGTTGGGTTGCCTCCCAACAAGCGCTTTTGTTTAACGCCCTTAGCTAGGCAAAAGGTGATGGAATCACGTATAGTCATCTTTGGTGCTCAAACCATAAGTAGCCCTCATCATAGATTCATAAGGCAATCTTATTTTCTTTCTAGGAAAGTGCTCCATGCCCTTCTTTAAAGGAAATTGAAATCTAATATTCCCATCCTTCATATCGATGATAGCACCAATAGTCCTTAGGAAAGGTCTACCAAGAATAATGGGACATGAAGGATTGCAATCTATGTCAAGTACAATGAAATCCACGGGTACATACTTCTTATTTGCAACAATAAGAACATAATCGATCCTTCCCATGGGTTTCTTGACAGTAGAATCCGCAAGATGCAAATTAAGAGAACACTCTTCAATCTCATGAAAACCAGGAATATCACATAAAGACTTTGGAATCGCGGAAACACTAGCACCCAAATCACACAAAGCATTGCACTCGTAGTTTTTTATCTCGATTTTGATAGTAGGTTCCCACTCATCATGAAGTTTTCTAGGTATAGAGACTTCTAGTTTGAGCTTCTCTTCAAGAGATTTCATCATAGCATCTATGATATGCGCGGTAAAGGCTTTGCTTTGGCTATAAGCGTGTGGAGAGTTTGCAATGGATTGCATCAAAGAAATGCATTCAAACAAGGAGCAATTATCATAATTGAATTCCTTGAAATCCAAAGTGGGAGTTCCATTGCTACCCAAAATTTTGATTCTTCTACTCCACTCTCCACACCTTTATCATCAAGATAGGTGGACTCCGAATCATTGGGGTGTTTTTCAACCAAAGTGGATTCATATCCAGCCCCTCCATCAATAGGTTTGACACGCGAAAACAAAGATTCAAGAGGAGACACACCAAGCACTTTAAGATCTTCGTGATTTGCATCACTAGAATGCACCCTTTTAAACCATTCATGCCTAGCGTGAATTTGGGCGGTTCTTTCTTTGCTCTCATTCATGGAGACATGCATAGCTTTCAAAGTTTCATCCAAGTTGACCTTGCGAGGAGCGCATCTAACTTTCAAAGCATCAATATCACAAGACATCCTATCAACGCTCTTAGCCAAATCGTCAATTTTGAGTAGTTTTTCCTCTATGGACGCATTGAAAATCTTTTGAGAGTTGATGAACTCTTTGATATTATTCTCTAAATCGGAGGGTAATTTGTTGTGATTTCCATAAGTGTTGTTGTAGGAATTGCCATAATTGTTAGAGAAGTTACTAGGAAAAGGCCTAGGAACATAGTTTCCTCTAAAAGCATTGTTGTTGCCAAAATTGTTCCTACCAACAAAATTCACGTCCAAACTAGCGTTGCTACTCTCAATCAAGGAAGATAGTGGCATGTCATTAGGATCTACAGTAGCGTTTCTACTAGCAACCAAATTCATCAACTCGTCCATCTTAGCACTAAGCGAGTTAATTTCTTCTATAGCGTGCACCTTTTTGCTAGCAGGCGACCTTTCAGTGTGCCACTAAGAGTAGTTGGTCATGATATTGTCTAGGAGTTTTGTAGCGTCTCCTAACGTGATTTCCATGAACGTTCCACCTGAGGCTGAGTCCAAGATATTGCGAGAAGCGAAATTCAAGCCAGCGTAAAAGATTTGTATAATCATCCACAAACTCAGGCCATGAGCGGGACAATTTCTAATCATAAGCTTCATCCTCTCCCAAGATTGTGCAACGTGTTCATGATCAAGTTGCTTGAAATTCATGATATCGTTACGTAAGGAGATGATCTTAGCCGGCGGAAAATACTTGGATATGTAAGCATCTTTGCACTTATCCCAAGAATCGATACTATTTTTACGCAAAGAAGAAAACCAAGTTTTTGCGCGATCTCGCAACGAGAAAGGAAAAAAGTTTCAACTTAATCACGTCATTATCCACATCTCTTTTATTTTGCATATCACAAATCTCAATGAAGGTATTGAGATGGGATGCGTCATCTTCACTAGGAAGGCCAGAGAATTGCTCTTTCATAACAAGATTCAGCAAAGCTGCGTTGATTTCATACGATTCCGCACTAGTGGCGGGAGCAATAGGAGTACTAATAAAATCATTATTATTGATACTCGAGAAGTCGCAAAGTTTGGTGCTTTTCAGCCATGACGACTTCAACAAACAAACAAGCACACAAGCAAGCAAGAGAACCAGCAAAGGGAAATGGCAAAAGGCAAAAGGCAAAAGAAAATGGCAAAGGAGAAAGGCAAATGAAAACCGCAAAGGAGAAAGGCAAATGAAAACGGCAAATGTGAAGTGGGGGAGAGGAAAACGAGAGGCAACTGGCAAAAAAGTAAATGCAAGAGATGAGTTTGTGAGACCTACTTGGATAGATCTCTCCTCCCCGGCAACGGCACCAGAAATACTTCTGCTACTGCAACAAAAGACCTTCCAATGGCGCCAGAAACATGCTGACGACACCAGGAATCCTTGTGCTACGGCTACGCCTTAAGGGACTTCCTAGGCAAATATGCAAAGGATTTCCGCCGTGGCCTTGGAGCCTTGCGTTGGTGTTCCCTCGAAGCTGAAAGGGTGATCTAGCGCAACGGTGGTAAGTATTTCCCTCAGTTTTAGAACCAAGGTATCGATCCAGTGAAGGAGTATCTCAAGTGCCTGCACAAACACAAAAGGCTTGCTCCCAACGCTATGAAGGGTTTGTCAATCCCTTATAGATTGTTCGCCAAGTGAGAACTGAAATCAACAAAGTAACAAAGTAAAGTAAAAGCGAAAATGGAAACGATAGGTGTGAATAGACCCGGGGGCCGTAGTGTTTACTAGTGGCTTCTCTCATGAAAGCAAGTAGACGGTGGGTGAACAAATTACTGTCGAGCAATTGATACAACCGTGCAAAGTCGTGACATCATCTATGGCAATGATTATATCTATAGGCATCATGTCCAAAACAAGTAGACCGATACTTTCTGCATCTACTACTATTACTCCACACGTCGACCGCTATCAAGCATGCATCTAGTGTATTAAGTCCAAAAGAACAGAGTAACGCCTTAAGCAAGATGACATGATGTAGATGGACAATCTCATATCTACGACAAAGACCACCTTGTTACCCTTGATGGCAACTACACGATGTGTGCCTTGCTGCCCCTACTGTCACTGGGAAAGGTCAGCACACGGTAAGAACCCAAAACCAAGCACTTCTCCCATTGCAAGAATCATAGATCTAGTTGGCCAAACAAAACCCAAGACTCGGAGAGACTTACAAGGATATAAAATCATGCATATAAGAAATCAGCAAAGACTCAAATATATATCATAGATAATCTGATCACAAATCCACAATTCATCGGATCTCGACAAACACACCGCCAAAGAGGATTACATCGGATAGATCTCCATGAAGATCACGGAGAACTTTGTATTGAAGATCCAAGAGAGAGAAGAAGCCATCTAGCTCCTAACTACGGACCCGTAGGTCTGAAGTGAACTACTCATGAGTCATTGGAGGGGCGATGATGTTGATGTAGAAGCCCTCCAACTCCAAAGTCCCCTCCGGCAGGGCACCGGGAAGGGTCTCCAGATGAGATCTCGCGGAAACAGAATCTTGCGGCGGCAGAAAAGTATTTTCGTGGATCCCTTGATTTTTTCTGTATTTTAGGGAATATGTAGGCGAAGTAGCTAGGTTAGGGGGGCGCCAGGGAGGCCACAAGCCTGCCAGCCCCCCCCCCTGGTGGCGGATAGGGGGCTTGTGGGCCCTCTGTAGCCCTCCTGGCTTGGCCCTCAAGCCCCCTGATCTTCTTCCGTTCGGCAAAAAATTATTTCGGGGATTTTATTCCGTTTGGACTCCGTTACAAAATCAGATCTGAAAAGAGCCAAAAACATAGAAAAAACAGGAACTGGCACTTGGCACTGAATTAATAAGTTAGTCCCAAAAAATATATAAAAGGTACATAAAACATACAAAGATGACAAGATAACAGCATGAAACCATCAAAAATTATAGATACGTTTGAGACGTATCACTCCTTCAAATCGACTACTTCCCCTCCAGCCGGCCTCCTCTTCCTTGCGCTTCTCCTTCTTCCCTAGGTGAGCAGCCTCGCCTCCTTCCTTCCTCCCATCCCCCTCGAGTAGATCGGAGTAGAGGCCGTCGGCACACCTCTGTCCTGAGAGGAATAGGTGCTGGTGTGTGTTGTCTGTTGTAGGTGCGTGCTCGGGCAGAGCAGGGCATCGCAGAGGGTGCCTTTCCCTCGCAGTAGCAGCGTCGTAGAGTCGTGGATCCCCCCTCGTCGTAGTAGCAGCAGTAGAGAGAGCAAGCTCCGGTGTTGTTCCCTGTCGCCGGCAGCTCTCTGTAGGCAGAGCAGGGCATACCTGCAGGTTGCCTTGTAGGTTGCTTCCTCTTTGTCAGACTCCGTAGCATAGCGTAGTGGTAATTGGTGTGTGCGTGTTGGCCTGTGATCGTGGGTTCGAGTCCCAGGGGTTGCACACCCCCCCCCCCTTTTGCATTCTATTTGCGCCACAGTGGCGTAGCAGCAGTAGTGTAGTATTTGCTGCTTAACTGTCCTTCTTTGTCGAGCAAAAGACAGTAGCCTAATGGTATGTTGCATAGTTGTGATACAGGGGGTGCATAGTTCGATTCCTGCCCCCTCTTTTATTTTTTTCCTTTGCATTTTGTACTGTAGATCCTTTGGCTTGTTGTGGTGTGCTTACACCATGGGGGAATTTTATCTCCCCTGAAAACAGCATGTGGTGCATAGAGATTTTGCTAGTTTGTGAATCCATGTTGGTGCAGACTTGTGTGTGTAGGTATACTTGGTAGAAGAGATGTGTAGGTTTTTTTGCATAGTTGTAAGTTTTGTGTCATGTGTGTGTGTGCACCTTGTGGGATTTGCACTAGCCTAGTGTTGTGTGTGTGTGAACAACTCATCCTCTTGGTGATGAGTTGATGCACTAGTGAGTAGCAAATGTGGGTGTTTTTCCCATGAGCATGTTAGATGTGATGCATGTGAGTGTGTGGTGGTGTGCCAAGGAACATGGGCATGAGGTCTCCCCCTCATGTGCACCATTGATGTTGTGGACATAAGCATATGCTAGTGTAGGTGTGTTCTAGTGAATAGCACATGTGATGATGCACTATTCACTATATATGTGATTCTATGCAAGATTTCTTTCCTAGTTTGTGCCCATTTGTTCTATACAGGTGCATAGGTATTATATATGTTTTTGGGGTAGAATCATCCCAGGAATCCATTAGTGAAGTCAGTTTTGCCATTGGAACACTTCCTGGAGATGACATATTTCAGATTTGTTATATGTTTAGAGCTTGGTTCCATGAGATGTTGTGAACACAAGAGTTTGATTCTTGGTTGTGGCAGTAGAGGGTGACCCCCTCTACCACTTGTTGCTTTTCTTTCATGCTTAGGAATTCTTATGTGCAAGTGGTACTTAGTCAAAGTAGGCATGTGGCTGAAATTCCAGATTAGTGAAAATCTGAGATTTTCACGAAGTCCGAGGATCTGTTTATATTTTCTTCTCGTGTTGATGAGCTTGTGCAGGTCCATGTGTTTTGATTCAGCCTTGGGTTTAAACTGGGAAGTTGTAGCTTTTGTGTTTGTCTAGCTCTCTGTAAATTTAAATTCCATTTGGAGCCCCGTAGATATTGTTTTGGATGCTGTCAAAATGCTTCAGAGCATAAACAGCTAGTGAGAATCTGGAATTTTCACTAAGTCCCTGAAATCTGATATTTTTGGCCAAGTTAGCAGATGTGTAACTTTCTGTGTGAAACTCCTTTATGTGATCTTTTTGCTTGTGCTTGTAGTACTCTTTGATAGCTATTGTCACATATCTTATTGGGCATGTTTGGGTGGCTGTAGGTGCTTTGCATGTAGCCCTCAAAGGCTATGATGTTGTTTATGGCAGATTGTGTAGTTTTGGTGTTTTGATGATTGTGAGTGCATAGTTGATGGTGTCGTGATATTCTTTGCACCACCCCATCCATGTTGGTTTGTTTTATGTCTTGGCAACCTGGAAATACCAGAGTCATGCCATTGGAATCTGTTGAGATGTATTTGACACGTAGCACTTCATTTCTTGTTTCCCGTTGATTTGTAGCTCCGTTTGTAATGTTCTTTATATGCTTTTTCATCGTTTTCACGTGACGTGTCGGATCATGTCATTCTCATGCATGTCAAGATAGCTTAGGGTGCAGTTCTGTCCAGGAACATCTTTTTACTTCTCATGCTTGTGCTAGTGAGTAGAATAGAGATGCATGTTCATATTCATCTCATGCATCATGTGCTTGTTGCATCTTGAGGTGTTGTTGTTCATTGGATGATATTTTTTATGTTGGGCAGCACCGGGATCGGAGAACGAGTACGTGGATTCGGGAGAGTACGTGCAGGACGAACAAGAGCAGTTCCAAGCTGAGGATATCACAGGCAAGATGATATGACCTTGATTCCATCTCTAGTCTTGTTATGCTAGATTACGTTTCTTCCATCATATGCTCGCTGCCTACCATTGAAATAATTGCCTCCTGAATTGCCATGAAACCCAAACAGTTATACCTTCCTAGCAAATCTTGAATGGCTAAGTAGGCTTTGTTAAGCTTCTAATGTTAGTGTTGCTAGTTGCAGGTGCTTTGTCTCATGTGATAACATGGGTTTGATATCATTATGCTAAACCTGTTATTTAATTAATGCACCTATATACTTGGTAAATAACGGAAGGCCTATCCTTGTGCCGGGTTTTTTGTTCCGTTATTGCCGCCTTAGTTACCGGCTACCGGTGTTTGATTCCATAATGATCGCTCCTAACACGTTCGGGGTTGTTATGGGGACCCCCTCGATAAATCGCGTAGTGCTAAGACTTGTCCGCCATGACCCAAGATTGGTTTTAATCTGCTAAACACTTAATAATAATCTGCATAGGGAATATCTACCCCGAGGAATTTAATCAACAACCCGGGCCAGTGCTCCTCATGAGTGTTGGTCCAAACTAGAGCACTGTGCGGGGCCAACTCAGGGCAACTTGAGAGATTTCTATCAGACCACTGTACGCGTCGCTCATCCATCGTGTTCTGAGACTGAGATACGCGGCTCTTATCGGGGTCGTCGACACGACGGGAGGTCCTGCTAGTCTTGTCTTACCTTAGCGATATATCTTGCGTATAGGAATCCCGGTGAAGCTTTGGTTCTCCCCAGAGTTGAGGTTTTCCTCTAAGGAATCCGACGAGATCACGAGATTCGTGATAGAGGATTACTTTGCGGCTCGTGTACGTTTGTGATGGACTAGTTGGAGCACCCCTGCAGTGTTTAATCTTTCGGAAAGCCGTGCCCGCGGTTATGTGGCAACTTGGAATATTCGTTAACATGTGGTTATAGATAACTTTAACATAACTCTAATAAAATTGCCAACTGTGTGCGTAACCGTGATTGTCCCCTTTGAAGACCTCTCTTCGATCGGGAACACGGTGGGGTTATGATTGACGTAAGTAGGTGTTCAGGATCACTTAGTGATCAGTTTATCATCGACCACTAGAATAGACCACTACAGGAATTAGCTTCTTTGCCGTCTGTCATCACAGACGGCAAAGAGTAAATCCCGAACGGCAAACAGAATATCACAGACGGCAAAGAATCTCATGACCGGCAAAATTTCTGCGTCAGCCTACGACGGCACTGTAGCTTCTTTGCCGTCTGTCTCCCCAAAGCAGACGGCAAAGAGCTTTGCCGTCAGCTTTTCATATGAGCAGTCGGCAAAGAGGTCGAGACGGCAGCCGACAGGCATTGCCTCCGTTAGGGGCTAACGGAGGCTTTGACATCTGCCTCCCCCCTCTTCTTTGCCGTCAGCCTCCCCCCCTTCTTTGTCGTCAGCCTTCCCCCTCTTCTGTGTTGTCTGCCTCCCCTCTCCTCTTCTTTGCCGTCAGCCTCCACCTCCACATGCATGGAAGCAGACGGCAAAGACACTATACGGCCAGCTGCTACTGCCCATGTTGCACAGCTGGGCGCCACGTGGCACCTTTGCCGTCGGCTGGCAGATGGCAAAGAGCCTATATTGTCACATTTTTGTTTATTTTTTCTATTTCACAGCACATACACATATAATTCATAGCATATATATGATAAATATGTCACAACACATATATGATATACATATAAAGCTCATCAATGCCATTTGTTCATCAACGTACATCCCATATATCAAAAGAACCAACACATACAAAGTTTCATCCATATATACACACATATAGTTGCACATATATTGTTCATCCATATATACATATACATATACTTCCACATTGTTCATCAACTCAAATAAAAACGGAAACTAAAGCACTCCAATGCCAGCTTCCATGCATGTAGTACATCCAATCTGCAAAATGGGAATAAGAAATTCAGAAGAAGAATAACAACAACATATATATGACAAATAAGCTAAACTGAAGAAGAAAGAGAAGAAGCAAGAAGAGAACAAGGAGAAGAAAAACAAGAAGGAGGAGGAGGAGGAGGAGAAGGGGAAGGAGAAGGAGCAGGAGGAGGAGAAGAAGAAAAAAGAAGAGAAGAAGAAGGAGAAGGAGGAGAAGAAGGAGAAGGAGAAGAAGAAGGAGAAGAAGGAGGTCTCCTTCTCCTTCTTATCCTCCTTCTCCTTCTTCATCTCTTCTTCTCCTCCTCCTTCTTCTTCTTCTCCTTCTCCTTCTCATTCTCTTCTTCTTCTCTTCTTCTTCTTCTTCTTCCTTCTTTTCATTTCTCCTCTTCTCCTCTTCTTGGAGCTAAATTAGCTAACTATGTCTTTTTGGAGCTAAATGGTCTAATTATGTCATTATAGAGGAAAACAAGCTAAGTATATAATATTAATGAGCTAACCAAGGTTCTTATGCCATTTTGAGCTTATAATGACTTTTAGGAGCTAAATTGGTTAATTCTGTCATTGTTGGGGAAATTAAGGCAAGGAGAATATGAAAGAGGAGAAGAAAGAGGAGGAGGAGGAGAAGAAGAAGAAATAAATAAGAAGGAGGAGAAGGAGGAGGAGGAGGAGAAGGACTAGGAGGTCCTTGGCCTTCTCCTCCTTCTCCTCCTTCTTCTCTTCTTCTTCTTCTTCTTTCTTTTCATTTTTCCTATTTCTTCTCCTCTTCTGCTCTTCTTGGAGCTAAATTATCTAACTATGTCTTTTTGGAGCTAAATGGGCTAATTATCCCATTTTAGAGGAAAACAAGCTAAGTATATAATATTAATGAGCTAACCAAGGTTCTTATGCCATTTTGAGCTTATTATGGCATTTTGGAGCTAAATGGGCTAATTATGTCATTGTTGGGGAAATTAAGGCAAGGAGAATATGAAAGAGGAGAAGAAAGAGGAGGAGGAGGAGAAGAAGAAGAAATAAATAAGGAGGAGGAGGAGAAGGACTAGAAGGTCCTTGGCCTTCTCCACCTTCTCCTCCTCCTCCTCCTCCTCCTTCTCTTCTTCTTCTTCTTCTTTAATTTCATTTTTCCTATTTCTTCTCCTCTTCTCCTCTTCTAGGAGCTAAATTAGCTAACTATGTCTTTTTGGAGCTAAATGGGCTAATTATCCGATTTTAGAGGAAAACAAACTAAGTATATAATATTAATGAGCTAACCAAGTTTCTTATGCCATTTTGAGGTTATTATGGCATTTTGGAGCTAAATGGGCTAATTATGTCATTGTTGGGGAAATTAAGGCAAGGAGAATATGAAATAGGAGAAGAAAGAGGAGGAGGAGAAGAAGAAGAAGAAATAAAGAAGAAGGAGGAGAAGGAGGATGAGGAGAAGGACTAGAAGGTCCTTGGCCTTCTCCTCCTTCTCCTCCTCCTCCTCCTCCTCCTCCTTCTCCTTCTTCTCTTCTTCTTCTTCTTCTTTCTTTTCATTTTTCCTATTTCTTCTCCTCTTCTCCTCTTCTTGGAGATAAATTAGCTAACTATGTCATTTTGGAGCTAAATGGGCTAATTATCTCATTTTAGAGTAAAACAAGCTAAGTATATAATATTAATGAGCTAACCAAGGTTCTTATGCCATTTTGAGCTTATTATGGCATTTTGGAGCTAAATGGGCTAATTATGTCATTGTTGGGGAAATTAAGGCAAGGAGAAGACGAAAGAGGAGAACAAAGAGGAGGAGGAGGAGAAGAAGAAGAAATAAAGAAGAAGGAGGAGAAGGAGGAGGAGGAGAAGGACTAGAAGGTCCTTGGCCTTCTCCTCCTCCTCCTCCTCCTCCTCCTCCTTCTCCTTCTTATCTTCTTCTTCTTCTTCTTTCTTTTCATTTTTCCTATTTCTTCTCCTCTTCTTGGAGCTAAATTAGCTAACTATGTCTTTTTGGAGCTAAATGGGCTAATTATCCCATTTTAGAGGAAAACAAGCTAAGTATATAATATTAATGAGCTAACCAAGGTTCTTATGCCATTTTGAGCTTATTATGGCATTTTGGAGCTAAATGGGCTAATTATGTCATTGTTGGGGAAATTAAGGCAAGGAGAATATGAAAAAGGAGAAGAAAGAGGAGGAGGAGGAGAAGAAGAAGAAATAAAGAAGGAGGAGGAGGAGAAGGACTAGAAGGTCCTTGGCCTTCTCCTCCTTCTCCTCCTCCTCCTCCTCCTTCTCTTCTTCTTCTTCTTCTTTATTTTCATTTTTCCTATTTCTTCTCCTCTTCTCCTCTTCTAGGAGCTAAATTAGCTAACTATGTCTTTTTGGAGCTAAATGGGCTAATTATCCCATTTTAGGGGAAAACAAACTATGTATATAATATTAATGAGCTAACCAAGTTTCTTATGTCATTTTGAGGTTATTATGGCATTTTAGAGCTAAATGGGCTAATTATGTCATTGTTGGGGAAATTAAGGCAAGGAGAATATGAAAAAGGAGAAGAAAGAGGAGGAGGCGAAGAAGAAGAAGAAATAAAGAAGAAGGGGGAGAAGGAGGATGAGGAGAAGGACTAGAAGGTCCTTGGCCTTCTCCTCCTTCTCCTCCTCCTCCTCCTCCTCCTCCTCCTCCTTCTCCTTCCTCTCTTCTTCTTCTTCTTCTTCTTCTTTCTTTTCATTTTTCCTATTTCTTCTCCTCTTCTTGGAGCTAAATTAGCTAACTATGTCATTTTGGAGCTAAATGGGCTAATTATCTCATTTTAGAGGAAAACAAGCTAAGTATATAATATTAATGAGCTAACCAAGGTTCTTATGCCATTTTGAGCTTATTATGGCGTTTTGGAGCTAAATGGGCTAATTATGTCATTGTTGGGGAAATTAAGGCAAGGAGAAGACGAAAGAGGAGAACAAAGAGGAGGAGGAGGAGAAGAAGAAGAAATAAAGAAGAAGGAGGAGAAGGAGGAGGAGGAGGAGGAGAAGGACTAGAAGGTCCTTGGCCTTCTCCTCCTCCTCCTCCTCCTCTTCCTTCTCCTTCTTATCTTCTTCTTCTTCTTCTTTCTTTTCATTTTTCCTATTTCTTCTCCTCTTCTTGGAGCTAAATTAGCTAACTATGTCTTTTTGGAGCTAAATGGGATAATTATCTCATTTTAGAGGAAAACAAGCTAAGTATATAATATTAATGAGCTAACCAAGGTTCTTATGCCATTTTGAGCTTATTATGGCATTTTGGAGCTACATGGGCTAATTATGTCATTTTTGGGGAAATTAAGGCAAGGAGAATATGAAAGAGGAGAAGAAAGAGGAGGAGGAGGAGAAGAAGAAGAAATAAAGAAGAAGGAGGAGAAGGAGGAGGAGGAGGATAAGGACTAGAAGGTCCTTGGCCTTCTCCTCCTTCTCCTCCTCCTCCTCCTCCTTCTCCTTCTTCTCTTCTTCTTCTTCTTCTTTCTTTTCATTTTTCCTATTTCTTCCCCTCTTCTCCTCTTCTTGGAGCTAAATTAGCTAACTATGTCTTTTTGGAGCTAAATGGGCTAATTATGTCATTGTTGGGGAAATTAAGGCAAGGATAATATGAAAGATGAGAAGAGAAACTTACCTTAGTGGTCATCAAGGAGGAGAAACACCTGGAAACGATTGGCATATACCGAAGAACACCAACTGCGATTTTGGTCTGCCTCTTCTCACCCATACTGTTGTCTACCACAAGATACCTGCAAGACTCGCAATTGGGACAATAGTCCAAGTTTGCATACTCCTTCCTTAATAAGACACATCCTTTCTCACATGCATCTATCTTCTCATAGGGCTTCTTAAGTACACGAAGTATTTTTTCCGACTGGTACAGGTTTGCAGGCATGACATGGCCTTTGGGTAGGAAGCGTCCAAATAGTGTCATCATCGCGTTGTAGCATTCTCTTCCCAAGTTGAACTGAGCCTTCAGAGCCATTACTTGTGCAATTGCATCCAGTTGACAAAGCTCAGTGTGCTAATGGAGAGGACGTTTTGAAGACTCCAACATTTCATAAAAGGCCTTTGCAGATTCCTCCATCTCATCTTCCGAATCCCGAGCATCATCAAAGTCTTGCACCATATCTTCGATCCCGGTACCATGCTCGTCCGTGCGACGACGGACCACCTCAGCTCTTGTGTGTTGTATAGACTCACCATGAAATGTCCACACCGTATAATTAGGCTTAAAACCCCTCCTCTGCACGTGTTTAACCATTACAGCCTCTGTCGTCTTTTTATAGTTGTCGCATCCAGGACAGGGGCAATAGTTTCTTTCTTGGCCATTTGTGAATGCGGCTTTCACAAATTCCTTTGTTTTTACAAACCATTCTTTCGTCATCTCTTTCTGACTAGGGTGACTGGTATACATCCACGCACGATCACTCATCTTGCCTAGCTACTAAAGACAGAAGAAATATATTTACATATAATTTAGCATTTATATTCATCGGTTAATCAGGTTCGCCATTTTTATTACATCCAGGCAACCTACACGCTAATAGGTAAAGATAGGTCCTAATCCCACCCGAGTATGTGTAGATTGGGTTCGTTTTCCCATGCTCTGCTCCGGATCCAACGCAAAATTTCGGCAGCACCTCCCCGATGTTCTCCTGATACACGTCTCCGCAATAAACAGAGAGGATGTGCATCCGGAGAACAACAGGGAGGCACTGACGAAATTCCGCATCGGATCCAGAGCACAGCATACGGGAAAACGAACCCAATCTACACATACTCGGGCTGTCCATGGATAATGTTGGACAATTTGAAAGGATGGCGGTTATAAATATGCAAAGACATGCATATTTATAGATGTCGCCCTTTCGAACGGGAGACGCATACTGGTCACGCATACTGATAAATTAATTTAATTACCTAAATCTAGAAAGTTTCATCTGGAAACTGAGCCACAGTAAATGAAGGGGCGGGGAGGAGATGAAATTTGTACTGACCCACGAATGCAGGGGTGGAGCTCGTACAACGCACGGGCAGGTCTTCGCACAGCAGACCTCATAGCGACGAGACAACTATCACATGTAAATCCACCCAATCAACACAAATATTCTAATTATGTCATTTTAGAGGAAAACAAGTTAAGAATATAATATTCATGAGCTAACCAAGGTTTTTATGCCATTTTGTAGCTAAATGGGCTAATTATCTCATTGTTGGGGAAAATAAGGTCAGGAGAATAAGATAGAGGAGAAGAAAGAGGAGGAGGAGAAGAAGAAGAAGAAATCAAGAAGAATGAGAAGGAGGAGGAGGAGAAGAAGGAGGAGGAGAAGGTATTCCTCTTCTCTTCTTATCTTCTTCTTCTCTTCTTATTTTATTCTTCTTTTCTTCTTCTCCTTCTTATTTTTGTCTTCTCCTCCTCCTCTTCTTCTTCTTGTTCTTCTTCTTCTCCTCCTCCTCCTCTTCTTCTCTTCTCCTCCTCCTCCTCTTCTTCTTCTTCCTATTCTTTCTATTAAGCTAACTAACTAACTAACCTAACTAACCAAGCTAACTAAACCTATCGCTAAACCTAGATAGCACTAAACAGCAAAAAATAACAAAAACAGAATCTACCACTAAGTAACTAATTAACAAAACAAAATCTACCACTAAACTACCTACTAAATCTACTAATTAACTAACTAAACTACCACTAAAACTACTAATTAACTAGCCTACCAACTAAACTATATATGCCACTAAATCTGTTAATTAGCAGAAAAAGAAAAAAAGGACTCACCGGAGGGGGGCGGTCGGGGAGGAGGAGGGTGCGGCGGTGGAGGAGAGGGCGGTGGTGGCGGAGGGGTGGTGGTGGAGAAGGGGCGAGCTCCGACGGCGGTGGTGGAGGAGGAGGTCCCGGGGAGGAGGAGGGGGCGTGGTGGAGGAGGGGGCGCAGGGAGGCCGGAGGAGAGCGCAGGGAGGCCGGAGGAGGAGGGGGGTGGCGGTGCAGGGAGGCCGGAGGAGGGCACAGGGAGGCCGGAGGAGGAGGGGGCGGCGGCGCAGGGAGGCCGGATGCCGGGGGAGGGACGAGGAGGGGGCGCATGGTCTTTGCCATCAGCCAGTATACGGCAAAGAAGCAGCACATGGCAAAAAACTGTTTTCCAGTAGTGGACCACCTTCAATACATGTTCTACGTAAGTTAGCCACCATATAAAGCTTAGGATGCTGCAACCTAAATACTCCACCTTCCCTACCTAATAACTTGACTCGTTCTGGCACCGAGGTCATAGATTGCTGAGTCCCAGTGGCTCACAGATTCCTTCACAACACCACAGGTTCAGGTAGCCCCGAGACAGGTGATCCCGACGGCATGCAGCTGGCGTGGCAATACGACGAGGAGAACGACCGCGTGTACGTGAACTATCCAGACGACTGAGGCGTGGTCGTGATTGTGGGCAAGCATGCAGGGTAGCATAGTCATTTCTCATGTTTTGTAGTCCGTAACGGAACTACCTTGTTTGGATGCGTGATGTAACTCTGAAATATATAAGAGATGACAGTTGAATCCCTTATTATCATTCCTCTATTATTATGTATGTGCTATGTTACCATGTTTGCGAAACGCTTAGATGCGCTTCTTTCCAATTCGGGGCCTCGTTCCCCAAATCGTCGATGATTATCTTGATGAACTTGGTATTACTCAAGAATTGCCTGCTCCTTATACTCCTCAACAGAATGGCATCGTCGAAAGAAAGTGTAAGTGCATCTAGTGCCCCTTAGTGATTTTGGTGGTTTGAATACTTAGCCCAAGTTTGTGAGGGTTTGGAAGTCTGTCATGAAGACTGACCACGACTATTGGCGAGGACTGTGTGTTCTTAGCCCAAGGAGAATACAGTAGGGACGGTGTGTCTTTTGGTTTCAATACCAAGCCGCTCCAAACCAGATGTACAACTGTCACAGCAGTTGGAACTAGGTCATCAACCATTGTCTTCACTGTGAAACGGGTTCTATTTCTTCAACTCTTTAAATTCCTCATATTGTATGTTGATGATTTTCACTGTCACTGTTTGAAGAATTTGCTGAAGACTTTCTCTGAAATTCCTCAACCCCAAATTCTTCACGCGAGTTAATCCTCATCTGTTTTCGCCGTGCCTGCATACTGTGCAACCTGTTTTTCATATTCTTCACCTTGAAAACTGATGTAGTGATACTTTGCACTCCTGATCCTTTGTTGTTTCCGCTGCAAGTTAGTCATCAGTGAGGAATTTCCTCAAAAGGAATTTCCTCAGTGATGAAATTCTAAAAATCTCCTATTCACCCCCCCCCCCTCTAGGCGATATAACGCACTTTCAATTGGTATCAGAGCAAGGTACTCCCTTGTTCTCTATGATATTGGTTTAACCACCTAGAGTTTTAGTTATGTCGACTGCAGCCATGATCAAGGTTACTGCAGGATGTCCTACTTCCGAAGGAAAGGACTTTCCCTTCTGGAAGACCAAGATGCAGATGCATCTACAAGCTATTGACAATGATCTCTGGTATATTGTGGAACATGGCGTCCCTATCGTCACTGCTACTGTCTCTGCCGCTGATGTGAAGAAATTCAAGAAACTTGATTCTCAAGCGAAGAATATCATCTGTGGCCATGTGAGCAAAGGTCAGTATGGCAGAGTGAGTGCTTTGGGCTCAGCAAAACTTATCTCGGAAAGGCTATCCAAAGTTCATGAAGGAGTATCAACCCAGCGTGATTCTCGTCTTGATGTTCTTTGCAATCTCTTCAATCGCTTCAAGAGCCTTGACAATGAAAGTTGCCAAGATACCTTTGATCGCCTCACTGACATATCGAATGAACTGCAAGCACTGAGAGCTCGAGACATTACTGATCACGAAGTTGTGAAGAAACTGCTAAGATCTTTGGATTCTTCATATGATACTTTAGTTCTGATGATTCAAGAGAGACCATACTACAAGAAGCTTGATCCAGCTAATATGCTCGAAAGACTCAATACACATGAATTCCAACAAGAAGAAATAAGATATCTATGTGGACCAAGCTATTCTAGACCACGTGCACTGAAGGCCAAAGCAATTTCCTCATCTTAAGAAGAAGACTCGGATGGTAGCATTGGTGATCCTGAAGAATTTGGATAGGAGCTTGCAATGCTTGTGAGGAAATTCCAGAAGTTTACACGACGTGGCCAGTTTAATAAATCTTCAAGAAGAGATATGAGGAAATCAGAATCTTCATCTGAGGACTACAAGAAAAGAACCTGCCACAAATGCAAGAAATCAGGTCACAACATTGTTGATTGTCCTTGTTGGGGAAAGGAATCAAAGAAGAAGAAATACAAGGATGAAAGTTCTGATGACTCGAAGAAAAAGAAGAAATCTTCAAAATCCTTATCCTCAAAGTCCTCAACACACAAGAAGACTAGTTTCAGAAAGGCTTGGGCACTTATTGGCAAGGAAATGGATTCGGAGGCAGAATCCGAGGAATGTGATGAAGAGGAGGGTTCTGATGAAGACTCAGAATCTGGACAGGCTAGCCTTGCACTTGCAACCACATTCGTCAGCAAGTCAATCTTCAACCTTGAAGAAAATGACAACACCATCCACACTGATGACTATGCTGATGACTTCGCTCCAACCTATTGCTTCATGGCAAAAGGTTCAAAGGTACCGAATGATGATTCCTCCTCTAATTCAAGTGACTATGAACCTGATGATTATAAAAAAAACCAGTTACAGTAAACTTGCTATCATCGCCACTAAACAACAAACTGCCCTAGAAAAGCTTTAGAAACTGCTAGACAGAAGCGATGATTTGTTGAATGATGAAATGAATTTTAACCAAATCCTCACAAAAGATATGAAAAGTCTTCAGTCCAGATTTGATAATCTTCAAGATCGTCATGTTACACTCCTCGCTGATCATGAGAAACTTTCCTATGAATTTCTTCAAAGTAAGCTTGATCTTGAGAAGTTGGGTATTTCTCATTATGATCTTCGTATGGAAAATGATTCATTACTAGCTCAACAGATCAGTACTGCTCAAGCTGAATTCATTCCTCCATGTCTTAAATGCATCGAACGTGAAACTGCTAATTCTTCACCAGAATCATCAAATGCTTATATTGCTACAAATTCTTCAACTGCTCCTGTTGTGTCAAATTCCTCACTTGAGGAAACCACAAATGTCACTGATGAAAATGCAGGGTTGAAGGAATTGTATGTGACACGCATATACAAAAGTCTCAAAGGACACCAAACCCTTTGTGATGTGCACAAAAAGAAGATCTTGAACAAGAACCCGAGGAAAGAAGGAATTGCCTTTAAGAGGAAATTGAATGCTGATGGATCATATTGGAAACCTGAGCAGTATCCCAAAACCTCATGGGTTGCTACTAAAGGGCCTCCTTTTGATCCATCCAATCTAACAGGATTTTCATGTGAATTATACTATTCCTCGGATGAGTCATTTGACTCCAACTATAGACTATTCAAAAATCAATCTCGTGAAGTATTTGCTCGATATGTTGGAACTAACTGCAGGAATGGGCCTCCCCTGATGAAAATCTGGGTTCCCAAAAGTTGCCTTGAAAATCTTCAGGTGAATGTCCTCATGACACCACCTATGAAGAATTTGAACCCCAGATCAAATTCCTCAGGAGGACCAAAGTCTTCAAGAGGATCAAAATCCTCAACAGGTCAAAACTATGCTCGTACCCATGCTAATGCTTCTAACATGCAGGGAAATTACAAGGAATATGAATATGAGCGTTATTCTTCAAATCATTATGTTCATAAATCGTCAAATAAGTTCTCTGCATATACATTTTAGTACTTTAACCCCCCTAATGTTAAGAGAAGTGCATTAGCTTCAATGCCCCCTTTCTCATATGGTGCTCGCAGGATGATGAATGCTTTACCACCCCTTCAGATGTGGGTGGTGAAGAAATTGAACTAATCATTTCTGCAGGTTAGGTCTCCAAATGAAAATCATCATCTGAAGAATTTGTTGGAGACCTGAGGAAAATGGTTGATGGGACGTAAGCTAATATAGATGAAATAGAAATATTTCACACGTCCTTATAATTCTGTTTATGATGAAATTTCTATCTGATGAAATTAATATCATATTCTTGAACTCTGAAGCATATGATATGGTAAGCTGTACTAATTCATCTGCAGGATGACAAACCCAGGAGTACTGAGTGGGTTCTTGATAGTGGATGCACACACCACATGACTGGTGACAAAAGCTTGTTGATGAATATGCCACTAACTCCATCACCTGTGAAGCAAATCACATATGCTGACAAAGGTAAAAGCAAGGTATTCGGACTTGGCAAAGTGGTTATTTCCAAGGATAGGCACATGGACAAAGTGATGCTTGTTGAATCCCTTGGATTTAACCTCATGTCAGTCTCAATGCTTTGTGATCTTGATATGATTGTTATCTTTGGAAGATATAGATGTGTAGTCATCATGGAATCTGACAGATCCAAAGTCTTCGAAGGTGTTAGAAGAGGGGATTTGTACATTGTTGATTTCTCTACAGGCCCTCAACCAGCCACTTGCCTACTAGCGAAAACCTGAGAAGGGTGGTTGTGGCATCGAAGACTTGGTCATGCAGGCATGAGGAATTTGCACACGCTCGCGAAGAAGAAGCATGTCATCAGCATCCCTGCGGTGTTTGTGAGTCTGGGAAACTGACCAGATCCAAGCACCCCTCGAAGACTATCATGACCACTACTCATCCATTTGAATTGCTTCACATGGATCTATTTGGAGCTACTCATTATGCCACTCTAACAAATGCAGCATCTTTATATGGATTTGTCATAGTTGATGATTATTCCACATACACATGGGTGCATATCATTTTGTATAAAACTGAAGTGCAGGAAGTCTTCAAACGATTTTCCTCAAGGGCCTTGACGAACTTCGGCGTCAAGATCAAACACATCAGGAGTGATAATGGAACAGACAGATTTCAAAAACACTGGTCTTGATAATTATCTTGATGACTTGGTATTACTCACGAATTGTCTGCCCCTTATACTCCTCAACAGAATGGTGTCGTCGAAAGAAAGAACAGGACTCTGGTTGAGATGGCAAGAACCATGCGTGAAGAATATCAGACTCCTCGTCACTTATGGCCTGAAGCAATCAACACTGCCTGCCATATCATCAAGAGGGTATATCTTCACAAATTCCTCAAGAAAACCTCATATGAACTCCTCACTGACAAGAAACCCAATGTAAGTTATTTCAAAGTCTTCGGTGCAAAATGTTGGATTAGAGATCCTCACCATAGCTCAAAGTTTGCACCTAAGGCACGTGAGGGTTTTATGCTCGGTTATGGAAAGGACTCGCACACCTACAGAGTCTTCAACACCTATCACAACAAGGTTGTTGAAACTGTAGATGTGCGGTTCGATGAAACTAATGGCTAGCAAAGAGAGCAATTGCCTCCTGATCCAGATAAGTTGTCTCTTGAGGAAGCAATAAAGCTCAAAGCTACTGAAGACATTGTTCCCGCTGAGGAAATTGATGAAGAGATCATTCCCAGCACTGATGAAAATCAAGTAGATGCTCCTGAGGAAATTGCTCCAGAACCAATTCCTCAGCTCAGACGAAATCCTCAACCACCTCATCCGAGGTTTGCAAATGAAGTAGAAATTGACAAAATCCTCGATGACATCAACGTGCCAGGTCCTCTCACTCGCTCAAAAGCTTCACACTTAGTTAACTTTTCTGGGCATTTCTCCTTTGTGTCTATCACAGAACCTTCGAAAGTTGCAGAGGCTTTCCTGGAACCGGAGTGGATCCAAGCTATGCAAGACGAACTTCTTCAACTCAAGCTGAATGACGTATGGGAGCTCGTCCAACGACCAGATCCTCGCAAGCACAACATCATCGGCACCAAGTGGATTTTCCGAAACAAGCAAGATGAGGACGGTCAAGTGGTGAGGAACAAGGCACGACTTGTAGCCCAAGGCTACACCCAGGTTGAAGGAATAGATTTCGATGAAACTTTTGCACCCGTTGCTAGACTTGAAGCCATTCGAATACTACTTGCTTATGCTAATCATCATAACATTATCTTATATCAAATGGATGTGAAAAGTGCATTCCTGAATGGTAAGCTTGAGGAAGAAGTATATGTTGCTCATCCCCCAGGTTTTGAGGATCCAAAGAATCCAAACAAAGTCTTCAAACTCAAAAAGGCTCTTTCTGGTCTCAAGCAAGCCCCTCGGGCATGGTATGATACATTGAAGGAATTCCTCATGAAGAAAGGCTTCATACCTGGTTCACTCGATCCAACTCTTTTCACTAAATCTTATGATAATGAACTATTTGTGTACCAAATATATGTCGATGACATCATATTTGGCTATACTGACAAACGTTATAGTGATGAATTTGCTTACATGAGGAGTGAGGAATATCAGATGTCTATGATGGGGGATCTGAAATTCTTCTTAGGTCTTCAAATTCGTCAACAACGCAATGGAATCTTCATATCACAGGAGAAATACCTCAAGGATGTTCTGAGGAAATTCGACATGCATGAATGCAAGGGTGCCAAGACTCCAATGCCTACCAACGGCCACCTCTGCACTGACGAAAATGGTAAAGAACTCGATCAGCGGGTATATCGCTCCATGATTGGCTCTTTACTGTAATTGTGTGCATCTAGGCCAGATATAATGCTTAGTGTTTGCATGTGTGCACGTTTTCAAGCAAAACCGAAGGAATCACACCATAAGGCTGTTAAGCATATTCTTCGATACTTAGCTCACACACCAACACTAGGATTATGGTACCCCAAGGGCTCAAATCTTCATCTTGTGGGATATTCTGATTCTGACTATGCTGGTGATCGTGTGGATCGCAAGTCAACCTCTGGCACATGTCATTTC
Source organism: Hordeum vulgare subsp. vulgare (assembly GCF_904849725.1). Classification (NCBI taxonomy): domain Eukaryota; kingdom Viridiplantae; phylum Streptophyta; class Magnoliopsida; order Poales; family Poaceae; genus Hordeum; species Hordeum vulgare. The sequence goes on from NC_058521.1 coordinate 519,502,334, forward strand.
CTCGGAAGATCACAAGTCTACTGGTCCTCAAACAAGCAAAACTGCGTTTCACTCTCCACTGTCGAAGCTGAGTACATTGTTGCTGGTTCATGCTGCGCTCAATTGCTATGGATGAAGCAAACCCTCTAGGACTACCGCATCAACATGAAGAATGTGCCTCTCTACTGCGACAATGAGAGTGCAATAAAGATTGCATACAACCTAGTACAACACTCAAAGACTAAGCACATCCAGATTTGTCATCATTTTCTTCGGGACCATGTCCTCAAGGCAATATCCTCATCGACCATGTGAAGACTGACGATCAACTAGTAGATATCTTCACTAAGCCCCCTTGGATGAGAAAAGGTTTTGCAAGTTGCGGTGTGAGCTAAATATCTTAGAATCTTCGTAAAAACATGCACACATCCTAACACTTATGCAAAATTGATGACTTAGATGTGCAACACACGAAGAATCGATTTTATTCAACTAATGAAGAATATCACTCTTAGTGTGCGGAAATCAACGAAGAAATTGATTCTCAGGGCCCTACGACAATTGTATGCGGCGTCTGAAATCAACATTCTTATAAGGTGGGTCATGCCACCACACAACTTGAAATTCCTCAAGTTGAATTTCTTCGAAGCTGAATTTCTTCAAAGTTGATTTTCTTCAAAGTAGTTATTCTTCAAACTTGTCTTTCTTCAAAGCTGAAATTCATCATCATGACGCTTTGTCACAAAATCCTCAAGTTAATCAAAATCTTCAAAAACACTTGATGATTTTCATTTGCCTAGATATATATATAGACTGTGATTTCAAAGTCCTCAACAGCATTCACTTATAGCGATTTCTTCAAATTGATATTTCATCTAAGTGAATGTGATCGGACCCTACTTTCCTTCTATGCTACTCTCACCAGGTCTATTCAATTCTTCATAGGCGTTTTACTTGAAACTTTGTTCAAAATCCTCACTGCGTCCTTGTCAGTTGATGATTTTGTAACAAACTCCTCAAATCTTCAAAAATGGTTTTTATATCGTTACACAATAACTGAACCCCACTTCCCATGATAAGATAAGCATGATCTCCACCGCTTTAAAAAGTTGCTACACGTGTCATGTGGAGACGAAAGGGTAGGGGTAGTTCGGTCCGAAAGAATCGGACAGACAGTTTTCACCTCGGCTATAAATATGTCCTTATCCCCTCCAGTCAAAACTCTTGGTTCTCTCTCTCGACCTCCTCTCCGCTACAGCAAAGCCCTAGCGCCACCGCTGGAAGTTTCGCCGCCGGCGAGGAAAAGCTTCACTGCCTCGACCTCTCCATCGCCGAAATCACGACGGAACCGGACCATCTTCGTCTGCCGCCATCGTAGTTGTCCTCTATTGCCAAGTTAGGGTGCAGTGGACTCGACCGAAGAGCATCTACTGCTACTTCTTCATGTATTCTTCGTGCGTGCTATATAGGGTAAATAAAAACCTATTTTTATAGCCTCCTTTTGATCTACTATTTTACCGTAGTTTTGTGAAACTTGTTTTTCCTCAAGTGTCTATCAGTCTCTATTCGTCAAACACTGCTCATTCCTCAGTTGTTGATGAATTTCACTAAGCATCTAAAAGTCTTCACAAGATTCCTCAATTGTGCAAATTTTTGAATCTGTACAACTCTGGAACCCAAGATCGGAGTGCTTAGACAAATTCCTCAACCCACTGGTCAAATTCCTCAACTTTCAAATTTTCAATTTCATCAAATCTGAGAACGCATATGATCTCTCCAAATTCCTCGCAATTATACTCTGTTCACAGGTACAAAAGGTCGGCTGATGAATCTCTAGGTTCTCATCAACTTAACTCATTTGCAGCGTTTCTTGAAGAAAATCTGCAAGCTTCATCAGAATCCTCAAGAGTTCAATTTCCTCAACAAAAGCCTCAGCTGAAGAAAATGGAAGATGAAAGGAAGCAAAAGGGTGGCAAGAAGCTTGAACAGAATACTGCCATCGATATTCCTGATGACATATACCTGGAATACTGCACACCTGATGAGCAAGAGACAATTCCCAAGAGGAAGATAAGGCTTCAAAATATAGAACATCGGTGGGCTAAGGAGTGGAAAGAATACACATTCGTCACTCCCAAGTACGTGAAGAAATTCGCTCTTAAGCCTCCTGGCAAACGGCCTCCTCTCGAGGATTATCAGGATGCACACCCCTCAAGCCTCAAGACAATTGATGACTATCCTGAGGAAAATACAGAACATTTGTCAAAGCTTCAGAAGCAGGCAGAAGCTGCAGTGAGGAAATTTAATGAAGAATCTGTTGCTGCTGCTACTGCCGCCACCTCCTGTGCAACTGAAACTTCTGGCATGGCCATTCCTCAAGTGAAGTCTGTGCCGCCAAAAGCAAAGGCTTCAAAGCCTCAGGAGAAATTGCTTCAGAAAGCTGCACCTGCATCCGCACCAAAACCCTCAGCACCACCAAAGGCTTCAAAGTCGGAACACAAGCTGATTGTGAAGCAGCTACCAACTGTTTCCAGCTCCTCTGTTCCTTCTGCAACTAGCTCAGAGACAAAGTCTTCACCAACTCCAATGAAGACTAAGGTGACTGCTGGGAGAGGAACCAGACCTAGCCCAAGCAAAATCATCACAGTCTCTTCTGCATCAGAAGGTAGTGATGAATATGATGATGAGACTCTGCAAGCCATCATCGGAAACAAGTAGGAGAGGGTAGCACAAGCTTCAGGCAGCGCCATTCCTCTGGCCATGGACCCAAAAGTCCTCTTGGATTACATCAATATATGGTATGATGACCCCAACACACCTATTGATGATTTGAAGCTTCCCCCAGGCATCAGCCACATGGTGGACACTTTCACCAACGAGGCCAAGTGGAAGGAGATGCAAGCCAAAAAAGCAAAGGCTGTGAAGCTGAAAAAGGAAAAATTCCTCAGACAAAATCTTCTCGGTCTGACGCCTGATGCACTTGTGTCCACTCAGGCAGAATTGAAGACTTTGACAGACAAGTACACCAAGCTATTTGATCGTCAAAGTCTCAAGAACAATTTCATCAAGTTGGCTACTAATGCCGTTGATGAATACAACAAAAAGGCTGCCCCTCGAGCAACACCTCAGCAGCCTGAGACTGAAGAAGAACAAACTGCCCCTGTTGAGGAAATGCATCAAGAAAGTCGTGCTGATGAAACGGCTAGTGAGGAAATCACCAAGGAAACTCCAGCTGATGACTCTGCTCCAGCTGATAATTCTAAGCCAACTAATGACTCTGCTCCAGCTGAAGAAACTGCTTCAGCTGAGGAAACTGCCAAGACGGATATAACTCCGCCTCCTCAAGAGAAAATGCCTTCACCAAAACCTTCAAAGGTGAAGAAAATGACTCTGTCTACATCAGACGTGAAGAAAACAAGAGTTGTTGAAAAGGAAGCTAAGACGAGAAAAGCTTCCTCAACAAAAGAATCAACTGAGGCCAAACGCCTCAAATCTTTTGATGAAAATGCTCCTCTGGATCCTGTGCCTCTAAACATTGCTCCATCCTATGAGATGACTCCATTCGAAAGCAAAGACAAGGAGCATATGAGTGATGGGGAAATGAAGAATGTTGTGTCTGAGGAACACACTGATAAAGAAATTCAGATTGATGACAGTCCTCAGACCTTTATTCCTCCTGAAGAACCTGCTCAAGGATCAGCTGCACCAGCTGAAGAATTTGGCTCTCCCACCAAGCAAACCCCTCAAGTGGAGGAAAACCAAGGAGAAAATCCTCAGCCTGAAGAAAATCCAAATCCTGAGCGAAACCCTCAACCTGAGGCTCAGGATGAAGATATTCCTCCTCCTGAGCAAAATCCTGAACCAGAGGCTCCAGTTGTTGACATTCCTCATCCAGAGCAAGATCCTCAGCCTGAAGCATAGGCAGATGAAATTCCTCATCCTGAGGAACATGCTGAAGAAAATGCCCCTACACCAAATCCAGAGAATGCTCTAGTCGTTATCAATCCAGAAACTGCGATGATTGTTTCCCCTCAAGGGAAGAAGCAAAACCTTCAGCCGATGCAGCGTCAGCTGTTCTCCAAGCGGCCAAAGTTTCAAAAGGAATCCTTCTTTGAGGAACGTATGTATTTCATCGGAGAAAATCCTTATGACAAGCCTCGCATCAGGCATATGAAGTTCTGGTTCAGGACTCAGCTCAACTACTATGCATCTGTGCTTTGTGGAAGAAACAAGATTTTTCAGCACAGGCATATTCCTCATGTTGACCTTGAAGAAATCCCTTGCTTTACCCCAGTCCTTAACGTTCTTCATGAAGCAGGACTACTCCCTTTGTGCTCTAATATCTGTGATTGGAACAGCAACATTGTTTTTCAATTCTAAGCAACTTTGCACATCTCTGGAGATCCAGCAGATATCAACACTTGGGTGCTGGATTGGATGACGCAGCACACACACTTCAAGGCCCCTGCAAATGAGCTGCTGCAAGAACTTCCTGTGTCAACTCCTTCAGAGCAGGCCCTGAAGATGTATGATGAACGGGAGCTGCCGAATAAGCTGATGGAAGTCCTCATGAAGCCTTTGGCCAAGGGGCAACCAGAAAGAACAATCTTCCTGGTCCATGAGCTGAAGTATGAACCCCAGGAATGTTTACAGAATCCTCTGCAATCTTCTTGCGCCAATCAAGGGCCATGATGATGAAGAAGATGTTGTAGGCATCATGAAGAATATCCTCTTCAACATCATCCATGGCATTCCCATCAACACTCACGATTTCTTCTTGAGGACTCTGGGAGAAAATGCTATGTCCCCTTTTGACCTGAAGATTTACGCTCCATGGATCATGAGATTCATCAAACGTAGGTCAGACATCATCTATCACGCTGATTTCAATAATCACCTTGGATATATGCCTCCAATAAGGGTCAAGAAGAAGAATTTCGAGCCTGTTGAAGGAAAAGGCAAGTCTGTGATTGATGAAGGCAGTCGGCCCCTTGATGGCCAGTTCCGAGAGCCACATGCATATTCCTCATGGGATGACACTGAAACCCAGCCACCAAGTCCTGTTGCTCCAAGGGTGATGAATACGAGAGAGCTTCTTCTCAGTCTTCATCAAAAGGTAGATCAAAATCACAGGTGGGTCAAACGCCAGTTCGACGCCATTGTGAAAACCCTCACTGAGACCCAGAATGCCGTGAAGCTTAATCATCATTATCTTCATGAGGTTTTTGATCGCACCAGGGCCACACTGGCTCATTTGAAGACTCCAGCAGAACTTGAAGAATTGGAGTTTGCATAGGACTTCGACTGGTCATAGCCGCCAAAGAAGAAATTTAGGCCAATTCTAGTTCCAGACCTTGAGGACTGTTCGTTTTCTTCATTCCGCATTGCAGAATCAGATGAAGACCAACAAGACACTGCCACTGTTCCAAGGAGGAAGTCTGCTCCCAAGAATCCTCACGTGTCTTCCTCAACTGCCAAGAAGTGAAAGTCTTCACGGGGCGTTAGTCCCCAGTTTTGTCCCTTTTCGCCACTTGATGACAAAGGGGGGGGAATCTGAGAGTTAGTCTTCACGCGGGATATATTTTGGGGCTTATGAACTTTATTTAAGTTACAAACTCTTGGCTCTTCTGAAGTGTTTTATGTAATGAGTTGTAACTTAAGCCCGATGGTACTCTGATGCTTTTGAACGCTTTTCTTCTTATGCTTATTCCTCAAAATAATTAATGCACGCATGCTGGAATTCGTCAAGTACCATTTCTCATCATGCATTCTCAATTTCTTCATACTATATGTCAAATGTATGCATGATTTACAAGACTCAGGGGGAGATCTCCATGATATAAATCATCAATGTGCATTTGTTGTGAAAAGCAAAATCCTCAAGATGTGCACATCTTCAGGGGGAGTCTCTCTGAATCTTGATTTCAAATTCCTCAAATGAGTATTTACACTTCATATTTTTATCCCCGTTGACTAATTGTCATCATCCACCAAAAAGGGGGAGATTATAAGTGCATCTAGTGCCCCTTAGTGATTTTGGTGGTTTGAAGACTTATAGGTTAAGTATCTAATGTGTTCATGAGTGTACACAGGATGTATAAGTCGCTGAGGAGTTTGAAATATTCGATGAATATCGACCCCTAAGAATGTATATGTTCGGGTGAAGAAATTGGTCTAAAGCTGAAGAATTGAATCGCGAAGAAATTGCGATGAAATTGATATTCCTCATGAAGAAATTGAAGATGAGGAATTCAGTGTGTCTTGAAAAAACAATCTGAAGATTTTGAAGCATGAAGATTTATTCTGTGTGTTTTATTTTCTTCACTTTTGAGTCATAGGGACACCATACTGTTAAAGGGGGTCAAAGTAACACGTCCGAATGAATTTCCTCATGATGCTCAACCCAAGCCTAATCCTACCAAAAGCCTTAAGTCAGGAATATGAGAGACATGAGGACTCTCATAGTTGAGGGTCCCGACCGTTACCGCAAGTCGCGTCACATCACTGATCTTATCTGAAAGTACGTTATATCGACTAGAGGGGGGTGAATAGGACATTTTTAAAATTTCATCACTAAGGAAATTCCTTTTGAGGAAATTTCTCACTGATGACTAACTTACAGCGGAAACAGTTAAGGATCAGTCGTGCAAACGTTCACCACAGTAGTATTACAGAGTGAAGATTATGAAAACAGATTGCACAGTAAGCAGGCACGCAGAATACAGATGATGATTAACTCAAGTGAAGAATTTGGGGTTGAGGAAATTCAGAGAAAGTCTTCAGCAAATTCTTCAAACAGTCACAGTGAAAGTCATCAACACATAATATAGAGAATGTAAAGAGTTGAGGAATTAGAACCCGATTCTTGGTGAAGACTGTTGTTGATGACCCAGTTCCAACTGCTGTGACAGTTGTACATCTGGTTTGGAGCGGCTTGGTATTGAAACCAAAGGACACCCAGTCCCGGGACACACAGTCCCTACCGTATTCTCCTTGAGCTAAGGACACACAGTCCTCGCCCAACACTCGTGGTAAGTCTTCAGGGCAGACTTCCAAACCCTCACAAACTCGGTCACCCGGCGATGCACAATTGACTGCTGGATTTCTCTAGACCATGACGCCTAACCGTCTGGAGGATGCACAGTCCTCAAAGGTAAAAGGCTTCAGTCCCACACAGGAACAACTTCTTCAGTGATGCTCAATCACTAGGTTTGGTTTGTGGTTTCGGTGGGTGGTGTATTTCCTCACTGATGATTTACTCTCGAAGGCTCTGAGGAATTTGGGTTGCTCTTATGACAAGTGTCAGTTTCTAACAGAACAGCCAACCAACTAGTGGTTGTGGGGGGCGGCTATTTATAGCCTGGGAGCATCCCGACATGATTTGACACTAATGCCCTTAAATAATATGACCGTTGGAATGGATAAGACCAGTGACTTGGCGTGGTTATCGAAACGGTCGGGACCCTCAACTGCGAGAGTCCTCATGTCACTCATATTCCTCACTTGAGGCTTTTGGTAGGATTTGGCTTGGGTTGAGCATCATGAGGAAATCCATTCCATAGTGTTACTTTGACCCCCTTTAACAGTACGGTGTTCCTATTCATCAATTGCAAAGAAAGTAAAACAGAAAACGTAAATCTTCACGCTTCAATTTCTTTAGAAAGATTTTCTTCAGGAACCACCGATCTTCTCAATATCAATATCTTCATGAGGAATATCAATTTCATCGCAGATTCCTCGAGATTCATTTCTTCAGCTTCAGACCAATTTCTTCAACTGAAGATATACATTTTTAGGGGTCGATATTCTTCAAATATCTCAAACTTCTCAATGACTTATAGATCCTGTGTACACTTATAAACACATTAGATACTTAACCTATAAGTCTTCAAACCACCAAAATCACTGAGGGGCACTAGATGCACTTACAATCTCCCCCTTTTTGGTGGTTGATGACAATTAGGTTAAGTATTCAACCGGGATCAAAAATATGAAGTGTAAATACTCAATTGAGGAATTTGAAAACAAGATTCACAGAGACTCCCCCTGAAGATGTGCATACCTTGAGGATTTTGCTTTTATAGCAGATGCACATTGATGATTTATATCATGGAGATCTCCTCCTGAATCTTGTAAATCATGCATACATATAACATATCATATAAAGAAAATGAAGATGCATGATGGCAAATGGTATCTGACGAATTCCAGCATGCGTGCATTAAAAACTTGAGGAATAAGCATGCGAAGAAAAACGTTCAAAAAGCGTCAGAGTACCATCGGGCTTAAGTTACAACTCATTACATAAAAACTTCAGAAGAGCCAAGAGTTTGTAACTTAAATATAGTTCATAAGCCCCAAAAATAAATCCCGTTTGAAGACTAACTCTCAAGGTTCTCCCCCTTTGTCATCAAGTGACAAAAAGGGTCAAACTGAGGACTAACGCCCGTGAAGACTTCATTTCTTGGCGGTTGACGAAGATCCTTGACGCTTCTTGGGTGTAGTCTTCTTCCTTGGGCATGTTGCGGTGTCGAGTTGTTCCTCATCAGATTCAGCGGTGCGGAATGAAGAGAAGGAGCTGTCTTCAAGATCTGGCACTGGAATGGGCCTGAACTTATTCTTGGGAGGCCACGACCACTCAAAGTCTTGCTCAAAGTTCATTTCTTCAAGCTCAGCCTGGGTCTTCAGATGTGCAAGAGTAGCCCAGGTGCGATCGAAAACCTCATGCAGATAGTGATGATTAAGTTTCACACAGTCCTGTGTCTCAGTGAGGGTTTTCACAATGGCACCAAATTGGCGTTTGACCCATTTGTGGTTGTGATCCACCTTCTGATGAAGACTGAGGAGAAGCTCTCTGGTGTTTAGCACGCGAGGAGGAACAGGGCTGGGTGGACGAGTCTCAGTATCGTCCCATGAAGAATAAGCGTATCGTTCTTTAAACTGGCCATCAAGGGGCCTGCTACCTTCGTCAATCACAGACTTTCCTTTTCCCTCAATGGGCTCGAAAGTCTTCTTGTTGACACGGATAGGAGGCATATAACCAACATGGTTCTGGAAATCTGCGTGGAAGTTGATGCCTGTCCTTGCCCTGAGGAATCTCATGATCCATGGTGCATAAATTTTGTGATCATAGGGGCACATTGCATTGTCAGCCAAAGTCCTCAAGAAGAAATCATGGATATTCATAGGAATGCCGTGAATGATGTTGAAGAGGATATTCTTCATGAGGCCGACGACATCTTCTTCATCGTCATGGCCTTTGATTGGCGCGAGCACACTGCAGAGAATGCGGTAGACAGACCGGGGTGTGTACTTGAGCTCATGGATGAGGAATGTGGTTCTTGAGGGTTTTCCTGCAGCCAAAGGCTTCATGAGGACGTCCATCATTCCATTTGGCAGCTCACGCTCACCATAAAGCTTCACTGCCCCGTCTGAAGGAATTGGTACGGGCAGTTCTCTGAGGAGTTCAGACGCTGGAGCCTTGTAGTGAGTGTTTTGAGTCATCCAGTCGAACACCCAAGTGTTGATGTCATCAGCGTTGCCAGAGATGTGCAGAGTTGCATAGAACTGAAGAATAAGTTCACTATTCTAGTCTGATATATCTGAGCACATAGGGAGCAAACCTGCATCGTGGAGTACACTGAGGACTAGTTCCATGCAGGGAATTTCTTCAAGCTCATCATGAGGAATGTGCCTGTGCTGGAATATCTTGTTGCGTCCACAGAGCACAGAAGCATAATAGTTCATCTGAGTCCTTGTCCAAAACTTCAGATGCCTCATTTGAGGCTTGTCATAAGGATTCTCTCAGATGAAATACATGCGTTCCTCAAAGAAATTTTCTTTCTGAAACTTTGGCCGCTTCGAGAATGGCTGGCACTGAACTGGCTTGATAGTGTGCTGAGGAATGGGAGGGGAAACAACCATGGCAGTCTCTGGTTTGAGCACAATGAATTCATTGTCAGGGGCGGGAACATTTTCTTCAGCATTTTCCTCAGGTTGAGGAATTTCATCAGCTGGTATTTCTTGCTCGGGCTGAGCTTCAGGCTGAGGAATTTCTGCTTCCTTCTCAGCTTGAGGAGTTTGATCAGCCTGTTCAGAGTGAGGAGCCTGCTCAGACTGTGCATTTTCATCAGCTTGTTCTTCTTCAGCTGGCTTTGTTGCAGAAGCAGATTCATCAACTGCTGCAGCTGAAGCTTGAGGAATCTCTGTCTGAGGAACATGAGGTTGAGGACTATCATCAATCTGGATTTCCTCATCAGTGTGTTCCTCAGAGGCAACATCCTTCATTTCCTCATCTGCCCTTGTAGTTTGGTCACCAATGACAACCATTTCATATGAAGGTGCAACATTTAGAGGCACCGGGTCTAGAGGGGCAGATTCTTCAGTTTCCTTGACGCGCTTTGCCTCAATCTTTTCTTCTGCTAAGGAAGCTTTTCTCTTCTTCGCTTCCTTCTCAGCAGCTCTTGTCTTTTTCGCTTCTGATGCAGACGGGATTAACTTCTTCACCTTTGAAGCTTTTGGTGAAGGTGTTTTCTCTACAGATTCTTCAGCTGGTAGTGAGGAACCAGCTGGAACAGAGTCATCAGCCTACTTTGGTGAAGCAGCTGGATCAGGAGCAGTTGCATCAGGGGTTGCAGTTTCATCAGGAGCGGTCTCGGTGATGATTTCTTCAATGGCCGGCTCATCAGCACGGCGCTCTTGGTGTTGTTCCTCAGCTTGAGGAATTTCCTCCTCATCAGGAGATACATCTTCTGGCTGCTCAACCAGGGGCTGAGGAGTTGGTGCTGGTGGTGGGTGTCGTTTGTTGTAGTCATCAACAGCACTATTGGCGAGCTTGATGAAATTGCGCTTGATGCTTTTGCGGTCTGACAATTTGTCACACTTGTCAGTCAAGACTTGCAGCTCTGCCTGGGTTGAGACCAGTGCTTCAGGCGTCAGCTTGAGGAGATTTTGCCTGAGGAATTTCTCCTTTTTGGCCTTTGCAATCTTTGCCTGCTTGGCCTTCTGTTCCTTCCACTTGGCTTCGTTTATGAAGGTGGCCACCATGTAGCTGATGCCAGGAGGAAGTTTCAAGTCATCAATGGGGGTGTTAGGGTCCTCATACCATATGTTGATGTAGTCGAGGAGGACCTTGGGGTCCATGGCCAGAGGAATAGCACTGCCTGATGCTTGTGCTACCCGTTCTTGCTTGTTTCTGATGATGGCTTGCAAGGTTTCATCATCGTACTCATCACTTCCCTCTGATGCAGACGGGGCTGCGATGATTTTGCTGGGGCTTGGCAGAGGTGCACATTCAGTAGTGGTCAAAGTCTTCACAAGTGGTGTTGAAGACTTTGTCTCCGAGCTTGTTGCAGCTGGGAGTGAGGAGCTGGAGCTGGCTGTCGTAGACTTCACGACATTCTTCTGTACTGGCTTTGGAGGTGGAGCTGAGGACTTTGGTGTAGATGAGATGGGTGCTGAGGGTTTTGGCGCTGATGGTTTTGGTGTTGACGGTTTTGGAACCGAGGGTTTTGGAGCTGAGGGTTTTGTGACAGAAGCCTGTGCAGACTTCTCTTGAGGCTTTGGAGCCTTTGGCTTTGATGGCGCGGACTGCTTTTGAGGAATTTCTGAGCCTGAAGTTTCTGCTGCTGAGGAATGAGCAGCACCGGAGGCAGCAGCTGAGGATTCATTGAATTTCTTCACTGCTGTTTCAGCTTGCTTCTTGAGCTTGGCCAGATGCCTTTCTTTTTCATCTGGGTAGTCATCAAGTGTCATAAGACTTGAGGGATGTGCTACTTGATGATCCTCAAGTGGAGCCCTTCTGCCAGGAGGCTTCAAAGCGAATTTCTTCGCATATTTTGGAGTCACAAACATGTACTCCTTCCACTCCTTTGCCCATCTGCGTTCAATTTTCTGCAGCCTAATCTTTCTCTTGGCCATTGTCTCAGGTTCTTCATCAGCCGTACAATAGTCCAAGTATATGTCATCAGGAATATCAGCAGCTGTGTTCTGCTCCAGTTTCTTTCCTCCCTTCTGTTTCCTCTCTTCCTCCATTTTCTTCAGACGAGGAATTTGCTGATGATTCTGAACTCTTGAGGATTCTGATGAGCCTTGAAGAGTTTCTTCCAGAAACGCTGCAAATGAGTTAATGTGATGAGAACCGAGAGATTCATCAGCTGACATGTGTGTACCTGTGAACAGAGTATAGTTGCGAGGAATTTGGAGAGGTCATATGCATTCTCAGATTTGAAGAAAATGAAAAAGTTTGACAGTTTGAGGAATATAACCAGTGGTTGGGAATTTGCCTAAGAATACTGTCCTTGGGTTCCAGAGTTGTACAGATCCGAAAATTCGCACAATTGAGGAATCTCTTGAAAATCTTAGATGCTTAGCTAGTTCATCAATGATTGTGGTGATAGATAGTGTTTGAGGAATCATGTGCGCATCGTATCTTGAGGAAAAACAGATTTCACATTGGAGAGGTAAAATTTCAGATCTAATCTGCTGTAAAAATGGGATATATTTACCCTGGAAGGTGCGAACGAAGAACACAAAAGGTGGTGTTGGAGAGGCTCTTCGGTCGAGTGTCCAATGCACCCTAACTTGGCAGCAGAGGACGTCTACAGCGGCGGCGGACGTAGATGTTTCGACTCCGGCGTGATCCTAGCGGTGAAAAGGTTGAGGCAGTGAAGCTCTACCTTGCCGGCGACAAGACAACTAGCGGTGGTGCTAGGGTTCTATGGAGAGTGTGATGGCAGGAGAGCGATGAGGCGAAGAAGAAGATACCGAGGGGATAAGGACCTATTTATAGCCTGAAAGTTACTGTTTGGCGCGAAAGTTTCGGACCGAATAGCCCTTGCCTCTACGTCTCCGCAGGACACGTGTAGCTCCCGTACGATGCGTGGAGATAGTGGAGATCGTGGTTATCCGATCGTGGGAAGTGGGGGTTCAGTTACTGTTCCTTTGAAGAAAACAATTTTTGAAGATTTGAGGATTTTTGTTACAAAATCATCAGCTGACAAGGATGCAGTGAGGATTTTGAACAAAGTTTCAAGTAGAACGCATATGAAGAATTGAATAGACTGGATAAGTATAGCATAGAGGGAAAGTAGGGTCCGATCACATTCACTTAGCAAAAACATCAACTTGAAGAAATAGCAATAAGTGAATGCTGTTGAGGACTAGAAATCACAGTCTACCTAGGCAAATGAAAGTCATCAAGTGTTTTTGAAGATTTTGTAATAGATCATCACAATGAAGAATAACTATTTTAAAAAAATGCATTGTGAGATAACTGATCATTTGAAGAAAATCAACTTGAGGAATTTCACATTGGGCGGTGGCATTACCCACAATATAAGAATGTTGATTACAGACGCCGCGTACAATTGTCGTAGGGCCCTGAGAATCAATTTCTTCGTTAATTTCTTCACATTCAGAGTGACTTTCTTCTTTAGTTGAAGAAAATCGTTTCATCATGTGTTGCACATCTAAATCATCAACTTTGCATAAGTGTTAGGATGTGTGCATGTTTTTACAAAACATTTGATGACTCTAAGATATTTAGCTCACACCGCAACTTGCAAAACCTTTTCTCATCCAAGGGCTTAGTGAAGATATCAGCCAGTTGATCATCAGTCTTCACATGGTCGATGAGGATCTTGCCCTTGAGGACATGGTCCCGAAGAAAATGATGACAAATCTGGATGTGCTTGGTCTTCGAGTGCTGTACTGGGTTATATGCAATCTTGATAGCACTCTCATTATCATAGTAGAGAGGCACATTCTTCATGTTGATGCCGTAGTCCTTGAGGGTTTGCTTCATCCATAGTAATTGAGCACAGCAAGAACCAGCAGCAATGTACTCAGCTTCGGCAGTGGAGAGTGATACGCAATTCTGCTTCTTTGAGGACCAGCAAACTAGTGATCTTCCGAGGAAATGGCATGTGCCAGACGTTGACTTGCGATCCACATGGTCACCAGCATAGTCTGAATCAGAATACCCTACCAGATGAAGATTGGAGCCCTTGGAATACCATAATCCTAGTGTTGGTGTGTGAGCTAAGTATCGAAGAATATGTTTCACAGCCTTATGGTGTGATTCCTTCGGTTTTGCTTGAAAACGTGCACACATGCAAACACTAAGCATTATATCTGGCCTAGATGCACATAGATACAATAAAGAGCCAATCATAGAACGGTATACCTGCTGATCGAAGTCTTTACCATTTTCATCAGTGCCGAGGTGGCCGTTGGTAGGCATCGGAGTCTTGGCACCTTTGCATTCATGCATGTCGAATTTCCTCAGAACATCCTTGAGGTATTTCTCCTGTGATATGAAGATTCCATTGCTTTGTTGACGAATTTGAAGACCTAAGAAGAATTTCAGCTCCCCCATCATGGACATCTGATATTCTTCACTCATCATGTAGGCAAATTCATCATTGTATCGTTTGTCAGTACAGCCAAATATGATATCATCAACATATATTTGACATACAAACAGCTCATTATCATAAGATTTTGTGAAAAGAGTTGGATCGAGTGAACCAGGTTTGAAGCCTTTCTTCATGAGGAATTCCTTCAATGTATCATACCATGCCCGAGGGGCTTGCTTGAGGCCATACAGAGCCTTTTTGAGTCTGAAGACTTTGTCTGGATTCTTTGGATCCTCAAAACCTGGGGGCTGAGCAACATATACTTCTACCTCAAGCTTACCATTGAGGAATGCACTTTTCACATCCATTTGATATAAGGTGATGTTATGATGATTAGCATAAGCAAGAAGAATTCGAATAGCTTCAAGTCTAGCAACAGGTGCAAAAGTTTCATCCAAATCTATTCCTTCAACCTGGGTGTAGCCTTGGGCTACAAGTCGTGCCTTGTTCCTCACCACTTGACCGTCCTCATCTTGCTTGTTTCGGAAAATCCACTTGGTGCCGATGATGTTATGCTTGCGAGGATCTGGTCGTTTGACGAGCTCCGATACGTCATTCAGCTTGAATTTAAGAAGTTCGTCTTGCATGGCTTGGATCCACTCCGGTTCCAGAAAAGCCTCAGCTACTTTTGAGGGTTCTGTGATGGATACAAAGGAAAAATGCCCACAAAAGTTAACTAAGTGTGAAGCTTTTGAGTGAGTGAGAGGACCTGGCGCATTAATGTCGTTGAGGATTTTGTCAAGTTCTACTTCATTTGCAATCCTCAGATGAGCTGGTTGAGGATTTTGTCTGGGCTGAGGAAGTGGTGTTGTTGCAATTTCCTCAGGAGCATCTTCTTGGTTTTCATCAGCGATGGGGATCGTTTCTTCACCAATTTCCTCAGTGGGGACAATGTCTTCAGTAGGCTTAAGCTTTATTGCTTCCTCAGGAGACAGCTTATCTAGATCAGAAGGCAATTGCTCTCTTTGCAAGCCATTAGTTTCATCGAATCGCACATCTACAGTCTCAACAACTTTGTTGTGGTAGTTGTTGAAGACTCTGTAGGTGTGCGAGTCCTTTCCATAACCGAGCATAAAATCCTCATGTGCCTTAGGTGCAAATTTTGAGCTATGATGAGGATCTCTAATCCAGCATTTTGCACCGAAGACTTTGAAATAACTTACATTGGGTTTCTTGTCAGTGAGGAGTTCATATGAGGTTTTCTTGAGGAACTTGTGAAGATATACCCTGTTGATGATATGACATGCAGTGTTGATTGCTTCAGGCCAGAAGCAACGAGGAGTCTGATATTCTTCAAGCATAGTTCTTGCCATTTCAACCAGAGTCATGTTCTTTCTTTCGACAACACCATTCTGCTGAGGAGTATAAGGAGCAGACAATTCGTGAGTAATACCAAGTTCATCAAGATAATCATCAAGACCAGTGTTTTTGAATTCGGTTCCATTATCACTCCTGATATGTTTGATCTTGATGCCGAAGTTCGTCGAGGCCCTTGAAGAAAATCGTTTGAAGATTTCCTGCACTTCAGTTTTATACACTATAATATGCACCCAAGTGTATCTGGAATAATCATCAACTATGACAAAGCCATATAGAGATGCTGCATTGGTTAGTGTTGCATAGTGAGTAGGTCCAAATAAATCCATATGAAGCAATTCAAATGGACGTGTAGTGGTCATGATGGTTTTGGAGGGATGCTTGGATCTGGTCATTTTCCCAGATTCACAAGCACCGCAGAGATGATCCTTGAGGAATTTGACTGATTCGATGCCAATGACATGCTTCTTCTTTGCAAGTGTGTGCAAATTCCTCATGCCTGCATGACCTAGTCTGTGGTGCCACAGCCATCCTTCTGAGGTTTTTGCTAGTAAGCAAGTGGCTGGTTGAGGACCTGTAGAGAAGTCAACAATGTACAAATCCCCTCTTCTTACACCTTCGAAGACTTTGGATCTGTCAGATTCCATGATGACTACACATCTATATCTACCAAAGATAACAATCATATCAAGATCACAAAGCATCGAGACTGACATGAGGTTAAAACCAAGGGATTCAACAAGCATCACTTTGTCCATATGCCTATCCTTGGAAATAGCTACTTTGCCAAGTCCCAATACCTTGCTTTTACCTTTATCAGCATATGTGATTTGCTTCAGAGGTGATGGAGTTAGTGGCATATTCATGAGTAGGCTTTTATCACCAGTCATGTGATGTGTGCAGCCACTATCGAGAACACACTCAGTATTTTTGGGTTTGTCATCCTGCAGATGAATTAGTACAGCTTACCATCTCATATGCTTCAGATTTGAAGAATATGATACTAATTTCATCAGTTCAGTGATTTCATCATAACAGAAATGTAAGGACGTGTGAAATATTTCTATTTCATCAATCATTAGCTTGCGTCCTATCAAGCATTTCCTTAGGTCTCCAGCAAATTCTTCAAATGATGATTTTCATCTGGAGACCTGACCTGCAGAAGTGATTAGTTTGATTTCTTCACCACCCACATCTGAAGGGGTGGCAAAGCGTTCATCATCCTGCGAGCACCATATGAGAAAGGTGGCATTGAAGCTAATGCACTTCTCTTAACAGTAGGGGGTTAAAGTACTCATATGAGTATGGAGAGAACTAGTTTGAGGATTTATGAACATAATGATTTGAGGAGTAGCACTCATAATCATATTCCTTGTAGTTTCCCTGCATGTTAGACGCATAAGCACGGGTACGAGCATAGTTTTGACCAGTTGAGGATTTTGATCCTCTTGAAGACTTTGGTTCTCCTGAAGAATTGGATCTGGGGTTCAAATTCTTCAGAGGTGGTGTCATGAGGACATTCACTTGAAGATTTTCAAGACAACTTTTGGGAACCCAGATTTTCCTCAGAGGAGGGCCATTCCTGCAGTTAGTTCCAACATATCGAGCAAATACTTCACCAGATTGATTTTTGAACAGTTTATAGTTGGAATCGAATGACTCATCCGAGGAATAGGATAATTCACATGAAAAGCTAGTTAGATTAGATGGATCAAAAGGAGGCCCAGTAGCAGGAACCCATGAGGTTTTGGGATACTGCTCAGGTTTCCAATAAGATCCATCAGCATTCAATTTCCTCTCAAAGGCAATTCCTTCTTTCCTCGGGTTCCTGTTCAAGATCTGCGTTTTGAGCACATCACAAAGGGTTTGGTGTCCTTTGAGGCTTTTGTACATGCCTGTCACGTACAATTCCTTCAACCCTGCATTTTCATCAATAACATTTGTGTTTTCCTCAAGTGAGGAAATAGACATAGCAGGTGCAGTTGAAGAATTTGTAGCATTTGATGTTTCTGGTGAGGAATTAGCAGTGTCACGTTCAATGCATTTAAGACATGGAGGAATAAATTCAACTTGACTAGCGCTAATCTGTTGAGCTAGTAATGAATCATTTTCCATACGAAGATCATCATGAGACATCCTCAGCTTCTCAAGATCAAGCTTTATTTGAAGGAATTCGTAGGAAAGCTTCTCATGACCAGTGAGGAGTGTATCATGACTATCCTGAAAATTATCAAATCTAGACTGAATATTTTTCATGTCATCAGCGAGGATTTGATTAAGATTCATTTCATCATTCAACAGATCATCACTTTTGTCTAGCAGTTTTTGAAGCTTTTCCAGAGCAGTTTGTTGTTTAGTGGCAATGATGGCAAGTTTACGTAACTGGGTTTTTTGTAATCATCATGTTCACAGTCACTTGAATCAGAGGAGGAGGCATTATTTGATACCTTTGAACCTTTTTCCATGAAGCAATAGGTTGGAGCGAAGTCATCAGTATAGTCATCAGTATGGATGGTGCACTCATTTTCTTCAAGATTGAAGATTGACTTGCTTACGAAATTTGTTGCTAGTGCAAGACTAGCCTGTCCGGATTCTGAGTCTTCTCCAGAGCCTTCTTGTTCATCAAATTCCTCTGATTCTGCCTCGGAATCCATTTCCTTGCCAATAAGTGCCCGAGCCTTTCTGAAGCTAGTCTTCTTGTGTGAGGAGGACTTTGAAGATGAGGATTCTGAAGATTTCTTCTTCTTCTTTGAGTCATCAGAACTGTCATCCTTGTATTTCTTCTTCTTTGATTCCTTTCCCGAGCGGGGACAATCAGCAATGTAATGACCTGATTTCTTGCACTTGTGACAGGTCCGTTTCTTGTAGTCCTCAGATGCAAATTCTGATTTCCTCATGTCTCTTCTTGATGATTTACCGAACTGGCCTCGTCGTGTAAATCTCTGGAATTTCCTCACAAGCATTGCAAGCTCCTGACCAAATTCTTCAGGGTCACAACTGCTGTCATTTGTGTCTTCTTCTTCAGATGAGGAAATTGCTCTTGCCTTCAGTGCACGTGGTCTGGAATAGCTTTGTCCATATAGATCTCTCTTTTCTTCTAGCTGGAATTCATGAGTATTTAGCCTTTCAAGGATATCAGCTGGATCTAGCATCTTGTAGTCTGGTCTTTCTTGAATCGTCAGAACTAGAGTGTCAAATGAAGAATCCAAAGATCTCAGCAGTTTCTTCACAACTTCGTGATCAGTGATGTCTCGAGCTCCTAGTGCTTGCAGTTCATTTGATATGTCAGTGAGGCAATCAAAGGTGTCTTGGCAGCTTTCATTGTCATGTCTCTTGAAGCGATTGAAGAGATTGCGAAGAATATCAACACGAGAGTCACGTTGGGTTGATACTCCTTCATTTACCTTACACAGTCTCTCCCAGATCAGTGTTGCAGAGCCTAAGGCACTTACTCTTCCAAACTGGCCAGGGCTCAGATGACCACAGATGATGTTCTTCGCTTGAGAATCGAGTTGCTTGAATTTCTTCACTTCAGCCGCAGTGACACTGGCAGAGATGATGGGGACTCCATTTTCCACAATATACCAGAGATCATTATCAATAGCTTGTAAATGCATTTGCATTTTGGTCTTCGAGAAGGGAAAGTTCTTTCCATCATAGGTAGGACATGCTGCAATCACCTTAAACATGCCTGCAGTCGACATAACTAAAACTCCACGTGGTTAAACCAAAATCACACAGAACAAGGGAGTACCTTGCTCTGATACCAATTGAAAGTGCGTTATATCGACTAGAGGGGGGGTGAATAGGAGATTTTCAAAATTTCATCACTGAGGAAATTCCTTTCAAGGAAATTCCTCACTGATGACTAACTTACAGCAGAAACAGTTAAGGATCAGTCGTGCAAACGTTCACCACAGCAGTATTACAGAGTGAAGATTATGAAAACAGATTGCACAGTAAGCAGGCACGCAGAATACAGATGATGATTAACTCAAGTGAAGAATTTGGGGTTGAGGAAATTCAGAGAAAGTCTTCAGCAAATTCTTCAAACATTCACAGTGAAAGTCATCAACACATAATACAGAGAATGTAAAGAGTTGAGGAATTAGAACCTGATTCTTGGTGAAGACTGTTGTTGATGACCCAGTTCCAACTGCTGTGAGAGTTGTACATCTGGTTTGGAGCGGCTTGGTATTGAAACCAAAGGACACCCAGTCCCGGGACACACAGTCCCTACCGTATTCTCCTTGAGCTAAGGACACACAGTCCTCGCCCAACACTCGTGGTAAGTCTTTAGGGCAGACTTCCAAACCCTCACAAACTCGGTCACCCAGCGATCCACAATTTACTGCTGGATTGCTCTAGACCATGACGCCTAACCGTCTGGAGGATGCACAGTCCTCAAAGGTAAAAGGCTTCAGTCCCACACAGGAACAACTTCTTCAGTGATGCTCAATCACTAGGTTTGGTTTGTGGTTTCGGTGGGTGGTGTATTTCCTCACTGATGATTTACTCTCGAAGGCTCTGAGGAATTTGGGTTGCTCTTATGACAAGTGTCAGTTTCTAACGGAGCAGCCAACCAGCTAGTGGTTGTGGGGGGCGGCTATTTATAGCCTGGGAGCATCCCGACATGATTTAACACTAATGCCCTTAAATAATATGACCGTTGGAATGGATAAGACCAGTGACTTGGCGTGGTTATCGAAACGGTTGGGACCCTCAACTGTGAGAGTCCTCATGTCACTCATATTCCTCACTTGAGGCTTTTGGTAGGATTTGGCTTGGGTTGAGCATCATGAGGAAATCCATTCCATAGTGTTACTTTGACCCCCTTTAACAGTACGGTGTTCCTATTCATCAATTGCAAAGAAAGTAAATCAGAAAACGTAAATCTTCATGCTTCAATTTCTTCAGAAAGATTTTCTTCAGGAACCACCGATCTTCTCAATATCAATATCTTCATGAGGAATATCAATTTCATCGCAGATTCCTCGAGATTCATTTCTTCAGCTTCAGACCAATTTCTTCAACTGAAGATATACATTTTTAGGGGTCGATATTCTTCAAATATCTCAAACTCCTCAATGACTTATAGATCCTGTGTACACTTATAAACACATTAGATACTTAACCTATAAGTCTTCAAACCACCAAAATCACTGAGGGGCACTAGATGCACTTACATTATCCACACCAACGGTCATATTATTTAAGGGCATTAATGTCAAATCATGTCGGGATGCTCCCAGGCTATAAGTAGTTGCCCCCCACAACCATTAGCTGGTTGGCTGCTCCGTTGGAAACTGACACTTGTCATAAGAGCAACCCAAATTCCTCACAGTCTTCGAGAGTAATTCATCAGTGAGGAAATACCCTAACCACCAAACCACAAACCGAAAACCAAGTGATTGAGCATCACTGAAGAAGTTGTTCATGTGTGGGACTGAAGCCTTTTACCTTTGAGGACTGTGCATCCTCCAGGCGGTTAGGCGTCATGGTCTAGAGCAATCCAGCACTCAATTGTGGATCGCCACGTGACCAAGTTTGTGAGGGTTTGGAAGTCTGCCCTGAAGACTTACCACGAGTGTTGGGCGAGGACTGTGTGTTCTTAGCCCAAGGAGAATACGGTAGGGATTATGTGTCTTTTTGTTTCAATACCAAGCCGCTCCAAACCAGATGTACAACTGTCACAGCAGTTGGAACTGGGTCATCAACCACTGTCTTCACTATGAAACGGGTTCTATTTCTTCAACTCTCTAAATTCCTCACATTGTATGTTGATGAATTTCACTATCACTGTTTGAAGAATTTGTTGAAGACTTTCTCTGAAATTCCTCAACCCCAAATTCTTCACGCCAGTTAATCCTCATTTGTTTTCTCCGTGCCTCCATACTGTGCAAACTGTTTTTCATATTCTTCACCTTGAAAACTGTTGTAGTGATACTTTGCAATCCTGATCCTTTGTTGTTTCCGCTGCAAGTTAGTCATCAGTGAGGAATTTCCTCAAAAAGAATTTCCTCAGTGATGAAATTCTAAAAATCTCCTATTCACCCCCCCCCCTCTAGTCGATATAACGCACTTTCAGAAAGAACAGGACTCTAGTTGAAATGTCACACACCATGCTTGAAGAATATCAGACTCCTCGTCGTTTCTGGCCTGAAGCAATCAACACTGCTTGCCATATCATCAACAGGGTATACCTTCACAAATTCATCAAGAAAATGTCATATGAACTCCTCACTTACAAGAAACCCAATGTAAGTTATTTCAAAGTCATCGGTGCAAAATGCTGGATTAGAGATCCTCACCATAGCTTAAAATTTTCACCTAAAGCAGATGACGGTTTTATGCTCGGTTACGGAAAGGACTCGCACACCTACAAAGTCTTCAACAACTATCACAACAAGGTTGTTGAAACTATAGATGTGCGGTTCGATGAAATTAATGGCTCGCAAAGAGAGCAATTGCCTCCTGAACCAGATAAATTATCTCTTGTGGAAGCAATCAAGTTTAAAGCTACTAAGGACATTGTTCCTATCGAGGAAATTGCTGAAGAAATCATTTCCAGCACTGATGAAAATCAAGAAGATGCTCCTGAGGAAATTGCTCCAGAACAAATTCCTCAGCCCAGACGAAATCCTCAACCAGCTTATCCAAGGATTCCAAATGAAGTAGAACTTGGCAAAATCCTCGAGGACATCAACGCGCCAGGTCCTCTCACTCGCTCAAAAGCTTCACACTTAGTTAACTTTTGTGGGCATTCTTCTTTTGTGTCTATCACAGAACCTTCAAAAGTTGATGATGCTTTCATGGAACCTGAGTGGATTCAAGCAATGCAAGATGAACTTCTTCAATTCAAGCTAAACGACGTGTGGGAGCTCGTCAAACGTCCAGATCGTCGCAAGCACAATATCATCGGCACCAAGTGGATTTTCCAAAACAAGGAAGATGAGGATGGTCAAGTGGTGAGGAATAAGGCACGACTTGTAGCCCAAGGCTACACACAGGTTGAAGGAATTGATTTCGATGAAACTTTTGCACCTGTTGCTAGACTTGAAGCTATGTGAATACTACTTGCTTATGCTAATCATCATAACATTACTTTATATCAAATGGATGTGAAAAGTGCATTCCTCAATGGTAAGCTTGAGGAAGAAGTATATGTTGCTCAGCCCCTAGGTTTTGAGGATTCGAAGAATCCAGAGAAAGTCTTCAGACTCAAAAAGGCACTCTATGCTATATTCAACCTAGTCTATTCAATTCTTCATATACGTTCTACTTGAAACATTGTTCAAAATCCTTACTGTGTCCTTGTCAGCTGAGGATTTTGCAACGTAATCCTCAAATCTTCAAAAATGAATTTTGTGACGTTACACAGTAACTGAACCCACTTCCCACGCTAGGATAAGCACGATCTCCACCGCTTCTATCGTGGGCCACACGTGTCGTGCGGAGATTTACCGGCAAGGGCAGTTCGGTCCTAAAGAATCGCTCGAACAGTTTTCCACCTGAGCTATAAATATGTCCTTACCCCCTCAGTTAAAACCCTTCGACCTCTCTTCATCTCTCCGCTCGAGCTCAAACCTAGCGCCACCGCTAGCAATCTCGTCGCCGGTGAGGAACAGGTTCACTGCCTCGACCTCGCTATCGTCGAACTCACGCCGGAAGCGGAACATCTTCCTCCGCCGCCGTCGTAGCTGTCTTTTGCCGCCAAGTTAGGGTGCAACAGACTTGAACCGAAGAGATTCTCATTGTTACTCCCTCTGTTCTTCGTGTTCGTCACACAGGGTAATTAAAATCTTATTTTGCTGCCCCTTTTGATCTACTATTTCTCCTTAGATTCGAAAAATCTGTTTTTCCTCAATGTTTGTCAGCTTCGCACACTCAATTCCTCAAACACTTGATGAATTTCACTAAGCCACTAAAATTCTTCAAGTGATTCCTCAGTTGTGTAAATTCTCAAGTCTGCACAACTCTGGAACCCAAGATCAGAATGTTTAGTCAAATTCCTCAACCCACTGGTCGAATTCCTCAACTTCTAAAATTTCAATTTCTTCAAATCTGAGAACGTATATGACCTCTCCAAATTCCTCGCACACATACGCTGTTCACAAGTACAAAATGTCAGTTGATGAATCTCTAGGTTTTCATCAACTTAACTCATTTTCAACGTTCCTCGAAGAAACTTTCCCAGGGTCATCAGAATCTTCAAGAGTGCAAATTCCTCAACAAAAGCATCAGCTGAAGAAAATGGAAGATGACAGAAAGCAAAAGGGTGGGAAGAAACTTGAACAGAAAACTGCAGTTGATATCTCTGAGGATATATACGCTGATTACTGCACGCCAGATGAGGAAATACATGGAAAAGAACCCATGCCGAAGCGAAAAATTAGGCTTCAGAAAATAAAACGCAGGTGGACTAAGGAGTGGAAGGAATATCGCTATGTCACTCCAAAGTATGCGAAAAAATTCACCCTTAAGCCACCTTGCAAGAGGCCTCCTTTTGGTAATCAACAGGTTGCACATGCCTCAAGCGTTAGAACAGTTGAGGATTACCCTGAGGAGAAAGTCAAACACTTGTCTAAACTTCAGAAGAAACCAGAAGTTGCAGTGAAGAAATTCAATGAGGAATTTGCTCCTGCCACTGCAGCCACCTCTTCTGCTGTTGAAGCTTCAGGTACATCCATTCCTCAAATGAATCTTGTGCCAAAGAAACCAAAGGCCACAGTGCCTAAAGAAAACTTGCCTCAGAAGGCTGCACCAGCACCAAAACCTTTAACAGCAACACATGCCTCAAAGGCTGAACAAAAACAGATTGTCAAGCATCAGCCTGCTCATTCTAGCTCCTCTGTGCCATCTGCCACGAGCTCAGCAACAAACTCTTCACCAACACTGTTGAAGACTAAAATGACTGCTGGAAGAGGTATCAGGCCCAGCCCAAGCAAAGTCATTAACATCCCCTCTGCATCAGAAGGGAGTGAGGAATTCGATGATGAAACTCTTCAAGCAATCATCATAAACAAGCAGGAACGAGTTGAACAAGCCTCAAGCAACTCTATTCCTCTTGCCATGGACCCCAAGGTTCTGCTGGATTTCATCAATGTCTAGTATGAAGACCCAAACACTCACATTGATGATTTGAAGCTTCCCCTGGTCTCAGCCACATGGTTGCCACATTCATCAATGAGGCAAAATGGAAAGAGCAGCAAGCCAAGCAAGCAAAGGCTGCAAAACTGGAGAAGGAGAAATTCCTCAGGCAGAATCTCCTCAATATGACGCCTGAAGCTCTTGTGTCCACCCAGGCTGAACTACAGACTTTGACTGACAAGTACATGAATCTATCTGATCGTCAAAGTCTCAAGGTAAGTTTCATCAAGTTTGCAACTGATGCAGTTGATGAATACAACAAGAAGGTTGCTCCTCCTTTGAAACAAAAGCTGCATGAGTCTAGCTATTCGGTTTAGATAACCGAAGAAGATGAAGTTGATGAACCTGTTGTTGAGGAAATGCCTCAAGATACTCCAGCTGATGAATCTGCTCCAGCTGATGAAAATGCTCCAGCTGAAGAAAATGCTTCAGATGAGGAAACTGCCAGGACTAAGACTGCACCAGCTCCTGAAGAAATAATTCCTTCACCTCAACCCTCAAAGGTAAAGAAGATGGTTCTGTCTGCATCAGAAGTGAAGAAGACCAAGGCTGCTGAGAAAGAAGCAAAGAAACGAAAAGCTTCAATGACCTCAGAATCATCAGAGGTCCAACACCGAAAGGTCACTCCGACAGAGTCTGCAACTGCCCCAGTGGATGCTACGCCTCTGAATGTAGCTCCATCCTATGCAATTGTTCCCTTCAGAATTGACTATGTCATTCCTGAAGAAGATGAGGAAAGGAAAGATGTTGAATCTGAAGAAATCATGGATGAGGAAATACAAATTGATGATATTCCTCATTTCTCAATTCCTCAAAAGACAGCTGATGATATTGATTGCACCACTCCTGTTTTCCATGATGACTTCTCGGAAGATACAACCCAAGTCCCTCCTACTCCTGCTGCAACAGAAATACTGACAGGATCTGATGGGAAGACCGTCTGTGATGAATCTGCTCAAGGATCAGCTGCATCAGCTGAAGATTTTGCCTCCTCCACCAAGCAAATTCCTCAAGCCGAGGAAAATCCTCAAGCTTAGGAAAAAGGTCAAAATAAAGAAAATGCTCCTGCACCTAACACCAAAACTGCTATTGTTGTGGTCAACACAGAAACAGCAATGATAGTAGCTCCTCTTCAAGAACAGCAGCATAATCTTCAACCGTAGCAACATCAGCCTTTCTCAAGGAGGCCAACGTTTCAAAAGGAAGCTTTCTGTGAAGAACAGATGTACTTCACTGGTGCAAATCAATATGACAAGCTTCGCATCAGGCACAAGAAATTCTGGACGAGGACTCAGCTCAACTACTATGCCTCTGTGCTCTACGGGAGGAACAAAATATTTCAGCACAAGCATATTCCTCATTTTGACATGGAAGAGAATAGCGACATAATTCTTTAGTTTTATGCTACTTTGCACATCTCTGGAGACCCTAAGGATGTCAACACTTGGGTATTGGACTGGATGACTCAGCACACGCATTACAAAGCACCAGACAATGAATTGCTTCGTGCGCTTCCTGTCTCAATTCCCTTAGAAAATGTCGTGCTGATGTATGATGAACGGGAGTTTCCCAACAGACTGAAGGAAGTCCTCATGAAGCCTTTGGCCAAGGATCAACCTTCAAGAACTACCTTTATGGTTTAAGGCTTGAAGTATGAACCACGAACCGTCTACAGGATCCTGTGCAATGTCATCGCTCCTATCAAAGGCCATGATTATGAACAAGATGTCATAGGCATCATGAAGAATATCCTCTTCAACATCATCCATGGCATACCAATAAACCTTCACGACTTCTTCCTGAGGACTCTGGCTGATAATGCTCTATTGCCCTTCGACATGAAGATTTATGCTCCTTGGATCATGAGATTCATCAGAAGCAGGTCAGGCATCAACTACATTGCCGATTTTCCTAACCACATTGGGTATCTGCCGCCTGTCAGAGTCATCAAGAAGACATTTGAGCCAGTTGAAGGCAAGGGAAAATCTGTCATTGATGAAGGAAAAAGGACCCTAGATGGCCAGTTTCGTGAAGCAGAGTCATATTCTTCATATGATGACACTGCTACCCAAGATCCACCAAGCCTCATTGCCCCAAGAGTGATGAATAACAGAGAGCTACTCCTCAGTCTTCATCAGAAGGTCGATCGAAATCACAAATGGGTAAAACGTCAATTCCGTGCCATTGTGAAAACCCTCAACGCCACTCAGAATGCAGTGAAGAAAAATCACTACTATCTTCATGAGGTGTTTGATCGTACCTGGGACACCTTGGTTCATTTGAAGACTCAAGAAGAACTTGATTAGTTGGAGTTCACTCAGGACTTTGATTGGTCGTGGCCTCCCAAGAATAAATTCAAGCCAATTCCACTTCCTTGCCTTAAGGACAGTTCTTTTTCTTCATTCTGCACTGCAGAATATGATGAAGAACTAGAAGACACTGCTACTAGCCCAAGGAAGAAGCCCTTCGCCAAGAATCCTCACGCCTCTTCATCAGTCAATAAGTGAAAGTCTTCATGGGGCGTTAGTTCTCAGTTTTGTCCCTTTTCGTCACTTGATGACAAAGGGGGAGAAATCTGAGTTAGTCTTCACGCAGGATATATTTTGGGGCTTATGAACTTTATTAAGTTACAAACTCTTGGTTCTTCTGAAGTGTTTTATGTAATGAGTTGTAACTTAAGCCCAATGGTACTCTGACGCTTTTGAACGTTATTCTTCGCATGCTTATTCCTCAAAATATTAATGCACGCATGCTGAAATTCGTCAGATACCATTTCTCATAATGCATTCTAAAATTCCTCATTTTATGCATGATTTACAAGATACAGGGGGAGATCTCCATGATATATATCATCAATGTGCATCTGCTATGAAAAGCAATTTCCTCAAAATATACACATCTTCAGGGGGAGTCTCTCAGTATCTTGATTTGAAATTCCTCAAACTGAGTATTTACACTTCATATTTTTATCCCCGTTGAAAACTTAACCTAATTGTCATCAACCACCAAAAAGGGGGAGATTGTAAGTGCATCTAGTGCCCTTAGTGATTTTGGTGGTTTGAAGACTTATAGGTTAAGTATCTAATGTGTTTATTAGTGTACACAGGCTCTATAAGTCGCCGAGGAGTTTGAGTTATACGATGAATATCGACCCCTAAAAATGTATACCTTCGGCTGAAGAAATTGGTCTTATGCTAAAGACTTTGATCGCGCAGAAATTGTGATGAAATTGATATTCCTCATGAAGATACTGAAGATGAGGAATTCGGTGTGTCCTGAAAAAATCAGTCTGAAGACTTTGAAGCATGAAGATTTATTATTTTTGTTTCATTTTCTTCACTCTTGAGTCATAGGAACACCGTACTATTAAAGGGGTCGAGGTAACACTACGGAATGAATTTCCTCATGATGCTCAACCTAAGCCTAATCCTACAAAAGCCTCAAGTGAGGAATATGAGAGACATGAGGACTCTCACAATTGAGAGTACCGACTGTTGCCGCGATTCGCGCCACCTCACCGATCTTATCCACACCAACGGTCATAATATTTAAGAGCATTTATCTCAAACCATGTCCGGATGCTCCCAGGCTATAAATAGTCGCCCCCCACAACCATTAGCTCGTTGGCTCTTCGCAAGAAACTGACACTTGTCATTTAGAGCAACCGAAATTCCTCAGAGTCTTCGAGAGTAAATCATCAGTGAGGAAATACCCCAAACACCAAACCATAAACCAAAAACCAAGTGATTGAGCATCACTGAAGAATTTGTTCCTGTGTGGAACTGAAGCCTTTTAACTTTAAGGACTATGCATCCTCCAGACGGTTAGGCGTCATGGCCTAGAGCAATCCAACAGTCAATTGTGGATCGCAGGGTGACCGAGTTTGTGAGGGTTTGGAAGTCTGCCCTGAAGACTTACCACGAGTGTTGGGCGAGGATTGTGTGTCCTTAGCTCAAGGAGAATACGGTAGGGACTGTGTGTCCTTTTGTTTCAATACCAAGCCACTCCAAACCACACGTACGACTGTCACAACAGTTGGAACTAGGTCATCAACAACTGTCTTCACTGTGATACGGGTTCTATTTCTTCAACTCTTTCAATTCCACAATATTGTATGTTCAAGACTTTCATTGTCTCTGTTTGAAGAATTTGTTGAAGACTTTCTCTGAAGTTCCTCAACCTCAAATTCTTCACACCCGTTAATCCTCACCTGGTTACTCTGTGCATGCGTACTGTGCAAACTGTTTTTCATAATCCTCATCAAAAAACTACTGGTGTAGTCTTTGCACCTCTGATCCTTTCCTGTTTCCGTTGCAAGTTATTCATAAGTGAGGAATTTCCTCAAAAGGAATTTCCTCAGCGATGAAATTCTAAAAATTGCCTATTCACCCCCCCCCCTCTAGTCGATATAATGCACTTTCAAAACCCTAATCGTAATGAGCTTGATTTACCCTGCAAGCTATGACCCCCTCGCTGATATAGATATATAGATGCCATGGGTGTCAAGACTTACACAAGGTCTGTTACAACAGAAAAGGAATATGTTGATACATATATCTCCTTGGATTGCATGCCAAGTCTTTGGAAGAGTCCATCTAAAATACAACATTGTTTTCAATGGTCTAACTACTCAGAAAATCCCGGCCCATACAGGTAGGTAAGCGGCCCAAGGACCCCCTAGTCCCAGACTCCCTCAGTAGCCCCCGAACTAGCCTCCAATACCAAAATCCTCCTCCATAGTTGACGTCATGGGATATAGGCTTACGAGGCGAGTTCCTCCTTTATCCTTCGGTCATAGATAGCTCGGCTCTTGATGATTACTTCTTTTTTAAACATGAAGTAAATATATAGATTTTATCCCTAAACCTATTGTTTTAACAACGGGTCTCATCTTTCGTAAATCGAAAGGCCGCAATTTTTTTTTAATGAGCGGATCGAGACCGTTTGATTTGGCATGTCCTGTCGTAGAGATCGTGCCCCCCTTTTCAGGGATATGGTTTATGGCTTGGGCTTATCCCACGCACCCATAATCATGAGTTTATTGGACAGCGAGGCCTTTGGTATTCTAGCAAGTCATAAAAGTTAAAAAGAGTCACCTCGGCCTCCTCTCGCACCTCAGGCCTCGCCCACCACTGTCATTCCGTTTCTCCCAGCTCCGGCTCCCTAGTCCCTTCTGCTCCTCCAAGATTTCGGACCGTCTCACTAGTCCGGCAATGGCAAGCACTGGTTCCAAGGGCAAGTGGGAGGTCTCCTTCGTCTCTGAAAAATACATGTTGGAGCTGAAGAGTTGTGGCTACCTCCCGGAAAACATAGACCATCGTGTGCCGGAGGAGGACCAAGTTATCCCCACCCCAAGGGATGGGGAAAGAGTGGTTTTTATCCCTAATTTCATTAGAGGTTTAAGCTTCCCCCTTCATCCATTCATTCGAGGGATCATGTTTTACTATGGTCTTGACTTCCATGTTCTTCCCCCGAACTCCATCACCCATCTTTCTGCTTTCATCATGTCCTGTGAGGCCTTCTTGCGGGTCCAACCCCACTTCCATTGTGGCTGAAGGTCCTCAATGTCAAGCCGAAGGTCATCAATGGCGAGCAGGCTGACTGTGGAGGGACAATAATCGGAAAGCTCAAAGGGGCCACATGGTCAAAGGGCAAATTCATCGACACTATCAAGTCATGGTAAAAGGAGTGGTTCTACATCACCAAGCCACGCAACGCCAACGAGGTAGCTCCTCCTAGATTCAGATCTCCCCCCCCCCCCCCCCCCCCCCCGCGCGCGCGCCT
The DNA here is from genome assembly GCF_904849725.1 of Hordeum vulgare subsp. vulgare. Classification (NCBI taxonomy): domain Eukaryota; kingdom Viridiplantae; phylum Streptophyta; class Magnoliopsida; order Poales; family Poaceae; genus Hordeum; species Hordeum vulgare. The sequence goes on from NC_058521.1 coordinate 519,532,981, forward strand.
CACATCCTGGATGGAGAAGGTCCTAGATTGGGGGGAGGCCGCCAAAGTGAAGGATCTCATGAAGAGGATCTCCAACCTAATGGAGAAGATCGACCTTACCAACGTGGTACAGGTGATGCTACATTGTGGCGTCCTCCCCTGCCAGCATCGGTCCATCCTGATGTGAGAATATGATCCAGAGAATCCACACAATACATCTAGCCCGGTACAGAGTTTTTTCCGCACGTCACTCGAGAAGTTGTGGAAGTCTCTGTTCAAGTCGCAAAAGACTTGGCCCAGCGAGGAGGAGGATGAAGGCCTTTCCCTCCACAATCCGGCGGGACCGGTAAAGTTTCTACCGAATTGTTTTAACTTTCATCCCTCCTTTAATGAGGCACTTACCCCCTCATCCCCCATATCTACAGATCTAGTTGAAGAAATACGGACGGGTTAACTGTCCGACGCCTCTACCCGAGGACCCCATGAGCCCATGCTAGCGGCCATGTTTGTCGAGAAGCCATACACGACTCCGAAGGAGAAGGGGGAACAAAATAAGGGGAAGAAGAAGATCGGGGGCACTTCACTCGAAGGGTCCCCCAGATACTAAGTTCAAAGAGACACTAGCTCCCTCCCACGTGAAGGGAGAAGAATAGGATGATGATAAGGAGGTAAGTGACTCCTCTCATACCCAAAAAAAGAGTGGTGTCCAAAGACGTTGAGGGAAACCAAGCTCCTATTGCTTCGAAGAAGCTGCGTAGGGCCCCTATGGCCCTATTAGATGATATTTCGGACTCAAACGAGGAGTCTATGGATGAAGCATAGGTCCATCGAAGGATCCATAGGGTGAAGCCCCGAGCCAAAAGGTATGTACGGAAAATCCGAATACAGCTTCTATCTTATCACAGTGGTTCTAATTAGGCTTATTCTTTGTATTACAGCCTGAAGCGTGATCTTCCCGCCGATCAGATTTTGGAGGGGGATTCCCTGCCAGTTAACCTGGCTGAAAGCGGGACCGGATTGCCCTACTCACCCCCACCACAGGCGAAGGGACCGGAGAAGCGGTATCCAAGGAGGGCCCCTCCACGCTGGATACCACGACCGGGGGTGACGATACTATGCCAAAGGCCAATGCTTTGGCCACTAAGGAACAAGACGATGAACTCCCCCTTGAGATGAAGGAGGGAGGGCTCGAACCCTCTCGGTCTCCTCGAAGACTACTTCAAAGAATCTCCCATCTCCGGCGCTAGTGATAGTGGTCTCTCCGCTAAGGGAGACTACTACGGCGCACCTGGAGCCATCCACGACGAAGCCACTTCGGACTAGATGGCCAAAGCTAAGGGAGGAAGGTCTAAATGACACCTCCATTCCCGAAGAATGTCGCACTCATCTGAGTGCCACTTTGCCAAGTATTCAATCCGTTGATAGGGGACTGAAAGGAGCTTTCAACGCACTGTTAGAGGGCATCAAGGTAATCTGCATACTTTTTGGGTTATAACTATGTGTTGTCTAAAAGTTTTATTATGGCCAGTATCCCCCCAAGCCATGTGTTAGTTTGAAAGACTCCTGTAGGGGTTAGAATCATTTGTAAAAAAATCGTGCATCCCCCAAGGTTCCGGTTGGTTTACCAGAACACATCCTCGCAAAAAAGATATTTGAAAATGAACACAATATGTTCTTTTGTAGGCCTCTGTGTCAATCACGGGCCCAAACTCTGTGGAGTTGGAGGAAATGAATCAGAAATTAATGGTTTCCAAAGAGGAGCTAGGTCGGATCAACAAGCATTTTGAAGACGCTCAAAGTGAGTGCACAAGCTTTAGCATTTATATGGACTTATATATAATTTTGTCTCTAAATAAGTGCTTGTCAACTGATTATCACAGTTGTGGTTGCCGACATTGATCGGCTCAAGGCCGAACTAAGCCAAGCCAAGCAAGAGACCATCGAACAGAGGGCGGCGGCTGTGCAAGCTAAGGCTATCAGTGAGAAATCTAAAGCTCGGGTCAGCGAAGTCCAACAAGAACTTAAGGAGGCCATCACGAAGAATGAGGCTCTCGAGCAAAAAGAAAAAGAGAAATCGACCAAACTGACATCAGTCACTGTTGCCCGCCAAGAAGCGAGAAAAGAGGTACATGATCCCCAGAAGGTGGATCATCAGATAAAACAAATCATGACTGGTAAGCGGTATTTATTGTAATGTACCTTTGGTGGGTGAAGATTTGTATCCCTTAACCGGTTATGGAGCTCTTCGGATGTAATGGTTGATCTGCCAAAGAGTACGACGGAGGCTGAGAAGTGCTATGCTTCTGAGGAGGATGTGGCACAACAAAGGCTCTTCTAGGCACAGTTCCTAAATCTGGATCATCCTCAACTGGTCTCCGACCAATTCAAGAAGCTGATGGATCTGCACAAGATGACCGAGCCGACCATGAAGGACTTGTGCATCAGGTTGTGGCTAACCGAACCATTGCCCAGCAGCTACTTCAGCTTGGTTCAGAATCAGATTGCTTCATCGCCTCAAATTGACGTCATGAAGTGCTCGGTCTACATCGAAGGAGCTCGCATGGCTTTTCTAAAAACAATGACGAATTTGTAGAAGTTGGAGCCCACAAAGATGGTCACTGCACCTCCGCCGCCTGGGAAGGAGCACAGGCGCCCCGAACATTATTTCACCATTGCTATGGAAGGTGCCCGAGCTATAGAGGCACTATGCACGAAGGACATAATTCTTGATTAGAGGATGATATCCTGTAAAAGCTCTTGTATGATACAGTGCCTTTCAGTTTTTGCCTGGTAGATCACGCATTTGAATTGCAAATTTTATTTTGGTTATTCTAATACTTAAAGTTTTTGGTTGTCAGCGTTAGCCCCCTGCCAGATTATAGCGAGGTTGTTTTCAACTTCTGCATAGTTACCTTTAGCCAATGTCTTGGCACCATCAAGGCGGTAATGTGGGAGAAAACTAGCCAATCGGACGATCGGGCTTTAGTACTTCCATTTGACCATAAGAGCATGATCATGGGTGTTGAGTAGAACCCTTTCGAAAATTTGTGATTTTCGGCTTATACCGTGGTGTGAAAAAACATGCAATCTCTTGGTCGGAATGACTTCAAAACCTATCGCGAAAAGCGATGAACCCCTAACGGTTCCTTAGTTTTACACTTGTCTTCAGATCGCGGACCAGCTCTCGGTTATCATGTCGACCAATTTTTGGCTTTCTCCACTAAGGTACTTAACCAGACAAACTGGAAATACAATCGCACTGGTTCTCCCTTTACCCTTTTAGCCGAACAATTGGAACGTAAATGGGTAAACATAGGAGCATGGCAACCCAACATTTGACCAAAGACATAATTTAGAACTGATGCATATAACGCAAATCCAAGACCCCACACTAGTGGAATAGCAATATAACGGTCTAAAAGGGGTGGTTGTGAAGACAAAGCCCCCCGTCAATTCAGCCAATGTGTGCATACAAAAACAGACTTGTGTAAGTATTCGGGGAGAAATTTGGGGAAGGTAGGATGCAAAAAAATTATTGCAAAGCTCATAAGTAACAAAGAGCATTCCTTACTTTCGAAGAATTATGAATTGTATAATTTAGACTTCACAAGCAGTTGTATGTATATAGATGAATAAAAGAGTACAGAGTAGAGCTTTACACAGGGTTGGATATGACTAGTTTGATGTTCCTTTAAGCACCTTGTTGCACCTCTGTGCCTTTACTTGTTGGAGGACACCCCTTGGAAAGGAGGGATCTTCGATGAGCAGCTCTTGTGGTCAATGGTGGTCTTGAGCAGCCACCGATGTATATGTCTGCTTTATGCAGAGATTGGTCCTTGATAGCACATGTATATGTTTAGAGACTATATTGTCCATGGTTCGGTTTATCTGAATAGTAAGCCATGTATCATTGGTCCTCATAGCTACCCATGGTATCTTAAGTGCAAAGTTGTGTCTCTGAGGTACGTACTTTGCTGAAGGCAAGGTGCTGCTATGAGGGGTGTGTCCCTATTTATCCGCCAATGTATGAGACTGTGGCGAGCGCAAGCCCGTTTATGTTCCTTAACGGATACTCTTGGGTTAGGAGTCGCGTCACTAATGTGTACTTCAGCTGCTAAGGCCGTAGTGTGTTCCTTGGTGAGAAGGGATCATTCGGTGTTACGATTGACAGTGATAACGCCCTTGGGTCCTAGCATTTTCAGCTTGAGGTATGGATAATGGGGGACGGCATTGAACCGAGCAAACATCATACGACTAAGGAGTGCATGGTACCTGCTATGGAAAGGGACGAGTTTAAAGATTAAATCTTTGCTTCGAAAGTTGTCGGGTGAGCTGAACACTGCCTCTAGGGTTATCATGCGTGAACAGTGAGCTTCCACACCAGGAATTAATCCTTTGAAGGTGGTCTTACTTGCTTTAATTCTTGATGGATCAATACCAATTTTACGCATTGTGTCCTCATAAATGAGGTTAAGTCTGCTGCCCCCATCCATGAGGAATCGTGTGAGGTGATACCGTTCAATGATGGGATCAAGTACCAAAGCCGCTCACCCCCTGTGCCAAATACTATTAGGGTGGTCTATGTGATCATAGATGATCGGACAAGCCGACCTTGGATTGTACTTCGGGGCTACCGGCTCTATGGCATATACGTCCTGAAGTACGTGCTTCCTCTCCTTTTTCGTCACATGGGTGACACAGATCATGTTCACTATTTTTACTTTAGAGGGAATCTACTTTTGGCCCCCATTGTTCGGGCGACATGGCTCTTCATCGTCCTTGCTGTGCAGGCTTTTGGCCTGGTCCTTGGCCATGATTTTACCTGCCGCTTTGAACACCCAACAATTATGGTTGGTATGTCTAGCAGGTTTATTTGGAGTGCCATGTATCTGATACGGCCTCTCGAGTATTTTGTCCAGTGCAGTCAGCCCATCCCGATTTCCCTTGAAGGGTTTCTTCTTGAGTCCACGCATAAAATTGATGAATCCAACATTGGTTGTTGTGTCATCGTCTTCACCATCATTTTGTCGATGCTTTTTTTTGTTGCGTCGTGGTTTTCCATTGTTATCCTGAATTTTGGAAGTGCCAGGGTTTGAGGGAGGATTACTCCAGCGAGCCAGCCAAGTATCCTCACCCACGCAATGACGGGTCATGAGAGAGGTGAGGGCAGCCATTGTTCTCGATCATTCCTATCCGAGTGTCCGGGCGAGCCACTCATCCCATATATTGTTGCGGAAGGAAGCCGGTGCATCAGCATCTGAACATTCAACAATGTGGTTTTCCTTCATGAGGAACATGTTCCAGAATTGTCAGGAGGACTCATCGGGCTGCTTGATTGTGTGTCTTAAGTCATCGGACCCAGGTAGTTGAACGTAAGTGCCTTGAAAGTTTTCTCGAAAGGCGTCTTCAAGGTCCTCCAAATTCCCGATAGAGTTTTCGGGGAGGTTGTTCAGCTAGTGCCTTGCCAAGCCTTTGAGTTTAAGAGGTAAGTACTTGATGGCGTGGATATCATCTCCATGGGCCATATGGATATGTAGGAGGAAATCCTATATCCAGACAGCCGGATATGTCATACCATCGTATTGTTCTATATTAACGGGTTTAAACACTTCAGGGAATTGATGTTGCATTACCTCATCTATGAAGCACATTGGGTGAGCGGCTCCCCTTATTCGAGCTATATCGTGCTGGAGATCGGTCGAGGTCCTACCATGCTGAGCGTCCCGAACACCATCGTTCTGGTTGGGATGAGCTTGGTATATATTATGTCTTGCAGCAGTGCGACTTCTAGATCCATAAATAGATCTGGTTTGATCTGCTTTAGAATTATTTTTTTGCCGCAGGTCATATCGGTCCTTCGTCTCGACCGACTCTTTTTGCTTGTCCCGTCCTCGAGGAGTATGGTCTAGTTGATCATCTTGTTTGAAACATGATGGTGCGGGCTCGAAGGCCTCGTCTTCAAATTCCAGTAATAGGCGCCGACATGGGTAGCTCTTGGTTGGACCCTGTCGCTCCTGGCCATACCCTTCTTTCGCAGCCAAGACTTTCATCCATCTTTCATTAATGGAGTCTTGTTCGGCTTTGAGTTGTCTCTGCTTTAGCATAAGGCTCCGAGCAATGGCAATAAGTTCTTTCCTGAACACTTCCTGATCCAACGGGTCTTTTGGGACAATAAAATCTTCCGCTCCGAGGGTTTCTTCCTCCGCGAGCGGAGGAACGTAGTTGTTGTCTTCGAAGTCGTCAAGATCCTCACGCTAGTTTGTATCCATGTATCCTGGTAAATCAGGGTTAGATGCGGGGTCTGAGGGTTTGGGGGTTTTGATGAGATTTCCCGTATCCTCGGGGTCTCGGTTTTCCCCTATGCTTGTATTGCTTTTCTTGCTCTTACGAGCTTTAGGCTTTTTGCACTGGCGGTGGTGTTTGATAGGTTCATCGTCGTTGTTTTTGGCTGGGGTGTCATCATCGCTTTTTCTCGTATCACCTTTGTCCCTCAGAGTGTCCACCATGTAGACATCATAAGTGGAGGTGGCAGTCCATCGTCCCATGACAGGCGGGTCTCGTGATTGAATAGCCATATTCATATCTTCCGCTTCTTCCGAAGATAAGCCAACAGATCGGTTAGGTCTTCAATGGTGGCGACAAAGTGGGTGGTCGGCGGGGAATAAAGTTCCCTACACCTAGCTATAGGTTTGGAAAGGTCCTGGGTAGGAGACCGCTTATCCGAATAGTCATCAGTTCATTCTTGGGTCCTAGTATCATTTGACCATGAGAGATCTACCAGACTGGCGATCAAAGCCCTGATGGGAGTGCGTTCCAAATCTCTGGCATATGGACTGTATTCGGGCGGGGTGACCCTCGTGGCTTCGACTTCCATAGCCAGATCTTGGCTTGAGGTAGAATCGAGGTTAAAACCTATTCCAGACTCGGGGTCTAGAGTAGGGTCCAAAGTTAAGCTTTGGAGTCTCCGAGGTTTTCAGATGCAGCCAAATCCTCGAAAAAGATTAGATCGCCCCATGCGTTGGCGATGAATTCCAATTTTCTGAATTTAAATTCCTGCCCTGGAGTGATCCCATTGATCTGATGATGAGCCGCCTTGATGGGCGAGGTGCTACGTGTGACAAACCAAGTGCTTTTCTTTCCCCTTTTGTAATCCTTTCCATATGTGGCAACTATGTTGAGGCAATGTTATGGAGTTGAAGGTGGTTGTATCATTTCATGTGCATCTCATGCATCATGCATATCTTGCTTCTTTTCCTTTTGCTTGTTTGTGTGATCTCGTGTGTTGTGTCCCCTTGATGATCATGTGGTGAGTGTGTTTATGATCTTGTGCATGGGAGTGGGGCAGCAAGCCATTCAAAAACCTTGTAGCACTTTGGTTCAAAACCCTTTCTATTCAATAGGTGATTCTTGTGTTTTTCAAATTATTTTAAAAATTCCAATAAAATGTCCCACCTCTCATCTCTATTTTTCTGAGTGGCTTAGTGTGGTTCCTTTATTTTTTTTTCCAAGGCTTGGAATTTTGCTGTTATTTAAAACAGAATAGAGCCCCTACTCCTACACGCACACAATACCACCACTACTAGGAAAAGGCCTGCTAGTGGCGCACCTGTTTTGGCTACTAATGGCGCACTACAGGTGCGCCACTAGCATCACGCCATTAGAATTTTTGACTAATGGCGCACCAGGCAGTGCGCCATTAGTATAGCTCATGGTGCGCCATTAGTATCTGGTATACTAATGGCGCACCAAGCAGTGCGCCATTAGTATAGCTCATGGTGCGCCATTAGTATGCCTCCGAGGGCCATATTTACCCATGTGCTCTGGCTTACTAATGGCACACTAGTTGACGATGCGCCACTGGTGTGCTTTTGCAGTGCGCCACTAAAGTGCTGAGTGGTGCGCCACTAGTATGAATATTATGTATTTATTTTTTATGATATTTGCACAGATTACAAAACATATTATTGCACGGAATATAGAGAGCACAACATATAAACAACAGATTTATTGAATATAATAGAAGATTAGTCTCCGAATACAATTCATCATGTTAGTCTCCGAATTTAAAATACCGAACAAAGTTAGAACATTAGAAGTCTCGAGACCGCGAGTAGCGAGTTTGTCTTCACATTACAACTCGATATCGATCATCTAAACTACCATCACATAGAAGAGAGATGCGGTCATCACGATGAGCATAATCACGATGAAACTGGTCTTCATCCGGTTCCTCCAACGCTCCCTCCTCTCTCCCGCTAGATAGCGCGTGTATCTAACTTCCGCCTCCGCCCTTGTGGTGGACCCTTTGTAACTGTTATCGCTGAATCGGTGAACCTGTCTCCGACACACCTCCCAGTCGTCGTAGACTCCGGGAACCTTACCCTTGTACACGACATACGACGGCATCTCTATGCACTAGACAAACAAAACGTTAGTAGCAATTCACAGAGACATACAAGTTCATTAAAGTTTAATATTACAACTATAACAGCATGATTCATGGTCCTACTAATAAATAGCATCGATTACATATAAGTTGAACGACTGTCCAAACCAAAGAGACATACAAGTTCATTAAAGTTTAATATTACAACATGAATTAGTAGCAATTCACGGAACGTGGATGAAGCCGCCGTCTTACGTGATGGTCATGAAATCGCGGTCGTTGTCAGCCTGCATTTGTAGCATTGTATCTATCTCACTATTGGAGAGTTGAAATCTGAGGTAGAACTACCCCGAGGTACGAAGGACATCTTGATGGATGATTTCCGCAAACTCCGACTGGATGCGAAAGAATTCTTGTCTAATGTCCGCATCCTGGATTGCCGACAAGCGTGCGGCCCAATCTTTGAGATTATTTGGTAGCCGAAGGTGATTACTATCCCGTATGATCGCCCGCATGTGATGGAGGGCGTAGTAGGCATCCTTCTGACTGCCAGGCGGCTGCTTGACGAGGGGAACGTCGTATTGTGGGTGAACACGTGCTTGCCGTAGCTAAGACTTGTCCTGCTGAAGGTGCCTACAGATCTGGCGTAGCCGGGAAGAGCTTCATCAAGAACTTTCTGGATATTTGTGTAGTCTTTTTTCGACTGATGGTCTGAGTCGAAACACGTGGCCGTGGAATATTTCGGACTTAAGAGCATGAGTGTGCAACGTGTGTCACTGCACAAAACACGGAATGTTAGAAAAAAAAACGATCAAAATCTAAGAAATCATATGTTACGGGGTGATGAGGGGATAGCTTACCCGGGAAAGTAAGGCACGAGGAAGTTATCCTTATCTGGGTCTGCCAGAATGACGCCTTCGAGGTATGAAGTCGCGACTTGCCGGTCCCCGGCGCTGCCCAAGATCTTGGCACGCATATAGAAGGGGTCGACTATCACTAGGTCCGGGGTCTTGTCTCTAATGATCCGCATCTCCATACTCAGCGAAAATAGCCGAACGAAGGTGTAGTGCAGCGGATGAAGGTTAAACATAGCGAAGATGTCAGCAAACCACAGGACGATCATACCCCCGATGGCGCTATTGACAAAGCCCTTGCCCTCTGGCACCTTGGCCACGAAAACCGGGTATGCCACATTATTCTCGGAGAGACGCCGCTTCTCCAAACAAAGAACACTGTCATGCAGACTCCGCATAGCACCGGTTGCAGCATTGGGAAGATTAGTCGGTAGCATTGGCCTACCCGCCACATGCACCCTCCTCGAGATATCCTTAGGTGAAGGTGGCCCGTCTAGAGCACGGATCGTACTCGGTGCCGGCTGGCTCGCACCCTTGTTAGTCTTTCTTTTCCGTCCCTTCTTCTGCTGATGTAAAGGGATCGAGTTATGCTCAGAGACCACCTTCTTGATTGTGTTGGGGCTGATAATATTTCGCACCTCGGCTATCTGAGGCTCGGTGAAGGCGGCAGTTGGAGGCGTCTCCTAAAAACTGAACGCCAGACAACGCCTGTTGCAATTGGGTTTCTCCGTGGTACCAGCTAGATCGCGGTCGTCTTTTGCAGGGTTGGGTTCTTGAGAAGGAGGCCCCAAGAATTCCTCACCGTACCCATGTTCGGCAAAGTACTTATCGACCTTGGTAAATGTACCGTCGTCGTCGTCCGGATCCTGTGCCATATGCATGCCCGGATCCTGTGCCATATGCATGTCCGGTAGCGTTGCGGCGGTCTTGCCATGGCTTGGCGCCGGCACGAATGGCGGTGTTGTCTGTGGGGTGGTGTCCCCCGCCCCCAAACGAATATGGCTCTTCGGCCAAAGCAAGGGCTAGCTTAAGCAGGCGCTGAGGGTCATCACATCATCTTTGTCGGCCCCAGCAGGGTGGAACAGAGGTAACAAGTCGTCGCAGCTTGGCAGCACCCGAACCAGTTGAACCCTATACATGGTGGGTGGCATCGGTTTACCGTGGAACATGGGGTTGCCTGGTTGAACGATTCTGCCCTTGGCGACATCGATCAACTCGCCGCCCACGAAGTGCAGGAGAGTGCATGGAACGTCGGCGCCGGCGCCCTGCGAAAACATGTAGGGCGTCAGGGGATGCCCAGTCAAAGGCAAGGAGATGAAGTCATCGGCCGAGAGAGGCTTAGTTACCGTGATGGCGTCGAGCTCGGCTAATGTCGAGGCACCGCCAATGGCGGGCGTGCAAGTGACGGAGGGGCCGCTTGCTTCCGAGGTGCCGGCCGGCGTATTCTTCGCACACCCGGGTGCATTAATAAGCTTCACTGCCCGTGCCGGCCCCAGAGACACCAATGGCGCCGGCGCTGGAGACACCAATAGCGCCGGCGCCGGAGACACCAATAGCGCCGGCGCCGGAGACACCAATGGCGCCGCCTGCGCGTTGTGCGAGTTGCTGGTCGTGAAGCTGGGAATCGGGGGCGGCCCCTGTTGGCCGCCCGCAATCCACGCCTGCAACCCCTCAATCAAGGTTGGCACAATGGCGGTGATCACCCCTCCCACTTGGTGTTGCACTAGCTCTTCGACCATCTTCGGAATCCATGCCACTTGTGCCTCGAGTTCTTGAACCTCTCGCGACTGGCTTTCCAAGTTGGTATTTCTCTCCTTTCGCCCACCAACGTTATAGTATGACGACCATTTCGTGGACAAGCCTTTGCCGGCCACACGACCAGCTGACGACGGCTTACTGGACTTATCCTTGTTTTTCATTATGTTAAACGCCCTATTTAAATTGGTGTCCCAATGGGAGCTCTGAGACGACCCTGCTCTACTGCTTTCAGTGTCCTGCGGAAGGAATGTGAACCATTTAGAAATTTGGCTTCATTAATTAGAATGCAACCATATGGAGCTAATTACACGGGGGTGTGTTCCTTACCAGAACAAGCTCAAGCGCCCTGGTCTTCGCATCCGTGGTAAGCTCCTTTGTTACCGGGTCCACCTTGTACCGGGCCCTGACATAGTTCCTGGTCTGCTTGTCACCGTATTTCTCGAAGTGGGGTGGTAGGCCTTGCTCGGCACGCTCCGCGTCCTCCTTGTCCCATATAGGTTCCGCCACTCTGTAACCGCCGGGACCGAGTTGGTGGACCCCTAAGTTCAACTCCCGCATTTCTTTCCCCCACTGACTTGATTCCGCGGTTGCCTTGCTCTCGCACTTGATCTTGAACTCCTTGTAGTCTCTTCGATGATCAAAGGATTTTTTGCCTTGATCTTCTCATAACTATCACCTTTGTCAATCATTCTCTTCACCGCGCTTCTCCAAGTAGACAGGGCCTTGCTCATCTTCGTGAGGGCGGCACTGTTCACTTTATTCCTTGAGAGGCGTGTGTTTGCGATGTCATCGGGGAACTTGTATCGTTCGTGCAGCTTCGTGAAGAGGAGGTTGCGCAAATTCCCTTGGTCCTTATGCCTTAGGTTCTCGGTGTTGATCAAGACGGTGCTCCGGAGAATGCACCCGAGCTAAACCGCGTACCTCTTGACTATTTCTTTGGGCGTCGTTGGATACCCGTCGGAGTTCACTTCAGTAAATTCCTCCTTTACGGTGCTGAGCATGTTCGGGCGCCAGTCCTTCCGTTGCCTCTTCGATTGGCTTCCATCTGTGCATGCGTTGCCATCATCAGTGGTGGAATCCTCGGCAGCACGATCAGTGGTGTCATCCCCGACGCCACTAGGGGTTGTGTACTCGGGATCGGTGTCTTCCGTGGCGTCCTCATAGCGGTGAGGTTCTTCCTCCATCTCCTGGGACAGCTCCCAGAATGCCTTGCTCGAACCGCCGGCCTCATCGTTGTGGTCCATGTTTTGCTCTAAATAGGAAAAAAGTTTGGTCAAAAAGTTGGTTAATGTCAAGAAACAAGATCAGGGCCTCATCATTTAGGGTATGTCGACACCGAGGCATCCTAAAAGCTAAGCTTTTATCATTTAGGGTTTGTCGACGCCGAGGCACCCTAAAAGCCTAAGCTTTCATCATTTAGGTTTTTATCGACACCGAGGCACCCTAAAAGCCAAGGTTTTATAATTTAGGGTTTGTCAACGCTGAGGCACCCTAAATGCTAAGTTAAGTTTTCATCATTTAGAGTTTATCGATGCCGAGGCATCCTAGGTTGACTGATATATATGGGTATCTTCTAATAATATACCTTATCAAGAAATGGGAAGGAGAATTCTAAGTTGGGCCTAATCACTTGGCTCTATTGCCACCTATGGTTTAATCCAGCAAGAATAAAGGGCCAGTTGATCCTACTTAATTAAGTACTAAGATACCCCGGGCCATGCATTAGTCGCAAGTACCCCATATGTCCTATTTTTAGCAAAGTCATGCTAAAATTCACGGAAAAAATATCATCGGCGGCGGTGGAGCGGGGGGTCGTCGGCGGCGGTGGAGTGGGGGAGGGTGCGGTGGGTGCTCGGCAACGGTGGAGCAGGCGAGGGTGCGGGGGGTCGTCGGCGGCGGTGGAGCGGGGGAGGGTGCGGGGGGTGCTTGGCGACGAGGGGGATCTTGTGAAGGGGATAGCGATCGAGATGGAGGGGGATCGAGATCGAGTGTCCTCATGAATATTCAATATTTTTTCATATTCAATATTAAAAAATATCATCAAATTTGAAAATGTCGAAATACAATCGAGAAATGAAGGCTACAATTTAAATATAATCGATCTTAGCTAGCTATCTGTTGACAATCTTCTTGCCCTTATTTTTCATAAATGGAGTTCTTCTCTTGAACGGACGTCCTTTAGGTAGGGTGGTCCTGCTTCTTCTTGTGGTGTATGCTGGTACTTCATCGTCGTCGTCATGTTCCATCTTCGGGTCGCCGTACTTGTCGAAGTCTTGCTCATTGGCGACTCCATCCATTCCGATGATCTTCCTTTTGCCTCTCCTCACGACAACACGACTGGGCTTTGGCGGGTCGGTAATGAAGAAGCATTGGTCCACTTGGGAAGCCAGTACCCATGGCTCATTTTTCGCGGTGATGTTTGCGCCCGCGGTCTTGGATTTGGCTTCGGGTATAACCATGGTGGTGAAATACCGGTCTTCTTTTATGACGCTCTTGGCCCATCTGACACGGAACATCGGGACCTTCTCTCCAGCGTAGCTCAGCTCCCAGATCTCCTCGATCCTTTCGTAGTATCTGTCCTTGTCGTTATCGGTGCAGGATTCCATCGTTACCCCGGAGTTCTGATAACCATCGCTCTTCATGTCCTTTCCCTCGGTGTAGAATGTGTAGCCGTTGATATTGTACGCCTCATACGTCATCAGGTTGTGCTCGGCGCCCTGTGACAAGGCGAATATGAGTTGTTCTTCCACGGAAGAATCCTCATGTAAAGGGTACGAGAGAAGCTTCTGCTTGAACCAACGCGTGAAACATGAGTTGTGCTCTTTGATTATATCTCCATCCGTCCTCTGTTGGCCTCGGTCATTGTACGTCTTCTCAATAAAGATTTTGTGCTCTACCACACAAGGATCGACCACGTCTATGTGTTGTAGCGTGACTAGGTTTGCTCTTTCAAAGTAGGCGAGTCGACCCTCGAAGTCGACATGCATTTCGCGGCGACCCTCACGGTGACCCCATCCAGCTAGCCTGCCGAGGTGCCTGTTGACGGGTAGACCAACGGGGTTCTCGATGCCTAGATAATTCGTGCAGTAGGAGATGCACTCTTCGGTCAGAAAGCCCTTGGCTATGCTTCCCTCTGGACGTGACACGTTGCGAATGTATCCTTTGATGACACCATTCATCCTTTCGAACGGCATCATGCTGTGCAGGAACGTCGGCCCGAGTTGGATGATATCCTCCACGATACGGACCAGCAGATGCACCATAACATCGAAGAATGCGGGCGGGAAGTACATCTCAAGCTCGCATAGTATCACCACGATCTCTTCCTGTAGCCTTCTGAGTTGCCTCACGCCAACCGACTTCCGAGAGATGACGTCAAAAAGTTGCATAGGCCAAATAGCGTTTCACGGACGTGCGCGTCCATGATCCCACGGATTGCAACTGGAAGTATATGCGTCATCAGCACGTGACAGTCGTGAGACTTCATCCCGCTCAACTTCTGCTTCGCTGAGTCTAGGTATCTGCTTATCTTCCCCGCGTAACCGTAAGGAAGTTTTACTCCTACGAGGCAGGTGAAAAACTGATCGATCTCCTCCTGACTTAGAGTGAAGCACGCGGGAGGGAAGTCATTTACGGTCTTCTTGGCCTTTTTTCCTTTGCGACGACTTTCCGTGCCCTGCTTCGCCTCATCATCATCATCATTATTAGCGTGAAGCTCCTCCCTGATGCCCATTGATTTCAAGTCTGCCCTTGCTTTCGGCCCATCTTTGGTCCTCTCTGGCATGTTGAGCAGGGTACCAAGCAGACTCTCGCACCGTTCTTTGTGATATGCATGACATCAAGGCTGTGAGGCACACGGAGGATCTTCCAGTACGGCAAGTCCCAGAAAACAGACCTCGTTTTCTATACCTTCTGCAGCGGCTCTGGCGCCTTTCGCTTCTTTCCCGGCTCTGGCGCCTTTCCCGGCGGTGGGCACTCTTTCCAATTTTTCAACAGCTCGTATATTTCCTCGCCGCTCCTCATAAGGGGGCGTCTTCGGGGTTCGGTTTCACCATCGAACAGATCCTTGCGTTTTCTCCATGAGTCATCGTCGCGAAGCCACCTTCGATGTCCCATGAACACGGTTTTCGAAGACCCGGGATCTCTATCTAGCTGGTGATACATTGTGTCATCCATGCACCTGACGCATCCAGAAAATCCGTGGACTACCTGCCCCGCGACATATCCGTAACCGAGATAGTCGTGCACCGTCGTGAGCAGTGCGGCTCTCATAGGGAAATATTCTTTCTCTGCGGCGTCCCACGTATTGGCTCGCGTTTTCCACAGTGTGTCTAGCTCCTCTTTCAGCAGCCCCGGATACAGATTGGTGTCGTTCCCTGGTTGTTTTGGCCCTTCAATTAGCATACTCATGTGAATGTACTTCCTCTTCATGCACAACTAGGGAGGAAGGTTGTACATCCATACAAACACAGGCCAGGTGCTATGTGTGCTTCTCTAGCTGCCAAACGGATTGACTCCATCGGTGCTCGCCCAGCACAATGTTCCTTGGATCGTCCCCAAATTCTGGGTATTCGAAGTTCAACGCTTGCCACTGGCTCGCATCCTTAGGGTGACTCAGCATCTTGTCTTTTTTATTTATCTCCGGATCATTTCCGTCATCTTCTCGCTTTTTATCCTCCCTATCCGCGTGCCAACACAGGAGCTTTGCTACCTTAGGGTCCGTGAAATACCGCTGCAGACGAGGAGTGATCGGAAAGTACCACACCACTTTTCGAGGAGATTTCTTCCTCTTCTTGTATCGACTGACGCCGCACACCGGACATATGGTAGACTCCGCGTGCTCGTCCCGATAAATGATGCAATTGTTCATGCACACATGGTATTTCACGTGCGGTAAATCCAGAGGACACACGATTTTCTTCGCCTCCTCGAAACTGGTCGGACACTTGTTCCTTTTGGGAAGACGTTCGTGCCAGAATGACATGTTCTCGTCGAAGCATGCGTCGGTCATTTTGTGTTTTACCTTCATCTCGAGAGCCATGAGCGTTACTTTCAGGCGGGTATCCTCGGGCCTGCATCCTTCATACAATGGATTAACCGCGTCTATCTCCACTTGATCCAGCTTGGCTTTCTCTCGGGCGGCAGCTCTTGCGTTATCCGTCTGCTTGAGAAGCATCTCTTGAATATGAGGGTCCTGCACCCAGGCCATCGATGGTCCATCGTCGTCTGCTCCGGCATCTTCATCTTCATGATCATGCCCTTTGTCTGCTCCGGCATCTTCCTCGTCATCATGTCCGGCATCTTCTACATGATGACTGTGTCCTCGAGATTCTTCGTCTTCTCGCCCGCCCTCGCCGCGGTTGTCTTGCTCATGCCCTTCCTCATTTCTTGCCCGGCCCCCATGGACGACTTCATAATCATCTTCATCACCTTGCCACCGATAGCCATCCATGAAACCACGCAAGAGCAGGTGGTCCCGCACCTTTACGGAATCCGGGTCCATAAGGCTCTTCAACTTGCATCTTCGACACGGACATCTTATCTCCGTCTCGTTCTTTTGAAGCATCTCGGCCTTCGCGGAGCTCAAAAACCTATTCACGATGCCTTCGATCATCGTGCTAACCATGGTCGCCTGCAGGGTAGAGCAAAACGATATTTTAGAACCAAAAAAAAATTTGGCATGACTTTGCCTAAAAATAGGACAAAAAAGAATGCATAGTGCCAAATTCTCGCCGAAACGGAAATGAATCAACATTCCGGCAAAATATTGGCAACTATCGCATTTCAAATACCGGTACCTGCAAACACAAACATATATGCAACACCACAAACATACTTAGATCTAGCTAGGCCATAAAAAGTGCATGTGCATGTTGTTGGAGGGAGAAAAAAGTAGATCTACAACATAAAAGCTTTCCCTTACTTACCTATCAAAAAAAGGTAATTTAACCACTTAATTTGGGTGAATCTATGATGCAAATGAGGTGAGGAGGAGGAGGCACCTGAGACAAGCTTGGAGGAGGAGGTGGAGAGAATGAAAGTGGGGAAAGTGAGTGTGGTAGGTGGTTGTCCAAAATATCTAGCTGGTCCTAGGTTACTAATGGCGCAGCACCTACATATGCGCCATTTGTAACCCTGGTTACTAATGGCGCACCATCTCGTGGTGCGCCATTAGTAGTTTTGCAAAAAAAATATAGTAGTGGT
Source organism: Hordeum vulgare subsp. vulgare (assembly GCF_904849725.1). Taxonomy (NCBI): domain Eukaryota; kingdom Viridiplantae; phylum Streptophyta; class Magnoliopsida; order Poales; family Poaceae; genus Hordeum; species Hordeum vulgare. The sequence goes on from NC_058521.1 coordinate 519,550,162, forward strand.
GCACCACCTACAAATGCGCCATTAGTAACCCTGGTTACTAATGGCGCACCAGCTAGTGGTGCGCCATTAGTAGTTTTACAAAAAACAATTATAGTAGTGGCGCACCACCTACAGATGCGCCATTAGTAACCCTGGTTACTAATGGCGCACCAGCTGGTGGTGCGCCATTAGTAGTTTTGCAAAAAAATATATAGTACTGGCGCACAAAGTGTGTGGTGCGCCATTAGTGTCCATCACACTAATGGCACACCTGCACATGGTGCGCCACTACTATATAGTAGTGGCGCACTACTTGTCTGGTGCGCCATTAGTGTCTATATCATCTATAGCCCTTTTCATAGTATTGCACTCACCTACACACACAAGGCTTGGCATTTTTTTCCGAGGCTTGACATTTTATTGGTGTGCTGGATCCAGTGTGGTTGTGTGTGGATCTGGTGTGGTTTGTGCTTGTAGCCGTGTGTGTGTAGCTGTGTGGTATTGTGCGTGTGTGTGTGTGTGTGATAGTGGGCCCCTGGTCCCACATGTCACTCAGAGAAGGGCCACTGCCAGGTGGGACCCCCTCCTCATATTATTTTTCCCTGTCATTTTATTTAGTTTGTGATTGTCCTGGTGCTAAAAATGGCATATTTCCCTTTCTGGAAATATCCAGATATGGAACTGCTAAATTGGGCAATCTCAAGAACATTTCGTGTTCTTGAATATAGACATAGTTTGATTCTATGTCAGATTTCTTTTCCTGTTTGTGATGTTTTTCTACATGCAAAGGTGGCAGTGTGATATATGGAGTTGGGGTAGAAAATCCCAATGATTCCAATGGTGTTGTTGGTTTTTGATTTTGGGCATCTCTGTAAAATGCCCTTGTGGTGAGGTGGTAATAGTTTCATCGATGTAGGGTCATTTTATGTGCTTGTTTGGAGCAGTGCATGCATGCATATTGTTGTATGTTGCCTCATTTGTTGCTGGTGTTTATTAGATGTTGTTTCTTTTCGGTAGTTACCGGGGCCGGAAACGAGTTCGAGGAGTCCAGAGAGTTCGTGCAGGAAGAACAAGAGCAGTTCCAGTCTGAAGAAATCACACGCAAGATGATCATGGCCTTGACACCGTTTCTAGCTTCGTTATGCTTAGTGTTACGTTTCCTTCGTTACATCTCCGCTGCCTACCACGTGATATATAAGCCATCAAACATTGCCATGAAACCTCAAACACCTCCCCTCCTAGCAAATATTGTTTGGCTAAGTAGGCTTGCTCAACCACTAATTGATAGCGTTGCTAGTGGCAGGTGCCAGCTCGTCCATGTGATAACATGGGCAAATCAATATCATTGTATTAACTGCTATTTAATTAACGCACCTATATACTTGGTAAATAACGGAAGGCCTAGCCTTTTGCCGGGTGATTTGTTCCGTTGCTGTCGCCTTAGTTTCGGCTACCGGTGTTTTATTCCATAACTGAGCACTCCTAACACGTTTGGGGTTGTTATGGGGACCCCCTTGATAAATCATATAGTGATAAGACTTCTCTGGCAGGACCCAACTTTGGTTTTAATTTTGCTAACAACTTAATAAAAATGCATAGGGAATAACTACCCCGAGGAAGTTAATCAACCCCCAGGGCCAGTGCTCCTCATGAGTGTTGGTCCACCCACCTAGCAGTCGGCGGTGCCACCTCGGGGCAACTCGAGCCGTTTGGTTACCATCCACTATGCATAGACGGTTTTGTCCTGGGAATGAGATACACGGCTCCTATCGGGATCGTCGACACACCGGGTGGTCTTGCCGAACTTGTCTTACCTTAGTGATATATCTTGCGCATTGGGATTCCGGTGAGACTATGATTCTTCTCAGAGTTGAGGTTTTCCTCCAAGGAATCCGACAAGATCAAGAGTTTCGTCGTAGAGGATTACTATGCGGCCTGTGGTAATTTGTGATGGACTAGTTGGAGCACCCCTGCAGGGTTTAAGCTTTCGGAAAGTCGTGCCCATAGTTATGCGGCAAACATGGATATTTTGTTAACATCCGGTTCTAGACAACTTAAAGTAATTCTAATAAAACTTGCCAACTGAGTGTGTAACCGTGACTGTCTCTTTCAGAGCTCCTTCTCTGATCGAGAACACGATGGGGTTATGAACGACGTAAGTAGGTGTTCAGGATCACTTAGTGATCAATATAGTTTTGATCGTCTTGTGTAGGCCACCATATGTTAACTCGGTTTGTCGTAATATAGCCACCATATAAGCTTAGGTTGCTACAAACTCAACCACTTAACCTTCCTCGCCCATTTAACTCAGTTAGATTCGAGACCAAGGTCATAAGGTTGCTGAGTCCTCGTGGCTCACGGATTACTACAAACACCCACAAGTACAGGTACCCCTAATGTAGGAGTTCCCGATGACAGCCAACTGAAGTGGGAGTTCGATGAGGACAGCGGCAAGCTGTATGTGACTTGCCCCGAGGACTAGAGGCGTGGTCGTGATCGTGGGGCCAGCATGCGGGATATCATAGTTTTTTGCTGTTTATCTTGTCTGTAGCCGTACCATTCCATGTTCTGAATAATGTATGACTGTATGATTATGTACTTTATCATATGGCAAGTATATGCCCTACTTGTCACTCTTTCAGTTATTTATATTGCTATGGTTATCTTGCTTGCGAAAGGCGTAGATGCGCCTCTTCCCCTTTTGAGGCCTCGCCCCCAAATAAGGAAAGGGCCGCATCTTAGTCGTTACACTATCGAAAGCAGAAGATTTGCTAGAGACAAGGATATCTCCGGACTCAATGCCAACGTTGGTGACCAAACGAGCCATCGATACTTCTCGTGATCCTACAACGGAGCTCTCAATGAAAGCACCAATGTTGGTGTCAAAACCGATCGATCTGAAGTAGGGGTCCGAACTATGGATCTAAAGTTGATGGGTAACAAGAGATGATGGGGGTGGTGTTTTACCCAGATTCGGACCCACTTGATGGAGGTAAAACCCTACGTCTTGTTATTATTGATGAGATAGTACAGAGTACAAGGTTGATCTACTACGAGATCAATACTGTGATCTAAACCCTAATCATAATGAGCTTGATGTACCCTGCGAGCTATGACCATGTGGCTTATATAGACGCCAGGGGTTTCAAGATTACACAAGGTCGGTTACAACACAAAAGAAATATATCGATGCCTATATCTCCTTGGATTGCACGTCACGTCTTCAAAAGAGTCCATCTAGAATACAACACTTCTGTCAATGGTCGAACTACTGAGAAAAGTCGGGCCCATACAGATAGGTAAGCGTCCCAAGGACCCCCTAGTCAGGGACTCCCTCAAGTACATCTTTCAAAGGTCACTCCCACCTCCTCGGGATGCGACAAATGACACACTGATGTGTGCCGCTTGTCGTAACCTATGAGTTGTCCCTTTCTTCGATCATTTATTCAAAACGTTTTACTCTCTCTTTATGTAAGTTGTGCTCCCTCCGTCTTAGTTTAGAGGGCATGCACGTGGTTTTAGGTCATTAATTTTACTAACTAAATATGTATTATATATCATAAAAATACTATTATTAGATTAAGCGGATGTAGTTTATAAACATATATTTTTCATCACATATGATACATATTTAACTAGTTAAATTGTCAACCTAGAAATAAGTGCTTGCCTTGTAAACTCAGGCGGAGGGAGTATTATTTCATCACGGTTACCAAGGCACATAACTATAGACATCATAGGACAAAATTACCCTTTTGTAGGATCGAAAGTATGTCTAGAGGGGGGTGATTAGACTACTTGACACGATAAAAACTTAGCCTTTCCCAATTTAAGTGTGGGCCAGTTTTAGCAATTATGACTAGTCAAATACACCCTACACATGCACATCTAGGAGTATAGCAACGGAAAGTAAAACATGAAAGTGTAAATTAGAGGGTAAGGTAGGGAGATCAAACGCAAAGGTTGACACGGTGATTTTTGGCATGATTCCGATAGGTGGCTCTATCATACGTTCATGTTAGTCGAGACTTCAACCCACATAGGGTAACGGCTACGAGAGTCCATGGAGTTCTCCACCCACAAGGGGTCCACAAAGAAGCGGCCTTGTCTATTCCACCATGGCTTTTGTCAACATAGGACTAGCCTCACTCACGGTAGATCGTCACGTAGTAGGCGATCTCCTTGCCCTTAGAAACATCTTGGTTCAACTCCACAACATGAAGTAGGAGGATCCAAGCAATACCTAACTAATCTAGGAGGCATGACCCTGATAAAGGTAATAGATGTGGTAGAATGATGAACTCCTTGCTCTTCTGCTTCTAAAGATAGTCTCCTCAACAATCAATCACTCTCTCTCAAATTTGGCGGGGGTAAGAGAGATTGATCTTGTGGAAAGAAACTTGGGTAGTCTAGAAATCAATGTTCAAATGGTTGGAATGGAATCTCTTGATCTCAACACATGAGTAGGTTTCTCTCTCTCAGGAAAATGGATCTGGCAGGTATAAGTGTGTTCTGAGTGCTTCCTCTATGAATGAGAGGTAGGTGGAGGGGTATATATAGGCATCTCCCAAAATTCAACCGTTACAACATTATTGCCCAACTCGGTGACACCAAAATGAATCTCGGTGGTACCGAGCTGCACTAAATGTGGCAAATTTTGAATTCTCGGTGAGATAGGAATAGGAATCTCGGTGGTAGCGATACGATGACCTATACTAATTTCCAAATCGCGGTGAGACCGATTTCAAACTCGGAAATTCCGATTGAAATCTTGTCAACAGAAAGTTGGTCACTGAATCTCGATGGCACCGATAGGAATGTTGGTGGTGCCGAGATGGTAAGGTTTGTCATAGGTTCTGTCAAGTGTAAAATTGGTAGGGCCAAATGGAAACTATTGGAGGCACCGATTTTGTTGATATGGGTTTGGACAAAGATATTTTATGGGAGAATGGCTGAGTATTTTTGGTAGCTACCTCTAAGCACTTGAGCAACCAATTCGTCATAATGCATCATCCCCTTTTAATAGTATTGGCTTTCCTATGGACTCAAAGTGATTTCTCACAAAGTATAAAATGAAGAGTCTTCTTGCTTGAAACTTGAGCCAATCCTATTCCTCCCTTGCATCAAGGGGCATCTCCTCACAATCCTATACCAAAGCATCTTTGTACTTTTTCTAAAATATACTTGCATAAACTCATTAGTCCAATGATGCATATGTTGTGATTAATTACCAAAACCACCTTAGGGAGCAATTGTGCTTTCAATCTCCCCCTTTTTGGTAATTGATGACAACATATAGATCAAAGCTTCGACAAAAGATATAATCTATGATTAGCATCGACGCTTTGAGAAGTATGTGAAAAGCAAGAGCTCCCCCTAAATTTTTGCATTATTTTAAATTAGCGTTTGAATGCAAATGCACAATCGATTAGGCTGGTGGGTTACTCTTCCTTGTCACATACAACTTGATGGTGCGCATAAAAGATATGAATGAATAGTAATGCACATAACACCAAACAAGATGTGAATGATCAATATGTAGATAGCTCAAAAGTAATAACGTGGTAGCATCAAACAACCATAGCGTATGATCAAACACACCTCTAAACAGGTAAAGTCATCCAAAAGACCAAAAGTTTTGAAAAACCAAAAGAGAGCAAATTAAGTGCAAAGCTCTGCTTCTCGAAGACCTATTTGATCTATACACTTCTCCCCCTTTGGCAACAAGTTACCAAAAAGTTTAAAGGTCTAGAACTAAGCGTCTCTTTGGACACGGTCTCCTTTGGTAGTTGAAGATGGAGTGGACAGAGAGCATTGATGAAGGCTTCTGCAGATTTTGCTTGAGCTGGAGGTGTACACACTAGAGGTGCAGGAGAAGTAGCTGAAGATTGAGCTGACGAAGTTGGGCTTGCTTCTGGTACTCGCACAATTGTTGACCTAGTCTGGGTCCTGAATTGAGTGGTAGTAGGAAGAGGCGAATCATCATCATCATCACTGCTGGAGCGTGGAATCTTCACTGAGTCAACTTCATGTTGAAGTTGATGAACAATGGTGGTAAACTCTGTCACCTTGACATCCACGTCATGGAATTTTGTCTCCATGATCCTCTCTAGGCTTTTCTGGTTCACCAAGATCTCAAAAACTTTCTTCTCCATCCCTTGGATGGTGCTGACAAAGAAGGACATCTCATCAACTCTGGTTTTGAGCTATGGGGGTTGAGGTGTAGCATTGTTAGCAGCCTCTGCAGCTGCTGCCTCTCTAGCAGTAGCTGAGCTGGGATGGGTATCATCCATCACAACTTCATTGTCCTCAAAATCAGGCTAGAGTGGCAGGCGGGGACGATCAAGTAGATATGCATGTTTGCTAATCTTGGCATTATGGGCATTTGAATGTATGGATTATATCCACAAGATCTCTTATGATCTGTAGCAGTCCTCTTGACAGTCTCAACTATCAATTCCATCACTCGAAATGGGGTGTGGGTGTCTAGATTGTGCAACATGTTGATGGAATATCCTCTAATCATCTTGTCATCACCTGACTTGGGCATCAGGGTGTGTCTCATGATAGTGTTTGTAGTGGGTATTCCTACTTGCAAAAAGTAGATAGAGCCAAGTTTGTGGGACAGCAGATAATCATTGGGCATAGGTTTGTACATGTTGGCCATGGAGTTGTCATTCATTTGGAGCTGTGAATACACATACAAGTCCTTTTCTCATGCTTTAGGGGCACCAATGATAGTGGCCCATTCATCAACAGTGGCTTCATACCGGTGACCCTCAGTCATCCAAACAATTCTTCCATCAGAATACAAATGAGTGGTGGAATAGAATTGCATGATCATCTCATCATTTCATGCAGTCATCTCTTTGCCAACAAAATCTTCAATATCAACCATCCTGAAATTTTATCTCACATGAGGAAAATATTCTTCATTGGCCTTTATGTATTCCCAATCGACATATCTCATCTCACTGACTCCAGGAATCTTGTCAAGCAACATTGTCTCATAGAAATCTTGTTGTTCCCTTGTGTGAAAGCGGGGATCAACAAGAGTTCTCCTTCTCACAGCATATGGATCAATAGACCTCCACTTCCTCACACATGCATCTTTCCTCTTCTTCATGTCCTCAGCAACTAGGTGAGATGCATCATGAGTTGGCATATGAGGTCTCAGCTTCATAAGCACAGGGGCATCCTCATCTTCCTCAATAGAAAAATCTCCGGACGCAAAGCCTTTGTTTTTCTCAGCTATAGGAATATCCTTGGTAGTCCTCTTGGGATCTACAGGCTTCTTAGGAGCAGAAGAGTTCTTGGGAGCAGAAGGCTTCTTTGTCATAGCATCAGCCATTAGCATTGTCTTCTTTGGAGGAGGAACCTCAGCTGGAATTTCTTCCTCATCATCAGCTTCAACAGTTTCTACTCGATCTTCATACATAGAGGTTTGCCTACTAATGACATGAATAGTTCTCTTCTGGGATCTCTTCACACCTCGTTTCTTTGGATACTCCTTCCTCACAGTCTTCCTAACTGTGGTCTTCTCCTTCTGCTTCTGGGGAGCGGATTTCTCAGGGATGAAATCAACATCTTATTCATCAGAATTGAGCTTCCTTCTGGACCAGGTAGCTGCCTTGGGCATGCCATGGAAGCTAGGAGTACCTCGGTCAGAATGGGTCCTCTCGGGAACAGTGCCTGAGTTAGTTTAAGCATGGGGCTCGTTGAAGTTGTTCTGAGTACCCTCTGAACCTGACATCTTGCAAGACCAAGCACACAAGCAGACCAACAGACTAGCACACAAGCTGACTGTGTGCAAAGATGTAGAAGATCTTGAAAAGATAAGCATCACAAAATTGTAGAACTTTTGTCAAATTTGAACTCTCAAAAATGTAGTTTTAACTTTCAGCAAAATAGGATTTCGGTTCCATCGAGTCAGAAATTTCAGAGCCATAGAGACACATGTTCTCTATAACAGAAACTTGGCACCCTTTTCAGTTTCACCGAAAAGGAGAACTCGGTTCCACCGAGAACATTCTGAGTAACTCTAAAACCAAAATCGGTAAGACCGATTTTTGCAACTCGGTGACACCGAGATTCAATCTTGCGGACACCTAACCGTAAAATTGTCTTTGCTCGCTAATCTAAAGAATTTTTCTGCATGGTAGAACTTGTGGCAACCGTGGGAAGATAATGGCACTACCTAATTGCGCAAAGAATTAGATTGGAAAGCAAAAAAGGAGATCAAATCCATACCCTAACTCGGCGAGGATTCTCTACGACGGCGATGATGGTGAAGAATCCGTTGGCGACGAGGACTCCTAGCGAAGGCGCATGGGAGAATCAAGTAGACATCCGGAGACTAGGGCAAGGCAGCAAAGGGGTGCATCTCATTCGGCGTTTGAAGAAATTTTCAACCGTCGGGCTCCGCTGGTATATATATATCCCTTCGCTCTCGGTGATAGCGAAATGGATATTTTGGTGCCACCAAGTTCCACAACTGTGAGCTGACGGTGAAACTCGGTGAGGCCGAAACGCTAAACTCGGTTGCACCGAGATGATAAAACCTGATCAACCCTAGGCTTCGGTGAGACCGAGATTTTGAGGTTGGTCACACCAAGATACACTTGGGAGGTTTTTGAATTCAGCCCCTGTCGAGGCGGATCTCCGAGTGATCCTCACACAAAGTGTACCTAAAGAAATTGCTCAAATTTTGTGATGAAGCATGAATAAAATTTGAGACAAGAAAGCATAGATAGCTAGAGAAGGGTACTTAGGCATTCTTGTATGTCCAATTTGCCAAAAGAAAATAGAAAGCCAAATAACAACAATTGGATATCCTCGAAGGAGCAAAACATGCATACCAACATGCTCACACAATAAGATGTCAAATAAAACTTGGTGAACAGGCACAAACATTCTAGCATCTATCAAGCAATTTGGCGATGACAAGTCATCTATATATGAGTATATTGACTTAGGAGTCAAGTAAGAATACTTGATCATGGGTCATACTCATTGATTAAGAACAAGTGGGGTTACCGCTTTTACATAATGCATTAATGTGTTCACATCATTTAGGAGATGATTATACTCAAGTCTTAGAGTAAAGCTCCCCCTAGTTGTGACATCCTCCTAAGAGGGATAAACTAACCTTGGGTTTTGTCATAGAAGACTTCAAGTAGGTGTAGTAGTGGTGTATGCTCATTGTTTCTGAAGATCATCTTGAGTTGGGAGCAATCCTTGTTGTTTATTACTCTTCTCACCTACATGGGTTAGTACCAAAGAAAAAGGAACAAGTGCAAGGATATCTGTGTGCATGGAGTGAAATACATGGCAGGTGATGTCCAAAGATGCATTAATTACCTTGTCCCTTGCTCCTTTGAGGGAATGTGTGACTCCTTGAACTAATGCATATGGTTGGAGTTGATTGCATATAGTTCTTGCAAAAATGAACAAGAGTGAATTTCATTGGCGGAGTCACCCCTCAAGAACTTTCTAGTTCTTCCTCTTGGGGACCCACATAACCTTGATGGGAATCCTTGGAGTTGTGGTAGAACTAGATGAGGTAGTACTAGAAGTGTCCTTAGGAACCCACTCGGCCTTGCTTGGGATTCTTCCTCAAATGAGTCAATCTCCTTTTGAAGCTTTCCCTTGACCTTGTGGTCTTGTGGTAGAAGGCCATCATGAGAGCTTGTTCCCTTGGGAGGAGTAGGATCATACTTCTCCTCTTGAGGAACAAACTTGGGAATGGGATATGGACCGTCTTCGCAAACATCTCCATTGACATTGAAGTAGCCAACACCTTGCTTCTTCCGATGTCCTCCTTGCTTGCGCACAATTTATTCAAATTGCTTACTTCCGACAAGACTCTTGAAGACACTTCTCTCTATAATCCCTTTCAATAAATCATTTTCTTTCTCAAGTGTAACTTGGCTAAGAGAATCATTAGTGGAGTCAAGAGAGCTACTAGAAACAACATCATTTGATCTAGCTTTAGCATTGTTGTTACTAGATGAAGAAACTTGCTTGCCTTTGTTACTAGTGTTCTTAGGTTTAACTTGTGGAATGATACGTCCATTTTGCATCATGCTTTCATGTTGATATTTATCGCTTTATGGACTGTTATTATACTTTGTGGAACCTTACTTATGCCTTTTCTCTCTTATTTTGCAAGGTTTATTTGAAGAGGGAGAATACCGGCAGTTGGAATTCTGGACTGGAAAAGGAGCACGTCTGAGTGCTCTATTCTGCGCAACTCCAAATGTCCTGAAAATCAACGTGGATTTTTTTGGATTTTATAAAACATACTAGGCGAAATAAGTGTCAGAAAGGAGCAACCAGGGGCCCACAAGCCTGGTTGTCGCGGCCTACCCCTGGCCGCGGCAACAGGGCTTGTGGGCACCCTGGCGGCCCACTGGCCCCCCTCTTTTGCTATATGAAGGGTTTCGTTCCAGAAAAAATCATTTGGGAGCTTTTTCGTGGTTCGCCGCCGCCACGAGGTGGAACTTGAGCAGATCCAATCTAGAGCTCCGGCAGGACGATCCTGCCGGGGAAACTTCCCTCCCGGAGGGGGAAATCGTCGCCTTCGTCATCACCAACACTCCTCTCGTCGGAGGGGAGGCATCTTCATCAACATCTTCATCAGCACCATCTCCTCTCCAATCCCTAGTTCATCTCTTGTAACCAATCTCCATCTCGCGACTCCGATTGGTACTTGTAAGGTTGCTAGTAGTGTTGATTACTATTTGTAGTTGATGCTAGTTGGATTACTTGGTGGAAGAGTTTATGTTCAAATCCTTGATGCTATTCATTACACCTCTGATCATGATTATGATTATGCTTTGTGAGTAGTTACTTTTGTTCCTGAGGACATGGGATAAGTCATGCTAATAATAGTCATCTGAGTTTGGTATTCGTTCGGTATTTTGATATGATGTATGTTGTCTTTTCCTCTAGTGCTGTTATGTGAACGTCAACTACATAACACTTCACCATATTTGGGCCTAGAAGAAGGCATTGGGGACTAGTAAGTAGATGATGGGTTGCTGGAGTGACAGAAGCTTAAACCCTAGTCTATGCGTTGCTTCGTAAGGGGCTGATTTGGATCCACTAGTTTAATGATATGGTTAGACGTTGTCTTAATTCTTCTTTCGTAGTTGCGGATGCTTGCGAGAGCGGTTAATCATAAGTGGGATGCTTGTCCAAGTAAGGGCAGTACCCAAGCACTGGTCCACCCACATATCAAACTATGAAAGTAACGAACGTGAATCATATGAACATGATGAAACTAGCATGACAGAAATTCCCGTGTGTCCTCGGGAGTGCTTTTCCTCTTATAAGACTTTGTTCGGGCTTGTCCCTTGCTACAAAAGGGATTGGGCCACTTGCTGCACCATTGCTACTACTTGTTACTTGTTACTTTTTGCTTGCTACGTTTCACTTCACTACACCATCACTTGTTACCGCTACTTTCAGTGCTTGCAGTTATTACCTTGCTGAAAACCTTTTATCAGAGCCTTCTCCTCCTCGTTGGGTTCGACACTCTTACTTATCGAAAGGACTACGATTGATCCCCTATACTTATGGTTCGTCATGGAACAAAAGTAGATAAGAGTAATCGTTTGGCTAGATAAGAAGAACTCTTCTTTTGAAGATCATCATTGATTGCTTTTAGGAACTGATGCTCTTGCTCTAAATTTAGCTTCTCGAAGCGTAGCTTCTCATGAGTTCTTGCCAGCTCTCTATGATCTTCTAGATTAGTTTCATGAGCTAACTTAAGAGTTTTTAATTCTTTAGTTAGTCGTTCAATATCTTTCTTATCATCATCACTCGATTTCTCTTGACTAGCTTGAATATTTTCAATGTTATCACTAGTCTTATCAAAGAGCAAATCATCATATCCTAACAAGTCATCCTCATCGCTATCAAAGTCAAAGTACTCGGGGTGTGATACCTTGGGGCCTTTTGCCATGAAGCAGTTTCCAATTCCTTCATTTGGAATCAAATAAATCATAGGAGTTGGAGGAAACGAGTGCAATGTCGGAAACACCTTCATCTTGACTGTAGTCGGAGTTGGAGTGATAGCTTCTCTCACATTGGTTGTGAGACTCGGAGCCGGAAACCCATTCACCAACGTGAGCTTGATGTCTTCGTCTTGAACTGCTCTTTGTGTACTTGTCCTTCTTCTCTAATTCTTTGCCTCTCCAAGAGTGTCTTCGTTCATAATGATCTTCTCTACTCCTTCTCTCTCTGCGAGGTGACTCATCTCTTGAGCTTCGTCTTCTAGGTGACTCTTCTCTTTGTTTGTGGGGAGCCAAGCACTCATTGGAAAAGTGTCCGGGCTTTCCATAGTTGTAGCAGTTTCGGTCACGACTAGACGAACACTTCTCATCATATCTTGAGCTTGAGCTTCTTTCTTTGCCTATACTCTTGTAGAACTTGTTAAAATTTCTGACCATGACGCTGATCTCTCCATTGGTAACAAGGTTATCACTTGAAGTAGCGGGAGCATCGCTTAAAGCTTTGTAAGCACCGCTTGACTTGTTGTGCAACTCATCTTTGTCTTTGAGAGACATTTCATGAGCAACAATACTTCCAATGACTTTAGTTGGCTTGAGATCCTTGTAATTTGGCATCATTTGGATTAATGTGCACACAGTGTTGTATCTCCATCCAAGGCTCTAAGTATCTTCTTGATGATGAATTTGTCGGTCATCTCTTCACTTCATAAGCCGGCAATCTCATTTGTGATGAGAGCTAGCCTAGAGTACATCTCAGCAACTCCTTCGCCATCCTTCATCTTGAACTTGTCAAGCTGACTTTGAAGCACATCCAACTTAGATTCCCTGACAGAATCAGTTCCTTCGTGCATATCAATCAAAATATCCCAGATTTCCTTTGCATTCTCAAGGCGACTTATTTTGTTGAATTCTTTGGGACACAAGCAGTTGAACATAATAACATATGCTTGAGCGTTGAATTTCAGCATCTTCAGTTCTTCCGTTGTCTCATCACGATCTAGTTCTTTTTCTTCTCCGAGGAAATCACCTTGCACACCAACACAAACAACAACCCAAATGGCAGGATTATGACCAAGAATATGCATTTTCATCTTATGCTGCCAACTAGCGAAATTAGTACCACCGAAATATGGACCTCTACAATGATAATTTCCCTCACTAGACACCATACTCTCTTAGGTTGTGAAACCAATGTAATGTAGACCAAAGCTCCAATACCACTTGTAGGATCGAAAGTATGTCTAGAGGGGGGTGATTAGACTACTTGATAGGATAAAAGCTTAACCTTTTCCCAATTCAAGTGTGGGCCAGTTTTAGCAATTATGACTAGTCAACTACACCTTACACATGCACATCTAAGAGTATAGCAGCGAAAAGTAAAACATGCAAGTGTAAAGTAGAGGGTAAGGTAGGGAGATCAAACGCAAAGGTTGACACGACGATTTTTGGCATGATTCCGATAGGTGGCGCTATCGTACGTCCATGTTAGTGGAGACTTCGACCCACGGAGGGTAACTGCTCTGAAAGTCCATAGAGGGATCCACCCATAAGGGGTCCACAAAGAAGTGGCCGTGTCTATTCAACCATGGCTTCCATCCATACATGACTAGCCTCACTCACGGTAGATCTTCACGAAGTAGGTGATCTCCTTACCCTTACAAATATCTTGGTTCAACTCCACAACACGAAGTAGGAGGCTCCCAAGCGACACCTAACTAATCTAGGAGGCACCACCCTTCAAAAGGTAATAGATGTGGTAGAACAATGAACTCCTTGCTCTTGTGCTTCTGAAGATAGTCTCCTCAATACTCAATCACTCTCTCTCAGATTTGGCAGGGCTAGGAGAGATTGATCTTGTGGAAAACAACTAGGAAAGGCTAGAAATCAAGGTTCAAATGGTTGGAATGGAATCTCGTGATCTCAACACATGAGTAGGTGCCTCTCTCTCAGAAAAATGGATCTAGCAAGTGTAAGTGTGTTTTGAGTGCTTCCTCTACGAATGAGAGGTAGGTGGAGGGGCATATATAGGCATCTCCAAAAATCCAACCGTTACAACATTATTGTCCAACTCCGTGACACCGAAATGAATCTTAGTGGTACCGAGTTGCACTAAATGTGGCAACTTTCGAATTCTCGTTGAGATTGATATAGGAATCTCGGTGGTACCGATACAATGACCTAGACCAGTTTCCAAATCTTAATGAGACCGATTTCAAACTCGGGAATTCCGATTCTTGAAATCTTCTCAACAGAAAGTTGGTCACTGAACTCGGTGGCACTGATAGGAATGTTGGTGGTACTAAGATAGTAGGGTTTGGCATAGGTTGTGTCAAGTGTAAAATCGGTAGGACCGAATGGAAATTGTTGGTGGCACCGATTTTGCTAATATGGTTTTGGACAGAGATATTTTTTGGGAGAGTGGCTGATTATTTTTGGTGGCTACCTCTAAGAACTTGAGGAACCAATTCATCATAATATCATATCCCCTTTTTAATAGTATTGGCTTTCCTATGGACTCAAAGTGATTTCTCACAAAGTATAAATGAAGAGTCTTCTTGCTTGAAACTTGAGACAATCATATTCCTTCCTTGCATCAAGGGGCATCTCCTCATAGTCCTATAGCCAAGCATCTTTGAACTTTTCTGAAATATACTTGGATAAACTCATTAGTCCAATGATGCATATGTTGTGATTAATTACCAACACCACCTTAAGGAGCAATTGTGCTTTCACCTTGGCAGACTCATTGGTTAGTGGCAAGTAAATAAGTTATTCGGGAAAGAAAGAGATACACGCAATCAAGAGAGAGATACTTTCCTTCTTTTGCTACAAGTGAGATACATGTAGTCAAGTGAGAGATGATTTCCTATTTTCTGGAAGGCAAGGAACGGAATTATCACAAATTGAAAGAATTAAACCTTATATTGTGGAATTTTACCAAAAAACAAATACACCTTATATAAAGGAATAGAGGGGTATCTCTTAAACCGTGCGTTCAAATCTCGAATCGTTTTCACCGTTTGATTCCTCAGGTCGAGATCTTTAAAATTAGATCCATGTTGATAGGTTTTGATGATTTTTTCCATGAAAAAGTTGTGCCTCTCGTGGAAGGAAAAGAAAAAAAAACATTTTTCCTTTCCGAGAGGCACGTCCGTGCCTCTCGCGGATGCCAAATTGGGCCTCTCGAGAAAGGAAAAAACTCATTTTTTTTTCTTTTTCGAGAGGCACGCGTGGAAGGAAATATGTGTCTCTCACGGAAGTAAAACCGTGCCTCACAACTAAAAAAACTTTTGTTTCTAAGAGGCACGACTCTGTCTCTCGCGAAGCAAATCCGTGCCTCTCAAGAAAGTAAAAACGCATTTTTTTGAGCAAAAAAATTTTCTTGATTTCTTCGTCGAGAATCTAAGAAAGTCTGGTGCAAAACCAAAAATCCAAAAAAACATCTAAAATCCAAAAAAAATGTGGAAAAATAAAAAATTCTGAAGTGAGCATTTAAAACGCGACACATGGCGGCTGCTGAGAACGCGTCAAGTGGCAACGCATGAGAGTGACCCTTGAAAGGCTCCCGAAGGAGCATTCCTGAGATAGTTTAACCAATACAATAGATGGCCCAGTTTTATCTCAAAAAGAAAATTGATGGCCCAGACCCATGGAGTAAGAGGTTGGCCCATTATTTGATTTCCATCAGACTCGGTCATTATATACACACGATGACAGATATGGAACTATAATATGTGCAAATCACACTGTTGTTGGCACGCATCTCAACGACACGAGGGGTGCATGGAGGTGATGAGAAGAGCTCGATCGAGTGTAAAACTAAGAATGGTTTCATACTTGAACCATACTTAAACCATACCCGTACATTTATCTCTCAAAACCATACTTGAACCATACCCATTTAATGGCTCTTCAGCCCAACCAAAACTGAACCCACTATTTTTTCCACCCAAATCAATTTAAACCCAATACATATCTGTGGGTTTAAACCTAGTACATAACTATGGGTTTCCTTCAGTGTACATATGATTGCACAAATTGACATATTAAGAAGCAAATGAGATAGAAAATGCATAAATGCATCTACAATAGTTTGGGAACAATGTTATCCTTTAGATACAGCCAGCACACAGCAAGAGGCAACAATAAAATGCCCACGGCTGAAAAGCTCACTGACAAGTGTATTAAAACCAAATTGCTTATCCAAAGCACAAGCAAACACTTTCTATTTTCATGTGGTGTTTTCCCATAATGCATATTTACATAGTGCATTATAGCATGCACGCGGATCAAAGGTATTCGTTCTCAATCGTCATTGGTTATTGCACATAACCAATGCCTAGAAACCAGTTTAGACCCATAGTTTATAACCGCTAATCAGCGGAGCCAACGTACAAGCGTTGGGTTCTGAACCCAATGGATTTTGCTTCCTCCGTGTATGTACATGCATGTCTATTTGATCTGAACCCACTAAAAAAAATAAACTGACCCATCAACGAAACGTTGTCACGTGAATAGCAGCACCAAAGGGCCCAGCCCACAAGGAGTCATGGGGTCCTTGTCGTAATTAGTCACCTTGATTAGCCTTAAGCATGTACAAGCAGACGCACCAGGGTTGAGCCGCTTTTAATCTCTTTCATATGTTCGTATTCCTGCGCCTCACCGCGGCGCCGCCTCGGTCGGGTAGGGCCTGATCGACAGCGGCGGAAAAAATACCCAAAACTTCAAGGTGATTACTAAATAGATTGCATTGCCTCATCTCCTCCCTCTTATGTATGTTCCATCTAGACTAATAGCCTAGTTTGATAATGATTTTTTGCCCTAGTTTTTAAAAAAAAATCATGGACCTTGCTTGATCTAGGCTATGGAGCGTTATTTTTCTAAGAAAACTCTGTCACCAGATCGAGATAATGATACAGGCACATCAAGGTCAGCCATTAGACAAAGGCTAAGTACATCAAATGTCACTCCATCTAGTCTTCCAAAGGCAGTTATTCATACAGAAATTAATTTAGATGAGTTGCCTTATGATCCGACTGATAGGAAGAGAATTTCAGAGTAGACAAGAAATCCAAAGAAGCAAGATGAGATTAGACGCATATATTTAACGAGAGGGCCTTATAGGCCACCATCTAATTTTGATTACCTGTAGAGGGGGCTTGAAGATACTCAACGGAGATTTAATCCAGATTGGTTTGATGAATATGATCGTTGGCTTGAGTGTAGTGATAAAGTGCATTAGGCCTTTTGTTTGTGTTGCTACCTTTTCAGGGATTACATTGAGGGACAGGCTGGGAGTGATGCATTTGCAATTAATGGCTGGAATGGTTGGAACAAGAAAAGTAGGCTAGATACTCATGAGGGTAAGGGTAATGTTAATAGCTTTCATAATGTAGCACTAAAAAGATGTTATGCCTTGATGAATCAAGATCAGTCAATTCAGGTTTCTCTTGATAAGCAAACTGATCTTACAAAAAAGCAAATCGAATCCGGCTTAATGCTTCCATTGATTCAGTGAGATACTTGTTGCATCAAGGCTTAGATTTCCGAGGCCATGACTAATCAGAGGAGTCACAAAATAAGGAAAAAACTTCGAGAGTTGGTACATACTTTGGCAAACCAAAATGAAGTTATACGGAATGTAGTTCTTGAGAATGCTCCAAAAAACTATAAGTGGGTATGTGAAGATATTCAAAAGGAACTTGCAAATTATTTTGCAAAGGTAACATTAAATTTAGTGCCTACTATTTATGTTTTCTTACAAGTTGCAAATGTTCTCTAATGACTTAATAATCTTTTGTACTGATAACTTTAAACTCTATTATTGAATAAATTGGAGGTGATGTATTCAGTTTGTTGATTGATGAGGCTGCTGATGTGTCTGACAAATAGCAAATGGCAATTGTTTTGAGATATCTTAGCAAGCGTTGATTTATCATTGAACGGTTAGTTGGAATTAAACATGTGAAGGAAACATCAGCAGTTTGTCTCAAGGCTACTCTTCAAAAATTATTCGTTGATATTGGATTAAGCATAAAGCAGGTCACAGACAACGTTATGATGGCGCTAGTAACATGCGCGGTGAGTTTAATGGCTTGAAAGCAAAGATTATGCAAGAGAATAAGTCAGTGTATTATGCGCATTGTATTGCTCACCAGCTCCAGTTGGTTATTGTGGTAGTATCAAAGAAGCATGATGATATTGCTTATTTTTCTACATGATCTTAGTTTTATTCAATGTGGTTGGGGCTTCTTGCAAAAGAAAGGATGTGATTAGAGAGAAAAATCGAGAGGAGGTAATAAAAGCCATGGGAAGTGCTCGGATTAGCACTTGCACGGGCTTAAATCAGGAACAAACTCTTCAAAGAGTCGGTGACACACGTTGGGGCTCACACTACAGGACTCTTTCAAGTCTATTGAAATTGTTCCCATCAGTTATGTTTGTTCTGAAATATGTTGAGAAAGAAGATAAAAGTGATAAGAAATGTCAGGCACGTGGTCTTGTAGCATACTGTTAGACCTTTGATTTTGTTTTCTATTTGCACATGATGTTGCATATATTGGGAAATTCAAATACTTTGTCGCAATCTTTACAAAGGAAGGATCAAGATATCCAGATTGTCATCACGTGTGTGAAGTCAACAAGAAATGAGCTGCAAGAACTAAGGGATAATGGATGGGACTCACTTCTTGAGAAGGCAAATTCATTCTGTGGAGAGCATCACATTGAGAACGCAAATATGGAGGAGCAGTATGTTAATCGGCACAAACCATGGCAAAAAACCAATAAGACAAACCTTCAACATTACAAGATTGAGTGTCTCGGTTCTGTTATTGATTGGCAACTTCAAGAGTTTGATGACCGCTTCAATGAGGTAAATTCCGCATTGCTTTGGCACATGGCTTCTTTCAACCCAAAAGAATATTTTGTTGCTTTTAACTTGGATAGCTTAGTGAAGCTAGCTGGGTTTTATCCGGATGACTTTGATTCAAGAAAAATGGATGATCTTGGTCCTAAATTTGCACTTACATTGACAATGTGCGAGCACACGAAAGGTTTGCCAATTTGGACGGAATTGCTGATATGGCTAAACTAATGGTGCAAACAAATAAACATGTTACGTTTCTTTTGGTCTATAATCTTTTAAAGCTAGTACATATTGTCAGTTGCCACAGCATCAGCGGAGAGATGTTTTTCAGCTATGAATGTTGTCAAAAAGAAGTTGCGATACAAAATGGGTGATCAGTTCATGAGTGATTGTCTAATTTACTATGTGGAGAAAGATATATTTTCTACCATTACCAATGATGAAGTGTTTAATCTTTTTAAGGCGGTGAAAGATCGAAAGGGGACCCTATAAAATGTGAGTACCTTTACAAGATTATTTCGTTGATAGTAGTTATTTTAAACTTGTCAAACTAATTTGTCATGTTTTCAATGTTCCAGGAAGATGAGAAGCTATACCTGAAGCTACAAAGTTATTTGATACTACTCTATTTATAATATATGAACAAGTGATTTTATAATTTTATTGAACGAGTATGTCTTGCATTCTTTATTTTATAATGCAACACAATGTGTGATATGTGATACCATTTTTTTTCATTATACTGTTTTTGGGTGCTACAATTTTGTTATATGGTAATTTAAAATTAGACCTTACACTTCACATATTAGTACCAAGTTCTCAGAGCGAGTTATTGAGTGAACCCAATGACCAAAATTTCTGGCTCCGCCCCTGTAACCGCTAATAACCAAACTGTTTAAACCCATATCCAACTATAACCAAACTGGTTTCTCCACATACCCAAACCAAAACCAAACCAAAAAAGTTCAGCCCAATAAAACCTGAACCATTCAAACCCAAAGTAAGAACCAAACAGTTACACCTAGTTTTTTAATAACCATTCTCAGGTTTAATCGAGTGGACACAAAGTGCATGTGCAATGACTCGAGCACAGGAACGTGCACTTGCCTATTTAGACTGTGTGCCCTTGGCGGTACCACACTACGATCTTGGGCCACTACAACAATTAGTACCACGTTATCAGTGTGAAAATGAGTCTACTCATGGTGGGAAGTATCATATAATAATATCATGCATATGATACTATCGTTTGATACCCCTTCATAATGCATAGTATCATAAGGTAGTATCATAGGTCACCTTATTTATTGACATGCATAACACATACTCCCTCCGTTCCTAAATATAAGTCTTTGTAGATATTTCACTAGTGGACTACATATGAATGTATATAGACATACTTTAGAGTGTACATTCAATCATTTTGCTCCGTATGTAGACACATAGTGAAATTGCTTAACAGACTTATATTTAGGAACGGAGGGAGTAAAACATAGCATTTAACATGGTACGGTATGTACCTATGTTACTCTAATCCTTTCTTTCTTCTTTAACTCTCTGTCACATCAACATGTTTACTAGTCTCAAGTACATGATACTATCTAAGATATCCCACTATGGCCAGCCTGAACCAAACTGACGCTTATCTGAACCTTTTATACAAATGGCCCTAATCTAAAAAAATCATAAACTAATCCTTTTACATGACGCTCGGGGCTAGGACGCCATACTAGATAGCATGACGTCCCAGGCTATGGGGTCATGCTATTTGGCATGACGCCCTAGCCCGAGGCATCATGCTACATGTCGCTACCATGACGTCCGGGACTAGGGCGTCATGCTGTCTAGCATGGCGTCCCGCCCCGGAGTCATGTAAAAAAGGATCAGTTTATGAAATATTTTCAATTTAAGACTATTTTGTGTTGAAGTTCTAAAGAAGGGTTAATTTTGTTCATTTTCACGCTACCAGCTAGCCGGAGAGACGAACAGACAGAGACGTAAAGAGAGAGTGAGAGAGAGAGGTAGGCTGGTGATTAAATGGTTGCTGGTCGCTGGTTAGCAGTGAGGGAGCAGTTGGCTGCAGGGGAACACCACCTCCATGCACGCGAACAAACCACGGCCCATTCCGCAGCGGGCAGTACGTACGTACGTGTACGCACACACACCCCAAAGGTGGCGCTCTGCTCCACGATAGAGCACGCACGTTCCCCTTTCCTGGCCCCAGCTGCGATCGTGTTTCGTGCACCCCTGGTTAATTGGCACGTACGTACTCCGTATGGACGTATGGTTGCATGTCATCCCTCTGGTGGGTGGTTACGCACGGCGCGTGGTAGCAGGGGGCTGCATGATCAGCAATCTCCAAGCCATTCGAATCATCAGGAGACAGGCACGTTCGGCGTGGCGCGCGTATACGTACGTATCAGTACGGTACGGCCGGCCCATACGCGGGCTGCATCGATCGGGAAAGCGTCGCCCGTCGGTCGTACCGCTGGCCTTTTCAGCCCCCCATCCTTTTCGGATGCAGGGCAGCAGGCTCATGTTCATATACGGACGCGCACGCATGTGGCCTCCAATCCAGTAAGATGTCGATACATATACGCACGCACCGTCCGTCCGTGCTGATTGAACTGCTCGTGCTCGATCGACATGACTCGAGTCGAATCGGATCGTGCGCCGCTACAGCGGCCGCGATGCGCGCGATCCAGGCCGGCCCGCGACGGAGCTACGAGTACGTACGTACAATTGGCCGGTACTGGAACTCGAAGGTTTTGCCTCTCAGCAGACGACACGAGCCAGGCAGGCAGCCGGAGTGGTGGCCCCTCGGCCCCGGCGTGCACGGGAGCGGGGACGAATCGGGCCGTGGTAATGGTATCTGCTGCCGGTACGTGCACAGTGGCGGGCATGGACGCATATGCGCCGGCACAGTGGCTGGCACGGCGAAAGGGGTAGGGGCGATCGCGCCCATGTGGTGGCTGCCTAGCTGGTGCCTACACGGGCGGGCAGGCATCGGGGGATCGTGTCGCTCGTTACCCAGTAGCAGCGCGTACCACCGTACCGCCGGCCACCACAACATTATCGGCCCCTGTCTCTCGCGCGGCAGGCAGCCACCCATGCCTGCCCTGCCCCGTGTCACGTCGCCGTCCACCGCCCGCCCATCGCCTCGCCGGAGCGGTTTCTTCGTTGCCGTTGGCGCTGCACGCACGGAATGCCACGCATATGCTACGCTATGCTATGCTAGCTCCATCTCGCTTGATTGGTGATCAGGTGGTGTTAATCCATCAGCACGTCGGATGGATATGCATTGCATGTTACCCTCCGTCTCCGATTATTATTCCAGCTAGGAAGAGACGTGATGTGGAGAGATAACACTGTGGTAAAAAAAAATTAAAATTGTTGAAGCGACATGCATGCATGTGTCGCCACGCATATTGGCTTATCGTTATCGGTGGATGACCCTGTCTCACTCTGACACGACGGAGACGGGAGGGGGGGTAGCCGTGTTGGTTCCATGCCGACACACGGGAAAACTTATAGTTATATTTTACTACTACTATTACTACTACATCGCTCGTCGGGCGACACGGAGACGGGACGAGACGCGACGGGCACGCGCGCCTGCGCACAGTAATCTGATGGGAATTGACTCGCCAGCATCCACTGCTCCTGGATCGGAAGAAGGGAGGTGGTGTAGTAGTACGTGCGTGCACGGTCCGGTACGTAAAACAGTGCTCGCCATGCATTGGTTGTGCAGTGACAGTAAGTACTCTACTTGGCCCGTACGTAGTACATGCTCCGAAAGATCACCAGGCACAGGCAGCCATGAAAGTTCTCCAGCAAAGGGGCCCATCACCCATGGAATGCAAGCAATTTCACACATATTTGTAGTACGTCGCCTGCCAATTATCAAGCTAGCTAGTAGCCTGTAGCCGTAGCTAGTGGGTAATCCTGATCGATCGATGAGATCGATCGGTCCAGCAGCTAGCTAGCCCTGTGCAGCTGCTACGAAAATGCGTCTGTCTTCATGTGCCCCCGACTCCACAAATTTGTTAGGTTGCAATTCATCACCGGCGTGCAACTGGGCCATCGCAATTACACGGCTTAAACCAAATCGCAGGACCATCCCCACGCACGCGCATGGTCCACCGAACAGTGTGCATTGGCCCA
Organism: Hordeum vulgare subsp. vulgare; assembly: GCF_904849725.1. Classification (NCBI taxonomy): domain Eukaryota; kingdom Viridiplantae; phylum Streptophyta; class Magnoliopsida; order Poales; family Poaceae; genus Hordeum; species Hordeum vulgare. The sequence continues at coordinate 519,573,190 of NC_058521.1, forward strand.
TTTCTGCAAACGCAAACATGGTCTCCATCCTCCGGACAATCATGGCATTGTTATCAGTAATCATCTTTCTTGTCTCAAAAAGAAAATAATCAGTAATCATCTTTCTTTCCATCTATTTTGGAAAAGTCTATCCCTCAACCGGCAAATCGAGCAGAGGACATCCGTCACCTCCTTCGATCGACACGTGAGCATGTGTCAGGCGTTCCTCGCAGCTCCGGAACCGCGGCATCCTCTACCACCTCCTCCACCTCGGCTTCCACCGGAGCGGGCGCCTCCTCGGCGGTGGCGAAGATGTGCCAGTTGCAGGGTGCGAGCGCGGTGAAGGAGAGGGAGGTGCTCGCAGGGAGGAAGGCGGCGGCGTGGAGGGGAGGAGGCGGAGAGGGAGCATGGCCGCTCGACAGCGACGCCGGCTGGCCATCCGGCCGCCGCCCATGCCGCCCATGAACGTTGCAAAAAAATTTTACAATTTGACATTTATTGCAAAAATTCCTGAAACATGACCTTTGTTGCAAAAAATTCTTCCGCAAAAGTACCTATGTTGCAGAAAGACGAAGAAAAAAAATCCTGCAACAAGCAAATTGTTTCTGAAACTCGACCGTTGTTTCAGGAATTAACGGGTCTAAAGTTTATTTCTTGCAACAAAGCGAAAGTATCTGCAACTCAGCCATCGTTTCAGAAATTATGGTGTGCCTGGTCGAAGCAGATCGGACAGCTACGTGTAGATCGGACGGCCCTTCAAGTGGTGGATGCTTAGTAAACATCCACCGATGGATGCGTAGCAGGCCCCATCTATTTTTCCTTTTTTCTTTTTTGCATCAAACATGGCGCCGAAACTAACAAGTAACGACAAGGGCATATATTTTACCGGCAAGATGCATGCGCGTGTCGATAATAAAAAAATAAAAATAAAAACAGCAAGCGTTTCCCAGCAGGGCCACAATCTGAACTATAGCAAACTTGATTGATTCAGATCAAAACAGCTGCAGTCTTCATGTGACATATCGACTGTGACATGGGTATGCCTAGCCCCAAACAGACTGAAGCCGGGCCAACTTATTTACCAGAGCCAACAGGGAGCCCCTCCATGTTGCACATTTTTCTACAGCCATGCTTGGTTATTCTTATTGGACAGATAAAGTGACAGAATGGGAACATTATGGAAGAAGCATCATCCTCTGAGTCGAGTTATCCCAGACCTGAGAAAAGTATCGGATGCACCTTAAGATAAGCCTGCTTTAGCCCCATTTGCAGTCAAGAGACTTTTCCTCCCTTTCCTGCTAAACTCACCACTGACGTGCCATTGTAAACTTTGCCACAACTAAGCTTAGCCACAGTGTCGCTAACAAAATGGTCACAACTAGTGTGGCAAGATTTGACAAAAAATCGAGTCTATGGCATGTGAACCATGTAGCTAAAATAGTGTGGCAATGAACCAAATACGTTCCTAAGACATCGTGGCATGAGTAAGTTTAAGTGTGGCAACCTTAGACTGCAAACCAAACAGGCCCCATGTGATTTCAAGAAAAAAAAAAGGAAACAACATTGTAATCCGTGATCTGAAACATGATCACTGACCCATCTGGCCATTCCTGATGCAACAATATACCTATTAGATCACATCTCACATTTAGTAGGTGCGTATTTTTACATAAGAAAAACAACACATTATCAGTTGGTGATCATGGGGGAAAAGTACAGTGTGCCTGAATGAATATCAGAAACGCGTTGGTGTGGACGCGCCAAAATCAAATCAAGTGGCAAATATCTGGCAGAATCAATAAGAACTTTTGAAACAAGACAAGGCATGAACAGAATATGTTCCAGTGGTGAATGCATTTGCTGGGACTTATATGGCAATTCTGTCTGGTGTGGCTATATGTGTGTAATGCTTGTCCCGCCATCTCCCCCCCCCCCCCCCCCCCCCCACCCACCACCACCGCCAGCTGGATTCGGTACTCTTAAGACCTGCTATGCGTGACCACAATTGCCTCTATCATTTGATCCTACAAAGCTGGGCCTGCGCGCAAGGGTGGCCCAGACGTCATCCACTCATACTCAAAGCCACGACGTGCAGAAAGATGGGCGGTCGGATTTTTGACAGCAGCGTAAAAAGGACCTGGCACGGTAGATCGTGCGAACCAAAATCACGCCGCGACGCAGATCGGCCAGTTTGGCGGGTAGTCTAGCGTCCTTTATATGTTCGATAGCTGGCACTTTGTGCCATGGGCACACATGGCTCACCTCATTTCCATTCGTTCAGTCAAGGCTAGATAATTTTGAAAAATTACTTGTAGAGAAACTGTAATTGATAAATTGTTGGGTGAGCACCATCACTTCAGGTTGCTGTGTATTTACTATGTAACTCTTCAATCTCTCTAAAACATTTCAGAAACCTATCTCAGCCTAATCAATCAACAGAGGAAGAGAAAACAAATAAAAGATTGCACTACTGTGGAAAGTACAATTTTCGTACAAGTACTTATCCAGAAATATATTGTGGTTCTACTAGTTTGCATAATAGCGGAAGTTATTGCACATGGAATGAAGATCTACTCTAATACAGTAAATAGCAACAGCACAAGGGTCTTCGCTTGCAACCATATTCAGAACATTTAATTCACTGTGGTATGGAATTGAAAGCAATCAGGTGTCTTCAGAACCTTATTCTGACTCCAAATGCTGTAATGCAGGAATTTATTCTGGATAATGATGGACGAACATTTAAAAGGAAAAGGCCAAAATTTAAAGTCCACAGAGACAGAAGCACCACCTGTCTCCGTCAGCGATGACAGCCAGCATATCACCATATCCTCATCTGGTTCTCAGCCACTTGGGTAATTGGTTTACACTACATCAATAGCAGGCACAATCACCAAGAATTAGCATATCACATCGAACAGAATCCAGAAGAACAGTTGAGATGGTGGTGATTTTTAATATGGCAACCATTGCAGTCTTAGGTGCTCATCTTGCAGTATATATCACATAACTCAGCATTATTAAGTCCAGACACACACAGTTTGTGCTCAAGTGCCCAAGTTGAAGAACAAACTTATGAGAGAGATGCTTCCCAGAAACAGCCCCCCTTTCTACTTCCTAGAACGGTTCCTTCGAAAGTTATTCATGGCAACATTGGAGGCACATGCATGAAAAATTCAGAGTATAGAAAGTTGGAAAATAAATAATCAGTTTCAGGGTTTCAGCAAACAGTTACAAATAAGAACTACAAACAACCCAGCAAGTTTCCTCCATGATAGCATAGAAAGCAATAACATGGAACTCTTTTTATGATGCATCTAAAAAGGATACAGGAAAACCTCTAGCCAACTAGAATATAGCTAAGGAGATGCAGCATAGAGCCAGATATGGATGACCACAGGGAAATCAGCAGCCACCTACTTACTCGATATTTCAAAAACTTCCGCAAACTAGCAGCTTAGCAATATATCCTTTAGTACTTTGGCCCCATCCTAGCACCATAGGAGTTAGTGACCCTGATAATTGCCACCAAACATACCAAAAAAGCTGCAAATCTGCTGCTGCAAAAAAAAAAGGCTGGCAATATTGGCACATTCATATAATTGATCACAGTACCTCACTTGGAAGCAGAACACCTGGTGAAGTACGAGTCATACGTCAGACCGCAGTAAAAATGCAGTAAGAAGTTATTAATTATGATAAGTCAAACTTGCACGGATTCTCTTACGTTCACATCCACCCCTAAATCCCACAATAAACTTTCTGAATAGAGTTCTACCTATTTCTTTCCTACTTTATGAAGATTGGAGTTGGTGGTGAGTTCACATATGGGTTCAACATCATTTCCAAATAAACAAATACACGCATCCCCACATGTGGAACTAGCAGCCTTTGAAGAGACATATAAACAAATGTACTTTACGCACATGTGAAATCTATCATAAATAGACACATACACTACTTTCATGTGAGACCAACTTTTTTTGTAAAAGGCACAGATAACAAAGACAAAAATGTGACTTCAACTCAAAATCAATCTTGGTTTTAGTTCTCTTCCCAAGCTACCATGGTCATTTAAAATTCTCTGATGCTGCATGTCTCTCACTGTATTTTTGCTATCTTTTCTAATCATAAATCACGTAATTGTCGTAAAGGACACTAAAGTTATTTCACCACCTAAGCCAATGGTTCTGTGGCAACACACGGGCATCGTGCTAGTATTCTACAACATTGAAAATGTATCCATCAAAGACAAGGAACGAGTGCTTCAATATGATATAGAAGTGGTTCGAGCTCCGTCTCCTTTCTCCTAAGATATAAGAAAGAAAATGATGGCGCAGTAAACTATCACAAGAATACATTAGACTTGAGTAAATTTGGTGCGGCCAATGTTTCCATACAAACCATATTATAGATTATTAAGGCCAATTTGCGCAGCGATTGAGTATACGAACTAGAAAGATGAAACAAAGTATAGATCATTCTTGATTTGGAATCCAGGTTGATTTGATATGAAACAACCAATACCATTCTGCTGGGAAAAAACTAAGCAAATTAGCGAAGGGTAAACATGTTTCTGGTCTAGAAATGCACAGGCTAAAGGCAATCACGAAAAAGAAAATAAAAGTTACAGCATCTCAAATCAGCTTCAGAGTGATATCTAATGCCCAACTAAAGCGTAACACCTTAGCTCAGCTAAGTTTCACCAGCAATGTCAATGGTTGTCTCAGTCATAACTATTGCAAATAATAGAGTTCACTTGCACCAAAAGAGAACACAAACACTATGATTGCTAGTTGGAACATTTATCCAGTTCAAGTTATTTCTATATTACACTCCACATAGCTCAGGCCTAAAAGAGCCATAAAGTCAAGAAGTCTTAACATAACGAACAATGTCCCATACACTGGAAAGAGAAGAATCTGGATAGCTGCAGGTTATCCATGTAACCCGCTAAACCCCTAACAGAAAACATGCGATCTGACTTCAGCTTAAGCTCATCAGGACAAAGCTCAAAGTTAGGCCAAGCAGACAGCGGACTTTGGTGGTACAATAACAGCCAGTTAGCCACACTACAAAAATATGATAAACAACAAAGGTGAGATCCTTTCAACAAATGATTCTAATCAGTTAATTCTTCAACCCATGTACTTTGTGCACTAGTGGGCACATTTAATATACATTATGTTGCCTCGAATCATACCACTGAAAAAGGTAATAGATTCTTCGCTGCAGAAAATGTAACACTTTGTTTCCATAAAAAAAATGTAATGAACATTTCAACAACATTTCATTTTTGGAATCAATTAGTTTCTTCTTTGCGAGAAAAATAACTTAGTTAACATGGTACAAGATCCATAGAACTGAGCTTGTTATCCCGGTATTTTAAGCTTTTAGGCATGTACAACGGACCAAAATAAGGAGAAATTACAAAATTGTAACATTTTTCTTTACTGATTCAACTGCAAGTTGCACATCTTAATCTCACTCAAAGGCCCCTATTGCATCGAATACAGTTACTTCACACTTTGCGCCTCATAACCACATCCTGTTAATTTTTAGATACATAGACAACAAGACAAAGTAGATAACATCAATGAGCATTGATTACTGTATCAAGGCTGGAGCTCGTGAAACGGATTCCATCTCATCTTTCAGTGACTCCTAAGACCAAAATTAGGCAGCGAAAATTTGTAAGAACAAGAAGGCATCACAGTGAGAGAACCTAACAGGGATAATTGTGGATATCCACCTGCCACTAAAACTTCAGAAAAAATGTGACATCAACTTCTCAACAAGATTTGCTACAAGTGAGGTAGATAGGTATAAGCATCAAGATTAATGAGCATTTTCTGCAGCATATTTTTCATATATAATTATGAAACAAAAATAGGTAAGAAGAACCTACTGAGATTAGAGGAGAAAAAGAAGCAACTGAAGCTCGGTTTTGACAGGCCAATATAAATAAATAGATGCATATGCTTATATTGTAATTTGAAATCTATGCCTAGAAATGAAACAACATTAGTGCAACAAGGCAACACGAAGGAACTAGATGATACTAATGTGACCAGTAGATTGTAAACTCTGGATCAAATATACTTATATCTAAAGTGCATATCTGGACCCTGCCAGCATAGTTTATTATCATGTGGATGGAGTATGAAGTATGTTGACACCATCTAGCCCAATGTCATTACACAAGTAACCCCAGCACACTTTTATGGTTTCACCGTAGGCATTGTCCATTTCCCTGATGCATCAGCTTCCATTTTCCCATCGGACAAGCACTGCTAAAATCCTAACACATTACCCCCCCCCCCTACCCACCCACCCCCTCACACACACATCGAAGACATGGTACACTCATGTGCTGAGTTGGCCATTAGAAGGTGGTGGCTGCCATAGCCATAGGGAAGAGACCATGAGTGTGATGGGATGCATTATTAACATTTGTGTAGTGCTTATGGTTATGGATGCACATACATTTTGATGTCAGATGATTGGTGTTCATTTGGTCAGAATACACAACAGCATAGTAGTGCATACGGACGTACGCCATATGTTCACAAATATATAAAATGTTTTGGGTATTTCAATATGGACTACATACGGACTGAAATGAGTGAACAAAGACACTAAAACATGTCAATATACATCTGATTAAGAAAGAAGTTAGAACATCTTCTATCTGTGAACGGAGGGAGTTCATTGTTACTAGTACAATTTTGGAGGTGTCCTAGCGCACACAGATCCATAGCCAGTGGTCTCACAATTGTAACTAACCTGCTAAAATGGCCTGAAGTTCACCGATCAGATTGTATCAAAACTAACCATTCAAGACACAGGTAAGTGCTCATGATCAATTTCGCACCCCAAATCGAACCCAAACCCTTCCCTTTGCTCCTAATGTGACGGCCATAAAAAGGATTCAGTACTAGACTTCAGCATACAAGCTCCACAACAGATGCATTAGTCCAGTAACCGTTGTAATCTGCCACAACAACGTGTGATGGATGAAGATAGATGACCCGACCCGACTGGAGAGAAATCCAACCTAACGATATCGCTGCCAAGCCACATATATATTAATCTAAACCACCCAATTCCACCGTTGATTGCCCAAAATTTCAGCGACTGCAGTTTTGTCTCCCGGACATACCTAGCGAGTGCAGCAGCCTGGGGTACTGGACCTCCGGCGACCCGATGCGCGTGCCACCGGCTGCCAGTGGCCACCCGCGCTGCAGAAAAGGATGCGGCGGCTGAAGCTTCTCGGCTTCACCGGCAACCGCAACCTCCGCTCGCCCATCAGTGCGCTCGCGCCGCTGTGTCGAACCGGACCACCCACGGGAGGGCGCACACGCAGTGCAGCCTCGGGGTAAAAGGGTAATTCAACCGGTAGCCGTCGACGGCGGAGAGGCGCTGGTTGCTCCAGGGCCGAATTCGCAGCCCAGTCAGCTGTCTGCACGAAGAACTTTTCTACTGTGTTTACACGGAGAACTGTTTTTTTTTCAAGCTCTGTTTTGAGTCCCCTCAACAGCAAAAAAAAAAAACTCTGTTTTGAGTTTGTGAGTGAAAACTTATGACACAGTCACAAATCTTTCTACCAGAGTCAATTGCACAAAACCATCATATTTACGGCTAGTTTTGCAGAAAACTATCAAGTTGTTAATCCGTTGCAAAAAACACTGTTTTGTACTAATCTTATTGTAAAAAGCACTGATCGGGTGATTTGACCCGTTTAATCGATTCCTAACAAACGGGGCCACATTGTTAGGAGCTGATATTGCAAAAACTTTACACACGCACCCCTAAACCAAATAAAAAGACACAATCGCCCCACCACAGTTGCTGCTCAGCCCGCCTTTCCTGTCGTCACCACAACGGCGGCGACGACGGGAGGCGATGGGGGGCGACGCCAACCGGTGCATGTGGCGCGCACGCAGGGGTAGCCGGCGGGCGACGCGGGCGCTAAGGCCGACGGCGGCGATGGGCGCAGGGGGGGCTACGGCGATGACGGAAGCAAGGGTCGACGGTAGCGACGGACACAGGGGCCGACAGCGACGACGGGAGCAGGCGGGTGGTGCGAGCGCTAGGGCCAATGATGGCGACGGGAGCAGGCGGGCGGCGACGGGCGCAAGAGCGGGTAGCGGTTTCCTCCTCCCGATTGGATCGGGCAGGAGTTGATTGCTTTTTGTTTTTAGATTCAAGAGTGTGTGTGTAAAGTTTTTGCAATGTCAGCTCCTAACAATGAGGCCCGAAATCTATTAAACGGGTCAAATCACTCTATCAGTGTTTTTTGCAATAAGATTAATGAAAAAACAGTGTTTTTTGCAACGGACTAACGACTTGATAATTTTCTGCAAACCTAACCGTAAATTTGATGGTTTTATGTAATTGACTTCTTTCTACCAATACTTTTATCAAGAGTCCAGCTAAGTGAAAACCTACCATCACTTTTATCAGGAGTCTAGCTAAGTGAAAACCTACCAGTACTTTTATCAGGAGCCTGTGAAAACTTACAATATAGTTCGTGAGTGATATACAACTCCATCCGTTCCATAATGTAAGACATTTTCTGACACTAGTGTAGTGTTAGAAAACGTCTTACATCATGAGACAGAGTGGTAGATATTATCAGGTCCCGGTGTAGATGAGTCCAAGCTTAGAATTGAATTATCGATATTGTCGGTAATTTTCCCAGACAGACTCGGAAACATTTATACCAGATGCACACGGTGTAGCATGTCTCTCCCTAATAATAAAGCAAATACGGTTTCTGTCCGTCGTGACTGTTTTGCAGAAAAGCCCCTGACATTGTACATATTCAACCCGCACTACCAATTTAAATGGGAAAAACGATTCAGTTTTACACAAACCCCCTTCTCCCCAGTTTCTGATAAATCAAGCCGCAACTCTCGCATGCATCCAGCGACGGGGCAGACGGATCGAACCCGCAGCCTAGCTGCTCCCGCGTGGATCGAGCGACGGGGCAGACGGATCGAGGCACAGACCCATGGCGGGAAGGGTGATGCGATTCCAAATGGACGGCAGCTTCACGGCTGAGCAGTCAATGAATCCGGCAGCGGGACAGACGGATCGATGGAGAGGTAGCTGGAGGCGGCGAGCTCCAAGGCCATGGGGTGATGCGGTTCCCTGGCGGCGCATCCGGCTGCTCCGGCGTGGATCCGACGCGTGGCGGACGGATCGACGGAGATGTGGCCGGAGGCGTCGGACTGATCAATGGAGAGGTAGCTGGAGGCGGCGAGCTCCAAGGCCATGGGGTGTTGCGGTTCCATGGCGGCGCATCCGGCTGCTCCGGCGTGGATCCGACGCGTGGCGGACGGATCGACGGAGATGTGGCCGGAGGCGTCGGACTGATCAATGGAGAGGTAGTTGGAGGCGGCGAGCTCCAAGGGCATGGGGTGTTGCGGTTCCATGGCGACGCATCCGGCTGCTCCGGCGTGGATCCGACGTGGGGCGGACGGATCAACAGAGATGTGGCCGGAGGCGGCGAGCTCCACGAGAGGCAGGGTGCTGCGGTTCCATGGCGGCTCCCTTCCCTGGACTGGAGAAAACAAAAATTATAATAGAAAGAAGGGAAAGCCGAGGGAGAGAACGAGAGAGAACAAGATGGACGGTAGCTGGCTAGCCTTCTTGAGAGACGGATCAGGTCTCAGGCGAGCTCCTCTCCAGCCACGGTTGGAAGAGGCACGGAGGAGGCAGTGTTAGGGAGAGAATGGAAATTTGCAAAGTGAGAAAGGAGATAGAATGTAAGTGGAGGCCCGTGTCCTAAGTGATAAGATAGATCGTCAAATAAGATTGATTAAAAAAGTAGATATGGTGTTGCGTAGTGCGTAGGACTGCACACGTTGCTAGATATTTTTGTTCTTAACTTGGATATGGCTTCTTTTTTATCTAGGTTGAATTTTGCTCTGTTTGTTCCCTTCATGATTAGGACGTGAAAACTGAAACACTAGATGAAAATAATAGATCAACGAAAAATAATACTCTCTTCGTCTCAAAATAAGTGTCGTTGTTTTAGTACAAAATTTACACTAACTTAATACTAAATTTGTAACACTTATTTTCAACCGAGGGAATAGTCTGCACGTGCAACAAATATACATTGCCTCCAGGCATTGTTGATCCCGGTTCATAAACGTGCAAAATAAATAATCGATGCCAAAACACATATGTTTATATGTCATGGCAATAGAGCCTTTAATTGATCTCAATGGAACGAGTTCGATAATTATTTAACGATAGCTGCACCATTTTAAAAACAGGTTACGAAGGACTTCACTATTATCACACACGACAGAAGCATACATGTCACGCGGGACGAATTATACCACATTTTTATTGTGTGATGTCAGTAAATAAAAAAACATTGCTTGTACAATACTTTTATTATCAATACAATAATCTAAAGATATGGTTGTTCATCCGATTAGATGAGTACGATTTATGTCTCATGTTTCAAACTAGCGCCCAAGAAAATCCAATTGTTAATTTATCCATTATTGTTGTCATCAGCAAACATATCCTCTAACTTGCCAACCTAATTCATAATTATTGTTAATTGTCTCTTCCGTTGCAACGCACGGACCTTTGTGCTAGTTATTATAAACATAACAAGACCAGACCAAACACACGCAGGTTTGAAGATTAGTATGAACTGTTCATAGAACCCCAGAAGCCAGGATATGGTCTCCTGCTACACGGGTTTTTCACGTTTATTTTTCATGGAGCCCAAGCTTGGCACGCAGTGAAAGAAGGCGTGCACTGCTTCATCAATAAAAAGATTAACCCTAATTGCTTGGTGCAAAGGCCGGGAGAAACGAAATCGCCTACTCTCCTTTTCAGAATAAATTCATAGCCTATGTTTGGTCCGTCAGACCCTTAATAACATCACATGGAAGAATGAAGCCCATTGATGCGGTGTTAGTCACAGAAAGGTCTCCAAAAGTGTTACTGGTTACCTACCCAGTTCACTTGGCCACCAAGAGGAATTTAGTGGCTGCTAAAATTCAGCCTAATAAATTTGGTATAGCGAGGCTGACGACGCTGATTAGAATCCACTCCGTTTGCCAGAAAGGATGAGTGTTTAATTTTGTTCGGCACAAGAATAGTGATTTTCCAACAAAGAGATTTCCACAGCGCCAGCCAGCTTAGTTTGGAAATTTGCAGCTACGGCTCTTGGAGGGAATCATTGATGAGCTGCTCTGTGAGAGCTTTAGGAAGCCCCATTACGCTATCAATTGTACCGACCTGCACAGATTCCCATGTTGAGATGCTGTTTCATTTGTCTCAGACATGGAAATATAGTCCAGCCTAGAATGAGAACATGATGTCAGGATGTGACTCACAATGGCTTCCACGAGAGGTGAAGTCAGTGGATGCTCTACTAGAAGGCCTCCAGCAACGTAGAAGACGTTGCCCTCCTCAATCTGAAATACACACAAGTGAAAAGTTTCAGTGGGTGTAACTCGATAACGGGGGGTTCAAAATTAATACTCCGCTTCTTGATAAACCAGGCAGGAGCACCGCAAGACATGCCAAAATTAAAATGCTTATTTTTCGGACCTACCAAGCTCTCAACAACTTCATTGGGTATCTTGTGGAAATAAACCTGCAGAAGGACAATTATAGTGGAAAGTGTGAGGCCAAAACTCTGCAACACGGAACTCAAAGTGATGGAAACATGGGATCATAACTGGATTATGCGTATTCGTTAGGATTCATTTGTTTTTTTGTGCCAGTGAAACGTTAAACATCAGACTCACCAAGAGTTAATTATCTGATGCATGCACCAACTAAGCCATGATATGATAAATTAAACTGCTAAATGTCAAATTAGTCTCAAAACTTTAAGATGGGTTTCTGCTTTATGAAAGAGCAGAAGAGCATCTGAACACTAAGACTGAATTGATGTTAGCCCATCAATTTTTCAGAGAATGCTGATATGCATACCATCTTTTTCGTCCAATCCCTCTACGATGGTGCACATCAAACTGTCCACACTTTGGAAAAAAAATCATGGCAAACCACTGGATTGTCGTACAGGAATCGGACACAAAAGTGTCGTGCGCACAGAAGTTCTGTTATTCAGAAGGCCGTGCTCAAGTTAGGCCACTGTTATTTGTCAGTTTACTGGGACTGAAAGCTGAACCAGATTTTTAACACGAAGCTAGCACTACACCAGATCATGTTACTGTATAGCTGATCTGAATCAAAGACCAAAATTCACTGATTAGGTTGCTCCTTCAAAAAATGTTGATAATTTAAAATCAATACTGATGTCTATATGAACGGACGACTTTGGTACTCATTTCTCAATGGAACATCAGAAAAAAATGATTATTACTTCAGATTTATCCCAGCCTTCCCTTCTAGTACCAGTCTTCACATTTGTAACAAGCACAGATCCAATTGTCGCTGCATGGCTTTGGGAATATCCTGTAACCAGTATGTGGTTAAACGGACAAGCCTAACAAATGATTTAAAATAATTTGAGCTCATGCGCCGATATACAACAGTCCATAAGACAAACCTTGGATGAATTTACGTGCCTCCTCTGGAGTGGTAGGTTTTTCTCGAATAACTCCATCATGAATCACAACCTCCAAAATAAAAATACCAAAACAAGGGGCAGAGTCAAATAAGCATTAAAATGTATGCACACACACATGGTACATGCAGAAGCATGCAACACAGAGTATAAACATTCACTAATTTTCAAGAAACTAAGTAAACATTCCACTATAAATGTTATCGAGAGTCCATTTTTTGGGTGTCATAATGTGCCCTACAAACACTAGTTTGTCTCAGCAATTTTAACAAAAATAACTAGTAAAGAGCAAAAAAAAAAAAAAAAACAGCTTCTAAATCAAAGATACAAACATACTCCTGATTATAATTATCTATCTTTCATAACCAAAGACCCAAACATGATTAAAACACATATAAAAATGACTCAGTAAGATATGAATATGGTCCAAGCAAGTACCCAATTTATGCATCTTGGCTTGTTCCCAGATATTATGTGGACTCCTTTGACCTAACTGCTATCCTAATGTGTATGATATCTGGATTATCTAGGGAGTAATTTATGCAGACACCAATTTATGCCTCTTGATATGGATTATTGTCTGAGCACCACCTCAACATTCAACAAGCAATAGTGAGATACAACAGACATGTTGCGTATATGCCTAACTCCTAAACCAAACCGTGATCAAGAAAATATCTACTCTTACACAGGTTGGGTCATGTTTCCAGAAACACTAGAACCAAAACTGTTAAGGCAATAAATCTTGAAATATACTCCCTCCGTTCCTAAATATAAGTCTTTCTAGAGATTTCAGTAGTGGACTACATACGGATGTATATAGACATACTTTAGTGTGTATATTCATTCATTTTGCTTTGTATGTAGACGTCTAGTGAAATCTCTTAAAAGACTTATATTTAGGAACGGAGGGAGTAGTAGTGACATAATCATGTAACTAGAGTCAAATAATAATAACTATTTCCAGGATCACACCATCCAGATTCTAGAAAATCACAGTGTAAAGTGACTAATATTCTGCTATATTCACATCACCGTATGAAACTAACATCGTAATTATAAGAAAAAATCACTCCACAAAAAGACTTTTGGAGGGGATATTGTAAGATACATACTTGGTCAGCAGTGATCAACAAGGTAGTCTCTTGAGAATCAACAATCTCTTTCATCATCCCATTGTTCTGCATCTTATCCAATATTGCATCGGCCTACAGCATTGATATAGCATAGTAGCACACTTAAAAACCAAAGCAAAATCAGAACTACAGCTGGCACAGTTTGACAATCTCTTATTCTTTCTGATGAAAATAAATATAAATATTACAAATGAGGTATTTTATTCCAAGAAAATAACATTAATCCCTTTAAAAAAGGGAAAACGTTGTTTTTACCGAAAAAGGGTTTCCCCCCGCTTTGTATTCCAAAGCAACCAACACCGTACAGAGAACATTGCTGGGGTGAATAGCATATCAAGCCCAAAAAACAAAAAAGAAACAAATGCCAACAACGGCAGTTCAACAAAGAGCGGATGACCCGCCAGCGTTGCGCCTTTCGGAGACAAACCACCACAGCCCAAGGCTCCGATCCGCCGCGTGCCAAGCAGCACCACCAAGAAGGGATGCGACGTCGACAACGCTGCTGCCCGAACGAATCATAGGGTTTCCCCCGGCACGCGGAAGGAGGTAGGGGATGACTACCACCGACACCCTCCAGGAAGGAATGGTGGCACCCGCCGGTGTCACCGCATCGGAGCCGGACGAGCCGGCAAGGATTTCTCCCGCACTCCAAACCCCACCGCCCAACCGGAGCCGGCAACCAAACCACCACCCAACCGCATGCGCCATCACGGTAGCGCCACCATCCATGTTGTCTCACTGCGAACACCAATACGAGGCCAAGGAGAACGGAGAGAGGCGCCAAACGACGGAGCAGCATCACCGAAGCCGAGCGGGAGGAGATCCACCTCCACCGCCAACGTGCGGGAGGCCCGCGGCTCCAGCACCGCCGCGGTCGCCGACCGGACACGACAGCAGGGCATGCCAGGCCACCCCTGGCTCAGCCAGACCCGAAACGGGCCAGCTAAGCCCCGTCAGCCATGCTGCAGCGGGCTGGCAACGGCGTTGCCAGCACCCAGCCGCTCCCCCGCCTCCCGGAAGATCCACCATAGACCCGCTCCGCCGTTGGCCCGCCCATGCGCAGATCTGGGCCGGGAGGCCGCCGCCAGGTCACGCCGCAGCGTCACCCCTCCGCCAACGACGACACCTACGCCCAATCGTCCGCCCACGCCGCGCCGGGGAGCCCCGCCGCCACACGGACCGTCGCTGCCTAGGAGCAACCACCGGTGCAGCTCCGTCCCGCGCCAGAGAGCCATCAGGAGGGGAAGGTCAGGGGGCCGCCGCCACCAGCGACCCCGGGGCCAGGCCGGCCGCAGGTGCCAGCGACGGCGGCAGAGAGGAGAGGGAGAGGGGGGGGGGCTGGAGGAAGGGAAGGCTGGCCGCGGCCAGTCGCCCGCGGGGGCGACGCGGTCGCGGAAGAGGGAGAAAACGTTGTTTTTGCCACTCCAGTTTTTGCCCACTTTGCTTATGCCACTCTAGAATTTGACATTTCACTTTTGCCACTCTTAGCTTTTAACAATACATGACGATTCTCATTCCATGGCAAAACAATAATTCCAAAGTGGCAATTGTGATACATTGTCAAAAGCTAAGAGTGGCAAAAGTGAAATGGAAAATTATTGCTTTTGCCACGGAATGGCATTTGTGATATATTGTCGAAAGCTATGAGTGGCAAAAGTGAGATGTCAAATTCTAGAGTGGCATAAGCGAGGTGGGCAAAAACTAGAGTGGCAAAAACAAAATTTTCTCTTTAAAAAAGATAGCACATAGTACTAAAGACCCTTGTTTTGACACAAACACACAAAAAATAAGACAAAACTATAATGTGCCAGCTTGCTAAATATTCGTTCTATAACCATAAATAATAAACTCACTCACTCCCGCAAAGCAAACTCCACTCCTAGCGGAGAAATAATATGATTTTGCTCTCTTAAGAAAACAATTATGTGACCCTTAACATAATTCCTAAACCAAACAACTATAACAAATCTACAAAGATAGCAGAACCTATTTCTTGAATAAAAGAGAAGTTAAAGGAAATTACTTTCGCGTGAGCCAAGGCAACCACCAGTTCCTCTGGCTTCTCCTTTCTGATCTCCTTCTCGTCAATGTCCGCGCTCTAAAACCCAATCGGATAAAACAAGAAAAGAAAGAAGATAAATCACAGGGAAACTGCTGGAGTAAACCATCCCCAGATGACGAGGGGGGAAATCACCTACGAGTAATTTGAACTGGTACCCCATCTCGGCCAGAATCTGGCGGCGCGACGCCGACGAGGAGCCGAGAATCAGCTGCATCGTCAACCAAAGCCAACGCACAAGCACAATCCAGGTTAGAGAAAGAAGATTGGGGGTCTGGAAAAAAATCACGGGGTGCTTTGCTTACTCTGAGAGCAGAAGAGGCGGCCATTGTTTTTTTCCCCTCTCTCTCTCTCTCTCTCTCCGAGACCGAGGACAGAGGAGATCTTCCGTCCTTCTTGCCTTTATCATCAGCAGAGCGTGTGCGATTTGTGTGCGCTTTATGATTCGTGCAGCTCAGTTTATTACTTTATTATATCGTGAGGGTTCAAGCAGATCAGGCTATACGGGCCGGCACGCCTATTAAGAGTGTGTTTGGAAGCAGTTCCCATCCTATGCTAGTTGTTTCCATTTGAGACATGTTGAGTATAAACATGTTCAGTACATGCAACTGCAGTTGTTTGGTACCAGTGTATGTATTGACGCATGTTGAACTGAGATTGTGTTTGGTAGGCTGCATCAAACGACGGGAGGGGTGGAGGCGCCAGCGGGCCGGCAAGCCGGCGGCCTCAGCCTGGCGGAGGGGGAGGGGTGGATGGTGGAGGCGACGGCAGGCCGGCGGGACGGCGGGGAGGGGCCGGCGGGACGGCGGAGAGGGGCCGACGGGACGGCGGGGAGGGGCCTTCTGGCGGCTAGGTCGGGAGGGGGAGGGGGAGGAGGACGAGCGAGGGAACGAGGGTCGGGGGGAGCGTAGCTGAGCCCAGCTCGGCTGTACGGGCGAGCTCCCTTCAGCATAGCTCTGGGCCTTTTTTGCATCGATGGAGCTATGCTCGGAAGAGCCCATACACCCTGCCAAACACCTAAAAGTGGGTTGAAGAGGGAACATTTGGCCTTATGCACCCTCCGTGCAGGCTACCAAACACACCCTAAAAGGCCTAAGAGCATCTCTAGTAGAACCCTCAAACCCTTAAATCTAAAACCAGTTTTAAGGGTTAAGAATTGCACATTTTTAACACTTTTAAGGATTGAAAAACAGGGGCAAAGACTAGAACCATCAAACACAACCCTTATAACGGATCCGTTATAAGGGTTGGGTTTGAGGGTTCTAGTCTTTGTCTCAACCCCAACCCTTAAAACTATCATTTCATATATCACACATTTCATCACATTTCATCATATGACATATCACAAATTCAATCACATTTGACATAAAACAATAATCATTCTAGTTGTTATTACACCATCGAATAAAACAATAATCATTCAAATCATTACAACAATGTTTGAGCAAATTACAACAATTGTTCGAATCAAATAGGACATAGAAAACTAAAACAAAGATACATCATGGGCCAATGCGCCGCCCATCCAAATGTCAGTGGTGCTCTACTAGATCATCCCGGAGCCGACCATGAGTGGTTCCAAATCTCACGATGTGCTTGAAGAAAAGCTTGTATGCGAGAAGGGTTTCTTTCCGGTTGCACACGGGTACCAACATTGTCATAGAAACAAGGGAGGTTTAACCCTCTCTCATCCTCTAGGATCATGTTGTGTAGAATCACACAACATTTCATGATGTCCATCAAGGTTTTTGTGTCCCAAAACCGAGCTGGACCCCGAACTATGGCAAACCTTGCTTGCAAAACACCGAAAGCTCTCTCAATATCTTTGCGGGATGCCTCTTGTGCCTTGGTGAAATGAGCCTGTTTTCTTGTTAAGGGCACCCCATTTTTCTCCTTGATGGACTTCACAAGAGTTGCCCATTCGGGATAGATGCCATCGGTGAGATAGTATCCCATTGAGTATTCATTGTTCATGATTTTGTATTTGCAAGCTGGAGCATCCCCAGAAATTAATCTTTTGAACAAAGGAGATCTATTGAGGACATTGATATCATTGAGTGTTCCCGGCAACCCAAAGAATTCATGCCAAATCCATGTGTCCTCCGATGCTATGGCCTCAAGCACAATGGTAGCATCACGGCTTTTACCGCAATACATTCCCTGCCATGCCTTTGGGCAATTTTTCCACCTCCAATGCATGCAATCAAGACTACCAAGCATCCCCGGCCATCCCCTTTTTTCATTCATTTCCATTAATCTCTTTGTATCTTCCTCGTTTGGTGCCCGAAGATACTGCTCACCATACAACCGGATGACCAACTTGGCAAACCTACGGACGGACTCCGTGGTTGTATCTTCCCCAATGCGAAGATACTCGTCGGTATAATCCGCGGGTATGCCATAAGCGAGTACTCGCATTGCCGCCGATATCTTTTGATATGCACTAACCCCCATGATACCGGCGGCGGATCTACGACGTTTAAAATAATAGGAGGCGGCCTCACAATCGGTGACAATCTTCACAAACAAACTACGACGCATCCGGTACCTTCTGCGAAAGAGACGAGGAGGGTATGTAGGTACCTCCGCGAAGTAGTCTCGCATCAAATGCTCGTGTCCGAGAGTGCAGTTCCGGTAGATGGTGAGTCGCCCCATCTTCGACCCTCTCCTCTGATCCAAAAGCTTCACGCGGTCTTCAAACGCTTGCACGTCGACGAGGAGGCTCATCATCTTGACGTCGTCGTCTTGCAACAACTTGTCAATATCCGAATCGTCGGATGACGACCAATCCGACGAATCCGACAACGAGTCCATCTACATACCAAGTGGCTACAATTAGTGCCAATGAAGCAAAAATTAAAAACTTAAAAAGTAAAAAAAAAATCTCACCGGGGCGGGGCGGGGACGGCCGGCCGAGGCGAGGCGCGGGCGGGCGGCGTCCGGGGCGGGGCGGGGACGCGGCCGGGGAGCGGAGGGGCGGCGGCCGGGGCGCGGAGGGGCGGCGGCCGGGGCGCGGAGGGGCGGCGGCCGGAGCGCGGGGGGCGGCGGGGCGGCGGCGGCCGAGGCGCATTCCTCCCGCGCGGGGGAACCAACTGCCTCCCGCGCGAGGTGGGAAAATGAGTGCGGGTTGGGGGCAGTTTTCCCTCCCAACCCTCACTTCTATAGGCTGGGAAGGGGTTTGAGGGTTGGACCTCTAATTTTTTTTTTACGGGTTTAAGGGTTCTAGTCTACGTCGTTTTTCCGATGAAAGCTGTAAAAAAAGCGGTTACTTTTAAGAGTTTGATGGCTCTACTAGAGATGTTCTAACAAGGTATGATCCATACCGGCCATTTCATAGAAGGGTGTGTCGTACCACCCCAAAAGCCCCGGATTGAGGATCGGACTAGCACACGGGAACTGAGCTCCTGCCTGCAGCTCCGGAGATCTTATTTGACGCATTTTGCGTCAAATAAGCATCTGACACACGCAGTGAACCCAGACTGCGTCGACCTATGGTGTAGCGATTGCGTCCGTACTGGCCCGCCCATCTTGGACTCATCCCAACTAGGTTGGCCCAACTTATTGTTTTTCAAATTCTGAAACATTTTTTCAAATTTCGAAACATTTTTCATATTCTGTAATATTTTTTGGAAAAAATCTGAAACATTTTGGTAAGAATTCCAGAACATTTTCAAATTCTGATTTTTTTCTGAATTTTGAAACATTTTTTCAAATTTCAGAACTTTTTAAAATTCAAGAACCTTTTTACAATTCCAGAACATTTTTTTAAATTCCAACATTTTTTTAAATTCCAAAACATTTTCCAAATTCTGAACATTTTTAAAATTTCGAAACATGTTTTGAAATTATGCAACATATTTTCAAATTTCAGGAAAAGATTCAAATTCCAAAAGATATTTTAAAAATCCAAAACATTTTTGAAACAGAAACAGAAAAAAAATAAAGAAAAACAAATAAAAAAAACTGATTCAAAGAATCTTCTTGAAAATTCTCAAAACCGGAAAACCGGCTGGAAAAAATCTAGAATGTTTCCAAATCCAGCTGGGCAATGCTGGAAATGGGCCGGCCCATACGTGTCCTTGCGTCCGCCCCCTGTGCGAAGCCTGGTCAATTCGCCGCAACGAGTGGCAAATAGAATTTTTTCTGTCGCTTATTACGGGAAAAACCCTATTTACCCCTCGGTGCGAAGCAGTGTCGACGCTTCGCACGGAGCAGACAGTGGATCGGGCTGTCCTAGTGGGGCTGGTATTGGGAACATTTTAGAGTTTTAGCCGTTCTTTTTCGATTTTGATACATTTCTATATGGTTTACTGAACCGGATTTTTATTCTTTTTTTTTTCTGTTTCAAAAAATGTTCTAGATTTTCAAAAACTACTTTTAGATTTTCGAAAAATGTTCATGATATTACGAAAATGATCTGTATTTTCTAAAAATTGTTTTCAGTTTCACATTTGTTCTTAAGATTCAAAAACAATTTAGTTTCAAAAAAATTCTTAAGATTCAAAAAATGTTCATGCTTAAAAAAAATTCGCGCTTTCAAATTGTTCATGATTTTCTAAATTTGTTTATAGTTTCAAAATTTGTTCCCAAAATTCAAAAAACATTTATGCTTTAAAATCTTGTTCACGCTTCCCAATTTGTTTGGGGTTTTCCAATTTTGTTCTCATTTTAAAATAAAATCCTCAGGTTTCAAAAAATTTCATGTTTTAAAAAATTGTTCGCGCTTTAAAATTTATTCTTGGTTTCAAATTTGTTCTCAAAACTCAAAAAATGTTCGTGCTTTAATATTTTGTTCACGCATTCAAATTGGTTTGATTTTTTTCGAAATTGTTCTCCTTTTAAAAAAAATCTCAAGATTCAAATAATGTTCATGTTTTAAAAAATTATTCGGGCTTCCAAATTTATTCACGTTTTTTAAAAATTACTCTTGGTTTGAAATTTTGTTCTCAAAATTCAAAAAATATTTGTGCTTTAAAATTTAGTTCGCGGTTTGAAAAAATCGGGATTTTTCAAAATTAATCTCAGTTTAAAAGTTTTGTTCTCAAAATTCAAAAAATGTTCCTGCTTTGAAAAAATGTTCGCACTTCCAAATTTGTTCATGTTTCTTAAAAATTGTTCTCCTTTTTTATCACGCATGTTCGTGCATACTTGGATTACTTCAAATAGCTTGGACATGCGGCGTCAAATCCCTCTTTTTTATCACGCATGCATGCAATGACGTCATTAAGATTAATGTTTGAAATTTAAAAAGTTTTATTTGTAGAACGTTTAATTTGATCAGTGTTTTGTTTTCACAATTGTATTTGTCGGGATGAGATCTTCGAAACTAAATCCCATATTGACATGTTTTGGCAACTTTTTTTTCAGTTCATATTCGCCACATTTGCTTGATAAAATATAAGTAAAATGCCATGTTTTACGGTTGTCAGATTTATTATCTCGAGTTGTCATTTTTTACATGCAATTATAAAACATAACAATTTAGTTATATTTTACCAGGAAGTAAGTGTTTACAAATATGACAAGTAAGTGCAATAGTTATATTTTACCAGGCAAGTGAGTGTTTACAAATATGACAAGTGCAATAATGTGACAAATATGGACAAAAAAAAGTTGCCAAAGTATGTCAATATGGAATCTAGTTTCGAAGATCTCATCACGATAAAGACAATCGTGAAAACGGATCACTGATCAAATTAATTGTTTTAGAGATAAAAACTTTTTAAATTTTAAATATTGAAGGGAATCTTGATGACATCATTGCATGCATGCCTGGTAGAGAGAGGAGATTTGTCGCAGCATGTCCAAACCATTTGAGCACCATAGCATATTGGGCACATGTGCTTACATAACTTTTGTAGTGTTTAGCAAAACTACTGTAGCATGATAGCGACACATGCAGACGTATAGCACGCATGAAAAATTCTTTGTGCGACGTTTCTAGTTAGATTTTCCCTTTATATTTTATTAAAATTAAAAAGGTATGTGCGACATGAAATGTGAACTCCAAACATCATGGTTTAGTTGCAACCGCAGCAACAATCTGGAGCGCCCTACATGTTGTGCCTACGCACTACTTGTTCTTCATGTTGCGCGTCAAATTAACGCTAAAAATCCTCAGTGCCAACCCAGTTTTTTTATTTTGTTTTGCCGGTTTTACTTTTCTTTCTATTTTATTTTGAACTTCCTTTTAATTTTCATATTATATTTTCTTTGTTACATGCACGAAATTTTCTTCAATTTCTGAACATTTTTTCAAATCCGTCAACATTTTATGAAATTCATCAACTTTTTACGAATCCGTTAAAATACTAATAATTTACTATTTATAAATACACGTTTTTTTAAATCCTTGAACTCCTTTGAAATTTTACTATTTGTTTCAAAATGTGTGAACTTTTTTAAAATTTCTGTAATTTTTTAGAAAATCAATGAACTTTTAGTTAATTCTCTGACTTTTTTTCACAATCTACTAACTTTTTACAAATGTCGGGAACTTTTCCAATTTTTTTAAAATTATTGACCATTTTCATATTTCAGAATTTCTTTCCTAAATTAATGAACTTTTTAGAAAATCACGAATATCTCTAATTCACGAACTATTTTTCAAATTTATAAACTTTATCATTTCTTGTGAAATTTTTTATAACCTGTGGAACCCACGAACTTTTTTCCAAATACATGATCTTTTTTAAAATTCGTAATTTTTTTTCTCAGATTCATTGAATTGTTTAAAACCCACGAAGTGTTTTTAAATGACAAAAAATGCAAGAAAGCTGCACTTTTTAATTCATGGACATTTATGATATCAGTTGGAATCTGCGAATATTTTTCTAAGTTCGCAAAAAATAAAAATAAAATTGCATAGTTTTTAGAATCTTTATTTTAAACTGTATAAAACAATGCGTGTGAATAACCGTAGGAAGTAGTGAACCTAAAAGAAACACATTGATCCCCATTTTGGTACCCGCAGTTCTCTTGTTTTTTTAGGAACCAACAATCCTCTCGTGGGGGAGCGAGCAACAAAAGGGGGACGTGGGACCATTGGGCTGCGGCCCATGAACGAAAATATCTAGCGCTACCGACCCCTATCGGTGCGTGAAGCGCAAAATAGGAGGTCTCGATGGTTACCTCTTAAGGGCCAATTGCGGCGGTCGCCCATCTTGAATGACGAAGCTGAATTCCACGCCTTAATACATTGCAACTGGGATGTGGACAACCTTCAAATCCAGAAACGAGAAGGCTCAACGCAAGATGATTCGGCGGCGCCTTGAATGAGAAATTGGCATGTGGCTAACATAGTGAATTGACAGCCGGGTGGCATTGCTAATTGATGATAAACTTTTGTTAAAGATCCTCGGCTCTATGTAGCCTTGTAATATTCTGAGTTGTAACAAATTGATTGTCTATGCCATGCCTTCGTGCATGTTTTAAGCTCTTTGTCTTCCAGGTTTAAGTTTGTCAAAGGAGTCTTATATGAATCAAGTGTTGCTCCTTCTTTTACATCTTTGTTTTGGAGACCATACATCCATCTTAGGATTAGAACTTCATAACTCGCCATCACGGGACTGGAGTTGTATGACCCGAACGCTCTTTGTGAGCCCGTAATAAATATTGGGTCATCCCTAAAATAAGTTATGGTAAAACTTAACACTATCAATAAGACGACTCAATGAGACTCGACGGGGAGACTGGCTTGCAGGGCTCTAGTCTTACCCTTAATTGGGTGGTTGTAATAACCCATATGAATTATGATAAGCCGACTCAATGAGACTCGGCGATTTAGACTGGCTCATGAGGCTCAAGTCATGCTTCAATGAAGCGGGTACGTTAACCCATGGTGTCTCCTTTTTCCATATGCAGGCTCTCACACGACACACCCAATGTTTTAATCTTGACAAGTTCAGGGTCCACAATGGATTGACTTGCCAAGAGTACACGGGGCTAATAGGGGGAGTCACACAAACACACAGTCAGGTCTAACCATCATATAGATTTAATTTTTCGTAGACCAAGAGGGTGAGAAAGACAAACTCACTAAGTTGGAAGCCCCCAATTAACCCATGATCAGGGAAAAGCTCAGCCTGGGATTGCACGAGGCAATGCTACTACTGCAAAACATCTGTGTTTCAGATAAAGCCGGCTTGATTCCACTGATCACAATTGGCGCCTATGTTTGAACCGTGCATCATGACAACTGGTCCTCTTTGGCTTATTAGCACCTATGTTTGAATGGTCGCAACGTGGCGGCTCATCTTATTTGGTACTAATAGTGTCCATGTTTGAATGACCGCCTGACGGCGACTCATCCTCTTGGGCGGCTTAGTTTAAATAATAAAGACTCATGCTCATTGTGTAGGCTGAAACGACAAAACCCTGAATTTCGTGGGTGTTGGCTTTATTGTAATAAACACAAAAGGGTATGTACAAAAGTTGCGGGAGGTACATAATTGAGGGGCCACTGGATCTAAGTATAATAAGGCCGAAGGTGAGCAATGTTCCAGGGCCGGCTCTGTTGGAAATATGCCCTAGAGGCAATAATAAATTAGTTATTATTATATTTCTTTGTTCATGATAATCGTTTATTATCCATGATATAATTGTATTGATTGGAAACACAATACTTGTGTGGATACATAGACAAAACACTGTCCCTAGTAAGCCTCTAGTTGACTAGCTCGTTGATCAAAGATGGTCAAGGTTTCCTGACCATAGGCAAGTGTTGTTACTTGATAATGGGATCACATCATTAGGAGAATCATGTGATGGACAAGACCCAAACTATGAACGTAGCATATTGATCGTGTCGTTTTATTGCTATAGTTTTCTACGTGTCAAGTATTTGTTCCTATGACCATGAGATCATATAACTCACTGGCACCGGAGGAATACCTTGTGTGTATCAAACGTCACAACGTAACTGGGTGACTATAAAGATGCTCTACAGGTATCTCCGAAGGTGTCCGTTGAGTTAGTATGGATCAAGACTGGGATTTGTCACTCTGTGTGACGGAGAGGTATCTCGGGGCCCACTCGGTAATACAGCATCACCACAAGCCTTGCAAGCAATGTGACTTAGTGTATGTCATGAGATCTTGTATTACGGAACGAGTAAAGAGACTTGCCGGTAAACGAGATTGAAATAGGTATGCGGATACCGATGATCGATTCTCGGGCAAGTAACATACCGAAGGACAAAGGGAATGACATACGAGATTATATGAATCCTTGACATTGAGGTTCTACCGATAAGATCTTCGTAGAATATGTAGGATCCAATATGCGCATCCAGGTCCCGCTATTGGATATTGACCGAGGAGTCTCTCGGGTCATGTCTACATAGTTCTCGAACCCCCAGGGTCTGCACACTTAAGGTTCGGCGTTGTTTTATGTGTATTTGAGTTATATGGTTGGTTACCGAATGTTGTTCGGAGTCCCGGATGAGATCACGAACGTCACGAGGGTTTCCGGAATGGTCCGGAGACGAAGATTGATATATAGGAAGTCCTGTTTTGGTCATCGGAAAAGTTTCGGGCTCATCGGTAGTGTACCGGGAGTGCCGGGAGGGGTGCCGGGGACCATCGGGAGGGGTGTCACGCCCCAAGGGGTCTCATGGGCTATCGGAAGAGATAAACCAGCCCCTAGTGGGCTGGAATAACTTCCCACTAAGGCCCATAAGGTTTGAGAAGGAAAAAACACACGGTGGAAAGAGTTTCCAAGTGGGAAGATGGAATCCTACTCCAAGTAGTGTTGGAGTAGGACTCCTCCACCTCCAATTTCGGCCAAACCTTGAGGGTTTGAGGCTGCCTCCTCCCCTCCCTCCCTTCTATATATACTAGAGGTACTGAGGGTTTTTGAGACACAACTTTGCCACGGCAGCCCGACCACATACCTCCACGATTTTTCCTCTAGATCGTATTTCTACGGAGCTCGGGCGGAGCCATGCTGGGATAGATCACCACCAACCTCCGGAGCGCCGTCAGGCTGCCGGAGAACTCATCTACCTCTCCGTCTCTCTTGCTGGATCAAGAAGGCCGAGATCATCGTCGAGCTGTACGTGTGCTGAACGCGGAGGTGCCGTCCGTTCGGCACTAGATCGGAGCGGATCGTGGGACGGATCGCGGGACGGTTCGTGGGACGGTTCGCGGGGCGGATCGAGGGACATGAGGATGTTCCACTACATCAACCGTGTTTCTTAACGCTTCCTGCTGTGCGATCTACAAGGGTACGTAGATCCAAATCTTTTCTCGTAGATGGACATCACCATGATAGGTCTTCGTGCGCGTAGGATTTTTTTTGTTTCCCATGCGACGTTCTCCAACAAGCTCGTCTCTTTATAAGACATGTATGAATTGGGCCAAAGGTCCACCAGGTAATATGAACCATTGTTGAGATTCTTGCTGATGACGAAAGGACTCCCCGAGGGTGGTGAAATCTTGTGCATGCCCGTATGATCTTGAATCAATCGAAGCACTAAGTCGCCCTCCTGAAATGTACGTCTCTTAACTCTACGATTATGATAGCGACGTAGGTCTTGCTGATATATAGCTGATTTTGCTGCTGCCAAGTCACGTTCTTCCTCTAAGGGACCCAAAGAATCTTAATGTGCGTGTTCGTTGTCTACTTCAATGTAAGCAGTGGCTCGTGGAGAATCATGCCGTATATCACTTGGTAGAACCGCGTGAGCTACATAAACCAGAAAAAGGGCGTGTAAACAGTGGATGTGTTTGGCGTTGTCCTGATGCTCCAAAGCATTGCGGGGAGCTCCTCAACCCAACGACCCGTAGTACGCTATAAGGGAACCATGAGTCAGGGCTTGATCCCTCGTAAGACTTCCTCATTAGCTCGTCCGGCTTGCCCATTGGACCGTGGATGTGCTACCGCCGATACATCAAGCCGGATATGCTCCTGCTGGCAAAATTGTTTCATGACCCCTTTGGATAAATTGTTACCATTGTTAGTTATAATGCTATGAGGATAACCAAATCGAAAAATCAGCTTTTTCAGAAATTTCACTGCCTTCTCTGCTTCGCAATTGCTCACGGGTTCTGCCTCAGCCCACTTGGTAAACTTGTCAACCGCCACGAGTAGATGGGTCTTTTTGTGAGAAGACATCTTGAACGGGCCAACCATATCAAGCCCCCAAACTGCAAATGACCAAGTGATCGAGATCATGCGTAATTCCTGAGCCGACACATGGGCTTGTCGAGCAAACTTTTAACATCCATCGCACTTGCGTACTATGTCCTTCGCATCTGCATGAGCCGTCAACCAATAAAATCCATGACGAAACGCTTTTGGCACCAAGGATCGTGAGCCGACATGATGTCCACAATCGCTAGCGTGGATATCATTGAGAATCTCCCGTCCTTCCTCAGGGGAAACGCAACATTGAAAAACACCGCTAACACTTCTCTTGTGCAACTCGCCCTTATGAATAACCATGGACTTGCATCGTCATATTATCTGTCGGGCGATGATTTCCTCAGCCGGGAGCTCCCCTCGAGCCACATAAGCCAAATATGGCATCGTCCAATCAGGAGTTGCCCGGAGAGCCGCCACCAATTGTGATTACGGGTCAGGGATGACTATATCCTCCTCAGATGGTAACTTCACAGAGGGATTGTGGAGAACATCCAGGAATACATTGGGGGAACCGGTCTACGGATCCGAGTCTTGACAATGCGTCGACTACCTCATTGTGCTGGCGATCAATGTGATCAACCTGGTAGCCATGGAAGTGACTTGACACCTCGGATACTGCACGTCTGTAAGCCGCCATAAGGGGGTCCCTTGGGTCCCAAGTTCCAGAGACCCGTTGAGCCACCAAATTTGAGTCGCCTAAGCATCTGACCCGGATAAGGTTCATCTCCTTAGCTATTCCGAGCCCATGTAAAAGAGCCTCATACTCAGGTGCATTGTTGGTACAGGGGAACATGAGTCGTAGAACATAACAGAACTTGTCACCTCACGAAGAAGATAACACTACGCCAGCCCCCGAGCCCTCCAATTGCGTGGAACCATCAAAATGTATAGTCCAATATGTGTTATGTGGCCTATCTTCTGGAATCTGAAGCTGGGTCCAATTGTTGATGAAATCCACTAGTGCTTGCGATTTGATGGTCGTACGAGGCATGTATTTCACATGATGGGGACCAAGTTCAATTGCCCACTTAGCAATACGAACAGTAGCCTCTCGATTCTGTATGATGTTTCCAATTGGCGCTGGACTGACCACAGTGATTGGATGTTCCTGAAAGTAGTGCTTCAGCTTCCGGCTCGCCATGAAAATTCCAAAGACCAGCTTCTCCTAGTGTGGGTATCGTTGTTTGGACAAGGTTAGCACCTCGCTCATGAAATACACTGGCCGCTGAACCAGATACTCCTTCCCTGCCTCCTTGCGCTCGACGACTACTTCCACACTCACTGCTTTAGAATTAGCAGCGACGTAGAGGAGCATAGGCTCCTTGTCAGTCGGGGCGGCTAAAACGGGCGGCTCAGCCACCTGCTTGTTGAGAGCTTCAAAGGCTTCATTAGTTGCATCTGTCCAAATGAAATTATTCGTCTTCTTGAGCAACTCATAAAGAGGGATGGCCTTTTCACCAAGGCGGGTGATGAACCGCCTTAATGCCGCGATGCGACCCGCCATGCGCTTGACCTGGTTGATATTCGTTGGCTTACCTAGCAAATTTATCACTTTGATTTTATCCGGGTTAGCCTCGATGCCTTGCTCAAACACCAGGAAACCCAATAGCTTGCCTGCAGGAACCCCAAAAACACATTTGCCGGATTATGTTTCATCTGGTAGACTCAAAGATTATCAAACACCTCCTTGATATCCTCCAAGAGCGTTTCCTTCTTATGAGATTTCACCACGATATCATCAACATAAGCATGAGCGTTACGCCCAATCTGGTTATGCAAACAATTCTGGATGCCGCGTTCATAAGTCGCCCTTGCGCTGTTAAGCACAAAAGGCATAGAAACATAGCAGAAAGCACCGAAAGGGGTTATGAAAGCCGTCTTCTCCTGATCCTCCTTAGCCATCTTGATCTGGTAGTAGCCTGAGTACGCATCGAGGAAACATAGGCATTCACAACCCGCCGTAGAATCAATAATCTGATCGATACGGGGAAGAGCAAAAGGATCCTTTGGACAAGCTTTGTTGAGGTCGGTGTAGTCGATCCACATGCGAAAGGTGTTGTTCTTCTTCAAAACAAGCACCGGGTTAGCCAGCCACTCCGGATGAAGAACTTCAACGATGAACCGACAGCTAGGAGCCGGGCGACTTCTTCCCCAATGGCCTTGCGTCTCTCCTCATTAAAACGACGGAGGTATTTTCGTATGGGTTTCATCTTTGAATCCACATTAAGATGGTGCTCAGCGAACTCTCTCGACACTCCAGGCATGTCAGATGGCTTCCATGCAAAAATGTCCTAGTTCTCAGGATGAATTCGATGAACACGCTTTCCTATTCGGGATCGAAGCCGGTGCCAATAGTGAATTGCTTAGAAGAGTCACCCAGGATGAAGTCAACTTGCTTGGTATAATCCATTGGCTTGAACTTGAGGGGCGGCTCAGGATCGATAGTGGGTTTCTAGAGAGGGCTCATGTCAGCCGGGTTGACATTGCCCTTGTGGAATTTCAACTCCTCACCTGCACATGGGAAATCAGCATAAGCGACATCTCCTTCTTTACATTCCTGAGCTATCTACGACTCCCATTTACAGTAACAGTGCCCTTGAGACCCGACATTTTAAGCTTGAGATATACATAGCATGGGCGGGCCATCAAGCGGGCGTAAGCCGGCCACCCAAACAAGGCATGATAAGGGCTCTTGATTTTGACCACCTCAAACATCAGGGCCTCACTTTTGTAATTGAACTCGTCACCGAAAGCGACGTTTAATTTGATCTACCCAACCGGGTATGCCGACTTGCGTGGGA
This sequence comes from Hordeum vulgare subsp. vulgare, assembly GCF_904849725.1. NCBI lineage: Eukaryota > Viridiplantae > Streptophyta > Magnoliopsida > Poales > Poaceae > Hordeum > Hordeum vulgare. The sequence continues at coordinate 519,602,884 of NC_058521.1, forward strand.
CTATGCCATGTGTCGTGGTTTTGTCACGACAGATGTCCTCGTGAAAGGACTTAGAGATGGAGCCATCGCACCTTGGTGGCGACTCAAAGGGGTTAAGCGGAAGCAAGACTTGGGTTTACCCAGGTTCGGCCCCTCCGATAGAGTTAAAGACCTACGTCCTGCTTTGTGTATATTGATGGTGGAATTGATTACAAGGGTGTGTAACTCGCCTAATCTAGCTCTCGATGGATTGTAACTTGATCTTTCTACCCTAGAGACTCGCCTTTATATACAGGTCGAGGCCCTAGGTTTACAAGAGTCCAGGCCACATCATAAGCCGTGGCCTGACATATCTCTAAGCCGTCGTGTCTCTCAAGCAAGGAAACTACCCGACGAGTCTTCCTCTTCTTGGGCCTTGAGTCGCCATCTGGGCTCTTGGGCTCGGCCGGCTCTCTCGTGGAGATCACCTCACGCCTTCCTCATCCTAGATCTAAGCCTATCTTTGAATCATGAATGTTGAGTCGCCATGAACCTGAGCCGGCCCAACAGGGCGGGTCATACAGCGGGTAATATCCCCAACATTAGGCCCCATATTGACTTGAATTTATTCATGCCAATAAACGTTTATTCTTGATCATGGCGACTCACATGAAATCTCTGACTTGGATTCTTAAAAAGTGACAAGCCGCCAATCTTCATGCTGCGTCCAAATCACCAGATCACTTATGGATGACGTCATCTCCCCCATCATTTCAGGGATCTTAGTGACGTCATCTCAACGGATCTTTTTGACTTATCCTATCACCCCGAAAATCCAGGCACCATCATTTCCGATTTTAATGCACCTCCTTGACTCCCACGCTTGTCGTTTCAGTTTCGGCCTCGTGTCTTTAAATAGTCGCTGGGGGGTCCCTCACCTTCGTCTGCATCGTCGCTCCACTTCTTCTTCATCCTTGAGCTCGTGCTATGAGCGCTCCGCCATCGGAGAGCTTCTACTTCGGATTTTCTACTTCCCGGATTGGTCGGGCATGATACTCGGCTCATATCTCAGCGGGCTACCTCCGCCAACGTCTACACTTATCAGGTGAGTTTCTTCTCCCTCGTAGACCTGGTTCACAAATTACCCCTGTTCTTAGGGCAGCACTCGAGTTCTTCAAGCATCCGTCCATCGCGCCATTAACCTCATAGGCATTACTTGAATCCCGTAGTATAGTAAAAGACCGCAATAGATCCATCAATAGTTTGCAGCAGATTTGTTGCGTCCTTTATTTCTTCACAAGATCACCTCACAGATTTTACAGTGCTCCTATATCCCGAGTGTTCTTGAAATTGCGAATTATTTTTCTTTTTAGAACCACCCGTAGATCCATAATTTCTGGCACCCTGTTGGAAATGTGTTTGTCTCAGATCCACGAAACTTTCTAAGGGAGATTTTAAATGTAACCCGTCCTTAGGTTTGCGGCGAGTCATAATTTTTGTTTAGATGTATCCCCAGCCACTTGTTGGCGAGTTAATACTTCTCTAGATCCTTACGACCCACCGATCTCCTTTATGCAGATTTCTGTCCCCGTCTCTCGAGTTAGCGGTCATGGGTACCATCTCCAAAAGTAATTGGTTGCCATCAAAGACTACTACCACCGTCCTTGAAGACTTTGTAAAGGCGGGAACTCTAGCACCACACGAAACAATCGGCTGGCGACCCGCCATAGGAGAGCGACACCCACAACCCACCAGTGGGGAAGTGGTGGTCTTTGCTGACCACATCGAGTGTGGCTTCACACCGCCCGACTCAAAATTCTTCAGAGATGCCCTACACTTTTTTAATCTTCATCCCCAAGACTTAGGCCCAAACTCCATCAACAACCTCTGTCAATTCCAAGTATTTTTTGAAGCTTACTTGCAAATGGAGTCTACCGTCCTCCTGTTCAGGAATTTTTCTACTTGAACCGCCAGATGGAGTTTGCCGATGACCCTTGCCTAGAACTCGGAGGGGTGAACATTCAAAGACGACGAGAATGCAGTTTCCCTACTGTTGCTCTGCACAGTCACCCCAAAGGTTGGGGTAAGACTTGGTTTTATTGCCGCAACACTGCTCCAACCACTGAGAACCCTTTGCCGGGTTTTAGGCAGGAACGTCTGCCTATGGATTTTAAACTGCCCAAGAAGTTGAGTGATGAGGAAGAAGTTTCAATTGCCCCTGTCTTTGCAAAGCTTAGGGGCTTGATCGCTAACGGCCTTATCGGTGTCGATTTGATCTGCTGCTGGGTGGACTGGCGGATAATGCCTTTGAGCCGCCGGGAGGGCTTAATGTGCGACTACAACGACGACTTAAACCACCTGCAATGCTTCTCGAATGTCATGCTTGACAAAGAAGATATTGACAACATTGTGAAAAAGCTGTGTGGCGAACTTCTTGAGACTTGCTCCAAGATTGGTTTAAAGCCGTTCTGCCTCTCCAATCCGGCTCCAGAGGTGAAATAATTCAACTTGCTTGTCTTGCTTTTTTATAACCTTGAGCTTGTTTCTAACCCGGGTTCCAATTACGTTAATCAGAAGAACTCGCCTTTCTGGAAACGAAAGCCGAAAACCACCGTCAAGAAGGTGCCGACGAAAGACGCCCCAAAGAAGAAAACCAAGGGAAAAGCCGCCACACTAGAGTCACCCATTGCGGGCGAGTCTCGGGCCGCTGAAGAACACTCAGAGGTAAATACTTTTGTCCTTTTCCTTGTTCCAACACACCTTTTACTGAAACATTGCTATCTTCGTTTATAGGGTGATGACATGGAGAGCCAAGATGAAGATGTTGAGGTAATTTCCATTTCTTCCGACTCAAATTGTTCCTCTCCCAGGCCGGCAAGGCGAGTCTGTAGAAAAGTACCCTTGTCTCACCCAAATGATCATCTGGATCCCGATTTCCTTTTGAAGAAGGCGGGTTATACACCAAAACGTCACACTCGAAGCCATTCCGGGGATCTCTTGTCTGGCTTGCTCGAGAAAATAGCCGGTCGCAAGTGAAAGAGCAAGGCATATTTTATATTAAATGTCCCCTATTTTTTCTTGTGCGGGCGATCCTCACGACTTAACACAATCTTTTGAATCTTATGTCTAATAGGTTTCACCTCCTTCATCTGGCGACTCAGCTGCTTCGGCTCTCCGTCCTTTAATCCGCCTCCAGGGGTAAGTCCTCTTGCTAATATGTTCTTTGGATGCTAGTGTTTCAATTTTAACATAACTACCACCCTCGTAGGGCTCAAGCCAAAAAGAGAAGAACCGGCGAGTCATCATCTAACCCCAAGGCAACTGAGAAAGTGGGAATAAGTACTTCTATTCCAGAAGCCCAGGACGAACCGGGTGAGACTCACGCCGAAGCTCCTAACTATCTCCCTGATATTCAAGATGAGCTACCGAGCCCACATAAGGAAACACGTGAGAACCTCAACCTGCCAAGCCCTCAAAAAGCGGTTGAAGACATGACACCTGATCCAGATCAAGTCTTCATTATTGGAACAGGCTATTCTAAACCTGCATCCGCAGTGTTGACCAAGCATACTCCCAAGGATACCCCAATCCTTATAGAGAAGGGCATGACCAAGTTGAAGCTTCCCAATATTGAGAAGATAGATTTTGACGAATTACATTCTGGCTACCTGAATCGCCTGGCGGCGAGTCACGACATGGAAAAAAGTCTGGTTAATATGATGAAGAAAAAACATGAGGTATGATACCTGTTATCCTCCTTCACACGTACTCCCATTAGCCCTCCAAAAGGCGAGTCATCTTTGTAATGATGAGTCGGAGTTTTGTGACGAGCTTTGTAGAGAGCTTCAACCTGTAGCCCCCAAGGGCTGGGTCATCTTCTTGGAGATGAGCCGGTTCTTGGGTGGAAGTGTATAAGAAAAACTTCAACCTGTAGCCCCCAAGGGCCGGGTCATCTTCTTTGAAGATGAGCCGAGTCTTTTGTTTAAACTGAAGAAAACTTCAACCTGTAGCCCCCAAGGAGCGGGCCATCTTATTGGAGATGAGACGGGTCTTTAGTTTAAATTGAAGAAAATTTCAACCTGTAGCCCCCAAGGGCCGGGTCATCTTCTTGGAGATGAGCCGGGTCTTTAGTTTAAATTGAAGAAAACTTCAACCTGTAGCCCCCAAGGGCCGGGTCATCTTCTTGGAGATGAGCCGAGTCTTTAGTTTAAATTGAAGAAAACTTCAACCTGTAGCCCCCAAGGGTCGGGTCATCTTCTTGAAGATGAGCCGGGTCTTGCTTTAAGGCAGTACCATGGAAAATTTGAATCATACATTAGCCCCCAACTGTGAGGGATATTGCTTGCAATCTGCATGAAACTTGTCATAAACGTCTGGATTTTTGTAGGAATCGTTGATCCAGGCCAACTCAACTGTGTCCGGCTTGAAGCAAAGTTTAGCACAGCAACAAGATGCCCGAGCTAATTTGAAGAAAAACTCCGTCTTGCACTTGTTGATATGGAGAAAATGAAGGCGGATCATAAAGAATTTGAAGAAAAAGCCGAGGCTAAGCGAGCCGCCTTGCTGAAAAGGGCCGAACAAGCCGAAGAACAAATGAAACTCGTCGTGCAGGAACTGACTGGGCTGAAACTTCATATCTCCAAGATGGCTACTGTCGTGTTTGGTAAGTATCCGCCGATGTCCTTATTTGTAAAGTGATGTATTAGAACACATCGGTGACTTATGACTGTGTATCCTTGCTGCAGGTCCTCGATCCGCCAACCTCCATGATGACTGTGTATTGAAGCTAAAGGAAATATACACTTTAACATAGCAACTTTATGCTGGCGGCGTGATGACTATTAAGGCCGTCATGGGTGATAAGAAGCTTGTGAAAACAATCAAGTATATGTTGGGGTGCTTGTCCATAATGCCAATGCAGATTGAAGAACTAAAAAGATCAGCTGCCTGTAAAGGAGTACTGACCACCCTGAGCCGATGCTTGTCTTACGCTCCAGAGCTTAAGCCGGAGGAGATAACTGGCGGCTTTCCAGAATATAAAGACGATGGGTCAGAATTCACTCAAGAGGATTATCATCGCTGTGTGAAGGAATCTCGCCTACCCGCGACTCACTTGGCGGCCAGTCTTGACTTAGCCAAGTATCAGGCGGCTTATGACGAGAACAACAAATGTGTCACTCCTCCCTCTTTTGAAATCACAGCTCTGATTCCGCAGTGCCGTAAGCACCTTTTTGACTCTCATGCTGCCCCGTCCACCGTCTTGATTGACAAGGCTGAGTTCCACGGCTTAACCAATTACAATTGGACAATGGGCGACTTACTGATCCAAGACGGCGAAGGCTCGATGCAGGGTAACCCGGAGGCGGCTTGAACAAGGTGTTACTTGAAGACTGCCCATGGAGATTGACCCAGAAGATCCAATTCCAGGTCATGTAAAATTTGGTGGCCTTCTGAGCCATGTAATAGGTTAGAGATGAAAACAATATTGTTTTGCAATGTACCTTTATTGACTCTGAAGTCTCATCCCTTTGAGAATATGAGCCGCCTTACGAGGCATTTTGCTATGTCTTCATGTGGTCAGAGAAGAATATTGAGCCGGCTCAATGAGAAGCGGCGAGTAGTCACGAGTCTTTAAAAACTCTAACTGTACCACAAAGATACGTTTGTAGTCATAAAGTTTGCCGGCTCAAGGAGTAGCGGCTGCGTAGGATGAGCTTTCAAGGCTCTAGTGCTACCCTAGAGAGGCTTTTGCAACAACCTTAGTTGTTTAGACCGGCTGATCAGACGCAAGTCAAGCTTCAGTGAAGCAGGTTCAGTGAACCCATGGTTTGTCTATTTTCCATATGTCGGTTCCCGCAAGCACCCTTCATGTTTTAACCAAGGCAAGTTCAGGGTCCGAAACTGGATTGACTCGCCAAGAGTACATGGTACCATAAGGCGAGTCGCCAAACATACAGTCTAGTATAACCATCGTAATGCGTTAATTTTTCGCTAGCCAAGAGGGTATTCAGGCTGAACTCACTGAGTAGAAGCCCCCAAGTGACCTATGATTAGGGAAAAAGTCGAACATAGGATTGCAGAAGCGCTTACGCTCTTACTGCAAATCGACTTGGGAACTAGTAGCCCCCAAGTAAGCCGACTTAATTCTCAAAATCATATAAGACGCCCATGTTTGAACCGTGCAACATGGCAATTTTGGTCCTCTTTGGCTTACCAATATCCAGTTTTGAAATAAGTGCAGCATGGCGACTTATGCTCTTTGATACTGATAGCGCCCATGCTTGGGCGGCTTGTGAAACAATAAAGACTCATGCTTTCAAGAAGCTGAAATGGCACAGACCACGAATTTCGTGGGCGCCGGCTTTATTGTCATATATATATAAAGAGTACAAGAACTAAGCTATGTACAATGATAAGGAGCCAATGGCTCTAAGTATAATAAGGCTGCAAATGGGCAATGTTACACGTCCGAGTTGTTTCTACCTCTGTCATTGGCCTATCTGGACGAAGGTCGACCAGGTAGTAAGAACCATTATGAAGACTTTTGCTGATGAAAAAAGGTCCTTCCCATGGAGGTTATAACTTGTGCATAGTAGTATGATCTTGAATCAATCGAAGCACTAAGTCACCCTCCTGAAAGATCCGGCTTCCGACTCTACGGCTATGATAGCGTCGCAGGTCTTGCTGGTAAATCGCCAACCGTGATGCGGCTAAGTCACGCTCCTCCTCCAAAGCATCCAAAGAATCTTGACGCACCAACTCGTTGTCCTCCTCAACATAAGCGGCGACTCGTGGCGAGTCATGCCTGATGTTACTTGGTAAGACCGCATCAGCTCCGTAGACCAAGAAAAAGGGCGTGTAACCAGTGGTCCTGTTGGGGGTAGTCCTTATGCTCCAAAGTACTGAAGGAATCTCTTAAACCCAGCAACCAGTAGTGCACTCCACATGAACCATGAGTCGGGGTTTGATCCCACGCAAGATTTCTTGATTCGCTCTTTCCGCCTGTCCATTGGATTGGGGATGTGCGACCGCAGAGAAATCAAGCCGGATGTTCTCCCTTTCGCAAAATTCTTGCATGGCGTCTTTGGATAAATTAGTACCATTATCAGTGATGATACTATGAGGATACCCGAAGAGAAAGATCAACTTCTTGAGGAACTTGACGGCCGTGTCTGCATCGCAACTGCTAACTGGCTCTACTTCAACCCACTTGGTAAATTTGTCAACCGCCACTAGTAGACGAGTCTTTTTGTTGGAAGACATCTTGAAAGGACCGACCATGTCAAGCCCCCAGACTGCAAAAGGCCACGTAATTGGGATCATCCGCAACTCTTGAGCCGACACATGCATCTGACGCCCAAATTTCTGACACCCATCACACCATGTCCTCATCATCTGTGTGCACCGTCAACCAATAGAATCCATGTCTAAAGGCTTTTGATACCAAAGATCATGACACGGCGTGATGACCACAGTCAGCAGCGTGAATCTCATTAAGGATCACACATACTTCTTCGGGCGAGATGCATCTTTGAAAAATACCACAAGTGCTTCGCTTGTGTAACTCGCCCTTATGTATGACCATGAACTTGCATCGCCGAATAATTTGGCGAGCCAGCAACTCCTCAGTGGGTAACTCGCCCCATGCCACATAAACCATGTAAGGGACTGCCCAATCCGGAGTGGCACGAAGAGACGCCACAAGTTGAGACTCGGGGTCAGGGACCGCTATATCCTCCTCAAAGGGCAACTTCACCGACGGATTATGCAAGATATCCAAAAATACATTGGGAGGAACCGGCTTATGCTGTGACCCGAGTCACGAAAGAGTGTGAGCTGCCTCGTTGAGTCGGCGGTCAATATGATCAACTTGATAACCATGGAAGTGACCCGCCACATCTGATACGGCACGCCTATAAGCCGCCATCAACGGGTCCCTGGAATCCCACGTTTCGGAAACTTGTTGCGCCACCAGATCCGAGTCTCCCAGGCATCTAACTCGGCTGAGGTTCATCTCTTTGGAGATCCTAAACCCATGGAGCAAAGCCTCGTACTGCGCTTCATTGTAAGTACATGGAAACATGAGCCGTAGGACGTAGCAGAACTTGTCACCCTGCGGGAAGGTCAGTACCACGCCAGCCCCCGAGCCTTCCAACTGCCTGGACCCGTCAAAGTGGATAGTCCAATATGTATGATCAGGTCGGTCTTTTGGAATTTGCAACTCGGTCCAGTCGTTGATGAAATCAACTAAGGTCTGAGACTCGATGGCCGTGCGGGGCATATACTTCACGTGGTGAGGACCAAGCTCGACAGCCCACTTAGCAATCCGCCCGGTCGCTTCACGGTTTTGTATGATATCGCCAAGTGGCGCGGAACTGACCATCGTGATCGGATGCTCCTGGAAGTAGTGCTTAGGCTTCTGACTCGCCATGAATATCCCGAAAACCAGCTTCTGCCAGTGTGGATAACGTTGTTTGGAGAGGGTCAAGACTTCGCTGACAAAGTACACAGGCCTGTGGACCGGATACTCCTTCCCTTCTTCCTTGCGTTCGACAACCACTGCCACGCTTACTTCTTTAGAGTTTGCAGCAATGTACAGGAGCATAGGCTCTTTGTCGGTGGGGGCGGCTAAAACGGGCGGCTCGGCTAATTGCTTCTTCCGGGCCTCAAAGGCTACATCGGCCGCGTCTGTCCACACAAAACTGTTTGTTTTCTTGAGCAGATGATAAAGAGGGATGGCCTTCTCGCCAAGGCGGCTTATGAAGCGACTCAAAGCTGCGATACGACCCACCATACGCTGGACCTGGTTAATATTAGCCAGCTTGCCAAGGGAAGTAATCGCCTTAATCTTGTCCGGGTTGGCCTCAATACCTCGCTCTGACACTAAGAAGCCCAATAACTTCCCAGCAGGGACACGGAAAATGCACTTGGTTGGGTTAAGCTTCAACTGATACACACGCAAACTGTCAAACGTCTCTTTGAGATTCTCCAGAAGTGACTCCTTCTTATGGGATTTCACCACTATGTCATCAACATAGGCGTGAACGTTGCGTCCGATCTGATTGTGCAGACAATTCTGGATACAATGCTGATAAGTCGCCCCCGCACTCTTAAGCCCAAATGGCATGGAGACATAGCAAAAAGCACCAAAAGGAGTAATGAAAGCCGTTTTCTCTTGATCCTCCAAAGCCATCTTGATCTGGTGATAACCTGAGTATGCATCCAAAAAACATAGCCGCTCGCAACCCGCCGTAGAGTCAATGATTTGATCGATATGAGGGAGAGCGAAAGGGTCCTTCGGGAAGGCCTTGTTAAGGTCAGTGTAGTCAATGCACATGCGAAAAGTGCCATTCTTCTTGAGGACCAAGACTGTATTGGCCAACCACTCTGGATGAAAAACTTCCACAATGAACCCAGCAGCCAAGAGCCGGGCTACTTCTTCCCCGATTGCCTTACGCCTCTCCTCGCTGAAACGACAGAGGTACTCCCGAACCTGCTTCATCTTTGGATCTATATTAAGGTGGTGCTCAACAAACTCTCTCGGTACACCTGGCATGTCAGAACGCTTCCATGCAAAAATGTCCCGATTCTCACGAATGAATTCGATGAGCGTGCTTTCCTATTTGGGATCCAGACCCGTCCCAATAGTGAATTGCTTGGAAGAGTCGCCAGGCGTGAAATCAACCTGCTTGGTATCATTTGTAGGTTTAAACTTGAGGGGTGACTCTGAATCGATTGTGGGCTTCTTGAGTGGAGTCATGTCTGTCGGGTCAACATTGGCCTCACGAAACTTGAGTTCCTCAGCAGCGCAAGCCGACTCAGCGTAAGCAACATCTCCTTCTTTGCACTCCTGAGCTATCTTCCGATCTCCACTTATTGAGATGGTTCCTCTAGGGTCTGGCATCTTGAGCTTAAGGTAGACATAACACGGCCGGTCCATGAAGCGGGCGTAAGAAGGCCGACCAAAAAGCGCATGATAAGGGCTCTTGATCTTGACCACCTCGAACGTGAGAGACTCGCTCCTGTAGTTAGACTCGGTACCGAAAGCCACATTGAGTTTAATCTGCCCAACAGGTATGCCGACTTACCCGGGACGATGCTATGGAAGACCGTGGAGGAAGGCATCAAGTCGCATTCAGAGAAATTCATTCTCCGGAAAGTGTCATAGTATAGGATGTTTATACTACTGCCACCATCCATGAGGGCTTTGGACAGGGTATAGCCCCCACCTGTGGTGCCACAACCAATGCCAAGTCGCCAAGGTTATCAACCCGGGGCGGGTGGTCCTCCCTACTCCAGGTAACAGGCTGCTCAGACCAGTTGAGATACCTGGGAAGCGCCAACTCAGCTATGCTGAGAGCTCTCTGCTTAAACTTCTTGTCCCTCTTGTAAGCGTTAGTGGTAAACACGTGATACTGCCTGCTATTCAACTGCTTGGGGTTGTTTTGGAAACTGCTATTGTTATTCTACTACTGAGAGCCGCCCTGGTGAAGCTGCTGCTGAAAGCGGCCCAAGCATTATATTGCTGGTTACTCTGGACCGGTTACTACCCAGCATTGGAGTGTGACCCGCCCTCTGAACTAGGGTTGGGAAAACCGCCAAATGGATTCCCGTGTGAGCCGATCGAACCAAATTGATTCGGGTGTCCACCACTACTCCCTCCTTGGTTGTTCTTGAGTGCCTCGGCACGAAACTCGTGCATCACAAAACAGTTTTCCCAAGAATGAGTGGTTGGACCTTCCGCTGTGCTATGCTGTGGACAAGGACCCTGGAGCATCTCCTGATAGTTACGTGGTCTTTTGCCAGTGAAGCCCTGCTGCCCACCTTTCTTCTGACGCTGATTCCCAGTCCCGGTGTTAGTATTGGCGACAAATCAGTAACGCCTCCTGCTGCCTTTTCTTCCCTTGGTTCCCAAAATTATTGTTGTTATGTCCCTCGGCCTGAGAATGGCATGTGGATGACTCTCCCTTCCTAGCATCGCTAACTTTGTCTTCGTCCTCTCTGGGATCTTTGGTACCATCTGACTCGGCGTATCTAGTTAGAGTGTCTATCAACTCGCCCATATCCTGCACTTTCCGCTTGAGTCACCCAAGTTTCAACACGAAGGGTTGGAAGTGGCAGTTTTCTCCAAAATCAGCACAGTCTGAGCCGTTGTGATACCATCCGATGAATGGATTATCTCTGCAACCCGCCGTGTCCAATGATGGGCTGACTCATCTGAGCGTTGGACACAGTGCTGTAAGTCGACAATAGTCATTGGACGCTTGCAAGTTCCTCTGAAGTTCTTGACAAAATGCTCGTTTAGCTCGGCCTAGGTGTTGATGGAGTTGGGCAGCAAATTCTTCAGTCAAGTGCGTGTCGCCCTGGATTTTGCCCATTTCTTTTTCTTTTGATTTTGATCTGATTTTGCTTTTTGAGGCTTAACAGTTTTGAAACCTAAAGGGATTACTCTTGATTTCTCTTTCTTAGTGGCTTGCCAATCTTCAAACCACCCCAAGACCTAGCCATTTCCATCTTGAGCCAATCCCAAGATTCTTTTCCATGGGAATATTCCTTTTTCTTTTATAAGAACTTCATCCAAAACTTGAAAACTTTACAACACGAAACTTAAACAGAAACTCGTGATAACATTAGTATGAGAAAGCAAACCACCACTTCCTTAGGTACTGTAGCAAACTTAATTTCTACTTATGCTGATGTTGGGTTACTGTATTTTCAATCTTCCATGGCTAATACCCCCCGATACTATCCATAGTTTCATCAAAATAAGCAACCAACACAACAAAAACAGAATCTGTTAACAGCAGACCAGTCTGTAGCAATCTGTATATTTCGTATACTTCTGGTACTTAAAAAATTCGGAAACATTACGACACTATGAAGAATTTTCTTAGAAATCAGCAGCAGTAAGAATCAACTCAAAATCTCTTACAGAACAAAAATGAAAATTCTTTTCGTGAGCAGAAAGTTTCTGTCTTTTCCAGCATGACCAAACGATCATCCCCAAGACTAATCATAACGGTTTTGCTTGGCACGAACACAAAAAGAAACACAAAAAACAAAATCATAACAGAATTATGAAAGTGTGGAAAACACAAAACAGAAAGAAAAAGGATAGATTCATTGGGTTGCCTCCCAACAAGCGCTTTTGTTTAACGCCCTTAGCTAGGCGAAAGGTGATGGAATCACGTATAGTCATCTTTGGTGCTCAAACCATAAGTAGTGTGATCATTTATCATCTGAAGATCTTCATATTTATTGGATGACTCACCACTAGCTTTAGGAACAAAAACAAGCTTGACGGTCTTTTTGAGAGTGAGATTTGGAGTATTTTGCACTGCGGCAAAAGTGGAACCCAAGTTGGTTATGACATCTTCTAGTTCGCCAATTTTAGAAGAATCATTAACTATAAGTTCCTTCTCCCTTAAATTTTCCAAAAAGTTTCCCACTTTGGATCCGTACTGAGTAATTTGATTGTGGATCTTTCTATCCAAACCCTCAATAATTTCAACTGTGGCAATTTTGTTTTCAATAGCGTCAAGCCTTTGCATCACGTGTTCCAAGGTCAAGGTAGTTTCATTAACCATGAGCGGGGGTGAGCCTACCAAATTCATGATAGCTCTATAGGAGTCAACAGTATGGCTCCCCAAAAAGTTCCCGCCTGCAATGGTATCAAGGATATACCTATTCCAAGGAGAAATTCCAATATAGAAACTGCGAAGAAGGACGGTAGTGGATTGCTTACGAGTAGATCTACTTTGAGCATTGCAAATCCTGTACCAAGCGTCCTTCAAATTTTCTTCCTCATTCTGCCTGAAATTGAGAACTTCATTTTCAGGGGTATCGTTTGGAGTGGTGGGTCTAGCCATTGATGGACTATCTCACACACAAACGAGTAGGAAGAGAGAGTGAAACAGGCAAAACAAAACGACAAAGGAGAAAGGCAAAAGGCAAATGAAAACGACAAATGTGAAGTGGGGGAGAGGAAAACGAGAGGCAACTGGCAAAAAAGTAAATGCAGGAGATGAGTTTGTGAGACCTACTTGGATAGATCTCTCGTCCCCGGCAACGGCGCGAGAAATACTTCTGCTACTGCAACAAAAGACCTTCCAACGGCACCAGAAACACGTGTTGGCGGGAGACTGTTCTTGTCTTGATTCTCCTCAGCAACGACACCAGGAATCCTTCTGCTACGGCTACGCCTTTAGGGACTTCCTAGGCAAATATGCAAAGAATTTCCCCGTGGCCTTGGAGCCTTGCTTGGTGTTCCCTCGAAGCGGAAAGGGTGATGTAGCGCAGCGGTGGTAAGTATTTCCCTCAGCTTTGAGAACCAAGGTATCGATCCAGTGAAGGAGTATCACAAGTGCCTGCACAAACACAAAGAACCTGCTCCCAACGCTATGAAGGGGTTGTCAATCCCTTATAGATTGTTTGCAAAGTGAGAACTGAAAGCAACAAAGTAAAAAAGCAAAGTAAAAGCGGAGGTGTAAACCATAGATGTGAATAGACCCGGGGGCCGTAGTGTTTACTAGTGGCTTCTCTCATGAAAGCAAGTAGATGGTGGGTGAACAAATTACTGTCGAGCAATTGATAGAACCGCACAAAGTCGTGACGGCATCTATGGCAATGATTATATCTATAGGCATCGCGTCCAAAACAAGTAGCCCGATACTTTCTGCATGTACTACTATTACTCCACACGTCGACCGCTATCCAGCATGCATCTAGTGTATTAAGTCCAAAAGAACAGAGTAACGCCTTAAGCAAGATGACATGATGTAGATGGACAATTTCATATCAACGACAGAGCCCACCTTGTTACCCTTGATGGCAACTACTCAATGTGTGCCTTGCTGCCCCTACTGTCACTGGGAAAGGTAACCATATGGTAAGATCCCAAAACCAAGCACTTCTCCCATTGCAAGAATCATAGATCTAGTTGGCCAAACAAAACCCAAGACTCGGAGAGACTTACAAGGATATCAAATCATGCATATAAGAAATCAGCAAAGACTCAAATATATATCATAGATAATCTGATCACAAATCCAAAATTCTTCGGATCTCGACAAACACACCACCAAAGAAGATTACATCGGATAGATCTCCATGAAGATCATGGAGAACTTTGTATTGAAGATCCAAGAGAGAGAAGAAGCCATCTAGCTACTAACTACGGACCCGTAGGTCTGAAGTGAACTACTCACGAGTCATTGGAGGGGCAATGATGATGATGAAGAAGCCCTCCAACTCCAAAGTCCCCTCCGGCAGGGCACCGGGAAGGGTCTCCAGATGAGATCTCGCGGAAACGGAAGCTTGCGACGGCGGAAAAGTATTTTCGTGGATCCCTTGATTTTCTTCTTCTGATTTTTAGGGAATATATAGGCGCAAGATCTAGGTCAGGGGCGCTCAGGGAGGCCACAAGCGTGCCCACCGCCGCCTCCCCCTGGTGGCGGAGTGGGGGCTTGTGGGCTCCCTGTAGGCTTCCTGGCTTGGCCCACAGGCCCCGTGATCTTCTTCCGTTCGGGAAAAAAATCATTTCGGGGATTTTATTCCGTTTGGACTCTGTTCCAAAATCAGATCTGAAAAGAGCCAAAAAAACAGGAACTGGCACTTGGCACTGAATTAATAAGTTAGTCCCTAAAAAGATATAAAAGGTACATAAAACATCCAAAGATGACAAGATAACAACATGAAACCATCAAAAATTATAGATACGTTTGAGACGTATCAGGACACAGGGCCACCCAGGGCAGGACTCCGAGGGTGGACGAATGCCGGTGGTACGATGAAAGAGTCACGGGTCAGGCAAGTTTCATTGGAGCAACACTGGTCCACCCGAATGGGATCACGAGGTCAGTGCTCCATAGTGTGGGTAAAGTGTGCAACCTCTGGAGAGTGTCAAACCTATTCGAATAGCCGAGTCCACGGTATTGGACAACCCGACCAGACCTCAGTAGATGGTCAACCATGTTGATGTTAGTAATGATGGAAGAACATCGTTTTAGTATGTTACAGTTGGGCATCGTGCCGGTGATAAGTCTTGGTATCCGTCTTGAGGATACTCGCTAAAGGTGAGAGTAGCCTGGTATAGTTAGTTTGCTACCACTCCTTTAGTAATAACAACCCTTTACTTAATCTTGATTGCTATGATGTTGTCTTGCCTTAATGCTGATGTTTGTTGTGAGCTTGCGAGTACATTCAAAGTACCCACCTGGCTTGTCATGCTAGTTTGCAGGTCAAGCCTTGATTGTTTGATTGCCGAGGATTTCGAGTTGCGAGCTAGGATGCGCGTTCCAGCCAGAGTCCCTGCGGAGTGGAGTTCATGACATCGGTAGTTGTTCTGCTGCTAGCGTAGGATTTACCGTAGGCAGGCGTAGTATCGCCAAGGTGATGAAATTCATGTATCCTTGTAATCTTTTCCATAGTAATAAAGAGCTGATTTGTTCTGTGCCAACGGTTCCGTATTCCAGAAGACTGGTCCTTGGGCTGGAATACGGGGCGTTCCGGTTTCCTCTGAGCCGGGGTGCCACAAGAGTTGGAATCAGAGCAGGTCTGGCTGTAGGACGCCCTAGACAGCGCGAGCATTAGTAACCGGTAGTATAGGATCCAGTTGGTTTGCTGCACTTGTTTGTTGCATTTGATTATGCATGGCATGCATATAGACTAGATATGTTATTACTAATGATGGATCTGGTGAGTGTAGGTGGCATCAGTGTCGATTCACCACATGCACTCTCCAGCCTGCTTTCTTCTTTCTTGGTGTGGTGTCATCTTCGCTTCAACAGAGTGATACCAAGGTGCCTGGTAATGTCGATCCCTTGTCGGATTGACGCACCGGTACCACACCAATGCATTCTCTTCAGCTGCCCTGTTGTTTCGGTGATAGACATGCTTCTATCCCGGATCTTGCCCATCCCTCTAGCCGCGTTGGCAACCCTTACTGATCTTGCTTATCAGAAAAGGGCAATGCCCGCAAGCCCTTCTTTTCATAGTTATCCTTCTCTTCCATTCATTCTCTGGACGAGTACGGTTCCCTTCCGTACGCTTGATGATGACATGGTCGAGACCCTGTATTCTGACCCACGATCACCAAGTTCATCCTTGCCATCGTGTCCGTCCAAACGGAACCAGTGTAAGCCCCTGATTGGTGTAGCCTTGTTTACACGGACCTCCTTCCACACACTGATTTACCTTCGTGCACACCGCCACATCATGTTAGACCGTAGTACCGGAATTCTTGCGAGATTTTTGTGCTTAAGTAGGAATGCATATCATTATTGTGAATAGCTGTAGAGTGTGTGTTATTACCGGTATGAGATTTTGCTGCTTTGTGTGTTTGTCGTTTGCTTCTTTCTTTGGGCCCTTGGTGTTACCTTATTTTCCCCTTATGGAAATTGCTCACCGACATTGGACTCAAAGGAAACAGTGAAGAGCCAGTTATTTGGAAGCTCAGTTCAGCAAGATGGAATTATCAGCAGACTGTATTATATGAGGAATATCGAGCCCAAATAAAAATGGCATCCTGACCAGATGAATTATCAGCATCAAGTATACGTCCGTGCAACTTTTCAGCAGCAATCATCAACAAGAAGGAAGAGATGCGTACAGTGCGAGTCAAAGGTTAGCCGAATAAGCTATTGCATATAACAAGTGACCGACAGCAAGAACGTTAAGGAGATATTCATGCACTTAGCATGCATATGGAAAAAGAAAGCTTCGGGTGTAAGCAACCATTCGTTCCTCGCAAGCTACCCGAAAAGCTTATGGCACAAGATTCAGGTGGCTTCCTCAATGTGACACACGAAGCTTTGTTCAAGACACCCATGCTTCTCCGGTAAGACATCACAGCAAGCTTCTAGCATAAGGTACCGAGTCGTACCAAGTAAGTCTTCAAGAAAGGAAAGCACTGGAGATATAGTAGCCAAGCTTCTTCAAGAAGCTACCCCGATCGAAGCATCAAGCACAAGCTACCCAGTCTTCCTTGACGCGATACTCTTGATGACTTACAAGACAAGCTAAGTAAACCTTTGTTGGAAAGGCATCGCATCCTTAATGATACAAGTTATTCCACTGACAGTTGGCAACATATGACCATGCATCACAAGGATCAGGTCCACAACAATTGGCCAGAAAACAAAATAGTCAGTCAAGACACGAGCCTGCTTCAGGAATCAAGCACTACGCTACATAGACCCAATATATATGGTGGACATGCTACCGAGGCCATAGGAGTTGATCATACAATGACGTCAGCCCGATGAGAATCCAACTATTGTATGAGCTATATAAATAAGAAGGACACCCGTGGTACACTTCAGTGAGATGACCAACAACCTATGGATAAACTGAATGGGACACGAACGAGCCCTTGCCTATCTTTCTTTGGTGACGGCACCACGCTTGTGTTCTGAGCTGTTTTCGGCCGTCCGGGGTGGATGCCGACTTTTATTTCTCTTGTCAGCAACTGGCCCGTGCTCTGAGCTGCTTTCCCGGTCGTCTCAGAAAGTTGTTGAGTTTCTCTTCGTAGTAGTGACCCTATGCTCTGAGCTGTTTATCGGCTGTCTTAGGGAACTGCTACTTTCTTCTTATCGACACCGTCTCATGCTCTGAGCTGCTTTTCAACCGTCTTGAGTCGGAGTTGAGTTACTCTAGTAATGTCCCAGATCTGAGTTGTAAAGACCGTTCTGATGGCTACTGGTTTATTTGCCAGTTTTAACCAAGGGTTCAGATGGTCGTTATCCTACAGCTACAACTTGTTAAGCAATATGCCTGCCGGAACATGGTATCGGGCAGCACCCATGGTCATCCGAAGGAATAAATAATACATGAGACCAAGCTCTTTCAACTAAGGATCCAGGCAAAGAGAATTATAATGAAGAGCAAGATTGCCCATACAGGTACGATAATGGTTGCAAGATCAACATGGTGCATATACTCAAGACAAACTGGTTTGATAACACTCACAGTGGGAACACACGCATGAGTCTATCCCAGTTGCAAGAACCCGATATCGAGTCAACCCACTCTGCCCGATCAGGTGTACTCAGAATCGTTAGAAGAAGATACTCAAATCTATGAAGACTACTCAACAGTTAGATTGCAACAACAGTGTCAAAAGATTACACGACCTATTATTCATTTAAAGATGATGACAAACGAAACGACCAGAATGTGGGGCAACAACCTCGGAGCATGTGTCCGCACATATGGGAATCTGTCAAAAGATAGTTTGCCGTGAACAAGATATCTTTGCCAGAACCTCCGACAGTCTAGTCAGCATATATAAACAGATGGAAGTTAGAGTAACATATGAGAATCCAGTGGAACAAACCACCCTGAAGCCAGATAGTCAGTCAGCAAAGATTTACCGGAAGTATCACTCTAAGGTAAGAAGGAAACCCGAGTTAGAAACGGTTTCCTTAAGTAAGGATATTCATGTTGAACCTTGAGCAATCAAATCTCGTGGACGAGATTTCTTTAAGGGGGGTAGGTTTGTAACACCCTGGATTTTTCCCATTTCTTTTTCTTTTGATTTTGATCTGATTTTGCTTTTTGAGGCTTAACAGTTTTGAAACCTAAAGGGATTACTCTTGATTTCTTTTTCTTAGTGGCTTGCCAATCTTCAAACCACCCCAAGACCTAGCCATTTCCATCTTGAGCCAATCTCAAGATTCTTTTCCATGGGTGTATTCCTTTTTCTTTTAAAGGAATAATCATGTTTGCCTTGAGTTGTGAAGAAACCCCCATTTCTATCTCTCCCAAAATTCCCAAATAATTCTCATAAATCTATTGGGTCATATCTTCCTCAGATATGACAAAATATTTCCTTGCCATGTTCAAAAATATTCCTCAAAAATTCCTTTTCTGATTTTTCCCTATCTGCCAAGTTGTGAAGCAAGTACCCTTTTCATTAGCTTGATTTCTCTCAAAATTTGTGGGCACTCTTTCCTAGCCATATCATTGCCTCATGACAAAAGTCAACTCAATCTAGCTAGTAAATATTTCTTGGCAAATTTCCAAAGTTTCTGATCCAGAGGAAGCTTTGTGAAGCAAGTGCTAGCTAGGAGTGTTCAAATGAGTTGAAACTTTGCCATCACCTCAATATGCTCAAATTATGCCTCTCCACCAAATTTGAGCAACACACCTTCAACCATGTGACCATAGCTTCAAATCTTTGTCTCTGGTTATTATTTGGATTTGTGAAGCAACTATATTTTATGTTGCTCCATAAATTCTGAAATTTTACCAGGACATTCTCCTATCTATTAAACCTTGCTAAACCAATTTTGCACCCATTTTGTCTAGCCAATTAATCCCAGTAATTCTTTTAAGTTTTTGTCCAAAGAGATACTATGTGAAGGAAGTGCCACTTTGGCTTATTAAGATGGCATGAAATTTATACAGCATCTTCATAACCCCAAAATATTTATCTCCTCCAAGTTTGAGCTCCATCCAAGCAAGTATGTGAGTGCCACATCAAAATCTCTATTCTGGACCATATTAGCTAGTTCCAAAGCAACCCTATTAAATCTTGATCCTCTTCTTCTCAAACTTCACAGGATTGTAGTCCCTCCTACCCTAAGCCTCCCAGACATAATCTTTTGATTTTATCACCTTCTTGTTGATCACGACGTGGTGTCCAAGTCTGCTGCAGGAACCTTCAGGTGACCCCTCCCATCCAACCACAGTCCTTTGCTTTGAGACATCACCTCTCGGGGACTATTCCTTGAAGGGCCCTCACTCCTGGCATGGTGTGAGTAGCAGTGGCACACTAGAGCACGTAGTGCATGTGGTGACCATGCCTAGAGCAAGCCATAATGTCGCTCTATGCATTGACACAGATAGGAGCTCCTCGCCAGCGAGCAATGGCTTGTCCACGAGCGCCGGGGAGCTCTCCACCACTCGCGTGCACCGTCTGGAGGGTTCTACCCCTGGTCCCGTAGCTCCGGGCCACCTCTGTTGATCCCCGAAAGGCCTCCACAGCGACGTCCATCGTGAAGCTTCAGCCCTCGCTGTGCAGCTCCTCCCCGTGCCTATTTAAGGCATGCCCCGAGCCCTCCTTGCCAGCAGAACCCAACCCGTTCCCATTCGAGCTCACGAGAGATCTTCTCCTCGCTCACGACCGCCCTTTAACGCCGGCGATCTCGCCTTGAATCCAGCCACCCGAGCCTCCTCTCCACTCCCTGCCCCCTCCATCTCTTTCCCTGGACGCCGATGATCCTTTCCCCCTTCTCAGCTCGCCGCTGGAGCGCCCTAGCGCCAGGAGCCACCGGCGCCCCTGACGGCTGTGACCGGACCGTAGCTCCCCTACAATCTTGGCGAGCTCCTCTCCTGCTTGAGGCGTCCCCGGGACGCGGTGCTCGTCGGGGGGGGGGGGGGGGTGATAGCCTGAGTCCGACGTTCCAGAAGATTCCCCTTTATTCCATTTTCATCGTGTGTTTATTTTATTTGTCGTATCATCATCGCATCATTCACATCATTTGCATTGCATCGGCATCTCCGTTGCCGCCAGTTTTCAAAAGTTGCATCCATTATTAGTTGTCAGTTCTCTCCGTGTTTGTCGTTGCCTGTGTTGAGCCCGACCACACTTGCATGCGCCCGCGGCATCGTCAAAACCTGGTTTTTAGAAGTGTGTGTAAAACTTTCTCTGATTGGGTTGAAACTGGGCGTGCAGTCTTATTTAGTTATAGGTAGGCCGCCTGCCAAATTTCGTCGCAATCAGAGTCCGTCTGGTACCCGAACGGTCGACCGTAGCGGCACCGTATTCGATCTACCGTCGGACGTTTTTTGGTGTTTTAAAATCACGTTGCCGGGTGTCGTTTCCCTCTCTTCCCCAGCTAGCCTACTCTACACGGTCACTTAGCCGTCCCCGCGTTCGAGATCGTTCGATTTCGATCGCGTGGTCGAAAACGGAGCCACATTCGGATAACCCTAGCCTCGTGTCTATAATTAGACAACCTCCCCTTCCATTTTTAGCCTCTCCCTAACCCTGCCTCGTTATCTGCGCCACCAAACCCTAGCCACAGCCCCCAGCTCCCACCTCTCTCTCCGAGCCGCCGGGCCTACCGGAGCCCATCTGGGTCCGCCCGAGCCCGGTTCGCCCCCAAGCCGCCGCTCGGCCAGCTCCTGCCCCGAGCTCCTCCTTGAAGAGGTGCCCCGCCGCCTCCTGCCGACCTCCGACCTCGGATCCGCCCAGATCCGGAAGCCCCCGTCGTCGCTGGCCGCCCTAGCCCTCGTCGGAGTTGTACGCCGGCCGGAGCCGCTACAAGCAGCAGCGAGCCGCCGACAGCCGCTCCTCCTGAGCCCCCGCGTTGTACGAAGGTGCGTCGCTCCGTCGGCCTGATCCTCTCCATCGCCGGCCAGAACGGAGCCCCTTGCCAGGATCCGGCCACCCCAGCCCTCTGGCGGCCTCTCCTGCTCGCTGCGCCTCGGTTCTCGTGGGATTCTAGCCAGGAGCCACCATGGCCGCTGCCCCTCCTGTTTGTGCGGGAGGACAGATGCGAGCCGCCCTGTTGACCGGCCTCGCCAGCACTTGGGCCCCGAGCCGGCCCAGCTAGCCAGCTCCTCCCGGCCCAGGCCAGCGCCGCACCGCCCCCACGCCTGCCTCGCCCCTCCGACCAGGCCGCCTCCTTCCCGTAAATATATTTTACAACTTGCATGCATGTTTGAAGTAGTTTTACTTGCCGTAAGTATACTTTTGCATGCTGTCCTAATATGATAAATACCTCGTATTTATTTTCATGCGTGTCCGGATTGCTCAAATCCCGTAGTTTAAATGCTCATGTTTTTAGGGTCCTTTTGCCATGTATTTTAGAGTGGTTGTTTGCATTTTTTGCATGTGGGTTCCATTGCTAGTTTGTTATATCGCGTTTAGGACATATTCTCGCATATTCGTGTGGGGATATTTTTATTTTGCAACCCCACATGTCATATATGTTTCCGAGGTAGAAAAATCCATAGAATTTTCCTGTGCATTTAGTTTTAGCTTTGGAGCAAATTAGTGCGCGTGATATTTTGTCATGTTGCCCTTTTGTTTATTTTGTGGGATTTAATCCATGCATAATATGAAGGAGTTGTCAACTAGAGATATACTCTTGGATGTATAGTCTAGCCTGTGGTAATTTTGGTTGCAATAGAAATCCATGTTTAGGTGTTGGTTGCTTGTTCTCAACATGCTAGAAAATAGTGTTGTTTTGGAGATGCTAAAATATTTCTAAGTTTGAAATCTGTTATATTTTGTTGCTGCCTTTCCATGAGTTTATCTGGTGATCTATAGCTCTTTTGAGGTTGGTGCAATCGAGTTAGTTGTAGCCCTTAAGATTGTCTAGCATGTTGTCAATTTTCATGTCATTTGGGGCCCGTTTGCATATAGTTTTGCTGCTGTCAATATGCCTTCAGATCAAAAACTGCACTGTCTAAAACTGATATTTTCACTAAGTCTGAAACTGTGTGTGAGACGCCATTTTGTGAGTTCTTTTCCTATGATCCATGCCTCCATGCTAAATGTTATTAGTAGTATGTTGTAGTGCATCTTTCCCTCTACTGTCCCA
Source organism: Hordeum vulgare subsp. vulgare (assembly GCF_904849725.1). NCBI lineage: Eukaryota > Viridiplantae > Streptophyta > Magnoliopsida > Poales > Poaceae > Hordeum > Hordeum vulgare. Next base: position 519,625,395 of record NC_058521.1, read on the forward strand.
TGCCTTGTTTGAGCATTTTGGATTTGTGTAGCTAGTTGTTCGAGGGTGTAGAAAATGCTATGTGGCTGATTATGGCAGATCATGAATATTTCTTGTATAGTTTGTAGTTGTTGAACCGTTGCTCCGTTTTGATCGTGTCCTATATGAAACTTGCTTAGAATCTCGTGCAGTTTCATATTATCTTGCTGGTTGTATGTTTTGAAATGCTTGTGACTGTCGTTGTACACATATTGCATTCATGCCATCATATCTTGCGGTGTTCGTATCTTTTGAACCGTAGCTCCGTTGGAGATGTTCTCTAAATGTAAATTGATTGGAACGATGCGTAGAATCACGAGAACATATTAGTTTTTCAGTTTAACAAATATTTAAACGTGTTAATTCAGATCTGTACAGAATTGTAAATTAACGTATGGGGTCAGTTCGGAGAAGCTATAAGTCGTTCCCGACCTCATTTAAAATGCCTAGATAGGTAGTTTAGTTACACTTCACCTCTTGCCATGTTAACCAACATTTAATATTGCCGTGTACCTAATTGGGATAGAACTAAATAGTTCATATGTGGAGTTTCGTCAATATGCAACTCGTTGCATATTGAACTTCACTTAATGTGTAGAAGTTGATTGTTGTGAATTGACATGCCATGTCTTGCATATATTCAACCGTTCATGCATCATATGTGTTGTGCTTCGTGTGGTGTATATCGTGTGTTGATTCTTGTTTCCGGTTTGCTTCGTCTCGATAGAGTTCCGACTGCTTCGGAGTGTGAGGATCCGTTCAACTACGTCAGTTCGTCTACTTCACCTATCATTCTTCTTCCAAGCGGGATCTCAGGAAATATGACCATTTCCCTAGATACCATTACTAACATTGACATGCTAGTTTTATCTTTTTTATCGCTATGTCTCGCTGCCTACCACCTATTAAATATCAACCTCCCAACATTGCCATGAAAACCTTCAACCTGTTCATGACCTAGCAAACCACTGATTGGCTATGTTACCGCTTGGTTAACCATGTGTTAGCGTTGGTAGTTGCAGGTGTAGTTGTTTCCATGTGATAACATGGGTTCCTTGTTATATCACCCTATTAACTGCTATTTAATTTAATGCACCTATATACTTGGTAAATGGTGGAAGGCTCGGCCTTTCTAGCCTGGTGTTTTGTTCCACCTTTGCCCCCTTAGTTTCGGCTACCGGTGTTATGTTTCATAATTGAGCGCTCCTAACACGATCGGGGTTGTTATGGGGACCCCCTTGATAATTTGTCTTAGATTAAAACTAGTCTGGCAAGGCCCAACTTTGGTACTACATTTGCCTAATAACCTAATAAAAATGCATAGGGACCCGCCGGCACCCGCGGAATAATTAATCAACCCTCGGACCAGTGCTCCGCATGAGTGTTGGTCCCACCTGAGAGATGTCCGGCGCCCCCTGGTCACCCAGGGTTTAGCCAACCTGGTGTCTAGCTCATCCATCGTGTCCTCAGAACGAGATACGCGGCTCCTATCGGGTTCGTCGACACGACGGGCGGCCTTGCTGGATTAGTTTTACCTTTTACGAAATATCTTGTACATCGGGATTCCGGTGAAACTTTGGGTAATCTCAGAGTTGAGGTTTTCCACTAAGGAGTCCGACGAGATCGCGAGCTTCGTGATCGAGGATTTCTATGCGGCTTGTGGTAATTTGTGATGGACTAGTTGGAGCACCCGTGTAGGGTTAAATCTTTTCGGAAAGCCGTGCCCGCGGTTATGTGGCAACATGGAAACTTTGTTTAACACTGGTTCTAGACAACTTGAAGTTAACTTAATTAAAATATGCCAACTGAGTGCGTAACCATGACTGTCTCTTTCGCGAGCTCCTTCTCCGATCGAGGACACGGTGGGGTTATGTTTGACGTAAGTCGGTGTTCAGGATCATTCATTTGATCATCAGTAGTTCACGTCCGTTATGCTTAGATCATCCCCCTCTTATTCTTGTACTCGTAAGTTAGCCACCTCATATAATGCTTAGTCGCTTGCTGCAACCTCACCACTTAACCATACCTCACTTACTAAGCTTTGCTAGTCTTGATACGTGTGGAAATGAGATTGGTGATTCACATGTGTCTCACAGATTACTATAACACCAGTTGCAGGTATAGGTAAAGGGTACTTGACGTGAGCGTGTCGATTGTTCATTTGGAGTTGCTTCTTCTTCTTCTTCTTCTTCTTCTTCTTCTTCGATCTAGGATGGGTTCTAGGCCGGCAGCCTGGGATAGCAAGGATGGACGTTGCTCTCTTTTCTCGTTTGTTTTCGTCCATAGTCGGACCCTGCTCTTCTTCGTGATGTTTATGTATTGTACTAATGACACTCTGATGTAGCTTGTGGCGAGTGTAAGCCAATTCCATATATCTCATCTTTTCAGTACATGTACCTGTAACGATATCTATTCTTGCAAAACAACGAGATGCACTTCTATCCCTGACGATGTCGTTGTGCCAAATTAAGGATAGGGTCGCATCTTGGGCGTTACAAGTTGGTATCAGATCACTACCGACCTAGGAGCCCCCTTGATTGATCGAACTTGGCCGAGTCAAATCTAGTGAAAACTGCTTTGAGTCTAGTTATATATCGAAGAGTAGGATTCTTTTTTCTCCTCTTCTATGCTCTGGTGAAGAATCTTGACGTAATAATTTAATTCTACTCCTCTTCTCACTCAATTTTTTTTAGGATCACGCGGATATTTTTGGAATCTATATGATGTCGATGTGACGGAGTTCTGTCTTGGTGTCTCCTGTCTGACTTGATTTCTTCCAGGGAGTTGAGCTCCAGGGGATTCTCGAGCACATCGCTATCATTCAGATTTCTTAGTATCTCAGGACGAAGGATGTTCGAAATTGCTTCAATACTAGTAGTGGCGAGAGTAGTCCGACTTCCCCAGTACTGGTGCAGAAAATTCCGGATGTATCGCCATACTTAGTATCGTTGTGATTACGAGTGTCTAAGATAGATGAAGTTCCGAGATTCTGGTTATGTGTTGACGGATGTGATACACTGGACGGGTTAGTTTAGGAGTTGTGTGATATATTACTCCTTGTATCCGTGGACCAGATTGCATGAACAGAAATTTCAGGAGTTCTTAGGTGCGAATTCAAGTAGTTACTTATAGGACAAACTTCCAACAAATGCGTGATGTTAGGTTGGGGTTCGACATCTAGTGGATTTGTTTGTTCACGGTCGACTTACAACGGTTCTCGTTGTGTCTTAAAGAGTCCTTGTAGCTTGCTACGACTCGGGGACGCTTCGTATGTCGTGTGCACTGCCTTGCACAGGATGGCTACTGTAAGGATCGAGCCCGTGCGATCCTGTCCATGAAAACATCGGACAAAATCTCTCTCATGAATTTGTTCTGGCTTGTTTCATAAGCTTCACCCTTTTGTTTTGTTGGAGTATGGTAATTCGAGTTGCTTCGATGTCAAGTGGTGAATTCATATCGGTTCCAAAAGGTGTTCTCATATTTTTATGCGAGTGCTAATCCTTTTGCTTAATCAATTGTCATATCAATTCCTTTTTAGCCGGAGTCATTGTTTCAATTCTTGTCAACCGGTGTGCTTCTCTTCAAGTGAATTCAATCCTCTCCAATTTTGCAAGTTCAATCTCTCATTTCTTTCCGGAGTTCATCTCATCTGTCCCATGTTGCCTTTGTTTTCCCTGCCCTCAGCCCTTTTCTTCAGTGATTGGATTTCATCCAAGTGTCTTCTTTTAATTGTTGCTTCCGCTATATTTTCTTCAGTGTCCTATCCGGTGATTCATTGTGAAGATTCTCAGTAGTTCCGAGTTCATCATTTCTTCAATCTTGTTACCTTTTTCGGGGAATTCAATTCAGTTATCCGTGTCATCATATCCTTTCCATCCTTGTAATTCTTTTCCATGTTGATAATTCTTATCAAGTCTTCTTGTTGTCTTTTCTCTCTATTCTATCCGGAGTGTTGAAGATATCTCACAGTCTCTTGTTTTCAATTCTTTTAATTATTTTGAGGTGCTAACCTCATCTAGTTTTCATTTATACCGGTGCAATCAATCCTTCTAGCAATTGTTCCAACGGTGGTTTCTTTTGAGTGGGACCTAACCCACATGTTCTTTCCCAGGATCTTTCCTCGCTCTTCTGATATTTTCTGAAGATCTAATTCTTTTCAATATGATGTAAGTATGAATTTCATCAGTCATATTCCTTCTCCAAGATCGCTTCAAACTTATTTTTTCGTCATTGGCTCAACCTTGCATTCTTATTTATTCCGGAGTGTCTCAGTTGTTCTTGGTGGTGTTCTTCTCATCATTCTCTCCATTCAAGACCGAAGGAGTGTTTCTCTCAATCTTGGTCCATTCTCTCGGAGATTCGTCATTTCAGCTTTGTGGCATCATCTTGAATTGTTCCCAATCATGAGAATCCCTTTCTTGCTATCCGGTGCATTTCTAAGTTGTTTTCATTCTTGATCCTCCGAAGGCCATCATTTCAGAAGATTTCTTCATTCTCAGCTTTCAGCTTTCGTCCTCAAATTCTTCTCAATTGTTGTCTCTTCGTTCGTCTCTCAATTATTCTGGTGCCTTGTTCTAGTTTTCTCCCAGGTGGATCATGATCTCTTCATTCTCATGTAACCCCATTCAATCTAATTCTTACCGGTGTCTTCGTCAAGACTTCTTCAAGTTTGTGCTCATATCTCTCCTCAATCATTTATAGAAGAATAAGTGGTACGCTAAATCCGTTGCTTGTCATCAATTAAACTTGATGAAGGATAAGCATAACATAATTCTTATTCTTGTTCATAGTGATTTGAATTCTTCTTCCAGAGTGGCCCATGATATCAATTCTTGGTCTCAAGGTGTTCTTCAAGATTCTTGTGGTAGTAGTTGCCATTTTCTTCTTCGTTCTTCGTTCCAAGATCTAGTTTATTTCTCTTGTTCCAGAGTTGTGGTGATGTTGCTCATTTGGGTCAATCATGCTATTCTATCAAGATCATATTGTTCCCTTGTTCAATTTAATTAATTTGTTGTGAATTGTCTCAAGATCTGTCCATCTTATCGAATTTTTGTCCCCTTTTTCCTACCGAAGTGCTACCGAAATTTTGTGTGAATTCTTCCTTGTTTCTTTTGTCATTCTTCCTCTCTTCGTAACCTTCAAGGATCGTTGGCTTCACTCGTTTGTCAAAAAGTGATTTAGTTTTACCTCTTGCTTTCTCATCCTCTTCCCCTTTCATTCGTGGATCTCGGGTCGAGATCCTCTTGTAGTGTAGGAGAGTTGTGATAGCCCGAGTCCGATGTTCCAGAAGATTCCCCTTTATTCCGTTTTCATCGTGTGTTTATTTTATTTGTCGTATCATCATCGCATCATTCGCATTATCTGCATTGCATCGGCATCTCCGTTGTTGCCAGTTTTCAAAAGTTGCATCTGTTATTAGTTGCCAGTTCTCTCCGTGTTCGTCATTGCCCGTGTTGAGCCCGACCACACCCGCACGCGCCCGCGGCATCGTCAAAACCTGGTTTTTAAAGGTGTGTGTAAAACTTTTTCTATTTGGGTTGAAACTGGGCGTGCAGTCTTATTTAGTTATAGGTAGGCCGCGTGCCAAATTTCGTCGCAATCGGAGTCTGTCTGGTACCCGAACGGTCAACCGTAGCGGCACCGTATTCGGTCTACCGTCGGACGTTTTTTGGTGTTTTAAAATCACGTTGTCGGGTACTGTTTCCCTCTCTTCCCCGGCTAGCCTACTCTACACGGTCACTTAGCCGTCCCCGCGTTCGAGATCGTTCGATTCCGATCGCGTGGTCGAAAACGGGGCCGGATTCGGATAACCCTAGCCCCGTGTCTATAAATAGACAGCCTCCCCTTCCATTTTTAGCCTCTCCCTAACCCTGCTCGTTATCCGCGCCACCAAACCCTAGCCATAGCCCCCAGCTCCCACCTCTCTCTCCGAGTCGCCGGGCCCGCCGGGCCCGCCGGCGCCCATCTAGGGCCCGCCCAAACCCGGTTCTCCCCGAAGCCGCCGCTCGGCCAGCTCCTGCCCCGAGCTCCTCCCCGCCGAGGTGCCCCGCTGCCTCCTGCCGACCTCCGACCTCGGATCCGCCCAGATCCGGCCGCCCCCGTCGTCGCTGGCCGCCCTAGCCCTCGTCGGAGCTGTACACCGGCCGGAGGTGCTACAAGCAGCAGCGAGCCACCGCCAGCCGCTCCTCCCGAGCCCCCGCGCAGTACGAAGGTGCGTCGCTCCGTCTGCCTGATCGTCTCCATCGCCGGCCAGAACGTAGCCCCTTGCCAGGATCTGGACACCCCAGCCCTCTGGCGGCCTCTCCTCCTTGCTGCGCCTCGGTTCTCGTGGGATTCTAGCCAGGAGCCGCCATGGCCGCTGCCCCTCCTGTTCGTGCGGGAGGACAGAGGCGAGCCGCCCCGTTGATCGGCCTCGCCAGCACCTGGGCCCCGAGCCGGCCCAGCTGGCCAGCTCCTCCCGGCCCAGGCGAGCGCCGCACCGCCCCCAGTCCTGCCTCTCCCCTCCGACCATGCCGCCTCCTTCCCCTCTGTCCTGGGCCACGACCCACCAAGGTGAATCCCCATGCCCCCTATGTTGCACCGCGAGCGGAACTTAATTATCTTGCGCCGCCCTTAGTAGGCCAATAGTGCCCTGTTTCGGCCCGTGTAGTTATTTAGGTTTTTTCGGATTTATTCATTTATTTCAAAAAATGTTATATATTTCAAACGCCCGCAGTTTATTATCCAGGCATCGGATCGCAATGTTTTATATATGAAACTTGTGTAGTTTTCCGCATAGATTAATATTTTACAGCTTGCATGCATGTTTGAAGTAGTTTGACTTGTCGTATGTATAGTTTTGCGTGCTGTCCTAATATGATAAATACCCCGTATTTATTTTCGTGCGTATCCGTATTGCTCAAACCCCGTAGTTTAAATGCTAAAGTTTTTAGGGTCCTTTTTCCATGTATTTTAGAGTGATTTTTTGCATTTTTGCATGTAGGTTCCATTGCTAGTTTGTTATATCGCGTTTAGGACACATTCTCGCATATTCCTGTGGCGATATTTTTATTTTGCAACCCCACATGTTATATATGTTTCCGGGGTAGAAAAATCCATAGAATTTTACTATGCATTTAGTTTTAGCTTTGGAGCAAATTAGTGCGCGTGATATTTTGTCACGTTGCCCTTTTGTTTATTTTGTGGGATTTAATCCGTGCATGATATGAATGAGTTGTCAACCGGAGATATGCTCTTGGATGTATAGTCTAGCCCCTCGTAATTTTGGTTGCAATAGAAATCCATGTTTAGGTGTTGGTTGCTTGTTCTCAACATGCTAGAAAATAGTGTTGTTTTGGAGATGCTGAAATATTTCTAAGTTTCAAATTTGTTATATTTTGTTGCTGCCTTTTCATGAGTTTATCTGGTGATCTATAGCTCTTTTGAGGTTGGTGCAATGGAGTTAGTTGTAGACCTGAAAATTGTCTAGCATGCTCTCAATTTTCATATCATTTGGTGCCGTGTAGCATATAGTTTTGCTGCTGTCAATATGCCTTCAGATCAAAAACTGCAGTGTGTAAAACTGATATTTTCACTAAGTCTGAAACTGTGTCTAAGATGCTATTTTGTGAGTTTTTTTCCTAGTGATCCATGCCTCCATGCTAAATGTTATTAGTAGTATGTTGTAGTGCATCTTGCCCTCTACTGTCCCATTCCTTGTTTGAGAATTTTGGATTTGTGTAGCTAGTTGTTCGAGGGTGTAGAAAATGTTATGTGGCTGATTATGGCAGATCATGACTTTCTTGTATAGCTTGTAGTTGTTGAAGCGTTGCTCCGTTTTGATCGTGTCCTATATGAAACTTTCTTAGAATCTCGTGTAGTTTCATATTATCTTGCTGGTTGTATGTTTTGAAATGTTTGTGATTGTCGTTGCACACATATTGCATTCATGCCATCATATCTTGCGGTGTTCGTGTCTTTTGAACCGTAGCTCCATTGGAGATGTTCTCTATATGTAAATTGATTGGAACGACGCGTAGAATCACGAGAACCTATTAATTTTGCTGTTTAAAAAATATTTAAATGTGTTAATCCAGATCTGGATAGAATTGTAAATTAACGTATGGGGTCAGTTCAGAGATCCTATAAGTCGTTTCCGACCTCATTTAAAATGCCTAGATAGGTAGTTTAGTTACGCTTCACCTCTTGCCATGTTAAACAACATTTAATATTGTCGTGTACCTAATCGAGATAGAACTAAATAGTTCTTATGTGGAGTTTCGTCAATATGCAACTCGTTGCATATTGAACTTCACTTAATGTGTAGTAGTTGATTGTTGTGAATTGACATGCCATGTCTTGCATATATTCAACCGTTCATGCATCATATGTGTTGTGCATCGTGTGGTGTATATCGCGTGTTGATTCTTGTTTCCGGTTTGCTTCGTCTCGATAGAGTTCCGACCGCTTCGGAGTGTGAGGATCCGTTCAACTACGTTAGTTCGTCTACTTCACGGAGTCATTCTTCTTCCAAGCGGGATCTCAGGCAAGATGACCATTTCCCTAGATACCATTACTAACATTGCCATGCTATTTTTATATTTTCTATCGCTATGTCTCGCTGCCTACCACCTGTTAAATATCAGCCTCCGAACATTGCCATAAAACCTTCAACCTGTTCACGACCTAGCAAACCACTGATTGGCTATGTTACCGCTTGCTAAACCATGTGTTAGCGTTGCTAGTTGCAGGTGCAGTTGTTTCCATGTGATAACATGGGTTCCTTGTTATATCACCCTATTAACTGCTATTTAATATAATGCACCTATATACTTGGTAAAAGGTGGAAGGCTTGGCCTTTCTAGCCTGGTGTTTTGTTCCACCTTTGCCCCCTTAGTTTCGGCTACCGGTGTCATGTTCCATAATTGAGCGCTCCTAGCACGATCGGGGTTGTTATGGGGACCCCCTTGATAATTCGTCTTAGATTAAAACTGGTCTGGCAAGGCCCAACTTTGGTACTACATTTGCCTAATAACTTAATAAAAATGCATAGGGACCCGCCGGCACACGCGAAGTAATTAATCAACCCACGGGCTAGTGCTCCGCATGAGTGTTGGTCCCACCTGAGCGATGTTCGGCGCCCCCTGGTCACCTAGGGTTTAGCCAACCCGACATCTAGCTAATCCGTCGTGTCCTGAAAACGAGATATGCGGCTCCTATCGGGTTCGTCGACACGACGGGCAGCCTTACTGGATTAGTTTTACCTTTTACGAAATATCTTGTGCATCGGGATTCCGGTGAAACTTTGGGTAATCTCAGAGTTGAGGTTTTCCACTAAGGAGTCCGACGAGATTGCGAGCTTCGTGATCGAGGATTTCTATGCGGCTTGTGGTAATTTGTGATGGACTAGTTGGAGCACCCCTGCAGGGTTAAATCTTTTCGGAAAGCCGTGCCCGCGGTTATGTGGCAACGTGGAAACTTTGTTTAACACTGGTTCTAGACAACTTGAAGTTAACTTAATTAAAATATGCCAACTGAGTGAGTAACCGTGACTGTCTCTTTCATGAGCTCCTTCTCCGATCGAGGACACGGTGGGGTTATGTTTGACGTAAGTAGGTGTTCAGGATCATTCGTTTGATCATCAGTAGTTCATGTCCGTTATGCGTAGATCATCCCCCTCTTATTCTTGTACTCGTAAGTTAGCCACCTCATATAATGCTTAGTCCCTTGCTTCAACTTCACCACTTAACCATACCTCACCTACTAAGCTTTGCTAGTCTTGATACCTTTGGAAATGAGATTGCCAAGTCCCCTGTGTCTCACAGATTACTATAACACCAGTTGCAGGTACCGGTAAAGGTTACTTGACGCGAGTGTGTCGATTGTCCATTTGGAGTTGATTCTTCTTCTTCTTCATCATCGATCTAGGATGGGTTCTAGGCCGATAGCCTGGGATAGCAAGGATGGACGTCGTTCTCTTTTCTCGTTTGTTTTCGTTCGTAGTCGGACCCTGCTCTTCTTCGTGATGTTTTATGTATTGTACTGATGACACTCTGATGTAGCTTGTGGCGAGTGTAAACCAATTCCATATATCTCATCTTTTCAGTACATGTACCTATAACGATATCCATTCTTGCAAAACGACGAGATGCGCTTCTATCCCTGACGAGGCCCTCGTGCCAAATTAAGGATAGGGTCGCATCTTGGGCGTTACACGGGGGCACTCCCGACCGCTTGCCGGCCGGAGTAGCTCACCGGAGCAGCGCCCCCCTCGCCGACCGAGCCCTGCCCGACCTCCTTGGTTTCCCGTGTCGGGAGGAGGAAGAAGGTAAGGAGGGAGGAGAGAGACAGGGGGGAGAAGGCCAACGCGGGCCCACGCCTCAGTGACCCTGAGGCCGGCCCCGCCTTGCCACGTCGGTTTAAGTGGAAACGCCTCGGGAGCGTTTACGCTTTCCTCAAGGGAAAGCGTATTCTCCCCGAGTGCGCGACCAAATCAGGTGCCAGGGACCCGAATGTAAATACTTTATTGCAGAATAGCCCCTAGCAGCAAAACCTTCATATCTTTTTACCTGTAGCTCCGATTCCAGTGATTCCAAAGCCCACGTCTTCGTCTCATCGAGCCCGTCATGATGGTATAATTTTCACTACGTGTCCACATAGTGGAAATGACCATGTTGCCCTTGTTGTATACAGCCCTCCTCCGGGAGAGAACTGTTTCCGGCAATCCCTTCCGCGAGCTTCGCGCCCTTTTTCCCGACGGTTTCATCATCCCAGGCAAGCCACAACCTTCATTTGCTTCTTTGCATTGCAATATCATAGTCTAATTAACTACTTTAATAATGAATATATCTATTTATAGTCTGGAATGTGAGCATGCACTGTCTAAATAGATGACTGTTGTGTTGAGCACAAGACCGTTAGTAACTAATACTTTCACCCACTAATTTACACTATACTATTGAGATTACTGTCTATGGTTACTTTGTGAACATGGATCAACAGTAGTGGCTTGAGCTTATTAATTATCGGATTGCTATGACATCAGAGTGTCAGCTATGACAGACATATTATTCAGAGATAAGATAATCTAGTTGGTTGATCAGAGTCACCTGTCTGGGCTCATCAGTGCAACCAAATTTGCCGATATGGGACGACCTTCACTTGAGCTGACCGGGTGCTCTTTCACCGGTACTTCCAAAGAGGGAGGGTTATGCACGCGTGCTACCTTGGCCCCGGTGGGCGGTGATAACCCTGTGAGCCAATTGAGTTGTTTGTGCTGGCGTCCCTGGATGGGACCGTTTAGTTTGGCCACGACGGTGGCATGTGTCATGAGGACACAGGGCCACCCAGGGCAGGACTCCGAGGGAGGACGAATGCCGGTGGTACGATGAAAGAATCAAGGGTCAGGCAAGTTTCGTTGGAGCAACACTGGTCCACCCGAATGGGATCACGAGGTCAGTGCTCCATAGTGTGGGTAAAGTGTGCAACCTCTGCAGAGTGTCAAACCTATTCGAATAGCTGAGTCCATGGTATTGGACAGCCCGACCAGACCTCAGTAGATGGTCAACCATGTTGATGTTAGTAATGATGGAAGAACATCGTTTTAGTATGTTACAGTTGGGCATCGTGCCGGTGTAACAGTTGGGCATCGTGCTGGTGATAAGTCTTGGTATCCGTCTTGAGGATACTCGCTAAAGGTTCTTGGTAAGAACACAAGAGTTGGTATTCTCCAGTACGGTGAGAGTAGCCTGGTATAGTTAGTTTGCTACCACTCCTTTAGTAATAACAACCATTTACTTAATCTTGATTGCTATGATGTTTTCTTGCCTTAATGCTGATGTTTGTTGTGAGCTTGCGAGTACATTCAAAGTACTCACCTAGCTTGTCATGCCAGTTTGCAGGTCATGCCTTGATTGTTTGATTGCCGAGGATTCCGAGTTGCGAGCTAGGATGCGTGTTCCAGCCAGAGTCCCTACGGAGTGGAGTTCATCACATTGGTAGCTGTTCCGCTGCTAGCGTAGGATTTATCATAGGCATGCGTAGTATCGCCAAGGCGATGAAATTCATGTATCCTTGTAATCTTTTCCATAGTAATAAAGAGCTGATTTGTTCTGTGCCAACGATTACATATTCCAGAAGACTGGTCCTTGGGATGGAATACGGGGTGTTCCGGTTTCCTCTGAGCCGGGGTGCCACACCGCATCACTAACGTCGAGTATGTCCATTGCAAGCTCATAACTCTCAACCCACGCTCCTTGCTCAAGGTCAGTCGTGTAGTTGGGAAGTTTGCACGGACCTTTAAAGTCCTTGGGCATACGCTCATTGCGGAGCGCTCGTGATGAACAGGGAATCCCTGTGCTCCTATCTCCAGACTCGCCGTGCATCGGAGCGGGATGGTGCTACTGCGACAACAGACCTTCCCTGGCAACGGCGCCAGGAATCCTGCTGCTATGGGCTACGCCTATAGGGACTTCCTTGGCAAATATGCAAAGGATTTCCCCGCGGCTTTGGAGCCTTGGGTTGGTATTCCCTTGAAGAGGAAAGGGTGATGTAGCACAGCAGCGGTAAGTATTTCCCTCAGTTTGAGAACCAAGGTATTGATCCAGTGGGAGGATCGCGTCAAGTCACAAGTACCTGCACAAACACAAAGAGCTTGCACCCAACGCTATGAAGGGGTTGTCAATCCCTTATAGATCGTTTGCCAAGTGAGAACTGAAAGCAAAAAGTAAACAAAGCAAAGTAAAAGTGAAAGTGGAGACGATAGTTGTGAATAGACCCGGGGGCCGTAGTGTTCACTAGTGGCTTCTCTAATGAAAGCAAGTAGATGATGGGTGAACGAATTACTGTCGAGAAATTGATAGAACTGCGCAAGTCGTGATATTATCTATGGCAATGATTATATCTATAGGCATCACGTCCAAAACAAGTAGACCGATACTTTCTGCATCTACTACTATTACTCCACACGTCGACCGCTATCCAGCATGCATCTAGTGAATTAAGTTCAAAGGAACAGAGTAACGCCTTAAGCAAGATGACATGATGTAGATGAACAATCTCAAATTTATGATGAAAGCCCATCTTGTTACCCTTGATGGCAACAACACGATCGTGCCTTGCTGCCGGTTCTGTCACTCGGAAAGGTCACCGCATGGTTCTTACCCAAAACCAAGCACTTCTCCCATTGCAAGAATCATAGATCTAGTTGGCCAAACAAAACCCAAGACTCGGAGAGACTTACAAGGATATCAAATCATGCATATAAGAAATCAGCAAAGACTCAAATACAATTCATAGATAATCTGATCACAAATCCACAATTCATCGGATCTTGACAAACACACCGCCAAAGAGGATTACATCGGATAGATCTCCATGAAGATCATGGAGAACTTTGTATTGAAGATTCAAGAGAGAGAAGAAGCCATCTAGCTACTAGCTACGGACCCGTAGGTCTGAAGTGGACTACTCACGAGTCATTGGAGAGGCGATGATGTTGATGTAGAAGCCCTCCAACTCCAAAGTCCCCTCCGGCAGGGCACCGGGAAGGGTCTCCAGATGAGATCTCGCGGAAACGGAAGCTTGCGGCGATGGAAAAGTGTTTTTGTGGATGCCCTGATTTTTTCTGCGATTTTAGGGAATTTATAGGCCAAAGAGCTAGGGCAGGGGAGCGCCAGGGAGGCCACAAGCCTGGTTGCCGCGGCCCCCTGGCCGCGGCAACATGGCTTGTGGGCTCCCTGTGGGCCCCCTGCCTTGGCCCTCAAGTCCCCCGATCTTCTTCTTTTCTGGAAAAAAATATTTCGGGGATTTTATTCCGTTTGGACTCCGTTCCAAAATCAGATCTGAAAAGAGTCAAAAACACAGAAAAAACAGGAACTCGCACTTGGCACTGAATTAATAAGTTAGTCCCCAAAAAGATATAAAAGGTATATAAAACATCCAAAGTTGACAAGATAACAACGTGAAACCATCAAAAATTATAGATACGTTTGAGACGTATCAATCATCCCCAAGCTTAACTCCTCCTCGTCCTCGAGTAGGGAAGGGATAAAGAATGAATTTTTGATGCTTTCATGCTACCTAGCATAGTTGTCCTTTGTAACTCCTCTTATGTGACGTGAATGTTAGATCCATTAGATTCAAAACAATAGTTTGCTATTGATGTGGAGACAATAATACTTCAAGCAAACTAGCAAGATAATCTTGAACTTTCAAAATACTAGGCCAAAAGAAAGTTATCCCTACAAAATCATATAGCCTGGCTTTGCTCTATCATCCTTGCACAACGAATTTAAATCATGCACAACCTCGGTATTAGCCAAGTAATTGTTTTCACACCTTTACTTTCTCAAACCTTTTGAACTCTCACACAATACATGAGCGTGAGCCATGGTTTTAGCAGTATAAGTGGAATGGAGTGTGGTGGAGGATGCAAGGTAAACAAGGAGAAGATGGTCACATTGACTAGGCATATCAACGAGCTATGGAGATGCTCATCAGATATCAACGTGAATGAGTAGGGATTGCCATACAATTGATGCACTAGAGCTAAGAGTATGTGAAAGCTCTTAAAGAAAACTAGTGGGTGTGCATCCAACTTGCTTGCCCACGAAGACCTAAGGCAATTTTGAGGAAGCCTATCATTGGAATATACAAGCCAAGTTATATAATAAAAATTTCCCACTAGCTATATGGTGCTGACAAAACGAGAAACTCTCAATCATGAAGATCATGGTGGTTAATAAGCACAAGTGTGGAAAGGTAGTAGCATTGTCCCTTCTCTCTTTTTCTCTCATTTTTTTGGTGGGCTCTTTGGCCTATTTTTTTTGGTGGGCATATTTGGCCTCTTTTATTTCCTCACATGGGACAATGCTCCATCAATAATGATCATCACACTTACAACTCAAAACTTAGAGCAATGATGACTCTATATGGAATGCCTTCGGTAGTGTACCGTGACAATGATCTAGCATGGAAAAACATCAATGGAAACATCATGCTAGCTATATTATGATCATGCAATGGCAATGTAGAAGTGGTGGCACATGTCATGGTGGTAGTTGTATGACAATATATCTCGGAATAGCTTTGAAAAAGCCATAGTAGGTAGGTACGGTGGCTGTTTTGAGGGAGGCTATATGGTGGGTTTTGTGCACCGACGAAAGTTGCACGGCACTAAAGAAGATAGTGATGGTGGAAGGTGAAACTGCATCTAAACCATGGACTCAACATTAGTCATGAATAACTCATATACTTGTTGCAAAAGTTTTAGTAGTATTCGAAACAAAGCATTCAACGCATACTCCTAGGGGAAGGGTTGGTAGGTATAAACCATCACGCGATCCCGACCGCCACACAAAGGATGACAATCAATAGACTAATCATGCTCAGACTTCATCACATAGAGGTTCACCATACGTGCATGCTACGGGAATCACTAAATTCAACACAAGTATTTCTAGATCCACAACACCTTACTAGTATAACTTCAATATTACCACAACCACAACTCAAAACTAATTGAGATGAATCAAACTTCTCCAACTACTCAATGCACATGAAGGTGGAAGTTTTCATATCCCTTTGGATAACTACCACTTTTGAGACTACTTTCATAGCATAGATCAACTACCAAGCCATGCGCTTCAGTGCTATAAAAGATAGAAGTGAAGCACATAGAGCAAAATCAACTATCTCAAAAGATATAAGTGAAGCACATGTGAGCTGAATTGTCTAACCAAAGGATATAAGTCAAGCTCGACAAAATCATGGTGAGTGCATGTCTCTCTCTCTAGGTGTGCAGCAAGGAAGATTGTGACACAACAAAAATAAAAGACTCCTACGATACAAGACGCTCCAAGCAAAACACATAACATGTGGTGAATAAAAATATAGCCCCAAGTAACGTTACCGATGGATTGAAGACGAAAGAGGGGATGCCTTCCCGGGGCATCCCTAAGCTTAGGCTCTTACGGCATCCTTGAATCAACTTGGGGTGCCTTGGGCATCCCCAAGCTTGAGCTCTTGCCACACTTTATCTTTTTTTTCCATAAGAACTTCACCCAAAACTTGAAAACTTCACAACACGAAACTTAAACAGAAACTCGTGATAACATTAGTATAAGAAAGCAAACCACCACTTCCTTAGGTACTGTAGCAAACTTAAATTCTACTTATGTTGATGTTGGGTTACTGTATTTTCAATCTTCCATGGCTAATACCCCCCGATACTATCCATAGTTTCATCAAAATAAGCAACCAACTCAACAAAAACAGAATCTGTTAACAGCAGACCAGTTTGTAGCAATCTGTATACTTCATATACTTCTGTTGCTTCAAAAATTCTGAAAAGTTATGACAGTCTGAATAATTTGCGTAGAAATAAGCAGCAAAAAGAATCAACTCAAAATCTCTTACATAAAAAAATGAAAATTCTTTTCGTGAGCAGAAAGTTTCTTTCTTTTCCAGCATGACCAAACGATCATCCTCAAGACTAATCATAACGGTTTTACTTGGCACAAACGCAAAAAGAAACACAAAAAACACAATCATAACAGAATTATGAAAGTGTGGAAAAGACAAAACAGAAAGAAAAAGGATAGATTCGTTGGGTTGCGTCCCAACAAGCGCTATTGTTTAACGCCCTTAGCTAGGCATTGATAATTCAATGATGTTCACACAAAAGATAGCAATCGGACACGAAGAGAGCATCATGAAACATGTGACAAACATATCTAAGTCTAACATACTTCCTATGCATAGGCATTTTATAGGAAAACAAATTATCAAGACAAGCAATAACTGCCATATGCAAGGAAGAAGAAAGAGACAAGAGCAATCTCAACATTACGAGAGGTGATTTAGTGGTATGAAAGTTTCTACCACCATATTTTCCTCTCTCATAATAATTACATGTGGGATCATATTCGAATTCAACAATGTAACTATCACATAGGATATTCTTTTCATGATCCACATGCATGCAAAGTTGATGCTCTTCAAAAATAGTGAGATTATCATCAACTAATGTCATGGCGTCTCCAAACCCACTTCCAATAATATTGCAAACATCATATTCATCAAGAGGCTTGAACACATTTTCAAGATCATAAGAAAAATCATCACCCCATTCATGATCATTGCAACAAGTAGATGACATAGCAAAACTAGCATCCCCAAGCTTAGGGTTTTGCATATTTTTAGCACGATTGTCACTAGTAGAATTTATAGTGAAACCATTGCAATCATGCTTTTCATCCAAGGAGCCCTCGTGAATCACTTCAAAAATTTCTTCCTCACAATTTTCAGATTCACGCATCTCAAGCAAAACTCCATAAATATAGTCAAGTGCACTCAACTCACTAGCAATTGGATCAACATAATTGGATCTCTTAAAGAGATTAGCAAGTGGATGAGGATCCATATCACTAGATTTTCAGCAAGCGAAGATGCAAGCATGTTGAAGGCACATGGCACACAAGCGAACAGAAAGCAACCGAGAGAAAAGGGCAAACGGAAAAGGCAAACAAAAAAGGCAAAGGAGAAAGGAAAAAAGGCAAATGTGAAGTGGGGGAGAGGAAAACGAGAGGCAACTGGCAAAAAGGTAAATGCAAGATATGAGTTTCTGACACCTACTTGGATGGATCTTGACTTGATCTCTCCTCCCTGACAAGGGCGCCAGAAATAGGCGTGTTGACGGGAGATTATTCTTGTCTTGATACTCCTCGACAAGCGATCCTCCCCGGCAACGGCGCCAGAAATCCTTCTGCTACTGCGACAACAGACCTTCCCTGGCAACGACGCCAGGAATCCTGCTGCTACGGGCTACGCCTATAGGGACTTCCTTGGCAAATATGCAAAGGATTTCCCCGCGGCCTTGGAGCCTTGCGTTGGTGTTCCCTTGAAGAGGAAAGGGTGATGTAGCACATCGGCGGTAAGTATTTCCCTCAGTTTGAGAACCAAGGTATTGATCCAGTGGGAGGATCGCGTCAAGTCACAAGTACCTGCACAAACACAAAGAGCTTGCACCCAACGCTATGAAGGGGTTGTCAATCCCTTATAGATTGTTTGCAAAGTGAGAACTGAAAGCAAAAAGTAAACAAAGCAAAGTAAAAGTGAAAGTGGAGACGATAGTTGTGAATAGACACGGGGGCCGTAGTGTTCACTAGTGGCTTCTCTCATGAAAGCAAGTTGACGGTGGGTGAACAAATTACTGTCGAGCAATTGATAGAACCGCGCAAAGTCGTGACGTTATCTATGGCAATGATTATATCTATAGGCATCACGTCCAAAACAAGTAGACCGATACTTTCTGCATCTACTACTATTACTCCACACGTCGACCGCTATCCAGCATGCATCTAGTGTATTAAGTTCAAAGGAACATAGTAACGCCATAAGCAAGATGACATGATGTAGATGAACAATTTCAAATTTATGATGAAATCCCATCTTGTTACCCTTGATGGCAACAACATGATGCGTGCCTTGCTGCCCGTTCTGTCACTGGGAATGGTCACCGCACGGTATGAACCCAAAACCAAGCACTTCTCCCATTGCAAGAATCATAGATCTAGTTGGCCAAACAAAACCCAAGACTCGGAGAGACTTACAAGGATATCAAATCATGCATATAAGAAATCAGCAGAGACTCAAATACAATTCATAGATAATCTGATCACAAATCCACAATTCATCGGATCTCGACAAACACACTGCCAAAGAGGATTACATCGGATAGATCTCCATGAAGATCATGGAGAACTTTGTATTGAAGATTCAAGAGAGAGAAGAAGCCATCTAGCTACTAGCTACGGACCCGTAGGTCTGAAGTGGACTACTCACGAGTCATTCGAGAGGCGATGATGTTGATGTAGAAGCCCTCCAACTCCAAAGTCCCCTCCGGCAGGGCACCGGGAAGGGTCTCCAGATGAGATCTCGCGGAAACGGAAGCTTGCGGCGGTGGAGAAGTGTTTTCGTGGATGCCCTAATTTTTTCTGTGATTTTAGGGAATTTATAGGCCAAAGAGCTAGGGCAGGGGAGCGCCAGGGAGGCCACAAGCCTGGTTGCCGCGGGCCCCCCTGGCCGCGGCAACAGGGCTTGTGGGCTCCCTGTGGGCCCCCTGCCTTGGCCCTCAAGTCCCCCGATCTTCTTCTGTTCTGGAAATATTTATTTCGGGGATTTTATTCCGTTTGGACTCCGTTCCAAAATCAGATCTGAAAAGAGTCAAAAACACAGAAAAAACAGGAAGTGGCACTTGGCACTGAATTAATAAGTTAGTCCCAAAAAAGATATAAAAGGTATATAAAACATCCAAAGTTGACAAGATAAAAGCGTGAAACCATCAAAAATTATAGATACGTTTGAGACGTATCACGTGGCACATAATCCTGATAACCTTGACCCATCGCTGTGGCCACCTTAGCCAGATGGGCGGCTCGCGCTGCGTCCAGAAGGTCTTGGTCGTGCGTGGCTGGTAACTCAGGCGGGTTGATCTGCGGGTGTCGACGCTGCTCACTACTGGACACCGCGGGCGAGTCAACACGATGACTCCTAGTATGACTTGCGTGAGGCGTAGAGTGCAGTCGATCACGACTATACGAGTATTGTGCCTATTGGACCACTGCAGTTTTCAACATCTCGATGGCATTCCTCGCTTCCACCTCAGCTATGGAGTTTCCATGGATGGGAAGAGACTCTAAGTTGTGGGTCGCGGCCAGCACGTTGTCGACGGGGTTAGAAAAGGGACCCTGCGGCGTCTAGAAGCGTGGCGGCTATGCCGGCGTCGACTGTGGATTAGGCGGCGGCTCAGCTGGTTCAACCTGCTGAGTGACTCGCCATGGCGGATTAGGTTCCACCCCAGGGGTATGTGGGTTGTCGAAGAGTCGGGTAGGGTTTAGATCGGCTAGTAGACGATTACGATGTCTCCTCTGGTGGACCACATCCGAAGTGCGCTGTTGGCGTTCAAGCCGCCATCCTTAAACCCTTAGTCGTGCTATCTCCGCGGCAATCTGGGCCTGTTGGCTCGCCATCCGGGTGACCTCGACTTCGATCTCGCACTAGATCTTGGTCATCTCCTCCCTCAGATTTGCCAGCTCTGCGTTAGCCTCTTCTTGGTTATCCGCGGTCACGGCGGTCGCCGTGAGTTTAGACATCTCCGCCACTAGATCCGCCATGGCCTGAGCCAGAGTCTTTCCCGACCAGCTGGCTCTGTTGTTATCCACCGCGGTCGGCCGAGACACCGTTGCACCTTCCATGTAGATGGCGACCTGACGATGAGGTTCTTAGGAATCGTCAGGAGCCGCCGGTTTGGGAAGAGCCCCAAGCCACCCTTCATGGAGGGGATAGACTGAATCCGTATCGCCCATGGATGACTCGTCGTCCGAGTTGACAGGGGTGTTCTCCTTAATCACCGGCTCATCCGGTAGGTCGACCCCCTGCGTGAAACCAACAAAAACATGGCGGGGCCTGACCTGACGTTTGGTGGGTTGGGCGAACCGAGCCGGTTCGACGATGTCGCTGCAGATGTCCGACTCAGGCACGGGAGCCCCAAACTTTCCAATGAAGACATGGATCTTGAGAAGGGGACCTGATAACCAGATTCGATTGAATTGGCGTTAGGCCCCCGATGAGAGTTGTCGATGTAGTAATTCTCGTGGTGGCTCTTAGTCATGAGGCCGACCGCATAGCTCCCAAACCCGGGAAGGGATCCCTTTGAGAACTCAACTCCATCGTGCGGCGGCCCCATGGTGGGCGCCAACTGTCGTGGTTTTTTCACAACAGATGTCCTCGTGAAAGGACTTAGAGATGGAGCCATCGCACCTTGGTGGCGACTCAAAGGGGTTAAGCGAAAGCGAGACTCGGGTTTACCCAGGTTCGGCCCCTCCGATGGAGGTAAAGACCTATGTCTTGCTTTGTGTATATTGATGGTGGAATCGATTACAAGGGTGTGTAACTCGCCTAAACTAGCTCTCGATGGATTGTAACTGGATCTTTCTACCCTAGAGACTTGCCTTTATATACAGGTCGAGGCCCTAGGTTTACAAGAGTCCAGACCACATCATAAGCCGTGGCCTAACATATCTCTGAGCCATCGTGTCTCTCAAGCAAGGAAACTACCCGACGAGTCTTCCTCTTCTTGGGCCTTGAGTCGCCATCTGGGCTCTTGGGCTCGACCGGCTCTCTGCTGGAGATCACCTCACGCCTTCCGCATCCTCGATCTAAGCCTATCTTTGAATCATGAATGTTGAGTCGCCATGAACCTGACCCGGCCCAACAGGGTGGGTCATACATCGGGTAATATCCCCAACACCATGAAAGACTGTTGTCGATGGCATTAGGTCGTCCTCACAAAAGTTCATCCGCGGGAATGTGTCATAGTAGAAGATATTAATGCTGCTTACCCCATCCATGAGAACTTTTGTGATGGTGTATCCTCCAACCTGAGGCGTCACCACCAGAGGCTAGTCGTCGGGGTTATCAACCCGAGGCGGGTGATTGTCCCTACTCCAAGTGATTAGCTATTCTGACCAATTGAGATATCTAGGAACCGTCGGCTCAGCCATATTGATGGATCTGTGCTTGAGTTTTTTTATCCTGCGTGCAAGTGCTGGTGGTGAAAACATGGTACTGACCGCTGTTTAGCTGCTTGGGGTTGCTCTGAAACCAGCCCTGGTTATTATACTGCTGGATATTCTGGCTAGACTGCTGTCCATTTCGAGTGCCGGAGCCGCCCTGACCCTGAAAACTGGATCCGGGGAAGCCGCCGGATGAACCCCCATGTGACCCGCCAGGACCATGCTGGCCGGATGTCCGCCACCACTGCCTCCTTGATGATCCCTCGAAGCCTGGATGCAGAACTCTTGCATAACATAGCAATCCTCCCATCAATGAGTAGACAGAGCATCTGGTGTACTGTGCAAAGGACAAGGTGCTTTGAGCATCTCCTCGTAGTTGCGCGTTTTTCTCCCACTGTAAGGTTGGGTGTTCTGGCGTTGGTTCCTCAAACCTGTATTGGTGTTGGCCACCAGGTTTGACCCGCCATCGTGCTGCCTTCACTTTCCTTGTCCTCCCGGGTTACCATTGTGTCCAGGATTCTGATAGTGACCCTTGGCACCGTCACCTTTCTTGCTCTTGTCGGCTTTGTCCTCGTCTGAGCCGGCATCCTTCGTTCCATCTGACTCGGCATATCTGGTGAGAGTATCCATTAACTCGCCGATGTCCTGTACCTTTTGCTTCAATCGACCAAGCTTAAAAACGAGGGGCTGAAAACGACAATTCTTCTCCAGGATCAGGACGGCCTGAGCGGTTGTGATTCCATCTGATGAATGAATGATTTCCGCAACCCGGCGTGTCGAGTGGTGAGCCGACTCGTCGTTGCGCTGAATGCAGTGTTGTAGATCCATAATCGTCACCAGGCGCTTGCATGTTCCTCGGAAATTTTTGGTAAACCGCTCCTTCAACTGTGCCCAGGT
This sequence comes from Hordeum vulgare subsp. vulgare, assembly GCF_904849725.1. NCBI lineage: Eukaryota > Viridiplantae > Streptophyta > Magnoliopsida > Poales > Poaceae > Hordeum > Hordeum vulgare. Next base: position 519,647,864 of record NC_058521.1, read on the forward strand.
GTTGATGGAGTTGCGTGGTAAGTTTTTCAACCATGTTCGAGCCGGCCCTTTGAGCATCATCATAAGGTACTTGGCACACACCGCGTCACTAGCGTAAAGCATGTCCATAGCAAGCTCATAATTCTCAATCCATTCCGTCGGATCAAGATATGTTGTATAGTTAGGGACCTTGCGAGGCTCTTTGAAATCCTTTGGCATGTGCTCATTGCAGAGGGCCAAAGACAAGCAAGGGATCTGAACGGTCCTACCACTTGACTCGCCATGCCCGGGCGTTGGCTGAGGGTAAGTCGGAACCACCTCAGCCGCCAATGCCGCTCCTATTTTTGCTTCGGCTTGGCGGGCGGATCGCTCTACATCCACAAGTGCTTGGGCATTTGATAACGAAGGTAAGGTTGGGATGACCTGAGGTTGCTGCCAACTGTTGGCAACCGCTCCTGGAAATTGCTGGAGACTCCTCATGGCGGCTCTTGGTGCGGCTGATATATGGTGCGGAGTGCACCCGATCACGGTTGTAAGAAAACTGTGCGTGTTGTACCGATGTGGTCTTTAACATCTCAATGGCGTTTCTGGCCTAGATCTCAACCGGTGTGTTCCTGTGGATGGGATGCACCTCCAAGTTGCGTGTTGCAGCTAACATGTTATCAACAAGGTTGGAGAAGTGACCATGCGGTGTCTGGAAACGCTGAGTCGGCGACCTCATTGGTGGAGGCTAAGACGACTCAATCTGTCGATGTGTAGGACGAGGGGGGTCCCGCTCCACCCCCGGTGTGTGTGGGCTGGTGAATAAGCGAGAGGGAACAAGGACTATCAGAAGCCGTGTCTGATGTCTCCTTTGGTGCGCTGCGTCAGAGTCGTTCCGACGGACCTCCAATTGCCAAGCCTCGGCCCTCAGGCATTCCAACTCATTATTGATTCGGCCCTACAGTTGTGTCATCTGGGCGTTCTCGACGTCGATCTCTCACTGCACTTTAGCCACCTCCTCATGAAGCATTGTTAGCTCCGTGTTGATCTCCTCCTTTTTTGGCAGTAACTCGGGCCGACACGAGTTTTGTCATCTCCCCCATCAAATCCATCATGGCTTGAGCTGGTGTCTTGCCAGACCCACTAGCTCCGTTGGCGACGGCTGTTCCTCGGGGAAGCCCCAAAGCCTCCCATCATAGAGGGGCAAATCGACTTTGCGTCTCCCATGGATGACTCGCCATCTGAGTTAACACGGGTATCTCCACCGATTGCCGGCTCATCTGGGAGGTTGATCCCTTGCGTGAAGCCGATGAAGACGTGACGCCGCCTGGCTTGACGCTGGGCGGGTTGGGCGAGCAGAGTTGGCTCGACGATGTTGGTGCAGATGTCCAGCTCGGTAATAGACGCGTCGATTTTGCTGATGAAGACATGTATCTTGCCGAAGGGGGCCCGATATCCAGACTCAATTGAATCAGCCTGGGGACCCCAGCTCGAATTGTCGATTTAGCGCTTTCCACGGCGGCTTTTGGTCATCAGACCAACCGCATAGCTTCCGAACCCTCGAAGGGTTCCCTTTGAGAACTCAACTCCAACGTGCGATGGCCCCACGGTGGGCGCCAACTGTCGTGGTTTTGTAACGACAGATGTCCTTGTGAGAGAACTTAAGCGTGAGGCCATGGCGGCTATGTGGCAACCCAAAGGGGTTGATCGGGAACATTAGACGAGTTTATCCAGGTTCGGCCCCTCCTGTGGAGGTAAAAGCCTATGTCGTGCTTTGTGTATATTAATGGTAGAATCGATTACAAGGGAGCGAATTCGCTTGACCTAGCTTTCGATGGATTGCAACTTAAGTTGATTGGCCTTAGGGACTCGCCTTTATATACAGGTCGAGACCCTATACTTACAAGAATCCAGGTCACGTTATGATCCGTGACCTGATATGTCTCTAACTCGCCTTGCTCTTCAAGCAAGGAAACTCCTGGCGACCTTCTTCCTTTTGGGCCTTAAATCGCCATCTTCATGTCCTGGGCCACCAAGAGGCTCATCTTCCGTGACCCGCCTTGTGCCTCCAGTCTTGCATGTCACGGGCCGCCCTGACTATGAATGTTGAGTCGCCATAATAGTAGCCCGACCCAATAGGGCGGGTTATACCGCGGGGTTACATCCCCAACAGGCGGGATGACCCTCGTGCCGAGATTCAAGGTTAAAATCTATTCCAGATTCAAGGATAAAATCTCCAACAGGGGGAACTCCATACCCGGATCTTGGTCAAGGCCAAATCAAGGTTAAATTCTATTCCAGATTCGAAGTCTAGAATGGGGTTCGAAGTTAAAGCTTCGGATTTTTTGAGGTTTTCGGACACAACCGTAACCTCGGTAAGGATCAGATCGTCCTAGGTGTTGGCAATGCATTCCAACTCGTCGAACTTAAATTCCTCACCCGGGGTGAGCCCGTCGATCTGATGATGAGCCGCCTTGAAGTGCGAGGTGCTGCTGAAAGCAGAGGATTTGGCGGTGACGAAGATATCTCCGGACTTAACGCTATCGCTGGTGACCAAGCGAGCCATCAAACCTTTTTGCGATCTCACAGCGGAGCTCTCAATGAAAGCACCAATGTCGGTGTCAAAACCGGTCGATCTCGAGTAGGGGTCCGAACTGTGGATCTAAGGTTGATGCGTAACAAGAGAGGATGAAGACAATGTTTTGCCCAGGTTCGAGCCGTCTTGATGGAGGTAAAACCTTGTGTCATGCTATTGTTGTTATTGATAGAGTATTACAGAGTTGATCTATCACGAGATTGATGTTGTAGCCTAAACCCTAATCGTAATGAGCTTGATGTGTCCTAGGATCTACGACCCCTGGCTTATATAGATGCGAGAGGAGTCAGGATTTACACAAAGTCGGTTACAACAGAGAATGAATATGCTGATTACTACATCTTCTTGGATTACATGCCAAGTCTTCAGAAAAGTCCATCTCAAATCCAACACTACCACCAACGGTCAAAGATGCGAGAGAGTCCGACCCATAAGGATAAATAGAGGTCCAAGGACCCTTTAATTCCAGACTCCCTTATGGCTTAAGATGATTTAATGCACTGTGAAATCTAAACAATGGATGAAAAGGAGATTAACAAAGCGAAAAACAATGAGATAAGGGAAACTCCAACGAGGCGACCCAACGTACATAGATTTTGTCCGTTTTTTGTCCATTTAGGTCGCCTGTCCACTTTGTTGGAAATATGCCCTAGATGCAATAATAAATTAGTTGTTATTATATTTCTTTGTTCATGATAATCGTTTATTATCCATGCTATAATTGTATTGATTGGAAACACAGTGCATGTGTGGATACATAGACAAAACAATGTCCCTAGTAAGCCTCTAGTTGACTAGCTCGTTGATTGAAGATGGTCAAGGTTTCCTGACCATAGGCAAGTGTTGTCACTTGATAACGGGATCACATCATTAGGAGAATCATGTGATGGACTAGACCCAAACTAATAGACGTAGCATGTTGATCGTGTCATTTTGTTACTACTGTTTTCTGCGTGTCAAGTATTTGTTCCTATGACCATGAGATCATATAACTCACTGACACCGGAGGAATGCTTTGCGTGTATCAAACGTCGCAACGTAACTGGGTGACTATAAAGATGCTCTACAGGTATCTCCGAAGGTGTTCGTTGAGTTAGTATGGATCAAGACTGGGATTTGTCACTCCGTATGACGGAGAGGTATCTTGGGGCCCACTGGTAATACAACATCACACACAAGCCTTGCAAGCAATGTGACTTAGTGTAAGTTGCGTGATCTTGTATTACGGAACGAGTAAATAGACTTGCCGGTAAACGAGATTGAAATAGGTATGCGGATACTGACGATCGAATCTCGGGCAAGTAACATACCGAAGGACAAAGGGAATGACATATGGGATTATATGAATCCTGGGCACTGAGGTTCAAACGATAAGATCTTCGTAGAATATGTAGGATCCAATATGGGCATCCAGGTCCCGCTATTGGATATTGACCGAGGAGTCTCTCGGGTCATGTCTACATAGTTCTCGAACCCGCAGGGTCTGCACACTTAAGGTTCGACGTTGTTTTATGCGTATTTGAGTTATATGGTTGGTTACGAATGTTGTTCGGAGTCCCGGATGAGATCACGGACGTCACGAGGGTTTCTGGAATGGTCCCGAAACAAAGATTGATATATAGGATGACCTCATTTGGTTACCAGAAAGTTTTTGTGCATTACCGGAAAAGTTTCGGGCTCATCGGTAGTGTACTGGGAGTGCCGGGAGGGGTGCCGGGGACCATCAGGAGGGGTGTCACGCCCCAAGGGGTCTAATGGGCTATGGGAAGAGATAAACCAGCCCCTAGTGGGCTGGAATAAGTTCCCACTAAGGCCCATAAGGCTTGAGAAGGAAAAACACAAGGTGGAAAGAGTTTCCAAGTGGGAAGGTGGAATCCTACTCCAAGTAGGATTGGAGTAGGACTCCTCCACCTCCAATTTCGGCCAAACCTTTAGGTTTTGAGGCTGCCTCCTCCCCTCCCTCCCTCCTATATATAGTGGGGTTTTAGGGCTGATTTGAGACAACTTTGCCACGGCAGCCCGACCACATACCTCCACGGTTTTTCCTCTAGATCGCGTTTCTGCGGAGCTCAGGCGGAGCCCTGCTGAGATTAGATCACCACCAACCTCCGGAGCGCCGTCACGCTGCCGGAGAACTCATCTACCTCTCCGTCTCTCTTGCTGGATCAAGAAGGCCGAGATCATCGTCGAGCTGTACGCGTGCTGAACGCGGAGGTGCCGTCCGTTCGGCACTAGATCGGAGCGGATCCTGGGACGGATCGCGGGACGGTTCGTGGGACGGTTTGCGGGGCGGATCGAGGGACGTGAGGACGTTCCACTACATCAATCGCGTTTCTTAACGCTTCTGGTGTGCGATCTACAAGGGTACGTAGATCCGAAATCCCCTCTCGTAGATGGACATCACCATGATAGGTCTTCGTGCGCGTAGGAAATTTTTTGTTTCCCATGCGACGTTCCCCAACAGTGGCATCATGAGCTAGGTTCATGCGTAGATGTAATCTCGAGTAGAACACAAAAGTTTTTGTGGGCGGTGATGTGTGTTTTTCTGCCCTCCTTAGTCTTTTCTTGATTCCGCGGTATTGTTGGATCGAAGCGGCTCGGACCTACATTACTCGTACGCTTACGAGAGACTGGTTTCATCGCTACGAGTAACTCTGTTGCTCAAAGATGACCGGCGAGTGTCGGTTTCTCCAACTTTAGTTGAATCGGATTTGACCGAGGAGGTCCTTGGATGAGGTTAAATAGCAATTGATATATCTCCATTGTGGTGTTTGCGTAAGTAAGATGCGATCCTACTAGATACCCATGGTCACCACGTAAAACATGCAACAACAATTAGAGGACGTCTAACTTGTTTTTGCAGGATATGCTTGTGATGTGATATGGCCAACGATGTGATGTGATATATTGGATGTATGAGATGATCATGTTGTAATAGTTAATATTGACTTGCACGTCGATGGTACGGCAACCGGCAGGAGCCATAGGGTTGTCTTTAAACTAACGTTTGTGCTTGCAGATGTGTTTACTATATTGCTAGGGCGTAGCTTTAGTAGTAATAGCATGAGTATCACAACAACCCCGATGGCGACACGTTGATGGAGATCATGATGATGGAGATCATGGTGTGACGCCGGTGACAAGAAGATCGTGCCGGTGCTTTGGTGATGGAGATCAAGAAGCACATGATGATGGCCATATCATGTCACTTATGAATTGCATGTGATGTTAATCCTTTATGCACCTTATCTTGCTTAGAACGATGGTAGCATTATGAGGTGATCTCTCACTACAATTTCAAGACGAAATTGTGTTCTCCCCGACTGTGCACCGTTGCGACAGTTCTTCGTTTCGAGACACCACGTGATGATCGGGCGTGATAGACTCAACGTTCACATACAACGGGTGCAAAATAGTTGCACACGCGGAACACTCGGGTTAAGCTTGACGAGCCTAGCATGTGCAGACATGGCCTCGGAACACATGAGACCGAAAGGTCGAGCATGAATCGTATAGTTGATATGATTAGCATAGAGATGCTTACCACTAAAACTATTCTCGACCCACGTGATGATCGGACTTGAGATAGTGGATTTGGATCATGTACCACTCAAATGACTAGAGAGATGTACTTTTTGAGTGGGAGTTCTTAAGTAATATGATTAATTGAATTAATTGTCATGAACATAGTCTAATGGTCTTTGCGAATTATAATGTAGCTTGCGCTATAGCTCTACTATTTTTAATATGTTCCTAGAGAAAATTTAGTTGAAAGTTGATAGTAGCAAACTTTGCGGACTGAGTCTGTAAAACTAAGGATTGTCCTCATTGCTGCGCAGAAGGCTTATGTCCTTAATGCACCACTCAGTGTGCTGCACCTCGAGCGTCGTCTGTGGATGTTGTGAACATCCAACATACACGTTTCTGATGACTACGCGATAGTTCGGTGCAAAATACTTAATGGCTTAGAAGCGTGGCGCCGAAGACGGTTTGAAATGTCAGGGAACATGAGTGATGTTCTAAAGAGATGAAATTGTGATTTCATGCTTGTGCCCTTGTTAAGAGGTATGAGACCTCCGACAAGATTCTTTGTCCATGAAGTAAAGGAGAAAAACTCAATCGTTGAGCGTGTGATCAGATTGTCTGAGTACGACAATCACTTGAATCAAGTGGGAGTTAATCTTCCAGATGAGATAGTGATGGTTCTCCAAAGTCACTCCCACCAAGCTGTGAGAGCTTCGTGATGAACTATAACATATCAAGGATAGATACAATGATCCATGAGAGATTCGTGATGTATGACACTGCGAAAGTAGAAATCAAGAAGGGGCATCAATGGTTGATGGTTAGTAAAACCACTAAGTTTCATGAAAGGCAAGGGCTAGAAGGGATACTTCGTGAAACAGCAAAACAGTTGCTGCACTAATGAAGAGACCCAAGTCTAAACCCAAACCCGAGACTAAGTGCTTCTGTTATGAGGGGAACGGTCACTGAGGCGGAGCTACCCTAGATGCTTGGTAGATAAGTAGGCTGGCAAAGTCAAAAGTAGTATATTTGATATACATGATGTTGATGTGTGCTTTACTAGTACTCCTAGTAGCGCGAGGGTATTGGATACCGGTTCAGTTGCTAAGTGATTGTAACACGAAATGAAAACTACGGAATAAACGGAGACTAGCTAAAGGCGAGGTGACGATACATGTTGGAAGTGTTTCCAAGGTTGATATGATCAAACGTCGCACGCCTCTATCATCGGGATTGGTGGTGAAACCCAAATAATTGTTATTTGGTGTTTGCGTTGAGCATGAACATGATTGGATCGTGTTTGTTGCAATACGATTATTCATTTAAAAGAATAATAGTTATTCTATTTGCTTGAATAATTACCCTCAATGGTTTATTGAATCTCGATCGTAGTGTTACACATGTTCATAATATTAGTGCCAAAAGATAAAACGTAATAATGATAGTACCACTTGGTTGTGGCACTGCCACTTGAGTCATGTTGGTGTAAAATGCATGAAGAAGCTCCATGCTGATGGACCGTTTCGACTCACTTGATTTTGAATCACTTGAGACATGCAAAACATGCCACATGAAACAAGTAGAGTAACTTGTTGGGACTAATGCATTTTTGATGTGTGCAGTCCAATAAGTGCTAAGGCACGCTGTGGATATCATTATGTTCTTACTTCACTGATGATTTGAGTAGATACAGGAGTATTTACTTGATGAATCACAAGTCTGAAATGTTGAAAAGTTCAAAGCTATTTCAGAGTGAAGATCGTCGTGACAAGAGGATAAACAGTCTACGGTATGATCATAGAGATGAATATCTGAGTTACGAGTTTTGGTACGCAGTTAAGACAATGTGGAAATTGTTTCACAGTTCATGCCACCTAGAACACCATAGTGTGATGATGTGTCTGAACGTCTTAGCCACGCCCTATTTGATATGGTGCATACTAGGATGTCTCTTATCGAATTACCACTATTGTTTATGGGTTATGCATTAGAGACAACCACATTCACTTTAAATAGGGCACCGCGTATTTCCGTTGAGATGACACAGTATAGACTAAGGTTTAGAGAAATCTAAGCTGTCGTTTCTTGAAAGTTTGGAGCTGCGATGCTTATGTGAAAAAGTTTCAGTCTGATAAGCTCGAACCCAAAGCGGATAAATGCATCTTCATAAGATATCCAAAACAGTTGGATACATGTCCTATCTCAGATCCGGAAGCTAAGTGTTTGTTTCTAGAAACGGGTTCTTTCTTGAGGAAAGGTTTCTCTCGAAAGAATTGAGTGGGAGGGTGATAGAACTTGATGAGGTTATTGAACCATCACTTCGACTAGTGTGTAGCAGGGCACAGGAAGTTGTTCTTGTGGCGCCTACACCAATTGAAGTGGAAGCTGATGATGGTGATCATTGAGCTTCGGATCAAGTTACTACAAGCCTCGTAGGTCGACAAGGCCGCGTACTACTACAGAGTGGTATGGTAACCCTGTCTTGGAGGTCATGTTGTTGAACAATAATGAACCTACGAGCTGTGGAGAAGCGATGGTGGGCCCGGATTCCGACAAATGGTTGGAGGCCATAAAATCCGAGAGAGGATCCATGTATGAAAACAAAGTGTAGACTTTGGAAGAACTACTTGATGGTCGTAGGACTATTGAGTAAAGATGGATCTTTAAAAGGAAGACAGACGATGATGGTGATAAGTCACTATTAAGAAAAGCTCGACTTGTCGTAAAGATGTTTCCGACAAGATCAAACAGTTGACTATGATGAGACTTTCTCACTCGTAGCGATGCTAAAAGTCTGTTAGAATTATGTTAGTAGTTGCTGCATTATTTATGAAATATTGCACATAGGATGTCAAAACATTGTTTCCTCGACGGTTTCCTTGAGCAAACATTGTATGTGATACAACCAGGAGGTTTTGTCGATCCTAAAGATACTAGCAAGTATGCAAGCTCCAGCGATCCTTCAATGGACTGGTGCAAGCATCTCGGAGTTGGAATATACACTTTGATGAGATGATCAAAGATTTTGGGTTTGTACAAGGTTTATGAGAAACTTGTATTTGCAAAGAAGTGAGTGGGAGCACTATAGAATTTCTGATAAGTATATGTGGTTGACATATTGTGGATCAGAAGTAATGTAGAATTTCTGTAAAGCATACAAGGTTGTTTGAAAGGAGTTTTTCAAAGGAATACCTGGATTGCGCTACTTGAACATTGAGCATCAAAGATCTATGGAGATAGATCGAAAGCGCTTAATAGAAGTTTCAACAAGATGCATGCCTTGACAAGTTTTTGAAGGAGTTCAAAATAGATCAACAAAGAAGGAGTTCTTGGTTGCGTTGTAAGGTGTGAATTTGAGTAAGACTCAAAACCCGACCCCGACAGAATAAAGAGAATAGACGAAGGTCGTCTTCTATGCCTTGGCCGTAGAATCTGAAGTATGCCATGCTGGGTACCGCACCTGATGTGTGCCTTGACTCAAAGTCTGTTGAGAGGTACAGAGAGTGATCCATGGTTGAATCACTAGCAGCGGTCAAAATTTATCCTTAGTAACTGCTGGACTAAGGAATTTTTCTCGATTATGGAGGTGGTTAAAGAGTTCGGCGTAAAGGGTTACGTCGATGCAATCTTTGACACTAATCCGAATAACTATGAGTAGTGAAACGGATTCGTATAGCAGAGTAGATATTTGGAGTATTTCCGAATCGCACATAGTAGCAGCATCTATAAGATGACATAAAGATTTGTAAAGAACACACAAATTTGAAAGTTTCAGAACCGTTGACTAAAACCTCTCTCACGAGCAAGACGTGATCAGACCCCATAACTATATGGGTGTTAGATTCGTTGGAATCACATGGTGATGTGAACTAGATTATTGACTCTAGTGCAAGTGGGAGACTGTTGGAAATATGCCCTAGAGGAAATAATAAATTAGTTGTTATTATATTTCTTTGTTCATGATAATCGTTTATTATCCATGCTATAATTGTATTGATTGGAAACACAGTGCATGTGTGGATACATAGACAAAACACTGTCCCTAGTAAGCCTCTAGTTGACTAGCTCGTTGATCAAAGATTGTCAAGGTTTCCTGACCATAGGCAAGTGTTGTCACTTGATAACGGGATCACATCATTAGGAGAATCATGTGATGGACTAGACCCAAACTAATAGACGTAGCATGTTGATCGTGTCATTTTGTTGCTACTGTTTTCTGCGTGTCAAGTATTTGTTCCTATGACCATGAGATCATATAACTCACTGACACCGAAGGAATGCTTTGTGGGTATCAAACGTCGCAACGTAACTGGGTGACTATAAAGATGCTCTACAGGTATCTCCGAAGGTGTTCGTTGAGTTAGTATGGATCAAGATTGGGATTTGTCACTCCGTATGACGGAGAGGTATCTCGGGGCCCACTCGGTAATACAACATCACACACAAGCCTTGCAAGCAATGTGACTTAGTGTAAGTTGCGGGATCTTGTATTACGGAACGAGTAAAGAGACTTGCCGGTAAACGAGATTGAAATAGGTATGCGGATACTGACGATCGAATCTCAGGCAAGTAACATACCGAAGGACAAAGGGAATGAGATATGGGATTATATGAATCCTTGGCACTGAGCTTCAAACGATAAGATCTTCGTAGAATATGTAGGATCCAATATGGGCATCCAGGTCCCGCTATTGGATATTAACCGAGGAGTCTCTTGGGTCATGTCTACATAGTTCTCGAACCCGCAGGGTCTGCAAACTTAAGGTTCGACGTTGTTTTATGCGTATTTGAGTTATATGGTTGGTTACCGAATGTTGTTTGGAGTCCCGGATGAGATCACGGACGTCACGAGGGTTTCTGGAATGGTCCGGAAACGAAGATTGATATATAGGATGACCTCATTTGGTTACCGGAAGGTTTTCGTGCATTACCGGAAAAGTTTCGGGCTCATCGGTAGTGTACTGGGAGTGCCGGGAGGGGTGCCGGGGATCATCAGGAGGGGTGTCACGCCCCAAGGGGTCTCATGGGATATGGGAAGAGATAAACCAACCCCTAGTGGGCTGGAATAAGTTCCCACTAAGGCCCAATCGGTTTGAGAAGGAAAAAACACAAGGTGGAAAGAGTTTCCAAGTGGGAAGGTGGAATCCTACTCCAAGTAGGATTGGAGTAGGACTCCTCCACCTCCAATTTCGGCCAAACCTTTAGGTTTTGAGGCTGCCTCCTCCCCTCCCTCCCTCCTATATATAGTGGGGTTTTAGGGCTGATTTGAGACAACTTTGCCACGGCAGCCCGACCACATACCTCCACGATTTTTCCTTTAGATCGCGTTTCTGCGGAGCTCGGGCGGAGCCCTGCTGAGATTAGATCACCACCAACCTCCGGAGCGCCGTCACGCTGCCGGAGAACTCATCTACCTCTCCGTCTCTCTTGCTGGATCAAGAAGGCCGAGATCATCGTTGAGCTGTACGTGTGCTGAACGCGGAGGTGCCGTCCGTTCGGCACTAGATCGGAGCGGATCGTGGGACGGATCGCGGGACGGTTTGCGGGGCGGATCGAGGGACGTGAGGACGTTCCACTACATCAACCGCGTTTCTTAACGCTTCTGCTGTGCGATCTACAAGGGTACGTAGATCGGAAATCCCCTCTCGTAGATGGACATCACCATGATAGGTCTTCGTGCGCGTTGGAAAATTTTTGTTTCCCATGCGACGTTCCCCAACACGCTTAGCGGACATGGGGCGGATACGGTGGACAACCAACGCGCGAACGCAAAAGCGGACAAAGCGGACCCTCGCGCCGCCCCTCCTCCTCCCTCGCGCCACACCTCCTCGCGCCGCCCCCTCCTCCCTCGCGTCGCCCCTCCTCGCGTTGCACCTCCTCCTCCCTCGCGTCGCCCCTCCTCGCGCCGCACCTCCTGCTCCCTCGCGCCGCCCCTCGAGAGACAGAGAGAGGCAGATACCTCCTCTAGCTTCGTCGGCCTCGCCTCAACCAGATCTCCCGCGGGCGGCGTCGCCAACCAGATCTCCCGCGGGCGGGCGGCGATAGCACCCGCACCGGATCTCGCCTCGCCTCTGCTCCGCATGCAGCCCGCGGTGTCGGTCGGTGCTCCCGGCTCTCCCTCCCACCCCGGTGCCGCCGCCTTGGTTTTGACGTGGAGCGCTGGGGCAGGAGGCACGGGTGGGTCAACACGAGTGGAGCGGCTGCGGAGGCGGCGCGGGGAGAGCTGCCGGAAAGGCCGACGAAGCGAGATGAGATCTCTGCCTCTCTGTCTCTCTCTCTCTCTCCCGGCGCGGGGAGAGCTGCCGGGGAGGCTGACGAAGCGGACACGAGGAGACGACAGCGGTTGACGAGAGCGTCCGCTTGCGTCTGCCTCATACCCATTCCTTCCTATTTTTGCGTCAGGTTTGGGTCGGAACGAACAACAAGCGGACAGCAGGCGGACACGCGCGTCCGTTTGGATTCTTTCTATTTTTACATCTGGTTTGGGTCGGAACGAACAACAAGCGGATAGCAGGCGGACACACGCATCCGTTTGGATCATTTCATTGGACCAACTTTTGTGTCCGGATGATTTCAAACTGATAAAATGTGTCGCTGCCGTTGGGATTGTTCTAAGCCCAACAACCCAGGAAGAGGGGGGGTGGAGGAGCCTCAGCAACAACTCCGGCATACTTCCTATACACTCGCCGTGCATTCCGGCCGATCCCCGGCCATCCATAGATCCCATAGCTGAAGAAGTGGAAGCACGCGTTTCACCCGGAAGTGATCACCTGCCTGCCGAGTGGACAGCCCTAACGCATTTCCAGCATTCATTGGTCCTGTCAAAACGTAGGCGCCGGGCAATGCACGAGCACCGTGCAGGCTCAGCCTGCGAGCGCGATGGCAGGCGACGAGGCCCAGTACGGCACACTGCCTCACCACCTTACATGCCCCGCGCGCCGAGGCAAAAACTCGAGGCATTACTAGTGTCATGGTCCGGTCAACATCACGCCACAGAGCATGGATCCACTCAATCTGCCGCCCCCGCGGCCGAAACCGGAAGGCCGTGTTTATTTTCCGCCAAAGCGCTAGTAGTACTCCAGCGGCACCCGCGTACGTACGCACAGATCATTCAAGGCCATGTGCTCTGCCCAAGGATGCTCTCTGCCGAGCTCTGCCCGCGTCTGAGTAGGTTTTGCGTGAGACGGGGATCATCGGGAGAGGGGGCCGTGAATTCAATGGCCTCGTGGCTTCGGCGCCGAGCGCTGCCTGCGTGCGGCGCGGGGAGCAAGCAAATGGCCAAATTTTGGCCGGCCTCTGCGCCTCTGCTTTCCATCGTGTTGCGCGACCGCTGGCCCGGCCGATTCCACAGTCACCGTTCGTCGAGGCAGTAGCATTCATGATGCTTCAGAGCCCCGTTTCGAAAGAAAAAAAATGATGCTTCAGGGCTTGAGGACCGGGTTGTTTGAGCTCGCTTTGCCCATTCATTCGTCTTGGTCATCAGACTATCAGGGGTTCAACCCAAGTGGAGGTCCGGTTTATCCGCTTTTCATCCTTTTGGAACATGAAAACACCTTTTGGGACAGGAAAACGGATACGATCGCGAAAAAAACACCAAAACCCAAAATAAAAACAATTAAAACAACTCGTAAATATTACCAGGTCCACATTACCCAAGTTCTCACATTAAATATAAACAGATAATTTAAAACAATAAAAAGGGCCGTGGCCGCTATGTGCTCCTTGTCGTCGTCGTCGTCGCCGGTGACGTCGACGTATGGAGGTGGCTGCCAGAGGTGGGCTGGCGGAGCCCCCTGCCGTGCCGACTGCAGTGGCGCGTGCATGACCTCTTGGCGCGGCAGGGATGGTGACCACCATCCCACGTCCACCTCGGGGGTCATCATCTTACGTCCACCTCGGGCGTGCACGACACGGTCTCCGTCCATGTCCAGAACTACCTGACCAATGCCGGGTTTCATCTTGTCGGCTCCTCCATCGCACCTCTGGCCGCGCCTCCTTCACGGTCTCCTTCTTCACGTAGGCTCGAGCTCGGGGAAGGCGACGTCGCCGGCCGTTGACAGGGCTCATCGTGGGTGTGGACAGACTCCTCCATCACCTACCTCATGAGGTCCTCCAGCTCGGCGGCTGACATTGGCTCGGGAGGTGGGGATGGAGACGGCAACGGTGATGGGGTGAGGCCGCGAACCTGCCTACAGCTGCACGACTCAGGCGTGCTGGGAGCAAGCGCGACACGGTCAGCGCGCGGGCGCTGCGGGCTCGGCGAACGGCATGCAAAGTAGGACTGCCGCCAGATGTCGTGCTCGTCGCGGAGCCACGTATCCCAGAGCGGCGAGTCCACGACGTACCTCCGGTCGTGGATAAGGTCCAGAGGCAGGTGGGCGCGGCGACGATGGATCTCCTCCCGACGGCCACGGCCACTCACCACGCGGTCCGCGGTGAGGTGCCAGTTGTTGGGGAGGTGCACGTTGCCCCAAGGCAACGGCGTGCGCGTATCCCAATATCGCTGGCACACCTCCGCCTTAACGTATGGCCGGTGGCGAGTTGGGGTACCGCCCGACGCGATATGAAACACGTGCGATGGAGGTGGAGGTGGAAGTGAAGGCTAGGTGGGGGAGCTGCAACGGCGACTGCACGAAGACCCGGTCTCGTGGTCGTGCCTCGTCTTGCGGCCGACGAAGAGGTGGAGGGCTAGGGTTTGCTTGTCGAGGTTAGAGGAGGCAAGACAGCTAGGAAGTTGAAAATGTGGACTCATCGGTCCACGACTTCTAATTTAAGAAGACTACGGCCACACGATGGGTGGCTGACAGCCGGGCCCGCCGAGCGTGCGCGTTAAGTTCGGCCGGTGGAGGTAGGTGGGCGGCTGTCATGCGTCTCTGAGGCGGATGACTCGCAAGCGTGCACTCGTCCGTTCTGGGTCAATGTGGACGCAAACCGAGCGCATGTTTGCGTTGAAAATGAAACGGATCGGACACCAAATTTACAACATTTGAGGATGCGGCCGCGCGTTGGGCCGTGTCATTTGTCCATTTTGACCCAAACGGACGCGGGTGGAGAGGATGGGGTCATGCGTTGGAGTTGGCCTTATAACCCGGCTATATATAATCAACTTATTTTCCTTCCGAAGATCGTCTAACAACTCGGGTATTTTTGGATTGCACGTGCTTCTCAGTTTTTTCGTAGGTTTTTAATCTTTAGAATTTTTTACAAGGATTCCCTTTGGACCCAAAATAGTGTTGGCACCTACATTTCTATGGAAAAAATTCTTGTGCCTTAGTTTAATAGAAATGTAAACATCCACACCTACCGAGGGCCTCTTTGATTCGCGGGATTTAAAAAACGCATAAATAAAAAAAGTATAGGGCTAGAGTGGCATGTTTATTTGAACCCTATAGGATTAACAAGGACCGTTTGATGTAATATAAAATGAAGGAATTCTAAAAAAGGTTGTACTTTATGTTAGATTTTCTATGAAATATAGTATAAAAGATTCCATAGAAAAAAAATCCTATGGGATCCAATCCAATGAATCAAAGGATCAATGTAAGGGTATCGATCCTTCAAAAATCCTATGAAATTCCTTAGAATCAAAGGAGCCCTGGGTGTGTGTGAAAAGAAATTGAAGTACTATTTAGATGTTTCTAGAAAAAAAACAGAATCTAAGGGGTGTAATATTTCAAAGAATAATCCCATTATTTGCTCACGTAGGATCGGGTCGCTTTACATTGAGCTCATATCAAATATTGTGTGTGAGTTCCTACTACAGGCGTCGAATTGTTATATAACATGTTTCCCATTTTTATGTGTGTTTGTAATCCTATGATTTGAATTATCAACCCCTAACAAATATCCTGATTTCGATATCCCTGTATTTCAAGATCCTGCAGTCATAAGAGGCCATGAACCTTTAACCAGGGCAAGGGGAAATGACCCTTTAATATTTCAGTCTTGAGTCTTGAGCTATGGGACCAAACAACAAAGTCATTGATAATGGCCTTAATTGGAATTCTGGTGTCAATCTCTAGAGCTTACAAGACTTTCTTGGTCTTTGTGTCCCAAAAATTTCAAAGTATAAAGAGTAGAATGAAAGGGCGAACAGAGCCACGCAAACCACCCGGCATCATTGTCTTGAAGAGGTCATAGATGGGGGCAAAGCTTGGGCTAATGCCAATAAATCGCGAGATCCCGAGAGCAACCAGTCAGGAGAAGAAAAGGTGATTGTGATCTTCCATTGTCACATCCTGTGTTTGTACCACTTTGTTAAAATTATAAGTTCAAAATTTTGGACCAATTAAAACTTTTTGTGTGCATGTGAATGCTTGAGTTGATTGATATTTTCTTGATTGCTCATTTGTGTTTTAATTCACAAAAGTCCTCATGCTCTCAAAACTCATTTCCTTGACCCAAATCTTTGTCCAATGACCATGCCATTTATATAAGACTTAAAACTATTTTATAAAATATTATTTTGGCCAAAAAGAATTTATTTGACTTAGGTTTTCAAAACCCCCTTAATTAAGGTTTGTACTGGAAATCGTCAAATTAGGGTGAATATTTAGCCCCAAAGATTTTATTTGAAACCTGCTATCTATAAGAATTCACAAAACCACAAAAACATTATTTTAAAAGTTATTTTTGTATTTGAATTAAATGCCTTTTTCTGAGGCGAGAAGTGGTCTTTCATACAGGAAACTTATTTTATTGTTTTAAAAGTATTTCAGAAAATTTAGGGAAACTCAGTGGACATATATTTTCCATATATATGATTTTCAACACATGGTCATGTTCAAAATATTGGAAAAAAAAATCCTCCTATACCATTTTTGTTCATTTTTAGTATTTGAAATATTTCTATAGGGAATATTGTAAAATAAATCCAAGAAGATTCTAGCAAGTCACATACGCCTTATATGATGATCTTACCAAGTTTCGTATTTTTGCCAATAGTTTGGTTCACCAAAATGCCCCATAACCCTCTTTGTCTAGAACAAAATTTGAGCAACTTTGCATTGTCAAGTATGTCCATTTTATCTCAAACTTGGTGGGTATGCTCACAATGTGATGCATCAAGGAGAATAAGGTAGCTTAGCTAGATCTAAGAAAATCCACTTCTGCCTATTTCTATGGTTTGTCAAAATTGCATTCTAAACTTCTTTCAAATGAGCCCAAACTTTGTGATCAACATTATGTCTATCTACCATTTACTCCTTTTAAATCTCATAGCAAGTGGAATCAGTTATCTTGCCCAAACCAGCAACAAACACCTTCCGGTGATTTACGAATGTTAATGGTTCCACCCCTTCTAGTATTATCCTTGGCCTCAAATTTTTACCACATCTTCTCCTAGACCCTATTCAACTACAATAACTTTGCCCGGGCCATTGCTCGATTATTGATGGGGTAAAACCCTCATTTCCTCCTCTAGACAGCAAGGCTCTCTCTCACACACAACTTTCCTCCCCCCTCTACTTTCTCCTTGCTTTTGCTTAGCATCAACGCCACTCAGGCCATCTCCAGTAGCTCCCGAACGCATAGGGACAAGACATGCACGTGAGAGCGCGCAGATACCGACTAAAGTCATGCTCTAGAGCATGCATCCGCGCTCCAAAGAGGTGACACTATGCCCTTGACCACCTCGGGTCCTCCCCGCGAGCCATAAGACGTGTCTTCGGCGTCCGTGTTGTGCCAGGACAACGACCCTACTCTCTCTCTCTATCTCTCCCTCTCTCTCTCTCTCTCTCTCTATCTCTCTCTCTCTCCAGGGCCCTCTCGAGTGCGTTCCCGACACCGCCCGGCTCGGCCAGCGAGCGCGCGAGCTCGGGGCCTGCGAGGAGCACGCCCTACTCCCCCTCTCTCTTCTGTCCGACGTGGTTGACACTCAGGAACGCCCCAAACATGCGGACTCGAGCTCCCTCAGCCTTTGGTGACGGCTATGACCTCGCCGAGCCTCGGTCTATGGTGCACCATCGCCCTTCTATAAACAGTCCCTCCCCGACTCTCTCACGTGCACCTCTCTCTCTCCCGCGCCTCTATCTCTCTCTCTCCCTCGTGCGTGCTAGCTGATACGTCTCAAACGTATCTATAATTTTTGATGGTTTCATGCTGTTATCTTGTCATCTTTAGATGTTTTATGTACCTTTTATATCTTTTTTGGGACTAACTTATTAATTCAGTGCCAAGTGCCATTTCATGTTTTTTCTGTGTTTTTGGCTCTTTTCAGATCTGATTTTGGAACGGAGTCCAAACGGAATAAAATCCCCGAAATGATTTTTTCCCGAACGGAAGAAGATCAGGGGGCTTTTGGGGCAAGCTAGGAGGGCTACAGGGAGCCCACAAGCCCCCACTCCGCCACCAGGGGGAGGCGGCGGTGGGCAGGTTTGTGGCCTCCCTGGTGCCCCTGACCTAGATCTTGCGCCTATATATTCCCTAAAAAAAAAAAAATCAATGGATCCACGAAAATACTTTTCCGCCGCCACAAGCTTCCGTTTCCGCGAGATCTCATCTGGAGACCCTTCCCGGTGCCCTGCCGGAGGGGACTTTGGAGTTGGAGGGCTTCTTCATCATCATCATCGCCCCTCCAATGACTCATGAGTAGTTCACTTCAGACCTACGGGTCCGTAGTTAGTAGCTAGATGGCTTCTTCTCTCTCTTGGATCTTCAATACAAAGTTCTCCATGATCTTCATGGAGATCTATCCGATGTAATCTATCTTCTTTGGCGGTGTGTTTGTCGAGATCCGATGAATTGTGGATTTGTGATCAGATTATCTATGTTATATATTTGAGTCTTTGCTGATTTCTTATTTGCATGATTTGATATCCTTGTAAGTCTCTCCGAGTCTTGGGTTTTGTTTGGCCAACTAGATCTATGATTCTTGCAATGGGAGAAGTGCTTGGTTTTGGGTTCTTACCGTGTGGTGACCTTTCCCAGTGACAGTAGGGGTAGCAAGTCACACATTGTGTAGTTACCATCAAGGGTAACAAGGTGGGCTCTGTCGTAGATATGAGATTGTCCATCTACATCATGTCATCTTGCTTAAGGCGTTACTCTGTTCTTTTGGACTTAATACACTAGATGCATGCTGGATAGCGGTCGACGTGTGGAGCAATAGTAGTAGATGCAGAAAGTATCGGTCTACTTGTTTTGGACGTGATGCCTATAGATATAATCATTGCCATAGATGACGTCACGACTTTGCACGGTTCTATCAATTGCTCGACAGTAATTTGTTCACCCACCGTCTACTTGCTTTCATGAGAGAAGCCACTAGTAAACACTACGACCCCCGGGTCTATTCACACCTATCGTTTCCACTTTCGCTTTTACTTTGCTTTGTTACTTTGTTGCTTTCAGTTCTCACTTGGCGAATAATCTATAAGGGATTGACAACCCCTTCATAGCGTTGGGAGAAAGCTTTTTGTGTTTGTGCAGGCTCTTGTGATACTCCTTCACTTGATCGATACCTTGGTTCTCAAACTGAGGGAAATACTTACCACCGCTACACTACATCACCCTTTCCGTTTCGAGGGAACACCAACGCAAGGCTCCAAGTCCACGGGGGAAATCCTTTGCATATTTGCCTAGGAAGTCCCTTAAGGCGTAGCCGTAGCAGAAGGATTCCTGGTGCCGTCGACACACCTATTTCGGTCGTCATTGGAAGGTCTTTTGTTGCAGTAGCAGAAGTATTTCTGGCGCTGTTGCCGGGGAAGAGAGATCTATCCAAGTAGGTCTCACGAACTCATCTCTTGCATTTACTTTTTTTGCCAGTTGCCTCTCGTTTTCCTCTCCCCCACTTCACATTTGCCGTTTTCATTTGCCTTTCTCCTTTGCCGTTTTCCTTTGCCGGTTTTCTTGCTTGCTTGTGTGCTTGTTTGTTTGTTGAAGTCATCATGGCTGAAAACACCAAACTTTGCGACTTATCGAGCACTAATAATAATGATTTTATTAGTACTCCGATTGCTCCCGCCACTAGTGCGGAATCGTATGAAATCAACGCAGCTTTGCTGAATCTTGTTATGAAAGAGCAATTCTCTGGCCTTCCTAGTGAAGATGCCGCATCCAATCTCAATACCTTCATTGAGCTTTGTGATATGCAAAAGAAAAGAGATGTGGATAATGACGTGATTAAGTTGAAACTTTTTCCTTTCTCGTTGCGAGATCGCGCAAAAACTTGGTTTTCTTCTTTGCCTAAAAATAGTATTGATTCTTGGGATAAGTGCAAAGATGCTTACATATCCAAGTATTTTCCGCCGGCTAAGATCATCTCCTTGCGTAACGATATCATGGATTTCAAGCAACTTGATCATGAACACGTTGCACAATCTTGGGAGAGGATGAAGCTTATGATTAGAAATTGTCCCGCTCATGGCTTGAGTTTGTGGATGATTATACAAATCTTTTACGCTGGCTTGAATTTCGCTTCTCGCAATATCTTGGACTCCGCCTGAGGTGGAACGTTCATGGAAATCACGTTAGGAGACTCTACAAAACTCCTAGACAATATCATGACCAACTACTCTCAGTGGCATACTGAAAGGTCACCTGCTAGCAAAAAGGTACATGTTATATAAGAGATTAACTCGCTTAGTGCTAAGATGGATGAGTTGATGAATTTGGTTGCTAGTAGAAACGCTACTATAGATCCTAATGACATGCCACTATCTTCCTTGATTGAGAGTAGCAACGCTAGTTTGGACGTGAATTTTGTTGGTAGGAACAATTTTGGCAACAACAATGCTTTTAGAGGAAACTATGTTCCTAGGCCTTTTCCTAGTAACCCCTCTAACAATTATGGCAATTCCTACAACAACACTTATGGAAATCACAACAAATTACCCTCTGATTTAGAGAGTAATATCAAAGAGTTCATCAACTCTCAAAAGATTTTCAATGCGTCCATAGAGGAAAAACTACTCAAAATTGACGATTTGGCCAAGAGCGTTGATAGGACGTCTTGTGATATTGATGCTTTGAAAGTTAGATGCGCTCCTCCCAAGGTCAACTTGTATGAAACTTTGAAAGCTATGCGTGTCTCCATGAATGAGAGCAAAGAAAGAACCGCCCAAATTCGCGCTAGGCATGAATGGTTTAAAAGGGTGCGTTCTAGTGATGCAACTCACGAAGATCTTAAAGTGCTTGGTGTGTCTCCTCTTGAATCTTTGTTTTCGCATGTCAAACCTATTTATGGAGGGGCTGGATATGAATCCACTTTGGTTGAAAAACGCCCCAATGATTCAGAGTCCAACCATCTTGATGATAAAGGTGTGGAGAGTGGAGTAGAAGAGATCAAAATTTTGGGTAGTAATGAAACTCCCACTTTGGATTTCAAGGAATTCAACTATGATAATTGCTGCTTGTTTGAATGCATTTATTTGATGCAACCCATTGCAAACTCTCCACACGCTTATAGCCAAAGCAAAGCCTTTATCGCGCATATCGTAGATGCTATGATGAAATCTCTTGAAGAGAAGCTCGAACTAGAAGTCTCTATACCTAGAAAACTTCATGATGAGTGGGAACCTACTATCAAAATCAAGATCAAAAACTATGAGTGCAATGCTTTGTGTGATTTGGGTGCTAGTGTTTCCGCGATTCCAAAGTCTTTATGTGATATTCTTGGTTTTCATGAGATTGAAGAGTGTTCTCTTAATTTGCATCTTGCGGATTCTACTGTCAAGAAACCCATGGGGAGGATTGATGATGTTCTTATTCTTTCAAATAAGAACTATGTACCCGTGGATTTCATTGTACTTGACATAGATTGCAATCCTTCATGTCCCATTATTCTTGGTAGACCTTTCCTAAGGACTATTGGTGCTATCATCGATATGAAGGAAGGGAATATTAGATTTCAATTTCCTTTGAAGAAGGGCATGGAGCACTTTCCTAGAAAGTAAATAAGATTGCCTTATGAATCTATGATGAGGGCTACTTATGGTTTGAGCACCAAAGATGACTATACGTGATTCCATCACCTTTTGCCTAGCTAAGGGCGTTAAACAAAAGCGCTTGTTGGGAGGCAACCCAACGAATCTATCCTTTTTCTTTCTGTTTTGTGTTTTACACACTTTCATAATTCTGTTATGATTGTGTTTTTTGTGTTTCTTTTTGCGTTTGTGCCAAGCAAAACCGTTATGATTAGTCTTGGGGATGATCGTTTGGTCATGCTGGAAAAGACAGAAACTTTCTGCTCACAAAAAGAATTTTCATTTCTTTTCTGTAAGAGATTTTGAGTTGATTCGTTTTGCTGCTGATTGCTACGCAAATTCTTCAGACTTTCGTAATTTGTCAGAATTTTTGGAGTACCAGAAGTATACGAAATATACAGATTGCTACAGACTGGTCTGCTGTTAACAGTTTCTGTTTTTGTTGTGTTGGTTGCTTATTTTGATGAAACTATGGATAGTATCGGGGGGTATTAGACATAAAATACAGTAACCCAACATTAGCATAAGTAGAATTTAAGTTTTCTACAGTACCTAAGGAAGTGGTGGTTTGCTTTCTCATACTAATGTTATCACGAGTTTCTGTTTAAGTTTCGTGTTGTGAAGTTTTCAAGTTTTGGGTGAAGTTCTTATGGACGAAGAGATAAAGAGTGGCAAGAGATCAAGCTTGGGGATGCCCAAGGCACCCCAAGAGATTCAAGGATGCCGTAAAAGCCTAAGCTTGGGAATGCCCCGGGAAGGCATCCCCTCTCTCGTCTTCAATCCATCGGTAACGTTACTTGGGGCTATATTTTTATTCACCACATGTTATGTGTTTTTGCTTGGGGCGTCTTGTATCATAGGAGTCTTTTATTTTTGTTGTGTCACAATCATCCTTGCTGCACACCTAGAGAGATAGACATGCACTCACCGTGATTTGGTCGAGCTTCACTTATATCTTTTGGTAGACAATTGAGCTCACATGTGCTTCACATATATCTTTTGAGCTAGATACTTTTGTTCTATGTGCTTCACTTATATCTTTTAGAGCACATCGGTGCATGGCTTGGTAGTTGATCTATGCTTTGAAAGTAGTCTCTAAAGGGGTAGTTATCCAAAGGGATACGAAAACTTCCACCTTCATGTGCATTGAATAGTTAGAGAAGTTTGATTCATCTCAATTAGTTTTGAGTTGTGGTTTTGGTAATATTGAAGTTATGTTAGTAAGGTGTTGTGGATCTAGAAATACTTGTGTTGAAGTTAGTGATTCCCGTAGCATGCATGTATGGTGAACCGCTATGTGATGAAATCTGAGCATGATTAGTTTATTGATTGTCATCCTTTGCGTGGCGGTCGGGATCGCGCGATGGTTTATACCTACCAACCCTTCCCCTAGGAGTATGCGTTGAATGCGTTGTTTCGATTACTAATAAAACTTTTGCAACAAGTATATGAGTTCTTCATGACTAATGTTGAGTCCATGGTTTGGATGCACTTTCACCTTCCACCATCACTATCTTCTTAGTGTCGTGCAACTTTCGCCGGTGCACAAAACCCACCGTTAGCCTCCCTCAAAACAGCCACCATACCTACCTACTATGGCTTTTTCAAAGTCATTCCGAGATATATTGCCATGCAACTACCACCATGACATGTGCCATCACGTCTACATTGCCATTGCATGATCGTAAGATAGCTAGCATGATGTTTCCATTAATGTCTATGCCATGCTAGATCATTGCCACGGTACACTACCGAAGGCATTCCATATAGAGTCATAGTTGCTCTAAGCTTTGAGTTGAAAGTGTGATGATCATCATTGATGGAGCATTGTCCCATGTGAGGAAATAAAAGAGGCCAAATAAGCCCACAAAAAAAAAGAGAGGCCAAAGAGCCCACCAATAATAATAATAATAAATGATGAGAGAAAAAGAGAGAAGGGACAATGCTACCACTTTTTCCACACTTGTGCATATTAAGCACCATGATCTTCATGATTGAGAGTCTCTCGTTTTGTCACCACCATATAGCTAGTGGGAAATTTTCATTATATAACTTGGCTTGTATATTCCAATGATAGGCTTCCTCAAAATTGCCTAAGGTCTTCGTGAGCAAGCAAGTTGGATGCACACCCACTAGTTTTCTTTAAGAGCTTTCACATACTCTTAGCTCTAGTGCATCATTTGTATGGCAATCCCTACTCATTCACATTGATATCTATTGATGAGCATCTGCACAGCTCATTGATATGCCTAGTTAATGTGATCATCTTCTCCTTTTCTTTGTCTTGCAACCTCCACCACACTCCACACCATCTATAGTGCTATAACCATGGCTCACGCTCATGTATTGCGTGAGAGTTGAAAAGGTTTGAGAAAGTAAAGGTGTGAAACAATTACTTGGCCAATACCGGGGTTGTGCACGATTTAAATTCGTTGTGCAATGATGATAGAGCATAGCCAGACTATATGCTTTTGTAGGGATAACTTTCTTTTGGCCTTGTTATTTTGAAAGTTCATGATTACCTTGTTATTTTGAAAGTTCATGATCTGAACATTCACGTCACATAAGAGGAGTTACAAAGGACATCTATGCTAGGTAGCATGAAAGCATCAAAAATTCATTCTTTATCACTTCCCTACTCGAGGACGAGCAGGAGTTAAGCTTGGGGATGCTTGATACGTCTCAAACGTATCTATAATTTTTGATGGTTTCATGCTGTTATCTTTTCATCTTTGGATGTTTTATGTACCTTTTATATCTTTTTTGGGACTAACTTATTAATTCAGTGCCAAGTGCCAGTTCCTGTTTTTTCTGTGTTTTTGGCTCTTTTTAGATCTGATTTTGGAACGTAGTCCAAACGGAATAAAATCCCCGAAATGATTTTTTCCCGAATGGAAGAAGATCAGGGGCTTTACGGCCAAGCCAGGAGGGCTACAGGGAGCCCACAAGCCCCCACTCCGCCACCAGGGGGAGGCGGCGGTGGGCAGGCTTGTGGCCTCCTTGGCGCCCCCCTGACCTAGATCTTGCACCTATATATTCCCTAAAAATCATAAAAAATCAAGGGATCCACGAAAATACTTTTCCGCCGCCGCAAGCTTCCGTTTCCACGAGATCTCATCTGGAGACCCTTCCCGGTGCCTTGTCGGAGGGGACTTTGGAGTTGGAGGGCTTCTTCATCATCATCATCGCCTCTCCAATGACTCGTGAGTAGTTCACTTCAGACCTACGGGTCCGTAGTTAGTAGCTAGATGGCTTCTTCTCTCTCTTGGATCTTCAATACAAAGTTCTCCATGATCTTCATGGAGATCTATCCGATGTAATCTTCTTTGGCGGTGTGTTTGTCGAGATCCGATGAATTGTGGATTTGTGATCAGATTATCTATGATATATATTTGAGTCTTTTCTGATTTCTTATTTGCATGATTTGATATCCTTGTAAGTCTCTCCGAGTCTTGGGTTTTGTTTGGCCAACTAGATCTATGATTCTTGCAATGGGAGAAGTGCTTGGTTTTGGGTTCTTACCATGTGGTGACCTCTCCTAGTGACAGTAGGGGCAGCAAGGCACACATTGTGTAGTTGCCATCAAGGGTAACAAGGTGGGCTCTGTCGTAGATATGAGATTTTCCATCTACATCATGTCATCTTGCTTAAGGTGTTACTCTGTTCTTTTGGACTTAATACACTTGATGCATGCTGGATAGCGGTCGACGTGTGGAGTAATAGTAGTAGATGCAGAAAGTATCGGTCTACTTGTTTTGGAAGTGATGCCTATAGATATAATCATTGCCATAGATGATGTCACGACTTTGCACGATTCTATCAATTGCTCGACAGTAATTTGTTCACCCACCGTCTACTTGCTTTCATCAGAGAAGCCACTAGTAAACACTACGGCCCCCGGGTCTATTCACACCTATCGTTTCCACTTTCGCTTTTACTTTGCTTTGTTACTTTGTTGCTTTCAGTTCTCACTTGGCGAACAATCTATAAGGGATTGACAACCCCTTCATAGCGTTGGGAGCAAGCTTTTTGTGTTTGTGCAGGCTCTTGTGATACTCCTTCATTGGATCGATACCTTGGTTCTCAAACTGAGGGAAATACTTACCACCGCTACACTACATCACACTTTCTGCTTCGAGGGAACATCAACGCAAGGCTCCAAGGCCACGGGGGAAATCGTTTGCATATTTGCCTAGGAAGTCCCTTAAGGCGTAGCCGTAGCAGAAGGATTCCTGGTGCCATCGACACACCTATTTCTGGTGCCATTGGAAGGTCTTTTGTTGCAGTAGCACTGGCCCCCGCATGTCAGGTTTAAAACCCGGTCGGTGCGCGCACCTCGCTCCGATCGGCCGCTTTGGCTCCAAGCTGGCCGAGCTGCGGGTTGTTGTAGTCCGGGGCAATAGTGCCCTTTTCTCTTTTTCTTTTCTGATAGTTTTTGTATAACATCCACAATATAAAATATTTATCCAAATCCAATAATTACGACTCCATAATTCTTGCAATATTAAAACCTATTTAATGGTATATTTTTCATACATGTCAAATAAACTTTTCTGTAATGTTCTTAATAAAAACCCTATCTAAATTCACGTCTCTGTATTTACACTCCAAATCCAAAAACTAGGAATAATGTGTTTTTAGTTTTCACTCTAGTATTTAACAAAAATAGTTTGACATTTTTCTCAGTGCTTTGTTTTTCCAGTTTTTGTCGTGGTCATATTATTACCCGTTGTATTGTGACGATAGGTTATGTTGTTGATAGAGAAGTTGGACCAGAAGGATTCGAAGACCCCTAAGGCCTTGTTCGTTTGAGAGGGATTTAGAAGGGTTTTGATAGGGATTGAGGTGGATACAATCCCCTACAAGTCAAATTACACCCCAATCCCCTTCAATCCTCTTGAGGAGAGGTGGAACCGAACAAGGCCTAAGACTTTGTTTTGCCACACAAGCAACCCTTTGACCATGTTGATGAACCTAGTTTTATGCATGGCATCATGGTATTTTGATCGTTGCATGGAATGGCGTGATGATATGGTGACCACCTTGTTGGGTTGTCTCCAATGCATTGCTCATTGATACTTGATTGTGCATGACCCTACCTTCCTATGAGGGTTATGAGGGTGGGAAGTAGATAGGACGCTAGTAGATGCTACGCAAGTGGGACGGTATTATGCATGGTGATGGAAACAAAGTGTTTTCATAGACCTTTCAAAAAAACCATCGGGTGCCACTAATGCCCGAGGGAAATGATGTTGTACTAGGTAACCACTTGACAAAGAAGTAGTGTACCGAGGCAAGTTGTGTGTGTGGTTTCAAAAATGGATTAGATTTATGATTTGTCGATCGTCTGAACCTTACATGTAATACCATGATAACCCTTATGGGACGGGTCTTTGTTGATTACTTTGGTTGATCCTAGCAGAGAGCCCATATTACTAGTGGCGAGAGTGTTGGGGAATGTTGCATGGGAAACAAATTTTTTCCTACACACACAAAGACCTATCATGGTGATGTTCATCTACGAGAGGGAGATCGGATCCACATACCCTTGTAGATTGCTCAGCGGGAAGCGTTAAGAAATGCGGTTGATGTAGTGGTACAGCTTCGTGATTCAAATCACCGTCGTCCCACGATCCGTCCCGATCTAGCACCGAACGGACGGCACCTCCGCGTTCAGCACGCATACAGCTCGATGACGATCTCCGCCTTCTTGATCCAGCAAGAGAGACGGGGAAGTAGATGAGTTCTCCGGCAGCATGATGGCACGCCGGTGATGGTGATGATCTATTCCTGCAGGGCTCCGCCCGAGCTCCGCAGAAATCATATCTAGAGGTAGAACTACGAGGTATAGGTTTGAGTTGCACGTGGCAAAGTTGTGTGTCAAAAACCCTAAAACCTCTAGTATATACAGGAGGAGGGAGGGGCTAGCCTTGGGGCTGAAGGGAGCCCCTAGGGCACCGGCCGAAGTGGAGAGGAGGACTCCAACTCCAACTCGGTTTGGGGAAGGAGGAGTCCTCCTCTCCCTTCCCACCTCCCTCTTTTTTTCTTTTGGTTTTTCTTCTTCTAGCGCCATAGCCCACTTGGGCTGGCCTCACCAGCCCACTAAGGGCTGGTGCGCCACCCTAGGACTATTGTGCTCACTCCCGGGTGGGTGGGCCCTTCCCGGTGAAAACCCAGAACCCATTCGTCACTCCTGGTACACTGTTGGTAATGCCCAAAATCTTTACAGTGACCAAATGAAACCATCCTATATATCAATCTTTGTTTCCGGACCATTACGGAAACCCTCATGACGTCCGCAATCTCATCCGGGACTCCGTACAACCTTCGGTCACCAACACCTATAACTCAAATATACCGAAACGTCACCGAACCTTAAGTGTGCAGACGCTGCGGGTTCGAGAACTATGCAGACATGACCCGAGACACTTCCCGGCCAATATCCAATAGCAGGACCTGGATGTCCATATTGGATCCTACATATTCGACGAAGATCTTATGGGTTGAACCTCTGTGCCAAGGATTCATATAATCCCGTATAACATTCCATTTGTCCTTCGGTATGTTACTTGCCCGAGATTTGATCGTCGCTATCTCTATACATATTTCAATATCGTTACCGGCAAGTCTCTTTACTCGTTCCGTAATACAAGATCCCGTGACTAACACTTGAGTCACATTGCTTGCAAGGCTTATATGTGATGTTGTATTACCGAGTAGACCCTAAGATACCTCGCCGCCACACGGAGTCACAAATCCCAGTCTTGATCCATGCTAACTCACCGGACACCTTTGGAGATACCTGTAGAGCACCTTTATAGTCACCCAGTAACGTTGCGACGTTTGATACACACAAGGTATTCCTCCGGTGTCAGTGAGTTACATGATCTCATGGTCATAGGAATGAATACTTGACGCACAGAAAACAATAGCAAAAAAATGACACGATCACATGCTACGTTCATAGTTTGGGTCTTGTGCGTAACATCATTCTCCTAATGATGTGATCCAGTTATCAAGTGACAACACTTGCATATGGTGAGAAAACCTTAACCATCCTTGATCAACTGGCTAGTCAACTAGAGGCTTACTAGGGACATTGTTTTGTCTATATATCCACACACGTATCTATGCTTTCATTCAATACAATTATAGCATGGATAATAAACGATTATTTTGAAATAGGAAATATAATAATAACTATTTTATCATTGCCTCTAGGGCATATTTCCAACAGTCTCCCACTTGCACTAGAGTCAATAATCTAGTCTCACATTGCTATGCGATTTACATTGGAATGAATCTAACACCCATACAGTTCTGGTGTTTATCATGCTTCACTCGTGGAAAAGGTTTAGTCAGCGGATCTGCAACATTCAGATCCGTGTGCACTTTGCAAATATTTATGTCCTCTCCTTCGACGTAGTCGCGGATGAGGTTGAAGCGTCGTTTGATGTGTCTAGTCTTCTTGTGAAACCTTGGTTCCTTTGCTAAAGCAATGTCACCACTGTTGTCACAGAACATAGTTATTGGATTTACTGCACTCGGCACAACTCCCAGATCCGTCATGAACTGCTTCATCCAGACACCCTCCTTAGCTGCCTCCGAGGCAGCCATGTACTCCGCTTCACATGTAGAATCAGCTACGCCACTTTGCTTGGAACTGCACCAGCTTACCGCAACCCCATTAAGTATAAATATGTATCTCGTTTGAGACTTAGAGTCATCCGGATCAGTATCAAAGCTTGCATCGACGTAACCCTTTACGACGAGCTCTTCGTCACCTTCATAAACGAGAAACATTTCCTTAGTCCTTTTTAGTTACTTCAGAATATTCTTGACCGCCGTCCAGTGATCCACTCCTAGATTACTTTGAAACCTGCCTACCATACTTATGGCCAGGCTGACGTTCGGTCTTGTGCACAACATTGCATACATGATAGACCCTATGGCTGAAGCATAGGGGACGGTACTCATCTTTTCTCTATCTTCCCCAGTTAGTACTGGACACTGAGTCTTACTCAACTTTTGACCTTGTAACACTGGCAATAACCCCTTCTTGGACTGCTCCATTTTGAACTTGTTCAAAACTTTATCAAGGTATGTGCTTTGTGAAAGTCCTATTAGGCGCCTTGATCTATCCCTAGAGATCTTAATGCCTAATATGTAAGCAGCTTCTCCTAGGTCTTTCATTGAAAAACATTTGTTCAAGTAATCTTTTACGCTTTGTAAAAACTCCACATTGTTTCCAATCAGCAATATGTCATCCACATATAATATTACAAACGCTACAGAGCTTCCACTCACTTTCTTGTAAATACAAGATTCTCCAACAACTTGTATAAACCCAAATGCTTTGATCACCTCATCAAAGCGCTTATTCGAACTCCGAGATGCTTGCACCAGTCCATAAATGGATCGCTGGAGCTTGCATACTTTGTTAGCATTCTTCGGATCGACAAAACCTTCGGGTTGCATCATATACAACTCTTCCTTAAGAAAACCATTAAGGAACGCCGTTTTGACATCCATCTGCCATATTTCTTAATCGAAAAATGTAGCTATTGCTAACATGATTCAAACGGACTTAAGCATCGCTACGGGTGAGAACCTCCCATCATAGTCAACTCCTTGAACTTGTGAAAAACCCTATGCCACAAGTCAAGCTTTATAAATGGTCACATTACTGTCTGCGTCCGTCTTCTTCTTAAAGATCCATTTGTTCTGAGTAGCCTTGCGACCTTCAGGTAATACTTCCAAAGTCCACAGTTTATTTTCATACATAGATCCTATCTCGGACTTCATGGCCTCTAGCTATTTGTTGGAATCCGGGACCACCATTGCTTCTTCATAATTCGTAGGCTCATTGTTGTATAACAACATGATAGATAAGACAGGATTACCGTACCAGTCAGGAGCAGTACGTGATCTTGTCGACCAGCGAGGTCTGACTGTAACTTGATCCTAAGCTTCATGATAATCATCATTAGCTTCCTCCTCAAACGGTGTTGCCTCAACAGGGGTTTCCCCTTGCCCCGCGCCACCATCTGGAGGGAGCAGAGGTTCTACAACCTCATCAAGTTCTATCTTCCTCCCACTCAATTCTTTCGAGAGTAACTCCTTCTCAAGAAAAGCTCTGTTCTTAGCAACAAACACTTTGCCCTCGGATCTGAGATAGAAGGTGTACCCATCTGTCTCTTTTGGGTAACCTATGAAGACACACTTTTCCGCTTTGGGTTCCAGCTTTTCAGGCTGAAGCTTTTTGACATAAGAATCACATCCCCAAACTTTAAGAAACGACAACTTTGGCTTCTTGCCTTGCCATAGTTCATATGGTGTCGTCTCAACGGATTTTGATGGTGCCCTATTTAAACTGAATGCAGTTGTCTCTAATGCATAACCCCAAAATGATAAGGGCAAATCGGTAAGAGACATCATAGATCGCACCATATCTAACAAAGTACGATTACGACGTTTGGACACACCATTATGTTGTGGTGTTCCACGCGGTGTCAACTGCGAAACGATTCCACATTGTCTTAAGTGAGCACCAAACTCGAAACTCAGATATACAACCCCTCGATCAGATCATAGGAACATGATCTTCTTGTTACGATGATTTTCAAATTCACTCTGAAATTGCTTGAACTTCTCAAACGTTTCAGACTTGTGCTTCATCAAGTAGATATATCCATACCTACTCAAATCATCAGTGAAGGTGAGAAAATGACGATATCCGCCGCATGCCTCCACACTCATCGGACCGCAGACATCAGTATGTATGATCTCCAACAAGTCACTTGCACGCTCCATTGTTCCGGAGAACAGAGTCTTAGTCATCTTGCCCATGAGGCATGGTTCACACATGTCAAGTGATTCGAAATCAAGTGACTCCAAAAGCCCATCAGCATGGAGTTTCTTCATGCGCTTTACACCAACATGACCTAAGCGGCAGTGCCACAAAAACGTGGCGCTATCATTGTTAACTCTACATCTTTTGGTCTCAATGTTATGTATATGTGTGTCATCACAATGAAGATTCAATATGAACAAACCCCTCACATTGGGTGCATGACCATAAAAGATATTACTCATAAAAATAGACCAACCATTATTCTCTCACTTAAATGAGTAACCGCCTCGCAATAAACAAGATCCGGATATAATGTTCATGCTTAACGCATGCACTAAATAACAATTATTTAAGTTCATAACTAATCCTGATGGTAACGGAAGTGACATTGTGCCGACGGCGATTGCATCAACCTTGGAACCATTTCCCACGTGCATCATCACTTCATCCTTCGCCAGCCTTCGTTTATTCCGCAGTCCCTGCTTCGAGTTGCAAATATGAGCAATAGAACCGGTATGAAATACCCAGGCACTACTACGAGAGCTGGTTAAGTACACATCAGTAACATGTATATCACATATACCTGGTTTGGCATTGGCCGCCTTCTTATCAGCCAAATACTTGGGGCAGTTGCGCTTCCAGTGACACATCCCCTTGCAATAATAGCACTCTGTTTCCGTCTTAGGAATAGCCTTGGGTTTCTTCGTCAGATTGGCAACAGTCTTGCCGCTCTTTTTGGAGTTACCATTCTTGCCTTTGCCATTTTTCTTGAAACCAGTGGTCTTATTGACCATCAACACTTGATGCTCTTTCCGGAGTTCTGATTCTGCGACTTTCAGCATCGCGAATAACTCGCCGGGTGACTTGTTCAACCCTTGCATGTTATAGTTCAACACAAAGCTCTTGTAGCTAGGTGGCAGTGATTGAAGAATTTTGTTAGTGATAGCCTCTTGTGGGAGTTCAATCCCCAGCTCAGCTAGAAGGTTTGAGTACCTAGACATTTTGTGCACATGTTCACTGACAGACGAATTGTCCTCCATCTTGCAAGCATAGAATTTATCAGAGGTCTCATACCTCTCGATCCGGGCGTTCTTCTGAAAGATAAACTTCAACTCCTGGAACATCTCATATGCTCCATGACATTCAAAGTGTCGTTGAAGTCCCGGTTCCAAGCCATACAGGACTGCACATTGAACTACTGAGTTGTCCTCCTTACGTGATTACCAAGCGTTCAAAACATCTTGGTCAGACGTAGCGGGTGGTTCATCTCCTAGCGCAACATCAAGGACATAATTCTTTTTCCCATCTTGTAGGATGAGCCTAAGATTATGAGACCAGTCTACAAAGTTGCTACCATCATCTTTCAACTCAGCTTTCTCTAGGAACGTATTGAAATTCAGGGTTGCTACTGCGTGAGCCATTGATCTACAACATAAAATGTTGCAAAGTGGACTTAGACTATGTTCAAGATAATTAGAGTTTAACTAATCAAATTACTAATAAACTCCCACTCAAATAGACATTCCTCTAGTTACTTGAGTGTGGCATGATCCAAATTCACTAACTCAAATCTGATCATCACGCGAGTTGAGCGTAGTTTCAGTGGTAAACATCTCTATGCTAATCATATCAACTATACGATTCATTCTCGACCTTTCGGTCTCTCGTGTTCCGAGGCCATGTCTGCACATGCTAGGCTCGTCAAGTTTAACCCGAGTATTCTGCGTGTGCAACTATTTTGCACCCGTTGTATGTGAACGTTGAGTCTATCACACCCGATCATCACGTGGTGTCTTGAAACGACGAACTGTCGCAACGGTGCACAGTCGGGGAGAACACAATTTTATCTTGAAATTTTAGTGAGGGATCACCTTATAATGCTACCGTTGTCCTAAGCAAGATAAGGTGCATAAAAGGATTAACATCACATGCAATTCATAAGTGACATGATATGGCCATGATCTTGTGCTTCTTGATCTCCATCACCAAAGCACCGACATGATCTTCATCGTCACCGGCGCTACACCATGATCTCCATCATCATGATCTCCATCATCGTGCCGCCATCGAGGTTGTCATGCTATCTATGCTATTACTACTAAAGCTACAACGTAGCAATATAGTAAACGCATCTGCAAACACAAACATTAGTTTAAAGACAACCCTATGGCTCTTGTCGGTTGCCGTAGCATCGCCGTGCAAGTCGATATAACTATTACAACATGATCATCTCATACATCCAATATATCACATCATGTCTTTGGCCATATCACATCACAAGCATACCCTGCAAAAACAAGTTAGACATCCTCTAATTTGTTGTTGCATGTTTTACGTGGCTGCTATCGGTATCTAGTATGATTGCATCTTACTTACGCAAAAACCACAAGGAGATGTGCAAATTGCTATTTAACCTCTCTCCAAGGACCGCCTCAGTCAAATCCAATTCAACTAAAGTGGAAGAAACAGGCACCCGCCAGTCGATGAAACCGGTCTCTCGTAAGAGTATGAGTAATGTTTGTCCGGGCCGCTTCAATCCAACAATACCGCCGAATCGAGAAAAGACTAAGGAGGGCAGAAAATTGAACATCAACTCCCACCAAAATTTTGTGTTCTACTCGAGATTACATCTTCGCATGAACCTATCTCATGATGCCACTCTTGGGGAACGTTGCATGGGAAACAAAAAAATTCCTACGCACACGAAGACCTATCATGGTGTTGTTCATCTACGAGAGGGAGATCAGATCCACATACCCTTGTAGATCGCTGAGTGATGACTGATACCTCTCCATCGTATCTACTTTTCCAAACTCTTTTGCCCTTGTTTTGGACTCTAATTTGCATGATTTGAATGGAACTAACCTGGACCGACGTTGTTTTTAGCAGAATTGCCTTGGTGTTATTTTTGTGCAGAAATCAAAGTTCTCCAAACGTCCTGAAAATTTACGGGGAGCATCTTTGGAAAATATGAAAAATATCTGCGCCAAGTTCCACCTGAGGGGGTGGGCCAGTGGGCCACAAGCCCTGGCTCCACCACCCCCTGGTGGCGGTGGGCAGGCTTGTGGGGCCCACACGGCTCTACCGTACCCAATCTCAGGTCTATAAGTTCCCTTTCGTCTCAGAAAAAATAAAAATGGAAGTTTTCGTCGCGTTTACGATACGGAGGCGCCGCCACCACCTGTTCTTCATCTGGAGGGCAGATCTGGAGTCCGTCTTGGGCTCCGGAGAGGGGAAATCGTCGCCATCGTCATCATCAACCTTCTTACCTCTCCAATTCCATGAAGCTCTTCGTCGTTCGTGAGTAATCTATTCGTAGGCTCGCTGGGCGGTGATGAGTAGGATGAGATCTATCATGTAATCGAGTTAGTTTTGATGGGGATTGATCCCTAGTATCCACTATGTTCTGAGATTGATGTTGCTACTACTTTGCCATGCTTAATGCTTGTCACTAGGGCTCGAGTGCCATGATTTCAGATCTGAAATTATTATGTTGTCACCAATATATGTGTGTTTTAGATCCGATCTTGCAAGTTGTAGTTACCTACTATGTGTTATGATCCGGCAACCCCGGAGTGACAATAACCGGAACCACTCCCGGTGATGCCCATAGTTTGAGGAGTTCATGTGTTCACAAAGCTCTAATGCGTTGGTCCGGTTCTTTATTAAAAGGAGAACCTTAATATCCCGTAGTTTCCTTTTGGAACCCGCTGCCACGGTTGGGATGGACAATAGATGTCATGCAAGTTCTTTTCCCTAAGCACGTATGACGACACACGGAATGCATGCCTACATCACATTGACGAACGGGAGCTAGCCATATATCTCTCCGTGTTATAACTGTTGCATGGTGAATATCATCCAAATAAATCACCGACCCATTGCCTACGAGTTTGTCCTACTGCTTTGTTACTTGTTTTGCTCTGCTGCTGTTACTACTGTTGCTACTGCTGTTACTTGTCTTGCTCTGCTGCTGTTGCTACTGTTGCTGCTGCTGTTACTTGTCTTGCTCTGCTGCTGTTACTACTGTTGCTACTGTTGTTACTTGTCTTGCTCTGCTGCTACTGTTGCTACTACTGTCGCTTGCTACTATTGCTACTTGCTACTGCTGTCACTACTACTGTTCCTTGCCACTGCTATTACTCGTTACACTGCTGCTACCTGCTACAATACTCTTTCGCTGGACGTTGACGAGAACTGACAATTTCCGTCGACGGGCAACTTGGCACCATTGATACGACAGTTAGGAATAGTCTGCCGTCAACAGATCGTTTCTGACACCGTTGTTATCATACTACTTTGCTGTTACTACTTTGCTTGCAGATACTAATCTTTCAGGTGTGGTTGAATCTGACACATTCAGCTGCTAATATTCGAGAGTATTCTCTCACCTCCTGTTTGGCGATCAACAAATTTGGGTCGAATACTCTACCCTCGAAAACTGCTACGATCCCACGCGCTGGTGGGCTGTCAACAACATTCTTCTAGTTTCGATTGCCGGAGAGTGCTAGCAGCATTCTTCTGGTGCCATTGCAAGGGGAAGCACAACTGACATCAAGCATTTTTCTGGCGCCGTTGCCGGGGAGGTATTGCTATATTCTCTGAGTCACTTGGGATTTATATCTGCTGATCACTATGAAGAATCTGAAGGATCCGAAAACCAAAGTCTTGCCCTCAACTATGAGGGGAGGTAAGGAATTGCCATCTAGCTCTGCACTTGATTCACCTTCAGTTATGAGTAAGTTTGCGACATCACCTCCTGCTAGAAATCTTGATATGTCGCCTGTGCTTGATGATGCTTATGATGCTACTGCTAGAGATGCTATGCTTGATACTATGCCCAATGATGCTATGCTTGATACTACTAGAGATACTATGCCTGATACTGCTTTGCCTGATATTGCTAGAGATATTATGCTTGATACTGCTAGAGATGCTATGCCTGATGATGCTATGCTTGATACTGCTAGAGACACTATTTTGCCTGATGTTCCACTAGGGGTGTTCCTTGATGCTCATATTGCTAGAGTTACTGCCAATGCTCGTGATGCTTCTGAAACTACCGATACTATTGAGATAGAACCTGCTTTTGCTCCTGCTAGATCTAGCTCTCCTAGATATGAATTGCCTGATATACCTGAGGGTTACGTTATGGAGGGAGAGATAGCTGAGGATTTTCTTGCGTGTAAGGATGCCTATGACGCTGAGAAATTACTTCTCAAGTGGAAGGAAAAATCTCTGAAAGCTAAGATGAAATATGACCCGAAGTTTGCCACTTCACCTATCTTTATCACCGATAAGGATTATGAATTCTTTGTCGATCCTGAGATAATCTCCCTCGTCGAATCTGATCCTTTTCACGGTTATGAGTCTGAGACGGTCGTAGCCCATCTTGCCAAACTACACGATATAGCCACCCTTTTCACTAATGAGGAGAAGATCCGCCACTACTATATCCTTAAGCTGTTTCCTTTCTCTCTAAAGGATGATGCTAAAGCCTGGTTAACCTCTCTTGCTCTTGGATGTGTGAGTAGTCCCCAGGAGATGGTCTATTACTTCTGTGAGAAATATTTCCCTGCCCATAAGAAGCAAGCTGCCTTGCAGGAAATATACAACTTTGCTCAACTCCAAGAAGAGAGTCTTCCACAAGCTTGGGGGAGGCTCGTCCAGTTACAAAATGCTTTGCCTGATCACCCTCTTAGGAAGAACGAGATACTTGATATCCTCTATAACGGACTTACCGATGCCTCTAGAGACCACCTAGATAGTTGTGCCGGTTGTGTTTTTAGGGAACGAACTGTAGAACAAGTTGAGACTCTACTGAATAACATCTTGATCAACGATAATGCTTGGACTATTCCCAAACAAACCTCCTAAGCCAACTCCTAAGAAAAGAGGTATTCTATTGCTCAGTCCCGAAGATATGCAAGAAGCCAAGAAATCTATGCAAGAGAAAGGCATTAGATTTGAAGATGTCAAAAATCTACCACCTATCGAAGAGATCCATGGTCTCGATAACCCTATACAGGTAGTAGAAGTGAATTCTCTGTGTAGGTTTGATGAGAGTGATATTCCTTTTGACAAACCTGCTAGCCTATGCTTTGATGAATTTGACAACTTTGTTGCCAAACAACAGAGTTTCAATGATTATGTTAGCAGACATTTGGAACAAAGTACTCGTATGCTTAGCCATTTAAGTGCTTGTGTAGACAGAAATGTCAATGATCTGAAGCTTCTGAGTAAACATGCCTCTATGATTACTACTCAGGTAGAACAAGTACTTAAAGCTCAGAATGACTTGCTCAATGAATTAAATGACAACTCTGTCAGAGTCATTGCTAGAGGAGGCAAAATGACTCAGGAACCTTTGTATCCTGAAGGTCATCCTAAGAGAATTGATCAAGATTCTCAAGGAATTAATGCAGATACACCCAGTCATCCTAGGGAGAAGAAGAAGGATGATAGAAACCTGCATGTTAGTTCACCAAATACTGTCACACGTGAAGAACCAAATGATATTTCTGCGTCTTATGCAGAAACACAATCTGGTGATGAACATGAACCTGGTGACAATATGGACAGTGATGTTCATAATAATGCTCAACCTAGCAATGATGAGGATGTGGAGATTGAACCTACGGTTAATCCTGATAACCCACAACCTAAGAGATACGATAAGAATGACTTCACTGCTAGGAAGCATGATAAAGAAAGGGAGCCATGGGTTCAGAGATCTATGCCCTTTCCTCCTAAGACATCCAAGAAAAAGGATGATGAGGATTTTGAGCGCTTCATTGAGATGATAAGACCCATCTTTCTGCAGATGCGGTTAACTGATATGCTCAAAATGTCTCCGTATGCCAAGTACATAAAAGATATTGTGACTAATAAACGGAAGATACCAGATCTTGAGATCTCCACCATGCTTGCCAATTACACTTTCAAAGGTGGAACTCGTAAGAAACTTGGTGATCCCGGAGTGCCCACTATACCTTGCTCCATTAAAGGAAACTACGTAAGAACTGCCTTATGTGACCTTGGAGCCGGTGTTAGTGTTATGCCGCTCTCTCTTTATCATAGACTTGAATTGGATAAGTTGACACCCACTGAAATTTCTCTGCAAATGGCCGACGAATCAACTGCTTTCCCTATCGGCATTTGCGAGGATGTGCCTGTTGTGGTTGCTAACACCACTATCTTAACAAACTTTGTTATCTTGGATATTCCTGAGGACGATGCCATGGTTGTCATCCTCGGAGGACCCTTTTTAAACACTGCAGGGGCTGTTATAGATTGCAACAAAGGCAATGTCACTTTCCATGTCAACGGTAATGAGCACACAATGCACTTTTCGAAGAAACGATATCAAGTACATTGCATCAATGCTATCGAAAAGATTTCATCGATTCTTATCGGGAGCTTTGAATGCCCTATTCCTCGTGTCAAGATGAAGTATGATTTGCTTGTTGGGGAGATACATATCCCCATTGAGGTGACTTAGTGGCTATCAGAAAATTCTCCGTTCTCTCTTGCGATTCGAGAAGGTTTTGTCATAAGGACTTGATCAATCCCATTGACGGATTTCTTTCGATGACCATGAAACAAATGAATCAAAGAGTCACATATCTCTATTTTAAGCTTTCATTTTCTGTTGCTTAGAAGAAAAATTATAGAATTAGTTTAGTTTTTCCTGTTTTCTGTTTTAGCGTCCCAAAGAAAAATACCTCGAAAATAAAAGTTCTCCGATGGTCCTGAAAATCTAGTATGATTTTTTCTGGAATTTTTGAAAATTACTGGGCCTGAGAGCTGACCTGGGGGCCAGACCAGTGGGCCACAAGCCCTGCCACCGCCACCCCCTGGTGGCGGAGTGCAAGCTTGTGGGGCCCACAGGGACCCCCTCCACTCATTCCAGGTCCCAGCCTCTTCTTCCACCTCCAGAAAAAATTGTTTCGCAGCTCAAACCCGTGTTCTTGCTCATTTGGCTGTGATTTTCGATCTCCTTGCTCAAAGCACCATTCTCCGAACCGTTTTGGGGAAATTACTCCTTGGTAAGTGACTCCTCGATTGGTCCAATTAGTTTTTGCTCTAGTGCTTTATCCTGTATTCTTGCTACCTTGTGACCCTGTTCTTGAGCTAGAAATGTTGATTTTAGCTGGTCCCAAGTAGTTTTAGCGTGTGATATGGTCTCTAGGCACTAGTAGGAGTAGTTGCTACAAGGTATAGTTGGTCTTCATTCACTTTTCTCTTGAACTTCAAAAATTTCAGCAAAAGGAAATTATGTTCAGGAGGAAGTTTCATGGTGGTTCCTCAAGTAAGAAGGGTCCTCGTCTTTCTTTTCGGGAGCCCGAACCTTTTCAACTAAGGGACGCACTGGTACAACCATCTGAATGGCCTTCCGATGAGTTCATGATCGAAGCAGGTTTCAAGGATGAGTTTGATACACTTGTCCGCAATGCCGGGTTAGAAGAATTCCTCTCAGTTAAATGTGAACAGTATGCTATGCTCACTGCCTCTTTCGTGCGTAGATTTAAATTTTCAGTTGGCCGTGACTCATCCATACTGTTTGATATGTACGATAAATCCTATACCGTGGATTTGGAGGATTTCAATAGGATTTGCAAGATACCCGATGGGGGTAGTATTAATGATCCTTCTAAGTCTTCGGTCAGAGACTTTGTCTCCAGTATAACTGTTGGAGAAACCAGAGATATCACGCAAGCCACCATAGGAAGCATCCATTTCCCTGCCTTGCACTACCTTGCCCTCTTCATAGGTAGGTGCATTAACGGCAAGGGTGCACATTGTCACCTATGCGCTTCCGACCTTAGTATCCTTAAGAGCGCAGTAACAGGTGACATGAGCTTCAATATGGGAGATATAATAGCAAGGAGGCTGAATAAACATGCCAATGAGGGGGATTTCTTTGGTGGAGTTTATGCTACACGCTTAATAAATTTTCTTGGAGTATCCATCCGTCCAGAAGACCCTCCTCTCCGTACATCCTACCTTGATCGTGTCGCTCTAACACTCTACCAGTTCCTTGAGATAGATCATGGATCCCTCCTATACCTCTTGATATTTAACACGCAGCGTGTTTTCCATATTACCCTTCCTGCTCATGCTTTCTTTGACTTTCAGGTAAAATGAAGATACTACAGAACCATAGGAGAGGCAGAGGAGTATGAGAGGGAGGCGACTGCTACTCGACTTCGTGAGGAAGCTATTCAGGCAGTGGCTGCAGCACTCCCGTATAACACCCATTATGATTTTGGGTTTCGCCAGGACCAACCTTGGGAGTAGACCAAGCTAGGCCAAAAGCCTAATCTTGGGGGAGTACGTGTTCTCACCGACTTTACATTCATGCTTATGCTTTCGCGTAGTTAGCCGGTGTTTACACTTTGCCACTGTATTTTCCATGCTAGTTTATTTTCGTTTTCGTTTTCTTGCTTTGTGTCCTTTTGAGAAAACCCAAAAAGATTTTCCTTTCTTCTTTTGCTTGTTGGGAGCTTTCCCGTGTAAATAGCTTTCTTTTTATTTGTGTCAAGGTAGAAGATATTGGTTACAATGTTTATTGGTTCTTGCATGCTTACCTGTTTAGCTTTCAAAAGAGCCATATTACTTTGTCTTCTCCTTTGTGTTTGCCTGTAGATTCAGCTTAGTCCAATGCGCTTATTATTGTTCACATCGTTCGATCGTGCAAGTGAAAGGCAATAATGATGATATATGATGAAGTGACTGAGACTGAAAAGCTGGTATGAACTCTATCTATTTTGTTTTTGTAAATATGACTAGCTTGTCGACCTAGATTTAGCTTTGTTGTGAGAGAACCATGTTTGCAATCACAACTTAGAGATCATAGTTTCTAATGCCATGCTTAGTTAGCTGAGAGCTTATAATGGTTTGTCTTGAATGCCAACATAGATTTTGAGATGACTATGATGTAGTATGATAGGATGGTATTCTCCTTTGAATGTTTCAAGTGGCTTGACTTGGCGCATGTTCATGCATGTAGTTGAAACAAAATCAACATAGCCTCTATGATGTTCGTGTTCATGGTGATTTATATCCTGTTTATGCTTGCATTCAATGTTAGTCAAACTCATTGCATCTTGATGACTCTTGTCGCTCTCAAGTTGGTCGCTTCCCAGTCTTTTGCTAGCCTTCACTTGTACTAAGCGGAATACTGCTTGTGCATCTACTTCCATAAACCCAAAAGTTTTTCCATGATAGTCCACCATACCTACCTATTTGCGGTATTTACCTGCCGTTCCAAGTAAATTTGCATGTGCCACTCTCTAAACCTTCAAGAAATAATCTGGTTTGCATGCCCGAACCGCTCATGTGGTGACAGGGGGCTATTGGTATCTTCCATGCTAGGAGTGTTATCCTCGACATGTGTTTATTCACTGCCATTCACGAGAAAGGGGCCGGTAATTGGAATGCCCAGTTCCACGCTTAAATCGAAAACATAAATGTAAAACAAGACTCCCCCCAGATTGATGTTAGTATGGACGGTACCCGAGGATTCGGCTAGCCGTGGAGTGTGATTGATTGGTGGTGGGGGAGTTAAAACTTTACTTTTCTGTTTGGGAACCGCCTATAGCATGAGTAGCATGGAAGATATTGAGAACTCTTGGTCATTGCGTTGACAATGAAAGCATGCCACCCAAAATTATTATCTTTGTTTTCAAAGCTTGAGCTCTGGCACCTCTACAAATCAATGCTTCCCTATGCGAAGGGCTTGTCTATTTATTTTCCTGTTGAGTCATCCTCCTCTTATGTAAGCACCAATTAGGGAGCACCTCTATCATTTTTATGCTTTGCTTTTGATTGATATTGAGTATGACTATGACTGGATCTTCGTTGCTATGAATTACAATGTTTAGCCAGCCCTTGATCTTTGAAAGTGCTCTGCATTTATGTTTTGTGGTCTCAGAAAGAGCTAGCGAGATACCACCTATTCATATTGCTTCATGCTTGTTTTGATTGAAGTGTTTGTATTTGAAACTCATTATTATTTGCTCGTTAGCTGATTATGCCATTGATATTAGCTTACGTGAGACCTTTGTATCATTTGCTTATGTGGTTAACTTGTGATCTTGCTGAAATTCAGGTTATGAGTTAGACATAGTTGCAACAACAAGATCAAACAGAGTTTGTCAAAGTTTTTCTTTCTCTCTCAGTTTGTCAACTGAGTTGCTTGAGGACAAGCAAGGTTTTAAGCTTGGGGGAGTTGATACGTCTCCATCGTATCTACTTTTCCAAACTCTTTTGCCCTTGTTTTGAACTCTAATTTGCATGATTTGAATGGAACTAACCCTGACTGACGCTGTTTTCAAAAGAATTGCCTTGGTGTTATTTTTGTGCAGAAATCAAAGTTCTCCAAACGTCCTGAAAATTTACGGGGAGCATTTTTGGAAAATATGAAAAATATCTACGCCAAGTTCCACCTGAGGGGGTGGGCCAGTGGGCCACAAGCCCTAGCTCCGCCACCCCCGTGGTGGCGGTGGGCAGGCTT
Organism: Hordeum vulgare subsp. vulgare; assembly: GCF_904849725.1. Lineage (NCBI taxonomy): Eukaryota > Viridiplantae > Streptophyta > Magnoliopsida > Poales > Poaceae > Hordeum > Hordeum vulgare. The sequence goes on from NC_058521.1 coordinate 519,691,240, forward strand.
GTGGGGCCCACACGGCTCTGCCGCCCCCAATCTCAGGTCTATAAGTTCCCTTTCATCCCAGAAAAAATAAAAATGGAAGTTTTCGTCGCGTTTACGATACGGAGGCACCGCCACCACCTGTTCTTCATCTGGATGGCAGATCTGGAGTCCGTCTTGGGCTCCGGAGAGGCGAAATCTTCGCCGTCGTCATCATCAACCTTCTTCCCTCTCCAATTCCATGAAGCTCTTCGTCGTTCGTGAGTAATCTATTCGTAGGCTCGCTGGGCGGTGATGAGTAGGATGAGATCTATCATGTAATCGAGTTAGTTTTGATGGGGATTGATCCCTAGTATCCACTATGTTTCTGAGATTGATGTTGCTACTACTTTGCCATGCTTAATGCTTGTCACTAGGGCCCGGGTGCCATAATTTCAGATCTGAAATTATTATGTTGTCACCAATATATGTGTGTTTTAGATCCGATCTTGCAAGTTGTAGTTACCTACTATGTGTTATGATCCGGCAACCCCAGAGTGACAACAACCGGAACCACTCCTGGTGATGACCATAGTTTGAGGAGTTCATGTGTTCACCAAGTGCTAATGCGTTGGTCCGGTTCTTTATTAAAAGGAGAACCTTAATATCCCGTAGTTTCCTTTTGGACCCCGCTGCCACGGGAGGGACGGACAATAGATGTCATGCAAGTTCTTTTCCCTAAGCACGTATGACGACACACGGAATGCATGCCTACATCACATTGACGAACGGGAGCTAGCCACATATCTCTCTGTGTTATAAGTGTTGCATGATGAATATCATCCAAACAAATCACCGACCCATTGCCTACGAGTTTGTCCTACTGCTGTTGTTACTTGTTTTGCTCTGCTGCTGTTACTACTGTTCCTACTGCTGTTACTTGTTTTGCTCTGCTGCTGTTGCTACTGTTGCTGCTACTGTTACTTGTCTTGCTCTGCTGCTGTTACTACTGTTGCTACTGCTATTACTTGTCTTGCTGTGCTGCTACTACTGTCGCTTGCTACTGTTGCTACTTGCTACTGCTGTCACTACTGCTGTTCCTTGCCACTGCTATTACTCGTTACACTGCTGCTACCTGCTAGAATACTCTTTCGCTGGACGTTGATGGGAACTGACAATTTCCATCAACGGGAAACTTGGCGCCATTGATACGACAGTTAGGAATAGTGTGCCGTCAACAGATAGTGTCTGACACCGTTGTTATCATACTACTTTGCTGTTACAACTTTGCTTGCAGATACTAATCTTTCAGGTGTGGTTGAATATGACACATTCAGCTGCTAATACTCGAGAGTATTCTCTCACCTCCTGTTTGGCGATCAACAAATTTGGGTCGAATACTCTACCCTCGAAAACTGCTACGATCCCACGTGCTGGTGGGCCGTCAACAACATTCTTCTAGTTTTGATTGCCGGAGAGTGCTAGCAGCATTCTTCTAGTGCCGTTGCAGGGGGAAGCACACCTGACATGAATGACCCACAAGTATAGGGGATCAATCGTAGTCCTTTCGATAAGTAAGAGTGTCGAACCCAACGAGGAGCAGAAGGATCTGACAAGTGGTTTTCAGCAAGGTAAAATCTGCACGCACTGAAATTGTTGGTAACAAGTGATTGTGTGGTGAGATGATTCGTAGCAAGCAACAAGTAACAACGGTGCAGCAAAGTGGCCCAATCCCTTTTGTAGCAAGGGACAAGCCTGGACAAACTCTTATAGGAGGAAAAACGCTCCCGAGGACACACGGGAATTTTTGTCATGCTAGTTTTCATCATGTTCATATGATTCGTGGTCGTTACTTTGATAGTTTGATATTTGGGTGGACCGGTGCTTGGGTACTGCCCTTACTTGGACAAGCATCCCACTTATGATTAACCCCTCTCGCAAGCATCCGCAACTACGAAAAAAGAATTAAGACAAAGTCTAACCATAGCATTAAACTAGTGGATCCAAATCAGCCCCTTACGAAGCAACACATAAACTAGGGTTTAAGCTTCTGTCACTCTATCAACCCATCATCTACTTACTACTTCGCAATGCCTTCCTCTAGGCCCAAATAATGGTGATGTTTTATGTAGTCGACGTTCACATAACACCACTAGAGGAAAAACAAGATACAACACATCAAAATATCGAACGAATACCAAATTCACTTGACTACTATTAGCATGACTTATCCCATGTCCTCAGGAACAAAAGTAACTACTCACAAAGCATAATCATATTCATGACCAGAGAGGTAATGAGTAGCATCAAGGATCTGAACATAAACTCTTCCACCAAGTAATCCAACTAGCATCAACTACAAAGAGTAATCAACACTACTAGCAACCTTACAAGTACCAATCGGAGTCGCGAGACAGAGATTGGTTACAAGTGTTGAACTAGGGTTTGGAGATGAGATGGTGCTGATGAAGATGTTGATGGTGATGAGTCCCCTCCGATGAGAGGAGTGTTGGGGATGACGATGGCAATGATTTCCCCCTCCGAGAGGGAAGTTTTCCCGGCAGGATCGTCCTGCCGGAGCTCTAGATTGGTTCTACTCAAGTTCCGCCTCGTGGCGGCGGCGAATCCATGAAAAATCTCCTCCTTGATTTTTTTCCGGACGAAACCCTTCATATAGCAGAATAGGGGGGCCAGTGGGCCAGCAGGCTGCCCACAAGCCCCCTAGGCGCGATCAGGGGGGGTGGCCGCGCCTAGCAGGCTTGTGGGCACCTGCTGGCGCCCCTCTGGCGCTTCTTCGGCCCTGTATTTTTTATAAATGCGGAAAAAAAATCCTCGTTGATTTTTACGGTGTTTGGAGTTGCGTAGAATAGGTATCTCAAACTTGCTCCACTTTTAGGCCAGAATTCCAGCTGCCGGCATTCTCCCTCTTCATGTAAACCTTGCAAAATAAGAGAGAAAAGGCATAAGTATTGTACCGTGAAGTGAAATAACAGCCCAAAAAGCGATAAATATCAACATGAAAACATGATGCAAAATGGACGTATCAACTCCCCCAAGCTTAGACCTCGCTTGTCCTCAAGCGAAAACCGAGCTCAATAAATATGTCCACATGTTTAGGCAGAGAGGTGTCGACAAAATAGAATACGGACATGCATGCATCATGATCCTGAGCAGAACAACAATACCAACATATAATCTCTCATGCTAAAGTGATAATTCCTTCACAAAATAAAGCATGGATCACGAACCTTACCGAGAAGTAACAACCGATAGCCTGTAGTCATTGAGGCAATTGTAATTTATCACAACATCACAAAGAGTCAAATAAGAGATTGTAAAGCAAATCCACATACTCAATCATCCTTTCGTTCTCTACAATTGCTACAACTCACGTGGTACTCATGAGATCAAAGTTTCAGCTGGACACAGAGAAAGATAGGGGCTTATAGTTTTGCCTCCCAACTGCTTACCTCAAGGGTAATGTCAACAATAATAAATCATGAATACTTACTTCCAAGTTGACATATGAATATATATCTTTCCCAAGCATATGACGTTAGCCAAGATAAAGGCGAGATAAGGAATTGGTGAAGATCACCATGACACTTTCAAGGGAAAAAAGTAAAGGTACAAGATAGGCCCTTCGCAGAGGGAAGCAGAGGTTGTCATGCACTTTTGAGGTTTGGGTGCGTGTCCTCTTAGTGCGGAGGAACGTCACTTTATATTGCCTCCTGTGATAAAGAACTTTATTATGCAGTCTGTCGCTTTTATGTCTTCCTCATCACAGGTTCGTACAAAGCTTATTTTCCATACACTAATGGATCATACATATTAGGGAGAAATTTTTATTGCTTGCACCGATGACAACTTACTTGAGGGATCTTATTCAATCCATAGGTAGGTATGGTGGACACTCATGGCAAGACTGGGTTGAAGGTTTATGGATGCACAAGTAGTATCTCTACTTGGTGCGGGAGTTTTGGCTAATATGAGGTGGAAGCAATCGTCACATGCTAAGGGATCTCTAATCATATAACATTGTTCGGAACCAAGCAAACACAATCCATTATGTTGTCTTCCTTGTCCAACATCTACTTCTAGGCATGTAATAGTTTAGTGAGTGTTCACAATCATAGATGGTGTTAGAGATGATATATTTATATGTGAACCTCTCCTTCCTTATCACTTCCTATTAATTGCAACAATGACCAAGGTCTATGTTTGTCTACCCTCAACAAGTTTCAATCAACATTCTTTCTACATGTGAAGCCATCACTTCCCATAAGATCATTACATGATCTTTCATGCTTTTGTTCTCTTCTCACTCTTTGATCATGGCAAGAGGCAAAGCCCTTCAACTAAGACATTCTTTATTATATGGCTCACGAGCTCGAATACATTGGGGGTGACACAAAGCAAAACTCAAGACTAAAACACTAAGACTTTTAATCTACTAGAGAAAAAGAAAACTGAAAAGGAAAACTAAAGCAAAGGTAAAAGCAAAATATGTGATGGTAATACGGTACCGGGGCAACTCCCCCAATCTTGGCAAAAGCCAAGGGGATTGCCCATACCCATGCCCAGTTGTCTTCCTTTGGAGGTGATGGTGGTGGAGTTGTTGAAGAGGTCTTGAGCTTGTTTAATTTCCACTTGAGCATAAAATTTTGCTCCCTCAGATCATCATTTTCCTCTTCAAGCTTCAACACCCTTTGGCATAATTCCTGCTTACTCTCCTGCAAGAAATGGGAAGGGATAAATAGAGTCTTAGGCTTCTTCCTTGAGTCAGGGAGGCTCGACTTCTTGAACTCCATATGCCTGTGTCCAGGTTGAGGTAGAGGAGCCTCCTCTTCATCGGAACTTGTTTGTTCCTTCCCCTTGGGATCATAATCTTCTTCCTCATCAGTGGACCAGCCATAAGGATCCTAGTCCCCATAGACTTTGGGGTCAGCAAGGTAATCTGCCACATAGCTTCCCCCCTCTGAATCTTGAGAAGACATCTTGCCCTAGATCTGCGGCAGAAAACAGGCTCGAAATGAAAAACAAAGAAAATCTGCGTGATACAGGGGTCAGACCTCACGGGAGAATATATATTGATTTTTTCCAGACCAGAAGGAGTACTCCGCACGAAAACAGAGTCCGGGAGGCGCACGAGGTGGCCACAAGCCCCCCAGGCGCGGCCAGGGGGTGGGTCTGCGCCTGGCAGGCTTGTCGCCTCCTCGCGCACTTTCCAGACTATTTCCAATTTTTGTATTTTTTCAAATATTCCAAAGCGGAGAAAATTTCTTACTGGAAAAGTTTTGGGCTCTGTTTTCTTATCGAATCACACACCTCTTCGTTTTCGGAGTCTGAAACAGGCTGATAAATGTCCCTTAGGTATTCTTCCGGAGTTATGGTATTGATGATACTGCTTTCAACATTTATGGGAGTACGTGAGATATAATGCTTGATTCTCTGCCCATTTACAACTCTCGGACAATTACCTTCCATGTTGTTGATCTTGATAGCACCGGAACGATACACTTCCTCAACAATATAGGGACCTTCCCATTTGGAGATAAACTTGTCTGCAAAGAATTTTAAACGAGAGTTATATAGCAAGACATAATCACCTACATTGAACTCACGCTTCTGTATCCTCTTATCATGCCACCTCTTAACCTTCTCTTTGAACAACTTGGCATTCTCATATGCCTGAGTTCTCCATTCATCAAGCGAGCTAATGTCAAATAACCTCTTCTCACCAGCAAGTTTGAAATCAAAGTTGAGCTCTTTGATTGCCCAATAAGCTTTATGCTCTAGCTCAAGATGTAAATGACATGCTTTACCATACACCATTTTGTATGGAGACATGCCCATGGGATTCTTATAGGCAGTCCTATAAGCCCATAGTGCATCATCGAGCTTCTTAGACCAACTCTTTCTAGACCTGTTGACAGTCTTTTGCAGAATCATTTTAATCTCTCCATTACTTAGCTCTACTTGACCACTGGACTGAGGGTGATAGGGAGACGCAATTCTATGGTTGACATAGTACTTAGCAAGTGTTTTACAGAAAGCACCATGAATGAAATGTGAACCACCGTCGGTCATTAGATAACTAGGACTCCAAATCTAGGGAAAATAACTTTTTTAAGCATCCTAATAGAAGTGTTGTGATCTGCACTACTAGTGGGGATAGCTTCTACCCACTTAGTGACGTCATCAACAGCAACTAAGATATGCGTATACCCATTGGATTTTGGAAAAGGTCCCATATAATCAAAGCCCCAAACATCAAATGGTTCAATGACAAGTGAATAGTTCATGGTATTTCTTGACGTTTGCTAATATTACCTATTCTTTGACATCCGTCACAAGACAAGACAAATTTACGGGCATCCTTGAAGAGAGTGGGCCAATAGAAACCTGATTGCAATACCTTGTGTGCAGTTCTATCTCCCGCATGGTGTCCTCCGTAGGCCTCGGAGTGACACTTGTTGTGGGGACCCCGACTGGTGAGTCGAGATCGCCGTGCCCAGTGATCCCAAGGATCAATGCTCACTGAACACAGATACTGAATAATAGAGTCTTATGTCCATACATACCGTTTGATACAATAAATGGACACTTCGGTCGAGTCTTACATACGTAGGGCCTTAAAGGCCAAAGCACCAAACTAGACCAACAGCGAAATTATTGGTTGAAAGCGTGAACCCATGCCATTAGCCTTAACCTACAGGCATTCTGACTGGGAAGCGTCCTAGCTCGCAAGAACGTCACCGAATTAATCTTCACCATATCCTGTCTTTCAGACCTGGTCAATGAAATAACCAGTGGCAAGCCAATTAAGACTTTGAATGTACTCGCAAACAACCCATGATATGAACAATAAAAGTGAAGGATAACAATATCATGCATCTTTAGTGTAACTCATCTGGGTGGAAAGATCATGTATATGCATCAGGTTAAAGAATTACTTTTGAAGAACAGGTTACAAATATCAACATATCTGCTAAGGGATGAACCATCCGGGTTCACCCTATATGCCAAGTCATCGGACTTGTCATAACCTCAATGTATTAATGAGGGCTCAACCATCCGGGTTTACCCTATATGCCAAGTCATCGGACTTGTCATAATCTCAATGTATTAATGAGGGCTCAACCATCCGGGTTTACCCTATATGCCAAGTCATCGGACTTGTCATAATCTCAATGTATTAATGAGGGCTAAACCATCCGGGTTTACCCTATATGCCAAGTCATCGGACTTGTCATAATCTCAATGTATTAATGAGGGCTAAACCATCCGGGTTTACCCTATATGCCAAGTCATCGAACTTGGTCATATTATTATGATTATCACAACACCTTTTTAACACCACACACACACACTCTTGGTTTATGCGGAAACGCTGGACGTAGTTTAAGCAGCACCACCCAACTGTCCTTGACCGTGGACACGGCTATTTGAATAGTTTACACTCTGCAGAGGTAGTACGCTGGACCCACGAGAAACGGGAAACTTCCGTGTCATCCACGACTCGCGGTATATCACATATACCCGAGGTAAGTACCCGATCATCATCTTTCCCCTGACGGTACTAGACAAAGAGGTCCACTCGATTGGTACCCAGCCCACATGTTGTACGTCTTACAAGCACCGACTCTGGACTGTATCAACCATGCAGGGACCAACGGTGTGCCTGGAACTCATAATAATGGCATAGTCGTCCTACCTGGCACGACCCCATCATGAGAGTGACACCGATCACTCCCGCCACTAGTAATGTGGCTCTTTGCTAGTACCGACCAGAGTAATCAACAAAGCCCCGTCCCATAAAGGGGTATCGTGGTCGTACTGGTAAGGTTGGGACGGTCGACACATCATAAATCTAATCCCATTTCCGAAACCATACTCACACAAAATCACCGGTGCATCACTTCACCAAAAGTCATCACCAACTCATCATCACCCTCGGGCATTAGTGGCACCCGACGGGGTTTTCATAAACTCTTTATTTAACTCATCATCATGCTCATGATAAAATGCTCTATTATTACTTGTCAACATGGTATAACATGACCCTCACGGGGTAGGGTCAAGCTCAATGCAATGATCTTATAACTCTACTAGTCAGCATGACAGTAGCATGATCCTAATAGATGGTAGGGTCAAGCTCATCATGCTTGTGCTCCGAGGAGCCATGTGAATATCGTTACTATCATGCAAGTGCTTCGATGAAGCCTTCGGTACCATCACATCAATGATGAACCGGCACTGTGATCACATGCAACGGGAAAATACTTGCTATTCTAGCATGCATCATTTTATATACTTAAGTCATGTCAAAAGGCTGCTTGCCTTGCTCATGTAAGTCCTCGGGGTCTTCGAGGTCTTCCGCTCCGTCCCCGAATACTCCGTCTACCATCAACTACGTCGGAAATAACCATAGTAAGCCACACATCCAGCAGAATAAAAGTGTTCTATAAATAGAAGTTATATTTTTCTTGGACCTCTCTGGTCATAAGAAAATACCTGAATCCTTTCCAAGGGGTTTGAATCATCAGGGGTGTCTAGATGGAAGGAAAGGAGGGATAGGTGACCATTGAAGAAGTCAACAGAAATCATTCTGTTAAAAATGAATGGAGGCACCCATTTAACTGAGAAGGATTTTAGAAATATTTAGGAAGTGGTTTCACTGGATTTTGAGTTGGTATGAATATACTAGGAATTTCTAATGTGGAATAAATAGCAACAGGAACCTATTTATTATAAGCAACAGAATGAAGTTTGATAAAAATGTTGACCAAGGGTCTAAAATTAGGAAATGATTTAAGAAGGCTCTGGAAATTTGAATCACTCCAATTGGAGTAGATTTGAGGCCTGAGGGATTTTTGAAAGATGGGACCATTCATATCCAGATTTGGATTTTTATTAACACATCATAGAAACATATCTTGGAAAAATGTGCAAAGCATATGGGTGGATAGAACTTGAATTTAGAAACCTGCAGAAATTTGAATCATGCAATTTGGAGTTAGTATGAATTTGCAATGGATTTTAGAAGTTTAAGGAATATGGGAAAAGGATAAAGGGCTCAGCTTTGGTGGGGCTATCTGGCGCGCTGGGCGTCAATTATGCCTTCGGGCCGGCCCAGTTGCGCAGTCTCCCAGGAACCCTGGTGACCCGAAGGCGCACTTCCTGGAGTACGTCTCCTGCGCAGGGACACGGGAACGCGGGAGGTGCTCAGGAGGTTGCAGGAGAACGGAGGGAGTGAGGGAGAGCCAGAGAGGTTGGGGTGAGGAGATAAGAGAAGGAAAATAGAGAGAGATCTCGGGAGCTCTGAGAGCACGGGGTAGACATGTGTCCCAGGGACGTCTTGGAGGCTAGCTAGCGTCGGAGAGCTGCTGGACTGGTCAAGGGGAGCGTTATGGCACGCTGGGGCATGCTGCCAAGGAGGGGACCGAGCTGCAGAAGGAGAAGGGGGTGCAGAGCACCAATACTACACGCTAGAGTGGTGGTCACCACGGCCACACACGCCCACAGGTTTGCAATGGCCAGACAAACATGTCTGGCACGTAGGGTATCCATGCAGGAGGAAGACTCTGAAGTTTGGAAGCATTTGAGGCTGGTTAAAGATGGGTTTGACTGCTGTTAAGTTTGCAACAACAAACTTAAGGTGGGTAGATAGGGCACTAACTTGAGGGATAATGGGATAAAAACGTGCCTAGCACTCTTGTTTATAGAAGGACTACAAGACTGCAAAGTTGCAGCTCCAGAAAACAAGTGTAGCTAGTACTTGCTGTACAAAGCCACATTTCAGCCAGAAATGAACTTGAGGAGGTGCTGCTCATTTTCTCCACATGAGCATGCCATATCTTTGATCTAAATGAAGCCTTGGCACACAAGGGAGGCTCTGGAAAGAATTGGGGGTCTTGGGTTAAGCAGAAGTGAAACAAGAGGGTAAAAACAGTGATCCCAGGGGTGAAAATGAGAGAAGTTACAAAGGGTCCTTCTCAAATAATTGACCAGTGGCCATGGGAAAGTTACTGGAGGTAAAATATGACTATGAGAGGCTGTGGTAGAAAGTTGAGCTCAAGGGTAAAAGTAGAAGGGGCAAAAGAAGCCAATTTAGTGAGTGCACACAAGATGTTTGATCTATGGTTAGGCTATCAGATGAATTCCAATGGCTATGAAACTTAACATGATCAAATATTAGATGAAAATAGGCTTTCACACCAAATTTGGGATTTGCTGGAGAAGTTTTCCAATGTAGACTTGAAAAACCCTAGAAAGGGGCAGAAATGGGTTTGTGCTTAGAACCCTATTCAAATAAATTCCCACAAATCCAATATTTGGTGTAGGGGCATTATTTGAGCATTCAGGCATGCGCAAAATGTTTGAGGATATTTGGAGAAACTTTATAATGTAAAGTTTACCAAAGTCAGAAATCAACAGAGAGGGTTTTAAGGGTCTTAGGACAAGTTCCTCTATTCTCCTTGGTGTACCACTTGGTGTGGATGCCTAATTGGAGTACTGGAACATGTCCACCAAATTTGAGCACAATTGGAGACACTTCACAATGTAGAGTTGCGCAAATTTGATTCTGGACAGATAGGGTTTTAGAGTGATTAGGGGAGTCAAATCAACTTGGATTGAAATGAAACTTGGCAAGATCATCAAGAATATCATAGATGACATGCTAGAATTTACTGGAATTTATTGAGAATATTTCTTATAGAAATATTCCGAAAGCTTGAAATAGGCAGGAATGATTTTGGAGGGGTTTGCCCAATATCTTGAACATGACCATGTGTTGAAACTCATAAATATGGAATAAATATATCCACTGAGTTTCCCTAAATTTTCTTAAATATTTTGAAGGTAATAAAAATAACTTTCCTTCATAGGAGACTATTTCTGGCCTCACAGAAGGGCTTTTAAATAAAATAATAAAATAACTTTTAAAATAATAATAAGATGGTTTTTGAAAGTCATTTTGATAATGGTTTTAAATAAAACAATTGGTGCAAAAGAAACTCCCTAGTTTGAGGACTTGTAGTGCAAACCTCATCTCAGGGGTTTGAAAGTTTAATTCAAAGAAAAGCTTTTTGGTGAAAATAATATTTGGTAAAAATAGATATTTATTCTAAACACATGGCATGATCATTAGGCAGGAGATCATGAAGTAAGGAGGTGATTAGGAGAGTGACAGGATCCATTAGGTATCAGACACAGTCATGCAACAAGCAAGGCAAACACTAGTCACTTCAAGCATCACAAGCATTCACAAAAATTTTAATTGGTCCTAAATTTTGAAATAAGTTAATTAGTCAGGAAGGCCAAAAACTGGGGTGTGACACTTCTGTAGGATCTGTCCCTGTTCATGTTCAGGTACACAACGTCTAATAACACCATCTACTCCTTCCTTATAAAGGTGAGGATCATCCCAAAAGTAGTGTCTCAAGTCAAAGAAGAATTTCTTCTTTTGCTAGTATGTGAAACTAGGTGGTATATATTTGGCAACGATATAGTTTGCATAATAAGCATACCACGGTGCACTACGTGAGGCATTGATGACATTCAATTGCTCATCGAGAAAACTATCATCAATAGGTTGTGGGTCATCAAGAACGTTCTCCAACCTAGACTAGTTATCTGCTACGGGGTTATCAGCACCCTTTCTGTCGACAACGTGCAAATCAAACTCTTGTAGCAAGAGAGCCCATCTGATAAGTCTAGGTTTAGCGTCCTTCTTCTCCATGAGGTACTTAATAGCAGGGTGATCAGTGTGAATAATGACTTTGGAATCAACTATGTAAGACCTGAACTTTTCACATGCAAACACGACAGCTAAAAATCCCTTCTCCGTAGTAGAATAGTTTCTTTGGGCACTGTCTAGAGTTTTACTAGCATAGTGCATAACATTCAACTTCTTGTCGACACTTTGCCCTACACCAACAGCATAATCACTAGCATCACACATGATCTCAAAAGGCAAGTTCCAATCAGGTGGTTGAACAATAGGTGCAGCTATCAAAGCCCTCTTAAGTATTTCGAAGGCTTCCTCACAATCATCGTCAAAGACAAAAGGAATATCCTTTTGCAAGAGATTGGTAAGAGGCCTATAAATCTTAGAGAAGTCTTTAATGAACCTTCTATAGAAACCAGCATGACCAACAAAACTTCTTATACATTTGATATCTACGGGGTATGGCATTTTCTCGATTGCATCAACCTTAGCCTTATCGACTTCAATACATCTTTCAGAAATTTAATGTCCTAACACGATGCCTTCATTAACCATAAAGTGGCACTTCTCCCAATTCAAGACAAGGTTGGTGTCTTTACACCTCTGCAAGACTCGATCAAGGTTGCTGAGGCAACCATCAAAGGAAGACCCGTAAACCGAGAAGTCATCCATGAAAACCTCGGCAATCTTTTCACAAAAGTCAGAGAATATAGCGATCATACATCTTTGAAAGGTGGCAGGTGCATTACATAAGCCAAAAGGCATACGTCTATAAGCAAAGGTACCGAAAGGGCAGGTGAAAGTGGTTTTCTCCTGATCAGATTGTGCAACTGGTATTTGGGAGAAACCAGAATAACCGTCTAGAAAGCAGAAGTGTGTGTGTTTAGACAGCCTTTCTCGCATTTGGTCGATAAAAGGTAAAGGGTAATGATCTTTCCTAGTGGTTTTATTCAATTTCGTAAAATCAATCACCATCCTATAGCCAGTAATAATTCTGTGTGGGATCAATTCATCCTTATCATTAGGGACAATGGTGATGCCTCCTTTCTTAGGGACGCAATGCACCGTACTCACCCAATAACCGTGAGCAACATGATAGATAATACCTACTTCCAGGAGCTTCAGTATTTATTTTCTCACTACTTCTTTCATCTTAGGATTTAATCTCCTTTGATGATCAGCAACTGGTTTGAAGTCAGGATCGGTTTTAATCTTGTGCTGGCATAGAGTAGGACTAATGCCCTCAAGATCATCTAGAGTATATCCAATAGCAGCACAATGCTTCCTCACAGTTTTTAGTAATTTCTTTTCTTCATGCTCTGAGAGGCTGGCACTAATAATAACATGATATATCTCTTTTTCATCAAGATAAGCATACTTAAGAGTATCAGGCAACTGTTTAAGCTCGAACATAGGATCACCCTTTGGTGGGGGTGGATCCCCAAGCAGTTCAACATGCAAGTTGTTCTTAAGGATAGGATATTGTTCTAAGACAACTCTCTCTATCTCATCTCTCTCATCCATATGCATATCATTTTCATGCTCAAGCAAGTATTTCTCTAAGGGATCAGTAGGAGGAACGGCAATAGAAGCTAATGCAATAGTTTCATCCTTACTAGGCAACTCTTTTTCATGAGGTTGTCTACCAAACTTGGAGAAATTGAACTCATGTGACACACCTTCAAAGACAACAGTGATAGTTTGCTTCTCACAGTCAATATGAGCATTGACGGTATTGAGAAAAGGTCTGCCAAATATGATGGGACAAAAGCTATCTTGTGCGGTAGCAAGAACAAGGAAATCAGTAGGATACTTCGTTTTACCACATAAGACTTCAACATCCCTAACAATTCCCACACGGAAGATAATATCTCTATTGGCAAGCTGAATAGTGACATCAATAGGCTCTATCTCAACAGGTGGAATCTCATCTTTGATTTCATCATATAACGATTGAGGTATTGCACTAACACTAGCACCCACATCACATAAACCATGATAACAATGATCTCCTATATTAACATAAACTAGAGGCATGCCAACAACATGCCTATGTTTATATCTAGCGTGAGGTTTAGCAATTCTAGCAGCATCTTCAGAGAAGTGAATATCATGTCCCTCAACATCGTCGGACAGAAGATCTATGATAATTGCAATGCTAGGTTCAACTCTAGTTTTCTCAGGGGGTGTAGGTGCTCTAATGTAGCCTCTACGTATCACAGTTGAAGCTTTAGAATGATCCTTTATCCTAACAGGGAAAGGTGGTTTCTCAATGTAAGCACTGGGAACAACAGGATCATGATAGGCAATGACTTTCTCTTCAACTGGATTGGGTTTAACTACATAGACTTCTAAAGGAGGATGATATTTAAACCACTTCTCTTTGGGGAGATCAATATGAGCAGCAAATGATTCACACAATGAAGCTACTATCTGAGAGTCAAGTCCATACTTAGCGCTAAAGTCACCAAAGGTATTTGTTTCGACAAAGGATTTAACGCAATCAAACTTGAAATTCATACCTGACTCCTTACCTTCTTCAAGCTCCCAATCTTCAGAGTTGCATTTAATTCTCTCCAATAAATTCCATCTGAAGTCAATATCTCTCTTCATAAAAGAACCGGTACAAGAAGTGTCAAGCATGGTGCGATCATCATGAGAAAGCCGAGCATAGAAGTTCTGAATGATAATTTCTCTCGAGAGCTCATGATTGGGGCATGAATATAAAATTGATTTAAGCCTCCCCCAAGCTTGAGCGATGCTTTCTCTGTCACGAGGCCAAAAATTATAAATATAATTCCGATCACGATGTACTAAATGCATAGGATAAAACTTTTGATGAAATTCCAGTTTCAACCGATTGTAGTCCCATGATCCAGTATCATCACATAGCCTATACCATGTCAACGTCTTATACTTCAAAGATAAAGGAAAGACCTTCTTCTTGACCTCATCCTTGAGCAAACCTGCAAGCTTAAATAAACCACAAACTTCATCTACATAGATTAGATGCAAGGCTGGATGTGATGTTCCATCTCCTCTAAAAGGATTAGCCAGCAGTTTCTCAAGCATACCCGAAGGAAATTCAAAGGAAATATTTTCAGTAGGTGCAGAAGGTTGAGGAGCAACTATTTGTGCTTCCGTTCGAGGTGAAGATACCCCGAACAAGCCCCTCAAAGGATTAGTATCCATAGTGACAAGTGACAACAAATTTCAGCACACTATATGAATGTTTCCTTACCAAGTTCCACTTACCAAAGGCGCTTCAATCCCCGGCAACGGCGCCAGAAAAGAGTCTTGATGACCCACAAGTATAGGGGATCAATCGTAGTCCTTTCAATAAGTAAGAGTGTCGAACCCAACGAGGAGCAGAAGGATCTGACAAATGGTTTTCAGCAAGGAAAATCTGCAGGCACTGAAATTATCGGTAACAAGTGATTGTGTGGTGAGATGATTCGTAGCAAGCAACAAGTAAAAAAAAGTAACAACGGTGCAGCAAAGTGGCCCAATCCCTTTTGTAGCAAGGGACAAGCCTAGACAAACTCTTATAGGAGGAAAAACGCTCCCGAGGACACACGGGAATTTCTGTCATGCTAGTTTTCATCATGTTCATATGATTCACGTTCGTTAATTTGATAGTTTGATATGTGGGTGGACCGGCGCTTGGGTACTGCCCTTACTTGGACAAGGATCCCACTTATGATTAACCCCTCTCGCAAGCATCTGCAACTATGAAATAAGAATTAAAACAAAGTCTAACCATAGCATTAAACTAGTGGATCCAAATCAGCCCCTTACGAAGCAACGCATAAACTAGGGTTTAAGCTTTCATCACTCTAGCAACCCATCATCTACTTACTACTTCCCAATGCCTTCCTCTAGGCCCGAATAATGGTGAAGTGTTATGTAGTCGACGTTCACATAACACCACTAGAGGAAAAACAACATACAACACATCAAAATATCGAACGAATACCAAATTCACATGACTACTATTAGCATGACTTATGCCATGTCCTCAGGAACAAAAGTAACTACTCACAAAGCATAATTATATTCATGACCAGAGAGGTAATGAGTAGCATCAAGGATCTGAACATAAACTCTTCCACCAAGTAATCCAACTAGCATCAACTACAAAGAGTAATCAACACTACTAGCAACCTTACAAGTACCAATCGGAGTCGCGAGACGGAGATTGGTTACAAGTGATGAACTAGGGTTTGGAGATGAGATGGTGCTGATGAAGATGTTGATGGTGATGAGTCCCCTCTGATGAGAGTAGTGTTGGTGATGACGATGGCGACGATTTCCCCCTCCGGGAGGGAAGTTTCCCCGGCAGGATCGTCCTGCCGGAGCTCTAGATTGGTTCTGCTCAAGTTCCGCCTCGTGGCGGTGGCGAATCCACGAAAAATCTCCTCCTTGATTTTTTTCCGGACAAAACCCTTCATATAGCAGTAGAGGGGGGCCAGTGGGCCAGCAGGCTGCCCACAATCCCCCTAGGCGCGACCAGGGGGGTGGCCGCGCCTAGCAGGCTTGTGGGCACCTGCTGGCGCCCCTCTGGCGCTTCTTCGGCCCAGTATTTTTTATAAATCCAGAAAAAATCCTCGTTGATTTTTACGGCGTTTGGAGTTGCGCAGAATAGGTATCTCAAACTTGCTCCACTTTCAGGCCAGAATTCGAGCTACCAGCATTCTCCCTCTTCATGTAAACCTTGCAAAATAAGAGAGAAAAGGCATAAGTATTGTACCGTGAAGTGAAATAACAGCCCAAAAAGCGATAAGTATCAACATGAAAACATGATGCAAAATGGACGCATCACTCAGCAGGAGGCGTTAAGAAACGCGGTTGATGTAGTGGTACAGCTCCGTGATTCAAATCACCATCGTTCCATGATCTGTCCTGATCTAGCACCGAACGAACGACACCTCCGCATTCAGCACACGTACAACTCGATGACGATCTCCGCCTTCTTGATCCAGCAAGAGAGACGGGGAAGTACATGAGTTCTCCAACAGCGTGACGGCGCACCGGTGATCGTGATGATCTATTCCATCAGGGCTTCGCCCGAGCTCCTCAGAAATCCGATCTAGAGGTAGAACTACGAGGTATACGTTTGAGTTGCACGTGGCAAAGTTGTGTCTCAAAAACCCTAAAACCTCTAGTATATATAGGAGGAGGGGAGGGGCTATCCTTGGGGCTCAAGGGAGCCCCTATGGCACAGCCGAAGTGGAGAGGAGGACTCCAACTCCAATTCGGTTTGGGGAAGGAGGAGTCCTCCTCTCCCTTCCCACCTCCCTCTTTTTTTTTCTTTTCTTTTGGTTTTTGTTCTTCTAGCGCCATAGCCCACTTGGGCTGGCCTCACCAGCCCACTAAGGGCTGGTGCGCCACTCTAGGACTATTGGGCTCACTCCCGGGTGGGTGGGCCCCTCCCGGTGAAAATCCAAAACCCATTCGTCACTCCCGGTACACTGCCGGTAATGCGCGAAATCTTTCCGGTGACCAAACGAAACCATCCTATATATCAATCTTCATTTCCGGACCATTCCGGAAACCCTCATGACGTCCGTGATCTCATCTGTGACTTCGAACAACCTTCGGTCACCAACACCTATAACTCAAATATACCGAGACGTCACCGAACCTTAGGTGTCTAGACCCTGCGGGTTCGAGAACTATGCAGACATGACATGAGAAACTCCCCAGCCAATATCCAATAGCAGGACCTGGATGTCCATATTGGATCCTACATATTCTACGAATATCTTATCGGTTGAACCTCTGTGCCAAGGATTCGTATAATCCCGTATAACATTCCCTTTGTCCTTCGGTATGTTACTTGCCCGAGATTTGATCGTCGGTATCTCTATACCTATTTCAATCTCGTTACTGGCAAATCTCTTTAGTCGTTCTGTAATACAAGAACCCGTGACGAACACTTGAGTCACATTGCTTGCAAGGCTTATATGTGATGTTGTATTACCGAGTGGGCCCCAAGATACCTCTCCGTCACACGGAGTCACAAATCCCAGTCTTGATCCATGCTAACTCAACGGACACCTTTGGAGATACCTGTAGAGCACCTTTATAGTCACCCAGTAACGTTGCAACATTTGATACAAGGTATTCCTCCAGTGTCAGTGAGTTACATGATCTCATGGTCATAGGAATGAATACTTCACACGCAGAAAACAATAGCAACAAAATGACACGATCACATGCTACGTTCATAGTTTGGGTCTTGTCCATCACATCATTCTCCTAATGATGTGATCCAGTTATCAAGTGACAACACTTGCATATGGTCAGAGAACCTTAACCATCCTTGATCAACTGGCTAGTCAACTAGAGGCTTACTAGGGAATTTTTTTTGTCTATATATCCACACATGTATCTACGCTTTCATTCAATACAATTATAGCATGGATAATAAACGGTTATCTTGAAACAGGAAATATAATAATAACTATTTTATCATTGCCTCTAGGGCATATTTCCAACAAAGAGTGATAGAGTTACTCTCTCGATACGAGTCATGCCTGGAAGGACGACTATGACTGTTTTCACACACACAGGGCACACCGTTGTGTCCCCCGTTGTGGGTAAAGTAAGCAACCTTTGTAGAGTGTAAAACTATTTGAATAGTTGTGTCCACCGTCAAGTGTGCAACCTCATAATTAAACTATGTCTAGATGTTTTTACAAACTTAGTGTGTGTGTGTGAGAAAGAGAATCACTTGAGCTAAGTTAGAAGACTTGATGAAACTAGAGTTGAGATACTATGTTCATATTGTTATTTGTAACTTGTTCATATGGTTACATGTAACCTCATGATGCATGATAATACAATTGTTAGGACATGACACTGCACTATGTAAGATTTGACCATAAGGCATGCAGGGTTAAGACAGATGGCATGGGTTCCCAGTCAGAATGAATGTAGGGTTAAAGCAGATGGCATGAGTTCACACTACCGTTCGAGATTTACACTACGAGTTTATGTTTGATGTTTCGCCTTCATGGTCCTGACTATGTAAGACTTGACCATAATGGTCATAGTTTGGGTAAGATGGTATGTGTGGATGTAAGACTCTTGTTATTCAGATTTTGTATGTCCACTGAGCATTGATCTCTAGGATCATTATAGACATGCATTCGGTGCTCACAACTTATGAGTCAAGGTCCCCAAAAAGCTGGTATTAGAGCCATCCTGACTCTAGGAAGCCTTATAGGGCAAAACCATTTAGAAAAAACTATACCTAGTACCCACACATAGGAATTTCTACACTTCTTGTCTCTTCTACTCGACTTTCAAAACTTTACTAACTCCCCTCCCATTAAAACTTTGTAGACGACCGTCGTACCCAAGTACCTCCTAGCATCCGACTTTTCCCTACTCCTTGTGGATAACATGAAGAAGTGCCAATTTCGTTGACCTCCCGTTTCCCTCTCCTACAAGCACTGGGTTGATGCCAACACGAAGGAGTACCGCGTTGATGTGGTTCTGGAGTCAAACAACTCTCCTATGAGTTAGTTCTTTGAAGGACCACAGATGGAGACCTTGGTGATCGCAGTTGAGATGGCAGCGCGGAAGGCACTTATCCACCTTCGGGACATCATCCTGGAGATGGCTGACGAGCCAACTACGTGCCACCTACCTATCACGAAGGATGATATTGGTGAGGGTTGGATGTTGGTCCCATGCAAGGAGGATGGAACACTATCGGGACCATCAGACTTGGGGTATCGAGGCCCATCTACATGCACGTGCAGGCGCAACTTGTGTCGGGGACCAGAACAATCCTTTTTGGGTTTCATGGCCAAGACCCTCGCGAGGAGAACCCCCGCGGGCGGCGACGAGAGCTGCATCCAGTCGTACTTCACGAAGGGACTACCGAGGCATTCCTCGGGTCTCTCGTGGCGCGAGGCGAGCAAAGGTGGCCCGACAGATCTCAGAGCCCCATGGTGTGACATGGGTGACACATGCCGTGACATGCGATACCACGAGGTGCGCAGGCGGGCATATAGGAGAAGGCTTTCCCCGTTTGTGCTAATAGAGGTGGGCCATCGACATTTCCCGAGGTAATCCCTAAAGGTTTCTCTCTTCGATGCAAGGAGACCAGGACAGGAGGATCGCCAGGGCCGGAGGTCATCGCTGAGCCCACGGACGCGTCACAGAGCAATCTTTTGCACGAGGTGACTACTTTTGCTAGGGTAGGGTGTGATCATGTCCCCTTACAAATTTGGCCATTGTGGTGACCCTTCCTGCCGTGTGTTTTTCGGGGGAAGAGGACCAGGACCGGTATATGGTACGGAGAGAAGCCATCGTAGGAATAAAATAGTGTTAGGAAGAACACACCTCTGTACTGTGCTTCTCTCTCTCGAGCAATTCAGACAAGCAGGAGTAGGGCTTTACACTTCGAGGTGGCCCGAACTTGGGTAACTACCGTGTCCTCAATTCTTCCACCTTAGCTCGAACACGCCAGAGCGCCACCATGTAGCCGTGCGACAGAGTCGAGCAGGAAAGCCTGCGCACCCCAGAATTCGAACCTCTTAGGTCCCCAGAGCCCCGATTCCAACATTTAGCACATCAGGTAGGGGTGCGCTGCGACTCTCCGGCTTCGTCCCAGCTCTTCCTCCCCCCCGCTCGATGGTTGACACTCATCGTGTTCGCGCCGAGCGCCGGGCAGCCCAGACCGCGTCGGTTGGACACAACCACCGTTCAAGAATTCATCCGATTAATCAGTTAATGGGCCAGTTAATCGCTACTCATTGGGTGGCCGATTCGAATAACACCTATTCATCGCGTTAACTTGTCGGGACGATTAAATGGCGTGTCAGGCCGATTAAATGGCATGTTAGACCGATTAATAGGTTGTCAGGCCGATTAATCTTAGTTGGTCTACTAACTCGTGGGCCAAAAAGGCCCAAGTTTTTAGCATGTAACCTCTCCCATCATTCTCTCATTCCTCAATAGCTAGGATTTGATCAAACAGTACCCGATTGTGGTATATCGCATAGCTGGGAGGATGAGAGTAGGATATAATACATAAAAAAACTAGAATATGTTCGCAGGTTCCTATTTAATCTGTCGATAATGGATGACCGATTAATCCATTTAATATCATGATTCACCGATTAATCTCTACTCCCAAGCTGACCGAGCAGCTACCAGTTACCGATTTTCTTAACAGCAATGGTCGTCGTCACTCCATTGGTGAGGCGTGTGAAACCACTGGCGACCCCGTCAACCACGAGCAACAAGACTCCTTCCGCCCCTCTGTGCAGTAGGACGGCCGCACCACCACGTGCTCCTCCCTAAACGTTCGCCTTGAGCACGTGGACACGCAGGCTGCGCTGCTCATGGCGCAGGAGCTGCTTCGCTACCTCCCGGCAAACGTTAGCTATGATGCGTGCCTCAGACACATTACCGAGCTCGTCACGGTGCCCGGGGAAACCCTGGCGCCCTCCCGCTCGCTTCACCACTTTCACCTCATGCGGGATACGTGGCACATGGAGCCCCTACGCCGCCTCCCTTGCGCAATGACCCAGTCGAGCACCGACACGATGCACACCCACGTGGTCTGCATGATGGAGCTCCTCCATGGGTGATACGTCTCAAATGTATTGACTTTTCCAAACATGTTTGCTATTGATTTGGCCTCATTCTTGCATGATTTGAATGAAACTAACCCGGACTGACGCTGTTTTCAGCAGAGCTGCGTGTATGGTTTTGTTGCATGTAGGAAAATGGATTTTTAGACGTCCCAGAAAATTCCTAGAAAAAATAGAGAAAATCCACGCACGGGAGAGACCATGGCCAGAAGATGGGCCAGAGGGGAGCCACAGGGCCCCCAGGCGACCTGCTGGCGCGGCCTGCCCACTGGCTGGGTGGCCGCCTAGGTGGGGCCCACCCCCTCTGATGCCCTACTCTCGCTCCTACTTTTACCCGTGACGAGGAAATTCTAGAACAGAAGTCGTTTTGCAAGTTCTCGACACGGAGCCGCCGCCACCCTGGGTTCTTCTTCGGGAGGGCTAATCTGGAGGCTGTTTTGGCCTCCCGGAGAGGGGAAATCGTCGCCATTGTCATCACCATCACCACTCCATCATCCTTCCATGGCTTCTCCCATCATGTGTGAGTAATTCCCTGCTGTAGGCGAAGGGGATGGGAGAGATTGGATGAGTTAGATCTTGTAATAGTTCGTCGGATTGTTGGGGGCATGTTGCCTATCATCTAATATGGTGTTTATCATCTTTGCTACTACTTGTTACTCTTAATGCTTGTCACTTTGGGCCCGAGTGTCATGATTTCAGATCTGAATACCTTATGTTTTCATGAATATATTTGTGTTCTAGATCCTATCTATGAGTACTATGCACCTATTATAGTCCGGAACCGGCGATTCCAATGGTGACAACTTGGGACACAAAAGGGGATGGGCTATAGTTTGAGGATTCCATGTATCCATTGATTGTTAATGCTTTGTCCCGGTGCTCTTTGACAAGAGCACCTTAATATCCATAAGTTCCATTTGGCCCCGTTGATAGCGGGATGGTAGGACAAAAGATGTCGTGCAAGTTCTTATTGCAAGCACGTACAACTACCTCGGGACTTACTGACTGATACATCTCCAACGTATCTATAATTTTTGATGGTTTCATACTATTATCTTGTCAAACTTTGGATGTTTTGCATGCCTTTTATTTATTTTCTGGGACTAACTTATTAACCTAGTGCAAAGTGCCAGTTCCTGTTTTTCCCCATGTTTTTGACCCCTTTCAGAGGAGATTTTGAAACGGAGTCCAAACGGAAGAAAATCCCCGAAAAGATTTTTTCTGGAACGGAAGAAGATCGGGGAGCTTGGGAGCCAAGGCAGGGGATCCCCAGGGGCCCCACAAGCCCCCACCCCGCGGCCAGGGGGGAGGCCGGGCCATCCAGGCTTGTGGGCCCCTTGAGCGTCCCCTGACCTAGGGGTTGTGCCTATATATTCCCTAAAAATACCAAAAAAATCAGGAGATCATCGAAAGTACTTTTCCACCGCCGCAAGCTGCTGTCTCCGCAAGATCCCATCTGGGGCACGTTCTGGTGCCTCGCAAGCTGCTGTCTCGACAAGATCCCATCTAGGGCACGTTCTAGTGCCCTGCCGGAAGGGGGATTCGGACACGGAGGGCTTCTTCATCAACACCATGACCTCTCCGATGATGCGTGAGTAGTTCACCATAGACCTATGGGTCCATAGCTAGTGGCTAGATGGCTTCTTCTCTCTCTTGGATCTTGAATACAAAGTTCTCCATGATCTTCATGGAGATCTATCCAATGTAATCTTCTTTTGCGGTGTGTTTGTCGAGATCCCATGAATTGTGGATTTATGATCAGATTATCTATGAATCTTATTTGAGTTTCTTCTGATCTCTCTTATGCATGATTTTATATCCTTGTAATTCTCTTCGAGTTGTGGGTTTTGTCTGGCCAACTAGATCTATGATTCTTGCAATGGGAGAAGTGCTTGGTTTTGGGTTCATACCGTGCGGTGACCTCACCCAGTGACAGAAGGGGTAGCAAGGCACGCATCCTGTTGTTGCCATCAAGGGTAAAAAGATGGGGTTTTCATCATTGGTTTGAGATTATCCCTCTACATCATGTCATCTTGCTTAAAGCGTTACTCTGCTCATCATGAACTCAATACACTAGATGCATGCTGGATAGCGGTCGATGTGTGGAGTAATAGTAGTAGATGCAGAAAGTATCGGTCTACTTGTCTCGGACGTGATGCCTATATGTATGATCATTGCCTTAGATATCGTCATGACTTTGCGCGGTTCTATCAATTGATCGACAGTAATTTGTTCACCCACCGTAATACTTGCTATTTTGAGAGAAGCCTCTAGTGAACACTATGGCCCCCAGGGTCTACTCCACACCATATTTTCAGCCTTACACTTTTTACTTCGTTGCACTTTCCGCCTTCAGATCTCACTTTGCAAACAATCTTGAAGGGATTGACAACCCCTTTGAAGCGTTGGGTGCAAGCTTGTTTGTGTTTGTGCCGATACTTTGGACTTGACGAGACCCTCCTTCTGGATCGATACCTTGGTTCTCAAACTGAGGGAAATACTTACTGCTCCTGTGCTGCATCACCCTTTCCTCTTCAAGGGAAAAACCGACGCAAACCAGAGAAGTAACTAGAAGAATTCCTAGCACCAAGGAAGGACTTTTGTTGCCGTAGCAGAAGAATTTCTGGCGCCGTTGCCGGGGAGGAAGATCAAGTCAAGAACTCATCCAAGTAGGTGTCGCAAACTCATCTCTTGCATTTACTTTGTTTGCCAGTTGCCTCTCATTTTCCTCTCCCCCACTTCACAATTTTCCTTTTTCGTTTGCCTTTTTTCGTTTGCCTTTTTCGTTCGCCCTTTTCTCTCGCTTGCTTTCTGTTCGCTTGTGTGCCATGCACCTTCAATATGCTTGCATCTTCGCTTGCTGAAAATCTAGTGATATGGATCCTCATCCACTTGCTAATCTCTATAAGAGATCCAATTATGTTGATCCAATTGCTAGTGAGTTGAGTGCACTTGACTATATTTATGGAGTTTTGCTTGAGATGCGTGAATATGAAAATTGCGAGGAAGAAATTTATGAAGTGATTCATGAGGGCTCCTTGGATGAAAAGCATGATTACAATGGTTTCACTATAAATCTTATTAGTGTCAATCATGCTACAAATATGTAAAACCCTAAGCTGGGGATGCTAGTTTTGCTATGTCCCCTACTTGTTGTAATGATCATGATTGGTATGATGATTTTTCTTATGATCTCGAAAATTTGTTCAAGCCTCACGATGAGTATGATATTTGCAACATTATTGAAAGTCGGATTGGAGAAGTCATGACTTTATTTGATGATAATCCCACTATTTTTGAAGAGCGTCAACTTTGCATGCACGTGGATCATGAAAAGAGTATCATATGGGATAGCTATTTTGTTGAATTTGATTATGATCCCACATGTAATTGCTATGAGAGGAAAATATTGTGGTAGAAACTTTCATGTTACCAAATTACGTCTCGTTATGTGGAGATTGCTATTGTCTCTTTCTTCTTCCTTGCATATGGCAACTATTGGTTGTCTTGACAATCTATTTTCCTATAAAATGCGTATGCATAGGAAGTATGTTAGACTTAGATGTGATTTTTACATGCTTTATGATCCTCTCGTTGTGCTTCAATTCTTGTCTTTTGTGTGAGCATCATTGAATTATCAATGCCTAGCTAAGGGCGTTAAACAATAGCGCTTGTTGGGAGGCAACCCAATGAATTTATCTTTTTCTTTCTGTTTTGTTGCGTCCACACTTTCATAATTCTGTTGTGATTGTGTGTTTTGTGTTTCTTTTTGTGTTTGAGCCAAGCAAAGCCTTTATGACTAGTCTTGGTAATGGTTGTTTGATCCTGCTGGAAAAAGACATAAAGTTTTTGCTCATGAGATGATTTTTCATTTTTATTCAGAAAGAGATTTTGAGATGATTCTTTTTTCTGCTGATTTATATTCTGTTTTCCCAGGTCGTCGTAATTGTTCAGATTATTTTAGGTACCAGAAGTATACAAGTACACAGATTGCTACAGACTGGTCTGTTTTTGACAGATTCTGTTTTTGTATAGTTGGTTGCTTGTTTTGATGAAACTATGGTTAGTATCGGGGGGTACTAGCCATGGAAAAGTGAGAATACAGTAGCCCATCATCAATATAGATGGAATTCAAGTTTTCTGCAGTACCAAATGAAGTGGTAGTTTGTTTTCTTCTACTAATGTTATCACAAATTTCTGTTTAAGTTTTGTGTTGTGAAGTTTTCAAGTTTTGGGTGATGTTCTCATGGACGATGAGATAAGGAGTGGAAAGAGCTCAAGCATGGGGATGCCCAAGGCATCCCAAGCCAAATTCAAGGACACCAGAAAGCCTAAGCTTGGGGATGCCCCGGGAAGGCATCCCCTCTTTCGTCTTCAATCCATCGGTAACATTACTTGGAGCTATATTTTTATTCACCACATGATATGTGTTTTGCTTGGAGCGTCTTGTATCATAGGAGTCTTTTCTTTTTGTTGTGTCACAATCATCCTTGATGCACACCTTTTTGAGAGAGAGAGACATGCACTCATCGTGATTTTGCTGGAATGCTCATAGTGCTTCACCTATATCTTTTGAGCTAGATACTTTTGCTCTAGTGCTTCACTTATATCTTTTGAGCTAGATACTTGTGCTCTTGTGCTTCACTTATATATTTTGAGCTAGATACTTTTGCTCTTGTGCTTCACTTATATGTTTAGAGCACGGCGGTGCGTGATTTGGTAGTTGGCTTATGTTATGAAAGTAGTCTCAAATGTGCTAGGTACCCAAAGAGCATGCAAAAACCTCCATCTTCATGTGCATTGAGTAGAAAGAGAAGTTTTGATTCCTCTCAATTAGTTTTGAGACGTGGATTCGGTAATATTGCGAGTTATGTTAGTAGGGTGTTGTGAACCTAGAGGTACTTGTGTTGGAGTTAGTGATTCCCGTAGCATGCACGTATGGTGAACCGCTATGTTAGGAAGTCAAAACATAATTGATCTATTGATTGTCATCCTTTGTGTTGAGGTCGGGATCGCGCGATGGTTTACACCTACCAACCCTTCCCCTCAGAGTATGCGTTTAGCACTTTGTTTCGATTACTAATAAAAACTTTCGCAACAAGTATGTGAGTTCTTCATGACTAATGTCAGTCCATGGTATAGATGCACTTTCACCTTCCACCATTGCTAGCCTCTCTAGTGCCGTGTAATTCTCGCCGGTGCACAAACCCACCAAATTCCTTCCTCAACACAACCACCATATCTACCTACTATGGTATTTTCATAGCCATTCCGAGATATATTGCCATGCAACTCCCACCGTTCCGTCTCATGACTTGTGCCGTCACTCTCAAATTGTCATTGCATGATCGTAAGATAGCTAGCGAGATGTTTCAACGTCATACGCCATGCTAGATCGTTGCACATCCCGGCACACCGCCGGAGGCATTTCCTATGGAGTCATCATCATTGTGATCTTTGAGATGTGAGTAAATAAAAGTGTGATGATCATCATTATTAGAGCATTGTCCCATGTGAGGAAATAAAAAAAAGAGGCCAAAGAGCCCCCCCCCCCCCCCCAAAAAGAGAAAAGAAAAGAAAAGAAAAAAGTGGCCTAAGAGCCCAAATGAAAAAAAGAGAAAAAGAGAGAAGGGACAATGCTTCATGTTAACACCATGTTCTTCATGATTGAGAGCTTCTTACTTTGTCACTACCATATGCTAGTGGGAATCTTCATTATATAACTTGGCTTGTATATTCCAGTGATGGGCTTCCTCAAAATTGCGCTAGGTCTTCCTGAGCAAGCAAGTTGGGTGCACACCCACTAGTTTTCCTTTTGAGCTTTCACATACTTATAGATCTAGTGCATCTCTTGTATGGCAATCCCTACTCATTCATATTGATAACTATTAATGGGCATCTCCATAGCTTATTGATACGCCGAGTCAGTGTGACCATCTCCTCCTTTTTGTCTCACAACCACCACCACACTCTGGTCTGCCTATAGTGCTATATCCATGGCTCGCGCTCATGTATTGCGTGATAGTTATAAAAAGTTTGAGAAAGAAAGAGTGCGAAAACAATTACTAGGCCAATTCCGGGGTTGTGCATGATTTACATTAGTTGTGTGAGGATGATGGAGCATAGCCAGACTATATGATTTTGTAGGGATAACTTTCTTTGGCCTTGTTATTTTGAAAGTTCATGATTACTCTGCTAGTTTGCTTGAAGTATTACTGTTTTCATGTCAATAGCAAACTATTGCTTTGAATCTTACGGATCTGAACATTCATGTCACGTGAAAGAAGTTGCAAAGGACAACTATGCTAGGTAGCATTCCACATCAAAAATTCGTTCTTTATCACTTCCCTACTCGAGGACGAGCAGGAGTTAAGCTTGGGGATGCTTGATACGTCTCCAACGTATCTATAATTTTTGATGGTTTCATGCTATATCTTGTCAATCTTTGGATGTTTTGCATGCCTTTTATTTATTTTCTGGGACTAACTTATTAACTCAGTGCCAAGTGCAGTTCCTATTTTTTCCATGTTTTTGACCCCTTTCAGAGGAGATTTTGAAACGGAGTCCAAACGGAAGAAAATTCCCGAAAAGATTTTTTCCGGAACGGAAGAAGATCGGGGAGCTTGGGAGCCAAGGCAGGGAGCCCCAGCGGCCCCACAAGCCACCACCCCGCGGCCAGGGGGAGGCCGCACCATCCAGGATTGTGGCCCCCTGAGCGTCCCGTGACCTAGGGGTTGCACCTATATATTCCCTAAAAATCCCAAAAAAATCAGGAGATCATCGAAAGTACTTTTCCGCCGCCGCAAGCTGCTGTTTCCGCAAGATCCATCTGGGGCACGTTCTGGTGCTCTGCCGGAGGGGGATTCGGACACGGAGGGCTTCTTCATCAACACCATGAGCTCTTCGATGATGCATGAGTAGTTCACCATAGACCTACGGGTACATAGCTAGTAACTAGATGGCTTCTTCTCTCTTCGGATCTTCAATACAAAGTTCTCCATGATCTTCATGGAGATCTATCCGATGTAATATTCTTTTGCAGTGTGTTTGTCGAGATCCGATGAATTGTGGACTTATGATCAGATTATCTATGAATCTTATTTGAGTTTCTTCTGATCTCTCTTATGCATGATTACATATCCTTGTAATTCTCTTCGAGTTGTGGGTTTTGTCTGGCCAACTAGATCTATGATTATTGCAATGGGAGAGGTGCTTGGTTTTGGGTTCATACCGTGCGGTGACCTCAGCCAGTGACAGAAGGGGCAGCGAGGCACGCATCGTGTTGTTGCCATCAAGGGTAAAAAGATGGGGTTTTCATCATTGGTTTGATATTATCCCTCTACATCATGTCATCTTGCTTAAAGCGTTACTCTGTTCGTCATGAACTCAATACACTAGATGCATGCTGGATATCGGTCGATGTGTGGAGTAATAGTAGTATATGCAGAAAGTATCGGTCTACTTGTCTCGGACGTGATGCCTATATGTATGATCATTGCCTTCGATATCGTCATGACTTTGCGCGGTTCTATCAATTGCTCGACAGTAATTTGTTCACCCACCGTAATACTTGCTATTTTGAGAGAAGCCTCTAGTGAACACTATGGCCCCGAGGGTCTACTCCACACCATATTTTCAGCCTTACACTTTTTACTTCGTTGCACTTTCCGCCTTCAGATCTCACTTTGCAAACAATCTTGAAGGGATTGACAACCCCTTTGAAGCGTTGGGTGCAAGCTTGTTTGTGTTTGCGCAGGTACTTTGGACTTGACGGGACCCTCCTTCTGGATCGATACCTTGGTTCTCAAACTCAGGGAAATACTTACTGCTCCTGTGCTGCATCACCCTTTCCTCTTCAAGGGAAAAAACCGACGCAAACCAGAGAAGTAACAAGAAGAATTCCTAGCGCCAAGGAAGGACTTTTGTTGCCGTAGCACTAACTTTGTTGTGCTTGACATGCCCGAGGATGGGAGCATGTCTATTATTCTTGGTAGACCTTTTCTTAACACCGCAGGTGCTATTATTGATTGCAATAAAGGAAAGGTGACCTTCAATGTTAATGAGAAGGAGCACATGGTATATTTTCCGAAGAAGAATGATAAAAGGCATGGCCTTAACTCTATTGAGAATATTGAGACCGTGAAGGTTGGAGAGTGGGATTGTCCTCTACATGTGCACCACAAATACAAAACTATTATGGTGGGGACAATATCCACAGAAATAAAGGTACCATGATTGGTTTATAGGAAGTGAAACTTTTTGCTCAAATATAACACCTGTTTGGTAGTAAGACTTGATCAACCTTGCTAACAAATATGTTTTATGTGAGTAAAAAGAGAAGCTTGCTATGTTTTCATTTCTTTTATCTTCCTTCCTCCTTGCTGTACCAAAGTTTTATGTTCTTGAAATTTCATATGTCTAACCATTGTTTCGAGCATACCGGAAGTTTTGCAGCTTTCAGTATTTCGATTTTTTTCAAAAGTGAAGTTGTTAGAAAAAATCCGGAAAATTTAGAATAAGAATTTCCACCGAAAATGTGACGCACGGGCACCTCGGGCCAGCCAGGGGGGCAACCTCTGTCGA
This sequence comes from Hordeum vulgare subsp. vulgare, assembly GCF_904849725.1. Classification (NCBI taxonomy): domain Eukaryota; kingdom Viridiplantae; phylum Streptophyta; class Magnoliopsida; order Poales; family Poaceae; genus Hordeum; species Hordeum vulgare. The sequence continues at coordinate 519,721,126 of NC_058521.1, forward strand.
GGCGGCCAGCTGGCGCGACCTGCCCCATGGCCACGCCCACAAGTTGCCGGGCCCACTTGGGCTCCTTTCAAGGTACTTCTTCCTACCTTCTCTCTCTCCATCCAAAAATCCCGATTTTTCTGCTGGAGCTCGAGTTCTTGCTGCTCTTGGTGGAAAGTTTCAATCTCTCTCTACAGCCCATATTTGTATTGAGAATTTGAGCATTTGCTCCCTGATATGTGACTCCTCCACTCCTCCAATTAAAATTTTGATTGGTGGTCTTATTTGTGAGTATTTAGGAGCTCTTGGTGCTATTCATATGTGCTTGCATGCATGTTTAGAAATTTATATGTGAAGTTTTGATGCAAGCTTATGTATAAGGGGAGTGAGTAGAATAGTTTGCTCCAACTCATTTTTTCTTAAACCTCCATTTTTGTGATGAACCAAAAATTTCAGAAATGAGCTTGTTTGGAAAAGAAAAGGGATGGCTTGGGAAGAAGAGACCCGAGCCTACCGATAGATTAACCAGAGCTGCAGCTTCATCCTCTACTGTGAGGACAAGTTACAATGATGATATCGTGCCACCGGATTTGTTCCACGATACGACATGACACGTGCGATGGCATACCCGTGTTCAGATTTTCTTATGGTGACGGGTATTAAGAATAAGTTTGATAATCTTTGTGCAGCTGCAGGTTTGACACATCTCGTAACACGACGTGTGCAACAATATCCAAAACTAATCTATTATTTTGTCAATTGGTTTAGATATAATGATAAAACTTCTATGATTGAATTCAGATTATATGAGGATGTCTTTACCATGTCTTTGGAAATTTTTTGTGAGATTATAGGTGTGCGGAATGTCGGGAAGACGACCAAAATGAACGTTCAGCCATACGAGCTGAAATCCCTATTCGCGTCACTTTGAAGTAAGGATCCGCCAGAAATTCACCGGGGAAAGATCTCCAACATCTTGTTTCCTCACATCAGGTATTTGTCATACTATATTGCTCGAGGGTTGTTAGCTCGTGACAACACGAGCAACATTTTGGCTCCGGATCTCGCTATCTTGGCAGCCGCCCTCTTAGGAGATAACACGTATAATATTGGTGCTTTAATTGCTCATCGCCTCGTTGCTAATAGCGGCAAAGGGCCTCACTCTGGTGGCATTTATGCCACGCTTATCCTCAAGCACCTTGGGCGCAGTTTACGTGTGGATGATGTGCCTTTTCCATACATAAACTTTGATCTTATCGCTATGAAGAGGCACGAGTTTGTTACTAGGACTTCCGAGTTTGGTAACCTTGTTTATATTATGAGGTTTGGCGAGCTTACTACTCGCGAGATCCGTCTAACTGCACCACTTTTGTTTGATTACACTAGCAGGAACGGATGGTCTTTCACCTCGACTGAGCTGGACGAGTTCGTGATCTAACAGCAGTTCCACAACCCCATGAAGGAGGTTGCCCCCGAGGAAGAAGAACCTTCTCCTTGGGAGGCCAGCCGGGCATCAGTGTACGTGCCCGAGGCTTCGTATGATTCTTGGAGCCACGAGTACCACTATAAAGCCGGAGGAAGCTCCTGGAGCCCGCAGTAGCCAAGCTGAATTTAGGCCAAAAGACTAAGCTTGGGGGAGTACGTATCCTTCTCCCCTTCCATTGTCCTGCAACGGATGTTGCGGCAGTGGTAGCGCTGCAAGGCCTGTTGGTACCTCGTGGCTCGGAGAGAGGCCTGATGGCACGCCTCCTCTCCAAGTACGAGGTCCGTCCCCCGTGCAGCCTCCTGACACTCCTTATCGAATGCCAATACCCGCGGGGACCGGTGCTTGATTTCGTGGGGAAGGACCGCCTCTGCTCCGTAGACGAGGAAGAATGGGGTTTCGCCGGTGGGTTTGGTTGCAGTGGTGCGGATGGACCACAGTACCAGAGGGATCTCGTTGACCCAACCCCGGCCGCAAGCTTCGAGCTTCTTCTTGAAGCTCCTCACTTTGAGACCTTGCAAGACCTCCACGTTGGCGCGATCCGCCTAGCCATTGCCCCGCGGATGGGCCACCGATGCATAGCATATCTGTGTATCGAGGTTTGCATAGTAAATCTTGAAGAGCTAACTGGTGAACTGCGAATCGTTATCGGTGATGATGCGGTTGGGGATGCCGAAGCGGCTCACGAGGCCCTTGATGAACTTGACGACAGACCCGGCTGGGATGGTGCGCACGGGCTCCACCTCCGCCCACTTGGTGAATTTGTCGATGGAGACGTAGAGGTAGCAGAAAACCCCTGCGGCCCACGAGAAGGGCCCCAATATGTCCAGCCCCCAGACCACAAAAGGCCAGGAGAGCGGGATGGTCTGGAGGCCTTGCGCAGACTTGTGCATTTGGTTGGCGTGGAACTGGCAGGCCTCGCAAGACCTGACCAGCTCGGTGGTGTCGTCCAGAGCTGTAGGCCAGTAAAAACCTGACTTGAATGCCTTACCCGCGAGGGTGCGCGAGGAGGAGTGCTGTACGCAGTCCCCTCCGTGGATGTCGACGAGTAGGTCGCGCCCCTGCTCCCTGGAAATGCACCGCAGCGCGACGTTGATCGGGCGCGTGCGGTACAAGGCATCGTCTCGCACGCAATAGGTTGAGGCTTGTCGTACTACGTGTTCCCCATCCTTTTCCTTCTCCGGCAATGTGCCGCGGAGCAGATATTCCCCGAGTTCATGCATCCAATCAGCGTCTTGAGCCTCCAGGGCCAGGAGCGGTCGAGCCCCCGAGGCCTGGCCATAGTCCGGAGCTCCCGAGGGCGATGCTGGGGGGACCTCATCTCCGCGTGGTGCCGGGTCCTCAGGTGACGGCGTCGCGGAAGGCTTGAAGAGTCCGTCCTCAAAAACGCCTCGCTCGTGAGCCTCGCGACGCGAAGCTCTTCTGGCAATGTCATTTGCCTCCTTATTTCGGCTACGGGACGTGCTGCACCTCCAGGCGCTGAAAACGTTTCTCAATTTTACGTACCTCCTGCAGATATGCCTCCGTATGTTCGTTCTTGGGTGTGTACTCCTTGTTGGAGAAGTTGACGAGGAGCTGAGAATCGCCCATCATGGTGAGGCGCCGGACCCCCAAGGTCGTCGCTGCCTTGAGTCAGGCCATGAGGGCCTCGTACTCCACTATGTTTTTGGAGACCTTCTCCCCCCGCTGGAAGCAGAGCTCCAAGGCGTAGTGAAGCCTGTCTCCCATCGGGGAGGTGAGCAGGACACCAGCCCCCAGCTCCCATTCGCGCGAAGGCTCCATCGAAGTGCATCGTCCATCCCTCGGGCGCCTCTGCTCCGGGGGCATGGGATTGGCTCCCTTCAGGCCCCCGGTTCGGTGCATCCATCCATTCGGCCACGAAGTCGGCCAGGGCCGTTTCCTTGATGACCCTGGTCATGCTGAATTCTATGTTGAAGGCCTGAAGCTCGATGTTCCACTCAGCAACTCTTCCTGCTGTGTTTGGGTTGTGCAGGATCTTCTCCAAGGGGTAGGTGGAGACGACCTTGATTGGGTGTCCTTGGAAGTAGTGATGCAGCTTGCGCGAGGCGACGAGGAGCGCTAGAAGGAGTTTTTGCTGCATGGGGTAGTGCGAGCGCGTGTCCCGCAGTACCCTGCTGACGAAGTATACTCGGTGCTTGATGAGGACGCGTCTACCTATGGCATCGTGCTCTTTGGTGGCTTTAGGAGGCCGGGGCATTTCGTTATCCGGAGGAAAAGCCCGGGCCTTTTGGAGGGCAAGGCTCTTCATGGCATGATTCCTCAGTCTGGGCCTCAGGTCCATCCGCTCGCGCGGGAGTTGGAGCTTGTGAGTCGTGCGAGGCCCCAAGCGCAGCGGGCGAGGGCCCGTTGGGGCTTCCCAAAGTAGCGCCCTTGCCGGTTTGCTCCTCCCTTACTGCCACCAATGCGACACTGGTGGAGTGGGGGGGGTGACAACGAGGTATAGTAGAAGTGGCTCCCGAGGGCGAGGCACCACCATGACCGGCGGGCTCGTGAGGTAACGCTTGAGCTCGTCGAAGGCAGCATCGGCCTCCGGGGTCCACTCAAAGGACCTCTTCCTTTTCATGATCTTGAAGAAGGGCAGGGCCCGTTCACCAAGCTTGGAGATGAAACGATCTAGGGAGGTGACACACCCCGCCAGCTTCTGCCTTTCCTTGAGGGTTGTGGGTGCGCTCATCTTGTTTATGGCATTGAGATTTACTAGGTTAGCCTCGATTCCCAGGTGCGACACCAGGAAACCGAGGAGCTTGCCTGATGGGATCCCGAAGATGCACTTCTTGGGGTTGAGCTTCAGGTTCACCTCCAGCAGGCTGGCGAAGGTCTCCTCCAGGTCCTTGATACGTCCATTTTGCATCATGCTTTCATGTTGATATTTATCGCTTTACTGTTATTATACTTTGTGGAACCTTACTTATGCCTTTTATCTCTTATTTTCCAAGGTTTATTTGAAGAGGGAGAATACCGGTAGCTGGAATTCTGGACTGGAAAAGGAGCAAGTCTGAGTCCTCTATTCTGCACAACTCGAAATGCCCTGAAAGTCAACGTGGATTTTTTTGGGAATATATAGAAAACATTGGGCGAAAGAAGTGTCAGTGGGGAGCAACCAGGGGCCCACAAGCCTGGTTGCCGTGGCCTACCCCCCTGGCGGCGACAACAGGGCTTGTGGGCACCCTGGTGGCCCACTGGCCCCCCTCTTTTGCTATATGAAGGGTTTCGTCGAAAAAAAATTAGTGTGGAGCTTTTTCGTGGATTCTCCTCCGCCACGAGGCGGAACTTAAGCAGATCCAATCTAGAGCTCCGGCAGGACGATCCTGTCGGGGAAACTTCCCTCCCGGAGGGGGAAATCGTCGCCTTCATCATCACCAACACTCCTCTCTCCGGAGGGGAGGCATCTTCATCAACATCTTCATCAGCACCATCTCCTCTCCAAACCCTAGTTCATCTCTTGTAACCAATCTCCGTCTCGCGACTCCGATTGGTACTTATAAGGTTGCTAGTAGTGTTGATTACTCTTTGTAGTGATTACTCGTTGGGTTCGACACTCTTACTTATCGAAAGGACTACGATTGATCCCCTATACTTGTGGGTCATCAGTCCTCCACCAGGGTTTTTGCTTGCCTTGACTTGACCATGATGTCGTCGACGTAGGCCTCCGCGTTCCTCCCGAGCTGCGGCCCCAAGGCAATATGTATCAACCGTTGGAAAGTCGCCCCAACATTCCGCAGAGCGAAAGGAATACACTCGTAGCAGTATACCCCGCATGGAGAGAGGAAAGCTATCTTCTCGACGTCCTCCACCACCATCTTGATCTGGTGGTAGCCCGAGAATGCATCCGAGAAGCACAGGAGGTCGCACTCTATCGTGGAGTCCACGATCTGGTCGATGCGTGGCAACGGGAACGAGTCCTGAGGGCAAGCCTTGTTGAGGTTCGTGAAGTCGATGCACATGCGTTCTTTCCCACACTTCTTCGAGACAAGCACTGGGTTGGCCACCCATTCTGGATAGCGCACCTCCCTTATGACCCCTGCTTCCTTCAACTTGCACACCTCCTGAGCGATGAACGCCTGCTTCTCCGGGGATTGCATCCTTGCCTTCTGCTTCACCGGACGCACGTTCGAGCACACCATGAGGTGGTGCTCGATGACGTCCCTCAGAACCCCCACAAGAACGGAGGCGCTCCAGGCGAATGCACCCTTGTTCGCCCTGAGGAAATCCACCAATGCCTTCTCTTGGTCTTGGGGGAGGTTCGCGCCGATGGTGAAGGTGGGGGCCAGGCTTCCTTCATCCACCGACACTTGCTTCATTTCCGCCTGGTGCTCTGCTTCTTCTTCACGGGCGCGATGTCGTGGACGTCTCCTGGATCGTCCGCAGCGTGCGCATCGCCCTGGAGTTGGCAAGCGCTACGGCCGCGGCTTTATGGGATAGCCCGAGCACCAGTGAGGCGTCCTTGATGTCCCCCACGACGGTAAGCACACCGCCGCTTCCTGGCATCTTGACGACGTTGTATCTCGGGTGCGTCGCCGCCATGAACCACACGAGGGTGGGGTAGCCGAGTATTGCATTGTATGGAAGGTGGATGTGAGCGACGACAAAGTCAATCTGCTCAGTGCGGAAGTTGGAATGGGTGCCGAACGTGACAGGGAGATAGATCTGTCTGACGGGAACGACGGATCCCGTCACTACCCGAGAAAAGGGTTTCGAGGGCGCGAGCTGCTCTCGGGGTAACCGCAGCATGTCAAAGGCCTCCATGGAGATGACGTTGAGGCCCGCGCCGCCATCGATGAGGGCATTGGAGACACCCACGCGGGAGATGGTCGGTGTGCACAACATGGGAAGCGCCTCGTCAGCCGTCGTGGCTTTAGGGTGGTCGTTGGGGCCGAAGGTGATGTTGACCTCTGGCCACACGCGGCGTTCCGAGGGCTCGGGCCTTAGGTGAGCCGTCCCCCCCCCCCCCCCGCGCGGCCGGAGGGTGGAGCCTGCGATCCACCAAGAATACAAGCGACCGCAGGGTCGGCCCTGCTTGCTCGGACGCCGTCCACCGCCGCGGACCAGCGGTCGTCGGTGGTTGCACTTGCCATGGTGCCGCCGAGTCGAGATCTGGTTCCTGCTATTGGTGTGACGGCTCCGACACGCGCCCCCTACCTGGCGCGCCAAGTGTCAGATTTCGTGCTCCGCAAAACCCCAAGGATTTGAACACAGGGGCGTGCGCGGAGACCACTTAACAGATTCGAGTCAACAGACCTGTTACTCGATGATCAAGGCTAAGAACCCACGCGATGGTGAGTAAGACACGGGACACAACAGTTTATCCAGGTTCGGGCCGCTGGGAAGCGTAAAACCCTACTCCTTCTCTGGTGGATTGCCTCTCGTGGAGGTTGGTGAATGAACCAGTACAGTGTTCTCTGGCCTCCTGAGGTTAGGTGGCCTCAGCGGTGTGATGGTGGGCAAGAAAATGGTTAGGGTTCCGACTTCCCTCTACGAAGCGACCTATCCTCTATATATAGCGGCGGCTACGGTCCTCTTCCCTTATCGTTTTGAAGGGAAGGGATCCCACAATGGCCAATTTTAAAGGGGGACAGGGGAACGTGCTCCCCTGTCCAAAGGTGGTCTTCGCCTACAAAGTGGCTGCCCGCGCCGCAGGGACGAAGTCCGCCCTACTGGCGGGCAGCGGTGGCTTGGTTACACCAAAGTGGAAACCTTTGGAAGATGCCTTCGGGTCCCGCGTTCGTCTTGGCCCCCTTTGTACCAAAGGTGGAGCTGCACTGCTCTGCCATTTGTGGATTGCGCGTCCTCCTTCTGCGTCACCCTTGACTCCTGAGGATGGGCCTTGCCTCGAAATGTCCGCCGCTCCTGAGGGGTCTGGAGGAGGCCCTCTGCGGGTCTTGATGCCGTTCCTCCTCGTGAGGCCAGGCCCCTCACGGGGCCCTTGCCGAGCCTGCTGATGCTTGGTCGATGGAGTGGGCCAGCCCTGGGCAGCAGACAGGCGAGTCTGGGTACCCCCATTCCCAAAACGCTGATAATGCAAGTGCGCGAGCTGGCGAGCGTACTTCGTTTGTTTGATGGAGCCTATGTGCGTGAGGCCTTTCTTCGGGATAGATCACGTGAGACGCCTCATGAGGCTCGCCCAAAGGGCGACAGGCTTCCAACTTGGCGAAGCACTAGCAATGGTTGAGATATACTAGGGGTCGATCCCTGCCAATACAGGGTGCAAATGCAAGTAAAAGCCTAGAACACGGAGGGGAACCTCGCGAAGGGACCTGTGGCGCGGGCGCTTGGAAACAAGAATGGGCGAGAAGTAAGCATCAGGGAGACATACCTTCATGCTGCGTGCACCCCTGTAGGCCGCGACCACCTCGTGGTGCATTCCAAAAGGATGGGTTGATGGCCTCACACTTCTTAGAGGCCCTCGGAACCGTGACCTAACATACCAGGGACGGCTAGGCCTGACTCGGTGGTTGGATCCTAACGCCACAGAGAGTTAAAGCAATCTCAGGAAATCAAGCGTAACAAGGGGCACCGAGAGCGAATTCACTTTTTCAACAACTACTAACTTAAGGCACATAGGCTATACTCCTTCTTACACACCCTCTTAGGGGCAACACAGTTTTTGTAGGAAAAGTACGAAACAAAAGCAAAAGGGGTCTCGGCCTCACGCCAAGCCGCCATCGGAACGCCGGGTTGGGAGCCACCTCAGCCTAGTCCGAGTCCTCCTCGTAGACACGGGCTCCTGGAGGGATGCCGCGCCCGGAGCTCCCGGAGGAAGTGTTTCTGCTGCCGCCATCGTCGGAGGTACTGCTGCCGATTTCCATGCAGCAGTCCACACGATTGCCGCCTCTCCAAAAAATCTTCATGAAGAGTGTGGCGGCCCCGTCGAAATTGAAGTAGAGGACGTGGACCTCCTTCAATCTATGGGCGAGGACGGATGACATCCACCATCGTGCCAGGTACATGGAGCATCGGTAGCCATCCAAGAAGGCCCGCTGCAGCAACGGTCTGGCTACACGCACACGTCAAGGGGGCACGCTCTGCCATCTCTCCCGCGAGGGAGCACGAGAGCTGGAGCCGGGGCTGGAGTTGGCCTTCCATCTCCATGATGAACTCATGGGCCACAGCTACGGCGACAGAAATCCCCGGCAACGGCGCCAGAAATCCTTCTGCTGCCTCTTGAGCTTGCGTTGGTTTTTCCCTTGAAGAGGAAAGGGTGATGCAGCACAGGAGCAGTAAGTATTTCCCTCAGTTTGAGAACCAAGGTATCAATCCAGTAGGAGAATCGCGTGAAGTCCAGAGTACCTGCGCAAACACAAAAGAGCTTGCACCCATGCTATAAAGGGGTTGTCAATCCCTTCAAGATTGATTGCAAAGTGAGATCTGAAGGCGGAAAGTGCAACGAAGTAAAAGAGTAAGGCTGAAAATATGGTGTGAATTGACCCGAGGGCCATAGTGTTCACTAGAGGCTTCTCTCAAAATAGCAAATATTACGGTGGATGAACAAATTACTGTCGAGAAATTTATAGAACCGCGCAAAGTCATGACAATATCTAAGGCAATGATCATACATATAGGCGCGAACGTGATGCCTATATGTATGATCATTGGGTTTGGAGAATCTTGTTTAAGCCAATGATAGTGTCTTTTGTGTTTATCTTTGCTTTTTTGCTTTCTGTTTTGTTGCGTCCACACCATCATAATTCTGTTATGATAGTGTCTTTTGTGTTTCTTTTTGTGTTTGAGCCAAGCAAAACCTTTATGAGTAGTCTTGGTGATGGTTGTTTGATCCTGCTGGAAAAAGATAGAAACTTTTTGCTCACGAGATTATTTTTCATTTTTATTCATAAAGATCTTTTGAGTTGATTCTTTTTATGCTGGTTGATATGCCTTTTGCACAGGCAGTAGTAATTTTTTAGAATTTGTGAGGTACCAGAAGTATACGAAGTATACAGATTGCTACAGACTGGTCTGTTTTTGACAGATTCTGTTTTTGTTGAGTTGGTTTCTTGTTTTGATGAAACTATGGATAGTATCGGGGGGGGGGGGGGTACTAGCCATGGAAAAGTGAGAATACAGTAATCCAACACCAATATGAATAGAAATCAATATGGTGGTGACGAAACGAGAGGCTCTCAATCATGAAGAACATGGTGCTATTATGAAGCACAAGTGTGGAAGATGATAGTAGCATTGTCCCTTCTCTCTTTTTCTCTTTTTTTTATTTGGGCTCGTTGGCCTCTTTTTTTATTAGGTCTCTTTGGGCTCTCTTTTTATTTCCTCACATGGGACAATGCTCTAATAATGACGATCATCACACTTTTATTTACTCACAGCTCAAAGCTTAGAACGATGATGACTCTATAGGAAATGCCTCCGATAGTGTACCGGGATGTGCAACGATCTAGCTTGGCGTATGACGTTGAAACATCTTGCTAGCTATCTTACAATCATGCAATGGTAATATGAGAGTGCCGGCACAACTCATGAGACGGAACGGTGGGAGTTGCATGGCAATATATCTCGGAATGGCTATGAAAACGCCATAGTAGGTGGGTATGGTGGCTGTTTTGAGGAAGGCATATGGTGGGTTTGTGCACCGGCGAAAATTGTGTGGTACTGGAGAGGCTAGAAATGGTGGAAGGTGAAAGTGCATCTATACCATGGACTCACATTAGTCATGAAGAACTCACATACTTGTTGCAAAGTTAATTTTAGTAATCGAAACAAAGTGCTAAACGCATACTCCTAGGGGAAGGGTTGGTAGGTGTTAACCATCGCGCGATCCCGACCGCAACACAAAGGATGACAATCAAAAGATCAATTATGCTCCGAATTCCTTACATAGCGGTTCACCATACGTGCATGTTACGGGAATCACTAACTTCAACACAAGTATTTCTAGCTTCACAACACCCTACTAACATAACTCTTAATATTACCAAATCCACGTCTCAAAACTAATTGAGAGGAATAATATTATATTTCTACTCAACGCACATGAAGATGGAAGTTTTTGTATGCTCTTTGGGTTACTATCACCTTTGGGACTACTTTCATAGCACAAACCAACTACCAAGTCACGCACGCCGTGCTCTAAAAGATCTAAGTGAAGCACATAGAGCAAAATTATCTAGCTCAAAAGATATAAGTGAAGGACGATGAGCATTCTAGCAAATTCACGATGAGTGCATGTCTCTCTAAAAAGGTGTGCAGCAAGGATGATTGTGACACAACAAAAAGAAAAGGCTCCTACGATACAAGACGCTCCAAGGAAAACACATATCATGTGGTGAATAAAAATATAGCTCCAAGTAATGTTACCGATGGATTGAAGACGAAAGAGGGGATGCCTTCCAGGGGCATCCCCAAGCTTAGGCTTTTTGGTGTCCTTGAATTTGGCTTGGGATGCCTTGGGCATCCCCAAGTTTGAGATCTTTCCACTCTTTATCCATTTGTCCATGAGAACATCACCCAAAACTTGAAAACTTCACAACACAAAACTTAAAGAGAAACTCGTGATATCATTAGCACAAGAAAACAAACTACCACCTCTTTAGGTACTGTAGAAAACTTGATTTCTATTTATATTGGTGTTCGATTACTGTATTCTCACTTTTCCATGGCTATTACCCCCCGATACTATCCATAGTTTCATGAAAACAAGCAACCAATTCAACAAAAATAGAATGTCTCAAAAACATACCAGTCTGTAGCAATCTGTATACTTCATATACTTCTGGTACCTCAAAAATTCTGAAACATTACGACTGCCTGGGAAAAAGGCATATCAACCAGCAGCAAAAATAATCAACTCAAAAGCTCTTTGTGAATAAAAATAAAAAATAATCTCGTGAGCGAAAAGTTTCTGTCTTTTTCCAGCAAGATCAAACAACCATCACCAAGACTAGTCATAAAGGTTTTGCTTGGTTCAAACACAAAAAGAAACACAAATGACACAATCATAACAGAATTATGATGGTGTGGACGCAATAAAACAGAAAGAAAAAGATAAATTCATTGGGTTGCCTCCCAACAAGCGCTATTGTTTAACGCCCTTAGCTAGGCACTGATAATTCAATGATGCTCACACAAAAGACAAGAATTGAAGCACAACGAGAGCATCATAAAGCATGTGAAAATCACATCTAGGTCTAACATACTTCCTATGCATAGGCATTTTATAGGAAAACAAATTGGCAAGACAACCAATAGTTAGCAAATGCAAGGAAGAAGAAAGAGACAATAGCAATCTCAACATAACGAGAGGTAATTTGGTAACATGAAAGTTTGTACCACAATATTTTCCTCTCTCATAGCAATTACATGTGGGATCATATTCAAATTCAAAAATATAGCTATCACAAAGGATATTCTTTTCATGATCCACATGCATGCAGAGTTGACGCTCTTCAAAAATAGTGGGATTATCATCAACTAAAGTGATGACTTCTCCAAACCCACTTTCAATATTATTGCAAATATCATAATCATCATGAGGCTTAAACAAATTTTCAAGATGATAGGAAAAATCGTCACCCCAATCATGATCATTGCCACCAGTAGTGGACATAGCAAAACTAGCATCCCCAAGCTTAGGGTTTTGCATATTTTTAGCATGATTGTCACTAATAGAATTCATAGTGCAACCATTGCAATCATGCTTTTCATCCAAGGAGCCCGCGTGAATCACTTCATAAATTTCTTCATTACGATTTTTAGATTCGCACATTTGAAGAATAACTCCATAGAGAAAGTCAAGTGCACTCAACTCACTAGCAATTGGATCAACATAATTGGATCTCTTAAAGAGATTAGCAAGTGGATGAGGATCCATATCAATAGATTTTCAGCAAGCGAAGATGCAAGCATATTGAAGGCACATAGCACACAAGCAAAGGAAGGGAAAACAAAAAAGGCAAGCGAAGAAAAAGGCAAATATTTTTGTAAATTTTTGTTTTTCAGAAGTGGGGGATAGGAAAACGAGAGGCAAACAAAAGTAAATGCAAGAGATGAGTTTGCGACACTTACTTCGATGAGTTATTGACTTGATCCTCCCCGGCAACGGCGCCAGAAATTGGCACGTTGACGAGAGACTATTCTTGACTTGATACTCCCCGGCAACGGCGCCATAAATCCTTCTGCTACGGCGACAGAAATCCCCGGCAACGGCGCCAGAAATCCTTCTGCTGCCTCTTGAGCTTGTGTTGGTTTTTCCCTTGAAGAGGAAAGGGTGATGCAGCACAGGAGCAGTAAGTATTTCCCTCAGTTTGAGAACCAAGGTATCAATCCAGTAGGAGAATCGCGTCAAGTCCAGAGTACCTGCGCAAACACAAAAGAGCTTGCACCCATGCTATAAAGGGGTTGTCAATCCCTTCAAGATTGATTGCAAAGTGAGATCTGAAGGCGGAAAGTGCAACGAAGTAAAAGAGTAAGGCTGAAAATATGGTGTGAAGTAGACCCGAGGGCCATAGTGTTCACTAGAGGCTTCTCTCAAAATAGAAAATATTACGGTGGGTGAACAAATTACTGTCGAGCAATTGATAGAACCGCGCAAAGTCATGATGATATCTAAGGCAATGATCATACATATAGGCATCACGTCCGAGACAAGTAGACCGATACTTTCTGCATCTACTACTATTACTCCACACATCAACCGCTATCCAACATGCATCTAGTGTATTGAGTTCATGACAAACAGAGTAACGCTTTAAGCAAGATGACATGATGTAGAGGGATAAACTCAAACCAATGATGAAAACCCCATCTTTTTACCCTTGATGGCAACAACACGATACGTGCCTCGCTACCCCTTCTGTCACTGGGTGAGGTCACCGCACGGTATGAACCCAAAACCAAGCACTTCTCCCATTGCAAGAATCATAGATCAAGTTGGCCAAACAAAACCCACAACTCGAAGAGAATTACAAGGATATGAAATCATGCATATAAGAGATCAGAAGAAACTCAAATAAGATTCATAGATAATCTCATCATAAATCCACAATTCATCGGATCTCGACAAACACACCGCAAAAGAAGATTACATCGGATAGATCTCCATGAAGATCATGGAGAACTTTGTATTGAAGATCCAAGAGAGAGAAGAAGCCATCTAGCTACTAGCTATGGACCCGAAGGTCTATGGTGAACTACTCACGCATCATCGGAGAGGTCATGGTGTTGATGAAGAAGCCCTCCGTATCTGAATCCCCCTCCGACAGGGCACCAGAACGTACCCGAGATGGGATCTTGCGAAGACAGAAGCTTGCGGCGGCAGAAAAGTATTTTCGTGGATCTCTCGCGCAGTTTTGGAATTTTTCTGGATTTATAGGCGGAAGAGGCAGGGAAGACGTGCCACAGGGGGCCCACAAGCGTGCTAGGCGCGACCCCCTTGGCCGCGCCTAGGGGGCTTGTGGGGTCCCCTGCTGGCCCCTGCCTTGGTTCTCAAGTCTGACGCGTATCTTCTGTTCCAGAAAAAATCTTTTCAAAAGTTTTATTCCGTTTGGACACCGTTTAAAATCCTCCTCTGAAAAGGGTCAAAAACACGAAAAAACAGGAACTGGCACTTGGCGCTGAGTTAATAAGTTAGTCCCAAAAAGATATAAAAGGCATACAAAACATCCAAAGTTTGACAGGATAATAGCATGGAACTATCAAAAATTATAGATACGTTCGAGACATATCAGCCACGCCGGCAGAATGGTTCCACGATCGGGCAGGCCGAGAAGCTGCGTCGTTCCTCGTGCCTCGCCCATGGCTGCCTCGCCCCCCACGACCGCGTCCATGGGTCGAGCCTCCTCCTTGAATGCCTGGAGCAGCACGAGACATCGGCGAGGCACGCCCGCGCCCCCTGGAAGACGTCCCGTGTGCGGTGACAGAAGTGCGAGGGTGGCCTCACCCCCTTGCCAGCCACGACACCTCTACCTCCTCCTCCGCCGCCTTTTCTTTCTTGGCGATGGAAAACCTCCTCGCGGGAATCATCATCGATGCAACAATGGAACGGAAGGAGATACGAGAGCAAGGAAGATGAGCCAAAGGGCACCTCAGCTCGCTTATTTATAATGATTGGCAGAAGGCCGGCCCGCGCCCCCGCGCCTTCGTTAGGCGCAGGCAGGGCGATGAAGGGTAATGATGTCCCCGCACCTCCCGCGGGCTCTACATCATCTCGGGTGGTTACCAATGAGTCATGGGAAAGTGGGAGCGTCCCGCATCCCATCATGTGCCACACGTTCGCACCAGGCCCGTAGGCGGTTGGGGCATGCATCGTTCCGCCATGACCATCGGTAGGTTCAAGCACACCGTGGTCCCGGAGGATACCGCCGGGCCTGTTGGACCGGGGGTATCCAGGCCAATGTGCCTGCACGCCCAGACGCAACTTGTGTCGGGGACCACTACGATCCTTTTTCGGGTTTCATAGCCAAGACCCTCACGAGGATAATCCCTGCGGGCGGCCACTAGCTCTACATCGAGCACTTCTTTGTGAAGGGACCCCCTAAGGCGGCCCTCAGGGCTCTCGCGGGGTGAGGCGGGCAGGGGTGGTTCGGCAGGTCTCACAGGCCCGCGTTGCCACATGGGTGATGCATGCCATGATAGGCGATAGCAGGAGGCATGCAAGCGGGGGCAGGGGAGAAGGATTTCCCCTTTTGTGCTAATAGAGTTGGGACACCGTCAGTTCCCGAGGTAATCCCTAAAGGTTTTCCTCCTCGGTGCAAGTAAACCAAGATAGGCGGATTGCCATGGTCGGAGATCATCTTAGAGCCCATCGACACGTCATGGAGCAAGATTTTGTAGGCGGTGACTACTTTTGCAAGGCTAGGCTGTGATCATACCCCCTTTCAAATTTGGCTGTTTTGGTGACCCTTCTCGCCGTGTGTTTTTGGGGGATGTGGACTGGGGCTAGTGTTGGATCGTTAGAAGAGGTGTCTAAAGGGGGATGAGTAGACTACTTGCATAAATTAAAATCCGAGCCTATTCCCAACTTTGATGGTTGGCAGATTTTAGCTATTCTAACAAGTCTAGTGCACCCAACACATGCTAGTCAACAAATATGGCAGAGGAAAGTAAAGACTTTGCACATGTAAGTAAGGAGTATAGTTTAGGAATATCAAACGCAAAATATTGACACGACGATTTTTGGTGTGGTTCCGATAGGTGGTGCTATTATACGTCCATGTTAGTGGATACTTCAACCCGCGGAGGGTAACAACTGCGTGTGTCCACGAAAGGCTCCACCCACAAGGGGTCCACGAAGAACCGGCCTTGTCTATTCCACCATGGCTTACATCCACACAGGACAAGCCTCACTCGCGGTAGATCTTCACTAAGTAAGCGATCTCCTTCCCCGTACAAACTTCTTGGTTCAACTCCACAACACGAAGTAGGAGGCTCCCAAGCGAGATCTAACCAATCTAGGAGGCACCACCCTCCAAAAGGTAATAGATGCGGTAGAACGATGAACTCCTTGCTCTTGGGGCTTCAAAAGCTAGTCTCCTCAACACTCAGTCACTCTCTCATAGATTTGGCATGGGTAGGAGAGATTGATTTTGTGGAAAGCAACTTGGGGAGGCTAGAGATGAAGTTTAAAATGGTTAGATTGGAATCTCTTGATCTCAACACATGAGTAGGTGGCTCTCTCTCAGAAAAATGGATCTCGAAAGTTTATGTGTGTTGTGAGTGCTTCTTTTGCGAATGATAGGAGGTGGAGGGGTATATATAGGAACCCCCAAATATCCAAGCATTACAACATTATTTCCCAACTCAATGACACCAAAATTAACCTCGATGGTACCGAGTTGCACTAAATGTGGCAACTTTTGAATTCTCGGTGAGTCCAATATATGAATCTCGGTGGTACTAATACGATGACCTAGACAAGTTTCCAAATCTCGGTGAGACCGATTCTAATCTCGGAAATTCCGATTCTTGGAATCTACTCAACAGAAAGTTGGTCACTTAAACTTGGTGGCACCGATATGAAAGTTGGCGGTATCGAGAGATTAGGGTTTGGCAAACGATTTGTCTGGTGGAAATCGGTAGGGCCAAGTGGAAAAAGTTGGGGGCATAGATTTTGCTGATTTGGCTTTGGACAGAGATATTTTGTGGTAGAATGGCTGAGTATTTTTTGTGGCTACCTCTAAGCACTTGAGCAACCAATTCATCGTAATACCTCCCCCCTTGTAATAGTATTGACTTTCATATGGACTCAAAGTGATTTCTCACAAATGTAAAATGTATACTCTTCTTGCTTGAAGCTTGAGCTAATGCTATTTCTTTCTTCATCAAAGGGTTTCTCCTCACAATCCTTTATCCAAGGCTCTCTATGGACTATACCTGAAATATAGTAGGTAAAAGTGTTAGTGCAAGAGACAATGTATGTTTTCAGGAATTATCAAAACCATCAAGGGAGCATATGTGCTGTCAATCTCCCCCTTTTTGGTAAATGATGAGAACATACAATCAAAGCTTCAACTAAAGATAGGCATTAGAATATGAAAACTTTGAAAGATACATTACTATTACAAGATCCCCCGAAATGTGTGCAACCCCCTTTTCATAGGATAGTTGCTTTGGACTGAATGGGCACACACATGGTAGAAGGACAAGGCAAGTCATATAAATCTTGGCTATATGCATCAAACATATTCGAATGAAGAACTTCCACGTTCAAGACGCACTCTTGCAAACAATATGGGCAAGAGACAAGAGATAATCTTGAACAAGGATATGATGTATATACTTACCTTGAGGTTCTTGAGCGTCTTAGCAGTAGGAGTGCACTTGGGAAAACAAATGTTATATAACACAAGAGTACTCAATTGTAAGATGAAAAGAGCTTCAAAAGGAGCAAGAAATGGAGAACATATGTGAAATATGTTTTGATGACAGATATGTCTCCAAGAGAATTTAGAACTTTCTCCCCTAAGGATGAATATGTAAGAATTTCCTCTCCCCCCGAATCATACCATTTAGATATTGGGAGTAGGTAGGGTGAGACAAGTTCAATCCAAAGTTAGCAAAAAAGCAGTTATATCTCTCTCCTCCTTAATGGTATCACCCCTCCTGAGTATGTGAGGTTTTATATATCTCCCCCTTTGGTAGATCTCCTCTTAGGTAGACTTCCCCTTCGGAACATATATCTCCTCCTTTGTGTGAAGCTTATTGGAAGCGTTGATATTTCTCCCCCTTTGGCATTAATTTCCAAAAAGGTTAGAGGATAAGGTATCGTGGAATTTTCTTTCTTTGATATGGGTTCCTCGAATTTGACTTTCCTCCCCATTCAAAATTTGTTAAGAGTTCCTTAAAGTACCTCCCCCTATGTTAGGGATCCTAGACATTTCTCCCTCTTATATTTTGGGATCACTCAGGATTTCTCCCCCTCCAAATTTTTGGGAAACAAGATTATATCCTACTTTGAAAAAATGGAAAAGTTCAATAAGAGCTCAGGAGGTAATAAAACTTAGGATCATTGACAATCTTTCTCATCCTTAGGAAAAAATCCAGAAAAAATCTGAAAATCCTAGGCAGTGATAATATTCGGAGTCATCGAGGCAATATGGTTCGGTAGAACCAAGAATGATAGCTTGCATGTGGGAGAAATCGGTTAGAATGAGTTTCCCAGATTGGTGAGACCGAGTTGCAATGAAAATCAACTTCTTAACTCAAAATAGACAGAAAATATCCACAGACTTTGAAAAAGGAAATATCCAAAGATTAAAAGGAAATAAGAGAAAACAACACATTTGTTTTTTTTGAAATATATACATACTTATAGATGAGAGTAGAATGGTTCCAAGAAAGCATGCGATGAAAATATGAACCATACAATAATATCCATCTAGGTGTAGGGCAGTGACTAGGTCACCTATATTACAGTATATTGACTTGAGGAGTCAACCAAGAATGCTTGATCATAGGTCATACTCATCATTAAGCACAAAATGGGGTAACTATTTTCTGATTAAGCTTTTTAATGTCTTCATATCACTTGAGTTTCTTTACCTCATGACTTTGTGAAAATATTTATCGAGGATATGAGTACATACCTTCGAATGATGTTGATGACATGGCATGTAGGTGAACTTGTCGTGGATGCTCAAAGTTTATGAAGATTATCATGAGTTGGGAGCTATCCTTGTCGTTTTGGTTCACTTTTCACCTACATTGGTTAGTCATGAGTAAATTTCATCATCATATAGTTGTCAAGGATATGATTTTGTTTTCTTCCTCCTTCATATCCGAAGAAGGGGTTGTTGATACTTGGCTATGTCAAGATTGGTTTTGGTGTGATTTGATGGAAATCTTGTGAAGTGTAGTTCTTCCAAGTACCTACAAAAGGTTAGGTGCAATACAAGGGAGCATAGTTTTCCACGATGTAAGTTAGTATGATATCAATAGCATCATGGAACAAACAATCAAACTCATGCCCTTGCATGCATCCGATTGAGTCTAGTTCAAGTTTGAAGCATCAATGATGTTCAACTCACTCCTGAAATGACAAACACTTTCCCATCAAGTGGTTTGGTAAAGATATCAGCTAATTGTTTGTTGGTACAAACATGCTTGAGATTTATATCTCCTTTACTAACATGATAACAAATGAAACGATGTCACACTTGAATATGTTTAGTTCGTGAATGTTGCACATGATTATAGGCAATTTTAATAGCACTTTCATTATCACACAGTAATGGAACATGTCTAACATGAATGCCATAATCCTTAAGAGTTTGAGTCATCCATAGTAATTGCGCACAACATGATCCAGCGACAATGTATTTCGCTTCGACAATGGAAAAGATACCGAGTTTTGTTTCTTGGATAACCAAGGCACAAGAGATCTCCCAAGAAATTGACAGGTACCCAAGGTGGATTTTCTATCAACCCTATCTCTCGTATAGTCCGAGTCGGAATTGCCAACAAGATTAAAAGAAGATCCATTGGGATACCATATGCCAAACTTTGGTGTATGTATCAGGTATCTCACAATTCTTTTCACAGTCTATAGATGACACTCTTTAGGCTCCGCTTGATATCGGGCATATATGCAAACACTCAACATGATGTCGGGACGGGAGACACATAGACATAGCAATGAACCAATCATTGATCGATAAACCTTTTGATCAACCGGTTTGTCCACCTTACTGACGTCAACATGTCCACTAGTAGGTATGGGGGTTCTCATACCTTTGCACTCTTGCATGTTGAACTTATTGATTAAGTCCTTGGTGTACTTAGTTTGAGAGATAAATGTACCTCCTCTCCATTGTTTGATTTGCAAACCAAGGAAGAATTTCAGCTCACACATCATAGACATATCATACTTATCTGACACAAACCTTCAAAATTTCTCACTAAAATGTGGGTTAGTATAACCAAAGATAATATCATCCACATATATTTGGCACACAAATAGTTCAGCATTAACTCTTTTAGTGAATAAGGTTGCGTCAATTTTACCAATCTCAAAACCTTTTTCACTGAGATACCTTGTTAGGCATTTGTATCAAACTCTAGGGGCTTGTTTAAGACCATATAAAGCTTTACGAAGTTTGTAAACATGATTAGGTTTCTTGGGGTTCACAAAGCGGGGAGGTTGTTTTACATAAACCTTCTCCATAATTTCACCATTTAGAAATGCACTTTTGATATACATTTAGTAAAGAGTAATATCATGGTGATTTGCATAAGCGAGAAGAATGCAAATGGCTTCAAGTCTAGCAACGGGGGCATAGGTCTCACCATAGTCTATAGCTTTGACTTGCGTGTATCCTTGGGCTACGAGACGCACCTTTTTGCGTACAACTTGACCATCTTCATCTTGCTTGTTCCGAAACACCCATTTTGTACCGATGATGTTGTGCTCGTCCTTGGGATTTTCAACAAGTGTCCACACTTGATTCCTCTCTAAGTTGTGTAGCTCTTCGTGCATGACATTCTCCCAATCCGGGTCTTGAAGGGCTTATTATACCTTCATAAGCTCAATTGTAGAGACAAATGAATAATGCTAACAAAAATTAGCTAAACGAGATTTAGAGCGAGTGGTTCTCCCAGTTTGTATGATACCAAAGATTTGATTCAGCGAGTGATCCTTGTCCACTCTTGCTCAAACTCGTGATAGCTTCTTCTTGTTGGATGGTGGAGCTTCTTCATCAGCATCTTCTTGTTCGTTGTCATTGACGGTGTCATATCCTTGAAGTGGTGATGAGGAAGGTTGTGGTGGATCATTGTGATGTACTTCTTCCTCTTCTTCATCATGTCGTGTACCATTTGTGGATGCCTCCATGTCGTTTTGTGGTTCGCCTTGACGCGAAGTAGGAGCTTCCACTTGATTTGATGAAGTACTTTCCTTCACCTCCATGGGATGAATCTTGCCAATAGGTACATCTTGGATGGCTTCCAAAGGTTCCTTATCTCCTACATCATTTGGCAGTTGTTCGACTTGCAAACAGTTAGATTCATCAAACTTCACATCTACCGTCTCTTCAACTTTCCGAGTGAAACTGTTGTAGACACAGTAAGTCTGAGAGTTCGATCCGTAACCGATTAGGAAACCTTCATGAGATTTAGGAGAAAATTTAGAGCGACGATGCTTATCAGGAATGTAGCGCTTAGACTCGAATACTCGAAAGTATCGAATTTGGGGTTTGTTACCCGAAGTAGCTTGTATACCGTTTTACTGAGAAGCTTGTGCAAGTAGAGTCGGTTTATGGCATGAAAAGTTGTTTCCATGGCTTCTGACCAAAAGTGTCTTGGCGTTTTGTATTCGTCAAGCATCATTCTGGCCATCTCTATGAGAGTTCGGTTCTTCCTCTCAACAACTCCATTTTGTTAAGGTGTGTATGTCACCAAGAACTCATGTGAGATACCTTCTTCGTCAAGAAAAGTATCCACATTTGTGTTATTGAACTCCGTTCCATTGTCGCTCCAAACTTTCTTGATCTTCACTTTAAATTGATTTTACGCTTTCCGAGCAAAGTTCTTGAAGATCTTTTGTACATGCAACTTAGCATCAAGAAAGAATACCCACGTAAATCTAGAAAAATCATTAACAATGACTAAACCATAAGAATTTCCACCGAGGCTCTTGTAAGAATTGGGACCAAAGAGATCCATATGAAGCAGCTCGAGTGGCCTTTCTATAGTCATGATGTTCTTCACGGGATGACTTCCACCAACTTGCTTTCCTTCTTGACAAGCACTACAAACTCTATCTTCGTCAAAGATAACATCTTGAACACCAATAATATGATCACCTTTGATAAGCTTGTCAAGGTTACACATACCAACATGTCCTAGCCTTCTATTCCATAACCAACCTTTAGAAGATTTTGTAATAAGACATGTACGGGTGATACGTCCCAAACATATCTATAATTTATGTTTGTTCCATGATCTTGTGGGTGACATTGTAATATGTTTTGCTACACTTTTAAACCTTTTTAAACATATTTGGACTAACCTACTAACTGAGTGCACCCACTGCCAGTTTTTGTGTGTTGATGTCTTTTTTCCACGGACTTTTACCCCAATTCACAGAGTCCAAAAAATCCCGAGAAAAATATATAAAAATCAGTGTGATGGAAGCTTCGAGAGGCATCAAGGTGGGCCAGAGGGGAGCCACGGCTCGTCCAGGCGGCCTCCCTGCGTGGGTCACCCCCTGGCCGCGCCCACTGGCCGCCTGGGTGGGTCCCACACCCTCTGGCACCCTCCTTTGGCCTATATTTACCCCCCGTGGAGGAAACCCTGATTCAGAAACCCTTTTCTCCAAAAGAAATTCCGATCTCCACCGCCATCACCAACAAGTTTCGGGGGACCAAAATTCCTGTGCCGGCAACCTGCCGGGACGGGGAAGTGCCCCCGGATTCATCTCCATCGATGTTGCTTCCTCCCTTCATGAAGAGGGAGTACTTCCTCCTTGGGGCTGAGGTCTTCTACAGTAGCTATGTGGTTAATTCTTTGTCTCATGATGTGATCTTGATTGCGATCATGGGCTATGTTAATCTAGGGTGATCCCATGATGTTTCCCATTCTTCTATGTATTGGATTGATGTACTCACTTGATCTTATCTAGTATAATCCCCGAGACCATGGTGACGGCGGTCTATTGGACATGGATTAGAAGAATATTTTCATGAGTGATTTCCTCTTTTGTGAATTGATTGAATATTGAGAGTCTCTTGGTGCTTGTCTTTGACTATCCTTGAGATACGTTGTGGTGATTGTGGTACTGTGTTTGGATGGCCGCGGTGACATTGGGAAATCCATAGATAGGAACTACGAACTGTGAGGTCTGCTTTTGTAGCCCTACATAATTATCGTCCTCTCTTGATCACAAAGGAATGACCTCCGAGTACGTTTCCATTGCATGTTTTAGTGGAAATATCATGTGATTAGACTATGTTAATGTTGTTGGGAGTAGCCACTAGTGAAAGTATGAAGCCTAGGCCTTGTTTTCCACCATTGAACACCGTTTACTTTCAGTTTTGTTTCATGTTTGCTTGGTGCCATTTTTATTTCAGATTTACAATACCTTGTTTTACCATCCATATCACTTGCCTTTTAACATCTCTTCGCCGAACTAGTGCACCTATACAACGGAAAATTGTATGGGGACACAAGACACTTCTTGTATCTTAATTGCAGGGTTGCTTGAGAGAGACCATCTTCAACCTCTACTTCCCAGAGTTCGATAAACCTTAGGTCATCCACTTGAGGGAAATTGTTGTTGTCCTACAAACCTCTGCGCTTGGAGGCCCAACATAGTCTACAAGAATAGAAGCGTGTGTAGACATCAACGTGGTTTGAATTTTTAGTGAAATCGATAATGTATGGACCACCTTCGCGAAAACGAGTAAAGACGATGTTATGATTGTCGCTGCAAAAGACTTGGTAGTCAACTTTCGTAAGTAGCACAGTGAAACCAAAGTCTGCTAGTTTAGATACGGAATGAAGATTGAATCCAAGGGATTCAACAAGCATAACATTTTGAATGGAGCTATCATGATATATGGCTACCTTACCAAGACCAAGTGCCTTACCCGTGGAGTTGTCTCCAAAAGTCACATACCTTCGAGGTCCATGGTTTGGTGTCATCTCATGGAACATTTCTTTATCTCTGGTCATGTGATCGGTGCATCCACTATCACGTATCCACTAATTTCCTCCGGCCATGTAGTCTCTAAGGTTCTCCATAAGACTGAGGTTCCTCATGGTCTTCTCATATTTGATGTCAAACTCCTCATCTTCATCATAGTAGCTATGCTCCACATTGTCAGCGTCAGATGAAATATCCTCGTCATAAGAAACAAGACTTTCAAAAGAATTTTGACTATGACAATGTTCATGTTTATGCATGCGAATGGCTTCAACAATGACAATGTTAATGGTAATGACATCTCCTTTTGCACGCATGAGGTCAGGATACTCAAATAGACATTTATCAAAATTAGGATCATTTGGCTTCATTTTGTGAAAGGCAATGCATTTATGGAAAATGATATCAAGATTTTTCAAGGAATAGTCGGGATATCTTTTGTCTAAGTTTTTCCACAAAGTATGAGCACACTCAGAATTCTGCATTTGATTGAGCACATTTCTTGGAACTCCTCTAATGATTAGATTTACAGTTTTAAGATTACCAAGCATATCAAGTTCTTCATCATGAGAAGGATGCAAGGGATCAATGGGAGGCGCATAGGGATATTCAACATACTTGCACAAATGGAATTCAGCAAATATATCAAGCATCTCATCTTTCTATTGTCTATAATACTCTCCATCGAGAATAGGCACTCTACAACTAATATTAGGCACATCCATCTTCCTCCAATCGTGATTAAACCAAGATAACCAAGGTTATGGAGACCTTGCTCTAATGCCAATTGTTGGGTCGATAGAAGAGGTGTCTAGAGGGGGGGGGGTGAATAGACTACTTGCATAATTTAGAATCCTAGCCTTTTCCCAATGTTGATGGTTGACAGATTTCAGCTATTCTAACAAGTCAAGTGCACCCTACACATGGTCGTCAACAAATATGGCAGCAGAAAGTAAAGACTTTGCACATGTAAGTAAGGTGCAGAGTTTAGGAAGATCAAATGGAAAGATTGACACGTTGATTTTTGGCGTGGTTCCGATAGGTGGTGCCATCGTACGTCCACGTTAGTGGAGATTTCAACCCATAGAGTGTAAAGGCTGCGAGAGTCCATGGACGGCTCCAGCCAAAAGGGATCCACGAAGAAGCGGCCTTCTCTATTCCACCATGGCTTACATCCACACATGACTAGCCTTACTCATGATAGATCTTCATGAAGTAGGCAAACTCCTTGCCCATACAAACTTCTTGGTTCAACTCCACAACATGAAGTAGGAGGAAACCAAGAGACACCTAACCAATCTAGGAGGCACCACCCTCCAAAAGGTAATAGAACCGGTAGAACGATGAACTCCTTGCTCTTGTGCTTCAAAAGATAGTCTCCTCAACACTCAATCATTCTCTCACAGATTTGTCACGGGTAGGAAAAATTGATTTTGTGGAAAGCAACTTGGGGAGGCTAGATATCAAGTTTCAAATGGCTAGATTCGAATCTCTTGATCTCAGCACATGAGTAGGTGGTTCCGGGTCAGAAAAATGGATCTGGCAAGTATAAGCGTGTTCCGAGTGCTTCCTGTGCGAATTAGAGGAGGTGGAGGGGTATATATAGGCATCCCCCAAAATCCAACCGTTATAACATTATTGCCCAACTCGGTGACACCGAAATGAATCTCGGTGGTACCGAGTTACACTAAATGTGTCAACTTTTGAATTCTCAGTGAGACTGATATATGAATCTCGATGGTACTGATACGATGACCTAAACCAATTTGAAATCTCGGTGAGACCGATTCCAATCTCGGAAATTCCGATTTTTGGAGTTTGCTCAATATAAAGTTGGTCACTTAATGTCGGGGGCACCAATATGAAAGATTGTGGTACAGAGAGATTAGGGTTTGGCAAAGGATTTGTCTCGTGGAAATCAGTAGGGCCTAGTGGAAAAACTTGGTGGCACCGATTTTGCTGATTTGGCTTTGGACACAAATATTTTATGGAAGAATGGCTGAGTATTATTGGTGGCCACCTCTAAGCACTTGAGAAACCAATTCATCATAATACCTCACCCCTATTTAATAGTATTGGCTTTCCTATGGACTCAAAGTGATTTCTCACAAATGTAAAATGTAGAGTCTTTTTTCTTGAAGCTCGAGCCAATCCTATTCCTTCCTTCATCAAAGGGTTTCTCCTCACAACCCTTTAGCCAAGGCTCTGTGTGGACTGTACCTGAAATATACTAGGTAAAAGTGTTACTCCAAGAGACAATGTATGTTTTCATGAATTATCAAAAGCAGCAAGGGACCCTATGTGCTTACAATAAGGTAGGGAAAGCAACCATTATAGGACAAACAAATAGAGTTAGGAAGAACACACCTTTGTACTCCCCTTCTCGCTCTCGAGCAATTCACACAAGCAAGAGTAGGGATTTACACAAAGGGGTGAACCAAACTTGAGTAACTACCGTGTCCTCAATTCTTCCACCTTTGCTCGAACACGCTGTAGTGTCGCCGTGTAGCTACGCGATAGAGTCGAGTGATGTCTACTATGCAACCTTCTCCTTGTAAACGTTGTTGGGCCTCCAAGTGCAGAGGTTTGTAGGACAGTAGCAATTTTCCCTCAAGTGGGTGACCTAAGGTTTATCAATCCACGGGAGGCGTAGGATGAAGATGGTCTCCCTCAAGCAACCCTGCAACCAAATAACAAAGAGTCTCTTGTGTCCCCAACACACCCAATACAACGGTAAGTTGTATACGTGCACTAGTTCGGCGAAGTGATGGTGAAATATCGCGCCCAAGATGCGACCCTATCCTCAATTTGGCACGGGGGCCTCGTCGGGGATAGAAGCGCATCTCGTTGTGTCGCAAGAATGGATATCGTTACAAGTACATGTAATGAAAAGAATAGATATATGGAATTGGCTTACACTCACCACAAGCTACATCAGAGTCACATCAGTACATTACATAATCATCAAGAGTAAGAGCAGGGTCCGACTACGGACGAAATAAACGACAAAAGAAGAACGACGTCCATCCTTGCTATCCCAGGCTGCCGGCCTGGAACCCATCCTAGATCGATGAAGAAGAAGAAGAAGAAGCAACTCCAAATGAACAATCAACGCACTCGCGTCAAGTAACCTTAACCTGTACCTGCAACTGGTGTTGTAGTAATCTGTGAGCCACAGGGGACTCAACAATCTCATTTCCAAAGGTATCAAGACTAGCAAAGCTTAATGGGTGAGGTATGGTTAAGTGGTGAGGTTGCAACAGCGGCTAAGCATATATTTAGTGGCTAACTTACGAGTACCGGAAAAATAAGAGGGGGAAGATCTACGCATTACGGACGTGAACTACTGATGATCAAACGAATGATCCTGAACACCTACCTACGTCAGACATAACCCCACCGTGTCCTCGATCGGAGAAGGAACTCACGAAAGAGACAGTCACGGTTACGCACACAGTTGGCAAGTTTTAATTAAGTTAACTTCAAGTTATCTAGAACCAGTGTTAAACAAAGTTTCCACGTTGCCACATAACCGCGGGCACGGCTTTCCGAAAAATTTAACCCTGCAGGGGTGCTCTAACTAGTCCATCACAAATTACCACAAGCCGCATAGAAATCCTCAATCACGAAGCTCGCGATCTCGTCGGATTCCCTAGTGGAAAACCTCAGCTCTGAGAGTACCCAAAGCATCACCAGAATCCCGATGCACAAGATATCTCGTCAAAGGTAAAACTAATCCAGCAAGGCCGCCCGGCGTGTCGACGATCCCGATAGGAGCCGCGTATCTCGTTCTCAGGACACGACGGATGGAACTAGCTATGGGTGCCAAACCTCGAGTTTGCTCGCGGTGGCCCCGCGGGCCGACCGTTTGGGACCAACACCATCAGCACTGCCCCCCCTATTTATGTAAAATTACTCCTCGGGTTCATGACGCCCTATGCATTTCAGTGTTAACAAAATTATTATGTTGGGCAAATGTAGAACCAATGTTGGTCCTTGCCGGACCAGCTTTAATCTAAAACGAATTATCAAGGGGGTCCCCATAACAACCCCGGTCGTGTTAGGAGCGCTTATTTATGGAACATCACACCAGTAGCCGAAACTAAGGGGGCAAAGGTGGAACAAAACACCAGGCTAGAAAGGCCGAGCCTTCCACCTTTTACCAAGTATATAGGTGCATTAAATTAAATAGCATTAATATGGTGATATGAAAAGGAACCCATGTTATCACATGGAAGCAACTTCACCTACTACTAGCAATGCTAACAACATGGATAAGCAAGCGGTAACATAGCCAATCAGTGGTTTGCAAGGTTGAATAGGTTGAAGCTTTCATGGCATTGTTGGGAGGCTGATATTTAACATGTGGTAGGCAACGAGACGTAATCGATAGAAACGATAAAACTAGCATGGCAATGATAGTAATGGTATCTGGAAAATGGTCATCTTGCCTGAGATCCCGCTTAGAAGAAGAATGCCTCCGTGAAGCAGACGAACCGACGTAGTCGAATGGGTCCTCACAATCCGGCACGCTGCGGAACTCTATCGAGACGAAGCAAACCGGAAACACAAATCAACACACGAAATTCACCACATGATGCACAACACATATGATGCATGAGCTACTGAATACATGCAAGTCACGGCAGGGCAAATCACACAATCAAACACTACACATTAAGTGAAGTTCAATATGCACGAGTTGCATATTGACGAAACTCCATGTTAATTATTTAGTTCTATCCCGATTAGATACACGACAATATTAAATGTG
Organism: Hordeum vulgare subsp. vulgare; assembly: GCF_904849725.1. Classification (NCBI taxonomy): domain Eukaryota; kingdom Viridiplantae; phylum Streptophyta; class Magnoliopsida; order Poales; family Poaceae; genus Hordeum; species Hordeum vulgare. Next base: position 519,749,467 of record NC_058521.1, read on the forward strand.
GTTAAACATGGCAAGAGGTGAAGCGGAAATTAAACTACCTATCTAGGCATTTTAAATGAGGTCAGAAATGTCTTATAGCACCTCCAAAACGACCTCACAAGTTAATTTACAATTCTGTCCAGATCTGAACCTACACATTTAATTGGTTGTTAAACAGCAAAACAAATAGGTTCACGTGATTCTACACGTCAAGGCGAGCAATCTACACATAAAGAACATCTCCAACGGAGCTACGGTTCAAAAGATACAAGCACCGCAAGATATGATGGCATGAATGCAAAATGTGTGCAACGGAGGTCACGAGCACTTCAAAACATACAAACAGCAAGAGAAAATGAAACTACACGAGATTCTAAGAAACTTTCATGTAGGACACGATCAAATCGGAGCTACGGTTCAACAACTACGAGCAAAACAAGAAATGACTACAATCTGCCAAAATCAGCCACATAGCGTTTACTACGCCCCACAACTACGGCTACACAACTCCGATATGCACAAGAAAGGCATGGCATGGAAGAGGGCAAGAAGCACTACCACGAACAACTAACAACAACTAGCATGGCATCAAGGAACACTAGGGAAAGAAGTCACAAAATGGCATCCCACACACTATTTCAGACTTAGTGAAAATAACACCTCATGAAAGTGCAGTTTTCAGCCTGAAGCAATATTGACAGCAGCAAAACCTGTAGCTAAAGACTCCAAATGGCATGAAAATTAACAGCATGCTAGATAAATACAAGGGGTACAAATAAGTCCATTGGACCAACCTCAAAAGAGCTACAGATCACAAGCTAGAAGCAAAACAAAACAACAACAAAATAATAACAGATTCCAGACTTAGAAATATTTCAGCACCTCCAAATCAGCACTATTTCTAGCAACTTGAGAGCAAGCAAACAACACCTAAACATGCATTTCTATTGCAACCAAAAATACCAGGGGCTAAACAAAACATCCAAGATCAACTCTCTAGTTGACAACTCCGTCAAACGACACACGGAATAAATCCTACGAATTAATCAAAAGGGCAACATAGCAAAAAAATCTCGCGAACTAACTTACTCGAAAGCTAAAACTAATTGCACAGAAAAATCCATGGGATTTTTCTACCCCGGAAACATATAAAATATGTGGGGTTTGCAACACAAAATAATGCCACACATTAATGCGAGAAAATAACCTATATACGGGAAAATAAACTACCGGCAAATCCCTACACGCAAAAATACAAATGACTACTCTAAAATACACGGAAAAATAGTCCCAAAAACGTAGGCATTTTATCCAGACACGCGCGAGAAATATATACGAGACGTATCCTATTAAATCAGCACGTTGTTCTAGGCATCCGACATGCCAAACGACGTCAAACAATTATGCATGTTTCAAATTCGTATTCTACGCGCGAAACTACCACAAAACCATATATAACACGTCTCGAACCGGCTTACGGTTTAAAATTTATGGGGGTTTAAATAATTAGCTAAATCCTGAAATTGTCTAAACCGAAAATAATTCCTATAATAGCTACCGGGCCGAAACTGAGGCCTAGAAAAACTAAGAGGCGCCTATGCGTAAAATAAAGGAGCTGGGGGGGGGGGGGGCTGGTCACCTTAGTGGGCCTGGCCCATGTCGCGGGGAGGAGGCCAAGGTGCGCCTGGCCGAGGAGCTGGCCACGTGGGAGGCCGGCCTGGCGCGGGCTTCGGGAGGAGGCAGGCCAGCGCTTGCCTGGGCCGAAAGGGCGCGGGATCTGGGCCTGGGGGCGCTCTGGGCCGGCGCGGGGCCCACGGGGCGGCGCTGGTGGGTTGACCAGAGGAGATCTGGGTCTCCTCGTCGCCCTCCTCTGGCCTGCCGCACGAGGCATGGCGGCGGCGGCCGGGAACCTCCGGAGGGTGTCGACCACAGGGCGGAGATGGTCGGGACGGGGCCGGGGTCGGTCGGATCTGGCCGACCTTCGCCGGATCTGGCCGCCGGCGGGGGCGAGGCAGCAAGGGCGGCGGTGCTAGCGGGGAAAGGCAGCAAGGGCTCGGCCGACACGGAGAGCGTGGCGCTCCGGCGGCTGCCGGTGGCCGGCGGGAGGCGGCAGGACCGGGTGTAGCAGGAGCTGCGAGGCTCCCCGGCGAGGGGCTGGCCGGCGGCGCAGGAGGCTCCGGTCAAGGAGGTGCGGCGGCGCGCGGGAGGAGGAGGCACGGGCAGGGAGCTCGAACGGGGCGGCGGCGGCTCGGGCTTGCGCGGCGGCGCGATGCTAGCTTGGGCGGGCTCAAGATGGGCCTTTCGGGCCCACGACGGCAGGTGCTCATGGGGGAGAGGGTGAGTGTGGGGAATTAGGGTTAGGTGGTGCGGATTTCGAGGAGGAGAGAGGAGTGGCTCTCTAATTAATGGCATGGGGCTATATATAGACAAACGGGGGGGCTCGGTTAACCGGAATCGCGTTCCGGATCCAACCGCGGTGTCGGATTCGAACGATTCCGAACGCGGGACGTGCTAAGTGGCCGTGTTGTGTAGATATCCGGAGACGAGAGGGGAAACGGGCGGCGCGGCAACTAATTTTAAAACACCGACAGACGTCTGGCGGTAGACCGAATACGGTGCCACTACGGTCGACCGTTCGGGTACCAGACGGTCTCCGATCGCGACGAAATTCGACAGGTGGCCTCGCTATAACTAATCACGACCGCACGTCAAATCTCAACCCGATCAGACAAAGTTTTACGCACACTTTAAAAACAAGGTTTTGACGGTGCCGCGGGGGCGTGCGTGTGCGGTCGGACTCAGAACGGGCAACGACAAGAACCGGCAACTACTAACGGATGCAAGTTTTGAAAACTGGCGGCACGGAGATGCCGATGCGATGCAGATGATGCGCATGATGCGATGATGATGCGACAAATAAAATAAATCACACGACGAAAATGGAATAGAAGGGGGAATCTTCTGGAACGTCGGCATCGGGCTGTCACATGAAACAAGTGCAATATGGATGGTAGATATAGGTTTTTGTAATCTGAAATCACAAAAACAGCAAGGTAACTAGTAACAAAAGTGAGCACGGACGATATTGAAATGCGTAGAAACAAGGCCTAGGGTTCATACTTTCACTAGTGAAGTTCTCTCAACAAAGATAACATAATTGGATCATATAACTAGCCCTCAACATGCAACAAAGAGTCACTACAAAGTCACTAATAGCAGAGAACAAACTAAGAGATTATTGTTGGGTACGAAACCACCACAAAGTTATTCTTTCTGATCGATCTATCATAGAGTTCGTACTAGAATAACACCTTAAGATACATATCAACCAAGGCCCTAATGTCACCTAGATACTCCATTGTCACCTCAAGTATCCGTGGGCATGATTGTACGATACGCATCACACAATCTCAAAATCATCTATTCAACCAACACATGGAACTTCAAAGAGTGCCCCAAAGTTTCTACCGGGGAGTCAAAATGTGTGCCAACCCCTATGCATAGGTTCCCAATGTCACGAACCCACAAGTTGATCACCAAAACATACATCGAGTACTCACATGAATCCACGTGTGCCAACCCATATGCATAGGTTCCTAATTGTCACAAACCCGCAAGTTGATCACATCAGATAGACACGTGCAAGACATACATCAAGTGTTCTCAAAGACTCAATCTGATAAGATAACTTCAAAGGGGAAACTCAATTCATTACAAGAAGGGAGAGGGGGAAGAACATCATAAGATCCAACTATAGTAGCAAAGCCCACGGTACATCGAGATCAAGACATCTCAAGAACACGAGAGAGAGAGATCAAACACATAGCTACTGGTACATACCCTCAGCCCCGAGGGAGAACTAGTCCCTCCTCATCATGGAGATCGCCGGGATGATGAAGATGGCCACCGGAGATGGATTCCCCCTCCGACAGAGTGCCGGAACAGGCTCCAGATTGGTTTTTGGTGGCTACAGATCTAGGTTTCTTTCTGGAGGTTTCCGTATTTATAAGACCAGATGGCGTCGAGAACAAGTCAGGGGGACCCACGAGGGAGTCACAAGCCCTTGGGGCACGGCCAGGGGGGGTGGGGGCGCCCCACAAGCTTGTGGCTTCCTCGGGACTCTTCTCCTGTATCTTTTTCTTCCGGTATTTTTGATATTTTCCAGAAAAAATCTTTTCGGGGATTTTCTTCCTTTGGACTCCGTTCCAAAATCTCCTCTGAAAGGGGTCAAAAACATGGAAAAAACAGGAACTGACACTTGGCATTGAGTTAATAAGTTAGCCCCAAAAAATATATAAAAGGTATGCATAACATCCAAAGTTTGACAAGATAATAGCATGAAACCATAAAAATTATAGAAATGTTGGAGACGTATCATCGAGCAGGAAAGCCTACGCACCCTAGAGTTTGAACCTCTTGGGTCCCGGGAGCCCCGATTCCGACAAACACCACTCAGGTTCCAGACCTACTTCAACCTCTCTGCTAATAGTCTGGTTCGTAACCTGATTAAGGAGTTCGTGAAGCTCCGCAAGGAACTTCACGACACCCGAGAGCTACTTCATCAAGTCAAGATGAAGCTTGACAGATCAAGAAGGATGGAGCTCGTGAGGGATGACCAGCTATCGCTTATAGAGGAGGAGTACCCCAGCTAGAGGTGCACCCGCTCTCGGAACATCTCAACGTTGTTGCATGAGTGTGAAGAAGTATTGTGTTCTCTTCACTGACCCGCTAGCGAATCATCGTCGGGATGGACCTTAGATATGTCTCCAACATATAAAAATGTATGAAGTATTCATGCCATATATGTCTATTTTTGCAATACTTTTATATTGTTTTGATCCACTTTATATGATTTATTTAGAACTAACCCACAGAGACATTGTATTCACAAGAATTATTGTGGTGTTGTTTTTGTGCAGAAAATAAAACTTGTCGAAATCGTCCAAAACTTTTTTATGACTTTTTCTATAAAAAATAGAAAATACCGTAGTAAAGAACCACCGTAAAGGGTCCACGTGTGGGCCACAAGCCAACACGACGTGCCCACCCCCTGTGCTCGACTTGTTAGCTTGTGGGGCCCACGTTGCTCCGGCTAACGTGATTCCAACACTGAAAATTCCTATAAATCAAGAAACCCTCGAAAGTTAACATGGAACTTCTGCTCCATCGCCACAAGACTCCATTCCATAGAAAACTTATCCGGAGCCCTGTTTGGGCACCCTACGGAGGGGGCAATCATCATCAAAGGCCATCTTCATCATCCCAGCGGAGGCCATGATGAGAAGGGAGTAGTACACCCTCGGGACTGAGGATATGTACTAGTAGCTATGTGTTGGATCTCTCTCTCTCTCTCTCTCTCTCTCTCTCGTGTTCTTGAGATGTCACGACCTTGATGTATCACGGGCTTTGTTAGTATAGTTGGATCATATGGTTTTTGTCCCTTTCTATCTTGATGTGATGAATTGAATCTTTCCCTTTGGGATTTTGTTATGTTGGATTGAATATTGGATTTGAGTTCACTTGATGTATTTCTTGAATGTAAATACCTGTGGTGACAATGGGGTGCTCTATTAATTCACTTGATATATGTTTTGGTACTCAACTTGTGGATTCCTATGGTGACAATGGGGTAATCTATGCATAGGGGTTGGTGCCATTCTTGTCCTACTATCTCTGAAAGAAATCTTGGGGTACTCTTTGAAGTTCTTTATGTTGGATGGACTATGATGATTCGGAATTTGTTTGATGCATGTTGAGTAATTAAACCAGATATACTTTATGTGATATTTGAGTATCTAGGTGACATTTGGGTTGATTGATATGTATCATAGGAGTTATTCTAATATAAATTCTAGGGCTGTTTGTGACAGTTATAGGAATAGCTCAATGGATCGATCAAAAAGGATAACTTTGAGGTAGTTCGCTGCCTACAACTTTTTAGTATGTTCTCCACTAATAGGAACTTTGGTGTGATTCTTTGTTTCACGTTGACGGATGATCATATGATTCTGTTATGTTAGCATTGTTGAGAGATTGCACTAGGGAAAGCATGAACCCTATGCCTTGTTGCTAAGCATTAATATACCATTTTTATTTTTGTTTAATAATTGATAAATTTCTGTTTTTCATTTTCAGATTATAAAAATATATCTCTACTATCCCAACAACACTTGTATCACCATCTCTTTGTTGAACTAGTGCACGTGTACAATTTACCATTGTATGGGATGTGTTAGGAACACATTAGATTTCTTGTATTTGATTGTAGGGTTGTTTGAGAGAGACAATTTTCATCCTACACTCCCATGGATTGATAGAACTTAGGTCATCCACTTGAGGGAATTTTTTTGTTTTCCTACAAAAATCTACACTTGGAGTCCCAACAACGTTTATAAGAATAAAGTTGTGTAGTATACATCAAGGTTTCTTCTCGCGCCGTTGCTGGGGAGGTGAGTGCTTGAAGGTATACCTTTAAATATTGCAATTAAATATTTTAGTTTCTTGTTTTTCACTATTGGGGAACGTTGCATGGGAAACAAAATTTACCTACACACACGCAATATCTATCCATGGTGATGAGAACCTACGAGAGGGGAGAGTGAATCTACATACCCTTGTAGATCGCTAAGTGGAAGCGTATATAACGCGGTTGATGTAGTGGAACATCTTCGCAATCCAAATCACAGCCCGTCTCGCGATATCATCACGATCCATCCCGCGGTCCCATCACGATCCATCCCGATCTAATGTCGAACGGACGACACCTCCGCGTTCAGCACACGTACAGCTCAATGACGATCCCCCTTCTTGATCAAACAATAGGGGCAGAGAGGTAGATGAGTTCTCCATCATGGCGGTGTGGTGGTGGTGGTGGTGAACTAATACAGCAGGGCATCGCCTAAGCACTACCGAACTATACTAGAGGAGAACAAATCTAGGGAGAAGTAGAGGAGCACGTGGAAATTAGGGTAAACCCTCACCTCTAAAACCTCTAGTATATATAGGAGGGAGGGAGGGGAGAGGCAGCCAAACAACCCTCAAAGGGTTCGGTCGAAGTGGAGGAGGTGGAAGAGTCCACCTCCAATCCTACTCCTCGTAGGATTCCTCCCTTCCCCACTTGGGTTTCTTTCCTTCCCACCTCCAATCCTCCTTGGTATTTAGTGGTGGCTTCGGCCAGGCCACTAAGGGATGGTCCACGTCCTCCCACTACCCATGAGACCCTTTGGGGTGGGTGATCCCACCTGGTGGACCCTCAAAACCCATTCGTCACTCCCGGTACACTACCGGAAATGCCCGAAACTTTTCCGGAGTTCAAAAACCACTTTCCTATATATCAGTCTTTACCTATGGACCATTCCGGAGCTCCTCGTTACGTCCAGGATATCATCCGGGACTCCGAACACTTTCGGTGACCAACACCAATAACTCATCTATTCCGAAACATCACTGAACCTTAAGTGTGCAGACCCTACGGGTTCGAGAACTATGTAGACATGACTTGAGACTTTCTCCGGTCAATAAACAATAGCGGGACCTGGATGTCCATATTAGCTCCTACGTATTCTACGAAGATCTCTATCGATTGAACCTGTATGTCAAGGACTCAGTTAATCCTGTATGTTGTTCCCTTTGTCCTTCGGTATGTTACTTACCCGAGATTCGATCGTTGGTATCTCCATACATAGTTCAATATCGTTACCGGCAAGTCTCTTTACTCGTTCCGTAATACAAGATCCCGTAACTAAGTCCTTAGTCACATTGCTTGCAAGGCTTGTTGTGATGTTGTATTACCGAGTGGGCCCCGAGATACCTCTCCGTCACACGAAGTGACAAATCCCAGTCTTGATTCATGCCAACCCAACAGACACCTTCAGAGATACCTGTAGAGCACCTTTATAGTCACCGAGTAACATTGTGATGTTTGATACACACAAGGTATTCCTCCGGTGTCCGGGAGATGCATGATCTCATGGTCATAGGAACAGATACATTCACATGCAAAAAACAGTAGCAATAAACTGACACGATCATATGCTACGTTCATACTTTGGGTCTTGTCCATAACATCATTCTCCTAATGATGTGATCCCGTTATCAAGTGACAACACTTGTCTATGGCCAGGAAACCTTGACCATCTTTGATCAACGAGCTAGTGAACTAGAGGCTCACTAGGGACAGTGTGTTGTCTATGTATCCACACATGTATTTGAGTTTCCATTCAATACAATTCTAGCATGGATAATAAACGATTATCATGAACAAGGAAATATAACAATAACCAATTTATTATTGCCTCTAGGGAATATTTCCAACAGTCTCCCACTTGCACGAGAGTCAATAATCTAGTTCACATCACTATGTGATTGTAATGAACCTAACACCCATACAGTTCTGGGGTTTGATCATGTTTTGCTTGTAAGAGAGGTTTTATTCAACGGGTCTCAACCTTTCAGATCTGAGAGTGCTTTACAAATCTCCATGTCATCCTGTAGGTGTTTCTACAAACGTTCCATTTGGAATTATTCCAAATGAGTGCTCTACTATACGAATCTGGTTTACTGCTCAGAGTCATCCGGGTTAGTGCCAAAGATTGCATTGACGTAACCCTTCACGACAAACTCTTTAATCACCTCCATAATCGAGAAAAATTCCTTAGTCCACTAGTTACTAAGGATAACTTTAACCGCTGTTCACGGGTTCAATCCTGGATCACTCTTTGTACCCCTTGACAGACTCATGGCAAGGCACACATCAGGTGCGGTACACAGCATGGCACACTTTAGAGGCTACGTCTAATGCATAGGGGACGACTTTCGTCCTTTCTCTTTCTTCTGCCGTGGTCGGGTTTTGAGTCTTACTCAATATTCACACCTTAAAACACAACCAAGAACCCCTTCTTTGCCGATCTATTTTGAACTCCTTTGAAAACTTGTCAAGGCATGCATTTTCTTGAAAGTTTTATCAAGCGTCTTGATCTATCTCTATAGATCTTGATGCTCAATGTTCAAATAGCTTAATCCATGTTTCCCTTTGAAAAACACTTTTCAAACAACCCTATATGCTTTTCAAAAATTCTACATTATTTCCAATCAACAATATGTCAATCACATATTCTAATCAGAAATCGGTAGTGCTCCCACTCACTTCTTTGGAAATACAAGTTTCTCATAAACTTTGTATAAAAACAAAAAGTTTGATCATCTCATCAAAGCGTATATTCCAACTCCGAGATGCTTGCTCTAGTCCATAGAAGGATCGTTGGAGCTTGCATACTCATTAGCATCCTTAGGATCGACAAACCCTTCTGGTTGTATAACATACAACCTTCCCTCAAGGAAACCGTCGAGGAAATAATGTTTTGACATCCTATCTGCAAGATTTCATAAATAATGCAGCAACTGATAACATAATTCCAATTGACTTTTAGCATTGCTACGAGTGAGAAAGTCTCATCATAGTCAAGTCTTTGAACTTGTCGGAAACATCTTTGCGACAAGTTGAGCTTTCTTAATGGTGACGTTTCACCATCATCGTTTGTCTTCCTTTTAAGATCCATCTGTACCTAACAGTCTTACAACCATCAAGTAGTTCTTCCAAAGTCTATAATTTGCTTCCTACCTCGAATTTCATGGCGTCCAGCGATTCATCGAAATCCAGGCCCACCTTCGCTTCTCCCTAGCTCGTAGGTTCATTGTTGTCTAAAAACATGACCTCCAAGAAAGGGTTATCGTACCACTCTGGAGTAGTACGTGACCTTGTCGACCTACGAGGTTTGTAGTAACTTGATCCTCAAGCTTCATGATCACTATCATCAACTTCCACTTCTATTGGTGTAGGCGCCACAGGAACAACTTCCTGCGCCCTGCTACACACTGGTTGAAGTGATGGTTTTCACATCCTTGGAACCCTAACCAAGGTTTAGCATTGTGCTCATATTTTCTTTGCATTGCATCCAAGAAAATGGCAACAAGATCAAAGTAAGTAGTGAAGGCAAACTCAAAACCCTAGCCACTTCTCAAATTCATAGGAATTACAAACTTGTTCAAATCAATGAACTCAAAATGGCCTCAAGAAAAGTTCAACTTTTCTGATAAATCATGGAAGCAAATAAGCAATGAAGAAAACCATTTTCATAACACTTTTGGCATTTTAAATAAATGCAAAAAGCTACTGGTTTCAAGTTTAAAATTTGAATTCAAATAGTTTAAGTTTTCAAAAATGTTGAAACCTCTAGGAATGGTTGGATATATTCCAACAAATATTCTGGTGTGTTCAAAATACTTTTTACAAACTATTTTGGAGCTGAAATAAATAGCAAATCAAATAGTTAGCAAAACAGAAACAAAACAGAAAAAAGGAGGAAAGAATTACCTGTCGCTCACCTCATCCCGGGCCCAGTCGCGCTGTCGTCTTCCTCCTCGCCAGTAGGAGCAGGAGGTGGCCGCCGCGACGCCGCGTGCCTCCACACAGCTCTCTGCCTGCCTGGCCGCCGCTTCGCGCTGGCAAGCACGGGGATAACCTCCCCGAGCACGTATCTATCCATTCCCGTGCTCCATCTCCCCCCTCTCCTCTCGGTTCTTCCGATCCCCACTGCCGCCATTGACAGGAGCTCGAGCTCGAGCTTCTCGTGCCCCTAGACACAGGATCTTCCTCCCGAGTGTGCCATTAGCTCCCGCTCGACGAGCTGGTCCTCCCTGCAGAAGCCGAAGCCTCCCCGAGCCCTGCAACGCCCACGGCACCGTCGTCTTCAACCTTCGGCCGCCGGCAAGCTCTGCTCGATTCGTCGCCCTCAGCGCTTCCCCGAGCCGTCTAAGCCCTCCTATGCACTCCTCGTGAGCTTGCGCAGATTTCCCCTAAGTTTTCCCCGTCGATCTCCTCCTCTAGGCCTAGTTCCACTGGAGCCCGATGAGGACCGCCGCTGCAGCTCGTCGCCGGTAGCCCTCCGGTGAAGGGTTGGACCGTCTGAGGCCACCAGCAGCCTCAGGACGCCACGTAGATGCTTTAGGAGCCCAGTCCCGCGCGATTTGACCCTATGTTCGATGACTTCGATGATGGACAAACTTGGTCGCTGCCGAGCTCGTCGCCGGCGTCGATTCCGGCCACCCCAGCCCTTGGGGTTTGCCCCATCGTGCGCGCCGTCGAGTGGCCGTTCTCCCCGTGGTCTCCGCCGTGCGTTTGGTCGTCGAAGGCGAGTTTCCGATGCCCTCCGCCGTACTGGTGGTCGCCGGAGGCTCCCCGCCGGCGAGGACGACCTCGCCGCCGGTGGATCTCAGCTGGCCTGAGCCACTGACGTGTGGGGCCAGTCTCTGGATAATTTGGACTAATAAAAATAAAATTAAGTAAATTAATAAGTCACTGACATGTGGGTCCAGTGAGGTTAATTAGCTAATTAATATTAAAACTAATCTAAAACTGACCAGAGTCAGTGACCAGTGGGTCCCACTGGTCAGGTTTGACTTTCAACGGCTAGTTGGACCTGCTAATGTCATGCTGATGCGGTAAAGAGTTTTCTGATTTAAAAGAATTCCAAAAAATGCCAAAACTTCTAAAAATCATAGAAATTAATCTGTGACTCCAATGAAACTAATTTTTATGAAAAAGTATCAGAAAAATCCAAGGTATCTCAATATGTCATCAAACATGTTTGAAAATGTTACTGAACCCAAACATGTAGATTAATGAATAAGTTAATTCTTATAAATACTTTGGAGATGGAATTTGGAAATTATTTAAATTTCACTACTAATTATATGATCAAACACTGTCCAAATCACAAACCAGCAACCTAACATGTCACTCCATGCATGTTAAAAGCAAGTTGATCTGAGCATCAGGTCGAATCAATTAAAATGGTATCCGAGAATACCTCGTTTGAAGTAATATTTGAATTTGATTCAAATCAACTTCAAACCTAATAAATGTTAGCTATAATAGTATACCACTTTGCATCCTCATGCCATGCCCATGCATCATCTTGTTGCATATGCTTGTGATTGATTGTTGTCACTCTTTTCGGTAGGCTCCGCTCCTCCGGATTCCACCGAATATCCGATTGACGGATATTGTCCCTCCTCTGAGCAACAAGGCAAGCAACCATTTTGATCATCCCAATAAATCCCATGTTCTCGCTCTTGCACTTACTTATTGCATTAGGTTCAAATGCTTCAAATGCTCTTTCCACGTTAGTTGAACCCACTTCCTTTGCATGACCTATCCTTGTCACAGTAAATAGCTGAACCTTGCAACCTAGCATACCTGGTAGTTGCTTGAGCCATGATGTGCCTTATCTTGCTATGCATGCTATGCTTAGAGTTGTGTTTGGTATGTCATCTGGGAGATGAACAGAATTGTGAGAATGCGTTCGGTAAGTAAAGGCGGTGTGTTGAACCTGATTTGGTAAAGGTACCGGTGAAAGGCTATGTAGGAGTACATGGCGGGTTGTTTCATTGGAACCGTCCTTAGGAACTGAGTTCCGTGTATGTAATCCAAGACTAGATACTACCACACGTTGTGATACTTAATTGACCCTCTCGACTTAATAATCGCTTAGTACTCGGTCCAGGAGTTGCAAGTAGTTACTCGTGTTTATAGTCATGCTGGAGGCCGTGCATAGAGCTGACTTGAGAGGTGGGGTGTGATGCGGTAGGCAGTGGCACGGTGTACCAAGTGGCACCCGGATGGTGGGCTTGGGAACCCTGCGCACATCGTTTGAGGCCGTGGCGGCAACCTCGGCCGGACTTCCGTGCGGGTTACTCTCAAATAGGCGATAAACCTGGACTAGGTACTAGTGTGATTAACGGTCGTGGCCGACTCCCTCGCTGGGCTTCCGCTTGAAGGTTGCCGAGGTGCATGACGTGCACATGGCGATAAGTGGCGAGAGCGTGTGTGACGAAGTACACCCCTGCAGGGCTATGATCTATTCGAATAGCCGCGTCCGTGGATATGGACTACTTGGAGACATACGTTGTTCATAGATAACTTCAGTGGCTACTCATAAAATTGTCAAGACAAGCGTGAATGTCGTGGACGGCATTTCCGTATGGAGACGGAATGATTCCACGATGGAGTATTGTTGTGGTGTTAGTGGACTCGTGTGCGAGAAATCAAGTTGTCAAAAATTGTTTTAAAATGTAAGTTGTCTAGCCACGAGTCAAATGCTGGCTTTCCGCATGAAACCGCACAATACCTTATTGATACATTGCATGAGTAGATAGTTATCCTAAAGTCTTGCTGAGTACCTTCGTACTCATGTTTGTTTAATAATTGTTGCAGAGGTTGTTAATGACCCTAACGGAGGGTTCTTCCTAGACATCGACGACGACGAGTAGCTGGTGTCCCAGCTACGATCTGGCCCTAGGTTGGGTCTGTAGTATAGTCAGGCCATGTGCCCTCTAGTTTCACCTGTCTGTACTCAGACAGTTTTAAACACTTCCGCTCGCTTGTAACTGAATGACTGCTATGATGGGTCGTGAGACCCTTACTGTGTAATATTATGTGTGTGGCTCTTCCGAGCCTTTCAAATAAAGCTAGTATGTTTATGGTTATGTTGTGATGCCATTGATCTATCTATACATATCGGTATGCCATGCGTACGTGTGTCGTACTTGATATGTATGGGGTTCGATTACCTAGCCATAAACTTTAGTAGCACGCCTTACAGGGAAATGCCCCTTTGTGATCCATCGAGCCATGGTAGTTCGCTACTGCTCCGGACACATTGGTTGACCGGCGTGTGTCCTTCTTAGCTGCTGTGTGTGTCCCCTCTGGGGAAATGTCACGCGATGTAATGGAGTCCTTGTAGCTCGCTACGACTCGTCTACATCCGATGGTGACCGACACCTGCTTTGCTGGGTCATGTATGCCTGTCCCTGTGCGGAACTGCCACTTTGGTTTATGACTAGACATGTCGATCCGGGTTCTTTGTCATTGGATTGCTAGCGACACAATTGCATACGTGAGTCAAAAGGCGCAAACGGTCCCAGCTAAGGTAAGGCTGCAGCCGTGGGGTTAACCGTGCGTGAGACCGCAAAGGTATGCGATGTGTTACAGGCTGGATTCCTATGGCTTAGGATCGGGGTCCCGACAATGGTTCAGTAACCTTATGAAGTTCCACCATCCTCCCACTCAATTCTTTTGAGAGAAACCTTTTCTCGACAAAGGACAAGTTTCTAGAAACAACAACTTAGATTTCTCCAAACTGTAGTTCATACAGTGTCATCTCAACAGAATTACGTGGTGCCCTATTTAAAGAGAATGTGGTTGTCTCTAATGCCTAACCCAAAACGATAATGGTAATTCGATAAGATTCATAATAGTATGCACCACATCCAATAGGGCACAACTCTGACGTTCGGACACACCATCACACTATGGTGTTCCAGGTGGGATTAGTTGTGAAATAATTACCACAATGTCTTAATTGTGTACCAAACTCGCAACTCAGATATTCATCTCTATGATCATATCGTAGACATTTTATCCTCTTGTCACGACGATCTTGAACTTCACTCTGAAATTATTGAACCTTTCAATAATTCAGATTTGTGTTTCATCAAGTAAATATACTAGTATCTACTCAAATCATCTGTGAAGTAAGAACATAATGATATCCACTGCGTGCCTCAGAACTCATTAGACTGCACACATACAAATGTATTACTTCCAACAAGTTACTTTCTTGTTCCATCTCACTTGACAACGAGGCCTTCTGTAATCTTGCCCATGTGGTATGATTTCCATGTCTCAAGTGATTCAAAATCAAGTGAGTCCTAATGATCCATATGCATGGAGTTTCTTCATGCGTTTATACCAATAGATATGGTTTGCATGTCCCAAACTTCTCAAAAACGAGTGAGTCCAAAGGTCCATCAACATGGAGCTTCTTCATGCGTTTTATACCAATATGACTCAAGCGGCAGTGCCACAAGTAAGTGGTACTATCATTACTAGTTTGTATCTTTTGGCATCAATATAATGAACATGTGTATCACTACAATCGACATTCAATAAACCATTTAAGGTATTTATTCAAGCAAATACAATAACCATTATTCTCTTTATATGAATAATCGTATTGCAATAAACACGATCTAATCATGTTCATGCTCAACGCAAACACCAAATAACAATTATTTAGGTTCAACATTAATCCCGATGGTAGAGGGAGCGCGTGATGTTTCGATCACATCAACCTTGAAATTTCTTCCAACACACATCATCACCTCACCCTTGCTAGTATCCGTTTAATCCGTAGCTATAATCTCGAGCTACTAACACTTAGCAAATGAACCGGTATCCAATACCCCGGTGCTACTAGGAGTACTAGTAAGGTACACATTAATATTATGTATATCCAATATAGTTTTGTGGACTTTGCCAGCCTTCTCATCTACCAAGTATCTAGGGTAGTTCCGCTTCAGTGATTGTTCCCCTCATAACAAAAGCACTTAGTCTCAGGTTTGGGTTCAACCTTGGGTTTCTTCACCAGAGTAACAACTGGTTTGCTGTTTCATGAAGTATCCCTTCTTGCTATTGCTCTTCTTGAAACTAGTGGTTTTACTAACCATCAACAATTGATGCTCCTACTTGATTTCTACTTTCGCGGTGTCAAACATCGCGAATAGCTCAAGGATCATCACATCTATCCTTGATATGTTATAGTTCATCACGAAGCTCCAGTAGCTTGGTGGCAGTGACTTTGGAGAACCATCACTATCTCATCTGGAAGATTAACTCCCACTCAATTCAAGCGATTGTAGCACTCAGACAATCTGAGCACATGCTCAAGGATTGAGATTTTCTCCCTTACTTTGTAGACAAAGGATCTCGTCTTAGGTCTCATACCTCTCAACAAGGGCACGAGCATGAAATCCCAATTTCATCCCTTGGAACATCTCGTATGTCCTGCGACGTTCGAAACGTCTTCAGTGCCTCAATTCTAAGCCGTTTAAGCATTATGCACTGAACTATCATGTAGTCATCAAAAACATGTATGTCAGATGGTTGCAACATCTACACACGACGCTCGGGGTTTAGCACACCGAGCGGTGCATTAAGGACATAAGCCTTCTGTGCAGCAATGAGGACAATCCTCAGTTTAAGGACCTAGTCCGCCTAATTTCTACTATCATCTTTCAACTAAATTTTCTCTAGGAACATATATTGAAAACAATAGAGCTACAACGCAAGCTACAACATAATTTGCAAAGACCTTTTGACTATGTTCATGATAGTGAGTTCAATTAATCATATTACTTAGGAACTCCCACTCAGATTGACATCCCTCTACTCATTCGAGTGACGCATGATCCAAATACACTATCTCAAGGCCGATCATCATGTGCGTTCAGATTAGTTTCAATGGTGAACATCTCTATGTTGATCATATCAACTATATGATTCATGCTCGACCTTTCGGTCTCTTGTGTTCTGAGGCCATGTGTGTACATGCTAGGCTCGTCAAGTTTAAGCTGAGTGTTCCGCGTGTGCAACTGTTTTGCACCCGTTGTATGTGAATGTTGAGTCTATCACCCCCGATCATCACGTGGTATCTCGAAACGACAAACTGTCGCAATGGTGCACAGTTGGAGAGAACACAATTTTATCTTGAAATTTTAGTGAGAGATCAACTTATAATGCTACTGTCGTCCTAAGGAAAATAAGGTGCAAGAAATCACATGCAAATCAAAAGTGACATGATATGGCCATGTACTTGTGCTTCTTGATCTCCATCACCAAAGCACCGTCATGAACTCCATCGTCACCGGTGCCACACCATGATCTCCATCATTGTGCTGCCATCGAGGTTGTCACGTTAACTATGATGTTACTACTAAAGCTATTTCCTAGCGATATAGCAAGAGCATCTGCAAGTGCAAAATAAATTTAAAGACAACCCTATGGCTCCTGCCGGTTGACGTAGCATCGATGTGCAAGTCGACATTTAACTATTACAACATGATCATCTCATACATCTAATATATCATATCATGTTATTGGCCATATCACATCACAAGCATACCCTGCCATAACAAGTTAGACATCCTCTAATTTGCTGTTGCATGTTTTACGTGGCTGCTATCGGTATCTAGTATGATCGCATCTTACTTATGCAATGCCACAATGGTGATATGCAAATTGCTATTTAACCTTCTTCATGGACCGCCTCGGTCAAACCCGAATCAACTAAAGTTGAAGAAACATGCACCCGCCAGTCATCTTTATGCAACAAGTTGCATGTTAGTCGATGAAACCGGTCTCTCGTAAGCGTACGAGTAATGTTAGTCCGGGCCGCTTCAATCCAACAATACCGCCGAATCAAGAAAATACTAAGAAGGGTAGCAAATTGAACATCAACACCCACAAACTCTTTTATGTTCTACTCGAGATGTCATCTACGCATGAACCTAGCTCATGATGACAGTGTTGGGGAACGTTGCGTGGGAAACAACATTTTCCTATACACACAGAATACCTATCCATGGTGATGATCATCTACGAGAGGGGAGAGTGAATCTACATACCCTCGTAGATCGCTAAGCGGAAGCGTATATAAAGCGGTTGATGTAGTGGAACTTCTTCGCGATCCAAACCGCAGCCCATCTCGCGATCTCATCACAATCCATCCTGCGATCCCATCACGATCCATCCCGATCTAGTACCGAACGGACGACACCTCCGCGTTCAGCACACGTACAACTCGATGATGATCCCTGCCTTCTTGATCCAGCAAGAGGGCGGAGAGGTAGATTAGTTCTCTAGCACGGCGGCATGGTGGTGGTGGTGGTGAACTAATCCAGTAGGGCTTCGCCTGAGCATTGCCGAACTAGACTAGAGGAGAAACAGATTTAGAGAGAAGTAAAGGAGCACGTGGGAATTGGTGTTATCCCTCACCTCTAAAACCTCTAGTATATATAGGAGGGAGGGAGGGGAGGACGCAGCCAAAAAAACCCTCAAAGGGTTCGGCCGAAGTGGAGGAGGTGGAAGAGTACACCTCCAATCCGACTCCTAGTAGGATTCCTCCCTTCCCCACTTGGGTTTCTTTCCATCCCACCTCCAATCCGCCATGGGATTTGGTGGTGGCTTCGGCCAGCCCACTAAGGGCTGGTCCACGTCCTCCCACTGCCCATGAGACCCTTTGGGGTGGGTGGGCCCACCTAGTGGACCTCCTGAACCCATTCGTCACTCCCGGTACACTATCGCAAATGCCCGAAACTTTTCTGGAGGTCAGAAAACCGCTTTCCTATATATCATTCTTTACCTTTGGACCATTCCGGAACTCCACGTGACATCTGGGATCTCATCCAGGACTCCGAACAACTTTCGGTCACCAACACCTATAACTCAGCTATATCGAAACGTCACCGCACCTTAAGTGTGCAGACCTTGCGGGTTCGAGAACTACGTAGACATTACCTGAGACTTTCTTCGGTCAATAACCAATAGCGGCACCTAGATGTCCATATTGGATCCTACATATTCAACGAAGATCTCTATCGGTTGAACCTGTATGTCAAGGATTCAGTTAATCCCGTATGTTGTTCCCTTTGTCCTTCGGTATGTTACTTTCCCGAGATTCGATCGTCGGTATCTCCATACCTAGTTCAATATCGTTACCGGCAAGTCTATTTACTCGTTCCATAATACAAGATCCTGTAACTAACTCCTTAGTAACATTGCTTGCAAGGATTATTGTGATGTTGTATTACCGAGTGGGCCCCGAGATACCTCTTCATCACACGGAGTGACAAATCCCAGTCTTGATTCATGCCAACCCAATAGACACCTTCGGAGATACCTGTAGAGCACCTTTATAGTCACCCAGTAACGTTGCGAGGTTTGATAAGAACAAGGTATTCCTCCGTTGTCCGAGAGTTGCATGATTCCATGGTCATAGGAACAAATACGTTGACATGCAGAAAACAGTAGCAATAAACTGACACGATCATATGCTATGTTCATACTTTGGGTCTTGTCCATCACATCATTATCCTATGATGTGATCCCATTATCAGGTGACAACACTTTTCTATGGCCAGGAAACCTTGACCATCTTTGATCAACGAGCTAGTCAACTAGAAGCTCACTAGGGATAGTGTGTTGTTTATGTATCCACACATGTATTTGAGTTTCCATTCAATACAATTCTAGTATGGATAATAAACGATTATGATGAACTAGGAAATATAATAATAAACAATTTATTATTGCCTCTAGGGCATATTTCCAATATTCACTAGTTTAATTTTATACAAGAAACCTACAAAAAATGGAATTTCGGTTGCCTCAATTGCTTCGGCTTTTTAATGTGTTTCGTGAAAATGATGAGTCGGAAAATTCTGCTCAATTGTTAGAGGAAGAATTTATAAAACTGCTTAATGTGAATTTCTTAACTCTTGAGCATGATATTAATATTGTTAGTATTAATTCTGTGAATGTCCATGATGCTACTGATATGCAAAGCCACAAGCTTGGGGATGCTATGTTTGATCAAGATGATATTTTTTGTCCCCCAAGTTTTTATGAGCAAATTTATTATGATGTTAGCATGCCTCCTCTTTATGATGATAATATTGATGAACCTGGGTTTGGAAGAGTGTCAACTCTAGGTACTAATGATCCCACTATTTTGAAGGTTGTTGAATCTTTTCATAATGATAAAAGGGATTTGGAGAGGTCATGACTTTATTTAGTGATGAGTCCACTATTTTGGAAGATGTTTCAATTGATTATGACAACAAAGTTACTATTTGTGATGATTATGGTGATTACATGTATGCTATAAAGAGTAATAATAACCATGAAACTTGTCATCATGATTTTAATGTTCAATTCGATTATGCCAATAAAGTAAAAGATGATAGTTATTTTGTTGAGTTTCCTCCCACTATTATCAATGAGAAGGAATTTGCTTATGTGGAGAGTAATGAAAATCCTATGCTTGAGCATCATGAAAAGAATGCTTCGTGTGATAGTTATAGTGTTTAATTCCTTCATGTTGCTACTAAAAGTTATTATGAGAGGGGAAGATATGCTTATCTATATTTCAATAACATCAAGTTTCCTCCCTATGTGTTCAAAGTTTTGAAGTCATGCTTGTTTTGCCTTCCTATGCAAGTTGTTCTTGCTACAATAATTTTTTCTTTCAAAATCTCTATACATAGGAAGTGGGTTATATTTAAATGCGCTTGACATGTGATCCATGATTATCTCTTGCATGTTTCAATTACTACTTTTATGTGAGCATCATTGAAATCATCAAGCCTAGCTAAAAGGAATGAAAGAAAAGAGCTTTTTGGGAGACAACCCAATACTTCTACATACTGTTTTCTGTGTGTTCACATGATTAAGCTACTGTATTAGTCATGTTTTGTGTCTTTTATTTCAATAATGTGCCAAGTAAAGCCTTTGGGATAGTGTGGATACTTGCTTGTTTGATTCTGTGCAAAAACAGAAACTATTACGCCTAGTGCAGATTTTCTTCGATTTTACTCGAGAGTCAAAAAATCTGAAATATTTAAACGGTTTTGTATGCAAATTATGTGTGTTGTCCTAATTTTTCATAATTTGTAGAGTCACGTAAGTACGGTGTTCATTCCGATTTTCATAGACTATTCTATTTTTTGACATATTATGTTTTGCATGCATAGTTTTCTTATTTTAGTGTTTCCATAGCTTATATTAAGTGATATAAATTATGGAATGATATAATAGAGTAGGTATTATGTGATAACAATTATGAATCTTGTACTGACAGTACCTAAGTGAATGATCTATCTTTAATATACTAACACATACGTCTCCAACGTATCTATATTTTTTCATTGTTCCATGATGTTATGTTATCATTCTTGGATGTTTTATGATCATTTTATATCAACTTTATATCATTTTTTGGGACTAACCTATTGACATATTGCCCAGTGCACTTTGCTATTTTTTGTTGTTTCTTTCCTTCGCATAAGATCAATACCAGATGAAGCCCAAATGCCACGAAACTTTAAAAGATTTTTTTGGGACCAGAAGGAAACTTGCGAGCCTAGGCGGCCCACCAGGCACCACGGCGCAGAGAGCCCCTGGTGCAGCCTGGTGTCTAGTGGGGGACTCGGGCACCTCCTCTACCACCTCTGAGCTCTATATATACCTAGATATTCCAGAAACCCTAGAGGAGTCGACAAAAAATCGTTTCAGCCGGCGCAAGTTCCAGAAGCCACGAAATCCAATCTAGAGCCTGTTCTAAAGAGGAAAACGGTCATGGATGGGTTCCTCATCCTCATTGATTCTCCTCCTATGAGGCGTGAGTAGTTCATATCGGAACTACGGGTCCGTGGGCAGTAGCTAGATGGCTTTCTCTCTTGTTTTGCTTCTTAATACAATGGTCTCTTGGACATCCATATGATGTAACTCTTTCTTTTGTGGTGTGTTTGTTAGGATCCGATAAATTGTGAGTTTACGATCAGATCTATGAAATCATATTCATGCTTGATTATTATAGCCTCATATTTCTTCTCTGATATTGGTTTTTTCTGGCCAACTTGATCTTTTATCTTGCAATGCAAAGAGGAGCTTTCTGATGGGTTCGATCTTGCGGTGCTTAATCTCAGTGATAGAAAGAGACATGACACGCATGTATCGTTGCCATTAAGGATAAAATGATGGGGTATATTTCTGCGTGAATAGATCTTGGCTACATCATGTTATCGCTCTTAAGGCATTACTCCATTTCTCCATGAACTTAATACACTAGATGCATGCTGGATAGCGGTCGATGTGTGGAGTAATAGAAGTAGATACAAGCACAAGTCTGTCTACTTGTCTTTGACGTAATGCCTATATACATGATCATTGTCTTGGACATCGTCATAATTATTCGCTTTTCTATCAATTGCCCAATAGTAATTTGTCTACCCACCGTTTGTTATTTTCTTGAGACAAGCCACTAGTGAAACGTATGGCCCCGGGGTATATTTCACATCATCTATTTGCAATCTCTACTTTGCTATTCGCATCTCTATTTTAATTGCTCTTTTATTTTCAGATCTATATTATCAAAAACTCAAAAATACCTTCATGTGTTTTATTTTCTATCAATTTATTTTAATCTATTAATCTACCTTTTACTTTACCCATGAGGAATTGACAACCCCTACACGTGTTGGGTTGTGAGGATTTGTTATTTGTGTGTAGGTATTGCTTACATAATCTTGTGGATCTTCCTACTGGATTGATACCTTGGTTTCATAACTGATGGAAATACTTGTCATCGTTGTGTTGCATCACTCTTTAAGCTTGGAGGGAAAAACGAACGCATCACCGGGGAGTCAAGGCCTTTTCTAGAGCCGTTGCCAGGGAAGATCAAGTCAAGATCTATCAGGTTCCTACACGCAAACTCTCATCTCCTAGCAATAACATTATTTGCCATTTGCCTCTCGTTTTCCTCTCCCCCACTTCACAAAATTAGCCTTTTCCATTTCATGTTTTCTTGCCGGATCTTTTGTTTGCTTATCGCTATGGCAAACTCCTCCCCCGCTATGAGCACCCTTGAGATTGAAGTTCTCAATTTGAAGCACAGGGGAGGAAAAGTGTGAAAGTTGCTTGGTATAGGATTTGCATTGCTCATGATAGATCTGTCCACAAGCATTCTACTATTGTTCTTCTTCAAAAAATATATGTGGGAATTACTACTTGGTATAGATTTTTTCTTGACACTATCACCGGGGGAAACTCCTTAAGATGTTCACCCTCTGATGCTATCAATGCCATGGGAAGTTTATTGGGGTCTCCACCTATCATTATAAATGAAACATTTGTAGCTCTTGAGCATGTTATGCAAAGGTTTGATGCTATTGAAAATAAAATTCTTACCAAAGAGCATGTTGAAAACTTGGATAAAATGGTGCAACATCTTGTTAATCATATTTGTTCAAACATGGGAGAAGCTACTAAAATTATGAAAGAGAAACAACCCGTAACTAATGAAAGGATAGTAGAGAGTCCTGCTCAAATTGATAAATTGAAGGAATTTTTTAGTAACATGAGCACAACCTTTTCTTCCATCGAAACTATTCAGAAAACCCCTCTTGGCAAGAAAACTACCCAAACTCCCAATAACAAGGGCGCCTCTTCTAGCAACTACGTAGATCTTAAGATGATTAGGGCACACTTCAACTTGAATAAACCTCCTCATATGAATGAATTCTTTAACTTTGTTCCTAGAAGTGTAATTTTTGGAAATATTCATGCGATCTCTAATGAATTATGGATACATGATTGAGGAGTTGTAAAGTAAAGATGACAATACTTAAAATCTATGCATTATGCCAGGTAGGGGTGTAAAACGATAGCACTTGTTGGGAGGCAACCCAATGAATAAAATTTATTTTTCAATTTTGCTTTCTATTCATGAGTGTTTGCAAAATTATGCTACTATTATGATTGTGTTTTTTGTGTTCTATTTAGTGTTTTTGCCAAGTAAAACCTTTGGGATCATGTGGGGTGTTAGTTGCTTAATCCTATTGAAAAACATAAACTTTTGCGTATAGTACAAAAAAAATTCCTAAAAATCACGCAAACATCAAAAGTGTCTAATTTTTTTAGACAAGATTTACAAATTTCCTATGTTTTCCTAATTTTACCGAATTTTTAGAGTTACATAATTATGGGTAAAATTCGAATCTTTACACACTCTTATGTTTTTGACATATTTTGTTTTCTTTGCGTTATGTGCTTGTTTTGATGATTCTATGGTTTTATTGGGGGGGGTATAAGCCATGGTAAAGTAAAAATACAATAGGTATAATGAAAAAACAAAATTGGAATAGGTTTTCAACAGTACCAAAAGTAAACTTTAGTTTTCTTGTACTAACGGATCTCATGAATGTTTTGTTAAGTTTTGTGTGATTGGAGTTTTCAAGTTTTGGGTGAGATCATGATGGATGAAGGAATAAGGAGTGATGAAAGCCTAAGCTTGGGGATGCCCCATGGCACCCCATTGCGATATCAAAAGAGTACCAAGCAACTAAGCTTGGGGATGCCCAGAAGGCATCCCTTCTTTCTTCTAAGTACCATCAGTAATTTTAGTTGGAGCTATATTTTCATTTGTCACATATCATAAGTTTTGCTTGTAGCATATTGTATTATATGTGTATTTCATTTCTTTGCTGGTTAGTTATCATAATAAAGCTTTCTCGACACATCCATTTGAGAGAGCCAAAATATGTTATGATTTGTTAGAATCTCTCTATATGCTTCACTTGAAGAACTTTTAGAGCCATGGAATTGCTCTAGTGCTTCACTTATATCTTTTTTAGCATGGTGGTGCTGTTATTTTTAAGAAATTATCTTTCATGTTTTACTTAGGTTATTTCAAGAGTTAGTAGAAATTTTGAATAAATCCTCCCTTGCTTCACTTATATTATTTTGAGAGTTGAAAATTTTAGAGAAACTTGTGTTCTCGTTATTCACTTATATTTGTTTGACAGCTACTTATTTGCAATGGCAATTTAATTTAAATAAAATTAGTCACAAAGTTATAAATATCCAGGAAAGATATAATAGAAACTTTCATGGAGATCATTGGATATTAAACATGATTATTTTGAAGTAGTTTTGCTATATGAAGATAGTGATATGTGAGTATGTTGATGAGTAATTATGCTTTAGTAAGAATATTGGTGTTCAGGTTTGAGATTCCCTATGCATGCACATGAAGTCCATAATTATGCTACGAAATTACATCCTACTTGTGTTGCATTATTCAGTGTTAGTTATGTTTAATGTTCACTTATGATGATTTTTGTTCCTTGGTTGGGCGCTTCTCAATCTATTTGCTAGCCTTCACTAGTACTAAGCGGGAATACTGCTTGTGCATCCAAATCCTCAACCAAAAGTTGTGCAAAACGATTCAACCATACCTACCTATATGCGGTATTTTAGCGTCATTCTAAGTAAATGTGCATGTGCCAAATTTCATGTTCAAAATAATTTTCTGTTTTGTGTGCCTGTACCGCTCATGCAGCGGCGAGGGGTGACCAGTATCTTCCATGTTAAATAGGTTAATCTCGAGATGATCGTTTATTCATTTGTCATTGCATGAGACTATGGCAGTAATATGGATGCCTAGTCCCAAAATACAAAGAAAATTTATTTTATGTTGTCAAATAATAAATTCCTTGGAAAGTATTGGTATGGTCGGTACCCGTGGATGCGGCTAATCGTGGAGTGTGAAAGAATGGTAGAAAAAGGAATAAAGTTTATTTTTAGTTTGGGAAACGCCTATAATTTGTTTTGCGGGGAGGATACTGGAAACTCTTAATCGTTTTCGTTGACAAGAAAAGAATACCACCCAAAATATTTTATATCTAAACTTTTCACTTTGAGTTTTGGAACCTCTACAAATCCCTTCTTCCCTCTTCGAAGGGCCTATCTATTTAATTTATGCAAATTTTTGTTTTTGAATTTGAGTCTCCATCTTCTCTTATAAAGCACCAGCTAAGGAACACCATGATTATACTTGAGCATTGGATGCAGCTAATTTGGGTGTGTTGCATGAATGAATCAATGAGGGAGCATGATGGGCTAGGGATAGCATTCTTAGCATTGATATTATTAAAGACTTCGTTGCTTGTTGATATGCTTGAGTATTGAAATTTTCATGTCAAACTATAGACTATTGTTCTGAATCATCTACAAGTCCATATGTCCATGCTAGAAGTAAAACGAATGTGATGAACATGTGAGGCAGCATTCCACATCAAAAATTCCGTTTTTTCATTTACCTACTTGAGGACGAGCAGGAATTAAGCTTGGGGATGTTGATACGTCTCCAATGTATTGATAATTTTTTATTCTTCCATGGTGTTATGTTATCATTCTTGGATGTTTTATGATCACTTTATAGCAACTTTGTATTATTTTTTGGGACTAACCTATTGACATGGAGGCCAGTGTCGGTTGCTGCTTTTTTCTGTTTTATTCCTTTGCACAAAATCATTATCAGATGAAGTCCAAATGCCATGAAACATTATCTGAAGATGATCACCAGAGGAGGCCGAGGCGGCCTACTAGGTACCAAGGCGCGCACAGGGCCCCTAACGCAGCCTGATGCCTAGTGGGGGCCTCGGGTGCCTCCTCCACTACCTTTGATCTCTATAAATACCAAGATATTCTAGAAACACTAGAGGAGTCGACGAAAAATCATTTCAGCCCCTACAAGTTATAGAAGCCACGAAATCGAATCTATAGCCCGTTCGGAAGAGGAACACGGTCATGGAGGGGTTGATAATCCTCATTGGTGCTCCTCCGATGATGTGTGAGTAGTTCATATCAGACCTACGGGTCCATAGGTAGTAGCTAGATGGCTTTCTCTCTCGTTTTCCTTCTCAATACAATGGTCTCTTGCAGATCCGTATGATGTAACTCTTTCTTTTGTTGTGTGTTTGTTGGGATCGGATGAACTGTGAGTTTATGATCAGATATATGAAATCATATTTGTGCTTCATTATTATAGCCTCGTATTTCTTCTCTGATATTGGGTTTTCGTCTGGCCAACTTGATCTTTTATCTTGCAATGGGAAGAGGTGCTTTGGGATGGGTTTGATCATGCGGTGCTCAATCTCAGTGACAGAAAGAGACATGACACGCATGTATCATTGCCATTAAGGATAAAACGATGGGGTCTATTCATACATGAATAGATCTTGTCTACATCATGTCATCGTTCTTAAGGCATTACTCTATTTCTCCGTTAACTTAATACACTAGATGCATGCTGGATAGCGGTCGATGTGTGGAGTAATAGAAGTAGATGCAGGCAGAAAGCGGCCTACTTGTCTTGGATGTGATGCCTATATACATGATCGTTGTCTTGGATATCATCATAATATTCGTTGTTCTGTCAATTGCCCAATAGTAATTTGTCTACCCACCGTTTGCTCTTTTCTCGACAGAAGCCACTAGTGAAACCTACGACCCCCGCGTCTATTTCACATCATCTATTTGCAATATCTACTTTTCTATTCGCGTCTCTATTTTATTTTCTCTTTTATTTTCAGATCTATATTATCAAAAACCCAAAATACCTTGCTGCATTTTATTTGTTGTCACTTTATTTGCATCTATCAATCTACCTTTTACTTTACCCACGAGGGATTGACAACCCCTACACGCATTGGGTTGCGAGGATTTATCATTTGTGTGTAGGTATTTCTTACATAGTCTTGTGGATCTTCCTACTGGATTGATACGTTGGTTTCATAACTCAGGGAAATACTTTCCATCGTTGTGCTACAATATTCTTTAAGCTTGGAGTTAAAAACCAACGCATCAGCGGGGAGTCACTAACGCATCTCATGAAGTTCCGTTAAGTTTTGTGTGATCGAAGTTTTAAAGTTTTCGATGAGACACAAATATGAGGCGAATAAGGAGAAGTAAGAACCTAAGCTTGGTGATTCCCAAGGCACCGACAAGGTAATATCCAAGGAATACTCAAGCGTCTAAGCTTGGGGATGCCCCGGAAGGCATAAACTCTTTTGTCTTCAACACTATCGATATATCTTACTTAAAGCTATATTTTTATTCAGCACATAATATGTCTTTTTCTTTTAGCACCATTTTGTTTTGTTGTTTGCTGTTATATGTTATTTTTAATCTTGTTTTTCAATAAAAAGTTCCTATAATTTGTAGCGACCCGACTCAATACGAGTCAAGCCTCTGGTGTTTCCGTACCATCCCAAGATCATGCTGGTACACACTCAATACATCAATGTATATATCAAGAGTTCAATCACACAGCTTTTTTAATCGAAATCTCATATCGAGTACTTTATTACAATAATGAATTACAATAAAGTGGCTGAAGGCCATCTCATGAGATATCTAACGAAGACTAGCGGAAGCATTAGGTAGACGAGTCCATCCGACTCCAGGGCATGTCGCTGAGCGTAGATCGTAGCCTCACTCCTGGTCGGAAAAGTACTCTGCAACATGATACGTTGCAGCCGTGTTGGTCAGCATATGGAATATGCCGGCAAGTCATCAAAGAGACGGCAAAAATAAGAACTGACTATCTCTACATGCATATATGGCAGGTGGGGCTATAAGTTTTAGCATAAAGGAAATTTTCTCCTACAACAAGAGAGGGCTGAAAACAAAATATTACTACATTGTTTGTTGTTAACGAGATGGTTCCGCCAACCAATTCTCGTACCCGAGTTGTTGATAATTCTCACATCATTATTAAGTTGTGTTGAGAGTTCAGGAAAATTTCAATGCCTTCGGCTCAAGTTGTCCATGACCGTGGACACGGCTAATCGATTAGGTTTGGGCACTCTGCAGAGTTTTGCACACGTTCCCCACAAGATTTGATCACCTCCGGGTATGTCCTCGCACTTCAGGGTGTTTGAAGACCGGATGATCAAAACATGGTCTTTCAACGGGTCCCTCTGAATCCCTGTCGGTGCCCATCCATTCCTACCGTTCTTCTACATCTGCTAGCACCGCTTGTCCAGAGTCGCCGCATTGTCCAACCAAGCCAGAGCCCATAATGACTTGTGGCTGTGCAGGTAGGCCTTGGGTCTTGAAGCCTCCGTCCGTCTCTTCGAGCCTGGGTGAAGCTTTCCGCAAGATTTCATGGCACGTCTCCAAGCATCCCGGGGGCGTCCACTGGTTTCTCCAGGGAGCCCGTCAAACCGTTCTTCTTGGTTATTTAATTATCCTCGCATCACTCGTGTTATCGGGGTTGTTGTGTGCCTACCACATGATACTACAACCTATAACTATAATTTCCAAGTACCTACTCAGCATGCAATTGGGCAAAGAAAGGTGAAACTACCATGCATAGAAAACATAGGCGATAGTATGATCAAAATGACTTGCCTTGCTGATAGTTGTCTTGATCGAGCGCTTCTAAGTAACAAGCTTCGCACTCCGGGTGATCTACCGATAGAAACAAAATACACACCATAAGCACTACAATCATCAACAAGTAAAATAACATCACATGCATAAGGTAGCTATGGCATAAAGTGAAAGAATTCACTTCACCTAACTAAGGCAGAAATTGTTTCTGTTAAAACCCCAAGTAAAAATGTTTAAAAAAAATTGAAACTCATACTACAGAAAGATATAATCACTAGGAAGAAGTAGTAAAAAGAATCAAATAAAAATCTATTTTAAACTCCTGGAATAAGCAAAACAACTTTTAAACTAAATCTGATCTAATTAAAATTTTAAAATTTCAAACTTAGACAAATTATATGTTTTTGAAAACTACAGAAACATTGTGATCTACTGGAACAAGTTTCAACTCCATTGGAATTCTGGATCAACAGTTATGATCAAAACAAGATTGAAACTTTCTCTGTTTTGGAATTAAAACAGAAAACTAAAATCTGAATTCTAACGGATAGGGGTACATGTGGCAGTTCCTGGTTGGTCCTAGGATGTGTGCTGCAAGGAATACTAACAAACGACCGAATCTTAACGAAAACTTCTTCGGCTAAAATTAAGTGAAACAAACCGGTTCGGTTTTGTTAAAAATACCAAAGAGGTATCTCACCATCTAATCCTACGCGTACATCTAAGATCAAACGGCTACGGAGAGGGGATGGGGCTCACAGTGGAGGTTGCCGGTGTGCTCCTCTTCTCCAGCGAGGCTGAGAGGAGGTGGTGGTCGGGGCGCTGGACTCCGGCATGTTCCGGCGCGTCCGAGAGGATGGGGAGGCGGCGGCGATGCTCCCGCGTCCAGTGGTGGCGGCGGCGAGGCGTGGCGTGGCCGGAGGTGAGCAGGAGGGCTCGGGGAAGCTTCGGCTTCGGCCGAACTCCAGCGAGCTTGCGAGGGGGCGGCGTGGGGCGAGGGCAGGGGCGGCGACTAGGGGAACGGGGCAAGGCGGCGGTGGGGAGTATTTATAAGGGGGCTAGGGGGCTCAGGAGGGGAAGGAACAACAGATCGAGGAGAACCCTGCGAGCTCGGCTCGGCCGGCCATGGAAGGAAGGGAGGGAGAGAGAGAAAAGGAAAGAGGAAGAAGGAAGGGGTGCGCGTGGGGGGTGGGGCGCGCTGCGGGTGGGGACGGCGTGGGGCGGGGCGCAGGCGTTAGCGGGGAGGCTTGGCGCCGGTTCGGTCGGTTGACCGAGAGAAAAACGGGGAAGGGATAGGGGAATCCCGGGCCAGTGGGGGTGGGCCGGTTCGATTTAAAGCGCCGGTGGCACTTTCCTTCTAAAAAAATTCCCGTTTCAGATTTTTAATAAAAACAGAAACTAAAAATAATAAAAAGGAAACAAAATTAAATAATTAATATAGGGTATTATATACCAAATTGATCAGAATTTTTTTTTCCTAATTGTTTATCATTTTTCCAAAACCAAAATAAAAACTTTTTAAATAAATGTTTTTTCAGAAAAACTCCTTATGCTATATTTTCTTTTTCAAATTATTTTCTCCATAAATTTCTGGTTTTTCTTGGCTCAATTATTTTCAAAAGTGCCTCTCATTTTGCAGGGTCATTTTCCTCCTCTCTTTCTTGCTTGCAAGAATTTTGTCGGGGCATTTCTCATGGGGAGAAAATAGAAAGGCAAAAGCAAGTATTTGACGGAATTCAAAAGCAAAACTTTATTGCAAACAAAAATGCATAGATGCTTAGCTACATTTGTAGAACATTCCCAATTAGGAAAATTGGGATGTTACAAACCTACCCACCTTAAGATGAATCTTGCCCTCGAGATTCGGGTTGGCTAGAAAATAGGTGCGGGTGGTCTCGACGAAGATCTTCTTCTCGTTCCCAGGTGGCTTCTTCCTCGGTGTGGTAGCTCCACAACACCTTGCAGAACTTGATGATCATGTTGCGGGTAACTCTGTTGGCGGTCTTGAGAATCCTGACCGGTTTCTCTTCATATGTCAGATCACTGTCAAGCTGTATCTCTCAACGAAACATCAGCCATCTCAGCGTGGCATTTCTTCAACTCGGAAACATGAAAGACATCATGAACTCCGGACAATCCTTCCGGAAATTCCAGTTTATATGCAACTTTGCCTCTACGTTCAAGAATTTTGTAGGGGCCAATGAATCGGGGTGCTAACTTTCCTTTCACACCAAATCTCTTGATTCCTCGAAGTGGAGACACCCGAAGATATGCTCGGTCTCCCACTTCGTATGTTACCTCCTTGCCTTTGCTGTCAGCATAACTTTTCTGCCTGGACTGAGCTATCTTGAGTCGGTCACGAATCAGCTTGACCTTCTCTTCAGAATCTCGGATAAGGTCGGGACCAAAAAGTTGTCGGTCTCCAACTCCATCGCACATCAACGATGTTCTGCACCTCCTTCCGTATAGAGCTTAGAAAGGGGCCATCTTCAGACTGGTCTGATAGTTGTTGTTGTATGAGAACTCGGCATAAGGCAAATTGTCATCCCAACTAGACCCATAGTCTTGTGCGCAGGCTCTCAACATGTCCTCCGGAATCTGATTGACTCTCTCAGTATGTCCATCTGTTTGTGGGTGAAAAGATGTACTGAACTCCAATCTCGTTCCCAAGGTTTCATGCAGTTGGTGCCAAAATTTTGATGTGAACTGAGTCCCTCTATCTGACACAATACTCTTCGGTACTCCATGCAGACATACGATCCTGGTCATATATATCTTGGCTAGCTTGGCACTCGTGTAAGTAGTCTTCATGGGAATGAAGTGACCTACCTTGGTCAAACGATCGACCACAACCCAAATAGAATCATAGCCAGAACGGGTCCTGGGTAATCCTGTGATGAAGTCCATACCAAGCTTTTCCCATTTCCACTCGGGTATCAGCAGAGGTTGAAGCAAACCTGCTGGCTTCGTATCGTCGGCCTTTACTCGATGACAAACATCGCATATTGCTACAAACTCGGCAATGTCTTTCTTCATTCCTGTCCACCAGAAACTTTCTTTCAGATCCAGATACATCTTGGTGTTGTCGGGGTGTATCGAGTACGGGGAATCATGGGCCTCCTGAAGTATCAACTTCGTATGTTCGGGATCATTGGGCACATAAATGCGATCCTCAAACCATAAAGTTCCGTATTCATCCTCACGAAAACCTTTAGTCTTCCCGTCTTTCATTTTCTGCTTAATCTCAGCTATCTCCTTGTCTGATTTCTGTGCTTCGCGGATCTTTTCTGTCAAAGTGGACTGAATTTCCAGTGTGGCTACAAATCCTCTTGGAACTATTTCCAATTTGAGTTCTCGGATATCATCGGCTAACTCCTGGGGTAACCCTCCCGCTATGAGTGTGTTCACATAACTCTTGCGGCTCAAGGCATCGGCTACAACATTTGCCTTTCCTGGGTGATAATGCAATCTCATGTCATAGTCCTTGATCAATTCTAGCCATCTCCTCTGTCTGAGGTTCAACTCCTTCTGCGTGAAGATATATTTCAGGCTCTTGTGATCAGTGTAAACATCAGAACTATTTCCGATCAGGAAATGTCTCCAAGTCTTGAGAGCGTGCATTACGGCTGCTAGCTCCAAGTCATGCGTGGCATAATTCAACTCATGGGGTCTGAGCTGTCTGGATGCATAGGCTACAACTATACCTTCTTGCATGAGCACTCCTCTGAGTCCTTGACGAGAAGCGTCACAGTAAACCTGGAAATCCTTTCGAATGTCCGGCAATATCAGCACTGGGTTGTAACCAGACGTTTCT
Organism: Hordeum vulgare subsp. vulgare; assembly: GCF_904849725.1. NCBI lineage: Eukaryota > Viridiplantae > Streptophyta > Magnoliopsida > Poales > Poaceae > Hordeum > Hordeum vulgare. The sequence goes on from NC_058521.1 coordinate 519,782,115, forward strand.
TCAACTCTTGAAAACTGGTTTCACATTCCTCGGTCCAAACATACTTGGACTCCTTCTTCAACAACTCTGTCATGGGCTTGGCGATCTTTGAGAAGTTCTCAATGAATCTCCGGCAAGTCCGAGGAAACTGCGGATCTCCTTAACTGAAGTGGGTGCTACCCAGTCGGTGACTGTTGTGACCTTGGCAGGGTCCACTGCTATTCCTTCTCCTGAAATGACGTGTCCAAGGAATCCGACTTCCTGCAACCAAAATTCACATTTGCTGAACTTTGCATACAGCTGATGCTCTCGAAGTTTCTCTAGAACTAGACGCAAATGTTCCTTGTGTTCCTCCTCGTTCTTGGAGAATATCAGTATGTCATCGATGAACACCACGACAAACTTGTCCAAGTATTCCATAAATACCTTGTTCATAAGATTCATAAAATATGCCAGAGCATTAGTCAGTCCAAATGACATGTCCGTGTACTCATACAAGCCGTACCAAGTGGTGAAGGCTGTCTTGGGTATATCCTGTTCACGAATCTTCAGCTGATGATACCCGGATCGAAGATCGATCTTGGAGAACACTCGGGCTCCAACTAACTGGTCAAACAGATCATTGATCATCGCCAAAGGGATACTTGTTCTTGATGGTCACCTCGTTCGATGCATGATAATCGACAACCATTCTCAAGGACTTATCCTTCTTTTCAACCAAGAGCACTGGGGCTCCCGAGGGTGAAGAACTTGGGCGAATATACCCTTTGTCCAACAACTCCTTAATTTGCTTCTTGATTTCTACCAAGTCATTTGCGGGCATCCGATAGGGTCTCTTGGATATCGGGGCTGTTCCGGGTAATAGCTCAATCAGGAACTCAATCTCTCTATCAAGTGGCATGCCCGACAATTGCTCCAGAAATACATGTGTTTATTCTTGGACAATTGGTACTTCCTCCTAGACTACTCCCGTGAGTGAGTTTACCCGTTTACTCCGTGTCGGGCGCTGAGACACGTACTTAATCCGCTTTTGCTCGGGGGTGGTGAGCAAAATAGACTTAAGGGCACAATCAACATTCCCTTCGTACTTGGCCAACCAATCCATGCCTAGGATTACATCCAATCCCTGAGACTCTAATACGATGGGGTCGGTGGGAAACTTATGGTTCCCGATGTTGAGACTCAAGGCATGGCATCCTATCCCGGCTGTCATCATGCCTCCTGGGAACTGACCTTAATAGGCTGGCTGAGGGTTCTAGTTGGCAAACTATACTTTTCCACAACTACCCTTGATATGAATGAATGCGTTGCACCAGAATCAAAAAGTACCAATACTGGACGTGAATTTAGAAAAAACATACCAACCACAGTATCGGGGTGATCATAGACCTCTTCAACATCAATGTGATTCACCTGAGCTCGAGGAAAAGGATTGGGCTTCATTGCTGCAGAGTTGTGGTTGCCGTTTCCATTTCCCTGCTTGTTCTGGGGATATTCAGTGGCACAGTGTCCCGTCTTCTGACACTTGAAGCAGGTGATGTGATTCAGATCCTTCTGAGCTGGAACTGAATGATGCTGAGTGCCGGTACCGCCATTCTTGAAGTTGTTGTTGTTGCGGTGGTTCCCGTTTCCTCCATGGTTGTGGCCTCCATGGTTGTGCACTGGGTGGTTATGCTGGACGTGTACTCCAAACTTACCGGATCCAGTCCTGGTATTCCCTGAATAGGGGGTGTAGCGAGGCTTCTGCTGAGTGTCGGAATTGAACTTTCCATTGCCATACTTCCGCTTGCGGTTCTCCATGTGCTGATGTTTCCCCTCCAAGATGAGGGCCTTATCTACCAGCTCCTGGTAGTTGTTGAAGTTGGCTATAGTCAGCTGAATGCTCAGCTCATCATTAAGTCCCTCCAAGAACTTTTCTTGCTTGGCCGCATCATCGGCCACATCTCCAGGTGCATAACGGGCGAGCATGCTGAATTCATCGACATACTGAGCCACAGAGCGATTTCCCTGGCGTTAGTTGCGAAACTCACGCTTCTTCAGACTCATTGCACCAGCTGAGACATGTGCGGTGCGGAAGGCTTGCTTGAACTTCTCCCAAGTGACTCCAGCAATGGGGGTATGTGGTGGTGTAGTTCTCCCACCATGCAGCTGCAGGGCCTTGAAATTGATGCGCGGCAAAGCGCACCTTCTCAGCTTCAGTACAACCAGCAGTGATTAGTTCCCGCTTCATCTTGCGGAGCCAATCATCTGCCATAATGGGCTCAATGCTGCTGGAGAAAGTCGGAGGGTTCAACCTCAGGAAACGGGTGAGATTGTCGGCCTGGGGTGGATGATGGTTGTTGTTATTGTTCTGGTTCTGGATGATCAGCTGCATCAGGGTATTCTGTTGCTGAATCAACTGAGTGAGCTCCGGCGGGAAGTTGGAAGCAGGGGCACGTCTCGGAGGCATCTGGTGTTTGTAGAGGGGTGAGATTAGCATAGAACAATGGTCTAAAGAGTAATTACACTACCCATATGAAATGCAACAAACAAGTATCACACCACACATTTTATTCAATACCATCACAAAAGGTTCACACACGGGGATACAAAATTCGATAACCTAAACATCGGCCTAAGCGTTTAACGATAAGATAAATTTGGTGGACTAGTCTAAGTGTCCTCCTCAGAAAAGCATGGTGGTGGGTCCTTCGGTGGAGCTTTCTTCATAGTCCTCCTCATTGCTGATCAAGGGGGCTACGTCTCCTTCGGGATGAAGGTTCTCGCCCATGTCTAGTTCCTCCTACAGGTATGCGACACGAGTCTTCAGCTTCTCGATCCTCTCCAGGAAGTCCTTCACCTCCAATTCGTGCTCATAGTGGGCTTCCTCGGCTGCTTCTTTGAGTTCGAGTTCGCGGAGCGACAGTTGCTTGATCTTCCTGGCGTCCTTGATCACACGATGCTCCAGAGTCCCACTGTGCTTCTCCAAGGTCTGGGCATAGGACAGGAGAGCGTCCTTGGTCTTGCTTGACATGATTTCTCCATCTTCTCCTCTCCGGGATACTGTGAATAGGTCCGGTGAAATAGGGCAGCCTCTGTACACTTCCTTGATACGTCCGGGTGCACAATGGACCGCCATGTCCCTTCCAAGAATCCAGTTGGGTGCGATGAACTTGAAGTCCACAGGCTCAGTGCGCGGCTCGAATGTCCTTCCGGGAGCGTGCACCTCAATCCTGTAGCGTGAATCCTCTGGGTAAGACGAAGTAGGCTTCCCTGTGATAGTCGGCAGAGCAATCCTCAAGTCCTTAGTGATCTGTATCAGCTCCTTTCCGAAAGGCATAGTGGCGTCGGGCTGGCAAAACTCCGTGAACTTAACGGGGATGAAGGTGGCCATCTAAAACATTCGAAAAATCGGAGAGAAGTCAGAAATGATCAGAAGAGGAAATAAAGGATGTATAGACATAAGAAAATAGTTTTCTTCCTAAGGCTTTTCCATTCCTAGAGGTTACGTCCTACGGTCAGCGTGTGCTCTGAATACCATTTCCGTAGCGACCCGACTCAATACTAGTCAAGCCTCTGGTTTTTCCGTACCATCCCAAGATCATGCTGGTACACACTCAGTACATCAATGTATATATCAAGAGTTCAATCACACAGCTTTATTAATCGAAATCTCATATCGAGTACTTTATTACAATAATGAATTATAATAAATTGGCTGAAGGCCATCTCATGAGATATCTAAGGAAGACTAGCGGAAGCATCAGGTAGACGAGTCCATCCCACTCCAGGGCATGTCGCTGAGCGTAGATCATAGCCTCACTCCTGGTCGGAAAAGTACTCTGCAACATGATACGTTGCAGCCGTGTAGGTCAGCATATGGATTATGCCGGCAAGTCATCAAAGAGAGGGGGAAAATAATAACCGACTATCTCTACATGCATATATGGCAGGTGGGGCTATAAGTTTTAGCATAAAGGAAATTTTCTCCTACAACAAGAGAGGACTGAAAACAAAATATTACTACATTGTTTGTTGTTACCGAGATGGTTCCGCCAACCAATTCTCATACCCGAGTTGTTGATAATTCCCACATCATTATTAAGTTGTGTTGAGAGTTCAGGAAAATTTCAATGCCTTCGGCTCAAGTTGTCCATGACCGTGGACACGGCTAATCGATTAGGTTTGGGAACTCTGCAAAGTTTTGCACATGTTCCCCACAAGATTTGATCGTCTCCGGGTATGTCCTCGCACTTCAGGGTGTTTGAAGACCGGATGATCAAAACATGGTCTTTCAACGGGTCCCTCTGAATCCTTGTCGGTGCCCATCCATTCCTACTGTTCTTCTACATCTGCTAGCACCGCCTGTCCAGAGTCGCCGCGTTGTCCAACCAAGCTAGAGCCCATAATGACTTGTGGCTGTGCAGGTAGGCCTTGAGTCTTGAAGCCTCCGTCCGTCTCTTCGAGCCTGGGTGAAGCTTTCCGCAAGATGTCATGGCACGTCTCCAAGCATCCCGGGGTCGTCCACTGGTTCCTCCAGGGAGCCCGTCAAACCATCCTTCACCCAGAGTTGCATTGCTTCACGAGGTCTTGAAAAATCTGGACCTAACCGGTCTTGGTTATTTAATTATCCTCGCATCACTCGTGTTATGCACTCAACCAGAATCCCGTCTACTCAAGCATAGCAATATGAAATTTGTCGTCCCCGGGCCAAGTATCGGGGTTGTTGTGTGCCTACCACATGATACTACAACCTATAACTATAATTTCCAAGTACCTACTCAGCATGCAATTGGGCAAAGAAAGGTGAAACTACCATGCATAGAAAACATAGGCGATAGTATGATCAAAATGACTTGCCTTGCTGATAGTTGTCTTGATCGAGCGCTTCTAAGTAACAAGCTTCGCACTCCGGGTGATCTACCAATGCAAACAAAATACACACCATAAGCACTACAATCATCAACAAGTAAAATAACATCACATGCATAAGGTAGCTATGGCATAAAGTGAAAGAATTCACTTCACCTAACCAAGGCAGAAATTGTTTCTGTTAAAACCCCAAGTAACAATATTTAAAAAAATTGAAACTTATACTACAGAAAGATATAATCACTAGGAAACAGTAGCAAAAAGAATCAAATAAAAATCTATTTTTAAACTCCTGGAATAAGCAAAAGAACGTTTAAACTAAATCTGATCTAATTCAAATTTGAAAATTTCAAACATGGACAAATTATATGTTTTTGAAAACTACAGAAACATTGTGATCTACTGGAACAAGTTTCAACTCCAGTGGAATTCTGGATCAAAAGTTATGATCAAAACAAGATTGGAACTTTTTCTGTTTTGGAATTAAATCAGAAAACTAAAATCTGAATTCTATCGGATAGGGGTACATGTGGCAGTTCCTGGTTGGTCCTAGGATGTTTGCTGTGAGGAATACTAACAAACGGCCAAATCTTAACGAAAACTTCTTCGGCTAACAGTAAGTGAAACGAACCGGTTCGGTTTTGTTAAAAAGACCGAAGAGGTATCTCACCATCTAATCCTACGCGTACATCTAAGATCGGACGGCTACGGAGAGGGGATGGGGCTCACAGTGGAGGTTGCCGGCGTGCTGCTCTTCTCCAGCGAGGCCGAGAGGAGGTGGTGGTCAGGGCGCTGGACTCCGGCGTGTTCCGGCGTGTCCGAGAGGATGGGGAGGCGGCGGCGATGCTCCCACGTCCAGTGGTGGCGGCGGCGAGGCGTGGCGTGGCCGGAGGTGAGCAGGAGGGCTCGGGGAAGCTTCGGCTTCGGCCGAACTCCGACGAGCTTGCGAGGGGGCGGCGTGGGGCGAGGGCAGGGGCGGCGACTAGGGGAACGGGGCGAGGCGGCGGTGGGGAGTATTTATAGGGGGGCTAGGGGGCTCCGGAGGGGAAGGAGCAGAAGATCGAGGAGATCCCGGCGAGCTCGGCTCGGCTGGCCATGGAAGGAAGGGAGGGAGAGAGAGAAAAGGAAAGAGGAAGAAGGAGGGGGTGCGCGCGGGGGGTGGGGCGCGCTGCGGGTGGGGACGGCGCGGGGCGGGGCCCAGGCATCAGCGGGGGAGGCTCGGCGCCGGTTCGGTCGGTTGACCGAGAGAAAAACGGGGAAGGGATAGGGGAATCCCGGGCTAGCGGGGGTGGGCCGGTTCGATTTAAAGCGCCGGTGGCACTATCCTTCTAAAAAAATCCCGTTTTAGATTTTTAATAAAAACAGAAACTAAAAAGAATAAAAAGGAAACAAAATAAAATAATTAATATAGGGTATTATATACCAAATTGATCAGAAAAATATTTCCTAATTGTTTATCATTTTTCCAAAACCAAAATAAAAACTTTTTAAAGAAGTGTTTTTTCAGAAAAACTCCTTATGCTATATTTTCTTTTTCAAATTATTTTCTCCATAAAATTTCTGGTTTTTCTTGGCTCAATTATTTTCAAAAGTGCCTCTCATTTTGGAGGGTCATTTTCCTCCGCTCTTTCTTGCTTGGAAGAATTTTGTCGGGGCATTTCTCGTGGGGAGAAAATAGAAAGGCAAAAGCAAGTATTTGACGGAATTCAAAAGCAAAACTTTATTGCAAACAAAAATGCATAGATGCTTAGCTACATTTGTAGAACATTCCAAATTAGGAAAATTGGGATGTTACATAATTGCCTTTAGAATGCTTGAATTGCATGTGTGATGTGTGCTGTAAAAAAGTAGAAACTTTTGGTATAGTATTTAAATTATGTAATTTTGCTCGAATGTGGAAAGTTTCTAAAAATTTGACACAATACTTTCACTCAAGTTCTATATTGTGTCCTAACTTTTCAGAATTGTTTGAGACACAGAACTACATTGTTTTGATAGATTTATACGGACTCTTCTGTTTGGACAAATTCATATCATAGATTTGTTATCTACTTATGCTAGAGTTTTCATGGCTTATATTAGTAGATATAAACTGTGGAAATAATAGTATACTGTACCTAATGTTTGAAACTTGTTGTACCACTTGTCTTGGTAGTAGATGAAGTGTTGATTTGTTTATGTGTGTACTAATCTATCTCACAAACTTTTTTGAGTTTTTTTATCGATGGAGTTTTTGAGACTTAGGTGAAACCGGGATGTGAGAGGATTGAACGAGATACAAAATCTCAAGCTTGGGAATTCCCAAGGAACCCCAAGTAAATATTCCAAGAAGTCTCAAGCATCTAAGCTTGGGGCTGCTACGCATCCCACCTCTCTTCATCAAACAAAATTCGGTTAACCTATGTTGAGAATAACTTTTTTTTGTCCACATGATATGTGCTATTCTTGGAATGTATTTTTTTATATAAATCTCAGATTTAAAAATATTTATTGATAAATAGTCCTTGCATAATTAGTTGATTGTTTGATTAGTCATTGATCTTCACTCATATCTTTCGAGAGTAGTTTGATGACTACTCTTGTGCTTCACCTATATCCTAAAAGTAAATTGTGAAAGAATTAAATATCATAAATTTGAAATTATCAATGTGATTTATTCTTAGTAGTAGTTTCACATTTGGTTTAGAAAGTAAAATCTATTGAAGTTTGACAATCACAATATTGGTCATACAAACAATTCATTAATGATTACTATAAGGAAGAGAATATTCACATACAAACATATTATCTTGGACACTTTGTATGATTGTGAATACCCATTAATTATTTTCAACATTGATCAAATAGTTGAAGCTCGACAAGGAAGACAATATAATGGTTATGTTTGGGCATATTTTCATAGAAGTTATATTGTTATGGATCCTCCAACATGTGGTGCTTGTTTAGAACCTTTGCTAGCCACAACTTCGTACTAAGTAGAGATACTACTTCTAAATCCAAATCCTTGAGCCAAGTTTCTTCCATGAGAGTCCATCGCACCTACCTATATATGGTGTTTCACTATCATTCCAAGTAAATTTGCATGTGCCACCTCAAATCCTTCGAATAAACATCCACTTTTTGTGTCCGTACCGCTCATTGAGGAATCGGGCGGTCAATATATTCCATGCTAAGAGGGTTACTCTCATGAAGAGTGTTTATTAACTTGTCATTGCCCGAGAGAGGATTGCAAAAAAGGATTCCCAGTCCCGGATAATACAAGAATAAATAAACAAGAACCTCCCCTAGGACGTAGATTGTTTGGAGGGCACCAGTGGATACAGCTAGCCATGGAAAGTGTTTGAATGGTTGAGGAGGAGTAAAATCTCAATTCTGTTTGGGAACCGCCAATAATGTGTTTAGCATGAAATATATTGAAATCCCTTGTTGCAACGTTGATAGAAAGGCACACCACCCAAATATATTCATTTCTGTTTTAAACAATGAGCTCTGCACCTCTGCAAATCCCTGCTTCCCTCTCCGACGGGGCAATCTATTTACTTTTGTGTTATTTAGTTTCATGTTGTTTTCTTTCCATGTTGAATCAACTTCCTATTTCAACCTCAATCTATTAGTTGGCAAGCATCATGTGGTGGGAAAGACCCAAACACATATATCCAGTCAAATATATTTAATCATGATTCATTATTGTTGACAATTATCTTCATGATAAGCATGTTGGGAGGCGAAACATTGAGCCCTATTTTTCTCTGTCTTCGATGGATGTTCTTTGTTCAAAAAATATGCTTTGAGTATTAGGCATAGAATACTACAAGATAATTGAGTATGTGGAGTTCTTACTAAGACTTGATGATGCATTGAAATTGTTTGATGACTAAGAACATCTGTTGTTAAGTTTCAAGAGAATGCATTGTTTGAACCATGACATGTGAACTGATTGCTACAGTATCATGATGATATTTATGAGAAATTGTTCCTGGGTATGATGCAATAAAAGTGACTGAAATTATCAATGATCAAAACTTTTAACTATGCTAGCATTCACACTACATAAATTACTTCTTTTATCATTAATCTACTCGAGGACGAGTAGGAATTAAGCTTGGGGATGCTGATACGTCTCCAACGTATCGATAATTTATGAAGTATTCATGCCATATTTTCCTTTGTTTGCAATACTTTTATATTCTTTTGATGCACTGTAACATCCCAATTTTCTTAAATTTGGATGTTAATAGATCATTCATATGCATCTCATATTTTATGCATTATTGTGTCCTTCTGAAAATTCTAATCGTTATGTGACTGCGGGCAATTTATTCGAGTGGAGATAATATGACTTCTCCCCCCGTCGAATTAAAGTGCATAATGTTTCGAATTTTATTTTTGGAGTCACCAATTTGGTTTTGCAAATTTTCTAAACTCCGTATTATTTTTAGTTTAGTTTTTCAATCTCGTTGTGTGACCTATTGCATAAAACTCATTTTCGAAAGTTTGCATTAGGTGGAACTAGGGTTCCTATATATATTATATATATATTAGTGGTATATATTTCTGTTTTGTTTTTCTCCTAAGTATTCTAGTGTACATATATATATTAGTACCTATTTTCTAGTATTTGTTAGCTAGGAAATATATTTTTTTATTGTTTTTTTTTCTTTTTTTGCTGCTGTTTGTTCTTTTTTTCAAAAAAAAGGAACTGGCCAGGCCGAGCCAGGCTCAGCCCAGTCGCCCCTGGAGCCATGCACGCATGCAATCCCATGCACAGCCCCACCGAGCCCTCTCCCCCACGTCCCCTTTCTCTCTCTCCCCCACGTTTTCTTTCCTCCTCGCCTCTCCTCTCCTCTCTTTCCTTCCCAGGCAGAGACCGAAGCTTCCTCCCAGTGCTCTCTCTCCTGCCTTGTTTCTCCCTCTCCTCCCTTATTCTCTCCTGACTTGCCTCTTTTCTCCTGCGCAAACCCCACGCGATCTTCTCCTCCCTCCCTTTCCTTTTTTTTCCAGCGATTCTCTCCTTCCTTCTCTCTGCCCAGACCGAGTTCTCCCTCTCCTCTCTCCCTCGCGATTCCCTTCCCCCGAAGCTCCCTCTCCTTCCTTTCTACTCTCCCTCCTAGGCCTATATAAACCCCCCTTCCCACCGCCACCCCTCCCCCAACCCTAGCCACCGCCGCCACTTCACCCCGCCGCGCCTCCACGAGCCGCCGCCGCCGCCACGGGCAGCAGCAGCAGCAGCCCGAAGCTGCTGCACTTCGCCTCACCAGGAGGAGCCTCCCCGAGCTCTCCCTCTCCACTGCCGCCTGCCCCCGCGGAGGAGGAACCACTCCCCCTCCGCCCGACGTCTCCACTGCCGGAGCTACTCCCCCCCCCCCCCTGCCGGCCAACTCCCTCCCGCCGGTGCAAGCAGCAGCAGCAGCAGGTAGCCTCCCTCTCTCTCTCTCTATTTGCATGCATCTCATCCTAGCCTTTAGATCTCCATGCAATGGCTAGGATTAGAACACTAGTACCCCTTCGGTTTATCTCAGAAAACCAGTAGGTTTTCCTTGCCACTTAAGTTTTAACCAGCAGACTTGCTTAGCCTTAGGCCGTTTGCCCGAAGCCATTCAACAAACGCCACTACAGCCAGTAGAAACTTGCCACGTGTGCCTCTCTTCTAACACTAGCAGTTTTGTAACTTTCTGTCCAGATTACAAAAAACAGAAACTTTCAATTTTGTTTTGGCCACAACTTTTTATCCCTACGTCCAATGACATTGATTCTTTTTCGAGTAGCTCAAAAATTTCCTGTAGTTTTTAAAAATATATAATTTGTCTATGTTTGAAATTTTAAATATAAGTTAGAGCAGATTTAGTTTAAACACTGTTTTGCTTATTCCAGGAGTTTGAAAAAGATATTGAGTTGATTCTTTTTGCTACTGTTTTCTAGTGATAAAATCTTACTATGGTAGGAGTTTCAGAATTTTTAAAGTATTGTTACTGGTGTTTTCAACAGAAACAAGTTGCTGCCCTACCGGCACGCGATAAATTCTTTTGCGTAGTCTTTTGCAAATCATTGCATGTGATGTTATTTTTACTCGTGGCATGAGTGAATTGCTTATGGTGTGCTTTGTGTTTGTATCGGTAGATCATCCGGAGTGCGAAGCGTGTTACTTAGAGACGCTCGAGCAGGACAACTATCATCAAGGCAAGTCATCTTTGATCATGTTATTTTACCTATGTTTTCAATGCATAGTAGATCACCTTCTTTGCCCTATTTGCATGCTGCCTAGGTACTTGGAAACTTTAGTCATAGGTGTAGTATCATGTGGTAGGAACACCAACACCCGATACTTGGCCCCGGGACGACAATGTTATATATGCTATGCTCTAGTAGACGGGTTATCGGTTGAGTGTATTCCACGAGTGATGCAAGGTTGATATAATAACCAAGACCGGACTAAGACAAGATTTTCAAGACCTCGGACGCAATGCAACACTGGGTGAAGGACGGTTGATCGGCTCCCTGGAAAACCCAGTGGCTGCCCGGGATGCTGGAGAGGCCATGTCATCCTGCGGAACGCTTCACCCAGGCTCAAAGGGACGGACGGAGACTTCAAGACTCAAGGCTTACCTGCACAGTCACAAGTCATTATGGGCTCTGGCTTGGTTGGACAACGCGGCGACTCTGGACAGGCGGTGCTAGCACATGTAGACGAACGGTAGGAATGGATGGGCACCGACAGGGATTCAGAGGGACCCGTTGAAAGACCATGTTTTGATCATCCGGTCTTCAAACACCCTGAAGTGCGAGGACAAACCCGGAGGCTATCAAATCTTGTGGGGAACGTGTGCAAAACTCTGCAGAGTACCCAACCTAATCGATTAGCCGTGTCCACGGTCATGGACAACTTGAGCCGAAGGCATTGAATTTCCCCTGAACTCTCGACACAACTTAATAATGATGTGGGTGTTAACAACTATTCGGGTACGAGAACTGGTTGGCGGAACCATCTCGTTAACAACAAACATTGTAGTAATATTTTGCTTTCAACCCCTTTTGTTGTAGGATAAAACTGTCTTTATGCAAAACTAGCTCCACCGGCCAAACATGCATGTAGAGATAGATGATTATTTATTTTACCCCCTCTCTTTGATGATTTGCCGGCATATTCAATATGCTGACCTACACGGCTGCAACGTATCATGTTGTAGAGTACTTTTCCAACCAGGAGTGAGGCTACGATCTACGCTCAGCGACATGCCCTTGGAATCGGATGGACTCGTCTACCTGATGCTTCCGCTTAGTCTTCGTTAGATAATCTCATGAGTTGGCCTTAAGCCACTTTATTGTACTTCTTTATTGTAATAAAGTACTCTTTATGAGATTTCAATTAATAAAGCTGTGTGATTGCACTCTTGAATATATACATTATGTACTGTGTGTGTACCAGCATGATCTTGGGATGGTACGGAAACACCAGAGGCTTGACTCGTTGAGTCGGGTCGCTACATGCACTTTATATGGATTATTTGGAACTAACCCGGACTGATGCTTTTTAGCGGAATTATCGTGGTGTTGTTTTTGTGTTGAAAATAAAAGTTCTCGGAATCGCTCAAAACTTTTTTATGATTTTTTCTAGAGAAAATAAGAAATACAGGAGCGAAGAACCACTGCAGGGGGCCAAATGTGGTCCATAATCCAACAGGGTACACCCATCCCCCTTGGACGCACCTTGTTAGCTTGTGGGGGCCATGTGGCTCCGACTGATGTGATTCAAACACTGAAAATTCCTATAAATCCAGAAACCCCCGAAAATTGACCTAGAACTTCTTCTCCGCCACCACAAGCCTGTGTACTGAAGAAAACTCAACCGGAGCCCTGTTTTAGCACCCTGTCGGAGGGGGAAATCATCACCAGAGGACATATTTATCATCCACGCGGAGGCCATGACTAGGTGGGAGTAGCTCATTGATACGTTGATGTCTACTACGCAACCTTCTCCTTGTAGACGTTGTTGGTCCTCCAAGTGCAGAGGTTTGTAGGACAGTAGCATTTTCCCTCAAGTGGGTGACCTAAGGTTTATCAATCCGTGGGAGGCGTAGGATGAAGATGGTCTCTCTCAAGCAACCATGCAACCAAATAACAAAGAGTCTCTTGTGTCCCCAACACACCCAATACAATGGTAAGTTGTATAGGTGCACTAGTTCAGTGAAGAGATGGTGATACAAGTGCAATATGGATGGTAGATATAGGTTTTTGTAATCCGAAATTACAAAAACAGCAAGGTAACTAATAATAAAAGTGAGCACGAATAGTATTGCAATGCTTGGAAACAAGGCCTAGGGTTCATACTTTCACTAGTGAAGTTCTCTCAACAATGCTAACATAATTGAAGCATATAACTAGCCCTCAACATGCAACAAAGAGTCACTCCAAATCACTAATAGCGGAGAACAAACAAAGAGATTATTGTCGGGTACGAAACCACCACAAAGTTATTCTTTTTGATCGATCTATTCAAGAGTCCGTAGTAAACTAACACGAAGCTATTCTTTCCGTTCAATCTATCCTAGAGTTCGTACTAGAATAACACCTTAAGACACATATCAACCAAGACCCTAATGTCACCTAGATACTCCATTGTCACCTCAAGTATCCGTGGGCATGATTATATGATATGCATCACACAATCTCAGAATCATCTATTCAACCAACACATAAAACTTCAAAGAGTGCCCCTAAGTTTCTACCGGAGAGTCAAAACGTGTGCCAACCCATATGAATAGGTTCCCAATGTCACAAAACCCGCAAGTTGATCACCAAAACATACATCAAGTACTCACATGAATATCCCATTGTCACCACAGATAGACACGTGAAAGACATACATCAAGTGTTCTTAAAGACTCAATCCGATAAGATAACTCCAAATTGAAAACTCAGTTCATTACAAGAAGGGAGAGGGGGAAGAACATCATAAGATCCAACTATAGTAGCAAAGCCTGCGGTACATCAAGATCAAGACATCTCAAGAACACGAGAGAGAGGGATCAAACACATAACTACTGGTACATACCCTCAGCCCCGAGGATGAACTACTCCCTCCTAGTCATGGAGAACGCCGAGATGATGAAGATGGCCACCGGAGATTGATTCCCCCTCTCGCAGGGTGCCGGAACAGGCTCCCGATTGGTTTTTGGTGGCTCCCGAGGCTTGCGGCGGCGGAACTCCCGATCTAGGTTTATTTTTGGGGGTTTCTGAATTTATAGGAATTTATGGCGGTGGAATTACATTGGTTGGGCCCACGAGGAGGTCACAAGCCTGCTAGGTGCGGCCTAGGGGGGGCCGCGCCTCCTGGGCTTGTGACTCCCTCGTGGCTCTTCTGGCCTTCTTCCAAAGCTTCAGGGGTCTCTTTTGGTCCAAAAAAATCATCGCGAAAGTTTTATTCCATTTGGACTCCGTTCTGAAAAAGGTCAAAAACTCAAAAAAAAACTAGAAACTGGCACTAGGCACTGAGTTAATAGGTTAGTTCTAAAAAAGATATAAAATATCATATTCATGCATATAAAACATCCAAAGTTGATAAGGTAATAGCAGGGAACCACCAAAAATTATAGACACGTTGGAGACGTATCAAGCATCCCCAAGATTAACTCCTGCTCGTCCTCGAGTAGGGAAGTGATAAAGACCGAATTTTTGATGGGGAATGCTACCTAACATATTTTTCCTTTGTAACTTCTTTCTTGTGGAATGAATTTTCAGATCCGTAAGATTCAAAACCATAGTTTACTATTGACATGAAAACAATAATACTTCAAGCATACTAGCAAAGTAATCATGAACTTTTGAAATAACAAGGCCAAAGAAAGTTATCCCTAGAAAATCATATAGTCTAGCTATGCTCCATCATCCCCACACAACGAATTTAAATCATGCACAACCCCGGTATTGGCCAACTAATTGTTTTTGCACTCTTACTTCCTCAAACTTTTTCAACTCTCACGCAATACATGAGCGTGAGCCATGGATATAGCACTATAGGTGGAATAGAGTGTGGTGGAGGTTGTGAGGCAAAAAGGAGGAGATGGTCACATTGACTCGGCGTATCAATGGGCTATGGAGATGCCCATCAATAGATATCAATGTGAATGAGTAGGGATTTCCATGCAACGGATGCACTAGAGCTATAAGTGTGTGAAAGCTCAAAAAGAAAACTAGTGGGTGTGCATCCAACTTGCTTTCTCATGAATACCTAGGGCAATTTTGAGGAAGCCCGTCATTGGAATATACAAGCCAAGTTATATAATGAAAATTCCCACTAGTATATGGAAGTGATAAAACAAGAGACTCTCTATCATGAAGAACATGGTGCTATTTTGAAGCACAAGTGTGGAAAAAGATAGTAGCATTGTCCCTTCTCTCTTTTTCTGTCATTTTTTTGTTTGGGATCTTTGGCCTCTTTTTTTCATTTTTTTGGTGGGCTTCTTTGGCCTCTTTTTTTTATTTCCTCACATGGGACAATGCTCTAATAATGATGACCATCACACCTTTATTTACTTACAACTCAATACTTAGAACAATGATGACTCTATATGAAATGCCTCTGGCAGTGTACCGGGATGTGCAACGATCTAGCTTAGCGTACGACGTTGAAACATCTCTCTATCTATCTTACGATTATGCAATGGCAATATGAAAGTGAAGGCACATGTCATGAGACGGAACGATGGGAGTTGCATGGCAATATATCTCAGAATGGCTATGAAAATGCCATAATAGGTAGGTATGGTGGATGTTTTGAGGAAGGTATATGGTGGGTTTGTGCACCGGCGAAAGTTGCGCAGTACTAGAGAGGCTAGCAATGGTGGAAGGTAAAAGTGCATCTATACCATGGACTCACATTAGTCATGAAGAACTCATATACTTATTGCGAAAGTTTTTATTAGTAATTGAAACAAAGTGCTAAACGCATACTCCTAGGGGAAGGGTTGGTAGGTGCTAACCATCGCGCGATCCCGACCGCCACACAAAGGATGATAATCAATAAATCAATTATGCTCCGACTTCCGAACATAGCGGTTCACCATACGTGCATGCTACGGGAATAACTAACCTCAACATAAGTATTTCTAGATTCACAACACCCTACCAACATGACTCTAATATTACCATATCCATATCTCAAAACTAATTGTGAGGAATCAAACTTCTCTTACTAATCGATGTACTTGAATATGGAAGTTTTTATTATATCCTCTTTGGATGCCTATCATATTTAGGACTAATTTGATAGCACGCGCTGATACTTCCATTTTGCATCATGCTTTCATGTTGATGTTTATTTCTTTATGGGCTGTTATATTACTTTGTGGTACCATATTTACGCCTTTTCTCTCTTATTTCGCAAGGTTTATTTGAAGAGGGAGATTTCAGGCAGCTGGAATTCTGGACTGGAAAAGGAGCAAATCTTAGTCCACTATTATGCACATCTCCAAATGCCGTGAAAAGTTACGTCGATTTTTTTGGGATTATATAAAAAATACTAGGCGAAAGAAGTACCGGAGGGGGGCCACCATGGCTCCACAAAGCCCTTCCACCGCCACCCCCTTGGTGGTGGAGTGGGGGCTTGTGGGCTCCCTGACGGCCCACTAGCCCCCCTCTTTTGCTGTATGAAGGGTTTTGGTCCAGAAAAAAAATCAATCGGGAGCTTTTTCGTGGTTTCGCCGCTGCCACGAGGCGGAACTTGAGCAGATTCAATCTAGAGCTCCGGCAGGACGATCCTGCCGGGGAAACTTCCCTCTCGGAGGGGGAAATCATCGCCATCGTCATCACCAACACTCCTCTCGTCGGAGGGGAGGCATATTCATCAACATCTTCATCAGCACCATCTCCTCTCTAATCCCTAGTTCATCTCTTGTAACCAATCTTCGTCTCGCAACTCCGATTGGTACTTGTAAGGTTGCTAGTAGTGTTGATTACTCTTTTGTAGTTGATGCTAGTTGGATTACTTGGTGGAAGAGTTTATGTTCAGATCCTTGATGCTATTCATTAAACCTCTGATCATTATTATGATTATGCTTTGTGAGTAGTTACTTTTGTTCCTGAGGACATGGGATAAGTCATGCTGATAATAGTCATGTGAATTTGATATTCGTTCGGTATTTTGATATGCTGTATGTTGTATTTTCCTCTAGTGGTGTTATGTGAACGTCGACTACATAACACTTCACCATATTTGGGCCTAGACGAAGGCATTGGGAAGTAGTAAGTAGACGACGGGTTGCTGGAGTGACATAAGCTTAAACCCCAGTCTATGCGTTGCTTCATGAGGGGCTGATTTGGATCCACTAGTTCAATACTATGGTTAGACTTTGTCTTAATTCTTCTTTTGTAGTTGCGGATGCTTGCGAGATAGGTTAATCATAAGTGGGATGCTTGTCCAAGTAAGGGCAGTACCCAAGCGCCGGTCCACCCACATATCAAACTATCAAAGTAACGAACGCAAATCATATGAACATGATGAAACTAGCATGACAGAAATTCCCGTGTGTCCTCGGGACCGTTTTTCCTCCTATAAGACATTGTTCAGGCTTGTCCCTTGCTACAAAAGGGATTGGGCCACTTGCTGCACCGTTTCTACTACTTGTTACTTGTTACTTTTTGCTTGCTACGTTTCACCTCGCTTCACAATCACCTGTTACCGCTACTTTCAGTGCTTGCAGTTATTACCTTGCTGAAATCCGTTTATCAAAGCCTTATGCTCCTCGTTGGGTTCGACACTCTTACTTATCGAAAGGACTACGATTGATCCCCTATACTTGCGAGTCATCAAGACTCTGTTCTGGCGCCGTTGCCGGGGAGTGAAGCGCCTCTGGTAAGTGGAAATTGGTAAGGAAACATTTTTAAACTGTGCGGAAATTTATTGTCACTTGTCACTATGGAAACTGTTCCTTTGAGGAGTTTGTTCGGGGTATCTTCACCACGAACGGAAGCACGAGGAGTTGTTCCTCAACCTGAGGTAACTACTGAAAATATCGTTTATGAAATTCCTTCGGGTATGCTTGAGAAACTACTGGCTAATCCTTTCACACGAGATGGATCTTCACATCCACACTTGCATCTGATCTATGTAGATGAAGTTTGTGGTTTATTTCAGCTTGCAGGTTTGCCCGAGGATGAGGTAAATAAGAAAGTATTTCCTTTATTTTTGAAGGATAAGGCGTTGACATGGTATAGGCTATGTGATGATGCTGGATCATGGGGCTACAATCGGTTGAAATTGGAATTTCATCAAAAGTTTTATCCTATGCATTTAGTACATCGTGATCGGAACTTTATTTATAACTTTTGGCCTCGTGATAGGGAAAACATAGCTCAAGCTTGGGGGAGGATTAAATCAATGCTATATTCATGCCCCAATCATGAGCTCTCGAGAGAAATCATCACTCAAAACTTTTATGCTCGGCTTTCTCATGAAGATCGTACCATGCTTGACACTTCTTGTACCGGTTCTTTTATGAAGAAGGATATTGATCACAAGTGGAATTTATTGGAAAAGATCAAACACAACTCTGAAGATCGGGAGCTGGAGGAAGGTAAGGAGTCAGGTATGAATTTCCAGTTTGATTGCATTCAATCCTTTGTTGAGACGAACACTTCTAGAGATTTTAGCGCTAAGTATGGACTTGACTCTGAGATAGTAGCTTCTTTATGTGAATCTTTTGCTGCTCATGTTGATCTTCCCAAAGAGAAGTGGTTTAAATATCATCCTCCTGTAGAAAGCAACATAGCCAAAACCAATCTAGCTCAGGAGAAAGTCATTGCTTTTAGTGATCTTGTTGTTCCTTGTGCTTACACTAAGAAACCACCATACTCTGCTAGGATAAAGGATTATTGTAAAGCTCCAACTGTGATACGTAGGGGTTACATTAGACCACTTGCACCCCCTGAGGAGATTAGAGTTGAACCTAGTGGTGCTATTATCAAAGAAGTCTTAGCCGAAGACATAGATGGGCATGTTATCAAATTCTGTGAGGATTCCGCTAGAATTGCTAAACCTCACGCGAAAGACAAACACGGACCTGTAGTTGGCCTGCCCGTTGTTTCTGTCAAGATAGGAGATCACCATTACCATGGTTTATATGATATGGGAGCTATTGTTAGTGCAATACCCCGTTCCTTATATGATGAAATCAAAGATGAGATTGCACCTGCTGAGTTAGAACCCATTGATGTCACTATTACGCTAGCTAATAGAGACACTGTCTGCCCTCTGGGAATTGTGAGAGACGTAGAAGTCATGTCTGGTAAGACGAAGTATCCTACTGATTTCCTCGTCCTTGGTACTGCACAAGATAGCTTTTGTCCCATCATATTTGGTAGACCCTTTCTCAACACTGTCAATGCCTACATTGATTGCATTAAGAAGACCGTCACTGTTAGTTTCGAGGGTGTGTCTCATGAATTTAACTTCTCCAAGTTTGGAAGACAACCCCATGAAAGAGAGTCGTCTGGTAGGGATGAAATCATTGCTCTTGCCTCTATTGTCGTACCTCCTACAGATCCTTTAGAGCAATGTCTGCTTGAGCATGAAATTGATATGCATATGGAGGAGAGAGATGAGATAGATAAAATTGTCTTAGAACAATATCCTATTCTCAAGAATAATCTGTGTGTTGAACTGCTTAGGGATCCTCCCCCACAAAGGGTGATCCTGTGTTCGAGCTTAAACAGTTGCCTGATACTCTTAAGTATGCCTATCTTGATGAGAAGGAGATATATCCTGTCATTATTAGTGCCCTCCTCTCAGAGCACGAAGAGAAGTAGTTACTAAGAACTCTGAGGAAGCACCGTGCTGCTATTGGATATACTCTTGATGATCTTAAGGGTATTAGTCCTACTCTATGTCAGCACAAGATTAAAACCGATCCTGACTTTAAACCAGTGGCTGATCATCAAAGGAGATTAAATCCTAAGATGAAAGAGGTCGTTAGAAAAAAAAATTAAAGCTTCTGGAAGCATGAATCATTTATCCTGTTGCTCATAGTGATTGGGTAAGTCCAGTACATTGCGTACCTAAGAAGGGAGGTATCACCGTCGTTCCTAATGATAAGGATGAACTAATCCCACAAAGAATTATTACCGGCTATAGGATGGTGATAGACTTCCGGAAACTGAACAAGGCAACCAGGAAAGATCATTATCCTTTGTCGTTTATCGACCAAATGCTAGAAAGGCTATCAAAACACACACACTTCTGCTTTCTAGACGGTTATTCAGGTTTCCCGCAAATACCTGTTGCACAATCTGATCAGGAGAAAACCACTTTCACCTGCCGCTTCGGTACCTTTGCCTATAGACGTATGCCTTTTGGCTTATGCAATGCGCCTGCCACCTTTCAAAGATGTATGATGGCTATATTCTTTGACTTTTGTGAAAAGATTGTCGAGGTTTTCATGGATGACTTCTCCGTTTACGGGTCTTCCTCTGATGATTGCCTCAGCAACCTTGATCGAGTCTTGCAGAGATGCGAAGATACCAACCTCGTCTTGAATTGGGAGAAGTGCCACTTTATGGTTAATGAAGGCATTATCTTAGGACACAAAATCTCTGAAAGAGGCATTGAAGTTGATAATGGTAAGGTTGATGCAATTGAGAAAATGCCTTGCCCCACAGATATCAGAGGTATACGAAGCTTCCTAGGTCTTGTTGGTTTCTATAGAAGGTTCATTAAAGACTTCTCTAAGATTTCTAGGCCTCTTACCAACCTCTTGCAGAAGGATGTTCCTTTTGTTTTTGATGAGGATTGTGAGGAAGCTTTCGAAATACTTAAGAAGGCTTTGATAACCGCACCTATTGTTGAACCACCTGACTGGAACTTGCCTTTTGAAATCATGTGTGACACTAGTGATTATGCTGTTGGTGCTGTTCTAGGACAAAGAGTTGACAAGAAGTTGAATGTTATTCACTATGCTAGTAAAACTCTAGACAGTGCCCAAAGAAACTATGCCACTACGGAGAAGGAATTTTTAGCAGTCGTGTTTGCATGTGAAAAGTTCAGATCTTATATAGTTGACTCCAAAGTCACTATTCACTCTGATCATGCTGCTATTAAGTACCTCATGGAGAAGAAGGACGCTAAGCCTAGGCTGATCAGATGGGTTCTCCTGCAACAGGAATTTGATTTACACATCGTTGACCGAAAGGGTGTTGATAACCCTCTAGCAGATAACTTGTCTAGGCTAGAGAATGTCCTTGATGACCCACTACCTATTGATGACAACTTTCTTGATGAGAAATTAAATGTCATCCGCACTTCACTTAGTGCACCATGGTATGCCGATTATGCAAACTATATCGTAGCCAAATACATACCACCCAGTTTCACCTATCAACAAAAGAAGAAATTCTTCTTTGATTTGAGACACTACTTTTGGGATGATCCTCACCTTTATAAGGAAGGAGTAGATGGTGTTATTAGACGTTGTGTGCCTGAACATGAACAGGGACAGATCCTGTAGAAGTGTCATTCCGAAGCCTACGGAGGACACCACGCTGGAGATAGAACTGCCCATAAGGTATTGCAATCAGGTTTCTATTGGCCCACTCTCTTCAAGGATGCCCGTAAGTTTGTCTTGTCTTGTGACCAATACCAAAGAATAGGGAATATCAGTAAGCGTCAAGAAATGCCTATGAACTATTCACTTGTCATTGAACCATTTGATGTTTGGGGCTTTGATTATATGGGACCCTTCCCTAGTTCCAATGGATACACTCACATCTTAGTTGCGGTGGATTACGTCACTAAGTGGGTAGAAGCTATCCCCACTAAAAATGCTGATCACCACACCTCTATTAAGATGCTTAAAGAAGTCATTTTCCCAAGATTTGGAGTCCCTAGATATCTGATGACTGATGGCGGTTCACACTTCATTCATGGTGTTTTCCACAAGATGCTCGCTAAGTATGATGTCAACCATAGAGTTGCATCTCCTTATCATCCTAAGTCTAGTGGTCAAGTGGAGTTGAGTAATAGGGAGATCAAATTGATCCTACAAAATACCATCAATAGATCTCGAAAGAATTGGTCGAGCAAACGTGACGATGCACTATGGGCTTATAGGACAGCTTATAAGAATCCCATGGGCATGTCACCGTATAAAATGGTTTACGGTAAAGCCTGTCATTTACCTCTTGAGGTGGAACACAAAGCTTATTGGGCAATCAAAGAGCTCAACTTTGACTTCAAACTTGCCGGTGAGAAGCGGTTGTTTGATATCAGCTCGTTAGATGAATGGAGGGCCCAGGCATATGAGAATGCCAAGTTGTTCAAAGAAAAGGTTAAGAAATGGCACGACAAACGAATACAGAAACGAGAGTTCAATGTAGGTGATTATGTCCTGCTATACAATTCTCGTTTGAGATTCTTTGCGGGCAAGCTTCTCTCTAAATGGGAAGGTCCTTATGTTATCGAGGAAGTATATGGTTCCGGTGCCATCAAAATCAATAACACGGAAGGAAATTTTCCTAGAGTGGTAAATGGGCAAAGAATCAAGCATTACATCTATGGTACTCCCATAAATGTTGAGACCAATATCATCAATGTCATAACTCCACAGGAGTACATAAGGGATGTTTATCAGCCTGTTTTAGACCCTGAAAACGAAGAGGTATCTATTTCGGTAAGAAATTGGACTCCGATGCTTTTCCAATAGGAAATTTCCTCCGTTTTGGATTTTTTGGAAAATTAGAAAAATAAAAAGCAGTCCGGAGAGCGCATGAGGCGGCCACAAGCCCTGCCACCGCCCCCTACCCACAAGCGCAGGGCAAGCTTGTGGGCACCTTGTGTGCCTCCCGGACTCCGTTTTCTGGCGGAGCACTCCTTCTGGTCCAAAAAATCAATATATACTCGCCCGAAGGTGTTGATCTCCGTATCGCAGTTTTCCTTTGTTTTCGTTTCGAGCCTGTTTCTGCCGCAGATCTAGGTCAAGATGTCTTCTCAGGATTCAGAGGGGGAGAGCTATGTGCCTGGCTACCTTGCTAACCCCAAGGTCTATGGGGACTTGGAACCATATGGCTGGACCACTGATGAGGAAGAGGATTATGAGCCCAAAGGGAAGGAGCAAACGAGTTCCGATGAAGAGGAGGCTCCATATTTATGCCTTTTCTCTCTTGTTTTGCAAGGTTTATTTGAAGAGGGAGAATTCAGGTAGCTGGAATTCTGGACTAGAAAAGGAGCAAATCTTAGTCCACTATTCTGCACAACTCCAAATGCCCTGAAAAGTTATGTGGATTTTTTTGGGATTATATAAAAAATATTTGGCGAAAGAAGTACTGGAGGGGGGCCACCAGGGCTCCACAAGCCCTGCCACCGCCACCCCCTGGTGGCGGAGTGGGGGCTTGTGGGCTCCCAGACGGCCCACTAGCCCCCCTCTTTTTCTATATGAAGGGTTTTGGTCCAGAAAAAAAATCAATCAGGAGCTTTTTCGTGGTTTCGCCGCTGCCACGAGGCGGAACTTGAGCAGATTCAATCTAGAGCTCCGGCACGACGATCCTGCCGGGGAAACTTCCCTCTCGGAGGGGGAAATCGTCGCCATCGTCATCACCAACACTCCTCTCATTGGAGGGGAGGCATCTTCATCAACATTTTCATCAGCACCATCTCCTCTCCAATCCCTAGTTCATCTCTTGTAACCAATCTTCGTCTCGCAACTCCGATTGGTACTTGTAAGGTTGCTAGTAGTGTTGATTACTCTTTGTTGTTGATGCTAGTTGGATTACTTGGTGGCAGAGTTTATGTTCAGATCCTTGATGCTATTCATTACACCTCTGATCATGATTATGATTATGCTTTGTGAGTAGTTACTTTTGTTCCTGAGGACATGGGATAAGTCATGCTGATAATAGTCATGTGAATTTGATATTCGTTCGGTATTTTGATATGATGTATGTTGTCTTTTCCTCTAGTGGTGTTATGTGAACGTCGACTACATAACACTTCACCATATTTGGGCCTAGAGGAAGGCATTGGGAAGTAGTAAGTAGATGATGGGTTGCTGGAGTGACAGAAGCTTAAACCCAGTCTATGCGTTGCTTCGTGAGGGGCTGATTTGGATCCACTAGTTTAATGCTATGGTTAGACTTTGTCTTAATTCTTCTTTTGTAGTTGTGGATGCTTGAGAGAGAGGTTAATCGTAAGTGGGATGCTTGTGCAAGTAAGGGCAGTATCCAAGCGCCGGTCCACCCACATATCAAACTATCAAAGTAACGAACGCAAATCATATGAACATGATGAAACTAGCATGACAGAAACTCCCGTGTGTCCTCGGGAGCGTTTTTCCTCCGATAATACTTTGTTCAGGCTTGTCCCTTGCTACAAAAGGGATTGGGCCACTTGCTGCACTATTGCTACTACTTGTTACTTGTTACTTTTTGCTTGCTACATTTCACCTCGCTACACAATCACTTGTTACCGCTACTTTCAGTGGTTGCGGTTATTACCTTGCTAAAATCCGTTTATCACAGCCTTATGCTCCTCGTTGGGTTTGACACTCTTACTTATCGAAAGGACTACGATTGATCCCCTATACTTGTGGGTCATCACACGCCAATTACCAAGTTACTTAGAGAGAGCACTCTCAAAAAGATATAAGTGAAGATCGAGAGTTTTTATTTCTACAAAATATGACACCGCCGTGCTATAAAAAGATTTAAGTGAAGCACTAGAGCGAAATTATCTATCTCAAAAGATATAAGCGAAACACATGCGAGCTAAATTGCCTAACTCAAAAGATATAAGTGAAGCTCATTGAGTATTCTAGCAAATTCACGATGAGTGCTTGTCCCTCTCAAAAAGGTGTGCAGCAAGGATGATGGTGAAAAAACAAAAATCAAAGACTCCTATAATACACGACGCTCCAAGCAAAACACATATCATGTGGTGAATAAAAATATAGCCCCAAGTAAAGTTATCGATGGATTGAAGTCGAAAGAGGGGATGCCTTCCCGGGGCATCCCCAAGCTTAGGCTCTTTGGTGTCCTTGAATATGGACCTGGGATGCCTTGGGCATCCCCAAGCTTAGGCTCTTGCCACTCCTTGTCCCATAGTCCATCAAAACTCTACCCAAAACTTGAAAACTTCACAACACAAAACTTAACAGAACTTCGTGAGATGGGTTAGTATGATAACGAGCAAATCAATCACTTGGGTACTGTCAAAACAAGACTCATAATTATTTTCACACAATGCCTACTGTATCTTACTATTTCCCCAAGATATATTACTCAATATAATCTATGGAACACCAAAACAAGCAAACTATGCATTGAAAATAGAATCTGTCAAAAACAGAACAGTATGTAATGATCTGAATGCTAACCATACTTCTGTACCTCCAAAAATTCTGAACAAATATGAAAATTAAGGCAATTTTTATATCAATCAGCAGCAAAAAGAATCAACCTAAAAGCACTCTCTAGATAGAAATTAGAAATGATTTTGATAGCGCAAAGTTTCTGTCATTTTCAGCATGATCAAACAACTATCACCTAAACTAATCATAAAGGCTTTACTTGGCACTTTATTGAAACTAAGACAATAAAACATGATTAATATAGTAGCTTAATCATGTGAACATAGAAAAACAGTGAGGATACATATTGGGCTGTTTCCCAACAAGCACTTTTCTTTAATGCCTTTCAAGCTAGGCATGATGATTTCAATGATGCTCACATAAAAGATAAGGATTGGAACATAATGGAAGCATCATGAAGCATATGACTAGCACATTTAAGTCTTACCCACTTCCTATGCATAGGGATTTTGTGATCAAACAATTTATTGTAGCAAGAATTAACTAGCATAGGAAGATAAAACAAGCATGACTTCAAAAGTTTCAACACATGGAGAGGAAGCTTGATATTATTGCAATATGTAGAAGCTTATGATCCTCTCTCATTATAATTTTCGGTAGCATCATGAATGAATTCAACAATATAAACAGCACCTAAAGCATTCTTTTCATGATCTACAAGCATAGAAATTTTATTACTCTCCACATAAGGAAATTAATTATCATCAATAGTAGTGGGAGTATCGTAAAAGACTTGAACACTACGAATTGTTTCCACTTTAAAAGAGTAATGTTCAGTAAGAGGGCACTCATAATTGTGAAAAGTTTTATTATCGTTCTTCTTTATAGCATAGGTATCATCACAATAATCATCATAGATAGGGGGCATGCTTTCATCATAATAATTTTGATCATTCAAAGTGGGCGAACTAAAAATATCATCTTCATCAAACATAGCATCCCCAAGCTTGTGCCTTTGCATATCTTGAGCATCATGGGTATTCAAAGAATTCATACAAACAACATTGCAATCATGCTCATCATTCACATATTTTATGCCAAGCATTCTATGTAATTCTTCTTCTAGCACTTGAGCACAATTTTCCTTCCCATCATTTTCACGGAAGACATTAAAAACATGAAGTATATGAGGTAACCTTAATTCCATTTTTCTGTAGTTTCCTATTAATAAACTAAACTAGTGATACAACAAGAAACTAAAATATTCGATTGTATGATCTAAAGATATACCTTCAAGCACTAAGCTCCCCGGCAACGGTACCAGAAAAGAGCTTGATGTATACTACGCAACCTTCTCCTTGTAGACGTTGTTGGGCCTCCAAGTGCAGAGGTTTGTAGGACAGTAGCAATTTTCCCTCAAGTGGGTGACCTAAGGTTTATCAATCCATGGGAGGCGTAGGATGAAGATGGTCTCTCTCAAGCAACCCTGCAACCAAATAACAAAGAGTCTCTTGTGTCCCCAACATACCCAATACAATGGTAAGTTGTATCGGTGCACTAGTTCGGTGAAGAGATGGTGATACAAGTGAAATATGGATGGTAGATATAGGTTTTTGTAATCTGCAATTACAAAAACAGCAAGGTAACTAATAATAAAAGTGAGCCCGAACAGTATTGCAATGCTTGGAAACAAGGCCTAGGGTTCATACTTTCACTAGTGAAGTTCTCTCAACAATGATAACATAATTGGATCATATAACTAGCCCTCAACGTGCAACAAAGAGTCACTCCAAAGTCACTAATAGCGGAGAACAAACGAAGAGATTATTGTTGGGTACGAAACCACAACAAAGTTATTCTTTCTGATCGATCTATTCAAGAGTCTGTAGTAAAATAACACGAAGCTATTCTTTCCGTTCAATCTATCCTAGAGTTCGTACTAGAATAACACCTTAAGACACATATCAACCAAGACCCTAATGTCACCTGGACACTCCATTGTCACCTCAAGTATCCGTGGGCAGGATTATACGATATGCATCACACAGTCTCAGAATCATCTATTCAACCAACACATAGAACTTCAAAGAGTGCCCCTAAGTTTTTACAGGAGAGTCAAAACGTGTGCCAACCCATATGCATAGGTTCCCAATGTCACAAAACCCGCATGTTGATCACCAAAATGTACATCAAGTACTCACATGAATATCCCATTGTTACCACAGATAGACACGTGCAAGACATACATCAAGTGTTCTTAAAGACTCAATCCGATAAGATAACTCCAAAGAGAAAACTCAATTCATTACAAGAAGGGAGAGGGGGAGAACATCATAAGATCCAACTATAGTAGCAAAGCCCGCGGTACATCGAGATCAATACATCTCAAGAACACGAGAGAGAGGGATCAAACACATAGCTACTAGTACATACCCTCAGCCCCGAGGGTGAACTACTCCCTCCTCGTCATGGAGATCGCCGGGATGATGAAGATGGCCACCGGAGATGGATTCCCCCTCCGACAGGGTGCCAGAACGGGCTCCCAATTGGTTTTTGGTGGCTCCAGAGGCTTGCGGCAGCGAAACTCCCGATCTAGGTTTCTTTTTGGGGGTTTCTGAATTTATAGGAATTTATGGCAGTGGAATTATGTCAGTTGTGCCCACGAGGAGGTCACAAGCCTGCTAGGTGCGGCCTAGGGGTGGGGCCGCGCCTCCTGGGTTGTGACTCCCTCGTGGCTCTTCTGGCCTTCTTCCAAAGCTTCGGGGTCACTTTTGGTCTAAAAAAATCATCGCGAAAGTTTTATTCCATTTGGACTACGTTGTGAAAAAGGTCAAAAACTCAGAAAAAACAGAAACTAGCACTAGGCACTGAGTTAATTGGTTAGTCCCAAAAAAATATATATAATAGCATATTCATGAAAATAAAACATCCAAAGTTGATAAGATAATAATAGGGATACGTCTCCAACGTATGTGCTTTTCCAAACACTTTTGCTCTAGTTTTGGACTCTAATTTGCATGATTTGAATGGAACTAACCCATACTGACGTTTTTTCAGCAAAACTACGTTGGTGTTATTTTTGTATAGAAATAAAAATTCTCGGAATTGGACAAAACTTTTTATGATTTATTTATGGAATAAATAAGGATTTTAGGAGCGAAGAACCACCAAAGGGGGTGCGTGTGGGCCACAAGGCAACATGGCACGACCACCCCCCGTCATTGTCAGTGTCCAAACCGGTGGATCTCGGGTAGGGGGTCCCGAACTGTGGATATTGGATCGATTAGTAACAGGAGACAAAGGAGATGATATTTAACCCAGGTTTGGGCCCTCTTGATAGAGGTAAAACCTTATCTCCTCATGTTTATATTAATGGTGGAATATCGAATAGAGAGTTGATCTACCTCGGGATCGTATGTTGTGGTCTAAACCCTAGGAGTAATAATCTTGACTTGCCCTATCGACTAAAGCCCTCCAGTTTATATCGATATCAGGGGTACTAGAGTTACACAACATGGGTTATACCAAGGATAAAGCATGCCAATTATTTTCCTATTGTGGGGCGCACACCAAGTCTTCCGAAGAGTCCATCTTGGATACACCATTGTCTTGTAATTTGGGATCCAATGATAATCATAGGACGACTCAATAGTCCGGCTCATGGAAAATAGATAAGTAGCTCAAGGACACCTCATTCCCGAACTCCCTTAGTAACCCCCAAATTGGCCTCCAATGTTGCAGTCTTGATCTAGCATCTTCGTGTGTCCAAAGTCTTCGGCTTGCGGGGCAATTTCCCTCATCTTTTGTGTTCATCTCACTCCAATTTGGCTTGTGTTGCATTTCCCGATAGTCGAAACATCGCATGGCCAACAAAATTATATTCCCTGTGCCACGTTGATGACGCTCCTCAATTCCTGTACGCCAATAAGAGATAGGCTTTTCCAATTTTTTCCTTGTGGGAAACCGCTTATTAAACAAACCGAGTGCTCTTCCAGCAACACATCGTGATTTCCCAACCATCGAGAAAAACACTCGAGGACCACATACATGGCGAGCTCTCCAAGCTCCTCCTCGCGCCCTCAAGGCCCTCTTCTAAGCGACTGGGAAGCTTCTCCATTTCCAATCTTCACTTGAGCGAGCTAGAGTTGCAACGATATCTCCCTTCCTCACATCTGGCGCCCTCCCGTTCCGGATTAACTTCCGCAAACCGTGAAGATTTCGCAGAGAAATTTCCTACTCCTCGTAAGGAGGAGAGGGTATGTTTAGTTCCCTTCCTCTTGCGAGGCTTGGGATTTCACATTCACCCATTTTTAAGGGGTTTATTAGAGTATTATGGGATTCAACTCCACCACCTCACCCTTGGATCCATTCTTCACATCTCGGGCTTCGTTGCCCTTTTTGACATGTTTCTGGGTTGTGAAGCCCATTTCGATCTGTGGAGGAAGTTCTTTTGTCTCGTCCCTCGTACTCAAGAGGGGACAATTTATGAAATAGACGGAGCCGAAGCATGGCGTATAGCTAGGACGGGGTACCCTGTAGGGACCCCAAAGAAAACCTCCGAAGAGTGGACTTCGGATGGTTTTATGTTGAAGACGTTCATTTATTCGATCTAGTTTGGAGAGGTTTGCCCGAATTCTCAAACGCTCCCCTAAATAAGCGGTTCATTTGGCATCTGAAGAGTCCTTCTTAGTAAGATAGTTCAAAAGTGAAATAGTTGGTTGCCAAGGTGAGAGTGTTAGCAGACTTCAAGATGGCCATCATCGATGTGATTGCAGTGACAATTAATCGCTACATCCAACCTCTTCAACAAAGATCCCATCTGTTGTGGTTCTACAATGGCCAAAGTGATGCAACATTGTACTAACGTGAATGTCCCGCCAACCAGGTAGCAATGATTTCTATACTAGCTGATATTTTTAAAGGGAAATAAGAAGAGTTCGTTTGTATGACCACCAGGGAGGGCTACACAAATCATAACCCCATTGAATGGGTGAGTGCGATCCTATTTTCTCAATTTGGATTTTTTTTCTATAGTAACTTCATCTAATTGAACCTTTGGGATTCTCCGAACAGTATTGGAGGCCCTGGATCGAAAAAATCAGTTGTCCTCCCCCACAACTAGAGAATTATGCTCGTGACGATGACCCAAGGTTTCACGATGAGCCCGACACGTCGATCACATTTGAGGACGGGGTCTTTTTACATACGAGTATTGACGGCTCTATGGTTTCTCTTATAGTTGATTACCCTGGCATACCTCCTTCCTTAAGTGGGGGCAAAAATAAAGTCACTTCCTGGAAAGGGCGCACGTCCCCCGTCTTGCCGACTTGCACTCCCAAGTGTTGTCGCTCCATGCACCGAACACCGGATAATATGATGCCAGCCGGACTCATGCCGAACAATGGTAGGGCCTCTAAGCGTGGAGTACCCACACAGACTATTTAGACCGCACCCTCGGCCAAGAGGTAAGCAATTTAAACTCATAATTTGGGTACTATTTACATCGACTTGTGTGAATTCAGACTTGTTGCTGAATTCTGTAGGAAGCGAACACAACCTCCTCCATCCGAAGATGTTGAGAGGGTTCAGGGTCGACCCAGGCTAACGCATCCCACAATAGTGGGTGGTACTGCAGAAGTACCTACTTCAAACCAACTTCCGGAGGATCCTGAGGAGGTCTCTCTAACTAATTCTGAAGTTGAGAGTGTGATGAATCATTGTCACCGGAAAGAGTCATAACACCACCCCGAATTTTACAAACATAAGCTTAACACTCTTAATTTGCCGTATGCACACCTCAGAGCTGGCCAAGCAGGACCAGACGGAGTTGCAACTCGTATGTCAACCAGTCTCAAGGTATGTGTTTGATTTTAACAACCGAACTCAAATCCTCACCCAGTAGCTCATGAGCTTTAAGATGGTTGGGATGACCGGGTTAAGGGTCTAAACAACCATGGGGCCATGTTTACAAGTCGCAAGGGATGAAAACAAAAGGTTTCCCGAAGACCTTAAGACCCACCGAACATAGCTGCACGCTGCGAAGGCCAAATTGGAGGAGGTGAATAAATTTACAAGGGAAGCATGCAGTAAGGAATTACTTTGAAAGTTTGTAGGTGCATGTTATGCCATTGCCTAATGGAAGTGTACTAGAACATATGCCCGTGCATTTTAACTAAAGAAATAATTAATGTGTCCATCAAAATATTCATAACGAGAGCCCAACAACATCCGAATGATGTCACCCGACCACACGACAAAGATGTGCTCATTGCGGTCTAGCAAAAATTCATATGAATATTAAATTAATGTGCTACACATACAATTATTTTAGTAAAAGTTTTGTACGACGATTCTGATCTTGAAGAGCCTAGTTTTCAAATCTTTCGTACCAATGCATTATTTGTAAGTTATTGCAATGTTTCAAACTTGCACCAAGTCGCGAAAAAATCTTAATAAATGGGTTTGTTAAATAATTTTTAAGTTATCTTGCATACGCTTGAAGGTTCACAAAAGAAATTGTCTGCATGTAAACGAAATCACCCTTATTTGTTGCATGCAACTCAACACTTACATAGCGCTTCTCATCTTTCTGGTTGCGCTATAGTTGGTGCACATCACGGTCGTACAATGAGCAACAACGCATATATACGTGCCCCTCCCATCTCCCTCGATACAAATTCCTTTTAGTTATTACATGCATTCCACGTCCTTGGTATTAATACCATTTCTTTTGTGTTATTATCTCCTTCATATTTTTTTAAATCTCCCGTTCCTTTTTTATGCCCACTAGTCTCGTCCTTTATTCTCTCCTTTCTTTATTGTGCCCATTGAAACTGTAACACCCTGTGTTTTCACTCTCCTGACTAAACTAACTTATCTCAAGAATTAGGACTAATTAAAAAATTTATGAGTGCTTGTGATGCTTGAAGTGATTGTTGTTTGCTTGCTTGCTTGCCTATTGCTTGTGTTTAAATCGAATGTTCCTGCTACTCTCCAGACTCACCTCCGTCACCCAAATCCTTTCCTAATGATCATGCCATGTGTGTAGGACCAGAAACTGTTTTTACCAAATATTATTTTTAACAAAAAACTTTTACTTAATTTAAGCTTTCAAAAACCCCTCAGTTGGTATTTGTACTACAAGTCCTCAAATTAGGGAAATTATTTTGCATTATCAAAACGGCTTCCCAAAACCGCAATATAAATATTTTAAAAGTTATTTTACTATTTTATTTAAATACCTTTCTCTCAGGCCAGAAATGGTCTCTTATGAAGGATTGTTATTTTTATTGCTTTCAAATTATTTGAGAAAATTTAGGGAAACCCAGTGAACATATATAATCCACATATAGGAGTTTCAACACATGGTCATGTTCAAAATATTGGGCAAAACCCTTCAAAACCCTTCCTGCCTATTTCAAGCTTTTGGAATATTTCTATAAGAAATATTCTCAATAAATTCCTATAAAATTCTAGCATGTCACAAATGATATATGTGATGATCTTGCCAAGTTTCATCTCAATCCAAGTTGATTTCATTCACTTAATTATTCTAAAACCCTATCTGTCGAGATCCAAATTTGAGCAACTCTATATTGCCAAGTGTCTCCAATTGTGCTCAAATTTTGTGGACATGTTCTCATACTACAATAATGCATCCACACTAAGTGGTGCATCAAGGAGACTAGAAGAACTTGTCCCATACCCCTCAAAACCTTCTGTGTTGATTTCTAACTTTGGGAAACTTTACATTATGAAGTTTCTCCAATTGATCCCAAACTATTGGGCATGCAATAATGCTCAAATAATGCCACCACATCAAGTTGTAGATTTGTGGGAATTGATTTATAAGGTTTCATAAGCAGAAAGATATTTGTTCCCATCTCATGGGTTTTTAAAGTCTACATTGCAAACTTTCTCCACCAAATCCCAAATTTGGCGTCCAAGCTTATTTTCATCTATTATATGATATTGTTAAGTTTCATATCAATTAGAATCCATCTGGTAGCCCTAACATCCATCAAACACCTTTTGTCCACTTACCAAAACTGGTCCTTTGGCCCTTTCCACTATTTCCCTTGAGCTTAAATTTCTACCACAGCTTTACGTAGTCCCCTTTTACCTCCAGTAACCTGGTCATGGCCTCTACCTCTTGGAGGGTGACTCCATGTATCTACCTCTCATTTTTACCTTGGCAGCAATATATTACCCCTCTTGCTATGATTCTGCCTAAGCAAATGCCCCCACATCTTTCCAGATAGCCTCCAGCATGCTAATGCATCATTCCAAACCAAAATATGGCATGCTCATGTGGGAAATATGAGCAGCCCATATGAAACTTGATTTCTGGCAGAAATGTAGCATTGAACTACAACTGCTAGCTAATCTCCTCCCCCTGAGCTGAAAATGGGCAGTCTTGTAGTCCTTCCATAAACAAGACTGCTAGACAAGGTCTCATCTCAATTTTCTGTGAGTACAAACACTTTTTCCTAGCCCCAAGTTTGTTGTTGCAAAAATAAGCAGAGCTAAAATCCTGCCTAATCTGTTCCATTCAAGTTCAAACTTTACAAGTGCTCTCTCCCACGCATGCCCTGCATGCTTGACACCTTGGCCGGGACAAGGGGTGGCTGCTACCTCTTGAGCTTGCGTTGGTTTTTACCTTGACGAGGAAAGGGTGATGCAGCATAGTAGCAGTAAGTATTTCCCTCAGTTTGAGAACCAAGGTATCAATCCAGTTGGAGAATCAAGCCAAGTGTCCAGAGTACCTGCGCAAACACAAACGAGCTTGCACTCAACGCTATAAAGGGGTTGGCAATCCCTTCAAGATTGATTGCAAAGTGAGATCTCAAGGCGGAAAGTGCAACGAAGTAAAAGTGTAAGGCTGAAAATATGATGTGAAGTAGACCCGGGGGCCATAGTGTTCACTAGAGGCTTGTGTCAAGATAGCAAATATTACGGTGGGTGAACAAATTACTATCGAGCAATTGATAGAACCGCGCAAAGTCATGACGATATCTAAGGCAATGATCATACATATAGGCATCACGTCCAAGATAAGTAGACCGATACTTTCTGCATCTACTACTATTACTCCACACATCGACTGCTATCTAGCATGCATCTAGTGTATTGAGTTCATGACGAACAGAGTAACGCCTTAAGCAAGATGAAATGATGTAGAGGGATAAATTCATGCAACAGATATAAACCTCATCGTTTTAGCCTTGATGGCAACAACATGATGCGTGCCTCGCTACCCCTTCTGTCACTGGGTGAGGTCACCGCACGGTATGAACCCCAAACCAAGCACTTCTCCCATTGCAAAAATCATAGATCAAGTTGGCCAAACAAAACCCACAACTCGAAGAGAGTTACAAGGATATGAAATCATGCATATTAGAGATCAGAAGAAACTCAAATAAGATTCATAGATAATCTGATCATAAATCCACAATTCATCGGATCTCGACAAACACACTGCAAAAGAAGATTACATCAGATAGATCTCCATGAAGATCATGGAGAACTTTGTATTGAAGATCCAAGAGAGAGAAGAAGCCATCTAGCTACTAGCTATGGACCCGAAGGTCTATGGTGAACTACTCACGCATCATCGGAGAGGCAATAGTGTTGATGAAGAAGCCCTCCGTATCCGAATCCACCCTCTGGCAGGGCACCAGAACGTGCCCCAGATGGGATCTTGCGGAGACAGAAGCTTGCGGCGGCGGAAAAGTATTTTCGTGGATCTCTCCCGTGGTTTTGGATTTTTTGGGGATTTATAGGCGGAAGAAGTAGGGCAGACGAGCCACAGGGTGGCCACAAACCTGCTAGGCACCCACTGGCCGCGCCTAGGGGGCTTGTGGCCTCTGCCTTGGTTCTCACGCCCCCTGCGTATCTTCTGTTCCGGAAAAAATCTTTTCGGAAGTTTTATTCCGTTTGGACTCCGTTTAATATTCTCCTCTGAAAAGGGTCAAAAACAAGGAAAAACACGAATTGGCACTGAGTTAATAAGTTAGTCCCAAAAAAGATATAAAAGGCATACAAAACATCCAAAGTTTGACAAGATAATAGCATGGAACCATCAAAAATTATAGATACGTTGGAGACGTACCACCTCCGTGGCATGCAGAAATGGTGGTCTGCACTTTGTCTTCACCCTGTAGGCCATGTTTAGTCGCAGCAGTTTGTCCCAAAGCGCCAGGGCACTTCCCTTTGACCACCCAAGCCCCTTCCCGATGCCAGCTTGCCTCTAAACCCCCCTGGCACGCATGCTCTCTCGTGCCCAGGGCATCCGAGGCACCCGAGCCTCTCATGTCGCCCCCTCCTGCTTATTCCTCACCCCGAGCCCCTGCTACCCCATTTCATTTCCCTCCCTCCTACTGGCTTCCTAGACCTCCCCTTCTTCCTTCCCGAGCTCTCCTCCTTCCCCCCATGGTCGCATGGTGCCACCTCGGCCTCACTCTAGTGTGGGCTCCCTCGAGCCCCTCCTCGACTCAGGGGCTCAGCTGATCCACGCCAGGACCCCCATCATCCCCCAGTAGCCATTCCTCCCCATCCGGCGACCGCCGCGCCCTGCCAGCGCAACCATCGAGGGTCGCCGCCATGCTGCAAAACGGGCCTGGCTCGGCCGTCCCTGGTGCCAAAGGAACGCCCAGGTGGGTGCGATGGGCCGGCCGCGTCTGCCGGTGGCCGGAGCACCATCGAGGGGTGGCCGGAGTCAGGGTTCCGACACCAATGCGTGCCCAGTCGGGCTCCCGTGCCTCTCCCTGCTCTAGCGGGAGGTAGAAGGAGGACCTGACGGATGGGGCCCGCTGGTCAGTGGCCAGGGCCCCCCCGGTTAAAGTGGTCGCGCCCGGCCAGATGCCGCCTCCCCCGTGAGGAAGATGTATTCGGGGGAAACGCCTTCGGCGTCACCGGCTCCCGCGGGGCTAAGGCTGTTGGGCCGGCCCAAGGCCTATCTAGCGCACCGGGCGCAACTTAAACCCCATGGTAAGACCTTTTTCTTCTTTTGATCTTATAAAAAAGTTCTAAAATCTATAGTTAATTCATTCTAACTCCAATTTAATTAATTCAAATTTCTACATGTTCCTAAATTCAAGACCTATCCAGATATGTGCATTGCACATTTTTCTAAAAGACTTGTGTGTGGGGTTAATATTCAAATGCCCATTTGAATATTTTAAACACCAGCTTACAAAAATCTTAGAGGATCCAAATCAGCTCCAAATGGAGTGATTCCAATTTCCAGAGTCTTCTAATATCTTGCAGTATTTTTGAAGCATTAGTCAACATTTTTATCTGGTATGTTTCGGTTGCATTAAATAAATAGCTCCTTTCTTCTATTTATCCAATGTTACAAAATCCCTAGAATATTCATATACACTCCAAATCCAGTGAAACAATTTCCTAAATGTTTCTAAAATCATGCTTTGTTAAATGAGTGCCTCCACTCATTTTTAGCAGAATGTTTTCTGTAGGCTTCTTAAAGGATCACCTATTCCTCCTTTCGTCCATTCAAAAATCCGTGATGCTCCGAATCTCCTAGAGCAAGCTTGAGGTATTTTCTTATGACTAGAGAGGTCCAAGAAAATAAAACTCCTATTTATATAGCACTTTTGTTTCTGCTTGTTGTTTGTCTTACTGTGATTGTTTCTGACGATAGTTGATGGAGTACACAGAGTACTCGTAGTTTCGCTGGAAGACCTCGAAGACCCCAGGACTTATGCGAGCAAAGGCAAGCTTCCCTTTGACCGGGTCTAAGAAAATGTTTTATGCATGACATGTTGGTTATTTATTGTGATGCATATAGTCAAGATTAATCGGTACACCCCGCACGGTGTTTCCGATAGCTCCTCTGGAGCATTTGCATTGAGCATGACCCTACCATCTATGAGGGTCACGCTGACAAAAGTTGATAAGTAGTAGTAGTGCTATGCATAAGATGAGCATATGGATGATGATGGTAAAACAAAGGTGGTATCAAAGGTTTTACGAAAACCCCGTCGGGTTCCACTAATGCCCGAGGGTGATGGTGTTGAGCTGGATGACCACTTGACGAAGAAGTGGTGTGCCAGGAAATGTTTTGTGTGAGTGGTTTCGGAAATGGGATTAGATTAATGATGTGTCGACCGACCCAACCTTACATGTGCGACCATGATACCCCTTTATGGGACGGGGCTTTGTTGATTACTTTGGTCGGTGCTAGCAAATAGCTCGCATTACTAGTGGCGGGAGTGATATGGTCACTCTCGTGAAGGGTCATGCCAGGTAGGATGAGTATGCCATCTCTATGTGTTCCGGGCTCACCGTTAGTCCGTGCATGGATGATACAGTCTAGAGTTGGTGCTCGTAAGACGTGCATCATGTGGGCTGGGTACCAATCGAGTGGACTCTTTGTCTAGTGTCGTAAGGGAAAAGGCAATGATCGGGCACTTACCTCGGGTATGTTATATACCGCGAGTCGTGGATGACACGGAAGTTTCCCGGATCTCGTGGGTACAGCGTACAACCTCTGCAGAGTGTAAAACGATTCGAATAGCCGTGTCCACGGTCAAGGACAGTTGGGTAATCCTTCTTAAAGTACGACCAGTAGTTTCCGCATAAACCAAGTGTGTGTGTGTGTGTGTGTGTGTGGTTGAGAAATATGATCTTGTCTAGTCCGGTGACTTGGCATATAGGGTGAACCTAAGGTATTCAGGCCTCAGCGGATATGTTGATATTTGTAACCTGGTCTTATGATTACCATCTACCTTATGATGCATGATTATACCTACACTTGACCATGTTACCGCAATTGAAGAAAAAACTGCTTTCCGCAAAGGCTCCATTCTTATGCTAGTTCATTTTCCTTTATCATCTTGTTCCACATCATGGGTGTTTGCGAATACATTCAAAGTACTCATTGGCTTGCCACTGGTTATTTCGTTGACCAGGTATGAGAGAACAGGATATGGTGAAGAGTAACTTGAGGACGTTTCTACGAGCTAGGATGCTTCCCAGTCAGAATGTTTGTAGGTTAAGGTTGATCGCATGGGTTCACACTTCCGACCAATATCTCCGCTATTGATCAAGTTTGGTGTGATGGCCTTCAAGGCCCTATATATGTAAGACTTGACCGTAATGGTCATTTATTGTATCAAACGATATGTATGGATGTAAGACTCTTGTTATTTAGTTTCTGTGTGTTTGGTGAGCATTGATATCTGGGATCACTTAGCATGTTCATCTGGCAATCTCAACTCGTAAGTCGGGGTCCCTACAGAAACTGACCATCCATACTTAATTTAGCATCACAACATCCCGTGAAATCTAAGCCAAATGTTAGACCACCTTTGTTTTCTTATTCACGAGGCCTTTTTATTTTTAGAGGACCGGCTTGTTTATTTTCCACGTAACTTATACACATATATAAACTTGGGGAAATTGATGCAAAAACAAGATGGAACTATTTATTGGGCAGGGAACCCAAAGTTGGTGCCAATATAGTTTAGCACAATAGGTTACACGCTTCAAAACGGTGCTTGAGGTCTAGGGTTCAAGACGGACAATTTTTTATTTAATGTTTTCATTTATATACAAACGGTCAAACCAAACGACAAACAAAAATCTGGTAATAAGCGACATACAGAAGAAACGGGAGTAAGAACCATTCATGTCTTTAATAGAAAAGAAGTACTAATTGAAGGTGCAACATAATCATAATTTTAAAAATAATTAACACGCAAAATAATTTCATATTCAGAATCGACACATTTTTCTGAATGATTTTCATAGATAACATGTTAAATTTGGATTTAGGATTTGAAATATATAAATAATTTAAAAGGTATTTGACTCAAAAAATAAAATGTGAGTAGCTCGGCCGAAATTGCACTGTACATAGCGAGTATTAAGCTGCACTTGGCTATGCAAGTCTATCTTACGCCAATTAAAATTCGTTAGAAAAGAAAAGAAAAATAGGGAGGAGGTGGGATCGAACTCACATCATAATGATCTAGCTTGAAAGGCACCCATAACCTTGTGTTATAGGGCAGCATATATCTAGATGAAATAAACGCTACCACGAGCTACTTCAAGAAAAAAAATGATCTTTTTTGCCATTTATGGATGGCATAGTGGGTAATTTATTACAACTTTGAGGGTAGTTTTAATGACGGACAACTAGAAGTACTATTTGCTTTATTATTAGGTAGAGACTTTATAGCAGTCGAGGTCATATAAAGGTCAATTGCAAAAAGAGCTAGACTCAGCCAAACAATCACCAAGAGATGTTGAATTGCAGCACGAGGCTAGCTGTCGGTTATTATTCTGGAGAATTGAAGAAAATAAAAAACTTGAGGTGGAAAACCAACAACATGCCGGTAAAATTGAGAGTTTAAAGAGTCAACTGGCACATGCCATCAAACAGAACTAGAGATTAAAAGGCGACATGTTCGGTAAGCAAAACTCCAAACTTGTAGTGTTGTAAACATGCTATCCTGAATTGACAAATATACCATTTATTTGTGTAGCTCTCCTCAGTGGGTGCACTAAATAGGAAGCCAACTCATTTGAAGGGAACCTGTTAAAGGGCATCGTGCATGAGTGAAGGCGAAAGGCAATGAACATGCTCAAGGCGCTATGGCAAGCCGAGAAGCCCCTAGAAGGGATGGCCGAATTGGCAGATCGATTTAAAGGGGCTCGTCGTCGGTTCGAATTAGGGAAAACATCGACCTGCCCAGAAGGTGCACTAAAGGCATGGGCAATGGTGAAGACAATATTCATGAAACTTGACCCAGAAAAAATGGCTCAAGTTGGGTTTGTAAGGCGAAATGGTCAGGAGGTGCCCATCCACTTGGTATATGACCAAGTGATGCCTGTTGCACGCCTCTCGCAATAGGACTGTCGTGTGGATGGTATAATCGATAGCCTAGATCAACAGCTAGACACGTGATTTTATGTAACTATGTATTTGA
The DNA here is from genome assembly GCF_904849725.1 of Hordeum vulgare subsp. vulgare. Taxonomy (NCBI): domain Eukaryota; kingdom Viridiplantae; phylum Streptophyta; class Magnoliopsida; order Poales; family Poaceae; genus Hordeum; species Hordeum vulgare. Next base: position 519,822,184 of record NC_058521.1, read on the forward strand.
GATCACCAACTCCTCCATTCAAATTGTAAACATCGTGTTAACCGACCATCGGCATTTACCTCCCTTGGCAATAGTCGAGGAGTATTTCGTACTATGTAACCTATGATAACAGCGAAACAGTTCGGAGAACCAGGCAACCTGTCTATGGGGTACTAATAGACAAATCATGATCATGGAGTTATACTATATTATTTTTTGAAGTAAGAAACATCTTCCAAAGAAAATAGTTCCTTTATCGTTTCATTTCTTTGGGTTGTTATGCTAACGTAAACATGATAACCAAATGTCCATAGTATGAGGATGATGGTCACTTTGGGAAAATAAACCCTGGTGTCGGTGATAATCATCTCATTATTTTCAATTCCTTTGTGCGTGATCAATTATTTTCTTAAGAACGCTAGCTTTCAGCTTCACCACTGTGAGGTACATTTCTAGATTACCCGGTCGTAACAATCGCACAGGTGCTTCCTTCACCCTATAGCCGAAGAATAAAGCACGTAGAGGGTAAGCACAGGAGCGAGGCAATCCAACGTGGCAAAATCTTAAGTCAAATTGATGCATGTGCTGGCTTTAAAACAATACGGGAAGGATGTATACACCATAAGGGCGAAAGAAAATAGATGTATAAGTGTACGCTAAGAAGCCCCGAGGTGTTAATCGGAAAATACATTTTCGCGAACATGGTTCGGTCCAGCTGAACATAACCTAGGATATGCTAAACAATCTTAAAAGAGAAAGGTACAGAAAAGTTAAAAAAGATGAAATAAAAGACTATTTGATTTTGATGACACAAGTCTAGCTATAGAAACGCCAAAGACGAGTTGCATTCCATGGATTTGGTTCGAGGCGATTATCTGATGGGTTGCGGAGACGATACGCTCCTCCTGCAAGTACTTCATCAATTATGAAAGGACCTTCCCATTTGAGTGCAAGTTTATATTTCTTCTTCTCCGGGAGGCGTAGCACAAGCTCGCCCACATTATATGCTTTCACCCAAACTTCCCTCCTCTGATAGCATCGTGCCTACTGTTGACAAAATTGGAACGTGACAAAGCTATATCACACTCCTCTTCGAGTGCGTCCAAGTCGTCCTACCGATCTAGCTCGGCCTCTTTTCCCTCATACATGTGCACTCTAGGTGCATCATACATAATATCTCAAGAGAGGAGTAGTTTTCCCCCGTACACCATGAAGAATTGTGTGTATCTCGTTGATAGGTTTTGGGTGGTGCGCAAACCCCATAGTACGGAGTCAAGATCCTCGACCCAAAAAACAATCAGATTCTTTCAGAGAACAAACCGGACTAGGTTTGATTCCACTCATAATAAGGTCGTTGGCTCGTTCGACCTGTCCATTGGTTTGTGGATGGTATAGAGAGGCGTAATCGAGCTTCACTCCCAAGTTAGCACACCATTCTTTCACTTTTTGTGGTAGGAAATTGGATCCATTGTATGTTATTATGCTATGAGGGACACCATAACGGTGAACCATGACAGATATGAAATTAATGATAGATCCGGATTTGGCAAAATTTACTGGTTTAGCTGCAATCTACTTAGTGAATTTATCGACCATAACCAATAAATATTTCTTTTTATTGCCCCCCCTTTAAGTGGTCCGACTATGTCCAAGCCGGAGACCGCGAAAGGCAGGTGATCGGAATCGTCTGAAGAGTCATTGCAGGCATGTGGCTTTGATTTGCAAAAAGCTGACAACCAACACAATGCTCAAGTTGTGTTCTGCCAATCTTCGTGCGATTCTTGGCATATGTGAAGGGTGCCATGCAAATATGTCCCAGTTTCCACGCAAGAAAGTGTCCAATGCTTCGTCAACTACAGGGTCCAACTTGGCTCCGATGAATGTTGTTTTATTGGGATCTGTTGGATGCACCTCAAATTTCACTATTTTGTGTACTTGTTTAAAGGATGTGGACTTAGGCCTCTTACTGAGGATTACATCATCCTTATTAACCATTGGTAATAGTTCGGTTAATTCCTCGGCCACAAGGGCTTCGGAAAATGCCTCGAGGGCGAGCAACGCAGTTTTTTCCGGCCCGAAGAGCTCTGTCCGGGTTGCTTGTAAGTGTAATAACACCATGGGGCCCTGGCATTTTGAGCCTCATGTATCCGTAATGTGGTATGGCCTGAAATCTGGTGAAGTCTTCCCTTCCCATAAGAGCGTGATAACCTCTGCCAAACGGTACGATATGGAAGACAAGTTCTTTGGACCTATAGTGCCCGGGGTGCCAAATACCACATCGAGAGAAACTCGTCCTGTGCATCGTGCCTCTCTTCCCAGGATAATCCCGAAAGGTTGTGTAGCTTTGTTCAACGCGAGATCTATCAAACTGCATTTTATCCAAAGTATCCTCGTAGATGAGGTTTAAACCGCTTTATTCATATAGTAGAACCTTGCATAGTGGAAATCCATCTATAATGGGGTTGAGTACCAAAGCGGCCAGTGTTTGGTTGGAGCGAATGCTTGGATGGTCCACCTTGTCGAAAGTTATAGGTGTATTTGTCCATGAGTTCATTGTTGCTAACTGGAATACTTGGTCCAGTTCTTGAAGAACCCTCTTCCTCTGATTGTTTGAGGAGAATGTCTCGTAAATTGTTAAGACTTCGACGCGGGTATCCGGCGGTGTTGGTCAACACGTCTAGGACGATGAGACCCCCGAGGATAGCCTCTCCACTTTTTGCTACTTGCCTAAGGCCAACGAAGCTCGAAGTCTATGGGTTGAGCTGGTATTCGGTGATGTGGAGTGTATGGGGCATGGAGTGTACAATAATTTTTCAAGGAGAGTTATGGATCCATCGAGGTGTTTATTCTTATCTCGGCGGGCCCATGTTTGGACGACCAGTGTAGGGGTATTGCTTCCTCCAAGCTCCTCTCGAATCATCTGCACAGAATGACTCTGTTCGCATTTGTTGAGTCTACCATGAGCTTTCCATTGGGTAATACTTTCATATTAATGTAGATAACTCGGTGAAGTTGTTGATTTGACGGTGGGTGAGGGCCTTTAATATCCGTTCATCATGGTAGTTATGTCGAAACATTTCTATAATTTCCTGGTAGCTGCAGTCTGGTATTTAATTTTCGTTGACGAGGAATTTGGGCCACAAGTGTTGGACTGTCTCCCCTTGTTGTTGCCTGATGCACAACCGGTCCCATATCTTGGGTTTCTCCTAATTGTTTAGAGAACTTTTCAGTTGGGAGGCGGGTGGGAAAAAATTATGCCTCCCGGTAGGTTATGAATTCCTAGTTTTGGCAGTTGTGTCTAGTACCTCGTGGAGTCTGGTGCGCTAGGCTTAGGATCCGAACTACCAGCTAGATGCGGATGGTCGCACTATGAATTAAGTTTGAGGCGAAGCTCGGATTCCAAACTAGTAGCGATCTAGTTTACTGGAAATCGTGACATAGACCATCCTAAGCCCCAACAATCGAGAAGGCGAACCTTCAGCTGGGTCCTCAAATGTGGCAACTGATGACCCACAAGTATAGGGGATCAATCATAGTCCTTTCGATAAGTAAGAGTGTCCAACCCAAAGAGGAGCAGAAGGATCTGATAAATGGATTTCAGCAAAGTAATAACTCCAAGCACTGAAAGTAGCGGTAACAAGTGATTGTGTAGCGAGGTGAAACGTAGCAAGCAAAGAGTAACAAGTAACAACTAGTAGCAACGGTGCAGAAAGTGGCCTAATCCATTTTTTAGCAAGGGACAAGCCTGAACAAAGTCTTATAGGAGGAAAAACGCTCCCGAGGACACACGGGAATTTCTATCATGCTAGTTTCATCATGTTCATATGATTCGCGTTCGTTACTTTGATAGTTTTATATGTGGGTGGACCGGCGCTTGAGTACTGCCCTTACTTGGACAAGCATCCCACTTATGATTAACCTCTCTCTCAAGCATCCGCAACTACAAAATAAGAATAAAGACAAAGTCTAACCATAGCATTAAACTAGTGGATCCAAATCAGCCCCTCACGAAGCAGCGCATAAACTAGGGTTTAAGCTTCTGTCACTCCAGCAACCCATCATCTACTTACTACTTCCCAATGCCTTCCTCTAGGCCCAAATATGGTGAAGTGTTATGTAGTCAACGTTCACATAACACCACTAGAGGAAAAACAACATACATCATATCAAAATACCGAACGAATATGAAATTCACATGACTATTATCAGCATGACTTATCCCATGTCCTCAGGAACAAAAGTAACTACTCACAAGACATAATCATAATCATGACCATAGGTGTAATGAATAGCATCAAGGATCTGAACATAAACTCTTCCACCAAGTAATCCAACAAGCATCAACTACAAAGAGTAATCAACACTACTAGCAACGTTACAATTACCAATCTGAGTTGCGAGACGAAGATTGGTTACAAGAGATGAACTAGGGATTGGAGAGGAGATGGTGCTGATGAAGATGTTGATGAAGATGCCTCCCCTCCGACGAGAGGAGTGTTGGTGATGAAGATGGCGATGATTCCCCCTCCGGGAGGGAAATTTCCCCGACAGGATTGTCCTGTCGGAGCTCTAGATTGGATCTGCTCAAGTTTCGCCCCGTGGCGGCGGAGAAACCACGAAAAAGCTCCCGTCTGATTTTTTCCAGGTCAGGACGCATCATAAAACAAAAGAGGGGGGCTAGTGGGCTAGTGGGCTGCCCACAAGCCTGTCCTGCACCACCAGGGGGGTGGTGGCGGTGGGCAAGCTTGTGGTGCCCTGGTGGCCCCCCTCCGGTAGTTATTTCGCTTAGTATTTTTAATATATTCCACAAAAAATCCACGTAAATTTTCAGGGCATTTGGAGATGTGCAAAATAGTGGACTAGGATTTGCTCCTTTTCCAGTCCAGAATTCCAGCTGCCCGAATTCTCCCTCTTCAAATAATCCTTGCAAAATAAGAGAGAAAAGGCATAAATATGGTCCCACAAGTAATATAAGAGACCTAGAAGCAATAAATATCAACATGAAAACATGATGCAAAATGGACGTATCAACTCCCCCAAGCTTAGACCTCTCTTGTCCTTAGGCGAAAACCAAGTTCCATAAACATGTCCACATGTTTGGGGATGAAGGTGTCGATAAAACATAATACGGACATGAGGGCATCATGATCACACATAGAACAACAATATATCATAAAGATTCTTATGGGAAACTAACAATTCCTTCACAAAGCAAAGCATAAAGCGAAAACCTTACCGAGAAGTAACCAACAATAGTCCATAGTCATTGAAGCAATTACAATTTATCACAACATCAGAAAGAGTCAAATAAGAGCTTGTAAGGCAAACCCACATACTCAATCATCTCTTTTGTTTTCCACAATTGTTATAACTCATGTGGTACTCATGGTGTCAAAGTTTCAGTTGAACACAGTGGAAGATAGGGGCTTATAGTTTTCCCTCCCAACGGTTTACCTCAAGGGTAAACCCAATAACAATAAAGCATGAGTACTCAACTCCAAGTTGATATATGAATATAGATCTTTCCCAAGCATGTGACGGTAGCCAAGAAAGGGAATTGGTGATGATCACCATGACTCTTACAAGAGTAAAAAGTAAAGGTACAAGATAGGCCCTTCACAGAGGGAAGCAGAGGTTGTCATGCGCTTTTGAGGTTTGAATGTGTGTCCTCTTAGTGCGGAGGAACGTCACTTTATATTGCCTCATGTGATAAAGAACTTTATTATGCAGTCTGACGCTTTTATGTCTTCCTCATCACAGGTTCGTACAAAGCTTATTTTCCACACACTAATAGATCATACATATTAGAGAGCATTTTTATTGCTTGCACCGATGACAACTTACTTGAAGGATCTCATTCAATCCATAGGTAGGTATGGTGGCCTCATGGAAAAACTGGTTTGGAGGTTTATGGATGCACAAGTAATATCTCTACTTGGTGCGGGAGTTTTGACTAATATGAGGTGGAAGCAATCGTCACATGCTAAGGGATCTCTAATCATATAACATTGTTTGGAACCAAGCAAACACAATTCATTATGTTGTCTTCCTTGTCCAACATCTACTACTAGGCATGTAATAGTTTGGTGAGTGCTCACAATTGCAAAAAGTGTCTAAGATGATATATCTATATGTGAACCTCTCTTTCCTTAGTACTTCTTATTAATTGCAACAATGACTGAGGTCTATGTTAATTTATTCTCAACAAGTTTCAATCATCATACTTGTCATATGTGAAGTTATCACTTTCCATAAGATCGTCTCATGATCTTTCATGCTATCATTCTTTTCATACTTTTTTTATCATGGCACAAAGCAAAGCCCTTGACTAAGACACTCTTTATTATATAGCTCACAAGCTCGAATACATCGGGGGAGAGACAAAAGCAAAAAACTCAAACTAAAAACTAAAGACTTATTCCTCTAAAAGAAGAAATAAAAACTGAAAAGGAAAGAACTAAAACAAAGGTAAAAACAAAAGATATAAAGGTGATACGATAGGAGGGCAACTCCCCCAAGCTTGGCAGAAGCCAAGGAGATTGCCCATACCAATGCTTAGTTCTCTTCCTTTGGTGGTGATGGTGGTGTTGTTGGAGTAGTCTGATCCTCCGTCTTCCAAGGCATAGGTGCTCCATCATGGCAGGATGAACGAGTCGCCGGAATCCTCAAATCTCCAACCAACCTTATTGATTTAAATTTGTACTCATACTCACAGTTTTGATTCTGTAGGTCATAGATCTGGTGCTGAAGTTGGTCAACCCTATCGTAAAGCCTCGAGAGGTGTTTCCCAATATCAATGGCATCCATCTTGTGATTGCTAGTGAACTCCGTGATCATCGTGTGGTTGGCGTTCAGTCCACGCTCAACCATCCCTTGGCACTTGAAGACTTGTTGCTCCATTGCTTCGAGCCTCGTCTCCACCCTTCCGGTCTTCTTAGGCCCCTTATCATCACAGATGTGCAACATCCCCTCGCTCATCTTGATAGATTGAGGGTGTTTCAGCACTTCCGTGAGGTAGGGATTGATGACCTTCTCGAAGATCTCGTCCTTAGGAGCGTTTGGGGAAGTCATGATGATCTTGATCTGCGGCACAAACAAGCTCGAAACGAAAACAGAGGAAAACTGCGGGATACGAAGATCAAAACCTTCGGGCAACTATATATTGATTTTTTTCTGGGCCAGAAGGAGTCCTCCGCAAGAAAACGGAGTCCGGGAGGCACACGAGGTGCCCACAAGCTTGCCCACCGCCACCAGGGGGTGGTGGCGGTGTGGGCCCTTGTGGCTTCCTCGTTTGCTCTCCGGACTGCTTTTTATTTTTCTAATTTTCCAAAAATTCCAAAACTGAGGAAATTTCCTATTGGAAAAGTATCGGAGTCCAATCTCTTGCTGAAACAGATACATCTTTGTTTTCAAAGTCTGAAACAGGCTGATAAACATCCCTTATGTACTCCTCTGGAGTTATGACATTGATGATATTGGTCTCAACATTTATGGGAGTACCAGAGATGTAATGCTTGATTCTTTCCCATTTACCACTCTAGGAAAATTTCCTTCCGTGTTATTGATTTTTATGGCACCGGAACGATATAATTCCTCCACAACATAGGGAACTTCCCATTTAGAGAGAAGCTTGCCTGCAAAGAAACTCAAACGAGAATTGTATAGCAAGACATAATCACCTACATTGAACTCTCGTTTCTGTATTCGTTTGTCGTGCCATCTCTTGACCTTTTCCTTGAACAACCTGGCATTCTCATATGCTTGGGCTCTCCATTCATCCAACGAGCTGATATCAAACAACCGCTTCTCACCGGCAAGTTTGAAATCAAAGTTGAGCTCTTTGATTGCCCAATAAGCTTTGTGTTCCAGCTCAAGAGGTAAATGACAGGCCTTACCATAAACCATTTTATACGGTGACATGCCCATGGGATTCTTATAAGCAGTCCTATAAGCCCATAGTGCATCTACAAGTTTGCTAGACCAGTTCTTTCGAGACCTATTGACGGTCTTTTGTAGGATCAACTTGATCTCCCTATTACTCAACTCCACTTGACCAATAGACCGAGGATGATAAGGAGATGCAACTCTATGGTTTACATCATACTTAGCTAGCATCTTGCGGAAAACACCATGAATGAAGTGTGAACCGCCATCGGTCATCAAGTATCTAGGGACTCCAAATCTTGGGAATATGACTTCTATAAGCATCTTAATAGAGGTGTGGTGATGAGCATTTTTAGTTGTGATAGCTTCTACCCACTTAGTAACGTAATCCACAGCAACTAAGATGTGAGTGTACCCATTGGAACTCGGGAAGGGTCCCATAAAATCAAAGCCCCAGACATCAAATGGTTCAATGACAAGTGAATAGTTCATAGGCATCTCTTAACGCTTACTGATGTTCCCTATCCTTTGGCATTCATCACAAGACAAGGCAAACTTACGAGCATCCTTGAAGAGAGTGGGCCAATAGAAACCTGATTGCAATACCTTATGGCAGTTCTATCTCCAGCATGGTGTCCTCCTAGGCTTCGGAATGACACTTCTGTAGGATCTGTCCCTGTTCATGTTCAGGCACACAACGTCTAATAACACCATCTACTCCTTCCTTATAAAGGTGAGGATCATCCCAAAAGTAGTGTCTCAAATCTAAGAAGAATTTCTTCTTTTGTTGATAGGTGAAACTGGGTGGTATGTATTTGGCTACGATATAGTTTGCATAATCGGCATACCACGGTGCACTAAGTGAATTTCGGATGACATTTAATTGCTTATCAGGAAAGCTGTCATCAATAGGTAGTGGGTCATCAAGGACATTCTCTAGCCTAGACAAGTTATCTGCTAGAGGGTTATCAGCACCCTTTCGGTCAATGACGTGCAAATCAAATTCCTGTAGCAGGAGAACCCATCTGATCATCCTGGATTTAGCGTCTTTCTTCTGCATAAGGTACTTAATTGCAGTATGATCAGAGTGAATAGTGACTTTGGAGTCAACTATGTAAGATCTGAATTTTTCACATGCAAACACGACTGCTAAAAATTCCTTCTCACTAGTGGCATAGTTTCTTTGGGCACTGTCTAGAGTTTTACTAGCATAGTGAATGACATTCAACTTCTTGTCAACTCTTTGTCCTAGAACAGCACCAACATCATAATCACTAGCATCACACATGATTTCAAAGGGCAAGTTCCAGTCAGGTGGTTGAACAATAGGTGCGATTATCAAAGCCTTCTTAAGTATTTCAAAGGCTTCCTCACAATCCTCATCAAAAACAAAAGGAACATCCTTCTGCAAGAGGTTGGTAAGAGGCCTAGAAATCTTAGAGAAGTATTTAATGAACCTTCTATAGAAACCAACATGACCTAGGAAACCTCGTATACCTCTGATATCTGTGGGGCAAGGCATTTTCTCAATTGCATCAACCTTAGCCTTATCAACTTCAATGCCTCTCTCAGAGATTTTGTGTCCTAAGACGATACCTTCATTAACCATAAAGTGGCACTTCTCCCAATTCAAGACGAGGTTGGTTTCTTCGCATCTGTGTAAGACTCGATCAAGGTTTCTGAGGCAATCATCAAAGGAAGACCCGTAAACGGAGAAGTCATCCATGAAAACCTCGACAATCTTTTCACAAAAGTCAGAGAATATAGCCATCATACATCTTTGGAAGGTGGCAGGTGCATTACATAAGCCAGAAGGCATACGTCTATAGGCAAAGGTACCGAAAGGGCAGGTGAAGGTGGTTTTCTCTTGATCAGATTGTGCAACAGGTATTGGCGAGAAACCTGAATAACCGTCTAGAAAGCAAAAGTGTGTGTGCTTTGATAGCCTTTCTAGCATTTGGTCGATGAACGGCTAAGGATAATGATCTTTCCTGGTTGCCTTGTTCAGTTTCTAGAAGTCTATCACCATTATATAGCCGGTAATAATCCTTTGTGGGATTAGTTCATCCTTATCATTAGGAACGACGGTGATACCTCCCTTCTTAGGTACGCAATGTACTGGACTTACCCAATCACTAAGAGCAACAGGATAAATGATTCCTGCTTCCAGAAGCTTTAATATTTCTTTTCTAACGACCTCTTTCATCTTAGGATTTAATCTCCTTTGATGATCAGCAACTGGTTTGAAGTCAGGATCGGTTTTAATCTTGTGCTGACATAGAGTAGGACTAATACCCTTAAGATCATCACGAGTATATCCAATAGCAGCGCGGTGCTTCCTCGGAGTTTTTAGTAACTTCTTCTCTTCACGCTCTGAGAGGAGAGCACTAATAATGACAGGATATATCTCCTTCTCATCAAGATAGGCATACTTAAGAGTATCAGGCAACTGTTTAAGCTCGAACACAGGAGCACCCTTTGGTGGGGGAGGATCCCCAAGCAGTTCAACAGGCAGATTATTCTTGAGAATAAGACATTGTTCTAAGACAATTCTATCTATCTCATCTCTCTCCTCCATATGCATATCATTTTCATGCTCAAGAAGATATTGCTCTAAAGGATCCGTAGGAGGTACGGCAATAGAGGCAAGAGCAATGATTTCATCCCTACCAGACGACTCTCTTTCATGGGGTTGTCTTCCAAACTTGGAGAAGTTAAATTCATGAGACACACCCTCGAAACTTACCGTGACAGTGTGCTTAAGACAATCAATGTGAGCATTGACAGTGTTGAGAAAGGGTCTACCGAATATGATGGGACAAAAGTTATCTTGTGCAGTACCAAGGACGAGGAAATCAGTAGGATACTTCATCTTACCACGCAGGACTTCTACGTCTCTCACAATTCCCAAAGGGCAGATAGTGTCTCTATTAGCTAGTGTGATAGTGACATCAATGGGTCATATCTCAGCAAGTGCAATCTCATCTTTGATTCATCATATAGAGAACGGGGTATTGCACTAACACTAGCTCCCATAAAACATAAACCATGGTTACAGTGATCTCCTATCTTAACAGAAACAACGGGCAAGCCAACTACAGGTCCGTGCTTGTCTTTCGCGTGAGGTTTGGCAATTCTAGCAAAGTCCTCACAGAATTTGATAACATGCCCATCTATGTCTTCGGCTAATAGATCTTTGATAATAGCAACACTAGGTTCAACCCTAATCTCTTCAGGGGGTGCAAGTGGTCTAATGTAACCCCTACGTATCACAGTTGGAGCTTTAGAATAATCCTTCATCCTAGCAGGGTATGGTGGTTTCTCAGTGTAAGCACAAGGAACAACATGATCACTAAAAGCTATGATTTTCTCCTCAACTAGATTGGTTTTGGCTATGTTGCTTTCTACAGGCGGATGATATTTAAACCACTTCTCTTTGGGAAGATCAACATGAGCAGCAAAAGATTCACAAAGAGAAGCTACTATCTCAGAGTCAAGTCCATACTTAGTGCTAAAATCTCTAGAAGTGTTTGTCTCAACAAAAGATTTAACGCAATCAAAATGGAAATTCACACCTGAGTCCTTACCTTCCTCCAGCTCCCAATCTTCAGAGTTGCGTTTGATTCTCTCGAATAAATTCCACTTGTGATCAATATCCTTCTTCATAAAAGAACTGGCACAAGAAGTGTCAAGCATGGTACAATCTTCATGAGAAAGCCGAGCATAAAAGTTTTGAGTGATGATTTCTCTCGAGAGCTCATGATTGGGGCATGAATATAACATTGATTTAAGCCTCCCCCAAGCTTGAGCTATGCTTTCCCTGTCACGAGGCCAAAATTTATAAATGAAGTTCCGGTCACGATGTACTAAATGCATGGGATAGAACTTTTGATGAAATTCCAATTTCAACCGATTGTAGCTCCATGATCCAGTATCATCACATAGCCTATACCATGTCAATGCCTTATCCTTCAAAGATAAAGGAAAGTTCTTCTTTACCTCATCCTCGTGCAAACCAGCAAGCTTAAATAAACCACAAACTTCATCTACATAGATTAGATGAAAGTCTGGATGTGAAGATCCATCTCCTCTAAAAGGATTAGCCAGCAGTTTCTCAAGCATACCCAAAGGAATTTCATTAAAGATATTTTCAGTAGGTACCTCAGGTTGAGGAGCAACTCCTCATGTTTCCATTCGTGGTGAAGATACCCCGAACAAACTCCTCAAAGGAAGAATTACCATAATGACAAGTGACAATAAATTTCAGCACAGTACAAAAGTGTTTCCTTACCAATTTCCACTTACCAAAGGCACTTCACTCCCCGGCAACGGCGCTAGAAAATAGTCTTGATGACCCACAAGTATAGGGATCAATCGTAGTCCTTTCGATAAGTAAGAGTGTCGAACCCAACGAGGAGCAGAAGGCTCTAATAAACGGATTTCAGCAAGGTAATAACTGCATGCACTGAAAGTAGCGGTAACAAGTGATTGTGTAGCGAGGTGAAACGTAGCAAGCAAAGAGTAAAAAGTAACAAGTAGTAGCAACGGTGTAGAAAGTGGCACAATCCCTTTTGTAGCAAGGGACAAGCCTGAACAAAGTCATATAGGAGGAAAAACGCTCCCGAGGACACCCGGGAATTTCTGTCATGCTAGTTTCATCATGTTCATATGATTCGCGTTCGTTACTTTGATAGTTTGATATGTGGTTGGACCGGCGCTTGGGTACTGCCCTTACTTGGACAAGAATCCCACTTATGATTAACCTCTCTCACAAGCATCCGCAACTACAAAAGAAGAATAAAGACAAAGTCTAACCATAGCATTAAACTAGTGGATCCAAATCAGCCCCTCACGAAGCAGCGCATAAACTGGGGTTAAGCTTCTATCACTCTAGCAAACCATCATCTACTTACTACTTCCCAATGCCTTCCTCTAGGCCCAAATATGGTGGAGTGTTATGTAGTCGACGTTCACATAACACCACGTGGGCAAGCTTGTGGGGCCCTGGTGGCCCCCGTCTGGTAGTTCTTTCGCTTAGTATTTTTAATATATTCCAGAATAAATCCACGTAAATTTTCAGGGCATTTGGAGATGTGCAGAATAGTGGACTAGGATTTTCTACTTTTCTAGTCCAGAATTCCATCTGCCTGAATTCTCCCTCTTCAAATAATCCTTGCAAAATAAGAGAAAAGGCATAAATATGGTACCACAAGTAATATAACAGCTCAAGAAGCAATAAATATCAACATGAAAACATGATGCAAAATGGACGTATCAGCAACCAAGTGCGTGATAGGTAGTACATAAATTTCCTTATCAATGGGTTTAATACCGATCTGTTCATAGACCGATGGTTTGTCGTTTGACATCCGCATGGCCTAAATCCAACCGAGCAACTCCTTCATTTCCATGACGTTTGTGGCATCCATGTTTTTAGAATACATGGGGTCGACCCGTAACGTCGATGTTGTCGGGATGTTTAGAGTCGCATCAGGGTGGCGTTCATCCGAACATGAACCGGGTATGTCATGTGGTTCGGGCCCTCGGGCCGGAGCCAGGGCGGAAAATGTTGGAAATTTTCCCTAGAGGCAATAATAAACGACAAAGGTAAGAAGGGTAACTCCAAGAATAGTGGAAAAGATGTTGCCCCTCCGACGAAGAAACCCAAGGCTGGACCTAAGCCGGAATCTGAGTGCTATTATTGCAAGGGGACTGGTCACTGGAAGCGCAACTGCCCCAAGTATCTGGCCGATAAGAAGGCGGCCAACGCCAAACAAGGTATATATGATATAAATGTTATTGATGTGTACCTCACCAATTCTCATAGTAGTGCCTAGGTATTTGATACCGGTTCTGTAGCTCACATTTGCAACCCAAAACAGGAACTGCGGAATAAACGAAGGCTGGAGAAGGATGAAGTGACGATGCGCATGGGAAATGGTTCCAAGGTTGATGCGATCGCTGTCAACGCAGTCTCACTTCAGTTACCATCGGGATTAGTTATGAACTTAAATAATTTTTATTTAGTGCCTGCGTTGAGCATGCACATTATATATGGATCTTGTTTACTGCGAGACGGTTACTTATTTATTCAGAGAATAATGGTTGGTCTATTTATATGTGTAATATCTTTTATGTTCATGCAACCAATGTGAGGGGTTTGTTCTTATTGTATCTCGATTGTGATGACACTCATATCCATAACATTGAGACCAAAAGATGTAGAGTTAACAATGATAGCGCCACTTTCTTATGGCACTGCCACTTAGGTCATATTGGTGTTAAGCGCGTCAAGAAACTCCATGTTGATGGACTTTTGGAGTCACTTGATTTTGAATCACTTGACACATGCGAATCATGCCTCATGGGCAAGATGACTAAGACTCCGTTCTCTGGAACAATGGAGCGTGCAAGTGACTTTCTAGAGATCATATATACTGATGTGTGCAGACCTATGAGCATAGATGCACGCGGCGGATATCGTTATTTTCTCACCTTCACTCGCGATTTGAGTAGGTATGGCTATATCTACTTGATGAAGCACAAGTCTGAAACATTTGCAAAGTTTAAACAATTTCAGAGTGAAGTTGAAAATCATCATAGCAAGAAGATCAAATTCCTACTCTAATCGAGGAGGAGAATATCTGAGTTACGACTTTGGTGCTCACTTAAGACAATGTGGAATTGTTTCACAGTTGATACCGCCTGGAACACCACAACGTAATGGTGTGTCCGAACGTCGTAATCGTGCTTTGTAAGATATGGTGCGATCTATGATGTCTCTTACCGATTTGCCATTATCATTTTCGGGCTATGCACTAGAGACAGTTGCATTCGCTTTAAATAGGGCACCATCAAAATCCGTTGAGACGACACCATATGAGCTATGGTATGGCAAGCCAAAGTTGTCATTTCTTAAAGTTTGGGGATGTGATACTTATGTCAAAAAGCTTCAGCCAAAAAGCTGGAACCCAAAGCCGAAAAGTGCGTCTTCATAGGTTACCCAAAAGAGACTGTTGGGTATACCTTCTATCTCAAATCCGAGGCCAAAGTGTTTGTCGCTAAGAACAGAGCTTTTCTTGAGAAAGAGATTCTCTTGAAAGAATTGAGTGGCAGAAAGATAGAACTTGATGACGTTGCGGAACCTCTGCTTCAACAAGATGGTGGCGCAGGGAAGAAAGAAATTTCTGTCGAGGCAACATCAGTTGAAGAGGAAGCTAATGATGATGATCATGAAGCTTCAGATCAAGTTACTGTGGGACCTCGCAGGTCGACAAGAGCATGTACTGCTCCTGAGTGGTACAGGGATCCTCTCTTGTATGTCATGTTTTTGGACAACAATGAGCCTGCAATTATGGAGAAGCAACGGTGGGCCCAGATTCCAATAGATGGTTAGAAGCTATGAATCCGATATAGGATCTATGTATCAAAACAAAGTGCGGACTTTGGAAGTATTACCTGAAGGTCGCAAGGCTATTTAGAACAAATGGATCTTTAAGAAGAAGAAGGACTTGTGGCAAAGGGTTTTTCACAAGTTCAAGGAGTTGACTATGATGAGACATTCTCACCCGTAGCGATGCTTAAGTCCGTCTGAATCATGTTAGCAATAGCTGCATTTTTCGATTATGAAATCTCGCAGATGGATGTCAAAACGGCGTTCCTTAACGGGTTTCTTAAGGAAGACTTGTATATGATGCAACCCTAAGGTTTTGTCGATCCAGAGAATGCTGACAAGGTGTGTAAGCTTCAGATATCCATTTATAGACTGGTGCAAGCATCTCAGAGTTGGAATCATCGCTTTGATGAGGTGATCAAGGCGTTTGGGTTTATACAATTTTTTGGAGAACCTTGTATTTACAATAAAGTGAGTGGGACCTCTATAGCGTTTCTAATATTATATGTGGATGACATATTGCTGATTGGAAACAATGTGTAGTTTTTGGAAAGCGTAAAGGATTACTTGAATAAAAGTTTTTCAATGAAAGACCTAGGAGAAGCTGCTTACATATTGGGCATAAAGATCTATAAAGATAGGTCGAGGCTCCTAATAGCTCTTTCACAAAGCACATACCTTGATAAAGTTTTGAAGAAGTTCAAAATGGAACAATCCAACAAGGGGTTCTTGCCTGTGTTACAAGGTATAAAGTTGAGTAAGACTCAATGTCCAGTAACCGCAGAAGATAGAGAAAAGATGAGTGTCGTCCCCTATGCTTCAGCCATTGGGTCTATCAACAAGACTCGATGTCAGCCTGGACATAAGTTTGGCGGGCAGGTTTCAAAGTGATCAAGGGGTGGAACACTCGGCGGCGGTCAAGAATATTATGAAGTACCCGAAAAGGAATAAGGAAATGTTTCTCGTTTATGGAGGTGGCAAAGAGCTCCTCGTAAAGGGTTACATCGATGCAAGCTTTGACACTGATCCGGATGACTCTAAGTCACAAACTGGATACATATTTATTCTTAACGGGGGTGTGGTAAGCTGGTGCAGTTCCAAGCAAAGCGTCGTAGCTGATTCTACATGTGAAGCAGAGTACATAGTTGCCTCAGAGGCGGCTAAGGAGGGTGTCTGGATGAAACATTTCATGTCAGATCTTGGAGTGGTGCCAAGTGCACTGGATCCAATCAATCTGTTCTGTGAAAACACTGGTGCCATTGCTTTAGCCAAGGTACCAAGGTTTCATAAGAGGACAAGACACATAAAGCGACGCTTCAATGCCATCTATGATTACATCAAGGAGAAAGACATAAATATTTGCAAAGTGCACACGGATCTGAATGTTGCACATCCGCTAACTAAACCTCTTCCACGAGCAAAGCATGAACAACACCAGAACTGTATTGGTGTTAGATTCATTACATTGTAAATCACATGAAGATGTGAGGCTAGATTATTCACTCTAGTGCAAGTGGGAGACTGTTGGAAATATGCCCTAGAGGCAATAATAAAATATTCATTATTATATTTCTTGTTTCAAGATAATCGTTTATTATCCATGCTATAACTGTATTGAATGGAAACATAAATGCATGTGTGGATATATAGACAAGACAATGTCCCTAGTAAGTCTCTAGTTGACTAACCTGTGGATCAAGGATGGTTAAGGTTTCCTAGCCATAGACAAGTGTTGTAACTTCATGACGGGATCACATCATTAGGAGAATGATGTGATAGACAAGACCCAAACTATAAACGTAGCATATGATCGTGTCATTTTGTTGCTATTGTTTTCTGCATGACAAGTATTCATTCCTATGACCATGAGATCATGTAACTCACTGACATGGGAGGAATACTTTGTGTGTGTCAAACGTTGCAACATTACTGGGTGACTATAAAGGTACTCTATAGGCATCTCCGAAGGTGTCCGTTGAGTTAGCATGGATCAAGACTGGGATTTTTCACTCCGTGTGATGGAGAGGTATCTCGGGGGCTACTCGGTAATACAACATCACAAACAAGCCTTGCAAGACATGTGACTACAGAGTTAGTCACGGGATCTTGTATTACGGAATGAGTAAATAGACTTGCCGGTAACGAGATTGAAATAGGTATGGAGATACCGATGATCGAATCTCGGGCAAGTAATATACCGAAGGACAAAGGGAATGATATACGGGATTGTGTGAATCCTTGACATAGAGGTTCAACCGATAAGATCTTCGTAGAATATGTAGGATCCAATATGGATGTCCAGGTCCCGCTATTGGATATTGGACAGAGAGTGTCTCGGTCATGTCTACATAGTTCTCGAACCCGTAGGGTCTGCACACTTAAGGTTAGGTGACATTTTCGGTATAGTTCAATTATTGATGTTGGTAATCGAATGTTGTTCGGAGTCCCGGATGAGATCCCGGACGTCACGAGTGTCTCCAGAATGGTCTGAAAATGAAGATTGATATATAGGATTGTTGCATTTGGCCTCCGGAAAGATTTCGGGCATTACCGGTAAAGTACCGGGAGTGACAAATGGGTTCCGAGGTTTTACCGGGAGGGGCCACCCACCCGGGAGAGAACCTAATAGGCCCATGGGTGGCGCATCAGCCCTTAGTGGGCTGGTGAGGCCATCCCAATAGGGCTATTTCGGCCAAGACATCAATAAAGGGAAAAAAAGAGGAGCTGGGAAAGAACGAAAGGACTCCTCCTCCAAACCGAATTGGAGGAGGATTCCTTCCTCCTTGGCTCGGCCGACCCCTCCTACTTGCGGTAGGAGGCAAGGACACCACCCCTTGGTTCCTCCTATATATAGTGGAGGGCTTTAGGGTTTTTGCACCTCAAGTTTTTGTGCAAACCTCTCTCCCTCCACTACTTCGTGACATATCGTAGCTAGATCGGTACGACACGGCAAAGCCCTGCCGGAGTAGCTCCACCACCATCACCGCCACGCCATCGTGTTGCCGGAGAATTCAGCTACCTCTTCGTCTCTTTTGCTGGATCAAGAAGGCGGAGATCGTCATCGAGTTGTACATGTGTTGAACGCGGAGGTGCCGTCCGTCCGATACTAGATCGGGACGGATCATGAGACGGCGGCGATTTGGATCGCGAAGACATTCCAGTACATCAACCACGTTTCTTAACGATTCCCGCTTAGCGATCTACAAGGGTATGTAGATATGATCTCCCTATCGTAGATGATCATCACCATGATAGGTCTTCGTGTGCATCAGAATTTTTTTGTTTCCCATGCAATGTTCCCCAACAGAAACCGCCTCGAGGACAGGATCCAACACTCCCGACATCGGGGTGTCAGGATCCAAAAGCTTTGTCAAGATAAGATCCGCGAGGGAGTCGGCGACGAACTCTAGGTTCCCGAACCTGATCTCCTGGTCGGGGGCGAGGTTTCCGAACCGCCCGAGGCGGTCGGTCGGATTAGCATGCAGCATGACGCTACCAAACGCGAAGATCTATCCAGGAACGAAAATGTCCCTGTTACAGATGTGGTCACTCATGATTAAACAGGCCATTGATCCTATGGCGATCGTATAGTCGAACTCTCAATGAAAGAACCAATGTCGGTATCAAAACCTGCGGATCTCTGGTAGGGGGTCCCGAACTGTAGATCTTGGATCAATGGGTAACAAGAGGCAAAGGAGACTGTGTTTTACCCAGGTTCGGTCCCTCTTGATAGAGGTAAAACCCTACGTCATGCTCTTGTTTATATTGATGGTGGAATATCAAATACAGAGTTGATCTACCTCGAGATCGTTTGTTCTGGTCTAAACCCTAGGAGTAGTGATCTTGAATTTCCCTATGGACTAAAGCCCTCTGGTTTATATAGATACATGGGTACTAGGGTTACACAACGTTGGTTACACTAAGAAGAAAACATGTCGATTATTATCCTATCATGGGGCACACACCAAGTCTTCGGAAGAGTACATCTTGGATACATCATCGTATTGTAATTCAGGCTCCAGCGATAATCATAGGATGACCGAGGAGTCCAGCCCATGGAAAATAGGTAAGCATCCCAAGGACCCCTCATTCCCGTACTCCCTCAACCGTGCCCTAATGCCTTGTGGGGCCCATGTGACTATCCCGACCCTAATTCCATTCCTATAAATTCCTATTCTGGGAGAAAAAATCAGAGAGAAGATTGCATTGCGTTTTAGGAAATGGAGCTGCCGTCACCTCCTGTTCTTCATTGGGACGGCTGATCTAGAGTCCGTTTTGGGCTCCCGAGAGGGGGATTCGTCACCGTCGTCATCACCAACCCTTCTCCATCAACAATTCCATAGTACTCACCATCGGGTGTGAATAATTCCTTAATAGTCTTACTGGATAGTGATGAGGTTCGGATGAGATTAATCATGTAATAGAGTTAAGTTTTATAGGGCTCGATCCCTAGTATCCACTATGTTCTCAGATTGATGTTGCTATGACTTTGCTATGATTAATGCTTGTCACTAGGTCCCGAGTGCCATGATTACAGAACTGAACCTATTATGTTTTCATGAATATAATAATGATTTGGCACCTATATTGCAAGTTGTAGTCACCTATTATGTGTCTTGATCCTCATACCCAAGGTGAGAATAATTGGGATTCTTTCCGGTGCTTGGCACAGTTTGAGGAGTTTATGTATTCACTTTCTGTTAATGCTTTGTTCCGGTTCTCTATTAAAAGGAGGACTTAATGTCCCTCACTTTCCAATAGGACCTCGCTGCCACGGGAGGGTACCACAAAAGATGTCATGCAAGTTATTATCACAAGAACGTATGACTATATATGGAATACATGCCTATGTTATATTGATGAAATGGAGCTAGTTTTGTGTCGCTCTAGCGTGTAATTGTTACATGATTGATGTCAACCATATCTTTCCATCGCTGATCCATGTGCATACGCTTTACAAATACTGAAGCTTGCTAAGCTACTGCCTTTGCTGCTACTGTCACACTTGTTACTCAATTGCTACTATTACTACTATTACCGAAATTGTTGTTGTCACTTTTATCGCTACTACTATTATTTGTTGTGCTACTACTAAATACTTTGTTGTAGAGACTATCGCGATACCCTATACTTGTGGGTTACTCAATCCCATGTGCGATTGAATTGACAACTCAACTATCAAGGCCTATAAATATTCATTGGTCCACTTGTGTCGAATCAATAAATTAGGGTGAAATACTACCCACGAAGACTATCGCGATCCCCTATACTTGTGGGTTATCATTCACCCTCGGGGCTGAGGGTATACTAGTATCTATGTGTTTGATCTCTCTCTCTCTCTCTCTCTTGTTTTCTTGAGATGTCGCAATCTTGATCTATCACATTATTTGTTAATATATTTGGATCATATGGTGTTTGTCCCTTGCTATCTTGATGTGATGAATTGAATCTTTCCCTTTGAGATCTCGTTATGTTGGATTGCATATTGGATTTGAGATCACTTGATGTATGTCTTGAATGTGGATACTCGTGGTGACAATGTGGTGATCTATTGATTCACTTGATATATGTTTGGATACTTAACTTGCGGATTCCCGTGCTGACAATGGGTCTATGCTTAGGGGTTGATACACATTCTTGTCCTACCTTCTCTGATAGAAATCTTAGGGGTACTCTTTGAAGTTGTTTGTGTTTGATTGAATTTGACGAATCCGAAATTTTGCAATGCATGTCGAATAATTAACCCACGAATACTTGAGGTGAAATTGGAGTATTTAGGTGACATTAGGGTTGATTGATATGTATCATAGGTGTTATTCTAGTACGAATTCTAGGGATCTTTGTGACCCTTATAGGAATAGCTCAATGGATCAATCGGAAAAGATAACTTTGAGGTGGTTTTCTGCCTACAACAACTTCTTCTTATGTTCTCCACTAATAGGAACTTTGGAGTGATTCTTTCTCACACTTTGAGGGATGATCATATGATTCTATTTTGTTAGCATTGTTGAGAGATTGCACTAGTGAAAGTATGAACCCTAAGCCTTGTTTCTAAGCATTAATATACCGCTTTGCTTGTTCTTTACTAATTGCTACCTTCCAGTTTTTATATTTTCAGATTATTAAAATCTATTTCTACTATCCATACTAGAATTGTATCACCATCTCTTCGCTGATCTAGTGCACCTATACAATTTACCATTGTATTGGGTGTGTTGGGGACACAAGAGATTTCTAGTATTTGATTGCAGGGTTGTTTGAGCGAGAACATCTTAATCCTACATCTCCCACAGATTGATTAACCTTAGGTCATCCCCTTGAGGGAAATTTGTTGTTGTCTTACAAAACTCTGCACTTGGAGGCCCAACAATGTCTACAAGAATAAAGTTGCATTGTAGACATCAACCTTGTCGGTGAATACTCACAACATATGCCATGGGTAGGCTAAAGATGGTAGGAACCGAAGTCACACCGGAGGGCGCTGGGGTCCAGGTTGGTACAAGCATGGAACGCACGATGTACCCGGGTTCGGGGCTCTCCGTAGAGATAATACCCCTAGTCCTGCCGGAGTGTATGATGTGTATGGATGGGATTACAAGTTGATCCTAAAGCTGTATCAGTGAAGAGGAAGAAGGAGCGGCCGGCTCGACTCAGTCTCTTCTATGTGGTTGGTGTCTAAGATACGTTGACCGACCCTCTGCATGGAGGGGGTCCGGGGGGTTTTATAAATGAACCCACCGGCCTACAATATGGATAAAGGGTATAAGAGTGGGACCCGGCTGGCAGCCTCGCCGGCTGGCCAGGGGGCCCATGGGGGTCTTGTCTTGTCGCTTGAGGGGCCCGCCGGCTACGAGGTCCCGTCTGGGTGTGGGACCCGCCGGCTAGCCAATGAGGCTCTCGCGTAAGGTTGATGCAGGACACGTGTGGTACGTCCGGCGTCGTCCAGCGAGATTCGTCATGGGCAGGCAGTATGGTCGCCTCCACTGTTCCCACGCCGAGTGCAGTAATGGAGTGGGAGTTTGACGGGCCGACACTGTGTAGGATGATGGATCAGAGCCGGGGGAGGTCAGCGGCGTGGCCGCCGACGCTGGTACCCGCCGTGCACTCCGATCCAGTACCTTTGCTGACGCGTAGCCACCTTTAATTGTAGGACTTGTCATGACCTACGATCTGATGTCACTTGAGATCCCCAGCCGGCTAGCCTACTCGACTAGCCGGCCTGGGCACGGCCGCCTCGCCCCTAGCCGGTTGGCTTGGCCTAGGCGGCCAGGGAGAAGGTAGTCGTCTTGCCTCTAGCCGGCCGGTGCTACCTGGCTGGCCAGAGAATTGGCCGTCTCGCCCCCCTGCCGGCAGGTGCTTCCTAGCCGGCCAGGAGACTTGGACCTGGTAGAATTGTTTTGTTCATTCCTTCCGGGCTGAAGATAAAGGAGCAGGCTCGTTGAGCTTACCCCGGGGTTATCCCCCCGAAAGTAGTCCCCGAAACTGGAGAGTCCCGCCGCTTGGTTACGGGTGGCCTCACGGGCTTGATAGTATGGCGTTGTATTCCTGCCGCCGCCAGTGGCAGGGGACGACGGCTCGAAAGCCGGCTCGCTTCCAAGCGACGCCTCGGCTTCGTCATAGGCTGCGCAAATCGCGCCACGTGCCAGGCCCGGCCTGTCATGATGATGGTTTTGCGCAGGTGACGGGACCGGGCATGGGCCCTGGGTCCCGCCACGACGCCCCCTCGGCGGCCGTGCGGAGGATCCTCTGCGGATTTACTCAGCGACGGTTGGGTTTCGGGAAACGTTACCGCCCGTAATAAACAGGAATAGTGGGGCTTCGCGCGCACCAGATCCCCTCCCCACGATCCTTCGTGGGGTTTAAATGGGGTGCGGGGGTACCGAGGAGGCCATTCGCCCCCTTCTCGCCCCACATCGATGCCCTCTTCCTCCCTGAGCCCAGAGAGAAAGAGTCCGTATGTCTTCGCCTTCGTCCTCTCCGTCGCCGTCGCGCCACCCGTCGTCGCCGGTCTTCCCAAGCATCCGTCGCCCGTGGTCATGGCGAGCGGCTCTTCTTCTAAGAAGACCTCGTCCCAGGGAGCATGGCTCGACAGCGATATTTGCGACGGCCACATCGAGGCGCTCCGCCACCGCCGGATGTTGCCTCCGGCCTCTCTCGTGACAGTGCGGATCCCCGACGCCGAGACCGCCCCAACGCCGCGGGAAGGAGAGATCGTCGTATTCCACGAGCACTTCTACAGGGGCTTCGGGGTCCCGACGAGCACCTTCTTCTCCAACTGGTTCATCTGCTTAGGCCTGCAACCGCACCACCTGGCGTCGAACGCCATTCTCCAGCTGTCCTCCTTCGTCGTCCTGTGCGACGGCTTTCTGGGGATCGAGCCCCGCCTCAACCTTTGGCAAAGCCTATTCTTCCTCAAGCAGCAGTCCAAGAAGATGGACAAGGCCGAGCTGGAGAAGCTCGACGGGCCTCACCCGATGACGCCGTGCGGGACGGCACTGGTGCACCATCGTTTGAAGTCCGGCTTCTCCAAGATCCCACTACAAGAATCCATCAAGCAGTGGCAGAGGGGCTTCTTCTACGTGAAGAACGACAGCCCCACACACGACACCCTCAACATGCCTCCATTCAACATCGAACCTTCGATGGCGAGGTTGAACTAGGAGGCGAAGTATCCGAACCGATTCCCGAGGTGGCGCAGATCGGCGCCTGCTACCTCTTGAGCTTGCGTTGGTTTTTCTCTTGAAGAGGAAAGGGTGATGCAGCACAACAGCAGTAAATATTTCCCTCAGTTTGAGAACCAAGGTATCAATCCAATAGTAGTATCAAGGCAAGTCTCCAAAATACCTGCGCAAAAATAGCAAACTTGCACCCAACGCTACAAAGGGGTTGTCAATCCCTTCACGATTGATTGCAAGGTGAGATCTGAAGGTGGAAAGTGCAACAAAGTAAAAGTGTAGGGCTGAAAATATAATGTGAAGTAGACCTGGGGGCCATATTGTTCACTAGAGGCTTCTCTCATGATAGCAAATTTTACGGTGGGTGAACGAACTACTGTCGAGCAATTGATAGAACCGCGCAAAGTCATGACGATATCTAAGGCAATGATCATACATATAGGCATCACGTCTGAGACAAGTAGACCGGTACTTTCTGCATCTACTACTATTACTCCACACATCGACCGCTATCTAGCATGTATCTAGTGTATTGCGTTCATAACAAACAGAGTAACGCCTTAAGCAAGATGACATGATGTAGAGGGATAAATTCATGCAATAGATATAAACCCCATCTTTTTACCCTTGATGGCAACAACACGATTGATACGTCTCAAACGTATCCATAGTTTTTGATGGTTTCACGCTGTTATCTTGCCTTCTTTGTATGTTTTATGTACCTTTTTATATCTTTTTTGGGACTAACTTATTGATTCAGTGCCAAGTGCCAGTTCCTGTTTTTCCGTGTTTTTGACTCTTTTCAGATCTGATTTTGGAACGGAGTCCAAACGGAATAAAATCCGTGAAATGATTTTTTTCCTGAACGAAAGGAGACCAGGGAGCCTTTGGGCCAAGCCAGGTGGGCCCCAGGGAGCCCACAAGCTTGCACCACGCCACCAGGGGAGGCGGCGGTGGGCAAGCTTGTGGCTTCCCTCGCCGCCTCCTGACCTAGGTTTTGCACCTATATATACCCAAATATTCCGCAAAAAATGAGGGGAGCCTCGAAAATACTTTTCCGCCGCCGCAAGCTTCCGTTTCCGCGAGATCTCATCTGGAGACCCTTCCCGGCGCCCTGCTGGAGGGGACTTTGGAGTTGGAGGGCTTCTTCATCACCATTATCACCCATCCAATGACTCGTGAGTAGTTCACTTCAGACCTACGGGTCAGTAGTTAGTAGCTAGATGGCTTCTTCTCTCTCTTGGATCTTCAATACAAAGTTCTCCATGATCTTCATGGAGATCTATCCGATATAATCTTCTTTGGCGGTGTGTTTGTCGAGATCCGATGAATTGTGGACTTGTGATCAGATTATCTATGATATATATTTGAGTCTTTGCTGATTTCTTAAATGCATTATTTGATATCCTTGTAAGTCTCTCCAAGTCTTTGGTTTTGTTTGGCCAACTAGATCTATGATTCTTGCAATGGAAGAAGTGCTTGGTTTTGGGTTCTGCCATGTGGTGACCTTTCCCAGTGACAGAAGGGGCAGCAAGGCTTAGAACAATGATGACTCTATAGGAAATGCCTCTGGTAGTGTACCGGGATGTGCAACGATCTACTTTAGCGTATGACATTGAAACATCTCGCTAGCTATCTTACGATCATGCAATGGCAATATGAAAGTGACGGCACATGTCATGAGACGGAACGGTGGGAGTTGCATGGCAATATATCTTGGAATGGCTATGAAAAGGCCATGATAGGTAGGTATGGTGGCTGTTTTGAGGAAGGTATATGGTGGTTTTGTGGACCGGCGAAAGTTGCGCGGCACTAGAGAAGCTAGCAATGGTGGAAGGTGAAAGTGCATCTATACCATAGACTCACATTAGTCATGAAGAACTCATATACTTATTGCGAAAGTTTTATAGTAATCGAAATAAAGCGCTAAACACATACTCCTAGGGGAAGGGTTGGTAGGTGTTAACCATCGCGCGATCCCGACCGCCACACAAAGGATGACAATCAATAAATCAATTATGCTCCGACTTCCTAACATAGCGGTTCACCATACGTGCATGTTACGGGAATCACTAACTTCATCACAAGTATTTCTAGATTCACAACACCCTACTAACATGACTCTAATATTACCAAATCCATGTCTCAAAACTAACTCAGAGGAATCAAACTTCTCTTTACTAATAAATGCACATGAATATGGATGTTTTACTATACCCTCTTTGGATGCCTATCATCTTTAGGACTACTTTCATAGCACAAGCCAATTACCCAGCTACTCAAAGAGAGCATGCTACGGCAACAGACAACAGCGCCAGAAATTGACAAGTTGACGGAGACTGGGCTTGCGTTGGTTTTTCCCTTGAAGAGGAAAGGGTGATGCAGCACAGGAACAGTAAGTATTTCCCTCAATTTGAGAACCAAGGGATCGATTCAGAAGGAGGGTCTCGTCAAGTCTAGAGTACCTGTGCAAACACAAACAAGCTTGCACCCAACGCTTCAAAGGGGTTGTCAATCCCTTCAAGATTGTTTGCAAAGTGAGATCTGATCTGCAATCTCTGGCGTTAGCTAGACGAATGCTTATGACAACAAACCTTCTCCTGCAATGGCACTAGAAGAATGCTGCTAGCACTCCCCGGCAATGAAACTTGAAGAATGTTGTTGATGGCCCACCAGCGCGTGGGTTCGCAACAGTTTTCGAGGGTAGAGTATTCGACCCAATTTATTGATAAGCCTCAGGAGGTGAGAGTATACTCTCAAGTATTAGCAGCTGAATTTGTCAGATTCAACCACACCTGAAACATTAGTATCTGCAGCACAGTAGTAACAGAAAGTAATATTATAACAACGGTGTCAGAAACGATCTGTTGACGGCAGACTATTCCTGACAATTGTATCAATGGCGCTTCCGTTGCCGCGTTGACGAAAGTTGTCAATTCCCGTCAACGGTCTAGCGAATCAACAGTGTAGCACGTAGCTGCAGTGTAACGAGCAATAGCAGTGGCAAGGAACAGCAGTAGTGACAGCAGTAGTGACAGCAGTAGCAAGTAGCAACAGTACGAAGCGACAGTGGTAGCAACAATAGTAGCAGCAGAGCAAGACAAGTAATAGCAGTAGTAGCAGTAGTAGCAGCAGCAGAGCAAGACAAGTAACAGCAGTAGTAGGACAAACTCGTAGGCAATGGGTCGGTGATTTGTTTGGATGATATTCATCATGCAACAGCTATAACACGGAGAGACGTGTGGCTAGCTCCCGTTTGTCAATGTGATGTAGGCATGCATTTCGTGTGTCGTCATACGTGCTTAGGGAAAAGAACTTGCATGACATCTATTGTCCATCCCTCCCGTGGCAGCGGGGTTTGTAAGTGCATCTAGTGCCCCTTAGTGATTTTGTTGATTTGAAGACTTATAGGTTAAGTATCTAATGTGTTTGTGAGTGTACACAGGATCTATAAGTCATTGAGGAGTTTTGAGATATTTGAAGAATATCGACCCCTAAAAATATATGTCTTCAGTTGAAGAAATTGGTCTAAAGCTGAAGAAATGAATCGCGAGGAATCTGCGATGAAATTGATATTCCTCATGAAGATACTGACATTGAGAAGTTCGGTGGTTCCTGAATAAAATCACTGTGAAGAATTGAAGCATGAAGATTTACACTTTCTGTTTTACTTTCTTCGCATTCGAGTAATAGGAACACCGTACTGTTAAAGGGGGTCAAAGTTACACTATGGAATGAATTTCCTCATGATGCTCAACCCAAGCCTAATCCTACCAAAAGCCTCAAGTGAGGAATATGAGTGACATGAGGACTCTCACAGTTAAGGGTTCCGACCGTTTCGATAGCCACGCCAAGTCACTGGTCTTATCCACTCCAACGGTCATATTATTTAAGGGCATTAGTGTCAAATCATGTCGGGATGCTCCCAGGTTATAAATAGCCACCCCCCACAACCACTAGCTGGTTGGCTGCTCCGTTAGAAACTGACACTTGTCATAAGAGCAACCCAATTCCTCAGAGCCTTCGAGAGTAATTCATCAGTGAGGAAATACACCACCCACCGAAACCACAAACCAAACCTAGTGATTGAGCATCACTGAAGAAGTTGTTCCTGTGTGGGACTGAAGCCTTTTACCTTTGAGGACTGTGCATCCTCCAGACGGTTAGGCGTCATGGTCTAGAGCTTTCCAGCAGTCAATTGTGGATCGCCGGGTGACCAAGTTTGTGAGGGTTTGGAAGTCTTCCCTGAAGACTTACCACGAGTGTTGGGCGAGGACTGTGCCTCCTTAGATCAAGGAGAATACGGTAGGGACTGTGTGTCCCGGGACTGGGTGTCCTTTTCTTTCAATACCAAGCCGCTCCAAACCAGATGTACGACTATCACAGCAGTTGGAACTGGGTCATCAACGACTGTCTTCACTGAGAAACGGGTTCTAATTCCTCAACTCGTTACTTTCCCCGTATTATGTGTTGATGACTTTCACTGTGACTGTTTGAAGAATTTGCTGAAGACTTTCTCTGAATTTCCTCAACCCCAAATTCTTCACGTTAGTTATTCCTCATCTGTATTTTGCGTGTCTGCTCACTGTGCAATCTGTTTTCACATTCTTCACTCTAAAAAACTGCTGTTGTGAAACTTTGCACTTCTGATCCTTTACTGTTTCCGCTGTAAGTTAGTCATCAGTGAGGAATTTCCTCAAAAGGAATTTCCTCAGTGAAGAAATTCTAAAAATCTCCTATTCACCCCCTCTAGTCGATATAACGCACTTTCAGGGTCCAAAAGGAAACTACGGGATATTAAGGTTCTCCTTTTAATAAAGAACCAGACCAACGCATTCGCACTTGGTGAACACATGAACTCCTCAAACTATGGTCATCACCGGGACTGGTTCCGGTTATTGTCACTCCGGGGTTGCCGGATCATAACACATAGTAGGTAACTACAACTTGCAAGATCGGATCTAAAGCGCACATATATTGGTGACAACATAATAATTTTAGATTTGAAATCATGGCACTCGGGCCCTAGTGACAAGCATTAAGCATGGCAAAGTAGTAGCAACATCAATCTCAGAACATAGTGGATACTAAGGATCAATCCCCATCAAAACTAACTGGATTACATGATAGACCTCATCCTACTCATCACCGCCCAGCGAGCCTACGAATAGATTACTCACGAACAACGAAGAGCTTCATGGAATTGGAGAGGGAAGAAGGTTGATGATGACGATGGCGACGATTTCCCCTCTCCGGAGCCCAAGACGGACTCCAGATCTACCCTCTAGATGAAGAACAGGAGGTGGCGACGTCTCCGTATCGAAAACGCGACGAAAACTTCTCATTTTATTTTTTCTGGGACGAAAGGAAACTTATAGAGCTGGAGTTGGGGGCGGCAGGTGCTTGTGGGCCCCACAAGCCTACCCACCGCCACCAAGGGGGTGGTGGCGGAGCAGGGCTTGTGGCCCATTGGCCCACCCCCTAAGGTGGAACTTGGCGCATATATTTTTGATATTTTCCAAAACTGCTCCCCGTAAATTTTCAGGACGTTTGGAGAACTTTGATTTCTGCACAAAAATAACACCAAGGCAATTCTGTTGAAAACAGCGTCACTCCAGGTTAGTTCCATTCAAATCATGCAAATTAGAGTCCCAAACAAGGGCAAAAGAGTTTGGAAAAGTAGATACGATGGAGACATATCAAGATCTGAAGGCGGAAAGTGCAACGAAGTAAAAAGTGTAAGGCTGAAAATATGGTGTGGAGTAGACCCGGGGGCCATAGTGTTCACTAGAGGCTTCTCCCAAAATAGCGAATATCACGGTGGGTGAACAAATTACTGTCGAGCAATTGATAGAACCGCGCAAAGTCATGACGATATCTATGGCAATGATCATAGATATAGGCATCACGTCCGAGACAAGTAGACCGATACTTTCTGCATCTACTACTATTACTCCACACATCGACCGCTATCCAACATGCCGCTAGTGTATTGAGTTCATGACGAACAGATTAACGCCTTAAGCAAGATGACATGATGTAGAGGGATAATCTCAAACCAATGATGAAAACCCCATCTTTTTACACTTGATGGCAACAACACGATGTGTGCCTCGCTACCCCTTTTGTCACTGGGTGCGGTCACCGCACGGTATGAACCTAAAACCAAGCACTTCTCCCATTGCAAGAATCATAGATCTAGTTGGCCAGACAAAACCCACAACTCGAAGAGAATTACAAGGATATGAAATCATGCATAAGAGAGATCAGAAGAAACTCAAATAAGATTCATAGATAATCTGATCATAAATCCACAATTCATCGGATCTCGACAAACACACCGCAAAAGAAGATTACATCGGATAAATCTCCATGAAGATCATGGAGAACTTTGTATTGAAGATCCAAGAGAGAGAAGAAGCCATCTAGTTACTAGCTATGGACCCGTAGGTCTATGGTGAACTACTCACGCATCATCGGAGAGGTCATGGTGCTGATGAAGAAGCCCTCCATACCCGAATCCCCCTCCGACAGGGCACCAGAACGTGCCCCAGATGGGATCTTGCAGAGACAGAAGCTTGTGGTGGCGGAAAAGTACTTTCGATGATATCCAGATTTTTTTGAGATTTTTAGGCAATATATAGGCGCAACCCCTAGGGCAAAGGGTGTCCAGGGAGCCCACAAGCCTATGGGCCGCGGCCTCCCCCCTGGCCGCGGGGTGGGGGCTTGTGGGGCCCCTGGGGCCCCCTGACTTGGCTCTCAAGTGTCCTGATCTTCTTCCGTTACGGAAAATTTCTTTTCGGGGATTTTATTCCGTTTGGACTCCGTTTCAAAATCTCCTCTGAAAGGGGTCAAAAACATGGAAAAAACAGGAACTGGCACTTGGCACTGAGTTAATAAGTTAGTCCCAAAAATATATAAAAGGCATGCAAAACATCCAAAGTCTGATAAGATAATAGCACGAAACCATCCAAAATTATAGATACGTTGGAGACGTATCTAGCATCCCCAAGCTTAACCTCTGCTCGTCCTCGAGTAGGGAAGTGATAAAGAATGAATTTTTGATGTGGAATGCTACTTAGCATAGTTGTCCTTTGCAACTTCTTTCACGTGACATGAATGTTCAGATCCGTAAGATTCAAAACAATAGTTTGCTATTTACATGAAAACAATAATACTTCAAGAAAACTAGCAAAGTGATCATGAACTTTCAAAATAACAAGGCCAAGGAAAGTTATCCCTACAAAATCATATAGTCTGGCTATGCTCCATCATCTTCACACAACTAATGTAAATTATACGCAACCCCGGTATTGGCCAAGTAATTGTTTTCGCACTCTTACTTTCTCAAACCTTTTATAACTATCACACAATACATGAGCGTGAGCCATGGATATAGCACTATAAGTGGAATAGAGTGTGGTGGTGGTTGTGAGACAAAAAGGAGGAGATGGTCACATTGACTCGGCGTATCAAAAGGCTATTGATGGGGTTATAGTCCCAGGGTAGGGTCATAGGTCTGTTCTATAGGTCCTACCCAAGGACTACCGTTCATAGGGGACAAGGCCCTTAGACAGTTCCGGCTGAACTAAGGACGCCCCCATCATCCAGTCGGCGACGGTACACTCGGAGCATATCTAACGTGCCGACTGGAATCCACTATGTACATCGTAACCTCCCAGGAGGGCAACGGTCATACGTTTTCATACACCATAACTAGCATTTAAGGCTTACGTTACCAGTAACGCCAGCATTAACTCGTCACTACTCCACCCCTGTCCAACGGACCATTATGAAGGGCAGCGCACTCTATATAAGCCGCCCTTCACCAGTGGTACAGGGGTTGGCACTTGCTGTAATCCCTTAATACACTCGACCCAAAGCTCCCAAGAGCACTGAGACGTAGGGCTTTTACCTCCACCGTAGAGGGGCCTGAACTCATACATCCTCGCCGTAGCTAAGGCTCTGCCCATATACTTTCGTACCCCGTACTTCTACTGTCATACTTATACCCACGACAGTTGGCGCCCACCGTGCGGCAGGCGTCTAAGCGACTTCTGGCGAGTTTGCGATTTCATCTTTTCGTCATGTCATCCGGCGGAGATCTGTGCATGGGTCATGAGAACCTCTTCGGTGCACTCTCCTTCATCGCCGATGATTCGGCATGGCTTGAGGATGCGCCCCTCGACATCGAGACGCTTCCGAGTCGCGGGGCTACGCACTTCTGTGCCAGTTCCTGCGGCGTTCTTCTTCTCCAACCATCGACCCCGGTGTCGATCTTCGCCCCCGTCACACGCCGCAACAAGCGATCCAGCGTTGGGTGCGACACGCCCTAGCGCGACAAAACATGTCCTCTCAAGTGGCGGTGCTCGAATTGGTTGTGGTCCCGCAGTCATCCCAGTGCTTGGAGTCAGTTCCGACTTAACTACCTTCCGAGTATCAGGGTCACGGGCCTGCAGCCGAAGTACTCATGGCCGATTCCCACGAAAGTCCCTCTGGGACTGGTCGGAACAAGCGTGTGATCGGAGAATCATATGGCGCTCGTCGTCAGCACCCTCGTTCTTCCAGTCGACGCGCTCACCAGAGCAACGTCGAGGTGTTCCGCACACCCATCCTCAACTTGGCTGCAGCCACCAGGATCGTTGATTCTCTCTAGCCTACTGATTCGGAGGCTGGTAGAGGAATCGAGCAGATCAATGCCTTGTGTTGGGGAACTTCGCATGGGAAACAAAAAATTTCCTACGCGCACGAAGACCTATCATGGTGATGTCCATCTACGAGAGGGGATTTCCGATCTACGTACCCTTGTAGATCGCACAGCAGAAGTGTTAAGAAACGCGGTTGATGTAGTGGAATGTCCTCACATCCCTCGATCCGCCCCACGAACCGTCCCGCGATCCGTCCCACGATCCGCTCCGATCTAGTGCCGAACGGACGGCACCTCCGCGTTCAGCACACGTACAGCTCGACGATGATCTCGGCCATCTTGATCCAGCAAGAGAGACGAAGAGGTAGATGAGTTCTCCGGCAGCGTGACGGCGCTCCGGAGGTTGGTGGTGATCTAATCTCAGCAGGGCTTCGCCCGAGCTCCGCAGAAACGCGATCTAGAGGTAAAACCGTGGAGATATGTGGTCGGGCTGCCGTGGCAAAGTTGTCTCAAATCAGCCCTAAAACCTCCGTATATATAGGGGGAAGAGGGGGAGCCTTGCCTTGGGGTCCAAGGACTCCCAAGGGGGTCGGCCGAGCCAAGGGGGGGAGTCCTCCCCTTCCAAATCGAATCCAACTAGGTTTGGAAGGAGGAGTCCTTCCCCTTTTTCCCACCTCCTCTTTTTTTTCTCTTTGATTTTCTTCCTATGGCGCATAGGGCCTTCTTGGGCTGCCCCACCAGCCCACTAAGGTCTGGTGCGCCACCCCCAAGGCCTATGGGCTTCCCCAGGGTGGGTTGCCCCCCCCCCCCGGTGAACACCAGGAACCCATTCGTCATTCCCGGTACATTCCCGGTAACTCCGAAAACCTTCCGGTAATCAAATGAGGTCATCCTATATATCAATCTTCGTTTCCGGACCATTCCGGAAACCCTCGTGACGCCCGTGATCTCATCCGGGACTCCGAACATCATTCGGTAACCAACCATATAACTCAAATACGCATAAAACAACGTCGAACCTTAAGTGTGCAGACCCTGCGGGTTCGAGAACTATGTAGACATGACCCGAGTGACTCCTCGGTCAATATCCAATAGCGGGACCTGGATTCCCATATTGGATCCCACATATTCTTCGAAGATCTTATCGTTTGAACCTCAGTGCCAAGGATTCATCTAATCCCGTATGTCCTACCCTTTGTCCTTCGGTATGTTACTTGCCCAAGATTCAATCGTCAGTATCCGCATACCTATTTCAATCTCGTTTACCGGCAAGTCTCTTTACTTGATCCGTAATACAAGATCCCGCAACTTACACTAAGTCACATTGCTTGCAAGGCTTTTGTGTGATGTTGTATTACCGAGTGGGCCCCGAGATACCTCTCCGTCACACGGAGTGACAAATCCCAGTCTCGATCCATACTAACTCAGCGAACACCTTCGGAGATACCTTTAGAGCATCTTTATAGTCACCCAGTTACGTTGCGACGTTTGATACACACAATGCATTCCTCCGGTGTCAGTGAGTTATATGATCTCATGGTCATAGGAACATATACTTGACACGCAGAAAAACAGTAGCAACAAAATGACACGATCAACATGCTACGTCTTATTAGTTTGAGTCTAGGCCATCACATGATTCTCCTAATGATGTGATCCCGTTATCAAGTGACAACACTTGCCTATGGTCAGGAAACCTTGACCATCTTTGATCAATGAGCTAGTCAACTAGAGGCTTACTAGGGACAGTGTTTTGTCTATGTATCCACACATGCACTGTGTTTCCAATCAATACAATTATAGCATGGATAATAAACGATTATCGTGAACAAAGAAATATAATAATAACTAATTTATTATTGCCTCAAGGGCATATTTCCAACAGTCTCCCACTTGCACTAGAGTCAATAATCTAGTTCACATCACCATATGATTCCAATGAATCCAACACCCATATAGTCATGGGGTTTGATCACGTCTTGCTCGTGAGAGCGGTTTTAATCAACGGTTCTGAAACTTTCAGACCCGTGTGTTCTTTACAAATCTTTATGTCATCTTATAGATGTTGCTACTATGTGCTATTCGGAAATACTCCAAATATCTACTCTACTATACGAATCTGTTTCACTACTCATAGTTATTCGGATTAGTGTCAAAGCTTGCATCGACGTAACCCTTTACGACGAACTCTTTAACCACCTCCATAATCGAGAAAAATTCCTTAGTCCATCAGTTACTAAGGATAAATTTTGACCGCTGCTAGTGATTCAATCATGGATCACTTTCTGTATCTCTCAACAGACTTTGAGTCAAGGCACACATCAGGTGCGGTACCCAGCATGGCATACTTCAGATTATACGGCCAAGGCATAGAAGACGACCTTCGTCTATTCTCTTTATTCTGCCGGGGTCGGGTTTTGAGTCTTACTCAAATTCACACCTTACAACGCAACCAAGAACTCCTTCTTTGCTGATCTATTTTGAACTCCTTCAAAAACTTGTCAAGGCATGGATCTTGTTGAAACTTCCATTAAGCGCTTTCGATCTATCTCCATAGATCTTTGATGCTCAACGTTCAAGTAGCGCAATCCAGGTATTCCTTTGAAAAACTCTTTTCAAACAACCTTGTATGCTTTACAGAAATTCTACATTACTTCTCATCCACAATATGTCAACCACATATACTTACCAGAAATTCTATAGTGCTCCCACTCACTTCTTTGGAAATACAAGTTTCTCATAAACCTTGTACAAACCCAAAATCTTTGATCATCTCATCAAAGTGTATATTCCAACTCTGAGATGCTTGCACCAGTCCATTGAAGGATCGCTGGAGCTTGCATACTTGCT
This sequence comes from Hordeum vulgare subsp. vulgare, assembly GCF_904849725.1. Classification (NCBI taxonomy): domain Eukaryota; kingdom Viridiplantae; phylum Streptophyta; class Magnoliopsida; order Poales; family Poaceae; genus Hordeum; species Hordeum vulgare. Next base: position 519,857,612 of record NC_058521.1, read on the forward strand.
AGTATCTTTAGGATCGACAAAACCTCCTGGTTGTATCACGTACAATGTTTGCTCAAGGAAACCGTCGAGGAAACAATGTTTTGACATCCTATGTGCAATATTTCATAAATAATGCAGCAACTACTAACATAATTCTAACAGACTTTTAGCATCGCTACGAGTGAGAAAGTCTCATCATAGTCAACTGTTTGATCTTGTCGGAAACATCTTTGCGACAAGTCGAGATTTTCTTAATAGTGACTTATCACCATCATCGTCTGTCTTCCTTTTAAAGATCCGTCATTACTCAATAGTCCTATGACCATCAAGTAGTTCTTCCAAAGTCTACACTTTGTTTTCATACATGGATCCTCTCTCGGATTTCATGGCCTCCAGCCATTTGTCGGAATCCGGGCCCACCATTGCTTTCTTCATAACTCGTAGGTTCACTGTTGCTCAACAACATGACCCCCAAGACAGGGTTACCGTACCACTCTGCAGTAGTACGCGACCTTATCAACCTATGAAGTTTGTAGTAACTTGATCTGATGCTCGATGATCACCATCATCAGCTTTCACTTCAATTGGTGTAGGCGCCACAGGAACAACTTCCTGCGCCCTGCTACACACTGGTTGAAGTGATGGTTCAAATAACCTCATCAAGTTCTACCACCCTCCCACTCAATTCTTTCGAGAGAAACCTTTCCTCGAGAAAGGATCCGTTTCTAGAAACAAACACTTTGCTTTCGGATCTGAGATAGGAGATGTACCCAACTATTTTGGATATCCTATGAAGATGCATTTATCCGCTTTGGGTTCGAGCTTATCAGACTGAAACTTTTTCACATAAGTGTCGAAGCCCCAAACTTTCAAGAAACGACAATTTAGATTTCTCTAAACCTCGGTCTATACTGTGTCATCTCAACGGAAATACGTGGTGCCCTATTTAAAGTGAATGCGGTTGTCTCTAATGCATAACCCATAAACAATAGTGGTAATTCGATAAGAAACATCATAGCATGCACCATACCAAATAGTGCGTGGCTATGACGTTCAGACACATCATCACACTATGATGTTGCAGGTGGCATGAACTGCGAAACAATTTCCATATTGTCTTAACTGCGTACCAAAACTCGTAACTCAGATATTCATTTCTATGATCATATCGTAGACAGTTTATCCTCTTGTTACGACGAACTTCACTCCGAAACAGAATTGAACTTTTCAATATTTCAGACTTGTGATTCATTAAGTAAATACTCTTGTATCCACTCAAATCGTCATTGAAGTAAGAACATAATGATATCCACTGCGTGCCTCAGCACCCATTGGACTGCATACATCAAAATGTATCACTTCCAACAAGTTACTATCATGTTTCATCTCAATGAAAACAAGGCCTTGCTCATGTGGTATGATTTGCATGTCACTAGTGATTCAAAATCAAGTGAGTATAAAGATCCATCAGCACGGAGCCTCTTCATGCAATTTATACCAACATGACTCAAGCGGCAGTGCCACAAGTAAGTGGTACTATCATCATTACCTCGTATCTTTTGGCACCAATATTATGAACATGTGTAACACTACGATCGAGATTCAATAAACCATTGAAGGTGATTTATTCAAGCAAATAGAGTAACCATTATTCTCTTTAAATGAATAATCGTATTGCAATAAACACGATCAATCATGTTCATGCTTAACGCAAGTACCAAATAAAAATTATTTAGGTTTTAACACCAATCCCGATGGTAGATGGAGTGTGCCACGTTTGATCATATCAACCTTGGAAACACTTCCAACACGTATCGTCACCTCGCCTTTAGCTAGTCTCCGTTTATGCCGTAGCTTTCATTTCATGTCACTAATCACTTAGCAACCGAACCGGTATCTAATACCCTCGTGCTACTAGGAGTACTAGTAAAGTACACATCAACATCATGTATATCAAATATACTTCTTTCGACTTTTGCCAGCCTTCTTATCTACCAAGTATCTAGAGTTGCTCCGCCTCAGTGACTGTTCCCCTCATTACAGAAGCACTTAGTCTCGGGTTTGGTTTTAATCTTGGGTCTCTTCATTAGTGCAGCAACTGTTTTGCCGTTTCACGAAGTATCCCTTCTAGCCCTTGCCTTTCTTGAAACTTAGTGGTTTTACTAACCATCAACTATTGATGCTCCTTCTTGATTTCTACTTTTGAAGTGTCAAACACCGCGAATCGCTCAACGATCATTGTATCTATCCTTGATATGTTATAGTTCATCACGAAGCTCTCACAGCTTGGTAGTAGTGACTTTGGAGAACCATCACTATCTCATCTGGAAGATTAACTCCCACTTGATTCAAGCGATTGTCGTACTCAGACAATCTGAGCACATGCTCAACGATTGAGCTTTTCTCCTTTACTTTATGGACAAAGAATCTTGTCGGAGGTCTCATACCTCTTAACAAGGGCACAAGCATGAAATCACAATTCCATATCTTTAGAACATCACTTATGTTCCGTGACGTTTCAAAACGTCTTCGGCGCCTTGCTTCTAAGACATTAAGTATTTTGCACTGAACTATCGTGTAGTCATCAGAAACATGTATGTCGGATGTTCACAGCATCCACATACGACGCTCGAGGTGCAGCACACCGAGTGGTGCATTAAGGACATAAGCCTTCTGCGCAGCAACGAGGACAATCCTCTGCAAAGTTTGCTACTATCAACTTTCAACTAAATTTTCTCTAGGAACATATAAAAACAGTAGAGCTATAGTGCAAGCTACATCGTAATTCGCAAAGACCATTAGACTATGTTCATGACAATTAGTTCAATTAATCATATTACTTAAGAACTCCCACTCAAAAAGTACATCTCTCTAGTCATTTGAGTGGTACATGATCCAAATCCACTATCTCAAGTCCGATCATCACGTGAATCGAGAATAGTTTCAGTGGTAAGCATCTCTATGCTAATCATATCAACTATACGATTCATGCTCGACCTTTCGGTCTCATGTGTTCCGAGGCCATGTCTGCACATGCTAGGCTCGTCAAGCTTAACCCGAGTGTTCCGCGTGTGCAACTGTTTTGCACCCATTGTATGTGAACGTTGAGTCTATCACACCCGATCATCACGTGGTGTCTCGAAACGAAGAATTGTCGCAACGGTGCATAGTCGGGGAGAACACAATTTCGTCTTGAAATTTTAGTGAGAGATCACCTCATAATGCTACCGTCGTTCTAAGCAAGATAAGGTGCATAAAGGATTAACATCACATGCAATTCATAAGTGACATGATATGGCCATCATGATGTGCTTCTTGATCTCCATCACCAAAGCACCGACACGATCTTCTTGTCACCGGCGTCACACCATGATCTCCATCAACGTGTCGCCATCGGGGTTGTCGTGCTACTCATGCTTTTACTACTAAAGCTACGTCCTAGCAATATAGTAAACGCATCTGCAAGCACAAATGTTAGTTTAAAGACAACCCTATGGCTCCTGCCGGTTGTCGTACCATCGACGTGCAAGTCGATATTATCTATCACAACATGATCATCTCATACATCCAATATATCACATCACATCGTTGTCCATATCACATCACAAGCATACCCTGCAAAAACAAGTTAGACGTCCTCTAATTTTGTTGTTGCATGTTTTACGGGGTGACCATGGGTATCTAGTAGGATCGCATCTTACTTACGCAAACACCACAACGGAGATATATGAATTGCTATTTGACCTTATACAAGGACCTCCTCAGTCAAATCCGATTCAACTAAAGTTGGAGAAACCGACACTTGCCAGTCATCTTTGAGCAAAGGGGGTTACTCGTAGCGATGAAACCAGTCTCTCGTAAGCGTACGAGTAATGTCGTTCCAAGCCGCTTCAATCCAACAATACCGCGGAATCAAGAAAAGACTAAGGAGGGCAGCAAAACGCACATCACCGCCCACAAATACTTTTGTATTCTACTCGAGAAGACATCTACGCATGAACCTAGCTCATGATGCCACTATTGGGGAACGTCGCATGGGAAACAAAAAAATTCCTACGCGCACGAAGACCTATCATGGTGATGTCCATCTATGAGAGGGGATTTCCGATCTACGTACCCTTGTAGATCGCACAGCAGAAGCGTTAAGAAACGTGGTTGATGTAGTGGAACGTCCTCACGTCCCTCGATCCGCCCCGCGAACCGTCCCACGAACCGTCCCGCGATCCGTCCCACGATCCGCTCCGATCTAGTGCCGAACGGACGACACCTCCGCGTTCAGCACACGTACAGCTCGACGATGATCTCGGCCTTCTTGATCCAGCAAGAGAGACGGAGAGGTAGATGAGTTCTCCGGCAGCGTGACGGCGCTCCGGAGGTTCGTGGTGATCTAATCTCAGCAGGGCTCCGCCCGAGCTCCGCAGAAACGCGATCTAGAGGTAAAACCGTGGAGATATGTGGTCGGGCTGCCGTGGCAAAGTTGTCTCAAATCAGCCCTAAAACCTCCGTATATATAGGGGGAAGAGGGGGAGCCTTGCCTTGGGGTCCAAGGACTCCCAAGGGGGTCGGCCGAGCCAAGGGGGGGAGTCCTCCCCTTCCAAACCGAATCCAACTAGGTTTGGAAGGAGGAGTCCTTCACCTTTTTCCCACCTCCTCTATTATTTTCTCTTTGATTTTCTTCCTATGGCGCATAGGGCCTTCTTGGGCTGTCCCACCAGCCCACTAAGGGCCGGTGCGCCACCCCCAAGGCCTATGGGCTTCCCCGGGGTGGGTTGCCCCCCCCCCCCCCGGTGAACACCCGAAACCCATTCGTCATTCCCGGTACATTCCCGGTAACTCCGAAAACCTTCCGGTAATCAAATGAGGTCATCCTATATATCAATCTTCGTTTCTGGACCATTTCGGAAACCCTCGTGATGTCCGTGATCTCATCCGGGACTCCGAACATCATTCGGTAACCAACTATATAACTCAAATATGCATAAAACAACGTCGAACCTTAAGTGTGCAGACCCTGCGGGTTCGAGAACTATGTAGACATGACCCGAGTGACTCCTCGGTCAATATCCAATAGCGGGACCTGGATGCCCATATTGGATCCCACATATTCTACGAAGATCTTATCGTTTGAACCTCATTGCCAAGGATTCATCTAATCCTGTATGTCATTCCCTTTGTCCTTCGGTATGTTACTTGCCCGAGATTCGATCGTCAGTATCCGCATACCTATTTCAATCTCGTTTACCGGCAAGTCTCTTTACTCGATCCATAATACAAGATCCCGCAACTTACACTAAGTCACATTGCTTGCAAGGCTTGTGTGTCATGTTGTATTACCGAGTGGGCCCCGAGATACCTCTCCGTCACACGGAGTGACAAATCCCAGTCTCGATCCATACTAACTCAACGAACACCTTCGGAGATACCTGTAGAGCATCTTTATAGTCACCCAGTTACGTTGCGACATTTGATACACACAAAGCATTCCTCCGGTGTCAGTGAGTTATATGATCTCATGGTCGTAGGAACAAATACTTGACACGCAGAAAAACAGTAGCAACAAAATGACACGATCAACATGCTACGTCTTATTAGTTTGGGTCTAGTCCATCACATGATTCTCCTAATGATATGATCCCATTATCAAGTGACAACACTTGCCTACGGTCAGGAAACCTTGACCATCTTTGATCAACGAGCTAGTCAACTAGAGGCTTACTAGGGACAGTGTTTTGTCTATGTATCCACACATGCACTGTGTTTCCAATCAATACAATTATAGCATGGATAATAAACGATTATCATGAACAAATAAATATAATAATAACTAATTTATTATTTCCTCTAGGGCATATTTCCAACACCTTGTTACATACGGCGCAGCAGCAAAACTCGGCGGTCTCCCAGTCGCACAACAAGATCCACAACAGTTCCGTTCAAGCGAACACACATCGTTCGGTTTTCAGTCCCGACTCTCACCAGCGTCACAAAGGGGGCAACCTTTGGAACGATTGTTCCAGGGACCAGAGTCAGAATCTGCTTTCCATTCGGTCTCATCCCGAAGATCGTCGCCGTTCGCGTACTCCTCCGCAGAGTGGGCCTTACGGACCCCCGGCATTACGATGATCATCGTTCGGACGGTGACGCGCATGATCAAAGGCCTGATGCAAGAGGGTATATCACTCAGAAGAAGGTTGATAGAAGCCGAGCCCACCGTGATGGTCACGATAGAGATCATCCGAGTGGAAGCAGGACCGTTGTTTCTGGTCCCGAGTGTTTCAGTCGGGCCATTCGCTCGGCTGACATCCCTCCCAACTTCTGATTGGCGACGGGAATCAGCAAATTCACAGGAGAGTCCAAACCAGAAACTTGGTTAGACGACTACAGAGTGGCGGTCCAGATCGGTGGCGGAGATGACCATGTCGCCATGAAACATCTCCCACTGATGCTTGACGGTTCGGCTCGAGCTTGGCTAAACCAGTTAGCTCAATCAAGCATTTACAGTTGGGCAGATCTGTCCCAAGTCTTCATCAGGACCTTCGAGGGTACGTGCAAAAGCCCTGATGGTCTCACAGAGCTTCATCACTGTGTCCAGAAGCTAAACGAGCCCTTGCGCGATTTCATCCAGTGCTGGACAACCCTCTACCACACGGTGGAGAATGTTACAGAAGACCAAGCAGTCTGCGCCTTCAAGGCAGGCGTTCGGTACAGAGATCTATACCTGAAGTTTGGGCGGACAGGTGACATCTCCATGAGCAAGATGATGGAGATAGCCGCGCGCTATGCGAATGGCGAAGAGGAGGACCGCATACGTAGCGGCAAGCATAAGTCAGTCGCCGACGGAGATGGCAGCAGCAGTCGGAAGCAGAAACAGAAAGCCCAATCCACTCCGCAAGAAGAGGCGGCAGTCGTTACAAACGCTAAGTCCAAAGGCAAGGGGAAACCACAGTACACCCCCAAGAAGAAACAGTCAGGAAATTCCATCCTAGATCAACCGTGTCCAATCCACACGAAGACGGATGAAGAAGGCAATGTCATATTGCCGAAACATACCACTCGGCAGTGTCGCCTCCTGATCCAAGGATTCGCTGAAGGACAGCCGAGTGAGAAAGACACCGAGCAAGATGATGAGGACAAGGGGATCCGTTCCCTCAAGTCCATGCAACGTTAATGATTTTTGCTGATGTAGAAAGCAAAAGTCGACTGAAGCTGGTTAACAGGGAGGTAAACATGGCAACCCCATCCACTCCCACGTTCCTCAAGTGGTCACAGACTGCAATCACTTTTGATCAGTCAGAACACCCAGCACACGTACCCACCCTAGGGAGGCAAGCTCTGGTCGTCGACCCGGTGGTGGAAGGAGTTAGGCTGCGCAAAGTCCTCATGGACGGCGGCAGCGGCTTAAATATCATGTACGCCGATACTCTCAAGGGAATGGGCATTCTGATGTCCAGACTTAGCGAGACCAGTATGCAATTCCATGGAGTCGTCCCAGGAAGAAAGGCCAAATCACTCGGCCAGATTGCGTTGGATGTCGTTTTCGGCTCTGACAAGAACTTCTGCAAAGATAAGTTAACATTCGAGGTGGTAGACTTCCAGAGTGCATACCATGCCATTCTGGGCCGTCCGGCATACGTACGTTTCACGGCCCGTCCATGTTACGTATATTTGAAGCTGAAGATGCCTGGTCCCAAAGGCGTGATTACTGTCACAGGAAATTGGCAGCGGGCCGAGGAGTGTCTGCAGCAGGGGTCAAGAATTGCAGACCATCAGATGGTTGTACTCGAGTTGGATGAGTACAAGAAGATTGCCGACCCTGCCGACCTGATGCGTTCAAAGACGCTAGCTTCCGAGTCCGCATTCCAGTCGGCGGGAGACATGAAGAAAGTAAGCATCCACCCGACGGATGCCACCGCCGCCCCAACAAACATCTCCACCACCCTTGATCCAAAATAGGAAGCCGAGCTCATCCAATTCCTCCGTGAGAACTGGGACATTTTTGCATGGAAGCCTGCTGACATGCCAGGTGTACCCAGGGAGTTGGCTGAGCACCGACTGCATGTGGATCCTGCCGCTCGGCCCGTCCGAGAACGCCTGCGTCGGTCCGCCACGCACAAGAGAAAAGCAATCTGAGAGGAGGTAGCTAAACTATTGGCAGCCAACTTCATTCGCGAGGTACACCACTCCGATTGGCTCGCTAATGTTGTCATGGTGCCCAAGAAGGACAAGTCTCTCCGTATGTGCATCGATTTCAAGCACCTTAATAAGGTATGTCCGAAAGACCACTTCCCGCTCCCCCGCATTGATCAAATCGTTGATTCGACTGCGGGTTGCGAGTGCTTATCCTTCCTGGATGCCTATTCGGGCTATCATCAGATCCATCTGTATGGTCCAGATGAATTAAAAACATCTTTCATCACCCCATTCGGGTGCTTATGTTACATCACTATGCCATTCGGTTTGAAAAATGCAGGAGCAACTTTTATGCGAATGATCCAAAAATGCCTCCTAGACCAGATGGGTCGAAATGTGGAGGCATATATGGACGATATCGTAGTCAAGTCACGCAAAGGTTCTGACCTGCTAACTGACTTGGTAGAAACATTCGCCAACCTACGTAGGTACGATATCAAGCTCAACCCAGCCAAGTGTTCATTCGGCGTTCCCAGTGGGAAGTTACTCGGTTTCTTCGTTTCCGAACGAGGGATCGATGTCAACCCCGAAAATATCGGGACCATTGTTTGAATGGAGCTGCCGGTAAGAGTACATGACGTACAAAAGCTCACAGGTTGCCTAGCGGCTTTGAGCAGGTTTATCGCTCGACTCAGCGAGAAGGTCTAACCTCTGTACCGACTCATGGAGAAGTCGGATACCTTCGAGTGGACAGACGAAGCCCAAACCGCATTCGACGACCTCAAAGCCCTGCTTTCCACCCAGCCGGTTCTTACTGTCCTGCTCAGTAAAGAACCCCTTCTTCTGTACATCGCGGCTACAAATCAAGTCGTCAGCACCGTTCTGACAGTCGAACGCGAAAAAGAAGGCAAAGCGTACAAGGTTCAGCGGCCAGTATATTATGTTTCTGAAGTCCTGACTCCTTCCAAGCAGAGGTATCCCCATTATCAGAAGCTTATTTATGGGATCTACATGACTGCAAAGAAGGTGGCTCATTATTTCCAAGACCACTCGGTATCTGTCATATCTGATGCTCCGTTGTCGGAAATTCTCCACAATCGGGACGCATCAGGCCGAGTGGCAAAGTGGGCAATGGAGATGCTATACTGTGACATCACGTTCGAAGCCAAGAAAGCTATAAAGTCTCAAGCTCTTGCTGACTTCATAGCAGAATGGGTAGAACAACAGCAACCGACTCACATCTACTCGGCTCATTGGACCATGTTCTTCGATGGGTTCAAGATGTTGAATGGCTCCGGCGCCAGCGTAGTGCTCATATCCTCGAAAGGTGATAAACTCAAGTATGTGTTGCAGATCCAGTTTGATTCTTCCAACAACGAAGCAGAGTACGAAGCTCTCCTTTACGGGTTGCGCATGGCCATCACACTCGGCGTCCGTCGCCTGATGGTCTATGGCGACTCAGATATAGTGGTTAATCAAGTAATGAAGGAGTGGGATGTAAGGAACCCCACCATGACTGCATACTACAACGCAATAAGAAAGCTCGAAAAGAAGTTCGTAGGTCTGGAACTTCACCATGTTCCCCGACTGAAAAACCAAGCAGCAGATGAATTGGAAAAACTTGGATCCACACGGAGACCTGACCCGAGTGATGTTTGCCTCGAGCACCTACACCTCCCCTCGGTAAAAGAAGATTCTTTTACAGAGGAACCCGTGCAACCGAAGAGCTCAACAGATCAGGCTGAAGTCATGGTTCCCGCCGTGGTTGACCTGGTCATGGAGATCCTAGCTGTCATTCCCGAATGGACTGTGCCATTCATTGCGTACATCCTGAGGCAAGAGTTACCCGAAGACGAGGTCCAAGCTAGGCAGATCGTTCGTAGGTCGAAGTCCTTCACCGTTGTAGATGACCAGTTATACAGAGAAAGTGTTTCAGTCGTCCTTCAGCGGTGTATCTCTCCTGAGGAGGGACAGTCCTCCTCAAGGGTAATCGTCACCAAAGCATTCAGAGCTGGTTTCTTCTGGTTGCAGGCGAATGAAATGGCAAAAGATATAGTCGACCATTGCGAAGGTTGTCAGTTCTATTCAAACAAGTCCCACAAGCCAATGTCCGCGCTGAAGACAATTCCCCTTTCTTGGCCATTCGTCGTGTGGGGATTACATATAGTCGGACCATTCAGAACAGGCCAAGGAGGATTCACCCATCTGCTGGTACCAGTCAACAAGTTTACCAAGTGGATTGAAGCCAAGCCAACCAAGCAGCTTGATGCCCTTACGGCCATCAAATTTATCAGAGACATCATCGCCAGATACGGGGTTCCACACAGCATAGTCACCGACAATGGCACAAAACTTTGACTCGGACGAGTTCAAAGGTTTTCGCGCAAGCCAAGGCATCCGAGTGGATTTTGCATCCGTTGCGCACCCCTAAACAAATGGACAAGCGGAGCGGGCGAATGGACTCATTCTTCAAGGGTTGAAGCCTCGACTCCTGCGGGAAGTTGGACATGCCGCCGGCGCATGGGTCACCGAGCTGCCTTCGGTGCTGTGGGGCCTCCGAACAACTCCGAATAGATCGACAGGACGACCCCCGTTTTTCCTCGTTTATGAAGCAGAGGCAGTCCTTCCGAGTGACTTGCTTCACAACTATCCACGAGTCGAACTCTTCTTCGAAGCCGAAGCAGAGGAAGCCAGGCAAGACGGAGTAGACCTTTTAGAAGAGGAGCGCGAGATGGCATTGATCCGTTCAAGAATTTATCAGCAAGATCTGCGGTAATTTCATGCGCGGCACGTCAGGAGCCGCACGTTCCAAGCAGGCGACCTGGTGCTCCGAGTGGATCAACAAAGACCACACAAGTTGGCTCCCGCCTGGGAAGGACCATTCATCATTTCTAAGGTGCTGAACAACGGAGCGTATCGACTCTACAACCTCGACAGGGAGACGGACGAGCCGCGAGCATGGAATGGAGATCTACTGAAGCGCTTCTACACATAACCGTAAAGAACAAATGTCATCGAAGTAATACAAAGAGGATTAATTTCTTGCCGATTCAAAACTCTTCCGTGTTTGCAGACTCTGGTCTAAAAAACTAACTCCGAGTGTGCACCAAAAGTCACACTCGGAGACTTAGCTGCGACCCAGAGTCGCCTAAGTAAACAACTTGCTCCGAGTGTGCACCAAAAGTCACACTCGGAGACTTAGCTGCGACCTAGAGTCTCCTAAGTAAACAACTCACTCCGAGTGTGCACCAAAAGTCACACTTGGGGACTTAGCTGCGACCCAGAGTCGCCTAATTAAACAACTCGCTCCGAGTGTGGACCAAAAGTCACACGCGGGGACTTAGCTGCGACCCAGAGTCGCCTAAGTAAATAACTCGCTCCGAGTGTGCACCAAAAGTCACACTCGGGGACTTAGCTCCGACCCAGAGTCGCCTAAGTAAACAACTTGCTCCGAGTGTGCACCAAAAGTCACACTCGGGGACTTAGCTGCGACCCAGAGTCGCCTAAGTAAACAACCCGCTCCGAGTGTGCACCAAAAGTCACACTCGAGGACTTAGCTGCGACCCAGAGTCACCTAAGTAAACAACTTGCTCCGAGTGTGCACCAAAAGTCACACTCGGGGACTTAGCTGCGACCCAGAGTCGCCTAAGTAAACAACTCGCTCCGAGTGTGCACCAAAAGTCACACTCGGGGACTTAGCTGCGACCTAGAGTCGCCTAAGTAAACAACTTGCTCCGAGTGTGCACCAAAAGTTACACTCGGGGACTTAGCTGCGACCCAGAGTCGCCTAAGTAAACAACTTGCTCCGAGTGTGCACCAAAAGGCACACTCGGGGACTTAGCTGCGACCCAGAGTCGCCTAAGTAAACAACTTGCTCCGAGTGTGCACCAAAAGTCACACTCGGGGACTTAGCTGCGACCCAGAGTCGCCTAAGCAAACAACTTGCTCCGAGTGTGCATTTAAAGTCACATTCGGGGACTTAGCTGCGACCCAGAGTCGCCTAAGCAAACAACTTGCTTCGAGTGTGCATTTAAAGTCACACTCGGGGACTTAGCTGCGACCCAGCGTCGCCTAAGCAAACAACTTGCTTCGAGTGTGCATTTCAAGTCACACTCAAGGACTTAGCTGCGAACCAGAGTTGCCTAAGTAAAGAGCTTCCTCTGAGTGGGCACACAAGTTACACTCGTAGGCTTAGCTGAGTCGCCTAAACAAAAACCACGAGCCAAAATCGTGTCAAAAAAAACTCAGCGAAAGAAGAGCAAAAGATCCGGTTCGAATTCAAATTGAGTGCAACGATCAGTCGGCTCGGTGTGAATCAAGTTTATCCACACTGAGCCACGAACGTACCGGCCAACAGAATTGGCCAAAGTTTAATACAAACGCCACTCGGCATACCGAGGTAAATGTGCGTTCAGCATAAATCAATCAAGCATCGCCGGGGCTGGCAGGCTCCACGAAGGTGTCGAGGTCGATTCCATCTGCAATCCGAGTGGCCGTGTCAAGGAAGGTCTCCAGGAAGTCTTCAAATCGAAGCTTCTTGGTGTTGGCGACCTACAACGTCTTCAGCTTGTCTTCAATGGCTTCCTTACAATGCACTCGGACCACAGACAGTGCCACGTCCGCGCCACACCGAGCGGCAGACTTCTTCCATGCCTGCACTCTGCTTGGAACATCCTCCAGTCGAGTCATCAACCCCTCTATCTCATTCCGGGAGTCATCTTCAGGCCACAGCTCTTTGGCAATTCGGCCGACAACTTCTCTCAGGCGACCAACGAAAGGACCCACCTTCTTAAGGCGGGAATTCAGTCGGAAAATGTCCCGGTTAGCTTCATCGCCGAGTGCAATATTCGGTTGCCCAAGCGCCGGTTCAATTTCGGCGGTCTCGGCTTCAACGTCCCGACAGAAATCTGCAAAGAAAAGACAGGGAGAAAATAAGCGCGGTGTGAACTCCAAAGTCAAAGAGCACTCGGCAAGCAACTTACCACCAAGCAGTGCGACCATCTTCTTCGCCCAGTCGCCGACGTATTTCTCCTGCGCTTTGCACCGAGCGTTCATTGACTTCAGCTGACCCACCCATTCAGATCCCTCCTTCTTCATATTTTCTAACTCGGCTAACAGTGCCTTGTTAGTCTCCCAAGATTCCTCCAAAGATATTTCTCGTTCAGCGAGAGCCTTCTTCATGCCAGCCATATCATTCGCAGCTACCTCCAAGTTGGCAGCAAGTTGAGTCTTCTCAGCCATCAGAGCGGTATAGGCCGATCCCACTTCACAAGTCTTCTGTCAAAGAGACACAAAGGGAGGATCGGCCAGATTTAACAAGGAAAAAGTCTCGACAGATATGAAAAAACAATCAAACTCAAGATTCTTCAGACCCCTGTCGATGCAAGCAATCAACAGCGGTCTCGGGGACTACACCCAGTGGGTTCACTTAGAGTGACCCGACTGGGATGAAGCTCGAACAGGTCGGTCCCATTGAGCTCCATAGCAAACCAACAACACTATGAGACTACTATTACTCGACCCGAGTAACACTACTCTCGAGGACTACACCCAGTGGGTGCACTCGGCGTGCCCCCACTGGTACCATTCGGGCAGATCAGCTCTGATCTGTAGACATTATGGAAAATACATATAAAGACAACTGTCGGTGCAAACACTCGGCAGAAGTCTCGGGGACTACACCCACTGGGTTCACTCGGAGTGAACCCACTGGAAAATTAACCTACTGTCTCCGAGTATCTCGCCAAAACCCCCAGTGGGCACCAAGAGGAATGTAAACACTTACTAGCGCACTTACTCGGATATCATCCCGAAGCTCCAAGCTCTTCTTGTACAGGGACACAACAGACTCATATACTCCCTTGGCTTCGCCCACCATCAGCTCCACTTGTACCATGGCGTCCTTGGCGGCTCCTACTTGATCTTCCGGGAGGCGTCGGGCATCACAGTGAACAGTCGACAGACCCGGCGTGGCACAAGGCGCCCTAGGCATCCCGAGCTCTGCTCCAGTCGGTTCCGCCGTGAAGGCCACTGTCTCAGTCGGCGGCACGTTCATGGCGGGGCTGGCAGCAGGTTGGATAACCCCAGGGACAGGCGTCAAAGCTGGTTCCGACCCCCTTTGGTCGTCGTCGTCCAGATGGATCACCTCCGAAGGAAGCCCGACTGAACAAAATAAAAATACAGAAAAAGATCAAGATCAAAGACAGCACTCGTGAAACCGTAATACAGCTCTCGGAGTCGTGACAACGTACCTTGCTGGGACGTGGCGGCGTCATCACTGTCCATGGGATCGTCACCCTGACGCGGCAGAGAGGTGGCGGAGGTAGCAGCTCTGTTGAGTGAAATCCATTCAACGGGTAAACATGAATTCCCAAAAAGAAGAGTCCAATCGGATACTGAAGGAAGATGGAAGAGCAAAGATACTTACGCTGAGGCGGCCGGAACAACGATCCTCATCTGGGGCAAAGCTTTCTGAGGTTTAGACCCGCTGGGTTTAGCCACCTTGGACGGCTGATCCACGGGCTCGGCAGAAGAACCCCTGGTTCTCTTCACACTCCGAGCACTCGGGGCCACGGGAGGAGCCGGGGAACAGCGAGGTCATGACGGTGCTTGGTTCGGCGTTCTGGTGGTGAGGGTGACGAGCTCTGTTCTTCACTCTCCTCCTCCTCCTCTTATGTTTCCTCCTCTGTCTCCCTACTGTCAGAGATGTACACGGCACTACCCGCGCTACATTTGATGTTGCCTTCTTCTTCCTCGACCGGATCCCCATTTGAGACTGCAGAATGCCAGTTCGTCCACTCCTGCACAAAACACAGTCGGCAACGTCAGTCAACGAGACAAGAAAAGAAATAAAACTGAGAAGGTTAAAAGCACTCGACGACATGTACTCACCTCATTCGGAGGAGGATTTTGGGCGTGGAAGGCCTTCACCCGCCGAGCTCCCACGGGGTTATCACATGTGCCTGTGATGCTGCGGACCCACGCACCCACGGTCTCCTCGCTCACGTCTTCAGGATGGGACCGAGTGGTATCCGAAGGCCCCGTGTAATGCCACATTGCGTGGTCTCGGGCCTGGAGCGGCTGGATGCGTCGACCCAGAAAAGTCTCCAACAGGTCCATGCCGGTGACTCCGTTCCGGATGACGGTTATCAGCGCGTGGATCAAAGGCTGGATCTGGGCTGTTTCTCCCTTAGAGAGCGCTAGCTTCCTGGGAGGGCCCGGACGGTCTAAACTAAAGGGTGGTAACCCACTCGGAGCATTCGGGCAGGCAATGTCCTGGCAATAGAACCAGGACGATTGCCAGTTCCTAACCGACTCAGATAGCTGAAGGGAGGGATAACTACTTTTCGTTTTCTTCTGAAATCCTAAACCCCCGCAGAGCTGGAGGATGTGTGTCTTATCATCAAACTGGCTAAGTTTCTTAACCGTTTGAGATCTAGCAGAGAAAACATATTTGAAGAGCCCCTAGTGTGGAGGACATCCTATGAAACACTCCCAGAGAGTGATGAATGCGGAAAGATGAGCTATCGCATTCAGCGGAAAGTGATGGAGCTGCGCCCCGAAGTAGTTCATAATACCTTGGAAGAAAGGATGGGGAGGCAGGGAGAAACCTCTGGCCACGTGGCTGAGCAGCAGGACGCACTCCCCCTCCCTCGGCGCCGGCTCCATCTCGCCTTCCGGCAGCCTCCAAGACTTATCGACGACCATGCCGTCCTCCACCAGCTCCAGCACGTCGGTCTTCCTCACCGTGGAGGGGAGGAAGTCCCCCTGGATCCAGCCCGCCGGCAATGCCCGCTTCCGCCGCTGAGTGGAGGCCGCCCCCTTCTTCTTCTTCTTCGCCTCAAGCTTGCTGGTCTGCCCCTTCGTCATGGCGAGGGCGACGGATCCGCAGAGGAGGAGGGGAAGGAGGTGGCTAGCGGTGTGCAGGGAGTTGCGGGAGGCGAGATCAATGGGAGGAAGACGAGCAGTGCAACAGGAAGGTCCGCCAGGAAGGCTTTAAAAGACCTCCGACTGAGTCACCTATAGGTGGGCCCAAGACCTTATCCTCCCAACCGACTGCTGCAAGATTAGTGGAGAAGATCGCGGAGCGGTAATCAAGGAGGCGAAATCTACTCGATGGCGATGACTTCATCCCCGCTGAGCGCGCGGCAACCAAAATTCGAGAATCCCGGAAAATCTGGCACTGTTAGTATGACCGGTCTCGTCGAAAGATTTCGCGGAAGCAGTCGGTCCCTCACGGTTCGTTTCGCTTGCATATTCACTCGGATCACTAGCCGCAAAGATAAAATGGATCGAAGCAGACAACGCTAAGATCACCTTAATACCAGTCGGCCCCAAACTCCGGACATCACTTCATCGTTCTAGCCCCGATCCATTCGGGGACTAATGATGGGGTTATAGTCCCAGGGTAGGGTCATAGGTCTGCCCTATAGGTCCTACCCAAGGACTACCCTTCATAGGGGACAAGGCCCTTAGATAGTTCCGACTGAACTAAGGACGCTCCCATCATCCAGTCGGCGATGGTCCACTCGGAGCATATCTAACGTGCCGACTGGAATCCACTCTGTACATCGTAACCTCCGAGGAGGGCAACGGTCATACGTTTTCATACACCATAACTAGCATTTAAGGCTTACGTTACCAGTAACGCCAGCATTAACTCGTCACTACTCCACCCCTGTCCACCGGACCATTATGAAGGGCAGCGCACTCTATATAAGCCGCCCTTCACCACTGGTACAGGGGTTGGCACTGGTTGTAATCCCTTAATACACTCGACACAAAGCTCCCAAGAGCACTGAGACGTAGGGCTTTTACCTCCACCGTAGAGGGGCCTGAACTCATACATCCTTGCAGTAGCTAAGGCTCTGCCCATATACTTTCGTACCCCGTACTTCTACTGTCAGACTTATACCCACGACAGCTATGGAGATGCCCATTAATAGATATCAATGTGAATGAGTAGGGATTACGATACAAGAGATGCACTAGAGCTATAAGTATGTGAAATCTCAAAAGGAAAACTAGTGGGTGTGCATCCAACTTGCTTGCTCATGAAGACCTAGGGCAACTTTGAGGAAGCCCATCATTGGAATATACAAGCCAAGTTATATAATGAAGATTCCCACTAGCATATGGTAGTGAAAAAGCAAGAAGCTCTCAATCATGAAGAACATGGTGCTATTATGGAGCACAAGTGTGGAAAAAGATAGTAGCATTGTCCCTTCTCTCTTTTTCTCTATTTTTTCAATTGGGCTCTTAGGCCTCTCTTTTTTCTCTTTTTATTTTTATTTTTGGGCTCTTTGGCCTCCTTTTTTTCCTCACATGGGACAATGCTCTAATAATTATGATCATCACACTTTTATTTACTCACAGCTCAAAATGATGATGACTCTATAGTAATCGAAACAAAGTGCTAAACGCATACTCCTAGGGGAAGGGTTGGTAGGTTTTAACCATCGCATGATCCCGACCTCAACACAAAGGATGACAATCAATAGATCAATTATGCTCCGACTTCCTAACATAGAGGTTCACCATACGTGCATTCTACGGGAATCACTAACTTCAACACAGGTATTTCTAGATTCACAACACCCTACTAACATAGCTCTTAATATTACCAAATCCACGTCTCAAAACTAATTGAGAGGAATCAAAACTTCTCTTTCTACTCAATGCACATGAAGATGGAGGTTTTTGCATCCTCTTTGGGTACCTATCACATTTGGGACTACTTTCATAGCATAAGCCAACTACCAGATCACGCACCGCCGTGCTCTAAAAGATATAAGTGAAGCACAAAGAGCAAAAGTATCTAGCTCAAAAGATATAAGTGAAGCACTATGAGCATTCTAGCAAAATCACGATGAGTGCATGTCTCTCTCTCTCAAAAAGGTGTGCAGCAAGGATGATTGTGACACAACAAAAAGAGAAGACTCCGAAGATACAAGACGCTCCAAGAAAAACACATATCATGTGGTGAATAAAAATATAGCTCCAAGTAATGTTACCGATGGATTGAAGACGAAAGAGGGGATGCATTCCCGGGGCATCCCCAAGCTTAGGCTTTTTGGTGTCCTTGAATTTGGCTTGGGATGCCTTGGGCATCCCCAAGCTTGAGCTCTTTCCACTCCTTATCTCTTTGTCCATGAGGACATCACCCAAAACTTGAAAACTTCACAACACAAAACTTAAGCAGAAACTCGTGATAACATTAGCACAAGAAAACAAACTACCACTTCTTTTGTTACTGTAGCAACCTTGAATTCTATCTATATTGTTGTTCGGATACTGTATTCTCACTTTTCCATGGCTAGTACCCCCCGATACTAACCATAGTTTCATCAAAACAAGCAACCAACTCAACAAAAACATAATCTGACAAAAACAGACCAGTCTGTAGCAATCTGTATACTTCGTACACTTCTGGTACCTCAAAACATTTGAAAAATTACAACGGCCTGGGCAAAAGGCATATCAACCATAAGAAAAAAAGAATCAACTCGAAAGGTCTTTCTGAATAAAAATGAAAAATCATCTCATGAGCGAGAAGTTTCTATCTTTTTCCAGCAGGATCAAACAACCATTACCAAGACTAGTCATAAAGGTTTTGCTTGGCTCAAACACAAAAAACACAATCACAACAGAATTGTGATGGTGTAGATGCAACAAAACAGAAAAAAAAAAGATAAATTCATTGGGTTGCCTCCCAACAAGCGCTATTGTTTAACGCCCCTAGCTAGGCATAAAAGCGATAGAATCACGTATCGTCGTCTTTGGTGCTCAACCCATAAGTGGCCCTCATCATGGATTCATAAGGCAATCTTATTTTCTTTCTAGGAAAGTGTTCCATGCCCTTACTTAAAGGAAATTGAAATCTAATATTCCCTTCCTTCATATCAATGATAGCACCGATAGTCCTTAGGAAAGGTCTACCAAGAATAATAGGGCATGTAGGATTGCAATCAATGTCATGCACAATGAAATCCACAGGTACATAGTTCCTATTTGAAATAATAAGAACATCATTGATCCTTCCCATGGGTTTCTTGATAGTAGAATCAGCAAGATGCAAATTAAGAGAACACTCTTCAATCTCATTAAAACCCAGAACATCACATAAAGACTTTGGAATCGCAAAAACACCAGCACCCACACAAAGCATTGCACTCATAGTTTTTGATTTTGATTTTGATGGTAAGTTCCCACTCATCATGAAGCTTTCTAGGGATAGAGACTTCCAAATCAAGTTTCTCTTCAAGAGATTTTATCACAGCTTCGATGATATGATCGGTAAAGGCCTTGTTTTGGCTATAAGCGTGTGGAGAGTTTAACATAGATTGCATCAAAGAAATGCATTCAATCAAGGAGAAACTATCATAATTGAATTCCTTGAAATCCACGGTAGTAATTTCATTACTACTCAAAGTTTTAACATCTTCTACTCCACTTTCAATGCTTTTAGCATCAAGATAGATGGACTCCGAACCATTGGGGCACTTTTCAACCAAAGTGGATTCATATCCAGCCGCATAATCATTAGGTTTGACACAACAAAACAAATTTTCGTGATTCTTATCACGAGAACACGCCTTTTTAAGCCATTCATGTCTAGCACGAATTTGGGCGGTTCTTTCTTGGCTCTCAATCATGGAAACACGCATAGCTTTCAAAGTTTCATCCATGTTGATTTTGGGAGGAACACATCTAACTTTCAAAGCATCAACATCACTAGACATTCTATCAACGCTCTTAGCCCAATCGTCAATTTTGAATAGCTTTTCCTCTATGGACGCATTGAAAATATTTTCAGAGTTGATGAACCCTTTGATATTACTCTCTAGATCAGAGGGTAATCTATTGTAATTTCCACGAGTATTGGTGTAGGAGTTGCCAAAATTATTAGAGAAGTTACTAGGAAAAGGCCTAGGAACATAGTTTCCTCTAAAAGCATTGTTGTTGCCAAAGTTATTCCTACCAACAAAACTAACGTCCAAGCTAGCATTTCTACTCTCAATCAAAGAAGACAAGGGAATATCATTAGGATCCAAAGGAGCACTACTACTAGCAACCAAATTTATTAACTCGTCCATCTTAGCACTCAACGAGTTAATTTCCTCTATAGTGTGTACCTTCTTACTAGTAGGTGACCTTTCAGTGTGCCACTGAGAGTAGTTTGTCATGATGTTGTCTAGGAGCTTTGTGGCTTCCCCTAACGTGATTTCCAT
The DNA here is from genome assembly GCF_904849725.1 of Hordeum vulgare subsp. vulgare. NCBI lineage: Eukaryota > Viridiplantae > Streptophyta > Magnoliopsida > Poales > Poaceae > Hordeum > Hordeum vulgare. Next base: position 519,877,951 of record NC_058521.1, read on the forward strand.
GAATGTTCCACCTGAGGCAAAGTCCAAGATATTTCTAGAAGCGAAATTCAAGCTAGCGTAAAAGATTTGAATAATCATCCAAAGACTCAAGCCATGAGCGGGACAATTTCTAATCTTTAATTTCATTCTCTCCCAAGATTGTGCAACATGTTCATTATCAAGTTGCTTGAAATTCATGATATCATTATAGAGAGAGATAATCTTAGCCGGCAGAAAATACTTGGATATATAAGCATCTTTGCACTTATCCCAAGAATCGATACTATTTTTGGGCAAAGAAGAAAACCAAGTTTTTGCGCGATCTCGCAACGAGAAAGGAAAAAGCTTCAATTTAATCACTTCATTATCCACATCTCTCTTCTTTTGCATATCGCAAATCTCAATGAAGGTATTGAGATGGGATGCGGCATCTTCACTAGGAAGGCCGGAGAATTTCTCTTTCATAACAAGATTCAACAAAGCGGCATTGATTTCGTATGACTCCACACTAGTGGCGGGAGCAATCGGAGTACTAATAAAATCATTATTATTAGTATTCGAGAAGTCACAATGTTTGGTGTTTTCGTTCATGGTGACTTCGTTAAGCAAGCAAGCACACAAGCAAACAAAGAGCAAGCGAGGAAAAAGGGCGAACGAAAAGGCGAATGCAAAAGGCAAACGAAAAAGGCAAATTGTGAAGTGGGGGAGAGGAAAACGAGAGGCAACTGGCAAACAAAATAAACGCAAGAGATGAGTTTGCGACACCTACTTGGATGAGTTCTTGACTTGATCTTCCTCCCCGGCAACGGCGCCAGAAATTCTTCTGCTACGGCAACAGACAACAGCACCAGAAATTGACATGTGGACGGAGACTGGGCTTGCGTTGGTTTCTCCCTTGAAGAGGAAAGGGTGATGCAGCACAGGAACAGTAAGTATTTCCCTCAGTTTGAGAACCAAGGTATCGATCCAGAAGGAGGGTCTCGTCAAGTCCAGAGTACCTGCGCAAACACAAACAAGCTTGCACCCAACGCTTCAAAGGGGTTGTCAATCCCTTCAAGATTGTTTGCAAAGTGAGATCTGAAGGCGGAAAGTGCAACGAAGTAAAAAGTGTAAGGCTGAAAATATGGTGTGGAGTAGACCCGGGGGCCATAGTGTTCACTAGAGGCTTCTCTCAAAATAGCGAATATCACGGTGGGTGAACAAATTACTGTCGAGCAATTGATAGAACCGCGCAAAGTCATGACGATATCTAAGGCAATGATCATACATATAGGCATCACGTCCGAGACAAGTAGACCGATACTTTCTGCATCTACTACTATTACTCCACACATCGACCGCTATCCAGCATGCATCTAGTGTATTGAGTTCATGACGAACAGAGTAACGCCTTAAGCAAGATGACATGATGTAGAGGGATAATCTCAAACCAATGATGAAAATCCCATCTTTTTACCCTTGATGGCAACAACACGATGCGTGCCTCGCTACCCCTTCTGTCACTGGGTGAGGACACTGCACGGTATGAACCCAAAACCAAGCACTTCTCCCATTGCAAGAACTGTAGATCAAGTTGGCCAGACGAAGCCCACAACTCGAAGAGAATTACAAGGATATGAAATCATGCATATAAGAGATTAGAAGAAACTCATATAAGATTCATAGATAATTTGATCATAAATCCTCAATTCATCGGATCTCGACAAACACACCGCAAAAGAGGATTACATCGGATAGATCTCCATAAAGATCATGGAGAACTTTGCATTGAAGATCCAATAGAGAGAACAAGCCATCTAGCTACTAGCTATGGACCCGAAGGTCTGTGGTGAACTACTCACGCATCATCAGAGAGGCAATGGTGTTGATGAAGAAGCCCTCTGTGTCCGAATCCCCCCTCCGGTAGGGCACCATAACGTGCCCCAGATGGGATCTTGCAGAGACAGAAGCTTGCGGCGGCGGAAAAGTATTTTCGTGGCTCTCTCCCGTGGTTTCAGAATTTTTGGGGATTTATAGGTGGAAGAGGTAGGGCAAAGGAGCCACGGGGGGCCCACAAGCCTGCTAGGCCCCCCCAGGCCGCGGCTAGGGGGCTTGTGGCCTCCCCCAGGACCCTTTGCCTTCGTTCTCAAGCTCCCTGTGTATCTTCTGTTCCGGAAAAAATCTTTCCGGAGGTTTTATTCCGTTTGGACTCCATTTGATATTCTACTCTGAAAAAGGTCAAAAACATGGAAAAACAGGAAGTGGCACTTGGCAGTGAGTTAATAAGATAGTCCCAAAAAAGATATAAAATGCATACAAAACATCCAAAGTTTGACAAGATAATAGCATGGAACCAACAAAAATTATAGATACGTTGGAGACGTATCAACGCCTACCTCGACAGCTTGAAAGGTCGCGGCCTCTCATAACCCACAAGTATAGGGGATCGCAACAGTTTTCGAGGGTAGAGTATTCAACCCAAATTTGTTGATTCGACACAAGGGGAAACCAAAGAATATTCTCGGGTACTAGGAGTTGAGTTGTCAATTCAACCACACTTGAAAGACTTAGTATCTGCAGCAAAGTATCAGTAGGAGAGTAGTGTGATAGCAACAGTAGTGTCAGAGTAATAGTAGCAGCAGCGACAGCAGTAGCAATAGATTAACAGTAGCAGTAGTGACAGCATTAGTGAGAGAGTAATAGTAGAAGCATTGACAGCAGTAACAGCAAAGTAACATAGCAAGGACCAGTAGGAAAAACTCGTGGGCATTGGATCGTTGATGGATAATTATGCCGGATGATACGGAGAGATATGTAACTAGCTCCAGTTCGTCAATGTAATGTAGGCATGTATTCCGTATGTAGTCATATGTGCTTAGGGAAATGAACCTGCATGACATCTATTGTCCATCCCTCCCGTGGCAGCGGGGTCCTAATGGAAACTACGGGATATTAAGGTTCTCCTTTTAATAGAGAACCGGAACAAAGCATTAGCACTTAGTGAATACATGAACTCCTCATACTATGGTCATCTCCGGGAGTGGTTCCGGCTATTGTCACTCCGGGGTTGCCGGGTCATAACACATAGTAGGTGACTACAACTTGCAAGATAGGATCAAGAACACACATATATTGATGAGAACATAATAGGTTCAGATCTGAAATCATGGCACTCGGGCCCTAGTGACAAGCATTAAGCATGGCAAAGTAGTAGCAACATCAATCTCAGAACATAGTGGATACTAGGGAACAATCCCCCTCAACTAACTCGATTACATGATAGATCTCATCCAACCCATCACCGTCCAGCAAGCCTACGACGAGGTGAAGAGCATCATGGAATTGGCGATGAAGGAAGGTTGATGATGACGATGGCGATGATCTCCCCTCTGCGGAGCCCAGAACGGATTCCATATCTGCCCTCGAGAGGAAGAACAGGTGGTGGCGGCGCCTCCGTATCATAAAACGCGATGAAATGTTCTCCTTGATTTTTTCCGGGCAAAAGGGACTAAATAGAGCTGGAATTGGCGGCGGTGGAGCTCCAAGGGACCCACAAGCGTGCTAGGCGCGGCCAGGGGGGCGCGCCTAGTGGGCTTGTGGGCTCCTCGCTCCACCCCTCCGGTTGACTCTTGCGCCAGTATTTTTTATATATTCCACAAAAAATCCTCGTAAATTTCCAGGTCATTCCGAGAACTTTTATTTTTGCGCAAAAACAACACCATGGCAATTCTGCTGAAAACAGCTTTAGTCCGGGTTAGTTCCATTCAAATCATGCAAAATAGAGTCCAAAACAAGGGCAAAAGAGTTTGGAAATACGACGGAGATGTATCAACTCCCCAAGCTTAAATCCTTGCTTGTCCTCAAGCAATTCAGTTGACAAACTGAAAGAGACAAAAGGAAAACTTTTACGAACTTTGTTTGATCTTGTTGTTGCAATTATGTCTAACTCATATCGAGAATTTCAGCAAGATTATAAGCAAACAACATAAGAAGTGACATCCAGGTATCATGGTAAACTCATATCAATGGCATAATCAATTAGCGAGCAATAATAATAAGTTTCAAACGTCAGCACTTCAATCAAAACAATCATGAAGCAATATGAACATGTGGTATCTTGCTAGCTCTTTCTGAGACCGCAAAACATAAATGCAGAGCACCTTCAAAGACCAAGGGCTGACTAAACATTGTAATTTATGGCAAAGGAGATCCAGTCACAGTCATACTCAATAACAATTAAAAGCAAAGCATAGAAATGGCAGAAGTTCTCTCTAATTGGTGCTTTTATAATAAGAGGATGACTCAACAGAAACATAAATAGATAGGCCCTTCCCTGAGGGAAGCATTGATTTGCACAGGTGCCAGAGCTCAAGCTTTTAAAACAGAGATAAATAATTTTGGGTGGCATGCTTTCATTGTCAACGCAATGACCAAGAGTTTTCACCATCTTCCATGCTACACATACTATAGGCGGTTCCCAAACAGAAAAGTATAGTTTGCAATTATCTTTTCGATTTGAGCATGGAACTGGGCATTCCAATTACCGGCCCCTTTCTCATGAGTGATAGTGAATAAACACATATCGAGGATAACACGCCTAGCATGGAAGATACTGATCGCCCCTTGTCACCACATGAGCGGTTTGGGCATGCAAAACAGATTATTTCTTGAAGGTTTAGAGAGTGGCACATGCAAATTTACTTGGAAGGGCAGGTAGATACCGCATATAGGTAGGTATGGTGGACTCATATGGAACAACTTTGGGTTTATGGAAGTGGATGCACAAGCAGTATTCCCGCTTAGTACAAATGAAGGCTAGCAAAATACTGGGAAGCGACCAACTAGAGAGCGACAACAGTCATGGTGGATTGAACTAAGCTAGAATCTGCAAGAAAACACAAAGGAGAAGACAAAGTAATATGGCTCTTTGACACATAAATAGATATGCATGCGAGAGCCACTAAACATTGTAACCATGGTCTTCTACCTTGACCCAAAGAAAAAGAAAACTATTTACACGGGAAAGCTCCCAACAAGCAAAAGAAGAACGAGAAATATTTTTGGGTTTTTCTCAAACTAGACAAACACACGAGAAGAAAACGAGAAAAAGAAATAAACTAGCATGGATGATACGGTGGCAAAGTGTGAACACCGACTAGCAAAGTGAAAGCAAAAGCAAGAATATAAAGTGGGTGAGAAACACGTACTCCCCCAAGCTTAGGCTTTTGGCCTAAGTTGGTCTACTCCCATGGAGGGAAATAACCATCTCCGGGGTACTCCGGAGTGTACTGAGGGTGCCACTGCTGTGTGAGCTCCTATGGCTCCTACTGATAAACTGTCATCTGGTAATCGACTGGTAGCTCGGGCACTGGCGCCTGTGGTGGTGCTATGCCCCAATATGCGTAGATGTCCATGGGAAAAATAATGTACCTGCCTAGATGAAGATTGAACAAAGAAGGAGCAGGCAAAGTAATAGTCTCACGAGTACCTTGACAAATTACCAGGTTATAAATCATCCTCTTATTTATATGTTTATCCAGAAAGTCATGGCGAACCATGCTATCATAATCTAGATATATCTTAGGAAGAAGAATCTCATCTTCCACGTGCAGTCTAATAGGTATCTCAAAATGTCTAGCAAGACGGGTAGCATAGATACCTCCATAAACAACGCCTTTAGAACGGTTCGTGTTCAACTGTTGAGCTACTATAGCGCCCAAGCTATAAGTTTTATCATTATAAAGGGCTTCGCGCAAAAACGAAAGATCTGGGGAACTAAGGGCCCCAGCTTTCCCACGGCCAATCAAACATTTTCCCACGAATAATGAGAAGTACCGAAGCACGGGAAAATGTATGCTAGCAGCTCTAGCGCAAGACACTCCTCTCTCCTCTCCTACAGCAATAGTATCTATGGAAGCCTCCAAGTCCCATTGATGAGGTTCATGAATATCCCCAACATAAGGTAATTTGCAAACATTGCAAAAATCCTGAAGTGACATGCGTTGGGGGATATCATATAACTTGAACTCAACCATAGGAGGACTCTTCCTCGGATAGAAATTAAAGCTTTGCACAAAAATATTAGTGAGGAGGAGGTATTGCGGACACTTATCTTCAACGAAGGCGGTAAGGCCAGCGTTCTCCACCAAGTAGTAAAAGTCCTCATAAAGTCCCGCGGCGCGTAAGAACACGTCGCTTGGCCACTCGCACGCTCGAACTTCTGCAACCCGGGGGACCGGATACTCGGGTTTCTTCTTCTCATGTTCATCATCCTTGGGTTCACTGCTTGAAGAGCCTCTTAGGAACCTCCTCATCTTTTCCTTTTTCTTTCTCTGAAAATTTCTAAAATTTTTAGTGACTCTAAGGAAAAGTGAACAAGGCTCAACGAAACTCATAGCAACTACTCCGACAAGTGCCTAGAGGCCATATCACGCATCAAAACTACTTGGGACCAGCTAAAATTAGCATGCAAGGCTCAAGAACAGGGTCACCAAGGCAGCAAAAATACGCAACGAATAAGGCACTAGAGCAAAAACTAATTGGACCAATGGAGGAGTCACATACCAAGGAGCAATTTCCCCCAAAACAGTTTGGTAAATGGGGCTTTGCACAAGGAGATCGAAAATCGCAGCAAGAAGAGCAAGAACACGGGTTTGAGCTGCGAAACGATTTTCTTTGGAGGTAGGAGAAGGAGATGGGAGCTGGAATAAGTGGAGGGGGGACACGTGGGCCCCACAAGCCTGGTAGGCGCAGCCAGGGGGGTTGACCGCGCCTCCAGGGCTTGTGGCCCACTGGTGCATCCCCCTGACTAGCTCTCCGTGTCAGAATTTTTCAAAAATTCCAGAAAAAATCATACTTGATTTTCACGGCATTCGGAGAAATTTTATTTTTGGGACACTTTTCTAAGGGACGGAAAAAGCAGAAAACAGGGAAAACTAAAGCTAAATCTATCATTTTTCTTCTAAGCAACCGAAGGTGAAAGCTCGGAACAGAGGGTTATGACTCCTCGATTCATCCATCCCATGGTCATCGAAAGAAATCCATCAATGAGGTTGATCAAGTCCCCTTGACAAGCTTTTTCGAATCGTAAAAGAAAACGGAGAATTTTCGAATAGTCACTAGGTTACCTCAATGGGGATGTGCATATCCCCCAACAAGCAAATCATACTTCATCTTAACAGTAGGTATAGGGTATTCAAAGCTCCCAATAAGAATCCATGAAGTTTTTTCAATAGCATTGATGCAATGTACTCGATATTGTTTCTTCGGAAAGTGCACCGTATGCTCATTACCGTTGACATGGAAAGTGACATTGCCTTTGTTGCAATCAATAACGGCCCCTGCGGTGTTCAAAAAGGGTCTTCCAAGGATGACCGCCATGGCATCATCCTCAGGAATATCCAGAATAACAAAGTCTGTTAAGATAGTGACGTTAGCAACCACAACAGGCACATCCTCGCAAATGCCGATAGGGAAAGCAGTTGATTTGTCGGCCATTTGCAGAGAGATTTCAGTGGGTGTCAACTTATCCAGTTCAAGCCATAGATAAAGAGAGAGAGTCATAACACTAATACCGTCTCCAAGGTCGCATAAAGCAGTTCTAACGCAGTTTCCTTTAATGGAGCAAGGTATAGTGGGCACTCCGGGGTCACCTAGTTTCTTAGGAGGTCCACCCTTGAATGTATAATTAGCGAGCATGGTGGAAATATCAACCTCGGGTATCCTCCTCTTATTAGTAACAATATCCTTCATGTACTTAGCATACGGAGACATTTTGAGCATGTCTGTCAAACGCATTTGCAAAAAGACAGGTCTAATCATTTCAACAAATTGCTCAAAATTCTCATCATCCTTTTTCTTGGATAGTTTGGGAGGAAAGGGCATGGGTTTTTGAACCCATGGTTCCCTTTCTTTACCATGCTTCCTAGCAATGAAGTCGTTCTTATCGTATCTCTTATTCTTAGGTTGTGGGTTATCAAGATCAACAGGTTCAATCTCCACATCCTTATCATTGCTAGGTTGAGCATCATCATGAGCACCACTATCGATATTATCATTAGGCTCATGTTCATCACCAGATTGTGTTTCGGCATCGGAAACAGAGATATCATTTGGATTCTCAGGTGTAGCAGCAACAGGGTTGCTAGCGTGCAAATTCCTATCATCTTTCTTCTTCTTCCTAGGATGACTAGGTGCATCAGTGCTAACTCCTTGAGAATCTTGTTCAATTCTCTTAGGATGACCCTCAGGATACAAAGGTTCCTGGGTCATTCTACCGCCTCTAGTGACGACTCTGACAGAATTGTCATTCAACTCATTGAGCAAGTCACATTGAGCCTTAAATACTTGTTCCACCTGAGTAATAACCATAGAGGCATGTTCACTCAGGAGCTTAAGATCATTGGCGTTTCTGTCCACACAAGCACTTAAATGACTAAGCATGCGAGCATTCTGTTCCAATTGTCTACTAACATAATCATTGAAACTTTGTTGTTTATCAAATTCATGCAGGCATAAGCTAGCAGGTTTATCAAAAGGAATATCACTCTTATTGAATCTACGAAGAGAATTTACCTCTACTACCTGTATCGGGTTATCAAGACCATGGATCTCTTCGATAGGTGGTAGATTTTTGACATCTTCAGATTTATTGCCTTTCTCTTTCATAGATTTCTTAGCTTCTTGCATATCTTCAGGACTAAGGAATAGGATACCTCTTTTCTTTGGAGTTGGCTTCGGAGGTGGTTCGGGAATAGTCCAAGCATTCTCATTGCACAAGATATTATTCAATAGGATCTCAGCTTGTTCCACAGTTCGTTCCCTAAAAACACAACCAGCACAACTATCTAGGTGGTCTCTAGAAGCATCAGTTAGTCCATTATAGAAGATATCAAGTATTTCATTCTTCTCAAGAGGGTGATCGGGCAAAGCATTCAGTAGCTGGACAAGCGTCCCCCAAGCTTGTGGGAGACTCTCTTCTTCGACTTGCGCAAAGTTGTATATTTCCTGCAAGGCAGCTTGCTTCTTATGGGCAGGAAAATATTTCTCAGAGAAGTAATAGATCATATCCCGGGGACTACGCACACAACCAGGAGCAAGAGAAGTGAACCAAGTCTTAGCATCATCCTTTAGTGAGAAAGGAAATAGCTTAAGGATATAGTAGTGGCGAATCTTTTCCTCACTTGTGAATAGGGTGGCTATATCGTGCAGTTTGGTAAGATGTGCTACAATCGTTTCAGACGCATAACCGTGAAAAGGATCAGATTCGACCAGAGTGATTAACTCAGGGTCGACAAAGAATTCATAATCCTTATTGGTCACAAAGATAGGCGAAGTAGCAAACTTCGGGTCGTATTTCATCCTAGCGTTCAAAGATTTTTCTTTCCACTTTCGCAGTAATTTCTCAAGATCTACGAGGAGAATTCATAATCCTCAGCTATCTCTCCCTCCATAACATAACCCTCAGGCATATCAGGCAATTCATATATAGGAGAGCTAGTTCTAACAGGTGAAATAGCAGGTCCTACTTCAATAATCTCAGTACTTTCAGAAGTATCATTACATCTAGCAGCAACTCTAGCAATTTTTGCATCAAGGAATGCACCTAGTGGCAAAGCAGTATCAAGCATAGCATCATCACAAGCATCATGGACAACAGAAGTAGCATCATCAAACACAGGCGGCACATCAAAATTTCTAGCAGGAGGTGGTGTCGCAAACTTACTCATAACTGAAGGTGAATCAAGGGTAGAGCTAGATGGCAGTTCCTTACCAGTCCTCGTAGTTGAGGGCAAGACTTTAGTTCTTGAATCTTTCGGATTCCTCATATTGATTAGCAGACGTAAATCCTAAGTGACTCAGAGAATAGAGCTATGCCTCCCCGGCGACGGCACCACAAAATAGTCTTGATAACCCACAAGTATAGCGGATCGCAACAGTTTTCGAGGGTAGAGTATTCAACACAAATTTGTTGATTTGACACAAGGGGAAGCCAAAGAATATTCTTGACTATTAGCAGTTGAGTTTTCAATTCAACCACACCTGAAAGACTTAGTATCTGCAGCAAAGTATCAGTAGCAGAGTAGTGTGACAGCAACAGTAGTGACAGAGTAACAGTAGGAGCAGCGACAGCAGTAGCAACAGAGTAATAGTAGCAGCAGTGACAGCAGTAGTGACAGAGTAATAGTAGCAGCAGTGACAGCAGTAGCACCAAAGTAACGTAGCAAGGACCAGTAGGAAAAACTCGTAGGCATTGGATCGGTGATGGATAATTATGTCGGATGATATTCATCATGCAACAATTATAACACAGAGAGATATGTAACTAGCTCCAGTTCGTCAATGTAATTTAGGCATGTATTCCGTATGTAGTCATACGTGCTTAGGGAAAACAACTTGCATCACATCTATTATCCATCCCTCCCGTGGCAGCAGGGTCCTAATGGAAACTATGGGATATTAAGGTTCTCCTTTTAATAGAGAACCGGAACAACGCATTAGCACTTAGTGAATACATAAACTCCTCATACTATGGTCATCTCCGGGAGTGGTTCCAGCTATTGTCACTCCGGGGTTGCCGGGTCATAACACATAGTAGGTGACTACAACTTGCAAGATAGGATCAAGAACACACATATATTGACGACAACATAATAGGTTCAGATCTGAAATCATGGCACTCGGGCCCTAGTGACAAGCATTAAGCATGGCAAAGTAGTAGCAACATCAATCTCAGAACATAGTGGATACTAGGGATCAATCCCCGTCAAAACTAACTCGATTACATGATAGATCTCATCCAACCCATCACCGTACAACAAGCCTACGATGAGATTACTCACGAACGGTGAAGAGCATCATGGAATTGGCGATGAAGGAAGGTTGATGATGACGATGGCGAAGATCTCCCCTCTCCAGAGCCCAGAACGGACTCTGGATCTGCCCTCCAGAGGAAGAACAGGTGGTGGCGGCGCCTTCGTATCGTAAAACGCGATGAACTCTTCTTCGTGATTTTTTCCGAGCGAAAGGGACTAAATAGAGCTGGAATTGGAGGCGGTGGAGCTCCGAGGGCCCCACAAGCGTGCTTGGCATGGCCAGGGGGGCCGCACCTGGTGGGCTTGTGGGCTCCTCGCTCCACCCCTCCGGTTGATTCTTGCGCTAGAATTTTTTTATATATTCCACAAAAAATCCTCGTAAATTCCCAGGTCATTCCGAGAACTTTTATTTCTGCGCAAATACAACACCATTGCAATTCTGCTGAAAACAGCTTAGTCCGGGTTAGTTCCATTCAAATCATGCAAATTAGAGTCCAAAACAGGGGCAAAAGAGTTTGGAAAATTATATACGACGGAGACGTATCAGCCTCCTGGGCCGCGACCTGCTTACCACCATGATTTCCCGTAGGATCTTGCCCCTGTAGAGGCGGGACCATCTGGCAAACCAGATGGGCGGCCGGTATGACCCTTGCCGGATCTCCACCAAGAACTTCACAGCCAGTGCGGTGGCGCGGGGTGTGAACCAGATTTCCACCACCCACATGGATGATGGTGGGAACTGGGAGTGGGGGCTGGCCCCATACGACGGGTCCCGTCTGCTCCTGATGGTAAGCTTTCTCGTTGAGTTTATTCTTGTTGTTTTTCTTGCAGTCGATCATCTTTTTGAGCCGGCTGTCGACTCCATTGCACAGATGTTCGAGAAGCTGCACGCACTCAACCCGCCAGCCCCCGACGTGGTGACGTCTGACGCCTCAGAAATCAAGGACGAGGGCATGATCGAGTCTCGCTCTGCCGCTTTCAAAGGTTCGGAGGATATGCTGGAGTCGGAGGGCACGGAGCCGTCTGGTGAGCATCTGAAGACCTCCATAGTTGATTGGACGGATGATGATGAGACACCGCCCTCCTTATCTGATGTAGCCTTCATGGAAGACTCTGATGAGGTGGAGGAGGTGACCAGCCCACCCCTAACGCGCGGTCGCAGCCATGCGGCTGAGACGGCCGGTCTTGTCGAGGCGGCCTAGAGGAAATGCAAGGGTGCCATAGCTTCCAGGCCGGCTCCCAAGTGAGTCGCGACAGGTCCTCCAGCCGGAGCACGAGCAGGCAGTGCTAAGAAGCGTCGTGCTGGTGCCGGTAGGAGGCAGGGGCCCATCGTCGCGAGGTAAGGGTTCCCTTTCATTCTTTTTTGCTTTGTCTTGTGTGACGCCTTGTTCCTCAAAGCGCTCCTTGGCACGAAGGCGGAGGACGTAGATGAAGACACCTCCTTTGTCGCTGAGCGAGCCGGTTGGGCAGCGGCTGACGCTGCCCGGAAGGAACTTGAAGAACAATCCGCCTGCCGCTGGGATGGGGCGGCGGAGAAGATGGCCGGAGGACAATCTCGGCTCAGACGAGATGAGAAGCTTGTGGAGAGGCGTACGAAGGCTAGACATGACCCCTCCACGCGTGCACACGTGGAGGAGCCAGCTAGCGAGGCGACCCCGAGGCGTACCCGGAGGGCCGAGGCGGCCAAGCCGGACGCCTCTGCACCACTGGACCTCGAGGAGATCCCTGAGTCGCCGGAGGCAGAGGCGGCGGCTGATGCGCCGAAGCTGAACCTGGACCCGCCTGAGGCGGCTATGGGTGCGCCACAGGTGGTTATGGACGCGTCGAACGTGGCCGACCCACCTCCTGCTGCTGAGACGGCACTGGCTGGGACATTGGCGGAGCCGGCCTCCATGCCGATGCCTGGAGACGGCAACATCTCCGTCTCCAATCATGGCCCGGCTGCTCCAGGAGCCGGCCCATGAAGGCTTGGCGAGCGGCTAACCTTGAGCGACAAACGCTGCCCGCAGGCACCCTACTCCAAGGCATCCCGGAGCTGGTATCGTCGTTCGCTAGCAGCCGATACAAGGTGGAGTAGGCAGCCCGCATGGCGGGCAGCGATCTGGAGCGTCTGGAGGAGCGCACCAGGGTAAGTGCTTCGTCTTTTGCCTCCTCTTTGTCTTGGTTTTTGATTTTTTTTTCTTCTTCTTGAATCAGTGGGGGCACGCCGCGCACCCACTGGGTGTAGCCCCCGAGAATTGGGTTGGCCAAGCATTGGCCGGGCCGAATCTCTTCGAGCTTATCTCTTGCTTTGCTTTTTAGTGGGGGCGCGCTAGCGCACCCACTCGGTGTAGCCCCCGAGAATCGGGCTGGTTATGAATTAACCGGGCTGAATCTTACTTTTGCTTCTTCTTTGCTTGTAGGATCTTTATGATGCCCAGGTGCAAGCATATAACACGCTGTGGGCTCAGAACCAGGCGGCTGATGGCCAGGTCACCGAACTTCAGGCCCGGCTGGGCGAGGTCGTCGTGGAGCAGGACGCCCTGCGCGAGGCAGATGGCCGGCTCCAGCAGCAGCGGACTCTTCTCTAGACGGAGAAGAAGGAGCTCGAGGCGGCCCGCTAGGCTGAGCAGGAGCAGTTGCGCACCTCCCTGTAGGAGAAGGACAACTCCCCTGCTGCCGACATGGAGCGTCTTGACACGGTTCATCTCGAGGAGATGAAGCTCAAGGATGTTGCCTTGAAGGAGAAGGAGGAAGCCCTGATCCAGAGGCAGGCGCAGCTGGCCAAGGCGCTGGACACATCCACGGCCCTCCAGGAAGAAGTCTCCCACATCACCCAAGCGAGCAAGGTGCGGGAGCTCGAGGCCTTGGAGAGTGCTCACGAGACTGACGACCACTTTGACCATGAGTCCTCTTTGTTTTGTCTTGAAATCTCTTCTTTTGCCGCTTCCTCTTCTTACTCTTCTTTGCTCCCCTTCCCCTATCTCAGGTCTCTTCCCTGAGACACGGGACGCGGCCGAGACGGCCGTCGAGGTGACCCGCGAGGAGCGTCGTGTGGCCAGGCATGAGGTAGACGTCGCCTCCGGCTGGAGCGTGGAGGAGATCGGCGTGGGCCTCAGAGCCCGCCTGCGTGCCCTGGGCGAGTCCGTGGCGCGGCTCCAAGTCGCAGGCTCGTCGATGGTAAAGGCTCTGTGGCCTGATGGCGTGGAGCCGGCGTCGATGAGTCGGCTCTCCCGCTGGCTTATGGCTGGCGATGATCGCCTTGATGCCTGGCGTGCTTCGGCCGCGCGTGCTGGAGCCTACATGGCCCTGGGCTTGGCCAAGTGCTGCTAACGAAACCTGGACTTGGGCAGGCTCGTTGCTCAGTGCGACGGCTCGGAGGGGGATCTGCAGGCCATGGAGGAGCAGCTGCGCGTGAGGGCCAACGACATCGCCTCGTACGCCGCCTGGGATGAGCTCAACTTGGAGCGGGGTGAAGACGGCAACGTGATCCCTGAGGATTTGCACGGCCTTCGGCCCTATGATACCGAGGGCAGCTCCGATGAGGCGGCCCGTGAGGTGGAAGACGCCGCCTCCAGCGGCGAGGCATACGCCGACTCCACCGAGGGCGGAGCCGAAAGCCCTCATGGAGGAGACGGCGCCACCACCTCGGGAGCAGCCGGCGATGGTGAAGCCACCACTTCAAGAGCCACGGCCGGGACGACACACGAGGCCGCCGCCCCTTAGCCGGTCTTCTTGTTTTTTTGGTTGTCTGCAATGAATTGTCAGTCCAATAGTTCCACCCACTGGGGGTGTGTAATGAACTTCACCCGTGGGCCAATGCTTTTGAATGTATGAATTCTGCATTATATTCGTAATGTCATTCTTGCTGCTTTATATATTCATCTTTTGATTCCTGCTTGACTTGTTTTTCTCCAACCCCTCTACTCCCCCTAGCTTCCACCCCGCCAGCGAGACAGCCGGGAGCCGGTCTGTGACTGGGTCGAGGCTTCTGTCTTTGGGAATATAGGACTTAGATTTTTCGAATCCATCAAGACTTAAAGACTCAAACATAAACCAGCAGAGGCCGGCTAGAATGGGATCGTAAAACGATCGAACCAACCCGAGCCGGCAACCTTTTTGTAGTCAAACTTTTCATGTTTCCGGCCTTACCTGGCATCGCCTCGCTAGTCGGATAGCCGGGAGCCGGTCCGTAGCTGTTACGAGACGACCAGGGATTGATCCGGTGTACACTATGTGCTTTTTTACAACATAAGGAAGTCGTCCGGGTGGCTAGCAAGCCCTCGAGCCCATTAGAGCCGGTCAAGGGACTCACAGAGTGAGTGAAAACTCTAGATATGAATCTAAAAAGAAGCATATGTGCATGCTCTTTTCATTCCATTCATTAGAAATCCCTGAAGAGGGAGAAAGATATATATGTGCATGCTCTTTCCATGTTTGATACTTGCCTTCCAGGAATAGAACGGGCGAAGCAACGCCGCGTTCCATGGACGTTTCGTCTCCTGGCCGGAGTCGTCCCTCTTGCGCTTCCTTGGCTTCTGGGCATCGATCAAGTAGTATGCATTGTTGTACAATGCTCTACTGATGATGAAGGGTCCCTCCCATGGGGGTGAGAGCTTGTGCTGGCCGGCTATGCGTTGAATTCTTCTGAGCACCAAGTCTCCCTCTCTGAAGGAGAGAGGCTTCATATTCTTGATGTGGTAATACCTCAGCTTCTCTTGATAGATTGCCGTCCGGCTCAAGGCTACGTCCCGTGCCTCCTCGAGGAGATCGACGCCGTCTTCTCTTGCCTCCTTCGCCTCTGTTTCTGTGTACAGCGTGACCCGATGTGAGTCGAACTTGACATCTGTAGGGATGATAGCCTTGGATCCGTATACCAGAAAGAACGGGGTGAAGCCAGTTGACCGGTTGGGCGTGGTGCGGAGACTCCACAGTACAGCCGACAGCTCTTCGATCCAGTAGTCCGCTGACCTAACAAGTGGTGCCACCAGTCTTGGCTTGATGCCGGCCAGGATTAGGTTGTTGACCGTCTCCCCCTGGCCATTGGACTGTGGGTGTGCCACCGAAGCCAAGTCGAGCCGGATGCCCACCTTGGAGTAGTAGAGCGCCAAAGCGCCCTTGGTGAAGTTAGTGTCGTTGTCGGTGATGATACTGTGGGGGACATCGTATCGGACAGAGATGTCTGTGATGAACCTGACAGTCGTGGGGCCATCAAGCTTCTTGATGGGCCTAGCCTCGATCCACTTGGTAAATTAGTCGATGACCACCAAGAGGTGAGTCATGCCACCGCGAGCCGTCTTGAATGGCCCCACCATGTCCAACCCCCAGACGGCGACAGACCATGTCAAGGGGATGGTTTTGAGGGCCGAAGGCGGCATGTGGCTCTGCGCGCCAAACCGTTTGCAGCCCTCGCATTTGTTGACCATGTCCACGGCCTCCTCGAGGGCCGTGGGCCAGTAGATTCCATGGCGGAATGCCTTGGCCACTAGGGTTCTAGAGGCGGTGTGATGCCCGCACTCCCCCTGGTGAATGTCTCTGAGGATCTCCTGTCCCTTTTTGATTCGACGCAGCGCTGGAATACGCCAGTTGATGACCCAAAAGTATAGGGGATCAATCGTAGTCCTTTCGATAAGTAAGAGTGTCGAACCCAACGAGGAGCAGAAGGTTCTGATAAACGGATTTCAGCAAGGTAATAACTGCAAGCACTGAAAGTAAAGGTAACAAGTGATTGTGTAGCGAGGTGAAACATACCAAGCAAAGAGTAACAAGTAACAAGTAGTAGCAACGGTGCAGCAAGTGGCCCAATCCCTTTTGTAGCAAGGGACAAGCATGAACAAAGTCTTATAGGAGGAAAAACGCTCCCTAGGACACACGGGAATTTCTGTCATGCTAGTTTCATCATGTTCATATGATTCGCGTTTGTTACTTTGATAGTTTGATATGTGGGTGGACCGGCGCTTGGGTACTGCCCTTACTTGGACAAGCATCCCACTTATGATTAACCTCTCTCGCAAGCATCCGCAACTACAAAAGAAGAATTAAGACAAAGTCTAACCATAGCATTAAATTAGTGGATCCAAATCAGCCCCTCACGAAGCAGCGCATAAACTGGGGTTTAAGCTTCTGTCACTCCAGCAACCCATCATCTACTTACTACTTCCCAATGCCTTCCTCTAGGACCAAATATGGTGAAGTGTTATGTAGTCGACGTTCACATAACACCACTAGAGGAAAAACAACATACATCATATCAAAATACCGAACGAATATCAAATTCACATGACTATTATCAGCATGACTTATCCCATGTCCTCAAGAACAAAAGTAACTACTCACAAGATATAATCATAATCATGACCAGAGGTGTAATGAATAGCATCAAGGATCTGAACATAAACTCTTCCACCAAGTAATCCAACAAGCATCAACTACAAAGAGTAATCAACACTACTAGCAACCTTACAAGTACCAATCTGAGTTGCGAGACGAAGATTGGTTACAAGAGATGAACTAGGGATTGGAGAGGAGATGGTGCTGATGAAGATGTTGATGAAGATGCCTCCCCTCCGACGAGAGGAGTGTTGGTGATGAAGATGGCGATGATTCCCCCTCCGGGAGGGAAATTTCCCCGGCAGGATCGTCGTGCCGGAGCTCTGGATTGGATCTGCTCAAGTTCCGCCCCGTGGCGGCGGCGAAACCACGAAAAAGCTCCCGTATGATTTTTGCCCAGGTCAGGACGCATCATATAGCAAAAGAGGGGGGCTAGTGGGCTAGTGGGCTGCCCACAAGCCTGCCCTGCGCCACCAGGGGGGTGGTTGCGGTGGGCAAGCTTGTGGGGCCCTGGTGGCCCCCTTCCGGTAAGTCTTTCGCCCAGTATTTTTAATATATTCCAGAAAAATCCACGTAAATTTTCAGGGCATTTGGAGATGTGTATAATAGTGGACTACGATTTGCTCCTTTTCCAGTCCAGAATTCCAGCTGCCTGAATTCTCCCAATTCAAATAATCCTTGCAAAATAAGAGACAAAAGGCATAAATATGGTACCACAAGTAATATAACAGCCCAAGAAGCAATAAATATCAACATGAAAACATGATGCAAAATGGACGTATCACCAGTCACATTACGTCGAACCAGCTCGCGATAGATGATAGCGTAGGCTACAGATCGGCACTGGATCTACCTCGCCTCCGCCTCCTCTTGAGGAAGTTCGCCGTGAAGAAGGAAGGCCAGGATGGGTTGAGCCCATGACGGAGCCGACACAAGGGCTGGCTCCGTCTTGACCTGAGTGTCGGGGGCTTCTGCAGCCCCCGCGCTTGATGAAGCAGTCGCGGGCTCGAGACTCTGTGTCTCTGATGCCGTCGTGGCAGCCGGCTCGCCGTCTACCTCCATGACGTCCACCCACTGGGTGTCGAGACGACAGGATTCGAGGCTTGGCGGAGCCGGATTTGTTGTTGTGGCCGGTGAAGTATTCTTAGCCGGCGAAGTGGTTGTAGCCGGTGCCGCAATTGGAGTTGGCAGAGTCAGTGCAGCCGGCATAGGAGCTGTAGCCGGCGCAGCTGGCTTAGCCGACGACGCTTGCACCGAGGAATAAGCCGGCACGAAAATTGATGCTGACTCCAGAGACGGCGTGATAGACGGCTTGTGCAGCTGCTCGAGGGAGACGCCAGCTGGGATGGCCTGTCTCATGGAGCCAATCTTAGCCAGTGTATCGGCCGCCTCGTTGTCCACCCTGGGAACGTGGTGGAACTCGCAACCCTCAAAAGGGCCGCTGACTTGTTGAATGAGGAAGCAGTAGCTTTCCATGTTGGCGTCCCTGGCGTCCCATTCGCCAGAAACTTGTTGTACCACGAGGTCTGAGTCGCCAAAGCACATTAGCCGTTGGATGCCAATCTCCTTTGCGAGCCGGATTCCGTGAGCGAGTGCTTCTTACTCGGCGACGTTGTTGGAGGCGGCGAAGTGAATCTAGAAAGCATACTTGAGCTGGTCTCCGTTCGGAGACGTCAAGATGATGTCGGCTCCCAGACCAATCTGCATCTTCGATTCGTCGAAGTGCATCCTCCAATGAGTGGAGTCTGGAGGCGGCGGCGCAAACTGGGTTTTAGCCCAGTCGACTAGGAATTCAGCCACCACCTGAGATTTGATGGCAGTGTGAGGCTCATATCGGATGTCGTGGTCCGCCATGGCGATGGACCACTTGGCGATTTTGCGAGTCACGTCACGGTTTCCCATGATTTCTGAAAGTGGAGCAGTGCTCACCACAGTGATGGCATGCTCTTGGAAGTATTTCTTCAACTTCGTTGCGGCAAGGTAAACACCATAACACATTTTTGTTAGTGGGGGTAGTTTTGCTTGGAGGCGGACAAGACCTCACTGAGGTAATAGATAGGGTGTTGCACTAACAGTACCTTGCCCTCCTCCTTGCGTTCAACTACCAGCAGTACACTAACCACGCGAGTGGTCGCTGCAATGTATATGAGTATGGGTTCCCTTTCAGCCGGCGCTACCAAGATTGGCAGGCTCGAGATGACTCGCTTGAGGTCGCAGAAGGCTTCGTCCGCCTGGTTGTTCCACTCGAACTTCGTCGTCTTCTTCATGAGCTGGTAGAGTGGAAGGGCCTTCTCGTCGAGTCGGATGACGAACCTTCTAAGGGACGCCAGGCAACCGGCGAACTTCTGGACGTCTAGGATTCAAGTCGGCTTCACCATACGCTCGATGATGTCGATCTTCTCAGGGTTCGCCTCGATGCCACGAGTGGACACGAAGAACCCCAAGAGCTTGCCGCCTGGAACCCCAAAAAAAAACTTCTCCGGGTTGAGCCAAATCTTGTACTCGTGCGGGTTGGCGAATGTCTCCCGCAAGTCGTCGAGGAGGCTGAACTGTTGCTTGGTCTTGACGATGATGTCATCCACATAGACGTGGATGTTTCTGCCGATCTGTGGCAGTAAGTACTGATGCATGCAGTGTTGGAATGTCGCACCAGCGTTCTTCAGACCAAACATCATGGTGGTGTAGCAGTAGGCCCCGAAGGGCGTGATGCGGGAGGTCTTCAGGCGATCAGCTGGATCCAGCTTGATTTGATGGTAGCTTGAATAAGCATCCAGAAACGACAGCATTTCGCAACCGGCGGAGGAGTCGATCACTTGATCTATCCGGGGCAACACGAAAGGGTCTTTTGGGCATGCCTTATTCAGGCTTGTGAAGTCGATACACATTCGCCATGTGTTGTTTTCTTCAGCACCAGCACTGGATTGGCCAACCAGTCCGGGTGGAAAACCTCCATGATGAAGCCGGCTGCAAGGAGCCGGGTGATCTCTTCTCCAATCGTGCGCCGCTTCCCCTCGGCGAAGCGGTGCAAAGGTTGTTTCCCCGGCTTTGCATCCGGTCGCACATGAAGTTTGTGCTCGGCGTACTTCCTCGGAACACCCGACATGTCTTTGGGGGACCATGCAAAGATGTCCCGATTCTCACGGAGGAAGTCGACGAGCTCGCCTTCCTATTTGGGGCTAGGCCAGCCCCGATGGTGACACACTGCTTGGGGTTTGCAGGGTCGGGTGGCACCTGCTTGGTTTCTTTAGCCGGCTTGAAGGAGCCTTCGCCGGCTGACTGGGATGGAGGAGAAGGGATCCCCGGCTGCTCGGTAGCCTGAGCCATGAGCCGGTCAATCTACCTCTTCTCCTCAGCAATCACCATGGCGTCGGCCAGGCGACCGCTGTCCTGTGCACACTCGAGCGAATTCTTGTACTCGCCAGCAATGGTGATTATGCCCTTTGAACCCGACATCTTCATCTTTAGGTAGGCGTAGTGGGGAATAGCCACGAACTTGGCCAGAGCCGGTCTGCCCAGCAGCGCGTGATACGGGCTGCTGAGGTCCACCACCTCGAACCATATGGACTCGCGGCGGAAGTGAGCCTTGTCGCCGAAGAGGACGTCTAGCTGGATTTTGCCGATCGGCGAGCAGGACTGCCCCGGCACGATGCCGTGGAAGACAGTGCTGGTCGGCAAGACGTCTGTCTCCTTGAGACTGAGCTTGAGGAGGGTGTCGAGGTAGAGGATGTTGATGCTGCTGCCGCCGTCGACCAACACCCGAGAGAAACGACACGTGAGCCTCTTGGAGGCGAAGGTAGGGTCGAGGACGAGCGCGTATGAGCCCTGGTTGGGCATCACCGCAGAATGGTCGACCCGGCTCCATGTGATGGGCTTTTCAGACCAGTGCATGTATTGGGGAACTGGGAGGACCGTGGCATTCACCTCACGCCGTCGCTGGCACTGGCTATGCTTGTCATTGCCTTCACTGGTGAACACGACGAACACTCCGTCTTGATGGGGGTAGTCGACATGGAGACGGCCGTCGTCGTGAGGCGGTGGTGGTGGAGCCGGAACAGGACCGGGAGCCGGAGCTTGAGGCACAGCTTGTGCACCTGGGGCAGCCGACACGCCCTCCCCTTGCGACAATCGTCGTGCAAAGCTGCACTGTCGAAGGGTGTGGGTAGAAGGTTGTGCCCGAGAATGTATTTTGCACGGTGCATCGAGCATCTGCTCAAAGGTCTTCTTGGGCAACCAGTTGCCCTTGTTGGGCCGCCTTCATTGAGAGCGAGCCTGAGCAGCCGGCGACTCACCTTCCACGTTGGCTACCAACTTGTTGTTGGAGCGCGAATCTAGCTGATCCACCTTGAGCTTGTTGTTGTTCTGGCTGCCTCGATTGTCTCCAGCTGGCTTAGGAGTAGCCGGCGTGGGGACAAGCTTGTCCGAGGTGGTCACCTTGACTCGCATCGTGGAGTCGTCCGGGGCGTATTTGTCCTCCTGGGCCATGAGCACCGCCAGAAAGGTGGGCTCGGAGCACATGATCTTGTGCTTGAGGAGAGTGTCGTCTCGGCAACCGTCGATGAAGTACTAGATGGCATGTACCTCATGCACTCCCTCGCAGGAGTTGCGAAGCTCCGTCCAGCGCGTGACGTGGTCGCGAAGGGGTTCGTCAGGCTAAGGACACACATGGCCAGCTCACGAGGCCGGCGAGGGTGCTTGTAGGTGCCAGTGAAGTTGCGGATGAACGCCTCCTCGAAGTCGACCCATGAGTTGACGCTGCCAGCTGAAAGGCTGTTAAGCCATGTCCGCGCCGAGCCGGCCAACATGAGTGGCACGTAGCGGACTGCTACGCGCTTGTTGCGCACGTACTCTGGACTTGACGAGATTCTCCTACTAGATTGATACCTTGGTTCTCAAACTGAGGGAAATACTTACTGCTCCTGTGCTACATCACCCTTTCCTCTTCAAGGGAAAAACCAACGCAAGCTCAAGAGATGACAGAAGGATCTCTAGCACCATTGCCAGGGAAGGACTTTTGTTGCCGTAGTAGAAGGATTTCTGGCGCCGTTGCCGGGGAGGATCAAGTCAAGAAGTCATCCAAATAAGTGTCGCAAACTCATCTCTTGCATTTACTTTGTTTGTCAGTTGCCTCTCGTTTTCCTCTCCCCCACTTCACAATTTGCCTTTTTTGTTTGCCTTTTCCATTTGCCCTTTTCGTTAGCCCTTTTCTTTCGCTTGCTTTCTGTTCGCTTGTGGGCTATGTGCCTTCAGTATGATTGCATCTTTGCTTGCTGAAAATCTAGTGATATGGATCCTCATCCACTTGCTAATCTCTTTAAGAGATCCAATTATGTTGAACCATTTGCTAGTGAGTTGAGTGCACTTGACTTTCTCTATGGAGTTTTGCTTGAGATGCGTGAATCTGAAAGTCGTAATGAAGAAATTTATTAAATGATTCACGAGGGCTCCTTGAATGAAAAGCATGATTGCAATGATTTCATTATAAATTCTATTAATGACAATCATGCTAAAAATATGCAAAACCCTAAGCTTGGGGATGCTAGTTTTGCTATGTCCACTACTTGTTGCAATGATATTTGCAATAATATTGAAAGTGGGTTTGGAGAAGTCATGACTTTAGTTGATGATAATCCCACTATTTTTGAAGAGCGTCAACTTTGCATGCATGTGGATCATGAAAAGAATATACTTTGTGATATCTATATTGTTGAATTTTTTTATGATCCCACATGTAATTGCTATGAGAGAGGAAAATATTGTGGTAGAAAGTTTCATGTTACCAAATTACCTCTCGTTATGTTCAGATTGCTATTGTCTCTTTCTTCTTCCTGGAATTTGGTAACTATTGGTTGTCTTGCCAATTTTTTCTCCTATAAAATGACTATGCATAGGAAGTATGTTAGACTTAGATGTGATTTTCACATGCTTTATGATGCTCTCGTTGTGCTTCAATTCTTGTCTTTTGTGTGAGCATCATTGATTTATCAATGCCTAGCTAAGGGCGTTAAACAATAGCGCTTGTTGGGAGGCAACCCAATGAATTTATCTTTTTCTTTCTGTTTCGTTGTGTCCACACCATCATAATTATGTTATGATTGTGTGTTTTGTGTTTCTTTTTCTTTTTGAGCCAAGCAAAACCTTTATGACTAGTCTTGGTGATGGTTGTTTGATCCTGCTGGAAAAAGACAGAAACTTTTTGCTCACGAGATTATTTTTCATTTTTATTAAGAAAGATCTTTTGAGTTGATTCTTTTTGCTGCTGGTTAATATGCCTTTTTCCCAGGCAGTCGTAATGTTTCAGAATTTTTGAGGTACCAGAAGTATACTAAGTATACAGATTGCTACAGACTGGTCTGTTTTTGACAGATTCTGTTTTTGTTGAGTTGGTTGCTTGTTTTGATGAAACTATGGATATTATCGGGGGGTACTAGACATGGAAAAGTGAGAATACATTAGACCACCAGTATAGATAGAATTCAAGATTGCTACAGTACCAAAAGAGGTAGTAGTTTGTTTTCTTGTGCTAATGTTATCACGAGTTTCTGTTTAAGTTTTGTGTTGTGAAGTTTTCAAGTTTTGGGTGATGATCTCATGGACAAAGAGATAAGGAGTGGAAAGAGCTCAAGCTTGGGGATGCCCAAGGCATCTCAAGACAAATTCAAGGACCCCAAAAAGCCTAAGCTTGGGGATGCCCCGGGAAGGCATCCCCTCTTTCGTCTTCAATCCATCGGTAACATTACTTGGAGCTATATTTTTATTCACCACATGATATGTGATTTGCTTGGAGCGTCTTGTATCGTATGAGTCTTTTCTTTTTTTTGTGTCACAATCATCCTTGCTGCACACCTTTTTGAGAGAGAGAGACATGCACTCATCGTGATTTTTATAGAATGCTCATAGTGCTTCACTTATATCTTTTGAGCTAGAGAATTTTGCTATGTGTGCTTCACTTATATCTTTTGGAGCACGACGGTGCATGACTTGGTAGTTGGCTTATGCTATCAAAGTAGTCCCAAAGGTGATAGGTACCCAAAGAGGATACAGAAACCTCCATCTTCATGTGCATTGAGTAGAAAGAGAAGTCTTGATTCCTCTCAATTAGGTTTGGGACGTGGATTTGGTAATATTAAGAGTTATGTTAGTAGGGTGATGTGAATCTAGAAATACTTGTGTTGAAGTTAGTGATTCCCGTAGCATGCACGTATGGTGAACCGCTGTGTTAGGAAATCGGAGCATAATTGATCTATTGATTGTCATCCTTTGTGTTGAGGTCGGGATTGCGCGATGGTTAACACCTACCAACCCTTCCCCTAGGAGTATGCTTTTAGCACTTTGTTTCGATTACTAATAAAAACTTTCGCAACAAGTATGTGAGTTCTTCATGACTAATGTGAGTCCATGGTATAGATGCAGTTTTACCTTCCACCATTGCTAGCCTCTCTACTGCCGCGCAATTCTCGCCCGTACACAAACCCACCATATGCCTTCCTCAAAACAGCCACCATACCTACCTACTATGGCATTTTCATAGCCATTCCGAGATATATTGCCATGCAACTCCCACCGTTCCTTCTCATGACTTGTGTCGTCACTCTCATATTGCCACTGCATAATCGTAAGATAGCTAGCGAGATGTTTCAGTGTCATACTCCAAGCTAGATCGTTGCACATCCTGGTACACTGTCGGAGGCATTTCCAATAGAGTCATTTCTAAGCTTTGAACTGTGAGTAAATAAAAGTGTGATGATCATCATTATTAGAGCATTGTCCCATGTGAGGAAATAAAAAAAGGCCAAAGTGCCCAAATAAAAAAGGGGAGAAAACAAAAAGAGGCCCAAGAACCCAAACAAATAAAAAAAGAGAAAAAGAGAGAAGGGACAATGCTACTATCTTTTTCCACACTTGTTCTTCATAATAGCACCATGTTCTTCATGATTAAGAGCCTCTTGTTTTGTCACTACCATATGCTAGTGGGAATCTTTATCATATAACTTGGCTTGTATATTCCAATGATGGGCTTCCTCAAAATTGCCCTAAGTCTTCGTGAGCAACAAGTTGGATGCACACCCACTAGTTCTCCTTTTGAGCTTTCACATACTTATAGCTCTACTGCATCCCTTGTATGGCAATCCCTACTCATTCACATTGATATCTATTAATGGGCATATCCATAGCATTTTGATATGCGGAGTTAATGTGACCATCTCCTCCTTTTTGCCTCACAACCACCACCACACTCTATTCCACTTTTAGTGCTATATCCATGGCTCACGCTCATGTATTGCGTGATAGTTATAAAAAGTTTGAGAAAGTAAGAGTGCGAAAACAATTACTTGGCCAATACCGGGGTTGTGCATGATTTACATTAGTTGTGTGAGGATGATGGAGCATGGCCAGACTATATGATTTTGTAGGGATAACTTTCCTTGGCCTTGTTATTTTGAAAGTTCGTGATTACCTTGCTAGTTTTCTTGAAGTATTATTGTTTTCATGTCAATAGCAAACTATTGTTTTGAATCTTACGGATCTGAACATTCATGTCATGTGAAAGAAGTTGCAAAGGACAACTATGCTAGGTAGCATTCCACATCAAAAATTCAGTCTTTATCACTTCCCTACTCGAGGACGAGCAGGAGTTAAGCTTGGGGATGCTTGATACGTCTCCAATGTATCTATAATTTTTTATGGTTTCATGCTATTATCTTGTCAAACTTTGGATGTTTTGCATGCCTTTTATATATTTTTTGGGACTAACTTATTAACTCAGTGCCAAGTTCCAGTTCCTGTTCTTTCCATGTTTTTGACCCCTTTAAGAGGAGGATTTTGAACGGAGTCCAAACGGAATGAAACTGCCAAAAAGATTTTTTCCAAAACAGAAAAAGATTGGGAAGCCGGACAATCAGGGCAGGGGCCTGCAGGGACCCCACAAGCCCTCATGGCGCGGCCAGGGGGCCGCGCCTCCCTGGCTTGTGCGCTCCCTCGGCCACCTCTGCCCTATGTTTTGCTCCTATATATTCCCTAAAATCCCAGAAAAAATCAGGAGATCATCAAAAGTACTTTTCCACCGCCGCAAGCTTGTGTCTCCGCAAGATCCCATCTGGGGCATGTTCTGGTGCCCTGCCGGAGGGGGAATTCAGACACGAAGGGCTTCTTCATCAACACCATGACCTCTCCGATGATGCGTGAGTAGTTCACCATAGACCTACGGGTCCATAGCTAGTAGCTAGATGGCTTCTTCTCTCTCTTGGATCTTCAATACAAAGTTCTCCATGATCTTCATGGAGATCTATCCGATGTAATCATCTTTGTGGTGTGTTTGTCGAGATCCGATGAATTGTGGATTTATGATTAAATTATCTATGAATCTTATTTGAGTTTCTTCTGATCTCTCTTATGCATGATTCGTTATCCTTGTATTTCTCTTCGAGTTGTGGGTTTTGTTTGGCCAACTAGATCTATGATTCTTGCAATGGGAGAAGTGCTTGGTTTTGGGTTCATACCGTGTGGTGACCTCACCCAGTGACATAAGGGGTAGTGTTGGGGATATTACCTATACTAACCCGCCCTAGTGGGGCCGGGTCACCGAATCAGGCGATTCATTTGAGCGTGATTCGGGCCTTGGCCTGGCAAGGCCGAAGGTTGTGTGGCGGTTTACAATTTCTGGAAGGTCTCCAAGCTTTGGAAGATGGCGACTTGGAGATTGTAGAGGTCACGATTCATAGAAGGAAAGTATCCTTGTAAACCCTAGGGACTCGACCTGTATATAAAGGCGAGTCCCAGGGAAGCAGAGGGCAGGTTAGAAATCATCGAGTGCTAGGTTTGGCGAGCTACGCCCTCCTTGTAATCGAAACCACATCAATACAAACCAAAGCAGGACGTAGGCCTTTACCTCCTCACGATGGGCTGAACCTGGGTAAATCGCCATGTCTCTCCTGCTTAACCCCTTTGAGTCGCCACCAAGGTGCGATGGCTCCAGTACTAAGTCCTTTCACGAGGACATCTGCCGTGACAAAACCACGACAGTTGGCGCCCACCGTGGGGCCTACGCACGGTGGAGTTGAGTTCTCAAAGGGAGCCCTACCAGGGTTTGGGAGTTACGCGACGGGGCTCATGACCCGGAGCCGCCGCGGGAAGATCTACATCGACAACCAGCAATGGGGGCCCGAGGCGGATTCGATCGAATCTGGTTACAGGGTCCCCTTCGGCAAAATCAACGTCTTCATCGGCATGATCAGGTCATCCGTGCCTGAGCCGAACATCTCCACCGACATCATCGAGCCGGCCAGGTACGTTCGCTCAGTGGTGAAGCCGAATCTGACTCGCCCGGTTTTTGTTGGGTTCACGCAGGGATCAGAGGAGCCAGAACGTTCGGAGACCCAGGAAACTACACCAGTCAACTCTGATGACGAATCATCCATGGGCGATTCAGATTCAATCCGGTCTCTACATGGGGATTGTCTTGGGGGCTTGTCGCTAGCCATGGACCCTGAAGTCCTTGACCGAACCCGCCGCCAGATCGCCATTTATATGGTGGGGGCGACTGAGCCATCGCAAAACCCTACGGGAGGCGATGGAACCGGCGAGACGTCTAGAAGCCCGACCGCTGTCCTGGTGGAATTAGCGGCGGAGATCACAAGGCTGATGGCGACTCCCCTCACACCAGAAAACCAGGAGGGGATAAACATGGAGCTGGCAAAACTCAGAGAGGCAGTGGCAAAGGCTCATCGGGATGCCGAGGTGGAGTACGCCAGGATCGAGACTCGGCAAGCTCAAATTGCGGCCGAAAGGATGCGCTTAAATTCTGACAACTGGCGGCTCGAAAGACACCAACGCGCATCCGACGCCGTCCATCAACGGAGACAACAAGGTCGCCTGCCCCATGATCTCAACCCAACCCGCCTGTTCGACACTCCACGAACCCCCAGGGCGGGAGCCGCCCCAGGGGGAGGGCCGGGTCAACCGCCTAACCCGCCGGTTCAGACGGCTGCGTATCGCATTCCCCGATTCCGGACGCCTCAAGGCCACTTTTCCAAGCCGGTGGACAACGTCCTTGCTGCCACTCGCCATCTGGAGTCTCTCCCGATTCACGGCAACACCCCTGCCGAGATAGAGGCAAGGAACGCCATCGAGATGTTGAAGACGGCGGTGGTTCAAAACGCCCAGTTCTCACATAGCCTAGATAGGCTGCATTCCACCCCCCAGGCGAGTTACACCAGGAGTCGGCCAGAGGACCAGCCCGCCATGAACAGCGGGTCGCGACCCGTCCCTCGGGATAACCCGCCTGATCATCAGAACCCGCCAGGCCGGGATCCCCCGAACACCCAAGTCGCCCCGGCTCTTCTCGTCGGGAGCGGTGGGCGAGTGGGGGTGCCATGCTTGGCCCCCGCCCTTCGTAATGAAAGGATGCCCAAAGATTTTAAGGGACCAAGAAAGGTGCCTAACTAAACCCCGTACCTTGAGCCGGCGTCGTGGGTCGAGAATTATGAAATCGCCATGGACATGCTCGACGTAAACGAGGTAGTTTGCGCCAGGTACTTCACGATGATGCTTGAGGGGTCAGCACGTACTTGGTTGAAAAACTAGCCCCCCAACTCCATCCAGACCTGGGCCGAGTTGAAAGAGCGATTCATCAAGAACTTCCGAGGAACTTGCAAACGACCTATGACGATCGTCGATCTGCAGCATTGTGTTCAGCGCCTTGATGAGTCGGCCCACCATTGGTCACGGCGGATTGCGGAAATTATCAATTCGTCAGACGGTATTACGGCGGCTCAGGTTGTGTTGATCCTCGAGCAGAATTGCCACTATGAACCCTTGGTGCAAAAACTAGGGCGACTCAAGCGAAAGGTCCAAGACATGGGAGAACTGATGGACACCCTGACTAGGTACGCTGAAGCGGATGACACCAAAGACCCTGGCGAGGACGGCAAGGCCAATTCGCCCAAGAAGGGGAGTCATCCAAAAATCATACTCGGTTCCAGGGACGTAATCGCCACAATCAAGGAGACAATGGCAAGCAAAGACCGCAAGAGGAGCCCTCGGATTTAGTCGCCAACACTGGAAACCAACGCTAGAAGAAAGATAGGGGCTTTAGCGGGAAGAGGCCGCGTAACTATGAAGAGCTACTCAAAGGCCCTTGCCCGCACCATGCCACAGCGGACGGTCCGGCGACTCACTCCTGGGAGAACTGCTTCATGATGCGGGAGTTCCGGGCGGAGGCGATCAAGAAAAGCCAAAGCGATGACCCAGACCAACGCCAGGAGCAGTTCGCCGCACCCAACCAACGATAGAACCCCTTCGGCGGTTTTCCCGAACAGGGGCCTCAAGGAGGCCCGCAGCCAAGCAGCGGCCAATATCCGATACATCATCAGCGGCGGTATAACCCGCCAGGAGCCTTTCAGCAGCCGCCCCCACAGGGGGCTCCGCAGGGTCAGGATGACAATGGAGGTTTCCACAGCAATCCCAAACAGTTAAGCAATGGGCAGTATCACGTTTTCACCACCAACGCTTGCAGACGGGATAAGAAGGTGAGTCACCGGGCTTACAGTGTGTCTGAGCCGGCCCTTCCCAAGTACCTCCACTGGTCTGAACAGATCATATCGTGGAGTAGGGAGGATCACCCGCCAAGAGTTGACAATCCGGGCGATTTAGCGTTGGTCGTGGCTCCCCAAGTTGGGGGCTACACCCTGTCCAAAGTGCTAATGGATGGTGGCAGCAGCATTAATATCTTATACTTTGACACTTTCCAAAGGATGAACCTATTGGAAAAGGACCTGATGCCTTCAACCACGGTTTTCCACGGAATTGTCCCGGGCAAGTCGGCCTACCCCATAGGCCGAGTCAGACTCACAGTAGCGTTTGGAACGGCGCAGAATTACAGGTCTGAGTCACTGATCTTCGAGGTGGTCAAATTGAAAAGCCCATACCATGCGTTATTTGGGCGGCCGGCTTACGCCCGCTTCATGGCTCGCCCATGCTATGTTTACCTTAAGCTCAAGATGCCCGGTCCCAAGGGACCCATCACGGTCGAAGGGGATAGAAGGATTGCAAAGGAATGTGAAGAAGGGGACGCGGCTTATGCGGAAGTCGCCTGCGCTGCGGAGGAGCTCAAACACCATCGGGCCAATGTTGACCCGGCAGACATGTCACCCCTGAAGAAGCCAATGACAGATGTTGAGTCGCCCCTCAAGTTCAAACCAACGGATGACACTAAAACAATCGATTTCGTTCCTGGCGACTCATCCAAGCAGTTCACTATCGGGACGGGTCTGGACCCCAAATAGGAAAGCGCGCTCATCGAATTCATCCGTGAGAATCGGGACATCTTCGCATGGAAACCCTCTGACATGCCTGGTGTGCCGAGAGAATTCGCTGAGCACCATCTTAATGTTGACCCAAAGGCGAAACCTATTCAGTAGTATCTTCGCAGGTTTAACGAGGAACGACGCAAGGCGATCGGGGAAGAAGTCACCCGCCTCTTAGCCGCCGGATTCATCGTGGAAGTTTTTCACCCCAAATGGTTGGCTAACCCGGTTTTGGTGCTCAAGAAGAACAGTACCTTCCGTATGTGCATTGATTACATGGACCTCAACAGGGCTTGTCCGAAAGATCCCTTCGCTCTTCCCCGCATCGACCAGATCATTGACTCGGTGGCGGGATGCGAACGTTTGTGCTTCTTGGACGCCTACTCAGGATATCACTAGATCAAGATGGTCGTGGAGGATCAAGAGAAAACAGCTTTTATAACCCACTTTGGGGCCTTTTGCTATGTGTCCATGCCTTTTGGACTCAAGAGTGCGGGGGCGACTTATCAGCGCTGCATCCAGAATTGCCTTCACAGCCAAATCGGTCGCAACGTCCACGCCTATGTCGACGATATTGTGATCAAAACCCGCTAGGGGGAGACGCTACTGGAGGATCTCAAAGAAACTTTCGATAATTTGTGGGTATATCAGATGAAGCTGAATCCCACCAAGTGTGTTTTTGGTGTTCCTGCAGGGAAATTGTTGGGCTTCCTGGTGTCGGAGCGTGGCATTGAAGCTAACCCGGATAAAATCGAAGCAGTTACATCTCTTGGAAAGCCGGCAAACGTTAATCAAGTTCAACGACTGGCGGGTCGCATTGCGGCTCTGATTCGCTTTGTAAGTCGCTTGGGAGAAAAGGCGATTCCCCTTTATCAGTTATTAAAGAAATTTGACCGGTTCGTTTGGACAAACGAGGCAGACGAGGCACTCGAAGCTTTGAAAAGGCAATTGGTTAACCCGTCGGTCCTGGCTGCCCCGGCTGAAAAGGAGCCCATGCTTCTGTATATTGCGGAAAATTCCAAAGCAGTAAGTGTGGCAGTGGTTGTTGAAAGAAAGGAGGAAGGGAAGGAGTACCCAGTGCAACGCCCGGTATATTTTATCAGCGAGGTGCTAACCCTTGCCAAGCAACGTTACCCACATTGGCAGAAATTAGTGTATGGGGTGTTTATGGCGAGTCGGAAACTTAAGCATTATTTCCAAGAACACCCTATCACAGTGGTTAGATCTACTCCCCTTGGGGACATCATCCAGAATCGGGAGGCAACAGGGTGGATTGCCAAGTGGGCGATTGAACTTGGGCTGCATCACGTGCAGTACACCCCCCGCATAGCCATCAAATCTCAGGCTTTAGTTGATTTCGTCAATGACTGGACGGAGTTGCAGGCTCCGGAAGACAGGCCTGATCTCACTTACTGGACTATTTATTTTGATGGATCTAGACAGCTGGAAGGCTCAGGGGCTGGTGTGGTATTGGTGTCCCCTCAAGGAGATAAATTCTGGTATGTTCTCCAACTCATGTTTCCATGCACTAACAATGCTGCAGAATGCGAAGCTTTGCTTCACGGCTTGCGACTCGCCAAAGAGATGAATCTAACGCGAGTTAGGTGTTTTGGCGACTCTGATCTGGTGGCACGGCAAGTTTCGGGTACCTGGGATTCTCGGGACCCCATGATAGCGGCTTACAGAAGAGCTGTGTCTGACGTGGCGGGTCATTTTCATGGTTATCAGGTGGACCACATTGATCAGCGCCTCAACGAGGCGGCTGACGCCCTCTCACGACTTGGTTCCCAGCGAAAGCCAGTTCCTCCCAATGTTTTTCTGGACATTTTGCTTAAACCATCCGTGATTTTACCATCGGAGGAGGAGTTGGCAATACCGGATCCTGAGTCTCAGCTCGTGGCGGCTGTCCACGCCACGCCGGATTGGGTTCTTCCCTATCTGGCCTATCTCGCTCGGGGCGAGTTACCAACAGACGAAGTTTCGGCCCGTCAAATCGTTCGACGCAGCAAATCCATGGTGATCATCAATGGTGAGTTATATAAACGAAGCACCTCTGGAGTTTTTCAACGATGCGTTTCCTCCGAAGAAGGATGCATAATCTTAAATGGCATTCATTCCAGAGACTGTGGGCATCATGACGGGTCACGCTCTCTGGTGTCAAAAGCTTTCCGTCATGGTTTCTTCTGGCTGACGGCTCATGCAGATGCAGAGGATATAATTCGTCGGTGCGAGGGATGCCAGCGTTATGGACGACAGGCTCATGTGCCGGCTCAAGAATTAAGAATGATTCCCATCACTTGGCCTTTTGCGGTCTGGGGGTTAGACATGGCTGGCGCCTTTAAAATGTCTTCCAATAAGAAAACCCATTTGCTGGTGGCGGTTGATAAGTTCACCAAGTGGGTTGAGGCGAAACCTATTGGAAATTGTGATGCGGAGACAGCAGTCAAGTTCTTCAAGAAGTTGATCTTCCGGTTTGGATATCCACATAGTATCATTACTGATAATGGTACTAACTTGTCCCAAGGGGCGATGCAGGAGTTTTGCCGTCGAGAGCATATCCGGCTTGATGTTTCTGCGGTTGCTCACCCACAATCTAATGGGCAGGCGGAATGGGCGAATCAGGAGGTCTTACGAGGAATTAAGCCCCGACTCATGGCTACCCTGGAGAAAACCCCAGGATGTTGGGTCGAAGAATTTCCTTCGGTGTTGTGGATTATCCGGACCACCCTGAACCGGTCCACGGGTTTTACCCCTTTCTTTTTGGTCTACGGAGCAGAAGCCGTTCTTCCTACTGACATAAGGCATGATTCGCCTAGAGTCGCCGCATATGTGGAGCAAGACAATGAGCTGGCGCGTCAAGATTCCTTGGACGCTTTAGAAGAGACACGTGACCTGGCTGCGGCCCGTTCGGCCATCTATCAACAAGATCTACGGCGTTATCACAACCGCCGGGTTAAGAGTCGGACCTTTCAGGAAGGCGACTTAGTTCTTCGGTTGATACAAGACCGTGCTGGCATGCATAAGTTGTCACCACCATGGGAAGGACCGTTCGTCGTCAGCAAGAATCTTCGCAATGGCTCTTATTATCTAGTGGATCTTCGGCCTAACCGGCCAACCACGGAAGTTGAGTCAACTCGCCCTTGGAATATTGCCCACTTGCGGCCTTATTACACTTGAGCTCTTAAGCTCTGCATTTTGTATGTTTTTCAGTTTCATTATGAAGTAATAAAATTAAAATGCTTCCCGACTTGGGGGCTTCTTCATTAAAGATCAATTTTTTCATCCTGCTGCGACCTTATGAGCCGACAGAATTATCATCTTAGGGTGGTGCTTGAGCTTTCTAACTCGCCCCATCCTGTCGCGACCTTATGAGCCGACGAAACCATATTAGGGTGTGTGCTTGAGCTTTCTGACTCGCCCCATCCTGTCACGGCCTTATGAGCCGACGAAACAATCATCTTAGGGTGGTGCTTGAGCTTTCTGACTCGCTCCATCCTGTCGCGACCTTATGAGCCGACGAAACCATCATCTTAGGGTGTGTGCTTGAGCTTTCTGACTCGCCCCATCCTGTCGCGACCTTATGAGCCGACGAAACCATCTTAGGGTGTGTGCTTGAGCTTTTTGACTCACCCCATCCTGTCGCGACCTTATGAGCCGATGAAACCATCATCTTAGGGTGCGTGCTTGAGCTTTCTGACTCGCCCCATCCTGTCGCGACCTTATGAGCCGACAAAACCATCTTAGGGTGTGTGCTTGAGCTTTCTGACTCGCCCCATCCTGTCGCGACCTTATGAGCCGACGAAACCATCTTAGGGTGTGTGCTTGAGCTTTCTGACTTGACCCATCCTGTCGCGACCTTATGAGCCGACGAAACCATCATCTTAGGGTGCGGTCTTGAGCTTTCTGACTCGCCCCATCCTACCGCGACCTTATGAGCCGACGAAACCATCGTCTTAGGGTGCGTGCTTGAGCTTTCTGACTCGCCCCATCCTGTCGCGACCTTATGAGCCGACGAAACCATCATCTTAGGGTACGTGCTTGAGCTTTCTGACTCGCATCATCCTGTCGCGACCTTATGAGCCGACGAAACCGTCATTTAGGGTGTGTGCTTGAGCTTTCTGACTCGGCCCATCCTGTCGCGACCTTATGAGCTGACGAAATTGCTATTTTTATTTTTTCTTCATGGCATTGCCACGAGGTTTTCCAAACCTTTTCCCTGGTTCATCTTCAAAATATTTGTTGACATTTATCTGGTTTCACGTATGTTTTTTCAAGCTTAAAACAGGTTGATGATCAAAATCACTTCATCCATGGCGGATTAGGCATTATAAAGGATTTTCAAACGGCAGATCCAATATTTCAAATCGCCTGAAG
Source organism: Hordeum vulgare subsp. vulgare (assembly GCF_904849725.1). NCBI lineage: Eukaryota > Viridiplantae > Streptophyta > Magnoliopsida > Poales > Poaceae > Hordeum > Hordeum vulgare. Next base: position 519,912,707 of record NC_058521.1, read on the forward strand.
GGCGGTATAAAGATTCTTTCGAAAGTATCACAAAAACAGTACCGACTCATGAAAAAGACCTATCTTCATCGGTCAGGATTGATGCAAGATCTGCGTCCAAGTCAAAAGGGTTCTTGGGTCGCCGTGGAGTTAAGCTGGTCGTCACAAAGGTTGGCGGGTTGACCTCCTTGTTCTTGCTGTCATAAGCAGCCTGATACTTTGATAAATCCAGACTTGCAGCAAGTTGAGTCGCCGCCAGCTGGGAGTCCTTGACGACACGCTGATAGTCCTCTTCGACGAATTCTGACCCATCATCTTTGAGTTGAGGAAAGCCTGCCGCTACCTCTTCTGGGTTGATCTCTGGAGCATACGCCAAGCAGCAACTTAAGGTAGTCAGTACCCGCTTCCGGGCGGCTGACCGAGTCAACTCGCCAATTTGAGGGGGAAGCGTAGATAGGCAGCCAAGCATCTTCTTTATGGAAGTTATAGGCTCCTTGGCACCCATCACAGCTTTAACAGTTAATACACTGCCAGTATACAACTGCTCTGTCAGCGTGTAAATCGCCTTCAACGTCAGCACGCAATCATCCTGAAGGTTGGCGGCTCTCGGACCTGTGCAAGGGGTCATGATAATCAGCGACTCACAGTAAGAGTTATTGGTAAAAAAAGAGCGATCAAAAGTTTGAGTATTTTACCAAAGACAGCTTGCGCCATGTTTGAGATATGACGCTTCAAGCCGGACAGTTCTTGTTGTACAGTAGCCAGCCTGGCTTCAGCCTTCTCTGCTCTTTTTGTTGCAGCATCTTGGTCAGCCTGAGCCCTTTTTAAATCGGCTTTGAGTTTTTCCATCTCAGCCAGGACCAATTGATACTTCTCCTCCGACATAGTTCGGGCATCTTGCTGATCAGATAAGTTTTTCTTTAAATCTCCAAGCGCCGATTCAGTCTGAGTAAGAGTTTCCTGTTGAAAGTACATGATAAGGGGCAAGTCTCAGAACTGTTGCAAGCAATATCCCTGACACTTGGGGGCTAATGTATAATTTTTTCAGATAAAATTATACAATGTCAAGACCCGGCTCATCTTTTTACTGATGACCCGGCCCTTGGGGGTTACTGGTCGAAAGTTTTTTCTAAATTTACCAAGACCCGGCTCATCTTTTTACTGATGACCCGGCCCTTGGGGGTTACTGGTCGAAAAAAATTTCTAATTTATCAAGACCCGTCTCATCTTTTTACTGATGACCCGACCCTTGGGGGTTAATGGGAGTAATATAATGTATAACAAAGCTTACCTCATGTTTATTCTTCAGCATCCGGAGCAGGCTTTTCTCCATCTCATAACTCGCCTCCAGGCGACTCGCAAAACCAGAGCAGAGTTCCTTGAATTCCAGATGTTCATATTCAGAAAGCTTAGCCTTGGAGAGTCCAAATTCAGGGATGTTTTTAGAGGATGATGGTGCATGCTTTGATAAAACCGTTGTGGCCGGTTTAGAAAAGCTGGTGCCAGTAATAACCACAGCATCCAGGTCTTTTGCTGTTGTCAATGGACTTGGCGGCTTAGGGGCATCCGTTGTGTCCTTGGGCGAGCTAGGAAGATCCATTCGATCCTCAGGCTCGCCTTGATCCGGGTCATCTTGGATTGGCGCTGGCTCTTTGATGGGCTCTGAAATTATGACAGGAGTTGACCCGCTGGTCTTCCTCTTCTTCGCCTGTGCCCTAGAAAAGGGGAACGGCGCATTAAAAAACTGGTAATTCATTATCCTCAGATTCAAAGTAAAATTGCCAAAGGACTTACCCAGGGACTCGAATCATTGGCGGAAGTGTCGACATTACTGAGTCGCCAGATGTAGGAGGAGAATTCTGCAAGAATTATACGTCAAAGATATAGGCGGATTACGGATGCGATCCAAAGAAACATAAGGAACTATCGTTCATGGGTACCTAGTTTTGTTTCCTCTTGTTCTTTGCTGGTAAGACGGACACCAGATCACCGGAGTGACTTCGGGTCTTCCGATTTGAGGTATGTTGGGCTTTCTTCAATAGAAAATTGGGGTCCAAACAAGCATTTGGATGTGAGAAGGGAACTTCCCCACAAATTCGCCTGGCCGGCTTAGGCGGAGAAGGAGATGAATCGGAGGAAACAGAAATTACCTCTACAGAGTCCTCCTGGCTTTCGTTGTCTTCATTCTATTCAAGAGAGGCAGAGGCATAAATACAAAGTTAACAATACCAGATGGCGAGTGAAAAGAGGATAGGTTTTTACCTCTGAAGGTGCGTCTCCGACTTGAGACTCATCGGCTTCGGATGGCTCAGCCACAGCAGCTTTGCCCTTGCCCTTGGTTTTCTTTGGGGGCGGCTTAGCTTGCTTCATGGCTGGCCTTTTGGGTTTCTTGGACCAAAATTTATCACCTTTCTGGAATGGTATATATTATAAAAGGCCACAACTTGAATGAAAGAAAAGAAATAGAGACAAAGGGCGGGTTAGAATCGCTTACCTTGGGCGCCGGATTAATTTTGCAGAAGGGTTTGAGGCCAATTTGGCCACATTTTCCCGCAGGCTCGCCAGTCAGCTTCTTGATGATGGTGACAATATCCTTTTCCGTTAAAGCCGTATGGAAATAACATTGAGGATGATCTAAGGGGCCATCAAACTCGCACATTAGCCCGTCCCGGCGACTCAAAGGAAGGATACGCCATTCGACCCAGCAGCGAATCAAGTCGACCCCATTAAGGCCGATGTTCGTCAAAGATCTTAACTCGGACAATACTGGGATAAAATCTGATTCATCCTCTTCGGTGAGCTTGTCCGGAAGTTTGAAGTTTGTTGGAAGGCGGTCTTTCCTATAGCCCAGAAGCTTGTTTTCTCCTGCGAGTGAGGTCTCTTGACAGTAGAACCAAGACTCGCCCCAGCCTTTGGGATGGCTTGGCATGGCGAGTGAGGGAAACAGGCTATCCCTGCGGTGCTGAACATTTACACCGCCAAGTTCCAGGCTGGGACCATTGTGAAATTCTGTCTGGCAATTTAAGTAGAAAAGTACCAGAATAAGGGAACTGAGGGTTCCATCCGCAGATAAGCCTCACAGAACACTTGGAATTGGCATAGGTTACTTATCGAGTTAGGTCCCAGATCCTGGAGGCGGACGTTCATGAAAGCCATGGCGTCTCTAAGAAACTTTGATCCAGGCGGCTTAAAACCTCGCTCAAGGTGTTCAACGAAAACGACTATCTCCCCTTCTTTGGGGTTGGGGAGATCCTCTCCGAACCCGGTACGCCAGCCGATAACATTCTGAGGGTCCAAGTTGCCTGTTTTCACATAATCTGCTACTATGGTGTCGTTGACTTCGGTAGGGAGCCAGTCACTTTTGAAGACGGCGCCCATACTACAAAGGAGTAAAGTACGGGTGAATTTACACGCTTGAACATTTACCGTAAGGGGTTAAATAAGTTCATTTAACTCGCCAAGTAATTTGTTCACGGGCTGAGGAAAAATCTTGACCCGCCATGTAAAAATCCGGGTCGGTTTGTTGTGGCGACTTATGAAATTTGGCTACTCACAAGAGTTGTGTCTTAAAGCGTCGGAAGCCTTTGTTCAGAATGGTTAAGTGTGAAGACTACAAACAGTTTTCACGTAATGAGTGGTGAACTATGGATCTACTGGGCAGTTGAAAAAACATGAGGAAAATGACTGGACACGGCAACTTGCTACCAGGACAAGATGATGTTGTTCGTTTGGTGAAATATTGCTCTAAGCATGCAAATCAAGGGCGGATAAGTGAAGGTAGTAAAAACATTAGTTATCTCGTCGTCATTAATACTAATCAGTCAAGGACAGGTGACAGATATTCGCGAAGGCATCAAGAACATGGCGATGTTGAAACTTCGAACAGAGATGGGGATCTGTTCTTAAAAATGAGCGGTGACCTAACCTGATGGGTTCGGACGGAAGTGGTCGATGGCGACGAAGGCAGTTGGAGGAGCGTGAAAATCTGGGTCGGGCACGGAGATCTCCGGCGGCGATGAAGTGCCCGACAATGGCAAGGTGGTTGACGGTGATGAGATGGCCGATGGCGGCGAGCAGCTCGGCCGCGGTACGGAGCTTGACGGCAACAAAGATCTGAGGGCGGCGCTGAAGCTTTTCGGGCGACAACAGGAACTACGGTCGGCGGCGGAGCCCTCGGAAGGCGGTAAGGTTTCCTCGCTGTGATAAATGGGGAGGAGATTGACAGGACTGGTAGGTGGAAAAGCGCCAGTCCTGTCCCCCCCCCCCCACCTATTTAACAGGGCAGACGTTGGAATCGAGGCGCCGTGGGCGGGAACCGCCGAAGGATAAAAAGATTCTCTATTATGGCGCTCCGAAAATTTTGGGATAACGATATCAAAAGATCCGTTAGGATTGTGTCAGTCTTCCCGGAATCCAAGGGATAAGAAGATGCCAACGAGAAATGGTTTGGCGATTTAAAAATCTTCCACGACAGGTGGCGGGTCAAAGTCTCTGATGTGAAAGGAAGGATAAAGGATGAATCACCTTTAATTGAGCAAGAGTATTGGCGTGAAGAGAATTCAAGTTAATCTGGGGCCTAATGTTGGGGATATTACCTGTTACTAACCCGCCCTAGTGGGGCCGGGTCACCGAATCAGGCGATTCATTTGAGCGTGATTCGGGCCTTGGCCTGGCAAGGCCGAAGGTTGTGTGGCGGTTTACAATTTCTGGAAGGTCTCCAAGCTTTGGAAGATGGCGACTTGGAGATTGTAGAGGTCACGATTCGTAGGAAGGAAAGTATCCTTGTAAACCCTAGGGACTCGACCTGTATATAAAGGCGAGTCCCAGGGAAGCAGAGGGCAAGTTAGAAATCATCGAGTGCTAGGTTTGGCGAGCTACGCCCTCCTTGTAATCGAAACCACATCAATACAAACCAAAGCAGGACGTAGGCCTTTACCTCCTCACGAGGGGCCGAACCTGGGTAAATCGTCGTGTCTCTCCTGCTTAACCCCTTTGAGTCGCCACCAAGGTGCGATGGCTCCAGTACTAAGTCCTTTCACGAGGACATCTGCCGTGGCAAAACCACGACAGGTAGCGAGGCACGCATCGTGTTGTTGCCATCAAGGGTAAAAAGATGGGGTTTTCATCATTGGTTTGAGATTATCCCTCTACATCATGTCATCTTGCTTAAATCGTTACTCTATTCGTCATGAACTCAATACACTAGATGCATGCTGGATAGCGGTCGATGTGTGGAGTAATAGTAGTAGATGCAGAAAGTATCGGTCTACTTGTCTCGGACATGATGCCTATATGTATGATCATTGCCTTAGATATTGTCATGACTTTGCGTGGTTCTATCAATTGCTCGACAGTAATTTGTTCACCCACCGTGATATTTGCTATTTTGAGAGAAGCCTCTAGTGAACACTATGGCCCCCGGGTCTACTCCACACCATATTTTCAGCCTTACACTTTTTCTTCGTTGCACTTTCCGCCTTCAGATCTCACTTTGCAATCAATCTTGAAGGGATTGACAACCCCTTTAAAGCGTTGGGTGCAAGCTCTTTTGTGTTTGCGCAGGTACTCTAGATTTGACGAGATTCTCCTACTTGATTGATACCTTGGTTCTCAAACTGAGGGAAATACTTACTGCTCATGTGCTGCATCACCCTTTCCTCTTCAAGGGAAAAACCAACGCAAGCTCAAGAGATGACAGAAGGATCTCTGGCACCATTGCCAGGGAAGGACTTTTGTTGCCATAGCAGCCGCGCCTAGCAGGCTTGTGGCCTCCTGGTGGCTCCCCTCTGGTACTTCTTCCGTCCAGTATTTTTTATAAATTCCAAAATAATTCCTCGTTGATTTTCACGGCTTTTGGAGTTGCGCAGAATAGATATCTCAAACTTGCTCCTTTTTCAGGCCAGAATTCCATCTGTCGGCATTCTCCCTCTTCATGTAAACCTTGTAAAATAAGATAGAAAAGGCATAAGTATTGTACCGTGAGGTGTAATAACAGCCCATAAAGCGATAAATATCAACATAAAAGCATGATGCAAAATGGACGTATCAACTTCTCCAAGCTTAGACTTTGCTTGTCCTCAAGAGGAAACAAAGATCAATAAACATGCCCACATGTTTAGAGAGAAAGGTGTCGACAAAACAAAATACAGACATGCAGGCATCATGATCATAATTAGAACAGCAATATCATCATATAATCTCTCATGCTAAAGTGACAATTCCTTCACAAAGTAAAGTATGGATCAAGAACCTTATTGAGAATTAACAACCAATAGACTTTAGTCATTGAAGCAATTGCAATTTATCATAACATCAGAAAGAGTCAAATAAGAGCTTGTAATGCAAATCCACATACTCAATCATCCTTTCGTCTTCTACAATTGCTACAACTCATGTGGTACTCATGAGATCAAAGTTTCAGTCGGACACAGAGAAAGATAGGGGCTTATAGTTTTGCCTCCCAACAATTTACCTCAAGGGTAATGTCAACAATAATAATTCATGAATACTTACTTCCAAGTTGACATATGAATATAGATCTTTCCCTAGCATATGACGTTAGCCAAGATAAAGGCGAAATAAGGAATTGGTCTAGATCACCATGACTCTTTCAAGGGCAAAAAGTAAAGGTACAAGATAGGCCTTCGCAGAGGGAAGCAGAGGTTGTCATGCGCTTTTGGGGTTTGGATGTGTGTCCTCTTAGTGTGAAGGAACGTCACTTTATATTGCCTCCTGTGATAAAGAACTTTATTATGCAGTCTGTCGCTTTTATGTCTTCCTCATCACAGGTTCGTACAAAGCTTATTTTCCACACACTAATAGATCATACATATTTAGGAGCAATTTTTATTGCCTGCACCAATGACAACTTACTTGAGGGATCTTATTCAATCCATAGGTAGGTATGGTGGAATCTCATGGCAAAACTGGGTTGAAGGTTTATGGATGCACAAGTAGTATCTCTACTTAGTGTGGAAGTTTTGGCTGCTAGGAGGTGGAATCAAGCGTCACATGCTAAGGGATCTCTAGTCATATAACATTGTTCGGAACCAAGCAAACATAATTCATTATGTTGTCTTCCTTGTCCAACATCTACTTCTAAGCATGCAATAGTTTAGTGAGTGTTCACAATCATAGATGGTGCCCAAGATGATATATTTATATGTGAACCTCTCTTTCTTTATTACTTCCTATTAATTGCAGCATTGACCAAGGTCTACGTTTGTCCACCCACAACAAGTTTCAATCAACATTCTTTTTATATGTGGAGCCATCACTTCCCATAAGATCATTGCATGATCTTTCATGCTTTTGTTCTTTTATCATTTTTTCTTTAGATCACGGCATGAAGCAAGGCCCTTAACTAAAACACTCTTTATTATATGACTCACGAACTCGAATACATCAGGGGTGACACAAAGCAAAACTCAAGCCTAAAACTAAGAACTTTATTCTACTAGAGAAATATAAAACCAAAAAGGATCGAACTAAGAAAAGGTAAAGGCAAGAGATGTGATGGTGATACGATACCGGGGCAACTCCCCCAAGCTTGGCACAAGCCAAGGGGATTGCCCATACCCGTGCTTAGTTGTCTTCCTTCGAAGGTGATGGTGGTGGAGTTGTTGCAACCTGGGTTTGATCCTCTCTCTTCCAAGGCATAGGTGCTCCATCATGGAAAGATGATCGAGTCTCCGAAATCCTCAAATCTGCAGCCAACCGTATTGGTTTAAATCTATACTCATACTCACAGTTTTGGTTCTGCAGGTCATAGATCTGGGCTTGGAGGTGATCAATTATGTCATAGATCCTGGAGAGGTGTTTCCCGATGTCATTGGCATCGATCTTGTGCTTGTTGGTGAACTCCGTGATCATCATGTGGTTGGCGTTGAGTCCGCATTCCACCATCCCTTGGCACTTGAAGACTTGCTGCTCCATTGCTTCAAGCCTCGCCTCCATGCGTCCGGTCTTCTTGGGCCCCTCAACATCAAGGATGTGCAGCACCCCCTCACGCATCTCGATAGATTGAGGGTGTTGTAGCACTCCTGCGAGGTAGGGATTGATGAACTTCTCGAAGAACTTGTCCTTCGGAGCTTTTGGGGACGCCATAGCGGTCTAGATCTGTCTGCACAACAGCTCGAAACGAAAACAAAGGAAAATTGTGTGATACGAGGGTCAGACCTTTCGGGAGAATATATAATGATTTTTTTCCGACCAGAAGGAGTACTCCGCAAGAAAACGGAGTCCGAGAGGCACACGAGGTGGTCACAAGCCCCCCAGGCGCGGCCAGGGGGTGGCCCGCGCCTGGCAGGCTTGTCGCCTCCTCGTGCGCTTTCCGCACTACTTTAAATTTTCTATTTTTCTAAAAATTCCAAAACAGAGAAAAATTCCTACTGGAAAAGATTTGGAGTCGGTTTACTTACCGAATCACATACCTCTTCGTTTTCGGAGTCTGAAACAGGCTGATAAATATCCCTTATGTACTCCTCTAGAGTTATGGTATTGATAATATTGCTTTCAACATTTATGGGAGTACCTCAGATATAATGCTTGATTCTTTTGCTATTTACCACTCTTGAAAAATTACCTTCCGTGTTGTTGATCTTGACGGCACCGGAACGATATACTTCCTCAACAATGTAAGGACCTTCCCATTTAGAGAGAAGCTTGCCTGCAAAAAATCTTAAACGAGAATTATATAGCAAGACATAATCACCTACATTGAACTCACGTTTTTGTATCTTTTTATCATGCCACCTCTTAACCTTTTCTTTAAACAACTTGGCATTTTCATATGCCTGAGCTCTCCATTCATCAAGAGAGCTAATATCAAATAACCTCTTCTCACCAGCAAGTTTGAAATCAAAGTTGAGCTCTTTGATTGCCCAATAAGCCTTATGCTCTAGCTCAAGAGGTCAATGACATGCTTTACCGGAAACCATTTTGTACGGAGACATGCCCATGGGATTCTTATAAGCAGTTTTATAAGCCCACACTGCATCATCGAGCTTCTTAGACCAATTCTTTCTAGACCTATTGACAGTCTTTTGCAGAATTAGTTTAATCTCTCTATTACTTAGCTCTACTTGACCAATGGACTGAGGGTGATAGGGAGATGCAATTCTATGATTGACATCATACTTAGCAAGCATTTTACGAAAAGCACCATGAATAAAATGTGAACCAACATCAGTCATTAGATATCTAGGGACTCCAAATCTAGGGAAAATAACTTCTTTAAGCATCCTGATGGAGGTGTTGTGATCAGCACTACTAGTTGGGATAGCTTCTACCCACTTAGTAACGTAATCAACAACAACTAGGATATGAGTATACCCGTTGGATTTTGGAAAAGGTCACATATAATAAAATCCCCAAACATCAAATGGTTCAATGACAAGTGAATAATTCATAGGCATTTCCTGACGTTTACTGATATTACCTATTCTTTGACATTCGTCACAAGATAGGACAAACTTACGGGCATCCTTAAAGAGACTGGGCCAATAGAAACCTGATTGCAATACCTTGTGTGCAGTTCTATCTCCCGCATGGTGTCCTCCGTAAGCCTCGGAGTGACACTTCTGTAGGATTTGTCCTTGTTCATGTTCAGGTACACAATGTCTAATAACACCATCTACTCCTTCCTTATAAAGGTGAGGATCATCCCAAAAGTAATGTCTCAAATCAAAGAAGAATTTCTTCTTTTGCTGGTATGTGAAACTAGGTGGTATATATTTGGCAACGATATAATTTGCATAATCAGCATACCACGGTGTACTACGTGAAGTATTGATGACATTCAATTGCTCATCAGGAAAGCTATCATCAATAGGTTGTGGGTCATCAAGAACATTCTCCAACCTAGACAAGTTATCTGCTACGGGGTTCTCAGCACCCTTCCTATCGACAACATGAAAATCAAATTCTTGTAGCAAGAGAACCCATCTGATAAGTCTAGGTTTAGCATCTTTGTTTTCCATGAGATACTTAATAGCAGCGTGATCAGTGTGAATAGTGACTTTGGAATCAACTATGTAAGATCTGAACTTTTCACATGCAAACACGACTGCTAAAAATTCCTTTTCAGTAGTAGCATAGTTTCTTTGGGCATTGTCTAGAGTTTTACTAGCATAATGAATAACATTCAACTTCTTATCAACTCTTTGTCCTAGGACAGCACCCACAACATAATCACTAGCATCACACATGATTTCAAAAGGTAAGTTCCAATCAGGTGGTTGAACAATAGGCGCAGTTATCAAGGCCTTTTTAAGTATTTCAAAGGCTTCCTCACAATCATCGTCAAAAACAAAAGGAAAATCCTTTTGCAAGAGATTGGTAAGAGGCCTAGAAATCTTAGAAAAGTCCTTAATGAACCTTCTATAGAAACCAGCATGACCAAGGAAACTTCTTATACCTTTGATATCTGTAGCGCATGGCATTTTCTCGATCGCATCAACCTTAGCCTTATCGACATCAATACCTCTTTCAGAAATTTTATGTCCTAAGGCGATGCCTTCATTAACCATAAAGTGGCACTTCTCACAATTCAAGACAAGGTTGGTATCTTTACATCTCTGCAAGACTCGATCAAGGTTGCTGAGGCAATCATCAAAAGAAGACCCGTAAACGGAGAAGTCATCCATGAAAACCTCAACAATCTTTTCACAAAAGTAAGAGAATATAGCCATCATACATCTTTGAAAGGTAGCAGGTGCATTACATAAGCCAAAAGGCATACGTCTGTAATCAAAGGTACCGAAAGGGCAGGTCAAAGTGGTTTTCTCCTAATCATATTGTGCAATAGGTATTTGGGAGAAACTAGAATAACCATCTAGAAAGCAGAAGTGTGTGTGTTTAGACAATCTTTCTAGCATTTGGTCAATAAAAGGCAAAGGGTAATGATCTTTGCTAGTGGCCTTATTCAATTTCCTAAAATCAATCACCATCATATAGCCAGTAATAATCCTCTGTGGGATCAATTCATCCTTATCATTAGGGACAACGGTAATACCTCCCTTCTTAGGGACATAATGCACCGGACTTACCCAATCACTATGAGCAACAGGATAGATAATACCTGCTTCCAGGAGCTTTAGTATTTCTTTTCTTACTACCTCTTTCATCTTAGGATTTAATCTCCGTTGATGATTGGCAACTGGTTTGGAATCAAGATCGGTCTTAATTTTGTGCTGACATAGAGTGGGACTAATTCCCTTAAGATCATCAAGAGTATATCCAATAACAGCGCGGTGCTTCCTCAGAGTTTTTAATAACTTCTTTTCTTCATGCTTTGAGAGGCTAGCACTAATTATAACAGGATATATCTCTTTTTCATCGAGATAAGCATACTTAAGAGTATCAGGTAACTGCTTAAGTTCAAACACAGGATCACCCTTTGGTGGGGGTGGATCTCCAAGTAGTTCAACAGGCAAATTATTTTTAAGGATAGGATGTTGTTCAAAGATAACTCTATCTATCTCATTCCTTTCATCCATATGCATATCATTTTCATGCTCAAGCAAGTATTGCTCTAAAGGATCAGTAGGAGGCACAACAATAGAAGCTAGGGAAATAATTTCATCTGTACTAGGCAACTCTTTTTCATGAGGTTGTCTACCAAACTTGGAGAAATTGAACTCATGTGACACACCTTCAAAGCCAACAGTGACAGTTTGCTTCTCACAGTCAATATGAGCATTGACAGTATTGAGGAAAGGTCTGCCAAATATGATGGGACAAAAGCTATCTTGTGTGGTAGCAAGAACGAGAAAATCAGCAGGATACTTCGTTTTACCACACAAGACTTCAACATCTCTAACAATTCCCAAAGGGCAGATAGTATCTCTATTGGCAAGCTGAATAGTGACATCAATAGGTTCCATCTCAACAGGTGCAATCTCGTCTTTAATTTCATCATACAAAGATTGAGGTATTGCACTAACACTAGCACCCACGTCACATAAACCATGATAACAATGATCTCCTATGTTAACAGAAACAACAGGTGTGCCAACAAGAGGCCTATGTTTGTCTCTAGCATGTGGTTTAGCAATTCTAGCAGCATCTTCATAGAAGTGAATATCATGGCCATCAACATTGTCGGACAGTAGATCTTTGATAATAGCAATGCTAGGTTCAACTTTAATTTGCTCAGGGGGTGTAGGAGTTCTAATGTAGCCCCTACGTATCACAGTTGACACTTTAGAATGATCCTAACAGGGAAAGGTGGTTTCTCAATGTAAGCACTGGGAACAATAGGATCATTATAAGCAATGACTTTCTCTTCAACTGGATTGGGTTTAACTACATTGACTTCTAAGGGATGATGATATTTAAACCACTTCTCTTTAGGGAGATCAATATGAGCAGCAAATGATTCACACAATGAAGCTACTATCTTAGAGTCAAGTCCATATTTAGCACTAAAATCACAAAAAGTATTTGTTTCGACAAAGGATTTAACGCAATCAAACTTGAAATTCATACCTGACTCCTTACCTTCATCAAACTCCCAATCTTTAGAGTTGCGTTTAATTCTTTCCAATAAATTCCATTTGAAGTCAATATCTCTCTTCATAAAAGAACCGGTACAAGAAGTGTCAAGCATGGTGCGATTATCATGAGAAAGCCGAGCATAGAAGTTCTGAATGATAATTTCGCTCGAGAGCTCATGGTTGGGGCATGAATATAACATTGATTTAAGCCTCCCCCAAGCTTGAGCAATACTTTTTCTGTCACGAGGCCAAAAATTATAAATATAATTCCGATCACGATGTACCAAATGCATAGGATAAAACCTTTGATGAAATTCCAATTTCAATCGGTTGTAGTTCCATGATCCAGTATCATCACATAGCCTATACCATGTCAATGCTTTATACCTCAAAGATAAGAGAAATACCTTCTTTTTGACCTCATCCTCAGGCAAACCTGCAAGCTTAAATAAACCACAAACTTCATCTACATAGATTAGATGCAAGTTGGGATGTGATGTGCCATCTCCTGTAAAAGGATTAGCCAGCAGTTTCTCAAGCATACCCGAAGGAAATTCATAGCAAATATTTTCAGTAGGTGCAGCAGGTTGAGGAGAAACTCCTTGTGTTTCTGTTCGAGGTGAAGATACCCCGAACAAGCTCCTCAAAGTATTAATTTCCATAGTAACAAGTGACAATAAATTTCAGCACACTATATAAATGTTTCTTTACCAAATTCCACTTACCAAAGGCGCTTCACTCCCTGGCAACGGCGCCAGAAAAGAGTCTTGATGACCCACAAGTGTAGGGAATCTATGGTAGTCCTTTCGATAAGTAAGAGTGTCGAACCCAACGAGGAGCAGAAGGATCTGACAAGTGGTTTTCAGCAAGGTATTCTCTACAAGCACTGAAATTATCGGTAACAGATAGTTGTGTGATAAGATGATTCGTAGCAAGTAGCAAGTAACAATAGTAACGAAGGTGCAGAAAAATGGCCCGATCCCTTTTGTAGAGAGGGACAAGCCTGGACAAACTCTTATAGGAGGTAAAGCGCTCCTGAGAACACACGGGAATTTCTGTCAAGCTAGTTTTTATCATGTTCATATGATTCGCGTTCGCTACTTTGATAGTTTGATATGTGGGTGGACCGGTGCTTGGGTGCTGCCCTTACTTGGACAAACATCCCACTTATGATTAACCCCTCTCGCAAGAATCCGCAACTATGAAAGAAGAATTAAGACAAAGTCTAACCATAGCATTAAACTAGTGGATCCAAATCAGCACCTTACGAAGCAACGCATAAACTAGGGTTTAAGCTTCTGTCACTCTAGCAACCCATCATCTACTTATTACTTTCCAATGCCTTCCTCTGGGCCCAAATAATGGTGAAGTCTTATGTAGTCGATGTTCACATAACACCACTTGAGGAGAAACAACATACAACGCATCAATATATCGAACGAATACCAAATTCACATGACTACTTATAGCATGACTTATCCCATGTCCTCAGGAACAAAAGTGACTACTCACAAAGCATAATAATATTCATGACCAGGGAGGTATTGAATAGAACCAAGGATCTGAACATATAATTTTTCATCGAGTAATCCAACTAGCATCAACTACAAAGAGTAATTAACACTACTAGCAACCTTACATGTACCAATCAGAGTCGCGAGACGGAGATTGGTTACAAGAGATGAACTAGGGTTTGGAGATGAGATGGTGCTAATGAAGATGTTGATGGTGATGAGTCCCCTCCGATGAGAGGTGTGTTGGTGATGGCGACGGCGACGATTTCCCCCTCCGGGAGGGAAGTTTCCCCGGCAGGACGACCCTGTCGGAGCTCTAGATTGGTTTTGCTCAAGTTCCGCCTCGTGGCGACGGCGATTCCTCCTGAAAGCCTCCTCCTGATTTTTTCTGGAAAGAAACCCTCCTTATAGCAAAAGAGGGGAGCTAAAGGGCCAACAGGGACCCCACAAGCCCCCTAGGCGCGGCCAAGGGGTAGGCCGCTGATACGTCTCCAACGTATCTATAATTTTTTATGGTTTCATGCTATTATCTTGTCAAACTTTGGATGTTTTGCATGCCTTTTATATATTTTTTGGGACTAACTTATTAACTCAGTGCCAAGTGCCAGTTCCTGTTTTTCCATGTTTTTGACTCCTTTCAGAGGAGGATTTTGAACGGAGTCCAAACGGAATGAAACTGCCAAAAAGATTTTTTCCGAAACAGAAAATGATCAGGAAGCCGGAGAATATGGGCAGGGGGCCTGCAGGGACCCCACAAGCCCTCATGGAGTGGCCAGGGGGGGCCACGCCTCCCTGGCTTGTGGGCTTCCTGGGCCACCTCTGCCCTAGGTTTTGCGCCTATATATTCCCTAAAATCCCAGAAAAATTCAGGAGATCATCGAAAGTACTTTTCCGCCGCCGCAAGCTTCTGTCTCCGCAAGATACCATCTGGGGAACGTTCTGGTGCCCTGCTGGAGGTGGGATTCGGACACGGTGGGCTTCTTCATCAACACCATGACCTATCCGATGATGCGTGAGTAGTTCACCATAGACCTACGGGTCCATAGCTAGTAGCTAGATGGCTTCTTCTCTCTCTTGGATCTTCAATACAAAGTTCTCCATGATCTTCATGGAGATCTATCCGATGTAATCTTCTTTTGCGGTGTGTTTGTCGAGATCCGATGAATTTTGAATTTATGATCAGATTATCTATGAAACTTATTTGAGTTTCTTCTGATATCTCTTATGCATGATTTGATATCCTTGTAATTCTCTTCGAGTTGTGGGTTTTGTTTGGCCAACTAGATCTATGATTCTTGCAATGGGAGAAGTGCTTGGTTCTGGGTTCATACCATGCGGTGACCTCGCCCAGTGACAGAAGGGGTAGCGGGGCACGCATCGTGTTGTTGCCATCAAGGGTAAAAAGATGGGGTTTTCATCATTGGTTTGAGATTATCCCTCTACATCATGTCATCTTGCTTAAAGCATTACTCTGGGAGGAGATGAGACGGAGATTGGTTACAAGAGATGAACTAGGGTTTGGAGATGAGATCGTGCTGATGAAGATGTTGATGGTGATGAGTGCCCTCCGATGAGAGGAGTGTTGGTGATGACGATGGCGATGATTTCCCCCTCCGGGAGGGAAGTTTCCCCGGCAAGACGACCGTGCCGGAGCTCTAGATTGGTTCTGCTCAAGTTCCGCCTCGTGGCGGCGGCGATTCCTCCCGAATGCCTCCTCATGATTTTTTCTGGAACGAAAACCTCCTTATAGCGAAAGAGGGGAGCCAGAGGGCCAAGAGGGAGCCCACAAGCCCCCTAGGTGCGGCCAGGGGGTAGGCCGCGCCTAGCAGGTTTGTGGCCTCCTGGTGGCTCCCCTGCGGTACTTCTTCCACCAATTATTTTTTATAAATTCCAAAATAATTCCTTGTTGATTTTCACGGCTTTTGGAGTTGCGCAGAATAGGTATCTCAAACTTGCTCCTTTTTCAGGCCAGAATTCTAGCTGCCGGCATTCTCCCTCTTCATGTAAACCTTGTAAAATAAGAGAGAAAAGGCATAAGTATTGTACCGTGAAGTGTAATAACAGCCCATAAAGCGATAAATATCAACATAAAAGCATGATGCAAAATGGACGTATCACGAACCAATGGCATGGGTCCTCCCCGGACGAGGAACCTCATACACCGAGTCGCTCTCGTCATCTCCACGACGTTGGCTCGAAGTATGCTCGCTCTGGCGCTGGGAACGCCTGTCGTGGCTGCCCTCGCCCTTGTGGCCGGAAGTGCAATGCGAGGAAGATCCTTCAGCGTGCTGATGACTGCTGGGGTTGCGACGCGCTCTGGGGTTGGGTCCCGGAGACACCGACTGAGCTTGACCGGAGTCAAGCCGTGTGTGCTGCTCGTTGGCGCCGTCAAGGAGATCCTTGACCCGCTTCTCCTGGAAGGCGCGCTCCTCGCCCTCCAAACTTGGCATTTCGGCCATGGCCGCCTGGGCCTCCCGCAAGTTGGCCGCAGGAGTCTCATAGATGGGTGCTTGCCGCCTAGAATCTCGGCGATGACCCGGCCGCGGCCGCGGACCGAGCCAAGCCGGCTAGGGGCCTTGGAAACCGGAGTGAGGCCGTATGCGGAGTTATACTCGCGCTGTGTGGCCTCCATCCAGCGTTTAGCCGAAGCGATGGCGATGCCCTCCTCCAAGATTTGCATGCGAGCCTCCTCCAGCGAGGCCCGGGCGTCGTTAGGGTTTGTGGAGGCGGCGATGGGCGTCTTCGGGCTGGTAAGCTCAGCCTGAAGAGTGTCAGCGGTGACAGCAGCAGGCTCACCAGCGTCTGCTGACGCCTTGCCATGAGCCATGCTGGTGCCAACGCCGATGACCATCACCTCCACGACGTTGGAGACGGTGGCGACATGGTATGGGGTGAAGAACCCCACAGACGGCGGAGGACCATCGAAGACGAGTACGTTGCTGGGATACACGTCGTGTGTAGGCATCTCAGCGATAGAGAGCCTACTGAAGCTAGCGCATAACGCCTCGACATCAAAGTCCTCGCCGAAGTAGCGAGGACCATCGTTGAGGTGGAGGTCGCTAAAGAGAATGCTGAGGTTCTCCATAGCAGCAACGACGACGCTGGGAGGCGCCTCATCATCAGACTCCCCATCCGAATCCGCATGGCGGACAGGGACGTCGATCATCATTGGCGTTGCCTCATCAAAGGCGGGTTCCATGGGCATGTAGATCGGTCCGGACGCGATGCATCTGGTGGTGTAGGTGCGGGGCCCCGCCCAGCACGGAAAGCCAGCCGATGCCGGGATCAGCCCCACGGTGGGCGCCAAATGTGGGTGAATACTCACAACATATGCCATGGGTAGGCTAAAGATGGTAGGAACCAAAGTGACACCGGAGGACGCTGGGGGCGAGGTTGGTACAAGCATGGAACGCACGATGTACCCAGGTCCGGGGCTCTCCATAGAGATAATACCCCTAGTCCTACCGGAGTGTATGATGTGTATGGATGGGATTACAAGTTGCTCCAGGAGCTGTATGAGTGAAGAGGAAGAAGGAGCGCTCGACTCGACTCAGTCTCTTCTATGTGGTTGGTGTCGAAGATATGTTGACCGACCCTCTCAATGGAGGGGGCAGGGGGTTTTATAGACGAACCCACCGGCTTACAATATGGGTAAAGGGTACAAGAGTGGGACCCGGCTGGCAGCCTCGTCGGCTGGCCAGGGGGCCCACGGGGGTCTTGTCTTGTCTCTTTAGGGGCCCGCCGGTTGTGAGGTCCCGTCTGGCTGTGGGACCCGCCGGCTAGCCAATGAGGCTCTCGCGTAAGGTTGACGCAGGACACGTGTGGTACGTCCGGCGCCGTCCCGCGAGATTCGTCATGGGCAGGCAGTATGGCCGCCTCCACTGTTCCCACACCGAGTGCAGTAATGGAGTGGGAGTTTAACGGGCCGACACTGTGCAGTATGATGGATCGGAGCCGGGGGAGGTCAGCAGCGTGGCCGCCGACGCTGGTACCCACCGTGCACTCCGATCCAGTACCTTTGCTGATGCATAGCTCCTGCCTCTTGAGCTTGCGTTGGTTTTTCCCTTGAAGAGGAAAGGGTGATGCAGCACAAGAGCAATAAGTATTTCCCTCAGTTTGAGAACCAAGGTATCAATCCAGTAGGAGAATCGCGTCATGTCCAGAGTACGTGCGCAAACACAAAAGAGCTTGCACCCAACTCTATAAAGGGGTTGTCAATCCCTTCAAGATTGATTGCAAAGTGAGATCTGAAGGCGGAAAGTGCAACGAAGTAAAAGAGTAAGGCTGAAAATATGGTGTGAAGTAGACCCGGGGGCCATAGTGTTCACTAGAGCCTTCTCTCAAAATAGCAAATATTACGGTGGGTGAACAAATTACTGTCGAGCAATTGATAGAACCGCGCAAAGTCATGACGATATCTAAGGCAATGATCATACATATAGGCATCACGTCCGAGACAGGTAGACCGATACTTTCTGCATCTACTACTATTACTCCACACATCAACCGCTATCCAGCATGCATCTAGTGTATTGACTTCATGACGAACAGAGTAACGCCTTAAGCAATATGACATGATGTAGAGGGATAAACTCAAACCAATGATGAAAACCCCATCTTTTTACCCTTGATGGCAACAACACGATACGTGCCTCGCTACCCCTTCTGTCACTGGGTGAGGTCACCGCACGGTATGAACCCAAAACCAAGCACTTCTCCCATTGCAAGAATCATAGATCAAGTTGGCCAAATAAAACCCACAACTCGAAGAGAATTACAAGGATATGAAATCATGCATAAGAGAGATCAGAAGAAACTCAAATAAGATTCATAGATAATCTGATCATAAATCCACAATTCATCGGATCTCGACAAGCACACCGCAAAAGAAGATTACATCAGATAGATCTCCATGAAGATCATGGAGAACTTTGTATTGAAGATCCAAGAGAGAGAAGAAGCCATCTAGCTACTAGCTATGGACCCGAAGGTCTATGGTGAACTACTCACGCATCATCGAAGAGGTCATGGTGTTGATGAAGAAGCCCTCCATATCCGAATCCCCCCTCCGGCTGGGCACCAGAACATGCCCCAGATGGGATCTTGCGGAGACACAAGCTTGTGGCGGCGGAAAAGCATTTTCATGGATCTCTCTCGCAGTTTTGGAATTTTTCTGAATTTATAGGCGGGAGAGGTAGGGCAGACGTGCCACAGGGGGCCCACAAGCCTACTAGGCGCGCCCCCTGGCCGCGCCTAGGGGGCTTGTGGGGTCCCCTGCTGGCCCCTGCCTTGGTTCTCAATTCTGGCGCGTATCTTCTGTTCTGGAAAAAAATCTTTTCGAAAGTTTTATTCCGTTTGGACACCGTTTAAAATCCTCCTCTGAAAAGGGTCAAAAACACGGAAAAACAGGAACTGGCACTTGGCACTGAGTTAATAAGTTAGTCCCAAAAAAGATATAAAAGGCATACTAAACATCCAAAGTTTGACAAGATAATAGCATGGAACTATCAAAAATTATAGATACGTTGGAGACGTATCAGTAGCCACCTTTAATCGTAGGGTCTCGTCATGACCTACGGTCTGATGTGACTTGAGATCCCCAGCCGGCTAGCCTGCTCAACTAGCTGGCCTGGGCACGGCCGCCTCACCCCTAGCCGGCTGGCTTGGCCTAGGCGGCCAGGGAGAAGGTAGTCGTCTCGCCTCTAGCTGGCAGGTGCTACCTGGCCGGCCAGAGAATTGGCCATCTCGCCCCCCAGCCGGCAGGTGCTTCCTAGCCGGCCAGGAGACTTGGACCTGGTAGAATTGTTTTGATCATTCCTTCCGGGCTGAAGATAAAGTTGCAGGCTCGTTGAGCCTACCCCGGGGTTATCCCCCTGACAAACCTCCTCATTCTCCAACCCCCTCGACTGGAGACGACACCCATATGGATAATGACAAGGAGGAAGATCCGGAGGAGCGTGAGTACGTCATCGAGCACTCCACTAATTGATTCCGAGCACACCTAGGGTAGGACAAGTCATGTATTCCCCATGAGGAGTCGAGCCCGTGTAATGGTTCATATGAAACCATGAGTGCTTGTTGTTTGTTTTGTTGTTTGTATCTCGATGCAAGTCACGCTTTTGCCTTAGGCAACATGTAAGCGGCTACATCACCTATTTTGTCTTAATATTATGTGTTGGTCATTCGACCCGTGTTTGATCACACTTGGAGTATACCAACCCCCTTAGGCGTGCTTCCTCTATTATTACTTTACCCTCCCATCTATACCAGTTATTCCATTTGGCTGCTCCAAACAGGATGGTAACTACAACTCGCAATAGCTCCTTTGTGAACGCCAGCACCGACAACTCTAGCCAATGGCAGGGAGATGGTGGGTCTACACACGGTGGAGATCACTAGGAGCAGCCATAGGGCGACATTCCCTCGCCACCACCTCCACCAAAAAACATGACCATAGCTCAGTTTATCCAAGTTCTCCAGGAGAAACACCAAGCCAACTCAGCTATTGATTAAGATATTATGGTAATCATGTTTTGTGTCTTTATTCCAATAAGGTGCCAAGTAGAGTATTTGGGATAGTGTGGATACTTGTTTGTTTGATTCTGTGCAAAACACAAACTTTTACGTCCAATGCAGAATTTCTTTGTTTTTACTGGAGCATAAAACATTATGAAAATTTTAAACAGTTTGATATGAAAATTCTTTCTGTTGACCTAATTTCTAATAATTTGTGGAGATAGGGAAGTATGTCTTAAGTTCAGAAATTCACAAACTGTTCTGTTTTTGACAAATTCTGTTTCACATGAATAGTTTGCTTGTTTTAGTGTGTCCTTAGCTTATATTTAGTGATATAAATTATGGGAATGATAGAATACAGTTGGTATCATGTTAGAACAATTATTAATCTTGTCTTAACAGTACCTAAGTGAATGGTCTATCTTTATTACACTAACCCTTCTCACGAAGTTCCGTTAAGTTTTGGGTGATTTAAGTTTTCAAGTTTGGGGTGAGATGTCGATATGAGGAGAATAAGGAGCATCAAGAACCTAATATTGGGGATGCCTAAGGCACCCCTAAGGTAATATCCTAGGAATACACAAGCGTCTAAGCTCGGGGATACCCCGGAAGGCATCCCCTATTTTGTCTGCAACACTATCGGTATATCTTACTTGGAGATGTATTTTTATTCATCACATAATATGTGTTTTTCTTGGAGAATCATTTTATTTTATTATTCTCTATTATATATTATCTATAATATTTTACCAATAAAAAGTTCCAACAATTAACTTTAGAATGCTTGAATTGCATGTGTGATGTGTGATGTACAAAAACATAAACTTTTGTTGTAGTGTTTGAATTATGTGATTTTACTACAACATGGAATCTCTGATTTTTTTTATAAAGTACTCTAATAAAAATTATTTATCATGTCCTAAATTTTCAGAATTTTGGGAGATACAAAACTACACTTGTTTAATAGATTGCTAGACACTATTTTGTTTGGACAGATTGATGTCGTAGTTTTGTTATCTACTTATCATAGAGTTTTCTCTTATATTGGTAGATATAAATTGTGGAAATGATATTATACAGTACCTAATGTTTGAAAATTACTATTCAACTTGTCTTGGATGTACATGAAGTGTTGATTTATTCTTATGTGTTACCTATCTCACAAGTTCTTTTCAAGTATTGTGTGGATGAAGTTTTTGAGACTTAGGTGAAACCGAGATATGAGAGGATTGAAATAAATACAAATGCGCAAGCTTGGGGATGCCCAAGGCACCCCAAGTCAATATTACAACAAGTCTCAAGCATCTAATCTTGGGAATGATATGCATCCCACCTCTCTTCATCAACAACTATTGGTTAGCCTATGTTGAGCCTAAGTTTTATTTGTTCGCATGATATGTGCTATTCATGGAGTGTATTTTGTTTTCTTTGCTATTTTGAAATAAATCTCAGATCCGAAAATATTTATGGAGAGCGAGTCCTCACATAGCTACTTAATTGTTTGGCTACTCATTGTTTTTCACATATATCTTTCAAGAGTAGTTTGATGTTTACTCGTGTGCTTCACTCATCTGTGAATGAATGAAATATCATAAATCTGAAATTATGAATGTGCTACATCCTTAGTAGCAGTTTTACATTTGGTTTAGAAACTAAAATCTATTGAACTTTGACAATCACAATATTGTTCATACAAGCAATTCATAAATGATTAGTATAAGAAAGAGAACTTCCTCATAAAAATAAATTATCTTTGACATCTTTTATGATTGTGAATACCTATTAATTATTTTCAAACTTGATAAAGTTGTTGATCTTGAACAAGGAAGACAACGTAATGGTTATGTTTGGGTATATTTTCATAGAAGTTATATTCTTATGGATCCTCCAACATGTGGTCCTTGTTTAGAACCTTTTGCTAGCCAAAACTTCGTACTAAGTAGAGATACTACTTGTGCATCCAAACCCTTGAGACAAGTTTCTTCCACAAGAGTGCACCATACCTACCTATATATGGTATTTCACTACCATTCCAAGTAAATTTGCAAGTGACACATCTAAAACCTTCAAATAAACATCTGTTTTGTGTGCTCGTACCGCTCATGGAGCGACGGGGCGGTTACTATCTTCCATGTTGAACGGGTTATTCTCAAGATGAGTGT
Source organism: Hordeum vulgare subsp. vulgare (assembly GCF_904849725.1). Classification (NCBI taxonomy): domain Eukaryota; kingdom Viridiplantae; phylum Streptophyta; class Magnoliopsida; order Poales; family Poaceae; genus Hordeum; species Hordeum vulgare. The sequence continues at coordinate 519,935,375 of NC_058521.1, forward strand.
TTATTCACTTTTCATTGCATGAGAAAGGATGGTAAAAAGGATTACCAATCCTGCATAATAATAAAAAATAAACAAGAACTCCCCTAGCAATTTGATTGTTTGGGTGTAGTCGTGGATACGGCTAGCCATGGAATGTGTTTGAATGGTGCAAGAGGAGTAAATTTTCAAATCTGTTTGGGAACCACCAATAATGTGATTAGCATGGAAGCATTGAAATCCCGTGTTGTAATGTTGATAGGTAAACCACACCACCAAAAATGTATTCGTCTATCTTTTAAACTATGAGATCTGGCGCCTCTGTAAATCCCTACTTCCCTCTACAAAGGGACAATCTATTTACTTTTGTGTTATTTACTTTCATGCTATTTACTTTTCATGTTGACTCAACCTCTTATTACAACCTCCATCTATTAATTGGAAAGCACCATGTGACGGGGAAAGATTCAAACACATATATCCAATCAAATATATTTGATCACGATTCATTATTGTTGACAATTATCTTCATGATAAGTAGTTGGGAGGCGAAACATTAAGCGCCTATCTTTCTCTGTGTTCGATGGATGTTGTTTGTAATAAAAATATGCTTTGATTATTATCAAACATAGAAGACTATATGATAATTGAGTATGTGGAGCTCTAACTTAGACTTGATGATGCAATGAAATTAGTTGATGACTAAGAACATATGTTGTTAAGTTTCAAGAGAATGCATTGTTTAAACCATGACATGTGAATTGATTGCCACTCTATCAAATGATGATTTTTATGAGAAAACATTGCTTGTCATGATGCTCGAAACGTAAATGAAATTATCAATGATAAAAACAATTCAATATGCTATCATTCACACTTCATAAATTACTTCTTTTATCATTTACCTACTAGTGGACGAGTAGGAATTAACCTTGGGAATGCTGATACGTCTCCAATGTATCGATAATCTATGAAGTACCCATGCCATATTTGCCTATATTTACAACACTTTTATAAGGTTTTGATGCACTTTATATGATTTATTCACAACTAACCCGGACTGACGCTGTTTTTAGCACAATTACGTGGTGTTGTTTTTGTGCAGAAAATAAAACTTCTCGGAATCGCCTCAAACTTTTTTATGACTTTAACTGGAGAAAATAAGAAATACCAGAGGGAAGAACCACCGCAGGGGAGCCACGTGTGGGCCACAAGCCAACAGGGCGCGCCCGCTCCCTTGGGTGCGCCCTATTAGCATGTGGGGCCCACGTGGCTCCTGCTGACGTGATTCCAATGCTAAAAATTCCTATAAATCCAGAAACCCCCGAAAGTTAACCTAGAACTTCCGCTCCACCGTTGCAACTCTTTGTATTAAATAAAACCCCATCTCGAGCCTTTTTAGTACCCTGTCGGAGGGGGAGTCAATCCGGGTTCCCATCTTCATCATCCAAGCACAGGCCATGACAAGGAGGGAGTAGTTCACCCTCGGGGCTGAGGGTATGTACTAGTAGTTATGTAATTTATTGATATCTCATGTTCTTGAGACGTCACGGTCTTGATGTATCACGGGCTTTGTTAGCATAGTTGGATCATATGGTGTTTGTCCTTTGCTATCTTGATGTGATGAATTGAATCTTTCCCTTTGAGACTTGTTATGTCGGAATGAATATTATATTTGAGATCACTTGATGTATGTCTTGTAGGTGGATACCCGTGGTGAAAATGGGGTGTTCTATTGATTCTCTTGATATATGTTTTGGTACTCAACTTGTGGATTCTAGTGGTGACAATGGGGTAATCTATGCATAGGGGTTGATACATGTTCTTGTCTACTTTCTCCGATAGAAATCTTGGGATCTTTGAAGTTCTTTATGTTGGATTGACTATGACGAATATGAAATGGTATGATGCATGTCGAATAATTAAACCACAGATACTTGAGGTGACATTAGTGTATCTAGGTGAAGGGTTTATTTATGTGTATCATAAGTATTATTCTAGTACTAACTCTAGGGTTGTTTGTGACACCTATAGGAATAGCCCAATAAAATGATCGGAATAGATATCTTTGAGGTGGTTCTACTACCTACAACAATTTCATCTTATGTTCTCCACTAGATATGAACTTTGGAGTGATTCTTTGTTGCACATCGAGGGGTCATCATGTGATTCTATTATGTTAGCATTCTTGAGAGAATGCACTTGTGAAAGTATGAACCCTAGGCCTTATTTCCAAGCATTTATACAACATTTTGCTCGTTTTATTCCACTTTGTACCTTGTTGTTTTTAAATTTTCAGATTACAAAAACCTATTTCTATCATCCATATTGCACTTGTATCATTATCTCTTTGTCGAACTAGTGCACCTATACAATTTTCCATTGTATTGGGTGTATTGGGGACACAAGAGATTTCTTGTATTTGATTCCAGGGTTTTTCGAGATAGACCATCTTCATCAAACACTCACACGGATTGGTAAACCTTAGGTCATCCACTTGAGAATATATTTCCACTGTCCTACAAAACTATGCGCTTGGACGTCCAACATAGTCTACAAGAATAAAGTTGTATAGCAGACATTAGCCTCTCTCTCTCTCAACTTTCCTCCCTCTCCTATGATCTCTCCTTGCCTTTGCTTAGCGTATACACCACCCATGGTATCTCCAATATCTCACAGATGCATCAGGGCAAGAGAGGTGCGCGAGCACACGCGGATGTCGGCCAAAGCCGTGCTTTGGAGTGTGCACCATGCTCCAGAGAGTTGACATCGATCCCCATGTGCCAGAACATGCGTCTTGATTTCCGTGTCGTGCTAGGACAATGGCCCCCTCCTCTCTCTCTCTCGAGGGACCTCTACAGCGTGTGCCCGGCGTCGCCTGACTCGGCTAGTGAGCGCGCGAAATCGGGGCTCGCGAGGAGCTCGCCTTGCTCTCTCCGACCTAGACGATGCCCACTAACACTTCGAACAAGCGGACTCGAGATCCCTTAGCCTCTGGTGACGACTACGACCTCGTTGAGACTCGGTTTATGGTGCACAATCGCAATTCTATAAATAGCCCCTCTTCGGCTCTCTCCCGCGCCCCTCTCTCTCTCCCGTTGGGCCCCACCTATCGGGATTAAAACCCGAGCGATGCGTGCGCCTAGCTCGGCAGGGCCGCTTTGGATCCAGGCTGACCCAACTACAGGTTGTTCTGGTACGAGACAACACTGCACCTTTTTATATTTCTTTTCTGACAATTTTTGCAAAAAATCCACACGATAAAATATTAATCCAAATCCAATAATTCTAGCTCCATAATTCTTGCAATATTACAAGCTATTTAATAGTATAATTTTCATGATTTTCAAATAAACTTTTATATTGTTATTAATAAAAACCCTATTTAAAAGTATTTAAAACCATTGCTTAAATTTATGTCGTTGTATTGACAGTCCAAATCTAAAAACTAGGAATAATGGTATTTTAATGTTCACTCTAATATTTAACAAAAATAGTTTGACATTTTTCTGAGTGCTTTGTTTTTCCTATTTTTGTCCTGGTCTTATTATTCCCATTGTATTGCGACGATAGATTACGTTGTTGATGGAGAAGTTGGACCACAAGGATTCGAAGACCTCAAAGACTTTGTTGAGCCAGACAAGCAACCTTGTGACCATGTTGATGAACCTACTTTTATGCATGACATCATAGTATTTGAATCGTTGCATGAAATACCATGATGATATTGTGACCACCTTGTTGGGTTGTCTCCAATGCATTGCTCATTGATACTTGCATTGTGCATGACCCTACCTTCCTATGAGGATTATGCGGGTGGGAAGTAGATAGGAGGCTAGTAGATGCTACGCAAGTGGGATGGGATTATGTATGCTGACGGAAACAAACTGTTTTCAAAGACCTTTAGAAAACCCCATCAGGTGCCACTAATGCCCGAGGGAAATGATGATGAACTAGGTAACCGCTTGAGAAAGAAGTGGTGTACCGAGGCAAGTTATGTGTGTGGTTTCAAAAACAGATTAGATTTAAGATTTCATGATTGTCCAAACCTTATATGTACGACCACGATACACCTTATGGTATGGGGATTTGTTGATTACTTTGGTCGATGCTAGCACAAAGACCGCATTACTAGTGGCAAGAGGGCCACAATTACTCTCTAGATACGGGGTCATGCCTCGAAGGACGACTATCATTGTTTTCACGCACACACGACACACCATTGTGTCCCCTCTTGGATGGTACGATCTTGTGTGAGTCTCGTATGATGTACATCATGAGGGATGGGTACCAAAGAGTGGACTCTTTGTATAGTGTTGTCAAGGGAAAGGCATTGTTCGGGTGCCTACCTCGGGTATGTTACATACCGTGAGTCATGGATGACATGGAAGTTCACCGTCTTGTGGATAGTGCAACCTCTACAGAGTGTAAAAATATTTAAATAGTTGTGTCCACGGTCAAGGATAGTTGGGTGGTCCTGCTTAAACTATGTACAGTTGTTTTCACAAACTTGTGTGTGAGAGAGAAAGAGAATCACTTGAGTTAAGTTGGAAGACTCGATGAAACTATAGTTGAGATACTCTGTTCATATTGATATTTGTAACATGTTCATATCGTTACATGTAACCTCATGATGCATGATTGTACAAATGTTGGGACATGACACTGCACTTGAAAATTAGCTTTTGGCAAAACTACGTGCTTAGTCATAAACCATGCATGATTATCTTGTTCCAAACATGGATTGCTTGCGAGTACATTCAAAATACTCATTGGATTTCCACTGGTTATTTAATTGGCCAAGCATGAAAGATCGGGAATATGGTGAAGAGTACCTTGTTGACGAACATGCGAATTAGGCTGCTTCCGAGTCAGAATGCTTGTAGGGTTAAGGCAGATGGCATGGGTTCACACTATCGTTCGATATTTCTGTTGCGACTTTCTTTTTGATGTTTGGCCTTCGTAGCCCTAACTATGTAAGACTTGGCCATAATGGTCATAATTTGCGTAAGGCGGTATGTATGGATGTAGACTCTTGTTATTCAGTTTCTGTGTGTTCAGTGAGCATTGAGCTCTCGGATCACTGTACACGTGCATTCGGTGATCGCGACTTATGAGTTGGGGTCCTCACATCCACCGCATCGTTACACCTAGGACATGCATCATTAGGCAGAATATAATTATCTTCATGAGTTGATTCTTGTGATCAGTCGATCAAAGTAGAAAAGCCAACCAAATTTCATCACTTTCTTTGGCACTAGGGAGTCCCAAATTTTGGGCAACATGGGGCCCATGAGCTCCTTGGTTAGAGCCGCATATGCCCCACAGGTGGAGAAGGCCGCGCCGTTGAGCAACCATCTGGTGTCTCACGCCTGAGAGAGGGCAATATCCTATAACAGAGAGTTTAGGGAGACAAGTTCTATGACCATGATAGTGTTTAGTCCATTGTGAAGGCAAATTCAATCCCATTCTACAATATAGTGGGTACCATGTCATTTTGGTTTGTTTGGCGTGAGAAAAGTGTTGCATAAAATACAACAAGGGGTGCCGACATGAGCCAACATTCTAACCCAAATAAAGTGGAGCGTCCATCACCGATTTAACATTGAGAAAACTCTCTTGACCTTTGTAGGTGTTTGAAAATAGTTCTAGCAAGGAAGGGGCTATTTTTGTTGTGGCCAATGTGGAGAGGGGAGTGGTGTAAAATCCAGTCCTTCCAAGGCAGGTTTGTGGAGTGTAAGATTTTATAAGAAAATATGATGGTCAAGCTTTTTAGTGGTCAGTGCTATAAACATGTTGTATTCTGTGCAACATACCTTCAAAAGTTCTCTATAAAGTTTTCATGATTTGCACATGTATTGATTGGTTAAAAAATAGAGGTGAGTAAAAAAATGGTCGTGATAACGCTCACACATGTGGGCATTAAGAGGTCTTGCCACACGTCTCGTGGTATCTAAGAAAACCAGCCCACACGCCCGCGTGTGGGCCAAACAGATAATTCCCACATGTCCGGCCTCGTGTCTCGCGATCCCACCGGACGCCTACGTGCGGGCAAAACAGATAACGCCCACACACCCGCATGTCCGGTCTCCTACCCCACGGTCCCGCACGCCCGCGTGACAGCCAGCATGCGCCCTCACCTCCAAACCTGTTTGACCCCTCTTCTGTGTTTGTTTAACTGCAGTTGCGATGGTTGCTGAACTGCAGTTGCCATGTCTGGGAAACTACAGTTGTCATGGTTGTTCAACTGCAGTCGTCATGTCTGAACAAACTGCAGTTGCCATCTCAGGTCAAGTGTAGTTGTCATTTATGGACAACTGCAGTTGTTGCCTTGTCACGCCCAAGATGCGACCCTATCCTCAATTTAGCACGAGGCCTCGTCAGGGATAGAAGCGCATCTCGTCGTGTCGCAAGAATGGATATCGTTACAAGTACATGTACTAAAAAGAAGAGATATAAAATAGAATTGGCTTACACTCGCCACAAGCTACATCAGAGTCACATCATCAAGAGTAAGAGGAGGGTCCGACTACGGACGAAAACAAACGAGAGAAGAAGAACGGCGTCCATCCTTGCTATCCCAGGCTGCCGGCCTGGAACCCAACCTAGATCGATGATGAAGAAGAAGAAGAAGAAGAAGCAACTCCAAATGAACAATCAACGTGCTCGCGTCAAGTAACCTTTACCTGTACCTGCAACTGGTGTTGTACTAATCTGTGAGCCACAGGGGACTCAGCAATCTCATTTCCAAAGGTATCAAGACTAGCAAAGCTTAATGGGTGAGGTATGGTTAAGTGGTGAGGTTGCAGCAGCGGCTAAGCATATATTTGGTGGCTAACTTACGAGTACAGGAACTAAGAGGGGGAGGATCTACGCATAGCGAACGTGATCTACTGATGATCAAATGAATGATCATGAACACCTACCTACGTCAGACATAACTCCACCGTGTCCTCGATCGGAGAAGGAAATCACAAAAGAGACAGTCACGGTTACGCACACAGTTGGCAAGTTTTATTTAAGTTAACTTCAAGTTATCTAGAACCAGTGTTAAACAAAGTTTCCACGTTGCCACATAACAGCGGCACGGCTTTCCGAAAGATTTAACCCTGCAGGGGGGCTCCAACTAGTCCATCACAAATTACCACAAGCCGCATAGAAATCCTCAATCACGAAGCTCGCGATCTCGTCGGATTCCCTAGTGGAAAACCTCAACTCTGAGATTACCCAAAGCATCACCGGAATCCCGATGCACAAGATATCTCGTCAAAGGTAAAACTAATCCAGCAAGGCCACCCGGCGTGTCGACGATCCCGATAGGAGCCGCGTATCTCATTCTCAGGACACGACGGATGAGCGACGCGTACGGTGGCCTGATAGAAATCACCGAAGTTTCCCTAGGTTGGCCCCGCACAGTGCTCTGTTTTGGACCAGCACCATCAGCACTGGCCCTCCCTGTATTATGTAGAATTACTCCTCGGGTTCATGACGCGCTATGCTTTCAGTATTAACAAAATTATTATGTTGGGCAAATGTAGTACCAATGTTGGGCCTTGCCAGACCAGCTTTAATCTAAAACGAATTATCAAGGGGGTCCCCATAACAACCCCGATCGTGTTAGGAGCGCTCAATTATGGAACATAACACCGGTAGCCGAAACTAAGGGGGCAAAGGTGGAACAAAACACCAAGCTAGAAAGGCCGAGCCTTCCACCTTTTACCAAGTATATAGGTGCATTAAATTAAACAACATTTAATATGGTGATATAACAAGGAACCCATCTAATCACATGGAAGCAACTGCACCTGCAACTAGCAACGCTAACAACATGGTTAAGCAAGCAGTAACATAGCCAATCAGTGGTTTGCTAGGTTGAACAGGTTGAAGGTTTCATGGCATTGTTGAGAGGCTGATATTTAACATGTGGTAGGCAACGAGACATAATCGATAGCATCGAAATAACTAGCATGGCAATGATAGTACTGATATCTGGGGAAATGGTCATCTTGCCTGAGATCCCGCTTGGAAGAAGAACAACTCCGTGAAGTCGGCGAACCAACGTAGTCGAACGGGTCCTCACATTCCGACACGCTTGTGGAACTCTAACGAGACGGAGGAAACCGGAAACAAACATCAACACAAATATTCACCACACGATGCACAACATGATGCATAAACTACTATGATGCATGATCAGTTCAAAGATGCAAGGGATGGCATGGCAATTCACCTCACGCAAACACTACACATTAAGTGAAGCTCGATATGCAACGAGTTGCATATCGACGAAACTCCAAGCTTAATTATTTAATTCACTCCCGTTTATTTACACGACAAGATTAAATTGTTGTTAACATGGCAAGGGTGAAGCGACGGTCCTACATGGCATCCTAGTCGGTTAACACGCGGCACATAGAACGGAGCTATGGCACAAGAGGCATGCAACACAAGATTTATATGCCATGAATGCATTATGCATGCAAGTTTCAACACCACGGCAAGAAGAGAAAGAAACAGGTGTTGCCACGACGAGCGAAAGGGGAACTATGGCGGCAAGACGAAAACGATGCCACGACAACGTTCCTATCCGATAACTCGTTGAGATATCGTGCCAACATATAGGAAGCGTGTGCGGGAACGCTAAATAAAGATGGGGTGATCCCTCTACCGGGTTCCCATGTGTCGGGCACGACAAAAGAGGTACACGTGCAACGGCAACATACGACGCAAACATACATTCAACTCATACATCACATTCGTTCGTTACACGACAACGTTCCATCGGTATACCTCCGATGCGTGCGAATCGGAGTGGTTCGGTTCGATGAAGGAGAACAACGGTCGTCGTGGAAGTCGTGGTCGTCGAGGTACTCGGTTTTTGTCGACGGTAGTCGTTCGCTCAGCGTCGTGGTTCACGTCTTCGGCGACGGTAGTCGAACTCGTTCCGGGGGTCGTCGAGGACGTAGATGGGTCTTCGACGTCGTCGAGGAAGTCGTTGTACACAGCGAACTTGTCGATTCCACGGCGGCGGAGATGGTGCACGGGGTCTTCGGCGTCGTTCCAACAGGCAAAAGGGCAAGGCAACAGCAAGCGGCGACGGCAAGCGGCTGTACAAGCAATTGCTAGCACCTAAGCAACTAACAACAACGGTTAGCAACCTACAGCAACAGCAAACGCAGCAGCAGCAAACTAACTAGCAAACTACATCGGCACAAGCAGCTAGGCAGGAAAGCAGGCAAGCAATATCCACTCGGCCTAGCAACAGCATGCAAGTTAGCAGCAACTAGCATCGGCTAGCATTAGCAGCAAAGCAGCTAGCAAGGCATCAGGCACGGCAAGGCAAAGCGGCAGCAGCACCAGGCAAGCTTAGCAGCAGCTAATCGGGACAGCAACGGCAGCATGCACAGCAAGCAGCAGGCAAGGCACAGCAAGGCAGCACAGCATGCACGCAACCTCGGCATCAGCGGCAAGAAGAGCACCCTACAGCGACAGCAACAGCACGGCGTCGGGCAGCAGCTAGCTTGGCAGCAAGCACGAACAGCTACAGCACGCAGCACCGGCTAAGGTAACAGGGTAATAGCACGGGACAGCAACAACACAGCAGCGGCATCAACGGCTCCAACAGCAAGGCGAGCACGGCGCCGGGAACAGCGGCAGGGGAGGCGGCGCAGCGAGGGCAATGGCAGCTCGGGCCTGGAGGCGAGCGACAGTAGGGGACGCAGGGAGGCGACGGCGGCTCGGTCCGGCGACCAGGAGGCCGGCGAGGCGGAGCTTGGCAAGGGCGAGGTCGGGCAGCAGGGCAAATCGACGCGGGACAGGCAAGCTGGCGGTGAGCTGCTGGCGCGCAGGGACGGCCAGGGCGGCGAAGGAGGCCGCTAGGGAGGCGCGGGGTCCGGGCGCATGCGGCGGGGAGCAGGGACAGCCAAGGCGCGCGCGGGACCGGCGAGGTCGGGCCCATGGAGGCGGCGCAGAGGGGAGAGGCGGTCGGCGGCGGCGCAAGGCAGGAGGCGGCGCGGGCTCGGCGGGGAAGAGAGGATCGGGGGGAATCGGCTGGAGGAAGGAAGGCGAGGGAGATGGGGGTCTCGGGCTGGCTCGCTAGGTCAGCAGGGGAGGACTGGGCCTTGGGCCTGGCAGGATGGCTGGCTCCCTCTCAACCCCTCTCTTTTAAAAAAAAATCAGGAAACAATCACAAGAGAAAAAATGGTTTTTAACAAAATAAAAAATGCCTTTTACTCCTTTAAAAAAATACCCCAACTATAAGAAATAGTTTGGGCTTTTTTAAAAAAAATGAATAAAAATAAAACCGTTTGAAAAATTAAAATAAACCCTTTTACAAAAGGATAAAATAAACCCCTTTTTATTTAAAGAATAAAATAAAGGATCTTTAAAGGAGAAAAGAAATGAGACTGTTTTAGAAAATAAACAAAAGGAAGAAATAAAGAAAACCCAAGGGGTTGCCCCCACATTTAATAAAATGATTTTCTTTAAAAGAAGACGAACCCTTTTCTTTTTTTAATAGGGGTTAAATCGGAAACTTTAGCAAACCGCAAAAACAAATAAAAGAGGAGAGGAGGGGAGAGAAGGTTTTAGGTCCGCGGTGCAACAGGGCTTAGTGGTGGCTCTCACGCACCCTCTCTCAACACTCTAACAAAACAACGCCACTCACAAGGCACTAACACCCAACAACACGGCAACAAGCAACACCGACAAAACACAGTTGACATGATGCCATGCATGATGCCATGATGCGCAAGATGAATGCAACAAACAAAATATCACACGACGGAAACGGAAATAACAGGGAAATCTTCTTGGGCGTCGGCATCGGGCTGTCACATGCCTTGTATGGCCTGGTCTACTGTAGTTTCCCTTTTAGGTCAAGTGCAGTTGTCATTTATGGACAACTGCAGTTGTTCTCATGTATGGCCTGGTCTACTACAATTGCCATGATTTAAAAAAAAATAGGAGTTGCCACCTACTAACACTAGGCAGTTGCCATGTAACACTGGAAAGACAAGACAAAAATAATATCTTGGAGTTGTCATATGCTTCTAAGCACACTAGGCAGTTGCAACAGAAACATTACAAAAAAGACATGGCAAAATAACATATTCGGGTAAGAGAGAGAGTTGCCATCTTCTTACAAGCACACTACGCAGTTGCCATGTACCACTACAAAAAACATGGCAACTGACAGTTTGGGGTGTGGGAGACGTGTGGCGATCGTGCGGGCGTGTGGGCGTGAAACACGAGTGTGGGCGAACTCAAAAATGCCCATACACCAGCTCATGTGGGTACATGAAAACAGGCGTGTGGGCGAACTGATAAACGTCCACACACCAGCCCCTCTACGTGCGTGAAACGAACGTGTGCGCGACCGGATGAAATGCCCACACACAAGCCCAGTCCTACGTGGCATAGAAAATCTGATAAAATTTATCAAGATTCGTACAACCACAAACGGACGCTAATTCACGCGTGTGGACGAGATGCAAAATGCCCACACGTGTGAGTGTTATCTTATTCTAATTTTTTTTAAATGATCGAGTGCCAATGAAGTACGCTTATATTTGTTTTTTAACATAACTACCCTTATATTACCTAGATTTGCAGCTGGTAAGGTAAGACCAAACCCCTCGGGTTAAATCTTAAGATGAAAACACACAGGAAGACAAAGTCATGGAAGGGAGAATATCCATTGTGCAGCCCCACAAACAGAAACCCTAGGGCTGTCCCCTCTCTCCTCAAATAGGGCCCATGAGCTCTATCACGTTTTTTTTTTTTTTTTTGAGGAATGAGCTCTATCACGTGACCCAAAAGATCGTGCACATAGTTCACAAGTTCACACAAGACACTATTTCGCCCACTAAAAAACACGATACTATTTCCCTAAAAAATAAAAGCTATTATTTATTTGGTGTTGCAAACGCTATTTATTCTCAAAAGGAAAGACAAGCTACTGCTTTTCTTATCCTAAAGGTTGGTGCAGTTTGTTATATTGCTCACATCCTTTTTTTAACACATATTGCTCAAATTCTTCTAAGCAAGCCATTCAAAATCAGAGGTCGTTTCTTTGACGATCTTCAACTAGACTGGGCTAACCCCACCCGTCCACATGTTTGCGGACACGTCTAAAAAGTGCATGTGCTTGTTCATTTTGAAACCTATTTATTCACGCATGTTGTCATGTCCTTTTAAATTATCCGGAACATGTGTTGATGGATGAGAGAGGAAAAATAATAAGAAAATGTGGTTCAGAGTAGACCGTATAGGACGTGGTGGATTGTTTGGACACATTCAATTTTTTCTTACATATGAATCGAGTTTGATAGGGGATGGAGGGTTGAGGGGCTCAGTTGGATAGACTTTTTCTTCCTCTCATGTTTCGTTATTAGCTTGCTCATCCGGAAAGGATTTGTCCATTGGTGATGCAAGAGCATCTGCAGTTGTGGACATTAAATTCACGCCTTCAAACACACGCGAACACATCCAGTTACATCTGCACACATGTGTAAGTGATTCAATATAAATCATCCGACTACTACATCACTTGCCATCAGACTATCAAAATTTAACATGTTTTATCTATATACTACGAGGGATTATCTGGATTATCCACGTCCGACCTTGGCCTTTCCCGTATTTCTCACGGAAGCAGGGTTCAAAAACATAAAATGAATCAAGCTAGGTTTGTTATTTGCTTAATCAGTTTTACCCGTTGTTGTCCTCCTTTTCCTTTTTGGATGACAGTCCGCCCATGGTATAGAGTATCCGATTTTACTCTCGGGCTCGGGTGTGTGTGTTCATTATCTGTCACTTCTTTAGGATGCAGGCACAGATGGCTACCTCATTAGCGACAATGCGCTGCCCGCCGCATTTGTTACCTCTGCCTTCGTCATGTCAGCAGTGAGGCAGGTGTCGGCGACCCTCATCCTCTCCTTCTCATGGTGGGCATACTGGTCCCTCTAGCACTCATACTCCGGCGAACCAGAGATCTAGAGGCTAACGAACCACAATGCTCTAGCCCCGACGGATTTGAGTGCCCTTGCACCAATGCAATGGATTCAGGTCGAATTGTACCTGTTGTCGGTCGGATGCATTCCCCTCGAGAGCGATGGAGAGCAATGCAGATGGCCATAGCCTCCTTTATCCCGCATGGTAAGACACCTCAGTCGACGGTACGAGGAGTTTAGGGTCAGATCCGATGTCTTGGAGAAGGCCGAAGATCGTCGGCAGTGAACTTCAGGGCGGAGCGGAGGGGAGTGAAGTGGAGCCGAGTGGCTAGGGTTTGGTCCAACAAGAAATTAGGGATGAATATATGTGGCGTCGGGTGGATCGGAGTGGGCCAGGTCCGATGTGGCGGAAGCACCCTGCCGCGCCCCAACCTTCCATATCTGTTTCATATTTGAGTTGGATGCAAGAGATGTCAGTCAATCCGAATGTTTAAGATTGGTTTAACGTGTCCGACCGTCCGGGTCGGTTACTTTTGACCGGCTGTCCGTCGAAGTGTTTGAGGGATTTCGACATGTTTGGTTGTGGATGCTCTCGCGACACTTTGAGTGTATTTTTTTTTAAAGTACAGACACAAGCGTTCATATACACACACATACACTCATCCCTATGAATGCACACACGTACAACCTACCCCTATGAGCATCTTCAAGAGAATGAGCCGACATATCATCTTGAGATTTACGATGTCATTGTAGGCGTCTCGTCATCAACGAAAACGTCTCCTTTCACTGAAAGTATAACGCCGAAAATTTTAAAATAAATTCAGGAATAATACGACCGTAGGATTTGAACCCTGGTGGCTGGGATACCATTGTTTCCTAGAGTGTAAATTGTTCGTGTAAAAGTAAGTACGTAGTTACACGGCGTATTTATCGGTCCATGGACCAAGTCTGTACGCGCTGAGCGACTGGCATCACACGCAAACAGCCATACACACGGTCACATGCCTCCCTCGCCCATGGCCATGGACAATAAAGCAAAGGGACGTTTCCTTCGTTTCCGCCTCCCTGTCCTCGCCTCCGCTCGCCGCTTCGCAATGGCGAGCACGGCGACGGCGCGCGGCATCTCAGGCAACCAAACTGCCCTTCCTCCCCCTCGCGCTCCCATGGCGTCTCCTACGAGGGCATCTCCTCCAATGTAGGCGCAGGAGGGCGGCGCCACCGCCACCACCAACGGCAGACAGGGTGGAGCCAGGCATGCATTAACCACTATTCCTAGTTTCCCACCACTGGCGGCGAGAGGTGCAGAGAAGGTTAGGGTCTCGGGAGCAGACTTATCCGTGTATACATCTCGACGGCGTACATGTATGGCCGGGGGCGCCGGCGTTTCGCACGGATCTACCGGCATTCTTGGCGCCGGCCGCTCGGTGTGTTCTTGATGAATTTTGCAATGTTGTTTTCCTAGAGTGTAATTTGTTGTGCGGACGGAGGATCTTTGCGAATCCTCCAATGTTTGGAACCTTTTAACTTCTTTTTTCTCTCCAGTTTTTGGTGATTTTAGAGACTAGACTAGAGAACGGTAGGGGACTGAAAGAGTACGGGGTGTACTTTGAGGTAATTCTTCTGCGTGTTCTTGAGTGGCTGCAAACCCACACAGTGTGGTTGATGCTGAAGTCTAAACCTTGCTGTGACTTGTGAGATCATGCTCGCTATTGTTTTTCTTTTTACAAATATCAAGTTTGATTACGGTCCGTGATTGGTAGTACATTACATGTGGTTGAACTTGAATCCTTGGAATGCTCTTCTGTAGAGGACTTAATTAACTGCTCAAGGGGTGGTAGCCTGCTGAAATTGTTCATCCATGTGGTGTCGCCTAAGGCCATGATAAGGTAGGTCACATTTCTTTTCCGAACGCGCGCTTGATTGGGGAATGCGGTTCGATTTGTGCTATGCGTGTTGCAGTTACTGAATACGTTTGGTTGATCTGTTGATAAGATTATATGCGGACTGGATCTGGCATATTTGTGCGAAACGGAGCCAGCTTTCCACCCTAAGTTTTAGCTACCAGACTACCTGTTGATCCTTTCGCGTCAGCAGATATGCTAGTATAACAGCAGAAGAGTACACATCAATCGTCCTGCTTGGGAGGGCATATGCTGCAACCTTCCGTTCTGGCGATAATCTGTTTCAAGTTTTAAACTCATGCTCAAGCGCCAGGAGTTTATACCCGCGTTTCTCTTCTTTTTACCTTCTGCGGTTGCGCATGATGAGCAATTATTTCCTCGTGTATGAGCCTTCATGGGGACGGCCGGCTGAGACCATCATTCAGAACGAAAGGAAACCCATCTTTAATCATAGTGGATACCAACGCCACGGCCGAGCTGAGCCCTGTGCCGCCACCGCTCGTTCGACGGCGCGCACGGCCATCGATTCCCAGTTGCTGTGGACGGGCGAACCTCTTTTCCCTGCCCGCAATGATGGCCACGGTTGTCGAGCGAGCGAGCGTCGAGGCATCGGTCAGAGGCTCACGCTTCCCCTCTTGCAGTTAGTGCCGGACCCAATATCTCTGCCATTATTTCGGGAAATGCCGATCCCCCGTGTTGGTGTTGGCATCTGGCTCCGATGAGCTCCGCACCGTCCAGTTAGACGGGTGCTCCATCATTGCGGAGCTCCGGTGGCTAGCTTTGCCGTGGAGCCGCGGTGTCCTCTGCTTCGCAACTGGTTTGCGATGTGCTTGAGTGTTCACTGTTCAGGTCTCGTTTGCTGACATTTTTTGGAAGGAAAAAAAGGGATGTGGGTTAAAAAAAAAGGATTGCTTTCATTGAGAGTTGAACTCAAGACCTCCCGCTTACTAAACGGGTGCTCTAACCAACTGAGCTATGAAAGCTGTGTGCCATAAGTTAAGAAATTACGTAATATATAAAAAGAGATGTAATACAGCCGTGGTATGACGAGGAAAATATACTTGACCACCATGGGCATACATAATCCACAGGTTGAGCGGCCCTACAAAAGGCAGGACGTTTTTTTTAACAAGAGACTAGTAGTAGACTCGAACAGGGGCAGCCCTACATAGTGCTGGGTTGGTGTCCAATGCCCGCTCAATTTTGGAAATTTAATAAATAGAAAATGCTTGTGTTCTCTAAAAAATGAAATTTCTACCATAAGTGCCCCCACTCCACAAAAAATCTTGGTGCGCTCCAGGTCTCCAAGGACCCGAAAGTACCTTCATTGATAATGTTGCAAAATGATACAAGGCGGAATAGTCGCACATGATTAGGACATAACGCCTAATTTAGCCACCATGGAAGCAGGGAGAGATCACCACTGAACCTTGCGAGGGCCAGGCGCCCCAAGAGCTTATTCATCGAGCTACTATCACATCCACCTTTGGCTGCTATGACGCTCCATTCATGACAAGCTTGGGATGCGAACGGCGACCATTGGACGCGGCTTGAGAGCGTCGATGACAAACTTCTACTCCCTCCATCCGAAAATATTTATCACGGGAATGAATGCATCTACATATATTTAAGTTTTAGATATATATTTCTTATTTGTAAATTTGTGCATCAAGTAATTTCGGACAGAGAGTATAGAAGACATAGCGCCAAGGTTTCCTAGAAACACAGATGACATAACACTACTATGAACAAGGAAGTTGCAGTCACCTCTCAATCTCTTCCCGAGTGACTACGCCGGTGAAGAAGGTCCTAGATCGGCCCAGAATCAAGATCTGGGAGCCGACTCCCAAGAAGACAGAGGAAGAAGCTCTCGCAAAGTGGTTGTTATTAGTTACACACGGAGTCGCATAACTGTAGGCTGTTAGTGGTGATAGGATGGGGCTTAACGAATAAACTAATGGAGAAACTATGAGCAATTATGCAAGTTTAGCATTGAGTATGAAATAAACTAAAAATGACCTTTCTCTTTCAATGTACATAATGCTGCTACTATTACTGCAGAAAAGTCTAACCTATTGGTTAACAAAAGTGTTATTGTGAGCTCGAATGAATAGTAAATTTTAAAACGCTGATAAAAATAATAAAAATTGATAAAAACATTAATGTTTCTTCTACACGCGTGCAAAATTTCACGATGGAATCACATTCTTGCATGTGTAGACAAAAAATAGAGCTCCAAAATGCTTCCAAGTACGCACTTTTGTGTTTTTTGCCCACACCTCCATAAATGTGATTTCATCATTAAATACTGCATGTTTGTATAAAAACATTGATGTTTATTGCCAAAAAATCATTTAAGAAGATTTACTTTTTGGAATTTATTGCTCACTCGAGCTCACATACTCCATGTCCATTGGATACGCCCATTAGTTAAGCCTTTCTCTCTGAATTTTTTTCTGTTATGTTGTTGTCCAGATGGAACATGATAACTCCTCATGTCTTGACAGATTTTTTAAAATATTTTGGGATTTATTCAAACACTATTGAAGATATTTGATTTTTGAAGGGGTTCTGAAGATATTTGATTTTTAAGGGGTTCTCAAAATATTTGTTTTTTTAGACAAACTCCCAAGCTCTACTGCACCGTCACAATGTTTGATGATGGTTTTAGTCAGAGCTACATGCCGATTGCTTTGTGGGTCAGACTCAGAAATTGCACGCACCACTTGTTATTCAGGCCCAAATTTATGTCTTCCTTCCGTATTTTCTGACGGGCTGGGGTTGCCAAGGCCCACTCCAGCCCCAAGGTAGCTCCACCCCAGTTTATTGTTGAGATTTAAAAATATCTGGATTAAACTATGACTGTTTACTTTGGTTTTCAATGTATAAATACACCAAAAAAACACTTCACAATTCAGTCCAATATGTTTACTTAATGTTAGCTTTTGTTTTTTCACAAAAGTCTTGAAGAATAGGCTTAATCTTGTTGTGGGTAGAGTTATACCCCTTTTTTTCGAAAAGGAGGCCTGTAGAGTTATACCCCTGATTCGATCTTTTTTGTCAATGGGTTGTATATCATGGAACCGGTGCTCAGTTTACACGAAGCCTTGAATTCTTGCACCAAAAAGAAAGAAGGATATTTTTTGCCCCCCCCCCCTACTCTTGCAGATCCCTTGCTTTGCTGATTAATAATGCTAGGAATTATCGATTAATTAAAGGATTGCTATATGACACAATAGATGGTGGCGTTAAGATGCTCCAGTATGCTGATGACATTGTATTCCTTCTAAAGAAATATATGATTTTAATAGTTCTCATAGTCTAAAGTTCTTTCTTTGTATATTTAAGAAAATGTATGGACTTAAAACAAATTCACATAAGAGTGAATCATTTCATTTTCGTGATGCTAAAGAGAAATCTCTAGAATATAAGAATGTCTTTACTTGCCCTGTTGAGCTATTGTCAATGAAGTACCATGGCATTCTTGTACACGAGTCTTGGAATTACGAAAAAATCTTGGAAATTTCTAGAGGATAAAATGGAGAAAATGTGTGCATGATGGCAAGGAAAAATGCTTCCTATAGGAGGTATATTGGTTTCTTACTTCAACTGTGCCTTTCTAACATACATTTGTATATGATGTCATTCTACAAGCTTCCTGTTGGCAATAGGGGGAAATGATCTTTTTAGACCTAGAATTCTTTGGCAAGAAGACCAAGGCAAGAAAAGATATCATTTGATCAGATGGTCTAAGGTATGCCCGTAAAAGTGCATCTCTTAGACACCCATATTGGATTTCGATGATCAATGGCAAACCAATATAGAGGATTAACTGTCCATCAAGTTTACTTCTGGAACTTAGTCTTCTGGTTGAGTGGAACATCAATGATGAACTGTGCCTCCACATTTTCAATAGTTGTCTCCTCCAAGAGATAAACATGTAATTTACTCTCGCTTGGACATAACATTTACCACGCTTGGGCCACGCGATGCAAGCATGCATGCTCGGTAGTATGTCAGAGGTGAACCAAGCACAAGCGCCCTATGGTTATGAGCAGCACTAGGTATTGAAGGAGAAGGTCCACGCGAACTACACTAAGGTGCTACAAAATGTCGCTGATGTTTAGATTGCGGCATGAGATGAACGCCATATCACACTTGCTTTCATTGATCATGAGTATTGTTACTTGGCCGGGGGGTTGAACCTCCTTTTCTAAAAAAAAAGAGTATTCTTACTTATTTGAAGGCCCACATAATGCGTAGAACGAGCTAAACTCCCTAGTTTTCCTTTTTTAGAATAGAAAAAATCAGCACATTTTTCATGACTCTTTGTTGTGCATTTGATGTTATATTTTATAGGTTAATATTATTGTTGATTTATGTATGCACGGAGGACACCATCCTCCTCATGAATTCGAAGGAGCACATAATCCCTACATACGCCCTAAAACTATTGACCAAATTACCCTTTAGAGAAGAAGATAAAAATAAAAAAAAGGACCACAAACTGTCTAGAACACCCTGTTAATTGACGACTAGATATGATTCAGTTCCGCGTTTCTCTATGATCTATGAGCAGTAAAATGTACTTAAAAAGGCTCACAAAATAACATGTCTTTTTTTTTAAATGTGGATAACATGTCCTTGATGTTAGAAGGGAGAGAGGGGTTGGTGGAATAGTTCTTTATTGTTTGAGCAGACGGTGAGACTGGAGAAGAATCCGAACGTAAGTCGACGGTCATCCCCCTACAGTCGTAACAGTCGGTGCATCGCGGAAGTTGTGGCTGAAGTTAAAACCGACGCGGTTGCTCAAGCAAGGCGATAGCCCTTTTGTGCTGATGTCGAGGTAACCGAGAGCGTAGGATGGTGTAGTCGTGGTCGAGGTAGCCGTGCGAAGAACGTCGTGGTCGATGTTGAGTCGGGGTAGCCGGTGTCGAGGAAGTCGTTGTGGAGCCGTGGGCGCAAGGAGGCGCCGAGTTGGTCGTGGACGCAGTGATGTCGAAGTAGTGGTGTGCCGGGAAGAAGACGTAGTTGACGACGCGTAGCGCCGGGTTTGCCAAGCCCCGAGACACATCATGCACGAAGGCACATATTGGTATTCCCAGCACCGCGCATGCGTAGACGAACGAAGTCGATGACGAGGACCTGCACACAACCTGCACGTCATCTAGTAGAGAAGGACTCAACAACAGTTGCGGTGCAAATCGGCGGGGGATAATGTTGCCCGCGGTGGTCGGAGTAGACGAATTGGTCGGGGTAGATGACGGCGACGCTGGCGATGAAATGGTGCTAGTTGGTTGACGAAGGGGGTGGACGGGCGGCGTGGCTCGGGTGGGCGAACTACAACGGCGCGCCGAAGAAGAGGCGTCGCGTGGATCGGGTGGGCGAGCCGCAACATCGCCGAAGAGGAGCGGTGGCGGCGGCCTCACAGCGGCGGCGACAACTGGTTAGGATTGCGGCGGCGATGCTCGAAGTAGGCGAGGAAGAACCTGACAGCGTGACGAAGACCGACGCGGACGATGGTTCCTGCACTAAGGAAGGCGGCGCGGCGCATACCACGTAGAGTCGAAGCGCGGAGACGGCCGAGTGGACCACGAGCCGCGGTGCTATGCCCCGAAGGGGCACCGCAACGACGGCAGGCGGGTCGGGGCTGCGGCGAGAAGACCTCGGGGCGGCGACGTGGACCGCGTGCCGTGACCCTACAACCCGAAGGGACAACACAACAGCGGTGCGCGGGTCGATGCAGCCACGGAGACGCCCTCGGACGATGACGGGGACCGCATGCCGCCGCGCTACAGACGGAAGGGGCGGTGTAGCAGTGGCTCGCGGGTCTGGGCAACCGTGGGGAGAACCACTGGGCGGCGGCGCTTCGGCCCGACGGGGCGACACAGCGGCAACCCATTGTTCAATCGATGGAGTGGCGCGCTGTAATCGGGGACAACCTTCACATGACTTGCGGAGGCGCATGCAACCGACTGATCAGGCTAGTCGCACGACGCAGATGGAGTCGATCGCGGAGGGCGGGTGATCAATCCGATCGCACGCGGGGTCGGGGGCGCTGCTCGGTGATCATGACGACGTCATGGACGATGAAGCGATGTGGCTGAGAAAACCAAGGCGGGGGCGGCCGGCGGGGACATCATGCCACAGGAGGCCGACGATGGGCCGGGGAGCCCGAGGCAGCCGGCATGCCCAACACAACGCCGAGCCCGGCAACCGGCGAGACCAAAGCTGTTGGAATTATGCCCTAGAGGCAATAATAAATATAGTTATTATTATAATTCCTGTATCAAGATAATCGTTTATTATCCATGCTATAATTATATTGAATGAAGACTCATTTACATGTGTGGATACATAGACAAAACACTGTCCCTAGCAAGCCTCTAGTTGGCTAGCCTGTTGATCAAAGATAGTCAGTGTCTTCTGATTATGAACAAGGTGTTGTTGCTTGATAACTGGATCACGTCATTAGGAGAATCACGTGATGGACTAGACCCAAACTAATAGACGTAGCATGTTGATCGTGTCATTTTGTTGCTACTGTTTTCTGCGTGTCAAGTATTTATTCCTATGACCATGAGATCATATAACTCACGGACACCGGAGGAATGCTTTATGTGTATCAAACGTCGCAACGTAACTGGGTGACTATAAAGATGCTCTACAGGTATCTCCGAAGGTGTTCGTTGAGTTAGTATGGATCAAGACTGGGATTTGTCACTCCGTGTGACGGAGAGGTATCTCGGGGCCCACTCGGTAATACAACATCACACACAAGCCTTGCAAGCAATGTAACTTAGTGTAAGTTGCGGGATCTTGTATTACGGAACGAGTAAAGAGACTTGCCGGTAAACGAGATTGAAATAGGTACGCAGATACTGACGATCGAATCTCGGGCAAGTAACATACCGAAGGACAAAGGGAATGACATACGGGGTTATATGAATCCTTGGCACTGAGGTTCAAATGATAAGATCTTCGTAGAATATGTAGGATCCAATATGGGCATCTAGGTCCCGCTATTGGATATTGACCGAGGAGTCTCTCGGGTCATGTCTACATAGTTCTCGAACCCGCAGGGTCTGCACACTTAAGGTTCGACGTTGTTTTATGCGTATTTGAGTTATATGGTTGGTTACCGAATGTTGTTCGGAGTCCGGATGAGATCACGGACGTCACGAGGGTTTCCGGAATGGTCCGGAAACGAAGATTGATATATAGGATGACCTCATTTGATTACCGGAAGGTTTTTGGAGTTACGGGGAATGTACCGGGAATGACGAATGGGTTCCAGGAGTTCACCGGGGGGGGGGATAACCCATCCCGGGGAAGCCCATAGGCCTTGAGGGTGGCGCACTAGCCCTTAGTGGGCTGGTGGGACAGCCCAAAAGGACCCTTTGCGCATTGGAAGAAAAATCAAAGAGAAAAGGAAAAAAAAGGAGGAGGTGGGAAAGGAAAGAAGGACTCCACCCACCAAACCAAGTAGGACTCGGTTTGGGGGGGAGTCCTTCCCCCCTTTGGCTCAGCCGACCCCCTTGGGGCTCCTTGAGCCCCAAGGCAAGGTCCCCCCTCTCCCACATATATATACGGAGGTTTTAGGGCTGATTTGAGACGACTTTTCCACGACAGCCCGACCACATACCTCTACGGTTTTTCCTCTAGACCGCGTTTCTGCGGAGCTCGGGCGGAGCCCTGCTGAGACGAGATCATCACCAACCTCCGGAGCGCCGTCACGCTGTCAGAGAACTCTTCTACCTCTCCGTCTCTCTTGCTGGATCAAGAAGGCCGAGATCATCGTCGAGTTGCACGTGTGCTGAACGCGGAGATGCCGTCCGTTCGGCACTAGATCGTGGGACTGATCGCGGGATAGTTCGCGGGGCAGATCGAGGGACGTGAGGACGTTCCACTACATCAACCGCGTTCACTAACGCTTCTGCTGTACGGTCTACAAGGGTACGTAGATCACTCATCCCCTCTCGTAGATGGACATCACCATGATAGGTCTTCGTGCGCGTAGGAAAATTTTTGTTTCCCATGCGACGTTCCCCAACAGTGGCATCATGAGCTAGGTTCAGAGTAGATGTCTTCTCGAGTAGAACACAAAAGTTTTTGTGGGCAGTGATGTGCGTTTTGCTGCCCTCCTTAGTATTTTCTTGATTCGGCGGTATTGTTGGATTGAAGCGGCTTGGACCGACATTACTCGTACGCTTACGAGAGACTGGTTTCATCGCTACGAGTAACCCCATTGCTCAAAGATGACTGGCAAGTGTCGGTTTCTCCAACTTTAGTTGAATCGGATTTGACCGAGGAGGTCCTTGGATGAGGTTAAATAGCAACTCATATATCTCCGTTGTGGTGTTTGCGTAAGTAAGATGCGATCCTACTAGATACCCATGGTCACCACGTAAAACATGCAACAACAAATTTAGAGGACGTCTAACTTGTTTTTGCAGGGTACGCTTGTGATGTGATATGGCCAACGATGTGATGTGATATATTGGATGTATGAGATGATCATGTTGTAATAGATAATATCGACTTGCACGTCGATGGTACGGCAACCGGCAGGAGCCATAGGGTTGTCTTTATACTAATGTTTGTGCTTGCAGATGCGTTTACTATTTTGCTAGGATGTAGCTTTAGTAGTAATAGCATGAGTAGTACGACAACCCCGATGGCGACACGTTGATGGAGATCATGGTGTGGCACCGGTGACAGGAAGATCGTGCCGGTGCTTTGGTGATGGAGATCAAGGAGCACGTGATGATGGCCATATCATCTCACTTATGAATTGCATGTGATGTTAATCCTTTTATGCACCTTATTTTGCTTAGAACGACGGTAGCATTATGAGGCGATCTCTCACTAAAATTTCAAGACGAAATTGTGTTCTCCCCGACTGTGCACCGTTGCTACAGTTCGTCGTTTCGAGACACCACGTGATGATCGGGTGTGATAGACTCAACGTTCACATACAACTGGTGCAAAACAGTTGCGCACGCGGAACACTCGGGTTAAGCTTGACGAGCCTAGGATGTGCAGACATGGCCTCGGAACACATGAGACCGAAAGGTCGATCATGAATCATATAGATGATATGATTAGCATAGGGATGCTTACCACTGAAACTATACTCAACTCACGTGATGATCAGACTTGAGCTAGTGTAAGTGGATCATGAACCACTCAAATGACTAGAGAGATGTACTTTTTGAGTGGGAGTTTAGCGAATAATTTGATTAAGTTAAACTCTAATTATCTTGAACATAGTCTAAGTCCACTTTGAATATATTTGTGTTGTAGATCATGGCTCACGCGATAGTCACCCTGAATTTTAATACGTTCCTAGAGAAAGCTAAGTTGAAAGATGATGGAAGCAACTTTCTAGACTGGGCTCGTAATCTTAAGCTAATCTTACAAGCTGGGAAGAAGGATTATGTCCTTAATGCTGCGCTAGGAGATGAACCACGCGCTACGGCTGATCAGGATGTTAAGAATGCTTGGTTAGCACGTAAGGAGGACTACTCAGTAGTTCAATGTGCAGTCTTGTATGGCTTAGAACCGGGACTTCAACGTCGCTTTGAGCGTCATGGAGCATTTGAGATGTTCCAGGAGTTGAAGTTTATCTTTTAGAAGAATGCTCGGATCGAGAGGTATGAGACCTCCGATAAATTCTATGCTTGCAAGATGGAGAAGAACTCGTCTGTCAGTGAACATGTGCTCAAAATGTCTGAGTACTCAAACCGTCTAGCTGAGCTGGGGATTGAACTCCCGTAAGAGGCTATCACTGACAGAATCCTTCAATCACTGCCACCAAGCTATAAAGGCTTTGTGTTGAACTACAACATGCAAGGGATGAACAAGTCACCCGGCGAGTTGTTTGCGATGCTGAAAGTCGCAGAGTCTGAACTCCGTAAAGAGCATCAAGTGTTGATGGTGAATAAGACCACTAGTTTCAACAGAAACGGCAAAGGCAAGAAGGGTAATTCAAAGAAGAGCGGCAAGCCTGTTGCCAATCCGACGAAGAAACCCAAAGCTGGACCTAAGCCTGAAACAGAGTGTTACTATTGCAAGGGTATGGGTCACTGGAAGCGCAATTGCCCCAAATATCTGGCAGATAAGAAGGCGGCCAAAGAAAAATCAGGTATATTTGATATACATGTTATTGATGGGTACTTAACCGGCTCTCGTAGTAGTGCCTGGGTATTCGATACCGGTTCTGTTGCTCATATTTGCAACTCGAAACAGGAACTGCGGAATAGACGAAGGCTGGCGAAAGATGAAGTGACGATGCGCGTAGGAAATGGTTCCAAGGTTGATGCAATCGCCGTCGGCACAGTTTCACTTCAGTTACCATCAGGATTAGTTATGAACTTGAATCATTGTTATTTAGTGCCTGCGTTGAGCATGAACATTATATCTGGATCTTGTTTATTGCGAGACGGTTACTCTTTTAAGTCAGAGAATAATGGTTGTTCTATTTCTGTGAGTAACATCTTTTATGGTCATGCACCCAATGTGAGAGGATTGTTCATATTGAATCTTGATAGCGATACACACATACATAACATTGAGACCAAAAGAGTTAGAGTTAACAATGATAGCGTCATATTTTTGTGGCACTGCCGCTTAGGTCATATTGGTGTAAAGCGCATGAAGAAACTCCATGCCGATGGACTTTTGGAGTCACTTGACTTTGATTCACTTGACACGTGCGAACCATGCCTCATGGGCAAGATGACTAAAACTCCGTTCTCCGGAACAATGGAGCGTGCAAGTGACTTGTTGGAAATCATACATACCGATGTGTGTGGTCCGATGAGCGTAGAGGCATGCGACGGATATCATTATTTTCTCACCTTCACTGATGATTTGAGTAGATATGGTTATGTCTACTTAATGAAGCACAAGTCTGAAACATTTGAAAAGTTCAAGCAATTTCAGAGTGAAGTTGAAAATCATCGTAACAAGAAGATCAAGTTCCTACGGTCTGATCGTGGGGGTGAATATCTGAGTTTCGAGTTTGGTGCTCACTTAAGACAATGTGGAATTGTTTCACGGTTAACACCGCCTGGAACACCACAGTGTAATGGTGTGTCCGAACGTCGTAATCGTACTTTATTAGAGATGGTGCGATCTATGATGTCTCTTACCGATTTGTCGTTATCGTTTTGGGGTTATGCATTAGAAACAGCTGCATTCACTTTAAATAGGGCACCATCAAAATTCGTTGAGAGGACACCATACGAACTGTGGTATGGCAAAAGGCCAAAGTTGTCGTTTCTTAAAGTTTGGGGATGTGATGCTTATGTCAAAAAGCTTCAGCCTGAAAAGCTGGAACCCAAAGCGGAAAAGTGCATCTTCATAGGTTACCCAAAAGAGACAGTTGGGTACACCTTCTATCTCAAATCCGAGGGCAAAGTGTTTGTTGCTAAAAACGGAGCTTTTCTCGAGAAGGAGTTTCTCTCGAGAGAATTGAGTGGGAGGAAGATAGAACTTGACGAGGTTGTCGAACCTCTCATCCCTCTGGATGGTGGCGAAGGGCAAGGGGAAACCTCTGTCGTTGCGACACCGGTTGAGGAGGAAGTTAATGATGAAGATCATAAAACTCCGGTTCAAGTTTTTGTCGAACCACGCAGGTCGACGAGACCACGTGCTGCTCCAGAGTGGTACGGTAATCCCGTCTTATCAATCATGTTGTTGGACAACAATGAACCTGCAAATTATGAAGAAGCAATGGTGGGCCCAGATTCCAACAAATGGCTAGAAGCCATGAAGTCCGAGATAGGATCCATGTATGAGAACAAAGTGTGGACTTTGGAGGTACTGCCTGAGGGCCGCAAGGCTATTCAGAACAAATGGATCTTTAAGAGGAAGACGGACGCTGACGGCAATGTGACCGTTTATAAAGCTCGACTTGTGGCAACGGGTTTTTCACAAGTTCAAGGAGTTGACTACGATGAGACATTCTCACCCGTAGTGATGCTTAAGTCCGTCAGAATCATGTTAGCAATAGCTGCATTTTTCGATTATGAAATCTGGCAGATGGATGTCAAAACGGCGTTCCTTAACGGTTTCCTTAAGGAAGAATTGTATATGATGCAACCCGAAGGTTTTGTCGATCCTAAGAATGCTAACAAGGTGTGCAAGCTCCAGCGATCCATTTATGGACTGGTGCAAGCATCTCGGAGTTGGAACAAACGCTTTGATGAGGTGATCAAAGTATTTGGATTTATACAAGTGGTTGGAGAATCTTGTATTTACAAGAAAGTGAGTGGGAGCTCTGTGGCGTTTCTAATATTATATGTGGATGACATATTGTTGATTGGAAACAACGTAGTGTTTTTGGAGAGCATAAAGGATTACTTGAATAAAAGTTTCTCTATGAAGGACCTGGGAGAAGCTGCTTACATTCTAGGCATTAAGATCTATAGGGATAGATCAAAACGCCTGATAGGACTTTCACAAAGCACATACCTTGATAAAGTTTTGAAGAGGTTCAAAATGGAACAGACCAAGAAGGGGTTCTTGCCAGTTTTACAAGGTACGAGATTGAGTAAGACTCAGTGCCCAGCAACTAATGAGGATAGAGAGCCTATGCGCTCCATCCCCTATGCTTCAGCCATAGGCTCTATCATGTATGCAATGTTGTGTACTAGACCGGACGTTAGCCTGGCCATAAGTATGGCAGGTAGGTTCCAGAGTAATCCAGGAGTGGATCACTGGACGGCGGTCAAGAATATCCTGAAGCACCTGAAAAGGACTAAGGAGATGTTTCTCGTGTATGGAGGTGACGAAGAGCTCGCCGTAAAAGGTTACGTCGATGCAAGCTTTGACACAGATCCGGACGACTCTAAGTCGAAAACCGGATACGTATTTATTCTTAACGGGGGTGCGGTAAGCTGGTGCAGTTCCAAGCAAAGCGTCGTAGCAGATTCTACATGTGAAGCGGAGTACATGGCTGCCTCGGAGGCGGCTAAGGAGGGTGTCTGGATGAAGCAATTCATGACGGATCTTGGAGTGGTGCCAAGCGCACTGAATCCAATAAACTTGTTCTGTGACAACACGGGTGCCATTGCCTTAGCAAAGGAACCACGGTTTCACAAGAAGTCCAGACACATCAAACGACGCTTCAACCTCATCCGCGACTACGTCGAAGGAGAGGACGTAAATATATGCAAAGTGCACACGGATCTGAATGTAGCAGACCCGCTGACTAAACCTCTTCCACGGCCAAAGCATGATCAACACCAGAACTGTATGGGTGTTAGATTTATTACAATGTAATTCGCATGATGATGTGAGGGCTAGATTATTGACTCTAGTGCAAGTGGGAGACTGTTGGAATTATGCCCTAGAGGCAATAATAAATATAGTTATTATTATAATTCCTGTATCAAGATAATCGTTTATTATCCATGCTATAATTGTATTGAATGAAGACTCATTTACATGTGTGGATACATAGACAAAACACTGTCCCTAGCAAGCCTCTAGTTGGCTAGCCAGTTGATCAAAGATAGTCAGTGTCTTCTGATTATGAACAAGGTGTTGTTGCTTGATAACTGGATCACGTCATTAGGAGAATCACGTGGTGGACTAGACCCAAACTAATAGACGTAGCATGTTGATCGTGTCATTTTGTTGCTACTGTTTTCTGCGTGTCAAGTATTTGTTCCTGTGACCGTGAGATCATATAACTCACTAACACCGGAGGAATACTTTGTGTGTATCAAACGTCGCAACGTAACTGGGTGACCATAAAGATGCTCTACAGGTATCTCCAAAGGTGTTCGTTGAGTTAGTATGGATCAAGACTGGGATTTGTCACTCCGTGTGACGGAGAGGTATCTCGGGGCCCACTCGGTAATACAACATCACACACAAGCCTTGCAAGCAATGTAACTTAGTGTAAGTTGTGGGATCTTGTATTACGGAACAAGTAAAGAGACTTGCCGGTAAACAAGATTGAAATAGGTATGCGGATACTGACGATCGAATCTCGGGCAAGTAACATACCGAAGGACAAAGGGAATGACATACGGGGTTATATGAATCCTTGGCACTGAGGTTCAAACGATAAGATCTTCGTAGAATATGTAGGATCCAATATGGGCATCCAGGTCCCGCTATTGGATATTGACTGAGGAGTCTCTCGGGTCATGTCTACATAGTTCTCGAACCCGCAGGGTCTGCACACTTAAGGTTCGACGTTGTTTTATGCGTATTTGAGTTATATGGTTGGTTACCGAATGTTGTTCAGAGTCCCGGATGAGATCACGGACGTCACGAGGGTTTCCGGAATGGTCCGGAAACGAAGATTGATATATAGGATGACCTCATTTGATTACCGGAAGGTTTTCGGAGTTACCGGGAATGACGAATGGGTTCCGGGAGTTCACCGGGGGGGCAACCCATCCCGGGGAAGCCCATAGGCCTTGAGGGTGGCGCACCATTCCTTAGTGGGCTGGTGGGACAGCCCAAAAGGACCCTATGCGCATTGGAAGAAAAATCAAAGAGAAAATAAAAAAAAGGAGGAGGTGGGAAAGGAAAGAAGGACTCCACCCACCAAACCAAGTAGGACTCGGTTTGGGGGGGGGGGAGTCCTTCCCCCCTTTGGCTCGGCCGACCCCCTTCGGGCTCCTTGAGCCCCAAGGCAAGGTCCCCCTTCTCCCACCTATATATACGTGATGGGGAACGTCGCATGGGAAACAAAAATTTTCCTACGCGCACGAAGACCTATCATGGTGATGTCCATCTACGAGAGGGGATGAGTGATCTACGTACCCTTGTAGATCGTACAGCAGAAGCGTTAGTGAACGCGGTTGATGTAGTGGAACGTCCTCACATCCCTCGATCCGCCCCGCGAACAATCCCGCGATCAGTCCCACGATCTAGTACCGAACGGACGGCACCTCCGCATTCAGCACACGTACAGCTCGACGATGATCTCGGCCTTCTTGATCCAGCAAGAGAGACGGAGAGGTAGAATAGTTCTCCGGCAGCATGACGGCGCTCCGGAGGTTGGTGATGACCTTGTCTCAGCAGGGCTCCGCCCGAGCTCCGCAGAAACGCGAGCTAGAGGAAAAACTGTGGAGGTATGTGGTCGGGCTGCCGTGGAAAAGTCATCTCAAATCAGCCCTAAAACCTCCGTATATATAGGTGGGAGGGAGGGGACCTTGCCTTGGGGCTCAAGGAGCCCCAAGGGGGTCGGCCGAGTCCAAGGGGGGAGGACTCCCCCCCCCCCAAACCGAGTTGGACTTGGTTTGGTGGGAGGGAGTCCCCCTTCCTTCCCACCTCCTCCTTTTTTTTCTTTCCTCTTGATTTTCTTCTCCTTGGCGCATAGAGCCCTTTTGGGCTGTCCCACCAGCCCACTAAGGCCCCCTTTGTTTGGGCTTTGGATTCTGAGATTCTGCTGACAATCCTGATTTCTGATAATCAGCTATGATTCTTGATTTCTGGAATCAGAAGCAGACTGTTTGTTTACCCTGCTGTGGGATATGAGAATCAGAATCTGTCTGTTTGTTTACTTTGCTGTTTGGGCAGCTTTACGGATCGTAATTAATGTAAAATATTTTAAAAATTGAAACCATCATCCAAAATGTACGTTCAATTACCAACAATCATCCTAAACGTACATCTTGTTCAAGCACTCTAGCACATGGTTGAATTTCCTGTGTATTACCTCGGTTGACCGCTTGAATCGATTCTCCACTTGGCTAACGGATTGAGGACCACCAACTATCCACAAGAACATACCCAAGCACTCCTCTGAGCTCATGTTCCTTGTTGACGTCAAACCATAATTTTGCACAAGAGTCTCATGCAATCTATCAAAACAAGGTATGTACATCCTAAACATGGCATAGCAATCTTTGTTTGTACTCAAATTTTCAGTTACCCATTGTTGACCGGTCATGACAGGAATTCTCCTATTCCTTTTGGTTAAGAACTTCTCACCGTACATGACGGCAACATGTGCAGCTCGCATGTAATACTCC
The DNA here is from genome assembly GCF_904849725.1 of Hordeum vulgare subsp. vulgare. Classification (NCBI taxonomy): domain Eukaryota; kingdom Viridiplantae; phylum Streptophyta; class Magnoliopsida; order Poales; family Poaceae; genus Hordeum; species Hordeum vulgare. The sequence goes on from NC_058521.1 coordinate 519,966,212, forward strand.
CTCCGTTTCCTTTTTGCCGCAGCTGTTACCATTTCAGAATTAACTCCATCCTCATCACTCTCACTCTGACTTGTGCTCATCTAAAACACAATATTAATAAACAAATATGTAAACATAAGAGCAAATAAAATATCATCATACATAGCCACAAATTAAACATAAGAGCAAATATAATGTCATCATACATAGCCATAACTTAAACGTAACAAAATGTCATCATACGTAGCAACAAATTAAACATAAGAGCAAATAAAATGTCATGATACATAGCATAGATCACTAATTCTTCCTACGGTCCTCATACATCCTCCTCAGCCAATTCATCTTGCCGTCATTTGTCTTGAATGTACGAAAAAAGGCACGGTTCTCCAACTTGGCAAACAACTTTGTTGCTATGTAATGCTCATCACTTCCTTCTTTTGCTCCACACATCACTACTTCTTCCATTATCTTTTCAATTTCAGTGACAATGGTCACTTTGCTAGAAGCAACTGACGCATCTTCATTAATCATATGATCAACCATACGCTTCAATTCACGTTGCACAGGATTTTTCTTTTTTGGGTTCTCAAGCTGTCCAGCGCCTCTCTTTCCACGATTACTTGGAGTAACGTGTACTTCATCATCATCATCATCATCAAGATTATGAAGCTCTGCACCCTCCGGCAACACCGTACCAGATATTGTACCAGGCATGAATGAGCTCTCTCCAGTAACAAGGACATTCTCAAACATCCTGCTCATCTCATCCAAATGTTCGGGTCCACGTTTACGAAATGCCAGAAACTCCTTGTTTTCCTGAAAACATAATAGTAGGTATAGTGTTTTGTTGTAGTCACACATTCTCAAAATTACTGTACTAGAGTAAAACTTACTTCTCCCATTTTCTTCCACCAATCATCATCAGCTACCACAGTATTTGCTTCATCATTCCAACCTAAACCTGTTGTCTTGTTCTTGAAGGTCATCCAATTGGTGTACTCCTTCTTCATACTATCCCATTTATTTTTGGATTGTTGTTTGTTATAATCTCTTCTTGTTTCTCTAAAAAAACCCTCAGCAAGGTTTTTGTAACCAACGGGACTCGGAAACTTGAGAGGCCTATTCCCCTTTTCTTTCTCAATCACACAAAGTTTGCAAAAAATTGCAGTGGCTTCCGCATCCCAAATTGCTTTCTCTTTTGCCATCTATAGGTGTATACGATTAAATTAAATTTACACAAACGAGAACTAGCAGTGAACAACATAGCAGTAGTATTCACAGTTTCTAACATCACTCATATTACTTGACGGTATAGCAGTAAACAATATAGCAGTGAACAGTATAGCTGTAGTTTACACAGTGAACTCGTATTACTTCACGATATAACAGTAAGAAATATAGCAGTAGTTTACACGAACGAGAACTATAACAGTATGCAGTTCATAAGTAACAGCAAATAAAGAAACGAGGAAATACCTTCACAGGGAACGACGCCGGGAGGAACGGGCGGTGAGCGGGCGAGGGGCAGGTCGGCGGCCGGGAGGAACGGGCGGCCGGCGAGCGGGCGAGGAGCGGGTCGGCGGCCAGGAGGAGAGGGCGGCGAGCGGGCGCGGGCGGCGGCTGGGTCGTGCGGATCGACGCCGGGCGGGCGGCGAGCGGGCGTGGGCGGGCGGCGAGCGGGCGAGGAACGGGCGACCGGAGGAGCAGGAGGGAGGAGCGGTTCGGCGGCCGGGATAAGCTGGTTGCGTGCCGGCGAGGGGCGGCGGCCGGCCCTGCGGGAAGCGGACGCGAGGCGGCGCCCTATCGACCAGAGGACGATGGGAAATCAAGAGGGTGGGGTTACGCGCGGGGCGGATGTGAAGAAAACGTTTCGGCCCAAAAAAAAGCTCGGGAATCACCTATTTGCTCAATTCTCAGATTGTGATACTCGGTGTGTATTTTTTAGAATCAATTCTGGACAATCTGGATATTATGAAGGGCTGTTTGTTTCAGATTCTAATTTCACAGTAGCTAGAATCCAAGAATCAAGAATTTAAGCCCAAACAAAGGGGTACTAAGGGCTGGTGTGCCACCCTCAAGGTCTATGGGCTTCCCCGGGGTGGGTTGCCCCCCCCGGTGAACTCCCGGAACCCATTCGTCATTCCCGGTACATTCCCGGTAACTCCGAAAACCTTCCGGTAATCAAATGAGGTCATCCTATATATCAGTCTTCGTTTCCGGCCTATTTCGGAAACCCTCGTGACGTCCGTGATCTCATCCGGGACTCCGAACAACATTCGGTAACCAACCATATAACTCAAATACGCATAAAACAACGTCGAACCTTAAGTGTGCAGACCCTGCGGGTTCGAGAACTATGTAGACATGACCCGAGAGACTCCTCCGTCAATATCCAATAGAGGAACCTGGATGCCCATATTGGATCCTACATATTCTACGAAGATCTTATTGTTTGAACCTCAGTGCCAAGGATTCATATAATCCCGTATGTCATTCCCTTTGTCCTTCGGTATGTTACTTGCCCGAGATTCGATCGTCAGTATCTGTATACCTATTTCAATCTCGTTTTACCGGCAAGTCTCTTTACTCGTTCCGTAATACAAGATCCCGCAACTTACACTAAGTTACATTGCTTGCAAGGCTTGTGTGTGATGTTGTATTACCGAGTGGGCCCCGAGATACCTCTCCGTCACACGGAGTGACAAAACCCAGTCTCGATCCATATAACTCAACGAACACCTTCGGAGATACCTGTAGAGCATCTTTATAGTCACCCAGTTACGTTGCGACGTTTGATACACACAAAGCATTCCTCCGGTGTCCGTGAGTTATATGATCTCATGGTCATAGGAATAAATACTTGACACGCAGAAAACAGTAGCAACAAATTGACACGATCAACATGCTACGCCTATTAGTTTGGGTCTAGTCCATCACATGATTCTCCTAATGATGTGATCCCGTTATCAAGTGACAACACTTGCCTATGGCCAGGAAACCTTGACCATCTTTGATCAACGAGCTAGTCAACTAGAGGCTTACTAGGGACAGTGTTTTGTCTATGTATCCACACAAGTATTGTGTTTCCAATCAATACAATTATAGCATGGATAATAAACGATTATCATGAACTAAGAAATATAATAATAACTAATTTATTATTGCCTCTAGGGCATATTTCCAACAATACGGAGGTTTTAGGGCTGATTTGAGACGACTTTTCCACGGCAGCCCGACCACATACCTCCACGGTTTTTCCTCTAGATCGCGTTTCTGCGGAGCTCGGGTGGAGCCCTGCTGAGACGAGATCATCACCAACCTCCGGAGCGCCGTCACGCTGCCGGAGAACTCTTCTACCTCTCCGTCTCTCTTGCTGGATCAAGAAGGCCGAGATCATCGTCGAGCTGTACGTGTGCTGAACGCGGAGGTGCCGTCCGTTCGGCACTAGATCGTGGGACTGATCGCGGGATAGTTCGCGGGACGGATCGAGGGACGTGAGGACGTTCCACTACATCAACCGCGTTCACTAACGCTTCTGCTGTACGGTCTACAAGGGTACGTAGATCACTCATCCCCTCTCGTAGATGGACATCACCATGATAGGTCTTCGTGCACGTAGGAAATTTTTTGTTTCCCATGCGACGTTCCCCAACAAAGGCAGTCGGCAGCCGGCGAGGGGGGCGACAATCGGCAGGCCTAAGACAGTCAATGATCCCGAGGCGGGCGGCGAGTGGCCACGAAGACGGAAGGTGGGTGATGCAGGCGTCCTGTTAAGCGTGAGGCGACGATGCCAGCGTAAAGCGACGAGTAGGCAGATGTGCGGACGACGGCGATGACGGGCCGCCTGGTCTAAGTATAGGCCGGTTGGTCGCGCCTATGTCGGAGTAGAGGCGCGCATGTGTCGACGGCGGCAGCGGGCGACGCAACCCGATCTTAGATCAGAAAACCAAAAAGGAAGAATGACAATCAAGCGAACGACAAAAGAGAGAAAACCCGGATCAAGAGATCGGGAAAAATACTCTCTAGGGCAGCCGGTCAAAATGACCGACGGACGAACCCTAGGTACGGGCGGCGTGGCCCCGACGGCGGTCATGGAGGCCGACTGCCCCAGGGGTGGCGCGCGGGGCGGAAGCGGTGGGCGGCGGCTGGGGCTAGGAACTTGCGGCAAATACCATGTTAGAAGGGAGAGAGGGGTTGATGAAATAGTTGTTTATTGCTTGAGCCTCATGGACATATATATATATATATATATAGGAGTACAATGATCAACTTAGAGTACAAGGCAAGGTAGAACGCATCCTAGTCTATCTCATAGTTTCTAACTAGTCTTGACCCAACAACAATATCTTCGGGTGCATTTTAGCAATATAGTGTAACATTATAAAGCCTTCTCTCCTAAGAAATCATTCTCTCGCAATGATTTGCAGCACATATCCATATACTTTCTCATCTGTGAGAGGGATTTGGAGCATATATACTCAGATGGATTAAATAATAGAGTTGAGAATTAGCATACATAATGAAACAAACCATGTACTGCAAAAAGAGGTCCAAAGTATAAATTATTTATCTGGTGAAGGTGAGAATTTTCACAGCTACGTTGTTCGTTCCTTTATACTCTGCGGGGCCCTCTGAAATATGGTTCGTTGATTCTTTTCTTTGGGGCTAATGCTTCGTGAAGATAAAGATTCTATTTTTCTCTTTTGTCCAACTTTCAAGCACCCAAGGAAATAGAAAGACTAGAAGGAAAGACGTGGAAAGCGAGCTCAACTGATGCAGCTCATCGAGTTTCATATATTTCTTCCTGACTGGCACTTTAATCATGCATGATGCTTAGTCTCCAAGTGGAAAGGGAATTGGATCCTTCTGCTACGTAAGCTCACCAGTGAAACCGTGGAAGGGACCTTTTCCTGGAAATACAGCAACAAGTAGCATTCAAGCTATGTATATATGTCCCAGCAAATGGTTTCCTTAACGCATAAACAATCTCATTTCGCCCTCTTATTCATATAAGTACCTCCCTTCGGTATTCCTTTAGTATGCTGAATATGATAAGAATGGAAAGCATGAAATTTGTTGCCTACTATTATTTCATGTTCCACTCTTTTTCTATATATATAAAAAATAGGGAATCCAAGTTACACACACAAAAATGCATAGAAAAAACCTAACCACCGCCAAGAGAATTCACATATCTCTGTTGTCGTTTCCACCAGTTCCACTTGCCTACGAAGTCTGTTATGATTAATTACTTGCGCCGGTTATCCTTGAATTTATGTCTCGAGATTACAATTTAATTTCTTTTCTTTTACGTTAGGTTTATGTGTCGTGCGACTTTGTCAATACCAGTGTGATTGTCATGGCGGACACAAGAGGGGCATGAGACTCTAGGTCTCGTGTTTGTCCATCAAGTCATCATCCTCTCGTGGTGTTGGTGACGGCAATGGTGGCGATAAGTTTGGTTTGATCTGGTTCTCATGTTAATTTCAATCTTTTTTGCTCGTGAGCTTATTCTACGACATTGCTGCAATAAACTAGTGATTGGCGCGGGACAACCGGCCGGTGCAGAGGCGTCGGGCGGACGCATTGCCCGACGGCACCACGGCGGCGGCCCCTGGCGGCGGTGCGGTAGCAATTGATGCGCCATGGCGGTGGAGGCGTATGCTCGAGGCGCGGCGGTTGCGTCCTGGAGCAGCGGCCTGGGTCCAGATTCAGATCTTCGCGGCTTTGGGAGGCTCTGGTGGGCTCCCCTCGTTGGCTGGCTTGCTGCTGGCCGGCCGACGGCGTGGGAGGGGCATGCCTGCTCGCCGCGGCAGGATCAGGCCGAAAGGCGATGCGGCCCGAGGCTGCTTTTGCCGGACGCTGCTGCTTCGACCGCTGGCGGGAGTTGCTGATGGCGTTGGTGGTGGTCCTAACATTCTTCTTCCGCTAAATCTTCTTTTTACTTGATGTTGACTTCTTGGATCTGGCACCTGACGAGTTTCGGCCTTTTCTGTGAGAGACCTATATAGATTGACGTCCCTTGGATATCTACATCAGAAAAGCTTCATCGCACGTGCTTTTATTATCAGCCAACACGGTCTTAAGAGGACGTGACGCGAAGCTTCGCTCTCTTTTTAGTGTCATGGGACATGTCTAAGTTAAGATTGTCAAGGCATTGACACAGGTGGGAAAATTCATGTCGGCTATGATTGAAGGTCTTCAAGTCTCGATGAAAGAGTATATTGGATGCGAGGAAGATTGTGTGCCTAGTGTATGGTGACTTGTTTTAGTGGCCTTGGTTAGCGGGGGTGGCAGCACTGGAGGACTGCATTTTTGGTGGCGCTCCTCGAGTACCGAGTCCCGATTCCTAGGGTGAAAACCCAAGGCCTGGCCTTTATTGGTTGTACCTGGCAATGGCCTTGTGGAAGACGTTGTTTTTTTGGTGAACTCGGACTTTCTCCAGGGTGAAAGACCAAGACCTTCGATCGGACAACGACAACGCTTGTGCATTGTTTTCTCGTTGGAGGCGTTGCTTTTGGAGAACCTTTTTTGTATTCCGAGTATCGTCTTTGGTGGTGGTTAGAGTGCCGCTGCTGCTAGTGATTGTTCATCGTGGCGGTGTCTTTTTTTCTTTTTTTGTTCTTTTTTTTGATTGTGTATCCTTATTGTCTTCGAACATCTTGTTCGGATAAAGGCCGGATGTAATTGATATCCTCGCGATATTAATATATTCTCCTTGTCAAAAAATAAACCAGTGATTTATATACTATCTTAATTAGAAGCATGTGTCCCCAGCCGTCATCTTAGGCTCTCAGTTTGTTGGTGTAAGCCACTCTAGCGACTCTTCAAAACCTATGAAACTAGTCAAGTTTGTGCAAGTCTAGCCTTCTACTACTATTTTTCATGTGGCTGATTATCTTTTCGGGAGCAAAGCTAAAAAAGATGGGAAGTTAGGATATGAAAAATAGAGCTAGAGAAGACAGCTAAGAGCGGCTCCTCGATGCAATTTTTCGTTTTATTAGAGATATTTCTGGTTTCGTGTGGGTTTAGTTTTTATATGTATTATACTCTGGTTACATGTTTTATAGAGTTAGAGTGTTTACTAAAAGAAATTTAATGTCAAAATATGAGATCTTTTTTCCCGAATACGCACGAATATGTCTATCAGATTTTATAGAAAAGAGGGAGGGGGGGGGGGGGGGGGGGTAGAACCCAATCCACCGTCCATGTTATAGCGTACCAATTACTACAACATCACTGAAAACCCACTACTCCACCGGAAGTTTACTAAAGGAAATTCAACGCCAAAATATGTGATCAAATATACATTGTGAATTCTGGTAGATTTATTTTTTTTACGAATCATTACAAATATCATCTCATGTGCTAATCAATCAATTTTCATTTAAACCATACTAGTGTCGAAGTTTCGTGTACTTTGTGATGCCAATTGCCAAGTGACATCACAAAAATGTGATTTGCAATTTAATCCTAGGTATGTTAAGTGTAATTTTTTACATATATTTACAGTTTTTAGTTGTTGATATTACTGGCTAAGATTGATAGCGCTGTCTGTTGAGGCCTTGTATGACTTTCTTCAGAGTTACTTTAACTTCATATGTGCCTGCAAAAGATATTCTACTGGAGAAATAATTAGAAGTGAGATATGCCAATGCAGGAGACATGTGTTATAAAAAAAAACAGTGGAAGACCAAAGGTGCTCTATGCTGGTCCGCACCACAAGGGAACATGTTGGCATTTTCGGTTGTTGGAAGGATTTTGAGACGACATTATGGCTCGGTTGTTTTTGCTGCATATCGGTACATATTTAATTGCAACAAGGCAGAGACACATGCGATAATGATGGGTATGAGTGACGCTGGTTGTGCAGCATTTCAAAGGGCCAATTCTCGTGCAGTCAGACTTGACAGTGGCTCTTTCTATCCTTTCTGGTAATAGCTTGGATTTTTCTGCTTACTGCCAACTAGTTTGGGAGATTAAGGTTTTAATGGTGTGTATGGTTTATTTCTCAAAAAAATCATGAAGATCAAAATAAGGTTACAGATTACCTAGCAAGGTATTGTCAAACTGAATTCATCACTGTTGTGTGGTTTGAATCGAGGTCCATCATATATATAGAAAATCTTTTCTCTCTAACCCTGTTACTATGGAATAAAACTCTCATTAAACCCGCCAGGGCCGTCTCCAGGAATTTGGGGGCCTGGGGCGAGCTTTAAATTCCAGCCTCAATTTTTTCTTTAAATCATATAAATATAACTAAAGAATCCAAATATTTTCTCATGCTAAAGAATCCAAATATTTGCTCATATATACAATATGAGTAGAACTGATACTTGATGTTGAGCGGTCGGACAAAATAGATAAAATATGACAAAAACTAATATGATGATACAAAAGAGTACCTGATCCACAGGTTGCTTCGTCCGTGCGTCCTATATGCGTAGACACTCCTGTTTTGGGCATCGACGAAAAATATCGTCATCTTGTTTTTCAACAAATGAGATTGAAATAAATATGAACACAATCTGAGTTTAATGGATAAATGATTCTTTTTCACTTTAATTTCGATTCAATGTTCAAGTGCATCAATTTATAAATCAACACATACAACATCAATTTGAAAATCAACACATACAACACGTCGGTTTAAATGCATCTGCTATTGTTATATGTCTGTCTTGGTCCAAGAAATTACCTAGTAGTGTGCTCTTGGTTTTGATGTGCATCAGTCCTGGGCGAGGGGGAGGCAAGGGAGAAGGCGCCCAGAAGCAGCAGGGGCTGAGCTAATCGGGCATACACAGATTAGCAAAGATTAGCTAGCTAGCAAGCCGAGCTGGATTAGGGGAGAGCAGTGGCCGGCGACAGATTGCAGTGCAAGGGGATGACTGGGGTGGTGTTTGATAGGGCTACGACCCTAGGGCTTGCTGCAGCATTGAGGGAGCAATCTCATCAGACTCGGGTGGCTCGCACACACAGACCTACGTGACAGTTTTCTTCGACCGGGGCCCCACGATTTTGGGGGCCCTGTGCGGTCGGCCACTTTGGCCGCCCTCATCGACGGGCCTGAAACCCGCAAAAAAAAAAAAAAAAACCACACTAGTAAGTATGTATGCAGCGACGATTGCCACCATCAGCAGTTCCATTGAAAAGAAGAAACTAAATCTCTAAAAGCAAAGAGAGCGAATCAATTAGGCTGAGGCAGATGGATCATCACCTCCATGCATGCAGATGCAACGAATTCGGCCATGCAGAAAACCTTAACCACGTCGTAGCCGGCTAGCTAGCGAAGCGCGCTTTGCTTAGTGACATGCATGCTGATGCTGAGCCCCCGGCGCGCGCATGCAGACGAGACGGGCGGGGGAGAAAGCAACGTAATTCCAAAGAACCGGAAAGGAATGCGTCAAAAGGGTCAAATAGGTGGAATCCTGACCTTGCGAGCGACCCTTCCATCGCAGAAAACCAAAAAAGAAAAGGGGCCCGGCATTTTTCTTCTCCCCTCTTTAATCCCGCTCCTCTGAATCCGCCTTTTGTTTGCCATCTTTATAATAAGCCCCTCTGACTCCGCTGGATGTCACGGAGCACGCCCTCGCACCGCCTAAAGCATTGAAAAAACTCTGGTGCTCGAGGGATGCATATAAAATTTCACATAATGCCACGGGCCTGTGGGAAAAAGAGTGATGCTCGTTTCTTTTCTGCCGCGGGAGATGCAGGCCGTTGTTCTTTGCTTTGAGCCAAAGCAAAGCGAGCGAGCGAGCGAAGGAAGCAAAAAAAGATATGGAACCCGAACCGAACCTGAGTAAGCATCAGCTAGGCATCAACCAATTGCTTATACTAAACAGAATCAGTGTCAGGCAAAGGCAAGCTAGTTAAGCTCCCAGCTCGATCGACCGGGCTCGCATATTCTGACGGAAAAGCTCTGCGGATACGGGCTAGCGAGCGTAATAATAAAGCCTATGCAAGGATCAGCTCGTTGCGATGCATCATCATCGGCCGCCCGCCCGCTTCATCGCGTCGCTATCCGGATGCGTCGTCGCGGGGGAATAAATTTAGGGGCGGCATATTTTTCTGTTGTGAGGATACGCACGGCCGACCTGACCTGAGGCGATTCAGGCCGATCAGCGAGCGAGCTAGCTTAGGCCCTAAGTCTGTGCCACGTACGCATGCAGCTGCCTGCCGCCCCGGCCGACCCGGCCTGTCTACATGGCTGCAATAAACAAAGCTGGTTGGTTGTATCATTCCGGTAGCATGCATGGGCAACTGCAAGCGATGGTGATTTGTTGTTAACTGTCTGAATGCTGGATCAGGTCGCCCACGGCCGACCTTAAATCTGGAGACCGAAGAAATCAACCGTTTTAATACCCTGATTTGGACCTTATACGTGACAGGGTAGCTGACGCATCGAGCTACTCCTGGTCTGTTTGCGTCCCGATATGCATCATCTGCATATGCACTGCTCCTGATAGCGATCAGATTTAGCCTTGTGTCATGATGAATCTTAATCTTCTGAAAGGGCAACGTCTAGAGGACTAATGTTCTATTTCCCGTGATCGTCTTACTTAAAAAAATATTAATAATAAATCCCGTGATCATGGCGTGTAGGTATGCCCTTCCATGAATCAATCGCTCGGCAAATGGTGGCCGCAACTCACAGTGACTCTGGTACCCTCTTGTTTATCTTGTCTCAATCTCATAGATATGGCCTTCCATCGATGTTTGTGTCTGATAATGGTGGTGTTTATGCGTCATATCCTTGTTCAAGGCTTTACAGCAGACGTGTTCATTGGAGTGTGAACTTTTTTTTTTAGGAAAGGAGGCTCATCCCCGGCCTCTGCATCGAGAGATGCATCAGCAAACTGCGGCCTACATTGGTGGTTTTAAGCTCAGATCATTCGCTCACAAGCCAGCTGTTGGCACACGAGGTGGTATTCTTCTTCTCTGGAATGAAGATCAAGTCTCTGTTACAAACGTTCACATTGGCAGCTTTTTGATCTCCGCCCAGATCACCATCCGTGAGTGCAGCACCTCTTTTCTCCTCACCACAGTATATGGCCCTAGCGTTGACACAGATAAAGGAGCTTTTCTTGCCGAAATCATCGCCACTGCTCCCAACAACGATCAGAAATGGCTCATCCTTGGTGACTTTAACCTCATCCTTCAAGCGGAAGACAAGAACAATGATAAGCTGAATCTTCGTCTCATGGGCCAGTTCAGGCGTGCTCTGAATACTTGCCATCTCAAGGAGATAAAACTACAGAACAGGAAGTTCACCTGGAGCAATGAAAGGGAGAACCCCACTCTCGAGAGGCTGGACCGCGCTTTTTGCAACCCGAGCTGGGATTTGACTTTCGAAAGCCATGTCTTGTACGCTCTTTCGTCATCCTTGTCGGACCACTGCCCCCTCCTCCTTTCCAACCAGAGTGGGCCCCGTAAACCTGCGACTTTCCGCTTTGAAACCTTCTGGACTAAAATGCCGGGTTTCCAAGAGACGGTTCTACAGGCATGGTCAGCGCCCTCTTCTCACACTCAGCCGGTGCACGTAATCAACCACAAGCTCAAGACCACCGCGCTCAGCTTGCGATCCTGGAGCAGGGGTCTCTTCTCTAACTGCAAGCTTCAGCTCTTCATGGCTCTGGAGGTCATTCTCCAGTTAGATGTCGCCCAGGATTCTCGCCCCCTGTCCACGGAAGAGAGGGCCCTCCGTGCTGGCCTTAAAAGACGGATTCTAGGGTTGGTGGCCTTGGAACGCTCTAGAAAACGTCAGGCCTCCAGAATCAACTATCTTCGCGATGGAGACGCCAACACAAAGTTCTTTCATCTGCGGATTAACTCGAGGAAACGCAAGAACCATATCCAAAGGCTCAAACATAATGATGGTTGGCTGGCAACACATGAAGATAAGGAGAACGTCATTCTCGAACACTTCTCCAAGACCTTGGGTCGCCCTCCCCTCCGGCAGCTAGACTTCAATTGGATGGTCGTTGATCCTAGCACCCATGCTTTGGAAGATCTCGACCTCCCCTTCTCTGAGTTGGAAATTAAGGAGGCGATCGATGATATGCCTTCAGAAAAGGCCCCCGGCCCCGATGGATTTTCCATTGCTTTCTTTCAATCATGCTGGGATATTGTCAAAGATGATCTCATGAGGGCCATCACTTCTTTCTCCGAGCAGTCAGCTTCTAATTTCGCCATCCTCAACACAGCTAACATCGTCCTCATTCCAAAGAAGGACGGTGCGGAAGCCATCACGGATTTCAGGCCAATAAGCCTCATCCACGTGGTCCCGAAGATTATCGCTAAAGCTATGGCTCGCCGGCTCGGTCCGAAGATGGATGCTATTGTTTCTCGCTGCCAAAGTGCCTTCATCAAAACAAGAACCATACATGACAACTTTATGTATGTCAGAAACACCGCTCGCAGTCTCCATCGCAGCAAAACTCCGGCTCTCCTCATAAAGCTGGACATTGCCAAAGCTTTCGACACAGTTCGCTGGGACTATCTACTCGACCTTCTGCGCCGTCTCGGCTTTCCTCCTAGATGGCGTGCTCTGCTATCCAGCCTCTTCTCCTCGGCCACGTCTAGAGTAATCCTTAACGGTATCCCCGGTAAGGACATTGCTCACGGCCGAGGACTTCGCCAAGGAGACCCGCTATCCCCCCTGCTTTTCGATATCGCCATCGACCCGCTGCAACAAATTCTGGATAAAGCAACTGCGTCTGGTCTGATGAGCGAAAGTCCTGGAGGTTCACAACATCCTCGGATCTCTCTTTACGCTGATGATGCTGCCATCTTCATTGCCCCTTCGGTGCAGGATATATCCTGCCTGGCAAATATTCTTCAAGGCTTCGGGGAGGTTACGGGCATGGTGACCAATGTGGCTAAGAGCTCTATTGCCCCAATTCGCTGCTCCGATGTTGACCTCACCGCAGTTCTGGCAAACTTCTCGGCGGCTATCACCCAGTTCCCTCTCAAGTATTTGGGGTTGCCCTTGTCGCTTGGTAGACTCAGAAGGACCGACCTTCAGCCATACATTGATAAAGCTGCGTCAAGGTTGAACCCTCTGAAAGGAAGATTCCTAAATCGGGCGGGGTGCTGCACTTATGTGAAATCTGTCCTTTCTTCCATGCCGATCTTCCTCCTGACCGCTATCAAAGTGGATAAAGGCTTCCTAAGGGCTATGGCCAAGATCTGTCGCGGTATGCTATGGGACTGCAAGGAATCTGTCAGCGGTGGGAAATGCAAGGTCAACTGGCAGAAGGTCTGCCGCCCTAAGGAGCTTGGTGGATTGGGGATCCTAGATTTGGAAAGGTTCTCCCGCGCCCTTAGACTTCGCTGGCTTTGGGACGAATGGAAGGCTCCTGAAAAACCTTGGGTAGGTTTTGAAACTCCTAACGATGCCTCAGATAGACAGCTCTTCAACGCCGCGACTCGTGTTACTATCGGGGATGGCAAGAAGGCCTCCTTTTGGTCTTCCTCATGGCTTGACGGCAAGCCACCGAAAGATATGGCACCTCTGATCTTCAAAGCTTCGAGGAGGAAAAACCGAACGGTCCATGATGCCCTTACTGACCATACCTGGGTAGCGGATATTGCGGTGGAGGCCTTCACGGCAGAGCACATTGGCCAGTTCGTCCAGCTATGGGATCTCATCTCAGATATCCAGCTCTCCCCAGATATAGAAGATTCCATCATCTGGACCCTCTCCCCAAATGGATGCTACTCTGCGAGCTCCGCCTATAAGGCGCAATTCATGACCGCGCTGCCTTGCTCCTTCGGCTCGATTGTCTGGAAAACGTGGGCGCCTCCCAAATGCCGCTTCTTCGCTTGGCTCGCCGTCCAAAATCGCCTCTGGACCGCGGATCGCCTGGCCAAACGTGGATGGCCACACCAGCCCTCCTGCCAGCTATGCCGGTGCTCCCCTGAGACGGCGAGACACATGCTCTTTGAATGCCGTTACTCCAAGAGGATCTGGTCCGCGGCGGCATCCTGGCTCTCCTGCCCGGAATTACTGCTTAGCATGGGCTCTGGTCGCCCCAAGGTGGTGGACTACTGGCAGGCCTTAGCTAGGTCGCCCTCTTCCTCTCCCAAAGGTCTAAAAACGGCTATCATGCTCATCACCTGGGAAATCTGGAAGGAAAGAAATGAGAGAGTCTTCAACAAGAAATCCTCTCTGCCGGTGGTGGTCATGCACAAGATAAGAGAGGTAGCAAAAGATTGGATTCTAGCGGGAGCAAAAAACCTGGCGGATCTTGTGGGCTGATCTGTTTGTTGTTTTTGTTTTTTCCTTTTCCTTTGGGATGGCCTAAGCCATCCCCACCTTGCTGTTGTTCTTGCTCCTTCTTTATCAATATAAGGCAAAGCTTTTGCCTCGTTTCAAAAAAAATATATATATATATATATTAAAATTCAAAATAAGTCGCAGATGAGTACAATAAGCCTGAAGTAAAAAGAAAAATCAACGATACAAGGCATCGCTCATGCCCAAACCGGAGATGACAGAAATATAGATGACTAAACACCTATCCTATTAACATGACGCCATCCAAACCGGTTGAAGATACCCTGTGCTACCATCTCCCATCGGACACACTCAGTAACCATAGGCTCCCTGGCATCCACATGAGTGAGTAATGATCATGTGCGGATAAGTGCGGTAGCCCTGTGAATAACCTGCAAGAAGTGAAAATCGCGTTGTCTGTTAAACAACAAGTCATTCCTGCAATTTCATATTGCCCACAACAGTGCACAAGACCCCACGCGAATAAGTTTAGCAAAATGTACATCAACCTCTTTTAGCCACATCCCGAATAACGTGGTTATACTGTTAGGAGGAGTGATGTTAAAAGCAATATGTAGCGAGCGCCAAACCAGTTTAGCCATAGGACAATGAAGAAAGAGGTGTTGTATGGTTTCTTTATCCGGACAGAAACTGCATCTAGAATTACCATTCCAATTCCGCTTGGCAAGATTATCCTTTGTTAGAATTACCCCTTTATGAACAAACCACATAAATGCTTTGATTCTAAGAGGGACTTTGATCTTCCAAATATGAGCCGATTTTGGAATAGGTGCGGAATCGATGAGATTCATATACATAGATTTAACCGTGAATACTCCATTGCTGGTCAACTTCCAATATACACGGTCAGGATTGTGAGAAAGGTTAACATCCATCGACCTTCTCACAAGATGCAGCCAACTAATCCATCTATTACCAATAAGAGATCTACGAAATTGAATATTTAGAGGAATCTCGCTAAGTATTGACGTGTGAACTTAAGATCTAAATAATCTTTACTACTTGAATTTAGCAACGACGGAGCTTGGACGTCATTTTTCCTTCCTTGAATTGTTGTTTTTGAAGTACATTTTTAGTAGTTTGTGTGTTATCAAGGGTGATGGATGATGTTGCTCCTTCTTTGTTTGATCTTGTCGCGTCAGTTCTCGTTTTTTTAAAGATATAACTGGTAGTATCTTGATATTAATATATATTATCTTTTGTCAAAAAGGCTTGAGTAGTGTCACAAGAGATAAATCTCGACTCGGGGAATCCATGGTAGTATGATTATCTTCCTACTACTTAAAAGAAGAATAGCGTTCTTTTTTCTGTCAGACGGGGTGCTTCATCCAATCGTAAGGATGTTCAGCTCACTGTTTGTTTGGATTTTCCCTTCCATCCCCATTTTTCTCACCAGCTTTCCTTTAAAACCATCTTAACGGTCCCAACTTTTATTGGCTTACCAAATGAAATTATGTTTTTTATAAGCCAACAATTTCTTACCACATAAATCCTAAAATCTATTTAGTTAGATAAATCATGAACAAAATATAATGATCATCTATTTATCCAGACACAATACACAATAACATGGATAGATAAATCACGATGTAATGTATTAGAATATTTATCTTCTAGAATAACGCACGACAAATTATCTAATTTAGTGATCTATAAAATATTTTATAAAAGTTGTAAGGAAATAGTTTTGCAACACGGTACGAATGCATACCCTCATATATATATACATATACATTCCCTTTATGAATGCATATACGCACGCCTAATCTCTATGATCACCTCTAAGATACTGAGACATCACATCATTTTAAGATTGACAAAGTCGTTATAAACAACTTTATAGTCGACGAGAACGTTTTCTTACATTGAATGCACATCACCGAAGGGTCTGGAATAAATCTAAGAAAATGCGAGCATCGATATAAAATCTGAGACTTAAACTCTAATGGACATTAGCAGAGCTACAAATACAAAGTTAGACGGGCCGTGCTGAATCTAAGGTTAAATCTGGATTGCTGCCTTGTAGTGGTATGTATAGTTTTCTGTTTTTCTTGGCAGGCCATGGCTTATTGGATCATAATGTAGCTCTGTCAATGTTGGTGGACGGGGAATAACATTGTCTTTTGAACCATTTAACGACAGATTCGTTCGCTATAAAAAGGTAGCTGATATACAGCAGGAGTGGGAGCAGTTAAAAATTTGTCCCAAAAACTAGGAAAAAAATGTACTGTACATCAAAGGAGAATCGATCCATAGGCCTTGTTTGGCACTAGGGTTTTTGAGGAGATTGGTGAGGATAATCTTCACAGGAATTGGGTCAAACCCCAACCTTCACCCAATCCGTTTAAATCCCCATTTATCCCAATTCACTAGGTAGGGATAGTGTATTGGGTGTTAAGAAAAATGCACTAGAGTTTGAAAATTTGTGAGAAAATGTAGGGATGAAACATGTCAAATACACTGGAACAAAATGGTGTTATGGAATATGTGAGGATTTAAGGATTTGACCGAAATAATTCCAACTAATTTTCTAAAATACACTAGTACCAAAGAAGGCCTCACAAAAAAAAAAAAAAAGGGGAATCGATCCGGCCGATGATGTTCGATGGGCTTGTTTACACGTAGGCCACCAGGCAGAAGATAAGCACGGGAGGCGGGTGAACACGCAAAGAGAACTTCATAACTGAACCCGGAGAACCCACGACAACTGTCAGCGCCCACGACGCAATGCCTATCTCCGCAAGAAATCTCGATCTGTATATAACGAAGAAACATTAATAAACAAACCAAAACATACGTACTATCCTCTTGCAGATATTTTGCTACAGACAAGGCGAAAACTTGGGGCCTAATTAAGCCGCAGGAGTTTCCCTCTATTTTTTTTTTCGTTTGGGAGGGAGAAGGCTGCAGGAGTTCACACAGATGAGAGAGGAAGAGCATGCGATGGCCCGCAAAAAAGAAAAAAAAAATGTCGCGTGCAAGGCGACCCAGACGTTTCAAGAAGTGGTCACGCACGCAGAGGCCGGGATCCCTGCGGGGAGAGGGGAAAAGGAACCCGATCACCGGGGAAGCGGCAAGTTGGTCAGGTCTCACGTGCGCGCGCGCGCGCGCTTCGCCAGGGAAGCACGCTACGTTGCCCGGCTGGAACTAACTTGACCGCCACGCAGCGCTCGTTGCCAATTCGAAGTCGGCCATCCCAACGAGCACACACCATACACGAGACGAGACGAGACGACACGAGACGAGATGCTACGAAGGAGACGGGTTACAGAGAGAGAGAGAGAGAGAAAAAGGTGTGTCGTGACGATCGGGCCGGTCAACGCGGAAGGTCAGCGTTGGTGCTGGAACCGGGCCGGGCTGACGGGCTGGGGCCGCTGGCAAGCATGAGGGGCCTGCTTGCTTGTCAAGAAGAAGAAGAAGGACGTGGACGTGGACGTGAACGTTGTGGAGGGAGGGAGCGTCTTAAGCGCCAAGAAAGAAGGAAAAACTGATTAGGAGTAGGAGTAGTAGTACCAGTGTGAGTAGCTGTCGGGGTGAAAGCGACGCGCCGGCCGTTTCGTACGTGCTGTGCTGATTAAACCTGGCACGCAAGGAACGCAGCTGGCGCGGGGCGTGGGGCGAAGGGCAAATTCGGTACAACCGCCTTCCACTTTCGTACGTACTACGTGGGAGGAAAACTACCGTGGTGAAACTTAAGGAATTAAACGTCTCCATCACGGACCTCCAGCGCCCACGGAAAAGGAGGGTGGCGAGGCAAAATTGATAAATTTAACGTGCGATTGTGCGAACGAAAGTATTTTACTCACGCGTCTGATTTTTTTATGTGACGTCTGACAATCAGGCGTAACACTACACTGTATGACATATTGGTCTTAGACGTCACACAATGTAGTCTGATGTCTATGTCTTAGACGTTACATTAGGTCTTAGACGTCATATAGTCCAGTATCGAACGTCACACAGTGTAGTGTGACGTTTAAGATAAAGACGTCACAAAAAAAGTCAGACGAATGAATTATTTTCAAACATGGTTTAGTTTGTAAAATAATTTCGTTTTTGGATTAAAATTTTTCATTTTCCCATTTGGCGACGACCCCGATGATGAGAAGTAAAAACAGGGAACACGACAGATATTTTTTGAATTTTTGCACGAGTTATTATCCTTTTATATCTGTCACATTATACGTGGAGAGCGGGCACTGATGAGCGTATAGTTGATGAAAACACCCATATATTACTTCGAAACCAAGTTTCCCGAAGAAACAAAAAACTTCCGATTCAAGCAAGTAGTAGTTGAGAAAAGGGAAGCAAGGCAAGCGAGGATTAGGAAAACGGTTACGAGAGCCGTCTAGACTTCTCCACCAAGTCACCTCGGGCGGGCAGGGGCAAAGCCGCCATCCCAAGAAAACGATTTTTTTTTGTTTCTTTTTTAGAAAGAAACCGCGCGATCGATCGGGCGAGAGCGAGCCCGTCTCGAAACCAAACTGAAAGCCGGCAGCACGCGCCCGCCCTCCCTCCCCTTGCCGCGGCGCAGCCCAAAACACAACCCCAAAACCGACGTCCCCGCCGACGTGCGCCTCACGAGACCGACCCGCCGCCCCACTCCCCCGCTTCTTATATATTCCCGCCCCGCCTCCACTTACCCCGACCCGACCCGACCGCCTCCACGCACGCACGCACGCACGCACGGTGAGGCCCGCCGCGTAGCGTACGTAGCGACCGTCTCCGCAGATCGGGATCAGGCGGCGATGGACTTCTCCGGCGATGTCAAGCAGGCGATCCCGCGGCCCGTGCTGGCCTTTGGCGGCGTCGGGACCGCTGGGCCGTCCCCGCTGCTCAGGGGCTGGAGGGAGTTCAGGCGGAGCGGCGCGCCCGTCAGGTTCCTCTGCTTCGAGGGCGGCGTCTGGGCCGATGTCGAGGGCGAGGCGGCTGTGCCTCTGCGCAGGGCGTTCCTGGATGGGAGGGTGGTCTCTGAGGCCGCGTATGGCGGCAGGGAGTTCTTGTTCGACTTCCTGCGGATGGTGCGCATCGACGCTGGCACCGCCGAGGAGGTCGCCATGGGCTGGATTGACGACCGCGGGGCCTGCTTCTTCCCTGTGCCGGACGGCGGCAGGAAGAGGAAGAGGGGCGAGGATGAGCTGGAGGACGGCGCGTCGTCCGGGGTGGAGGAGAGGTCCGACGAGAGCAGCGGCACGGTGGAGTCCGGCAGGGTCAGCAAGGCGGCCCGCGGGGCTTGGGGCAGGGCGGTGAGGCTGGAGGAGACGGACAAGTTCTACCAAGTTGTCAAGAAGCTCTTCCTCAGCGGGATAGCCCCCCGGGTGGGCGGCGGCGTGGCGATCACGGCGGTTCACAAGGTCGCGCAGGGTCCCAGGTGCAGGGCGTTCCAGCTGCAGGGACAGCTCCTAGCCGCCGCGCGCGGCGCCGACGGGGGCAATGCCAAGTTCGCGTGGTACGGCGCCCCGCCGGCGGATGTGGCCGCGGCCGTGGGGCACGGGTTCGGAAGGACCAACAGCCGGGTACTCGGCCATCGCGCGCACGGCGACGGCGTCCACCTCTCGCCGCCTCAGTCTCCTTTCGCCAGGTCAGTTCGGAGTTCTGAATTTGTGGTTTTGAATCTTGATGATCCATGGCAAGCATGAACATAGGCATATAGCTTAAGCATGATTTTATCAGACACAGTTACCAGTTCGTGTTTTCTTGCAAATTGCATTCATATTTCCGCATCTCTCGACAGTTTTTTGTGTTCGTACCTACTCTTATAGCTTTTTAATTGAGAAATAGACTTGTAGTTTTAAATCATGAAATAAAACTTGTACTGCAAAATATTCCTTTGTTCTATTTGCTCTCCCATAGACTGCTCCTTTGTATCGTAGACATCACCACATAAATTGATTCCATGTTATTTTAGCCTTTGGTTTCTAGTATATATCTTGGTTCATACTCCTAGCTCAAAAATTAGGGGGAAACAAGCTTTGCATAAACGACAGTATTAGTTTATCTACTATGAGTGCAGTAATTGGACTGGGTTATGGTCTGTGGAAGGGAGGAAGATGATCAAAACTGAATCATGTTTCCTGCTACCTAGGGTCCGGGTCATGAAATATGTTCTGAATGTTCTGTAAAGCAGTACGTACATCAAGAAACTAACGAGTATGAAATCATTTTTGTGCAGCACAATGCTAGCAAATGCAGATGAGAACGGCGAGGCGCACATCGTGCTGTGCCGTGTTCTGATGGGCCGGCCAGAGGTCATCCCAGCCGGGTCCTCCCAGCTCCACCCCAGCAGTGACAATTACGACAGCGCCGTCGACAACATGCAGAACCCCAAGTGGTACGTTGTTTGGAGCAAGGATATGAACACGAGGATCCTCCCAGAGTACGTCGTCAGCTTCAAGTGCCCCAGCCTCCATCAGATGCAAGGTTAGTTAGTGCCCTGTCTGAATTGGTGCCGCAATTGTTCCCAGATGTGCTTGGGTCTCATTTTCTTTTTAGAAAAGGAGGGATGTGCTTTGGTCTCATGTCCTTGTTCGTTGAAATTTTTGGCTTTCAGGATCATCGGAAGCGACCTCCCAGCTAAAGAAGCCTTCGCCGGTGGCTCGTGACATGTTTCCGACGCTTCTTGCAGAGATCCAGCGGTTCGTGCCATCTTCCAAGCTGCAGACATTGCAAGGGACCTACAATCGCTTCAAGGTAAATTGGTGTTCGTCGCCTAGTCCTTCACATTCATTTAACAGGCTGATCGGCACAGCTGCTGCATTTGATCAACGGGATTGTGCCTAGTTTGCATTTACATCTCATGGACAAATAGTTTGTGATACTACAAGCACTGAAGCACAGACAAAGTGTACTCAAGTACGGTTTCCTTTGTGCTGCAGAAAGGACAGATGAAGAAGGATCAGTTCATCCGATTCTTGCGCGCCTTCATCGGCGACAGGGTGTTGACAGCAGTTGCCAAGAAACTCCGAGGATACTGATGGACAGTGCAAGTGTGTTCTTCTGCTAGTTCTGTTGTCGTCAAAGTGTTGTGCTGGTGGTGAGGTGGTAGCTCATTCGGCTGACTCCATAGAACCGGAACGGTGTGCGTGTCGAGTATCAACCAGATAGTTCTTCATTTCTTATGTCGCCCTAGTTTAGTCGAGAATCGTTGTCGATCTCAAGAACATAGAGGGTTTACGGTGATCTTCCATTAACCAACACAAAGTTAGATTTTATTCTTGGTTTCTGCTATATTTTACTTGGTATTTTGTTACCTGCAATTTGTACAGACTGAAAGTTTTACCAATTTATGCCTGAAAGCTATCATTTGTTCGACGCCAGCCAACAGTTTTGTGGTATCTGTATCGAAATACCATTGATATCTCATCATAGGTTCAGATGTTTTTCGTTTTCCTGGGAAGCAAGGCAATGTTTGTCGTGTTAGGAGCCCTAACAATGTTGAATGTACCGAAGAATTGATGCGAGATAGATTCGTTTGAAAAATTCATCAGGCCAAAACCTTGGTCCAGTCTATAAGATAACTGAACCGAAAATCCACACAGCCAATGGGCAATACATCATCTTGAAGCAAGAACAAGGAAAACACCCCATACATATTTTTAAATGATAACGTCCATACATGTGACACTTAAGTAATCTGGTTCAAACGCTTTCATTATTACCCATCTTGTCACATCACATCATACATATGAGATCAACGTTTTTTTACTTTTCAAACTTAGAAATATTTTATCTCTTAATTAAAAATAATAATTAAAAAACTGTTTTATCATTAAAACCGTTTTGACGAGATCTTTAAAACTTTATCCTTTAAAACTTTATCCCTTATTGACATGTTTTGATGATTTTTTTGAGGCTAAAAATTTCCATAATGTTTATACTATAGTTATCATATAATTTATACTCCCTCGTCCGGAAATACTTGTCCTAGAAATAGATGTATCTAGATTTATTTTAGTTATAGATACATTCATTTTATATATTTCTAGGACAAGTATTTCCGGATGGAGGAAGTACTAGATTTATCATGATATGTTTTAGGCGCTTGTTACACGTTCGCTGGCTGATCTTTCTTAAAAACGGTCGGGTCACTAGCAGCCAAATCTGATGTCATCAAGTAGCTGAGGCATCCTAACTTTTGCAACAAAGATTATGTTATAGAATTTATTGCAACATAGATCGTGTTGTGGAAACGTTTGTAATCTTTTTCTGCAACAGAGTTTATGTTACAAAATATTTATTGCAAAACAAATCGTGTTGCGGAAACATCTGTGGAACTTTTTTCAACAAACGTCATGTTACGAAAACGTTGGTATTTCTTTGCAACAGAGGTCTATTATAGATTGTTTCTGCAACATAAATCATGTTACAGAGCACTCGGTCGTTAGTGATTAAGATATATATATATATACACATACATATATATATATATATAGACACACACACACACACACACACACATATATATATATATATATATATATATATATATATATATATATATATATATATAAAGAATGGACAGTGATTGGTCCCACATGAGATGAGATGTGTGATGTGTATCTACCATGGATGATGCATCGTAAATCAGTCGGTTGATGGGAATCTTTTTCCTATGTTTTATCTACTTTCTTCTTTTAGATTTAAAACTTTCATTGTATCTTTAATTACTTCTCATGATAGATTTTGTTAATTGATTATGACAATTTTTAGTAATTAACCATGCCAAATTTTATTCATGGATTATGACAATCTTTAGTACACCATCATGACAATTTTAGTTTATAGATCATGGTAATTTTATTATTTTTGACCATGGTAATTCTTGTTTTTGACCATGAAAATTATTTTTTGTATGAACCATGGCAAATTTAATGCATGTATCATTATAAATTTAAGTAATTCATCATGGCAATTTTAGTTTATGGTTCATGGCAAATTTGAGTCATTGACCATGCACTTTTAAATTAATTTATGGTGGATTTTCTTTTAATTATGAACCATGTCAAAATTATTTCATGGATCATGGCAAATTTTAGTAATTCATCATGGCAAATTTAGTTTCTTAATTTCCCGTTTTATAAATGTCAAAATTTACTTTAAACTTAGAAGAAAAAGTAGTTGAAACATACATCACAACTTTAGTGTAAACACCATGGCAATTTTTAACCCAAAAAAACTCGTCGAAATATATCGATAGGAGATCTAGTTTCAGAGATCTCGCCGTTATGAATTTAATGGTGAAAACGGTTTTTCAATCAAATTATTTTATTTAAATGATAGAACATTGTAAAAACTGAAAACTAGAAAGATTCTTTTGACATCATCACTTTTGTCACTTATGCATGTATGCGGTAACATGGTGTGGTCTGTGGTGATGGGGGCGTTTGACCCAAGTTACTTCGTGCCACACGTGTGGTGGTTATCAGCGTCCTACATATTTTGTAGAAGCTCGGCATCAAGTGAGTGATTTGTTCCTTCCATCGGCAACCTCAAATCAGCTGACACGTCATGTGGGTCCCACCTACCATGTCGCCGCGTCTTTCAAAAAATCTTGGAGAATCCTATCGCCCCCTCTGTCCTTTCTTCCCCTCATCTCTTTCTCTCCCCTTCTCAGTCGTAGACCAGTACCACTATATGTTACCGAAGGCCGCTAGTATAAAGTTGGGGTGACGACCACAACACTGCGATGTTGTCGTCGTGATGATGGGGAAGTAGTGCTCATGCATCGACGACGACACTGCCATGAGGACAACTATGGCACTGCTCCGCAACAAGGGTGGTGTTGCATTGCTTTCCACTACAAGGATGGTATTGCAATGCTTTTACAACAAATGTATTGTAGCAAATAGGAAGGATAACCACGACGATGCTCCGCAACGAGGGTGGTGTTGCAATGCTTTTACGCAAGAAGGATGGGATTGCAATCCTTGTGCAACAGAGGTGTTGTGTTGTTGCAAACAGGGACACATTTCAAAAGGTTAATAGTGGTCCAACAATCGGCGTAGATGGGTTCAAAATGAGGGTACCCCTTGAACCTTCCAGGGAAAGCCATCAAAAGCCCGCCGTGAGTTCAATCCGGTGAGATACAAGAAATGCTCTCGGAATGTATTCTCGGGGTGCTCCCTCTTCCCGGAAAAGAAGGTCCCGCACCTCCGCACGCTCGGCCACCCCCAAGTGACCAAGGAAGGTGATTTGACGTAAGAGGGCTATATCGCGGCAGGGACCATAGAAGGGTTCGTGGCAGGACAAGCTAGGGCGTGTGCGCGTAGTGCCCTCTCCAGAAGGGTGCGTCTACAGACATATGAAGGGAGAAGGTGAATCTGTTGCCGCCGCCACCACCACGTATCAGCGTTCGGCCACAAGGTGCCATGACCGATGTATAAAAGAAGGTCCCGCACCCTTTCTCGGAAAAGAAGGTCCCGCACCTCCGCTTGCTCGGGCACCCTCAATGATCGGGGAAGGTGATCTGACGTA
This sequence comes from Hordeum vulgare subsp. vulgare, assembly GCF_904849725.1. NCBI lineage: Eukaryota > Viridiplantae > Streptophyta > Magnoliopsida > Poales > Poaceae > Hordeum > Hordeum vulgare. The sequence goes on from NC_058521.1 coordinate 519,990,966, forward strand.
TAGCCCCGCGGCAAAGACCATAGAAGGGTTCGTAGCAGGACAAGTTAGGACGTGTGCGCATAGTGCCCTCTACAGAAGGATGTGTCTATAGACATGTGAAGGGAGAAGGTGAATCTGTTGCCGCCACCACCACGTATGGGCGTTCAGCCACAAGGTGCCATGACCGATGTATAAAAGACGGACGACGAGGCGTTGTATGGGTCGGAAGAAATTGACATACGAAGAATGCCAAATTCAGGAGTGTGGTATTATACCATCATTACGGTGCTCCGGCCCTGGGTAAATTGTACTCCCTCCGTTCCTAAATATAAGTCTTTTTAGATATTTCACTAGGGGACTAGATACAGAGGAAAATAAGTGAATCTACATTTTAAAATATGTCTATATACATCCGTACGTAGTCTCCTAGTGGAATTTTTAAAAAGACTTATATTTAGAAACGGAGGGAGCATGTCGCGTGCATGGAGTGTTTAGTGTTGTAACCCCTGGATTGTTCGACCAGGTAGAGAGCCCTCATGCCGAACTATGGAAGAAAGTGCTCCATGACGAACCATGACAACACCGGGATCCGACCTGGGAGCAGAGGCGCCATCCGATCAAGCTGCGGGCTCTTACAGACCGCGTGCCCATCGGAAGGGTCATCCCCGAGTGAATGTGCCCGAGCCGTAACTTCCCCAAGATACGATGCTCCTAGTGTCCGGGCTTTTGAGCCAGTCTCACGCGCCACACGACAGATGCACACATAATCGGGATCCTAAGAGCACCTGTAACCGGATCCTTTATACACGTTTCAAACATCCGGCTGGGTTACCACGTTGGTGTACGGAAGAGAAAACGCCATCAACATAGGCGTCCCATATGTGACCCAAACTTGTAGACCGATCTATATTATGTGATATGTTCGTTTTGCATCATGTTTTTCTACTGTTATATATTTATCTTATTTTAAAATCATGTTTCATATTATGGTGCAATTCTAATGTCATTCTTTTCTTAAATTGCAAGATACATCAAAAGTGAGGAATTACTGGCATCTAAAATTCTGTTCTGAAAAAATTACCGCAGAGATAGCAACCTCCGGAGCTCAAAATGATGTGAAAATCTACGGAAATTTATTTTGAAACATATAAAAAAACTGAAAGAATAAGTACAGGAGAAGAACCTCGAAAGGCCACCAACGCTTCCTTTTTTAGCATGTTTTATCGAGCTTTTGGTAGGAATTAATTAGTTATGTTAATTAAATACAAATCCATGCTATGTCGGTGCGCAAAACGCTATCTCTCCTCCTTAATTGTTGTGCGATGTTGAAAAGGATCGAGATGGACCTAGAGGGGGGGGGGGGTGAATAGGTACAAATCCAAATTTTAATAATTACTTAGCAATTTTAGGCAAAAGTGCGGAATATGAGTGTAGGCCTAATAATTGCTACGACAAGGAGTAAGCTATTTAGAGTGAAGTAAGACAAGCGGTAAACAATAATCAAATACAAGTACGTAATAAGGATTAACACAAGTAGAGAGTTAGGGTTAGGAATAACCGAAACTCCAAGAGAGAAAAGGATGTATCCCGATGTTCACTTCCTTGGAGGGAAGCTACGTCACCATTAGAGGGGCAGATGTTACCACGAAGGCACACCAACGCCACGAAGGCTCACCCTATTCTCCCTTTGAGATAACTCCACGAAGGCGTTTCTCAACCACTAGTGGTAAGCCTTGAGGTGGCTTCCAAACCTTCACAAACTTTCCAGGGGAAATCACAATGGTTTGATTCCTCTCCGAAGACTCCTACCTTCTAGGAGTCTCCAACCTCCAAAAGTAACAAGATCACGGGGATTGCTCAAAACTTGCTCAAATCACAAATCACTTTGGTGGGAAGGAGGAGAGGGAGACGATCTATCATTTGATTGGAACAACACTCAAAGGGACTCACAAATGCTCTTGGGATCTAGGATTTGGTGTAGACAAGAGTGAGTGAGAAGAAAGGTGTTCTTGGATGTATTCTAGCTGTGTTGAACACCCTCTCACGAAGTGGGTGAGAGGTATATATAGTGGGGAGTGTAAAACAGCCGTTGGGACACTTTAAGTCACAAAGGGTCCGGACGTCCGATAGTTTCTGGAAGTCCGGGCGTCCGCAAGGGGTCGGACGTCCGACAGGGGTCAGACGTCCGAGGCCTGTAGATATGACTAAAAACACTGTGAATTGAACAGCGACCGGACGTCCGGAGAAGACCGGAAATCCGAGTTATTTGACTCAACTTCTTCTGGTGGGAGGTTCCGGATTTCCGAAAGGGGACGGAAGTCCGACCCTCGGACGTCCGGAGGGAGCCGGAAATCCGAGTTATAGAGTTCATGTTCTTCTAGTGCAGGGCTCCGGATTTCCGAGGCTGGTCGGACGTCCGGCCCTCAGATGTCCGGAGGGAGCCGGAAATCCGAGTTATATGACTCAAATACTTCTGGTGGAGGACTCCGGATTTCCGAAGCCTGCCGGTCGTCCGGCCCTCGGACGTCCGGAGGGACCCGGAAGTCCGAGGCAATAGACCTGTATTGAGATAGGAACAGAGTGGAGAATATGTGGTATTGGGTATGATAGTGAAGATGTGGTATGAGCAAGTTCATCGCAAAACCTGTGATCCCCTCTTAATAGTGCGGGATCCCCATACTCAATAATAGTAAACTCAAAAGGATAGTCTGCATCATCTTTTCTTAATCCCGAGCCTTCTTGAAATATAAATCCCGATCTTCTCAGACCACCTTTGGCACATAAATCTTAATCTACTAAAGTACTTGCCATCCTGAGATACACTCAACAAATAGGATTAGTTTCCTATGTATGTGTTGTCATTAACACCAAAAGTCGATTAGGGGCATAGCATGCACTTTCAATCTCCCCCTTTTTGGTAGTTGATGACAACATATACATAGGTCTCAAAAAGATTTAACATACATTATAGCCTAGGAGATATTTAGTATGGGGCTCCCCCTTAGTGTGCGCATGATAAAATATCGGAGCTCCCATTTAATGTAGTGTATCGAACATATAATGGATCATCATGTAAGAATAATAAATCATCATAGAAAGTAGTGGAGCAAAACATAATAGTCTATGATGATATCATAGCAATCCATAGCAATCACAATCATTCATAAGTAGCCATACATGAGTTTATCCATTACATTAAATCTCCAAAGACCAAAAACTATGATACATTACTCCCCCTTTGGCACCAAGTACCAAAAAGGGAGGCACCAACAGCATCAACCATACTCAGAGCTCATCAGCATCATCATCATCGTCAGGCAAGCCACTGCCACCAGCCTCATCAAAGAAATCAGCCCACTCAGAACCAGATGGGAAGCCAAAGTCAGAAGGAGGAGCAGCAGGAGGGGCCTCATCATCACTCACATCAAGAGTGCCCGAGGCTCTCAGACGAGCCTTGAGGGCATTCTTGGAGGAGACTAAGCGAGAAACCACATCATGGGTTTGACCACACTGGAAAGAGACGGCCTTCATCATAACAGAATGTGCCTTGCCAAGGAATTTGGCAATGCGACCGAGAGGAGCGGAGCTAGATGAGGGGGTGGCTGACCGGGCAGTAGTGTGGCGAGTGGATGTGGAGGATGGGGCTTTCTTGGGAGCATAGTTATCCGCCATGTGAGTGGGAATGACCCACTTGCGGTGTGTGTGAGTGACAGCAACAGAGAAATCAGCAACATGATTAATAAGAGCCTGGATGAAGGGGGCATGAGGAAAGACTCGCTTGTATTGAAAGCTAGCAAGCCGAATCTCATGCCATAGAAAGTGAGGCACATTAATTTTGCTCCTGGGGTGCTCGTATAAGTGAGACATGATGTCAATGCAGTAGCCACTACAAGAGCCCTTATCACCCATCTTGGGATAGAGAGTGCGGATAAGACACTGAAAGATGATGAAGTAAGGGGGGCGCCAGATGGATACCTGGTTAAGATCCTTCATGCGTTCATCCGCATCAAGCTCACTTAGTGGTTTGAGAAGATACCCACACGCGTCAATGGACTTAGGCGCATGGTTAGGATCATCCCTATGTATTTTGAAGCCGGAGTTGGGGAAACCAAGTGCGGCAACAAATGTATCATAAGAAGCTGTGAAGCGAACGTCAGAGGTGATCCAGCTGACAGTGTGGTTTGGAGCAAAGTAGCATGTGGCATAGAACTGGTGAATGGCAGCAGCATTAAAGTCGCGATGAAAGGCAAACGGGGCGGCAAGCCCCGATGCCTCAATAAGCTCAATGGCACCCGGGTATTTCGCCGGGTGCATGCGAATATGCTCAAGATCTATATAGAGATGAACAGATAAACCCTTAGGAACTATGACTGTGGTAAAAATGTCCGCCTGGACGTGTGTGCGGAAACGTGAGTCCGTAGAGTCACGTACGACAGCGTATGGATCAAGGTCGCGGCGGAAAGTGAGGTATGAAGCCGCGCTAAGTGTGGTGAAGTTCGTGATTGCACGACCTAAAGTAGCAGGGGGTTCTAGTGAGATGCGACGAGCTTCACCTGCGGGCTGGGCAGGAGGAGGTGGTGGCATGTAGGACACCCTGCGAGTCCCGGGCTTTGGCTTGGACCTCCGATCGGCGTGCTGGTCAGCAAAGTCCTCGACGGCAAGCTCCTCCTCGAAGTCGGGGTCATCACCATCAGACGACGAGGGGAGTTGTGGAGACGGAGAACGCCGGGCAGTCCGTTTGAAGGGACGACGTGGCCCATCCGAGTCCGACCCCGTGCTAGTAGGGGCGCGAGATGATGAGCCAGCCACGTTCTTCCTAGCGGCGTGCTTGGTCTTGGGCATGGTGCATAATATCCTACACGGAAGAGAATCCCAAATAAGGAACGAACATGGAGACTTGGGAGAGAGAGGGAACCAAAACAAACGCGAAGGGAACGGAGGAGCAACCTGTAGACGGATCCCGTGAAGGAAGAGGAGGAAGATGAGGAGGATCCGCGGAGGAGATCGGCCCGATCTCGGGTGTGGCGGCGCTGGCGAGAGCTCCTGGAGCTGGTGGCGGCGGCGGTAGGGGAGAAAAGGGGCGCGTGAGGGCTAGGGAAAAGCCCAGCCCCGCGCCTAGCTATTTATAGGCCCGATGCGTCGGACGTCCGACAGGCCTCGGACGTCCGGAGGGGATTGTGGCCTTGGACGACCGACACTGGTCGGACGACCGGAAGGAGATTTGCCGCCGGACGTCCGAGACATGTCGGACTTCCGAGAAAGAGGAGGAGGCAGAGGCTCATTCTGGATTTTTTTTTATGATGAGATGATGACTTGCATGGTTTCTCACAAAAAGTACGAACATAGTTTCCTACAAGCATTACATATACTACTTGGAGACAGAAATTGATCTATGCGTACTTTGTAAGCTTAAAAACAGAAAATTAAGACTCACTCCACCTAAATACATGCCCACATCAAGACACAAACATAATGTGAGTGTGTGTATGTGTGCAAGGTTTCAAGATATGTTGTCAAGCTCCAAGATACCAAGTTCACGCCTAAGTTGACAGAACCTAGCTACGCTAAGTGGCTTGGTGAAAATGTCGGCTAACTGCATGTCGGTACCCACATGGGTAATATCAATGTCACCCTTTTGCACATGGTCTCTCAAGAAATGATACCTAATAACAATATGTTTTGTGCGAGGGTGATCAATGGGGTTCTCAGAGATCTTTATGGCACTTTCATTATCACAGAGAAGAGGAACGTGTCGATACGTGATACCATAATCCTTTAGTGTTTGCCTCATCCATAGCAGTTGGGTTGCACATATTGCGGCTGCAATATATTCGGCCTCGGCCGTGGAGAGAGAAACAGGGTTCTACTTTTTCGAGGACCAACTTACCAAGGAGCGTCCAAGAAACTGACATGCACCGGAAGTGGATTTCCGTCCCACTTTATCACTGGCCCAATCCGCATCGGAATACCCAATAAGATCAAACTTTGCATCCTTAGGGTACCATAAGCCTAACTTTGGGGTGTGAACAAGGCATCCAAGTAGGTGTCGCAAACTCATCTCTTGCATTTACTTTGTTTGCAAGTTGCCTCTCGTTTTCCTCTCCCACACTTCACAATTTGCCTTTTTCGCTCGCCTTTTCGTTCGCCCTTTCGTTCGCCCTTTTTCTCGCCTACTCTTCGTTTGCCTGTGTGCTTGCTTGCTGAAGTCACCATGAATGAAAACACCAAACTTTGTGACTTCTCGAATACTAATAATAATGATTTTATTAGTACTCCGATTGCTCCCGCCACTAGTGCGGAGTCATACGAAATCAATGCCGCTTTGCTGAATCTTGTTATGAAAGAGCAATTCTCTGGCCTTCGTAGTGAAGATGTCGCATCCCAGCTCAATACATTCATTGAGCTTTGCGATATGCAAAAGAAAAAAGATGTGGATAATGACGTGATTAAATTGACGCTTTTTCCTTTCTCGTTGCGAGATCGCGCAAAAACTTGGTTTTCTTCTTTGCCCAAAAATAGTATCGATTCTTGGGATAAGTGCAAAGATGCTTATATGTCCAAGTATTTTCCGCCGACTAAGATCATCTCTCTCCCTAATGATATCATGAATTTCAAGCAACTTGATCATGAACATGTTGCACAATCTTGGGAGAGAATGAAATTAATGATTAGAAATTGTCCCGCTCATGGCTTGAGTCTTTGGATGATTATTCAAATCTTTTACGCTGGCTTGAATTTCGCTTCTAGAAATATCTTGGACTCCGCTTCAGGTGGAACGTTCATGGAGATCACATTAGGAGAAGCCACAAAACTCTTAGACAACATCATGACAAACTACTCTCAGTGGCACACTGAAAGGTCACCTACTAGTAAGAAGGTACATGCTATAGAAGAAATTAACTCGTTCAATGCTAAGATGGATGAGTTGATGAATTTGGTTGCTAGTAGAAGTTCTCCTTCAGACCCTAATGATATTCCCTTGTCTTCTTTGATTGAGAGTAGCAACGCTAGCTTGGACGTTAATTTTGTTGGTAGGAATAACTTTGGCAACAACAATGCTTTTAGAGGAAACTATGTTCCTAGGCCTTTTCCTAGTAACTCCTCTAATAATTTTGGCAACTCCTACAACAATACTCATGGAAATTATAATAGATTACCCTCTGATCTAGAGAGTAATATCAAAGAGTACATCAACTCGCAATTTTTTTCAATGCGTCCATAGAGGAAAAGCTACTCAAAATTGACGATTTGGCTAAGAGCGTTGATAGAATGTCTACTGATGTTGATGCTTTGAAAGTTAGATTTGCTCCTCCCAAAATCAACATGGATGAAACTTTGAAAGCTATGCGTGTTTCCATGATTGAAAGCCAAGAAAGAACCACCCAAATTCGTGCTAGACATGAATGGTTTAAAAAGGCGTGTTCTCGTGATGAGAATCACGAAGATCTTAAAGTGCTTGGTGTGACTCCTATTGAATCTTTGTTTTCTTGTGTCAAAGCTAATGATTATGGGGCTGGATATGAATCCACTTTGGTTGAAAAGTGCCCCAAAGATTTAGAGTCCATCTATCCTAATGCTAAAAGCATTAAAAGTGGAGTAGAAGATGTTAAAACTTTGAGTAGTAATGATATTACTACCGTGGATTTCAAAGAATTCAATTATGATAGTTGCTCCTTGATTGAATTCATTTCTTTGATGCAATCCATGTTAAACTCTCCACACGCTTATTGCCAAAACAAGGCCTTTGCCGATCATATTGTCGAAGCTATGATAAAATATCTTGAAGAGAAACTTGAATTGGAAGTCTCTATCCCTAGAAAGCTTCATGATGAGTGGGAACCTACTATCAAAATCAAAATCAGAAACTATGAATGTAATGCTTTGTGTGATTTGGGTGCTAGTGTTTCTGCGATTCCAAAGTCTTTATGTGATGTTCTGGGTTTTAATGAGATTGAAGAGTGTTCTCTTAATTTGCATCTTGCTGATTCTACTGTCAAGAAACCAATGGGAAGGATCAATGATGTTCTTATTATTGCAAATAGGAACTATGTACCCGTGGATTTCATTGTGCTTGACATTGATTGCAATCCTACATGCCCTATTATTCTAGTTAGACCTTTCCTAAGTACTATCGGTGCTATCATCGATATGAAGGAACGGAATATTAGATTTCAATTTCCTTTAAGGAAGGGCATGTAACACTTTCCTAGAAAGAAAATAAGATTGCCTTATGAATCCATGATGAGGGCCACTTATGGTTTGAGCACCAAAGATGACGATACGTGATTCTATCGCTTTTATGCCTAGCTAAGGGCGTTAAACAATAGCGCTTGTTGGGAGGAAACCCGATGAATTTATCTTTTTATTTCTGTTTTGTTGCGTCCACACTTTCATAATTCTGCTGTGATTGTGTTTTTTGTGTTTCTTTTTGTGTTGGAGCCAAGCAAAGCCTTTATGACTAGTCTTGGTAATGGTTGTTTCATCGTGCTGGAAAAAGACAGAAACTTTTTGCTCACGAGATGATTTTTCATTTTTATACAGAAAGAGATTTTGAGTTGATTCTTTTTTGCTTCTGATTGATATTCGTTTTTCCCAGGCCGTCGTAATTGTTCAGATTTTTTGAGGTATCACAAGTATACGAAGTATACAGATTTCTACAGACTAGTCTGTTTTTGACACATTCTGTTTTTGTTGAGTTGGTTGCTTGTTTTGATGAAACTATGGTTAGTATCGGGGGGGGGGGGGGGGGTACTAGCCATGGAAAAGTGAGAATACAGTAGCCCGACATCAATATAGGTAGAATTCAAGTTTGCTACAGTACCAAAATAAGTGGTAGTTTGTTTTCTTGTGCTAATGTTATCACGAGTTTCTGTTTAAGTTTTGTGTTGTGAAGTTTTCAAGTTTTGGGTGATGTTCTCATGGACGATGAGATAAGGACTGGAAAGAGCTCAAGCTTGGGGATGCCCAAGCATCCCAAGCCAAATTCAAGGACACCAAAAATCCTAAGCTTGGGGATGCCCCGGGAAGGCATCCCCTCTTTCGTCTTCAATCCATCGATAACATTACTTGGAGCTATATTTTTATTCACCACATGATATGTGTTTCGCTTGGAGCGTCTTGTATCATGGAGTCTTTTCTTTTTTGTTTGGTCACAATCATCCTTGCTGCACACCTTTTTGAGAGAGAAAGACATGCACTCATCATGATTTTGCTAGAATGCTCATAGTGCTTCACTTATATCTTTTGAGCTAGATACTTTTGCTCTTGTGCTTCACTTATATCTTTTGAGCTAGACACTTTTGCTCTTGTGCTTTGATACATCTCCAACGAATTTATAATTTTTGATGGTTTCATGCTATTATCGTGTCAAACTTTGGATGTTTTGCATGCCTTTTATTTATTTTCTCGGACTAACCTATTAACTCAGTGCCAAGTGCCATTTCCTGTTTTTTCCATGTTTTTGACCCCTTTCAAAGGAGATTTTGAAACAGAGTCCAAACGGAAGAAAATCCCCGAAAAGATTTTTGCTGGAATGGAAGAAGATCGAAGAGCTTGGGGGCCAAGCCAGAAGAGCCCCAGGGGCCCCACAAGCCCCCACCCCATGGCCAGGGGAGCGTGCCATGCAGGCTTGTGGTCCCCCTGGAGGTCCCGTGACCTAGATCTTTCGCCTATAAATTCCCAAATATTCCCAAAAAAATCAGGGGAGCATCATAATCAATTTTCTGCCACCACAAGCTTCTGTCTCCGCAAGATCCCATCTGGGGCACGTCCTTGTGCCGTGCCGGAGGGGGGATTCAGACACGGAAGGCTTCTCCATCAACACCATGTCCTCTCCGATGATGCGTGAGTAGTTCACCATAGACCTACGGTTCCATAGCTAGTAACTAGATGGCTTCTTCTCTCTCTTGGATCTTCAATCCAAAGTTGTGTGAGGATGATGGAGCATAGCCACACTATATGATTTTGTAGGGATAACTTTCTTTGGCCTTGTTATTTTCAAAGTTCATGATTACTTTGCTAGTTTGCTTGAAGTATTACTGTTTTCATGTCAATAGCAAACTATTTTTTTGAATCGTACGGATCTGAATATTCATGCCACGTGAAAGAAGTTGCAAAGGAAAACTATGCTAGTTAGCATTCCACCTCAAAAATTCATTCTTTATCACTTCCCGACTCGAGGACGAGCAGGAGTTAAGCTTGGGGATGCTTGATACGTCTCCACCGTATCTATAATTTTTGATGGTTTCATGCTATTATCTTGTCAAACTTTGGATGTTTTGCATGCCTTTTATTTATTTTCTAGGACTAACCTATTAACTCAGTGCTAGTGCCAATTCCTATTTTTTCCATGTTTTTGACCCCTATCAGAGGAGATTTTGAAACGGAGTCCAAACGGAAGAAAATCCCCGAAAAGATTTTTTCTGGAACGGAAGAAGATCGTAGAGCTTGGGGGCCAAGCCAGAAGAGCCCCAGGGGCCCCACAAGCCCCCACCCCGCGGCCAGGGGGTGTGCTCTATGCAGGCTTGTGGGCCCCCTGGACGTCCCCTGACCTAGATCTTGCGCCTATAAATTCCCAAATATTCCCAAAAAATCAGGGGAGCATCGTAATCACTTTTTCGCCGCCGCAAGCTTCTGTCTCCGCAAGATCCCATCTGGGGCACGTCCTTGTGCCGTGCCGGAGGGGGATACAAAGTTCTCCATGATCTTCATGGAGATCTATCCGATGTAATCTTCTTTTGCGGTGTGTTTGTCGGGATCCGATGAATTGTGGATTTATTATCAGATTATCTATGAATCTTAGTTGAGTTTCTTCTGATCTCTCTTATGCATGATTTCATATCCTTGTAATTCTCTTCGAGTTGTGGGTTTTGTTTGGCCAACTAGATATATGATTCTTGCAACGGGAGAAGTGCTTGGTTTTGGGTTCATACCGTGCGGTGACCTCACCCAGTGATAGAAGGGGTAGCAAGGCACGTATCGTGTTGTTGCCATCAAGGGTAAAAAGATGGGGTTTTCATCATTGGTTTGAGATTATCCCTCTACATGATGTCATCTTGCTTAAAGCATTAATCTATTCGTCATGAACTCAATACACTAGATGCATGCTGGATAGTGGTCGATGTGTGGAGTAATAGTAGTAGATGCACAAAGTATCGGTCTTCTTGTCTCGGACGTGATGCCTATATGCTAGATCATTGCCTTAGATATCGTCATGACTTTGCGCGGTTCTATCAATTGATCGACAGTAATTTGTTCACCCACCGTAATACTTGCTATTTTGAGAGAAGCCTCTAGTGATAACTATGGCCCCCAGGGTCTACTCCACACCATATTTTCAGCCTTACACTTTTTACTTCGTTGCACTTTCCGCCTTCAGATCTCACTTTTGCAAACAATCTTGAAGGGATTGAAAACCCCTTTGAAGCGTTGGGTGCAAGCTTGTTTGTGTTTGCACAGGTACTCTGGACTTGACGAGACCCTCCTTCTGGATCGATACCTTGGTTCTCAAAATGAGGGAAATACTTACTGCTCCTGTGCTACATCACCCTTTCCTCTTCAAGGGAAAAACCAACGCAAGCCCAATCTCCGTCAACGTGTCAATTTCTGGCGCTGTTGTTTGAGAAGTAGCAGAAGTATTTCTGGAGCCGTTGCCAGGGAGGAAGATCAAGTCAAGAACTCATCCAAGTAAGTGTCGCAAACTCATCTCTTGCATTTAATTTGTTTGCTAGTTGCCTCTAGTTTTCCTCTCCCCCATTTCACCAATTTGCCTTTTTCGTTCGCCTTTTCGTTCGCCCTTTTTCTCGCCCGCTTTTTGTTTGCTTATGTGCTTGCTTGCTTGTTGAAGTCACCATGAAGGAAAACACCAAACTTTGTGACTTCTAGAATAATAATAATAATGATTTTATTAGAACTCCGATTGCTCCCACGACCCGTGCGGAGTCATACGAAATCAATGCCGCTTTGCTGAATCTTGTTATGAAAGAGCAATTCTCTGGCCTTCCTAGTGAAGATGCCGCATGCCATCTCAATACCTTCATTGAGCTTTGAGATATGCAAAAGAAAAGAGATGTGGATAATGACGTGATTAAATTGAAGCTTTTTTCCTTTCTCATTGCGAGATCGTGCAAAAACTTGGTTTTCTTCTTTGCCCAAAAATAGTATCGATTCTTGGGATAAGTGCAAAGATGCTTATATATCCAAGTATTTTCCGCCGAGTAAGATGATCTCTCTCCGTAATGATATCATGAATTTCAAGCAACTTGATCATGAGCATGTTGCACAAGCTTGGGAGAGAATGAAATTAATGATTAGAAATTGTCCCGCTCATGGCTCGAGCCTTTGGATGATTATTCAAATCTTTTACGCTGGCTTGAATTTCGCTTCTAGAAATATCTTGGACTCCGCCTCAGGTGGAACGTTCATGGAAATCACGTTAGGAGAAGCCACAAAGCTCTTAGACAACATCATGACGAACTACTCTCAGTGGCACACTGAAAGGTCACCTACTAGTAAGAAGGTACACGCTATAGAGGAAATTAAATCGTTGAGTGCTAAGATGGATGAGTTAACAAATTTGGTTGCTAGTAGAAGTGCTCCTTTGGATCCTAATGATTTTACTTTGTCTTCTTTGATTGAGAGTAGCAACGCTAGCTCGGACGTTAATTTTGTTGGTAGGAATAACTTTGGCAACAACAACGCTTTTAGAGGAAACTATGTTCCTAGGCCTTTTCCTAGTAACTCCTCTAATAACTTTGGCAACTCGTACAACAATACCCATGGAAATTACAATAGATTACCCTCTGATCTAGAGAGTGATATCAAAGAGTTCATCAACTCTCAAAAGATTTTCAATGCGTCCATAGAGGAAAAACTACTCAAAATTGACGATTTGGCTAAGAGCGTTGATAGGATTTCTTGTGATGTTGATGCTTTGAAAGTTAGATGTGCTCCTCCCAAAATCAACATGGATGAAACTTTGAAAGCTATGCGTGTTTCCATGATTGAGAGCCAAGAAAGAACCGCCCAAATTCGTGCTAGACATGAATGGCTTAAAAAGGCGTGTTCTCGTGATGAGAATCACGAAGATCTTAAAGTGCTTGGTGTGACTCCCATTGAATCTTTGTTTTCTTGTGTCAAACCTAATGATTATGGGGCTGGATATGAATCCACTTTGGTTGAAAAGTGCCCCAATGATTCGGAGTCCATCTATCTGGATGCTAAAAGCGTTAAAACTGGAGTAGAAGACGTTAAAACTTTGAGTAGTAATGAAGTTACTACCGTGGATTTCAAAGAATTTAATTATGATAGTTGCTCCTTGATTGAATGCATTTCTTTGATGCAATCCATGTTGAACTCTCCGCACAATGGGAAGAGTGTTCTCATAATTTGCATCTTGCTGATTCTACTGTCAAGAAACCAATGGGAAGGATCAATGATGTTCTTATTATTGCAAATAGGAACTATGTACCCATGGATTTCATTGTGCTTGACATTGATTGCAATCCTACATGCCCTATTATTCTAGTTAGACCTTTCCTAAGTACTATCGGTGCTATCATCGATATGAAGGAACGGAATATTAGATTTCAATTTCCTTTAAGGAAGGGCATGTAACACTTTCCTAGAAAGAAAATAAGATTGCCTTATGAATCCATGATGAGGGCCACTTATGGTTTGAGCACCAAAGATGACGATACGTGATTCTATCGCTTTTATGCCTAGCTAAGGGCGTTAAACAATAGCGCTTGTTGGGAGGCAACCCAATGAATTTATCTTTTTATTTTTGTTTTATTGCGTCCACACTTTCACAATTCTGTTGCGATTGTGTTTTTTGTGTTTCTTTTTGTGTTTGAGCCAAGCAAAGCCTTTATGACTAGTCTTGGTAATGGTTGCTTGATCTTGCTGGAAAAAGACAGAAACTTTTTGCTCACGAGATGATTTTTCATTTTTATTCAGAAAGACATTTTGAGTTGATTCTTTTTGCTGATGATTGATATGCGTTTTCCCTAGACCGTCGTAATTTTTCAGATTTTTTGAGGTACCAGAAGTATACGAAGTATACAGATTGCTACAGACTGGTGTGTTTTTGATAGATTCTGTTTTTGTTGAGTTGGTTGCTTGTTTTGATGAAACTATGGTTAGTATCGGGGGGTACTAGCCAGGGAAAAGTGAGAATACAGTATCCCATCATCAATATAGATGGAATTCAAGTTTGCTACAGTAACAAAAGAAGTGGTAGTTTGTTTTCTTGTACTGATGTTATCACAAGTTTCTGTTTAAGTTTTGTGTTGTGAAGTTTTCAAATTTTGGGTGACGTTCTCATGGACAAAGAGATATGGAGTGGAAAGAGCTCAAGCTTGGGGATTCCCAAGGCCCCCCAAGCCAAATTCAAGGACACCAAAAAGCAGGGCCATCTTCAGAAATTCAGGGGCCCGGGGCGAAAATCAAAATCGGGCCCAAAACTACGAAAACAATCATCTAAGAAAAGAACTAATATAGGTCAAGCAAACTCTCACATAATTACACTATTCAAGCAATAAGCTAACCTCATGTTCTGCCGGAAGTCAGCATTCGTCTAGTATTCCTTGAAATAAAATCTTCAATCATATCTTCATACTTAATCTTCTCCAGGACATCATTTTCAAGTGCTATTGTTGCGAACCCAGTGAGTCTTTCTTGTGTCATAGTAGAAGGCAAGTACGACTTCAACAACTTGAGTTTAGAAAAGCTTCTTTCAGCAGATGCAACTGTCACGGGAATGGTCAACAAAATTCTATATGCAATAACAACATTAGGATAGATTAAGGAGCGCTTCTTCAAATAATTGAGAATATCAAGAGGGCCCTTTAAAAGTTCAGCTTTAGCTTCTTTCTTTTGCTTCTTCTTACGCTATTTACAACCAGAATCATACGTTCTCGAAGACATGATGATAGAGGAATAAATGCCTCCTGACTCCTATTTTATAAACCGAAGAAATTTAATGATCCATTATTCAAACATGTAATTTACTAATTATTGTGAATAAGAAAATAAAGTCATGTACAACTGATCAAGAACAATCTGATCCTAATCTTAATCTGCTACTCCTAAGTCCTAACTAGGATCTGCTCCTGACCTATGTCAGGGATAAAATTAAGTATATTGTATACCTAACCTAATATGCACAGTATACCTAACCTAATATGACAGGGATAAATTTTATACCTAACCTAATATGCACAAACTCAACCTGGGACTGGGACCTGGGTGATCGGCTGATCGCCGATGACGGGAGCGCGGAGCCGCGGACGGCGGACCGCGGACGCGGAAGGCAGCGGCAGATGACGTTCCCCGCGAGCGGACGGATGGCGTCTTGGGCGCGGCGGAGATGAGACGACTGGCGGAAGCAATGGTCAATGGAGTCCGGCAGCGTGTTAGGCTGTTAGCGATTGATGGAAAGAGACATCGTACGTGATCAGGCATTCAGGCGTGCAGGTACGTGATATGCAGCAGGCCTGAGGCCTCGTGGGCTGCCAGCCTTTTTGTTGTTGTCTTGTTGAGCACTACTTAGGCCTTGTTGATGGATTAAATGGCTAATTGTGATTATAACTATATACATATACACAACTAATACCTAGTAATTTGGGGGCCCTGTGCGATCGCCCATCTTGGCCACCTCCAACAACGGGCCTGCCAAAAAGCCTAAGCTTGGGGATGCCCCGGGAAGGCATCCCCTCTTTTGTCTTCGATCCATCGGTAACATTACTTGGAGCTATATTTTTATTTACCACATGATATGTGTTTTGCTTGGAGCGTCTTGTATCTTAGGAGTCTTTTCTTTTTGTTGTGTCACAATCATCCTTGCTGCACACCTTTTTGAGAGAGAGAGACATGCACTCATCGTGATTTTGCTAGAATGCTCTTAGTGCTTCACTTATATCTTTTGATCTAGATACTTTTGCTCTAGTGCTTCACTTATATCTTTTGAGCTAGATGCTTTTGCTCTTGTGCTTTACTTATATCTTTAGTGCACGGCGGTGCGTGATTTGGTAGTTGGCTTATGCTATGAAAGTAGTCCCATGTGCTAGGTACCCAAAGAGGATGCAAAAACCTCCATCTTCATGTGCATTGAGTAGAAAGAAAAGTTTCGATTCCTCTCAATTAGTTTTGAGACGTGGATTTGGTAATATTGAGAGTTATGTTAGTAGGGTGTTATGAATCTATAAATACTTGTGTTAAAGTTAGTGATTCCCGTAGCATGCACGTATGGTGAACCGCTATGTTAGGAAGTCGGAGCATAATTGATCTATTGATTGTCATCCTCTGTGTTGAGGTCGGGATCGCGCGATGGTTTACACATACCAACCCTTCCCCTCGGAGTATGTGTTTAGCACTTTGTTTCGATTACTAATAAAAACTTTTGCAACAAGTATGTGAGTTCTTTATGACTAATGTTGAGTCCATGGTATAGATGCACTTTCACCTTCCACCATTGCTAGACTCTCTAGTGCCGCGCAATTCTCGCCGGTGCACAAACCCACCAAATTCCTTCCTCAAAACAGCCACCATACCTACATACTATGGCATTTTCATAGCCATTCCGAGATATATTGCCATGCAACTACCACCGTTCCGTCTCATGACTTGCACCGTCACTTTCATATTGCCATTGCATGATCATACTAGATCGTTGCACATCCCGGTACACTACCGGAGGCATTTCCTATGGAGTCATCGTCATTGTGATCTTTGAGCTTTGAGTAACTAAAAATTGTGATGATCATCATTATTAGAGCATTGTCCCATGTGAGGAAATAAAAAAAAGAGGCCAAAGAGCCCAAAAACAAAAAAAGAGAGAAAAGAAAAAGAGAGGCCTCAAAGCCCAAATAAAAAAATGAGAGAAAAAGAGAGAAGGGACAATGCTACTATCTTTTTCCACACTTGTGCTTCATGTTAGCACCATGTTCTTCATGATTGAGAGCTTCTTGCTTTGTCACTACCATATGCTAGTGGGAATCTTTGTTTTATAACTTGGCTTGTATATTCCAATGATGGGCTTCATCAAAATTGCCCTAGGTCTTCATGAGCAAGCACATTTGATGCACACCCACTAGTTTTCCCTTGAGCTTTCACATACTTATAGCTCTAGTGCATCTCTTGTATGGCAATCCCTACTCATTCACATTGATATCTATTAATGGGCATCTCCATAGCCTACTGATACGCCGACTCAATGTGACCATCTCCTCCTTTTTGTCTCACAACCACCATCACACTCTATTCCACCTATAGTGCTATATCCATGGCTCGTGCTCATGTATTGCGTGATAGTTATAAAAAGTTTGAGAAAGTAAGAGTGCGAAAACAATTACTTGGCCAATTCCGGGGTTGTGCATGATTTACATTAGTTGTGTGAGGACGATGGAGCATAGCCAGACTATATGATTTTGTAGGGATAACTTTCTTTGGCCTTGTTATTTTGAAAGTTCATGATTACTTTGCTAGTTTGCTTGAAGTATTACTGTTTTCATGTCAATAGCAAACTATTGTTTTGAATCATACGGATCTGAATATTCATGCCACGTGAAAGAAGTTGCAAAGGACAACTATGATAGTTAGCATTCCACCTCAAAAATTCATTCTTTATCACTTCCCGACTCAAGAACGAGCAGGAGTTAAGCTTGGGGATGCTTGATACGTCTCCAACGTATCTATAATTTTTGATCGTTTCATGCTATTATCTTGTCAAACTTTGGATGTTTTGCATGCATTTTATTTATTTTCTAGGACTAACCTATTAACTCAGTGCCAAGTGTCAGTTCCTGTTTTTTTTCCATGTTTTTGACCCCTATTAGAGGAGATTTTGAAACGGAGTCCAAACAGAAGAAAATCCCCGAAAAGATTTTTTCTGGAACGGAAGAAGATCAGACAGCTTGGGGGCCAAGCCAGAAGAGCCCCAGGGGCCCCACAAGCCCCCACCCCGTGGCCAGGGGGGAGGCTGTGCCATCCAGGCTTGTGGGCCCCCTGGACGCCCTTTTCCCTAGGTCTTTCGCCTATATATTCCAATAAATTCCAGAAAAAATCAGGAGATCATCGAAAGTACTTTTCCGTCCCCGCAAGCTTCTGTCTCCGCAAAATCCCATCTGGGGCATGTTCTGGTGCCCTGTCGGAGGGGAGATTCGGATACGGAGGGCTTCTTCATCAACACCATGACCTCTCCGATGATGTGTGAGTAGTTCATCATAGACCTATGGGTCCATAGCTAGTAACTAGATGGCTTCTTCTCTCTCTGGGATCTTCAATATAAAGTTCTCCATGATCTTCGTGGAGATCTATCCGATGTAATCTTCTTTTGCGGTGTGTTTGTCGAGATCCGATGAATTGTGGATTTATGATCAGATTACCTATGAATCTTATTTGAGTTTCTTCTGATCTCTCTTATGCATTATTTCATATCCTTGTAATTCTCTTCGAGTTGTGGGTTTTGTCTGGCCAACTAGATCTATGATTCTAGCAATGGGAGAAGTGCTTGGTTTTGGGTTCATACCGTGCGGTGATCTCACCCAGTGATAGAAGAGGTAGCGAGGCACGCATCGTGTTGTTGCCATCAAGGGTAAAAAGATGGGGTTTTCATCATTGGTTTGAGATTATGCCTCGACATCATGTCATCTTGCTTAAAGCGTTACTCTGTTCGTCATGAACTCAATACACTAGATGCATGCTGGATAGCGGTCGATGTGTGGAGTAATAGTAATAGATGCAGAAAGTATCGGTCTACTTGTCTCGGACGTGATGCCTATATGTATGATCATTGCCTTAGATATCGTCATGACTTGCGCGGTTCTATCAATTGCTCGACACTAATTTGTTCACCCACCGTAATACTTGCTATTTTGAGAGAGCCTCTAGTAAACGCTATGGCCCCCAGGGTCTACTCCACACCATGTTTTCAGCCTTACACTTTTTACTTTGTTGCACTTTCCACCTTCAGATATCACTTTGCAAACAATCTTGAAGGGTTTGACAACCCCTTTGAAGCGTTGGGTGCAAGCTTGTTTGTGTTTGCGCAGGTACTCTGGACTTGACGAGACCCTCCTTCTGGATCGATACCTTGGTTCTCAAACTGAGGGAAATACTTACTGCTCCTGTGCTGCATCACCCTTTCCTCTTCAAGGGAAAAATCAACGCAAGCCCAACCTCCGTCAACGTGTAAATTTCTGGCGCTGTTGTCTGTGGGATAGAAGCGATCTATTCCTTTAGGGCTTCGCCTAAGCACCGCAGAAATCTGATCTAGAGGAAGAACTACAAACTAGAGGAGAGGGTAGCACGTGGCTGAAATTGTGTCTCAAAAACCATCAAACCTCTAGTATATATACGAGGAAGGAGGTGTTGGGGAACGTTGCATGGGAAACAAAAAATTTCCTACGCACACGAAGACCTATCATGGTGATGTCCATCTACGAGAGGAGATTTGGATCTATGTACCCTTGTAGATCGCACAACAGGAAGCGTTAAGAAACGCAAGTGATGTAGTGGAACGTCTTCACGTCCCTCGAATCGTCCCATGAACCGTCCCGCGATTCGTTCTGATCTAGCACCGAACGGACGACACCTCCGCGTTCATTACACGTACAACTCGATGATGATCTCGGCCTTCTAGATCCAGCAATCAAGATGGAGAAGTAGATGAGTTCTCCGGCAGCGTGACGGAGCTCCGGTGGTGGTGATGATCTACTCCTGTAGGGCTCCGCCCGAGCTCCACACAAATCTGATCTAGAGGTAAAACTACGTGGTACAGGTTTGAGTTGCACGTGGCAAAGTTTTGTCTCAAAAAGCCCTAAACCACCAATATATATAGGAGGAGGGGAGGGGCTAGCCTTGGGGCTCAAGGCCCTCAAGGGTGCGCCAGCAAAGGGTAAGGAGTTGGACTCCAACCCCAATTCGGTGGGGAAGGAGTCCACTCCTTCCTTCCCACCTCCCTCTTTTTTCTTCTTTCCTTTGGTATTTTTGCTTGTGGCACCATAGCCTTCATGGTCTGACTCCACCAGCCCACTAAGGACTTGGTGCGCCACCCTAGGGCCTTGGGGTCACTACCGGGTGGGTGGGCCCCTCCCGGTAAACACTCGGAACCCATTCGTCACTCCCGGTACACTGCCGGTAATGCCCGAAACTTTTCGGTGACCAAATGAAACCATACTTTATATCAATCTTCGTTTCTGGACCATTCCGGAAAGCCTCGTGATGTCCGTGATCTCATCCGGGACTCCGAACAACATTCGGTAACCACACATATAACTCAACTATACTAAAACATCATCGAACCTTAAGTGTGTAGACCCTGCGGGTTCGAGAACTATGTAGACATGACCTGAGAGACTCCTCGGTTAATATCCAATAGCGGGACCTGGATGCCCATATTGGATCCTACATATTCTCCGAAGATCTTATCGGTCGAACCTCAGTGTCAAGGATTCATATAATCCCGTATGTCATTCCCTTTGTCCTTCGGTATGTTACTTCCCGAGATTCGATCGTCGGTATCCGCATACCTATTTCAATCTCGTTACCGGCAAGTCTCTTTACTCGTTCCGTAATACAAGATCCCGTGACTTACACTTAGTTACATTGCTTGCAAGGCTTGTTTGTGATGTTGTATTACCGAGTGGGCCCCGAGGTACCTCTCCGTCACACGGAGTGACAAATCCCAGTCTTGATCCATATTAACTCAACGGACACCTTCGGAGATACCTGTAGAGCACCTTTATAGTCACCCAGTTACGTTGCGACGTCTGATGCACACAAGGTATTCCTCCGATGCCAGTGAGTTATATGATCTCATGGTCATAGGAACAAATACTTGACATGCAGAAAACAATAGCAATAAAACGACACAATCAATATGCTTTGTTCATAGTTTGGGTCTATTCCATCACATGATTCTCCTAATGATGTGATCCAGTTATCAAGTGACAACACTTGCATATAGTCAGAAAACCTTGACTATCATTGAACAACTGGCTAGCCAACTAGAGGCTTGCTAGGGACATTGTTTTGTCTATGTATCCACACATGTATCTATGTTTTCATTCAATACAATTATAGCATGAATAATAAACAATTATCATGAACAAAGAAATATAATAATAACTAATTTATTATTGCCTCTAGGGCATATTTCCAATAGTCTCCCACTTGCACTAGAGTCAATAATCTAGTTCACATCACCATGTGATTTTAACGAATCCAACACCCATATAGTTCTGGGGTCTGATCACGTCTAGCTCGTGAGAAAGGTTTTAGTCAATGGTTCTGAATCTTTCAGATCCTTGTGTGCTTTACAAATCTTTGTGTCATCTTATAGATGTTGCTGCTACGTGCTATTCGGAAATACTCCAAATATCTACTCTACTATACGAATATGTTTTACTACTCAGAGTTATTCGGATTAGTGTCAAAGCTTGCATCAACGTAACCCTTTATGACGAACTCTTTAACCACTTCCATAATCGAGAAAAAAAAATCCTTAGTTCATTAATTTACTAAGGATAACTTTGACCGCTGTTTTAGTGATTCAATCCTAGATCACTCTCTGTACCTCTTAACAGACTTGTGGGAAGGCACACACTAGGTGCGGCACACAACATGGCATACTTTAGAGTCTATGGCGAAGGCATAGGAGATGACCTTCGTCCTTTCTCTTTCTTATGCCGTGGTCGGGCTTTGAGTCTTTACTCAAATTCACACGTTACAACACAGCCAAGAACTCCTTCTTTGCTGATCTATTTTGAACTCCTTCAAAAACTTGTCAAGGCATGTATTTCATTGAAAGTTCTATTAAGCGTTTTGATCTATCTCTATAGATCTTGATGTTCAACGTTCAAGTAGCTCTATCCAGGTTTTCCTTTGAAAAACTCCTTTTGAACAACCCTTTATGCTTCATAGATATTCTGCATTACTTCCAATCTACAATATGTCAACCAAATATACTTATCAGAAATTCTATAGTGCTCCCACTCACTTCTTTGGAAATACAAGTTTCTCATAAACCTTGTATAAACCCAAAAGCTTTGATCATCACATCAAAGCGTATATTCCAACTCCGAGATGCTTGCACTAGTCCATAGAAGGATTGCTGGAGATTGCATACTTGTTAGTATCTTTAGGATCGACAAAACCTTCTAGTTGTATCACATACAACCTTTCCTCAAGGATACCGTCGAGGAAACAATGTTTTGACATCCTATGTGCAATATTTCATAAATAATGCAACAACTACTAACATAATTCCAACAGACTTTTAGCATCGCTACCAGTGAGAAAGTCTCATCATAGTCAACTCTTTGAACTTGTCGGAAACATCCTTGTGACAAGTCGAGTTTTTCTTAATGGTGAATAGTCACCATCATCGTCTGTTTTCCTTTTAAAGATCCATTTTTACTTAATAGTCCTACGACCATCAAGTAGTTCTTCCAAAGTCTACACTTTGTTTTCATACATAGATCCTCTCTTGGATTTCTTGGTCTCCACCCATTTGTCGGAATCCGGGCCCACCATCGCTTCTCCATAGCTCGTAGGTTCATTGTTGTTCAACAACATCACCTCCAAGACAGGGTTACCATACCACTATGTAGTAGTATGTGACCTTGTCGACCTGCGAGGTTTGTAGTAACTTGATCTGAAGCTCTAATGATCACCATCATCAGCTTCCACTTCAATTTTGGTGTAGGTGCCACAGGAACAACTTCCTGCACCCTGCTACACACTGGTTGAAGTGACGGTTCACGAACCTCATCAAGTTCCACCACCCTCCCACTCAATTCTTTCGAGAGAAACCTTTCCTCGAGAAAGGACCCGTTTCTTGAAAAACAAACACTTTGCTTACGGATCTGAGATAGGAGATGTATCCAACTGTTTTGGATATCCTATGAAGATGCAATTATCCGCTTTTGAGTTCGAGCTTATCAGACTGAAACTTTTTCACATAAGTGTCGCAGCCCCAAACTTTTAAGAAACGACAACTTAGGTTTCTCCAAACCATAGTCTATACTGTGTCATCTCAACGGAAATACACAGTGCCCTATTTAGTGAATGCGGTTGTCTCTAATGCCTAACCCATAAATGATAGTGGAAATTCGATAAGAGACATTATAACATGCGCTATATCAAATAGGGTGCGACTATGACGTTTAGACACATCATCACACTATGGTGTTCTAGGTGGCATGAATTGTGAAACAATTTCCACATTGTCTTAACTGTGGACCAAAAACTTTTCAACATTTTATCCACTTGTCACGACGATCTTCACTCTAAAATAGCTTTGAACTTTTCAACATTTCAGATTTGTGATTCATCATGTAAATACTCATGTATCTACTGAAATCGTCAGTGAAGTGAGAACATAACGATATCCACTGCATGTTGGAAATATGACCTAGAGCCAATGATAAATAGTTATTATTATATTTCCTGTTTAAAGATAATCGTTTATTATCCATGCTATAATTTTATTGAATGAAAACATAGATACATGTGTGGATTCATAGACAAAACAATGTCCCTAGCAAGCCTCTAGTTGGCTAGCCAGTTGATCAATGATAGTCAAGGTTTTCTGACTATGTGCAAGTGTTGTCACTTGATAACTGGATCACATCATTAGGAGAATCATGTGATGGACTAGACCCAAACTATGAACGTAGCATATTGATCGTGTCATTTTAGTGCTATTGTTTTATGTGTGTAAAGTATTTGTTCCTATGACCATGAGATCATATAACTCACTGGCACCGGAGGAATACCTTGTGTGCATCAAACGTCACAACGTAACTGGGTGACTATAAAGGTGCTCTACACGTATCTCCGAAGGTTTCCGTCGAGTTAGTATGGATCAATACTGGGATTTGTCAATCCGTGTGACGGAGAGGTTTCTCGGGGCTCACTCGGTAATACAACATCACACACAAGCCTTGCAAGCAATGTGACTAAGTGTCAGTCACGGGATCTTGTATTACAGAATGATTAAAGAGACTTGTTGATAACCCACAAGTATAGGGGATCGCAACAGTTTTCGAGGGTAGAGTATTCAACCCAAATTTGTTGGTTCACCAAAAGGGAAGCGGAAGAATATTCTCAAGTATTAGGAGCTGAGTTTGTCAGATTCAACCACACCTGAAAGATTAGTGTCCGCAAGCAAAGTATCAGTAGCAAAGTAGTATGATAACAGTGGTGCCAGAAACGATTTGTTGACGGCAGACTATTCCTAACTGTTGTATCAATGGCGCCAGTAGGTTGCATGTAGGCGAGTAACTATCCTTCCCCGACAACAGTGTCGGAAAAGATCTTGCAACAAGTAACAGCGGAGTAGCAAGGAACAACAGTAGCAGCAGCAGCAAAGTAACAGCAGTAGCAACAGTAGTAGCAAAGTGACAGCAGTAGCAACAGTAGCAGCAAAGTGGCCCAATCCCTTTTGTAGCAAGGGACAAGGCTAGACAAAGTAACATAGCGAGGACCAGTAGTAAAAGACTCGTAGGCAGTGGATCGGTGATGGATGAGTATGAGCATGTGATTCATCATGTAACAGCTATAACACGGACAGATAAGTAACTAGCTCCCGTTCGTCAATCTAATGTAGGCATATATTCCGTATGTAGTCATACGAGCTTAGGGAAAAGAACTTGCATGACATCTATTGTCCATCCCTCCCGTGGCAGCGGGGTCCTAATGGAAACTACGGGATATTAATGTTCTTCTTTTAATAAAGAACCGGACCAACGCATTAACACGCGGTGAATACATGAAATCTTCATACTATGGTCATCTCCGGGAGTGGTTCCGGCTATTGTCACTCCGGGGTTGCCGGGTCATAACACATAGTAGGTGACTACAACTTGCAAGATAGGATCTAAAACACACATATATTGGCATAATGGAATTGTCGATGGAGGAAGGTTGATGATGACAATGGCGACGATCTCCACTCTCCGGAGCCCAAAATGGACTCCAGATCTGCCCTCCAGATGAAGAACACGATGTGGCGGCGCCTCCGTATCGCAAAATGCGATGAAACCTTCTCTCTGATTTTTTTCCGGGCGAGGAGGAAGATATAGAGCTGAGTTTGGGGGCGGTGGAGCCACGTGGGCCCCACAAGCCCTCACGGCGCGGCCAGGGGGGTGGCCGCGACCTGTGGGCTTGTGACCCACTGGTCCACCTCCTCTGGTGGATCTTTGTGAAGGTATTTTTCTTTTATTCTAGAAAAATCTCCGTAAATTTTCAGGACATTCCGAGAACTTTTATTTCTGCACAAAAACAACACCATGGCAATTCTGCTGAAAACAACGTTAGTCCAGGTTAGTTCCATTCAAATCATGCAAATTAGAGTCCAAAACAAGGGCAAAAGAGTTCGAAAAAGTAGATACGACGGAGACGTATCAACTCCCCCAAGCTTAAAGCCCTGCTTGTCCTCAAGCAATTCAGTTGACAAACTGAAAGACACAAAAGAAAAACTTTGACGAACTCTGTTTGATCTTGTTGTTGCAACTATGTCTAACTCATATCAAGAGTTTCAGCAAGATCACAAGCAAACCACATAAGAAAATGACATCTAGGTCTCACGGTAAACTCATATCAATGGCATAATCAGCTAGCGAGCAAATAATAATAAGTCTCAAACGTCAACACTTCAATCAAAACAACATGAAGCAGTACGAATAGATGGTATCTCGCTAACTCTTTCTGAGACTGCAAAACATAAATGTAGAGCACATTCAAAGAGCAAGGATTGACTAAACATTGTAATTCATGGCAATGAAGATCCAGTCACAGTCATACTCAACACAGTTAAAATCAAAGCATAAAAATGATAGAGGTGCTCTCTAATTAGTGCTTTTGTAAGAGGAGGACAACTCAACAGGAACATAAATAGTCAGGCCCTTCGCAGAGGGAAGCATTGATTTGCAGAGGTGCGAGAGCTCAAGCTTTGAAAACAGAGATAATAATTTTGGGTGGCATGCTTTCATTGTCAACGCAATGACTAAGAGTTCTCAACATCTTCCACGCTACACACGCTATAGGCGGTTCCCAAACAGAAAAGTAAAGTTTTGACTCCAACACCACCAATCAATCACACTCCACGGCTAGCCGAATCCTCCGGTACCATCCATACCAACATCAATCCTAGGGGAGTTTTGTTTGCAATTATCTTTTCGATTTGAGCATGGAACTGGGAATTCCAATTACCGACCCCTTTCTCGTGAATGATAGTGAATAAACACATATCGAGGATAACACGCCTAGCATGGAAGATACCAATAGCCCCCTGTCACCACATGAGCGGTTTGGGCAGGCAAAACAGATTGTTTCTTGAAGATTTAGAGAGTGGCACATGCAAATTTACTTGGAACGGCAGGTAGATACCGCACATAGGTAGGTATGGTGGACTCATATGGCACAACTTTGGGTTTATGGAGGTGGATGCACAAGCAGTATTCCCGCTTAGTACAAGTGAAGGCTAGCAAAAGACTGGGAAGCAACCAACTAGAGAGCGACAACAGTCATCAAAATGCATTGAGATTAACCAACATTGAGTGCAAGCATGAGTAGGACATAAATCACCATGAACATGAACATCATAGAGGCTATGTTGATTTTGTTTCAACTCCATGCGTAAACATGCGCCAAGTCAAGCCACTTGAAACATTCAAAGGAGGATACCATCCTATCATACTACATCATAGTCATCTCAACATTCATGTTGGAAACCAAGACAAACCATTATAAGCTCCTAGCTAAGTAAGCATGGCATAAGAAACTATGATCTCTAAGTTGTCATTGCAAACATGTTTCTCTCACAACAAACCTGAATCAGGCATGATGAAGTAGTGATATTTACAAAAACAAAATAGATTGAGTTCATACCAGCTTTTCCATGCTCAGTCACTTCATCAATATCGTCATTATTGCATTTCACTTGCATGACCGAATGATAGGAACAATAATAAGCGTGCTCGTGCATTGGACCAAAGCAGGAATCTGCAGGCAAACACAAAGGAGAAAACAAAGTAATATGGTTCTTTGAAAGCTAAACAGGTATGCATGCAAGAGCCACTAAACATTGTAACAATGGTCTTCTACCTTGACCCAAAGAAAAAGAAAACTATCTACACGGGAAAGCTCCCAAGAAGCAAAAGAAGAACAAGAAAATCTTTTTGGGTTTTCTCAAACTAGACAGACACACGAAAAGAAAACGAGAAAAAGAAAATAAACTAGCATGGGTGATACAGTGGCAAAGTATGAACACCGGCTAACAATGTGAAAGCATAAGCAAGAATGTAAAGTCGGTGAGAACATGTACTCCCCCAAGCTTAGGCTTTTGTCCTAACTTGGTCTACTCCCAAGGATGGTCCTGGCGAAACCCAAAATCATAATGGGGTTATACGGGAGCGCTGCAGCCACTGCCTGAATAGCTGCCTCACGGAGACGAGCAACCTTTGCCTCCCTCTCATACTCCTCTGCCTCTCCTCTGGTTACGTAATATCTCCGTTTTACCTGAAAGTCAAAGAAGGTAGGAGCAAGAAGGGTAATATGGAAAACACACTGCCGGTTAAATATCAAACGGTATAGGAGGGATTCGTCATCCCTCTCAAGGAACTGGTAGCGTGTCAAAGTGACACGGTCAAGGAAATCTGTATGGAGCGGGGGATCTCCTTCGCGGATGAGTACTCCAAGAAAATTTGCTATGCGAGTGGCATAGATCCCACCAAAGAAATCCCCTTCAATAGGATTCTTATTCAGCCTCCTTGCTATAATAGCTCCCATGTTGAAGCTTTTATCACCTGTCACTGCGCTCTTAAGGATACTAAGGTCGGGTGCGCAGAGGTGACAATGCTCAATCTTGCCATTAATGCATCTGCCTATGAAGAGGGCAAAATAATGCAAGGCAGGAAAATGAATACTCCCCATGGTAGCTTGCATAATGTCTCTAGTTTCTCCAACTGTAATACCAGAGCAAAATTCTCTAATCGAAGATTTAGGAGGATCATTGAGGCTACCCCAAATAGGTATTTTGCAAGTTCTATTGAAATCCTCTAAATCCATGGAATAAGATTTATCATAGAGATCAAACAGTACCGATGTATCACGACCAGCTGAAAATTTGAATCTAAGAACAAGAGAGGCAGTGAGAGCAACATACTGTTCACATTTATCGGAGATGAATTCTTCGAGTCCGACATTGTGAACAAGTGCATCAAACTCATTTTTGAAACCTGCCTCAATCATAAATTCATCAGAAGGCCATTCACATGGTTGTACCTGCGCGTCCCTAGGTTGGTAAGGACCAGGCTCTCGAATTGCAAGACGGGGACCTCTCTTGCTTGAGGAACCACCATGAAAGTTTCTCCTGAACATCTTCCTTTTCTGAAATTTTCAGTGACCCAAAGGAAAGGTGAACAACGTTCAACTAAACTATTAGCATCTACTCCCACAAGTGCCTAGAGACCATATTACGCATCAAAACTACTTGGGACTAGCTAAAATCAGAAGGCAAAGCTCAAGAACAGGGTCACCAAGGCAGCAAAAATACGCGGAGTATAAGGCACTAGAGCAAAAACTAATTGGACCAATGGAGGAGTCACTTACCAAGGAGTAATTTCCCCAAAACAGTTCGAAGAACGGTGGTTTGAGCAAAGAGATCGAAAATCCTAGCAAGAGGAGCAAGAACATGGGTTTGAGCTGCGAAACGATTTTTTCTGGAGGTAGGAGAAGCGGAAGAGACCAAGAATGAGTGGATGGGGTGCCTGTGGGCCCCACAAGCCTGGGTGGCGTGACCAGGGGGGTGCCCGCGCCCCTAGGGCTTGTGGCCCACTCGTGTGGCCCTCCAGACAGACTCTTTGTCCCAGTATTTTTCAAAAAATCCAGAAAAAATCATACTTGATTTTCATAGCGTTCGGAGAACTTTTTTTTTGGGGTGCTTTTCTACCGGACACTAAAATAGAAAACAGGGAAAACTAAACTAAATCTATCATTTTTCTTCTAAGCAACCTAAATTGAAAACTTGGAACAGAGGTGTGTGACTTCTCGATTCATCCATCTCATGGTCATCGAAAGAAGTCCGTCAGTGGGGTTGATCAAATCCCCTCGACAAAACTTTCTCGAATCGCAAAAGAAGACGGAAAATTTTCGAATAGTCACTAGGTCACCTCAATGGGGATGTGTATCTCCCCAACAAGCAAATCATACTTCATCTTGACACGAGGAATAGGGCATTCAAAGCTCCCAATAAGAATCGATGAAGTCTTTTTGATAGCATTGATGCAATGTACTCGATATTGTTTCTTTGAATAGTGCACCGTATGCTCATTACCGTTGACATGTAATGTGACATTGCCTTTGTTGCAATCTATAACAGCCCCTGCAGTGTTTAAAAAGGGTCTTCCGAGGATGACAGCCATGGCATCGTCCTCAGGAATATCCAAGATAACAAAGTCTGTTAAGATAGTGGTGTTTGCAACCACAACAGGCACATCCTCACAAATGCCGATAGGAAAAGCAGTTGATTTGTCGGCCATTTGCACAGAGATTTTAGTGGGTGTCAACTTATCCGGTTCAAGTCTATGATAAAGAGAAAGAGGCATAACACTAACACCGGCTCCAAGATCACATAACGCAGTTCTAACGTAGTTGCCTTTAATGGAGCAAGGTATAGTGGGCACACCGGGATCACCTAGTTTCTTAGGAGTTCCACCCTTGAAGGTATAATTAGCGAGCATGGTGGAAATCTCAACCTCAGGTATCCTCCTCTTATTAGTCACAATATCTTTCACGTACTTTGCATACAGAGACATTTTGAGCATATCTGTCAAACGCATTTGCAGAAAGACAAGTCTGATCATTTCAAGGAAGCGCTCAAAATCCTCATCATCCTTTTTCTTGGATGGTTTGGGAGGAAAGGGCATGGGTTTCTGAACTCATGGTTCCCTTTCTTTACCGTGCTTCCTAGGAGTGAAGTCATTCTTATCGTATCTCTTAGTCTTAGGCTGTGGGTTATCAAGATCAACACTAGGTTCAATCTCCACATCCTTTTCATTGCTACGTTGAGCATCTTCATGAACATCAATATTGATATCATCATTAGGCTCATGTTTATCACCAGATTGCGTTTCAGCATCAGAGACAGAGGCATCGTTTGGACTCTGAGGTGTAGCAGCAACAGGGTTGCTAGCGTGCAGGTTCCTATCATCTTTCTTCTTCTTTCTAGGATGACTAGGTGCATCAGTGCTAACACCTTGAGAATCTTGTTCAATTCTCTTCGGATGACCCTCAGGATACAAAGGTTCCTCGGTCATTCTACCGCCTCTAGTAATGACTCTGACAGAATTATCATTCAACTCATTGAGCAAGTCATTCTGAGCTTTAAGTACTTGTTCTACCTGAGTAGTAACCATAGAGGCACGTTTACTCAGAAGCTTAAGATCATTGACGTTTCTGTCCACACAAGCACTTAAATGACTAAGCATACGAGCATTCTTTTCCAATTGTCTGCTAACATAATCATTGAAACTCTGTTGTTTGGCAACAAAGTTATCAAATTCATCCAGGCATAATCTAGCAGGTTTATCAAAAGGAATATCACTCTCATCAAACCTACGTAGAGAATTTACTCTACTACCTGTATCGGGTTATCGAGACCATGGATCTCTTTGATAGGTGGTAGATTTTTGACATCTTCATATTTAATGCCTTTCTCTCACATAGATTTCTTGGCTTCTTGCATATCTTCGGGACCGAGGAATAGAATACCTCTTTTCTTCGGAGTTGGCTTAGGAGGTGGTTCGGGAATAGTCCAAGCATTCTCATTGCACAAGATGTTATTCAACAGAATCTCAGCTTGTTCTACAGTTCGTTCCCTAAAAACACTACCGACACAACTATCTAGGTGGTCTTTGGAAGCATCGGTAAGTCCATTATAGAAGATATCAAGTATTTCGTTCTTCTCAAGAGGGTGATCAGGCAAAGCATTCAGTAGCTGGATGAGCCTCCCCCAAGCTTGTGAGAGACTCTCTTCTTCAGCTTGAGCAAAGTTGTATATTTCCTGCAAGGCACCTTGCTTCTTATGGGTAGGGAAATATTTTTCAGAGAAGTAGTAGACCATATCCTGGGGGCTACACACACAACCAGGAGCAAGAGAAGTGAACCAAGTCTTAGCATCATCCTTTAGCGAGAAAGGAAACAACTTGAGGATGTAGTAGTGGCGGATCTTTTCCTCACTTTTGAATAGGGTGGCTATATCATGCAGTTTGGTAAGATGGGTGATACGTCTCAAACGTATCTATAATTTTTGATGGTTTCATGCTGTTATCTTATCAACTTTGGATGTTTTATATACCTTATATATCTTTTTTGGGACTAACTTATGAATTCAGTGCCAAGTGCCAGTTCCTGTTTTTTTTTGTGTTTTTGACTCTTTTCAGATCTGATTTTGGAACGGAGTCAAAACGGAATAAAATCTCCAAAATAAATTTTTCCAGAACAGAAGAAGATCGGGGGACTTGAGGGCCAAGGCAGGAGGCCCACACGGAGCCACAAGCCCTGACGCCGCGGCCAGGGGGGGCCCGCAGCGACCAGGCTTGTGTCCTCCCTCGCGCTCCCCTGCCCTAGCTCTTTTGCCTATATATTCCCTAAAATCCCATAAAAAATCAGGGCGTCCACAAAACC
Organism: Hordeum vulgare subsp. vulgare; assembly: GCF_904849725.1. Lineage (NCBI taxonomy): Eukaryota > Viridiplantae > Streptophyta > Magnoliopsida > Poales > Poaceae > Hordeum > Hordeum vulgare. The sequence continues at coordinate 520,022,634 of NC_058521.1, forward strand.
ACTTTTCCACCGCCGTAAGCTTCCGTTTCCGCGAGATCTCATCTGGAGACCCTTCCCGGTGCCCTGTCGGAGGGGACTTTGGAGTTGGAGGGCTTCTACATCAACATCATTACCTCTCCAATGACTCGTGAGTAGTCCACTTCAGACCTACGGGTCCGTAGTTAGTAGCTAGATGGCTTCTTCTCTCTCTTGGATCTTCAATACGAAGTTCTCCATGATCTTCATGGAGATCTATCCGATGTAATCCTCTTTGGCGGTGTGTTTGTCGAGATCCGATGAATTGTGGATTTGTGATCAGATTATCTATGATTTATATTTGAGTCTTTGCTGATTTCTTATATGCATGATTTGATATCCTTGTAAGTCTCTCTGAATCTTGGGTTTTGTTTGGCCAACTAGATCTATGATTCTTGCAATGGGAGAAGTGCTTGGTTTTGGGTTCATACCGTGCGGTGACCTTTCCCAGTGACAGAAGGGGCAGCAAGACACGCATCATGTTGTTGCCATCAAGGGTAACAAGATGGGCTTTCATCATAGATTTGAGATTGCCATCTACATCATGTCATCTTGCTTAAGGCGTTACTCTGTTCTTATGAACTCAATACACTAGATGCATGCTGGATAGCGGTCGACGTGTGGAGTAATAGTAGTAGATGCAGAAAGTATCGATCTACTTGTTTTGGACGTGATGCCTATAGATATGATCATTGCCATAGATAACGTCATGACTTTGCGCGGTTCTATCAATTGCTCGACAGTAATTCGTTCACCCACCGTCTACTTGCTTTCATGAGAGAAGCCACTAGTGAACACTACGCCCCCGGGTCTATTCACAACTATCGTCTCCACTTTCACTTTTACTTTGCTTTGTTTACTTTTTGCTTTTAGTTCTCACTTTGCAAACAATCTATAAGGGATTGATGACCCCTTCATAGTGTTGGGCGCAAGCTCTTTGTGTTTGTGCAGGTACTTGTGACTTGACGCGATCCTCCTACTGGATTGATACCTTGGTTCTCAAACTGAGGGAAATACTTACCGCCACTGTGCTACATCACCCTTTCCTCTTCAAGGGAACACCAACGCAAGGCTCCATGGCCGCGGGGGAATCCATTGTATATTTTCCAAGGAAGTCCCTATAGGCGTAGCCCGTAGCAGAAGGATTCCTGGCGCCATTGCAAGGGAAGGTCTTTTGTTGCCGTAGCAGAAGTATTTCTGGCGCCGTTGCCGGGGAGACATCAAGTCATGATCTATCAAAGTAAGTGTCACAAACTCATCTCTTGCATTTACCTTTTTTGCCAGTTGACATATCATGGGCAGCAGAAGTAGCATCATAAGCACAGGCGACAGATCAAGATTTCTAGCAGGAGGTGATGTCACAAACTTACTCATAACTGAAGGTGAATCAAGTGCAGAGCGACATGGCAGTTCCTTACCTCTCCTCGTAGTGGAAGGCAAGATTTTAGTTCTTGGATCTTTCGGATTCCTCATAGTGATATGCAGACGTCAATTCCAAGTAACTCAGAGAATATAGGTGTGCTTCCTCGGCAATGGTGCCAGAAAAAGGTCATGATAACCCACAAGTATAGGGGATCGCAACAATTTTCGAGGGTAGAGTATTCAACCCAAATTGGTTGGTTCACCAAAAGGGAAGCGAAAGAATATTCTCAAGTATTAGCAGCTGAGTTTGTCAGATTCAACCACACCTGAAAGATTAGTGTCTGCAAGCAAAATATCAGTAGCAAAGTAGTATGATAACAGTGGTGCCAGAAACGATTTGTTGACGGCAGACTATTCCTAACTGTTGTATCAATGGCGCCAGTAGGTTGCATGTAGGCGAGTAACTATTCTTCCCCGACAATAGTGTCGGAAAAGATCTTGCAACAAGTAACAATGGAGTAGCAAGGAACAACAGTAGCAGCAGCAGCAAAGTAACAGCAGTAGCAACAGTAGTAGCAAAGTGACAGCAGTAGCAACAGTAGCAGCAAAGTGGCCCAATCCCTTTTGTAGCAAGGGACAAGCCTAGACAAAGTAACATAGCGAGGATCAGTAGTAAAAGACTCGTAGGCAGTGGATCGGTGATGGATGAGTATGAGGATGTGATTCATCATGTAACAGCTATAACACGGACAGATAAGTAACTAGCTCCCGTTCGTCAATCTAATGTAGGCATATATTCCGTATGTAGTCATACGAGCTTAGGGAAAAGAACTTGCATGACATCTATTGTCCATCCCTCCCGTGGCAGCGGGGTCCTAATGGAAACTACGGGATATTAATGTTCTTCTTTTAATAAAGAACCGGACCAACGCATTAACACGCGGTGAATACATGAAATCTTCATACTATGGTCATCTCCGGGAGTGGTTCCGGCTATTGTCACTCCGGGGTTGCCGGGTCATAACACATAGTAGGTGACTACAACTTGCAAGATAGGATCTAAAACACACATATATTGGTGACAACATAATAGGTTCAGATCTGAAATCATGACACTCGGGCCCTAGTGACAAGCATTAAGCAGAGCCAAGTAGTAGCAACATCAATCTAGAACATAGTGGATACTAGGGATCAATTCCCGTTAAAAACTAACTTGATTACATGATAGATCTCATCCAACTCATCACCGTCCAGCAAGCCTATGATGAGATTACTCACGAACGATGAAGAGCATCATGGAAATGTCGATGGAGGAAGGTTGATGATGATGATGGCGACGATCTCCCCTCTCCGGAGCCCAAAACGGACTCCAGATCTGCCCTCCAGATGAAGAACACGATGTGGCGGCGCGTCCGTATCGCAAAACGCGATGAAACCTTCTCTCTGATTTTTTTCTGGGTGAGACGGAAGATATAGAGCTGAGTTTTGGGGCGGTGGAGCCATGTGGGCTCCACAAGCCCTCACGGCGCGACCAAGGGGGTGGCCGCGGCCTGTGGGCTTGTGGCCCACTAGTCCACCTCCTCCGGTGGATCTTTGCACAGGTATTTTTCTTTTATTCCAGAAAAATCTCCGTAAATTTTCAGGACATTCTGAGAACTTTTATTTCTGCACAAAAACAACACCATGGCAATTCTGTTGAAAACAGTGTTAGTCCAGGTTAGTTCCATTCGAATCATGCAAATTAGAGTCCAAAACAAGGGCAAAAGAGTTGAGAAAAGTAGATACGACGGAGAGGTATCACTTGCCAGTAACGAGATTGAAATAGGTATACATATACCGATGATCGAATCTTGGGCAAGTAACATACCGAAGGACAAAGGGAATGACATACGAGATTATATCAATCCTTGACACTGAGGTTCAACCGATAAGATCTTTGGAGAATATGTAGGATCCAATATGTCCATCCAGGTCCCGCTATTGGATATTGATCGAGGAGTACCTCGGGGCATGTCTACATAGTTCTCGAACCCGCAGGGTCTGCACACTTAAGGTTCGACGATGTTTTAGTATTGTTGAGTTATATGTGTGGTTACTGAATGTTGTTTGGAGTCCCGGATGAGATCACAGACATCACGAGGGTTTCCAGAATGGTCGGGAAACAAAGATTGATATATAGGATGACTTCATTTGGTTACCGGAAGGTTTTCGGGCATTACCGGGATTGTATCTGGAGTGACGAATGGGTTCCGGATGTTCACCGAGAGGGGGGCAACCCACCTAGGGGAAGCCCAAAGCCCTAGGGTTGGTGCACCAGCCCTTAGTAGGCTGGTGGGACAGCCCAAGAGGGCCTATGCGTCAAGGAATGAAAAACCAAAGAGAAAAAAAGAGAGGTGGGAAGGAAGAGAAGGACTCCACTTTCCAATCCTAGTTGGACTAGGATTGGAGTAGAATTCCTCCTCTCCCTTGGCCGGCGCACCCTTGAGGGCTTGGCCCTCAAGAATAGCCTCCTCCCCCTCCCTCCTATATATAGTGGTGATTTAGGGCTGATTTGAGATAACTTTTGCCATGTGCAACTCAGATATAGACACCATAGTTTTACCTCTAGATCGTATTTCTATGGATCTCGGGCAGAGCCCTGCAGGAGTAGATCCTTCACCACTACCGAAGCGTCGTCACGCTGCCGAAGAACTCATCTACTTCTCCGTCTTGCTTGCTGGATCAAGAAGACCGAGATCATCGTTGAGCTATACGTGTGCTGAACGCGGAGGTGCCGTCCGTTCGACACTAGATCGGAACGGTTCGTGGGACGGATCGCGGGACGGTTCATGGGACGGTTCGCGGGTCGGATCGAGGGACGTGATAACGTTCCACTACATCAACCGCTTTTCTTAACGCTTCCTACTGTGCGATCTACAAGGGTACGTAGAACGAAATCTCCTCTCGTAGATGGACATCACCATGATAGGTCTTCGTGTGCATAGGAAATTTTTTGTTTCCCATCTAGCGTTCCCCAACAGTGGCATCATGAGCTAGGTTCATGCGTAGATGTTATCTCGAGTAGAACACAAAGGATTTTGTGGACGGTGATGTTCGATTTGCTGCCCTCCTTAGTCTTTTCTCGATTCGGCGGTATTGTTGGATTGAAGTGGCCCAGACCGACATTATTCGTACGATTACTGAAGACTGGTTTCATCGATTGACATGCAACCTCGTTGTATAAAGATGACTGGAGGGTGTTGGTTTCTTCAACTTTAGTTGAATTGGTTTTGACCGAGGCGATCCTTGAAGAGGTTAAATAGCAGTTTGCACATCTCCGTTGTGGTTTTTGCGTAAGTAAGATGCGATCATACTAAATACCCATAGCAGCCACGTAAAACATGCAACAAAAAATTAGAGGACGTCTAACTTGTTTTTGTAGGGTATGCTTGTGATATGATATGGCCAATGACGTGATGTGATATATTGGATGTATGAGATGATCATGTTGTAATAGTTAATATCGACTTGCACGTCGATGGTACGGCAACCGGTAGGAGCCATAGGGTTGTCTTTAAACTAACATTTGTGTTTGCAGATGCGTTTACTATATTGCTAGGTCGTAGCTTTAGTAGTAATAGCATAAGTAGCACGACAACCCCGATGGCGACACATTGATGGAGATCATGGTGTGGCGCCGGTGACAAGAAGATCGTGCCCGTGCTTTGGTGATGGAGATCAAGAAGCACATGATGATGGCCATATCATGTCACTTATGAATTGCATGTGATGTTAATCCTTTTATGCACCTTATTTTGCTTAGAACGTCGTAGCATTATGAGGTGATCTCTCACTAAAATTTCAAGACGTAATTGTGTTCTCCCCGACTGTGCACCGTTGCTACAGTTCGTCGTTTTGAGACACCACGTGATGATCGGGTGTGATAGACTCAACGTTCACATACAACAGGTGCAAAACAGTTGCACATGCGGAACACTCGGGTTAAGCTTGACGAGCCTAGCATGTGCAGACATGGCCTCGGAACACATGAGACCGAAAGGTCGAGCATGAATCGTATAGTTGATATGATTAACATAGAGATGCTTACCACTGAAACTACTCTCAACTCACGTGATGATCGGATTTGAGTTAGTGAATTTGGATCATGTACCACTCAAATGACTAGAGAGATGTACTTTTTGAGTGGGAGTTTAGCAAGTAATTTGATTAGTTAAACTCTAATTATCTTGAACATAGTCTAAGTCCACTTTGAAAATATTTGTGTTGTAGATCAATGGCTCACGCAACAGTCACCCTCAATTTTAATACGTTCCTAGAGAAAGCTAAGTTGAAAGATGATGGAAGCAAGTTTGTAGACTCGGCTCATAATCTTAAGTTGCTCCTGCAAGCTGGGAAGAAGGATTATGTCCTTAATGTTGCGCTAGGAGATGAACCACCCGCTACGGCTGACCAAGATGTTAAGAACGCTTGGTTAACTCATAAGGAGGACTACTCAGTTGTGCAATGTGCATTCTTGTATGGCTTTGAGCCGGGACTTCAACGTTGCTTTGAGCGTCATTGAGCATTTGAGATCTTCCAGGAGTCGAAGTTTATCTTTCAGAATAACGCCGAGGAGAATTCGTTTGTCAGTGAACATGTGCTGGGGATTGAACTCCCGCAAGAGGCTATCTTTGACAGAATTCTTCAATCACTCCCACCAAGCTACAAGAGCTTTGTGTTGAACTATAACATGCAAGGGATGAACAAGTCACGCGCGAGTTATTTGCGATGCCGAAAGTCGCTCAGTCAGAACTCCGTAAAGAGCATCAAGTGTTGATAGTGAATAAGACCACTAGTTTCAAGAGAAACGACAAAGGAAAGACGGGTAATTCCAAGAAGAGCGGCAAGCCTGTTGCCAATCTGACGAAGAAACCCAAAGCTGGACCTAAGCCTGAAATGGAGTGTTATTATTGCAAGGGTATGGGTCACTGGAAGCGCAATTGCCCCAAGTATCTGCCTTATAAGAAGGCAGCCAAGGAAAAATCAGGTATATTCGGTATACATGTTAGTGATGTGTACTTTACCAGCTCTCGTAGTAGTGCCTGGGTATTCGATACCGGTTCTATTTCTCATATTTGCAACTCAAAACAGGAACTGTGGAATAAGTGAAGGTTGGCGAAAGATGAAGTGACGATGCGCGTGGGAAATGGTTCCAAGGTTGATGCAATCGCCGTCGGCACAGTTTCATTTCAGTTACCATCAGGATTAGTTATGAACCTGTGTTAAGCATGAACATTATATCTGGATCTTGTTTATTGCAAGACGGTTACTCGTTTAAGTCAGAGAGTAATGGTTGTTCTATTTCTATGAGTAATATATTTTATGGTCATGCACCCAATGTGAGAGTATTGTTCATATTGAATCTTGATAGCAATGATACACATATACATAACATTGAGACCAAAAGAGTTAGAGTTAACAATGATAGCACCATGTTTTTATGGCACTGCCGTTTAGGTCATATTGGTGTAAAGCGCATGAAGAAACTCCATACCGATGGACTTTTGGAGTCACTTGACTTTGATTCACTTGACACGTGCGAACCATGCCTGATGGGCAAGATGACTAAGACTCCCCTCTCCGGAACAATGGAGCGTGCAAGTGACTTGTTGGAAATCATGCATACTGATGTGTGCGGTCTGATGAGTGTGGAGGCACGCGGCGGATATCGTTATATTCTCACCTTCACTGGCAATTTGAGTAGATATGGTTATGTCTACTTGATGAAGCACAACTTTGAAACGTTTGAGAAGTTCAAGCAATTTCAGAGTGAAGTTGAAAATCATCGTAACAAGAAGATCAAGTTCCTACGGTCTGATCGTGGGGGTGAATATCTGAGTTTCGAGTTTGGTGCTCACTTAAGACAATGTGGAATTGTTTCTTAGTTCACACCGCCTAGAACACCACAACATAATGGTGTGTCTGAACGTCGTAATCGTACTTTATTAGAGATGGTGCGATCTATGATGTCTCTTACCGATTTGCCGTTATTATTTTGGGGTTATGCATTGGAGACAGTTGCATTCACTTTAAATAGGGCACCATCAAAATTCGTTGAGACGACGCCATACGAACTGTGGTATGGCAAAAGACCAAAGTTGCCGTTTCTTAAAGTTTGGGGATGTGATGCTTATGTCAAAAAGCTTCAGCGTGAAAAGCTGGAACCCAAAGCGGAAAAGTGCGTCTTCATAGGTTACCCAAAAGAGACAGTTGGGTATACCTTCAATCTCAAATCCAAGGGCAAAGTGTTTGTTGCTAAAAACGGAGCTTTTCTTGAGAAGGAGTTTCTCTTGAAAGAATTGAGTGGGAGGAAGATAGAACTTGATGAGGTTGTCGAACCTCTAATTCCTCTAGATGGTGGCGCAGGGCAAGGGGAAATCCCTGTTGCCGCAGCGTCGGTTGAGGAGCAAGTTGATGATGATGATCATGAAACTTCGGATCAAGTTGCTATCGGACCTCGCGGGTCGACAAGATCACGTACTGCTCCTGGGTGGTACGGTAATTCTGTCTTAACGATTATGTTGTTGGACAACAATGAACCTGCGAATTATGAAGAAGCAATGGTGGGCCCGGATTCCAACAAATGGCTGGAGGACATGAAGTCCGAGTTAGGATCCATGTACGAGAACAAAGTGTGGAATTTGGAAGTACTACCTGAAGGCCGCAAGGCTATTCAGAACAAATGGATCTATAAGAAGAAGACGGACGCGGACGGTAATGTGACCGTTTATAAAGCTCGACTTGTGGCAAAGGGTTTTTCACAAGTTCAAGGAGTTGACTACGATGAGACTTTTCTGTGACATCCTCAGCTTTTGCTACAGTGATGATTGTAATTAAGCTATAGTGATCACACGCTAATGATGCCATGTCATCGTGATTCCCTATCGTTGATCTCGAGTTAGTTCAAAAACAATTCGAATTCGAAATTTCAAAATGAAATCAAATGGGGAAAGTTATCGAATGAGTTAAAATATGTCGGGTGAGTTATGAAAATCCCCTATATGATTTGTTAAAACAAACCGGGCATTTTTAGAATTTGTTATAAACCCTATATATTTAAAAGGGAAACTATTAAACAAAAGAATAAAAATAAAAGAAAGTATTTAAAAAAATAACAAAAGGAAAAAATAAAAGCAATTAAAAAAACCTAATTGGCCCAACACCACCGGCCCATCCAAGGGGAATAAAACCCCCTGGCAAAACCCTAGGGCGCCCCAACCCCACTCCCTTTCCTCCCCGCCGCCAGGAGCCCATCTCTCCCTCACTACCTACCCTCCCCACGAGGCACTCACCCCCCTGGCCTCTCCCCCCGCTCGCCTTTTCCCCCCACTTCCCACACCGAGGCCAACTCCTCAATCTGCCTCGCCACCCCTCCCTCTCATCAGTTTCCCCACCGAGGCCCTGCCTCCCTCCTCCCGATCCACTCGCCTCCCCATCCCCCCACCGCGCCCCACCTCGTCCCGCTCGCTCTCCCTCCCTGCCTCTCCAGATCGGCCCCCTCCCTCACCACCTCGCCCCGGCTGCCTACCTCGCCGGCGCCTCTCCACACCCCCGCCGACCGAACCTCCTGCGCCTCCTCCACCGCGCATCACCCCCTCCATCCTGGCGAGCCCCTCATCCCGAGCGCCGGCCGGGGCCCCTCCGGCCATGGCGGCCCTCCACCGCGTCGCCCATCGCCGGATCCGGGGCCCCTCCCCACCGGTCACCTCCCCAACGTGGTCACCACCACCGGGAGCTCCTCCTTGATACGTCTCGAACGTATCTATAATTTTTGATGGTTCCATGCTATTATCTTGTCAAACTTTGGATGTTTTGTATGCCTTTTATATATTTTTTGGGACTAACTTTTAACTTAGTGCCAAGTGACAGTTCCTGTTTTTTTCGTGTTTTTGACCCTTTTAAGAGGAGAATATTAAACGGAGTCCAAACGGAATAAAACTTCTCCGGAACAGAAGATACGCAGGGAGCTTGAGAACCAAGGCAGAGGGCACCAGGGGAGGCCACAAGTCCCCTAGGCGCGGTCAGGGGGGCCGCGCCTAGTAGGCTTGTGGGCACCCTGTGGATCCTCTGCCCTACTTCTTCCTCCTATAAATCCTCGAAAAATCCAAAACCACGGGAAAGATCCACGAAAATACTTTTCCTCCGCCGCAAGCTTCTGTCTCCGCAAGATCCCATCTGGGGCACATTCTGGTGCCTTATCGGAGGGGGATTCAGATACGGAGGGCTTCTTCATCAACACCATTGCCTCTCTGATGATGCGTGAGTAGTTCACCATAAGACCTTCGGGTCCATAGCTAGTAGCTAGATGGCTTTTCTCTCTCTTGGATCTTCAATACAAAGTTCGCCATGATCTTCATGGAGATCTATCCGATGTAACCTTCTTTTGCGGTGTGTTTGTCGAGATCCGATGAATTGTGGATTTATGATCAGATTATCTATGAATCCTATTTGAGTTTCTTATGATCTCTTATATGCATGATTTCATATCCTTGTAATTCTCTTCGAGTTGTGGGTTTTGTATGGCCAACTTGATCTATGATTCTAGCAATGGGATAAGTGCTTGGTTTTGGGTTCATACCGTGCGGTGACCTCACCTAGTGACAGAAGGGGTAGCGAGGCACGCATCGTGTTGTTGCCATCAAGGGTAAAAAGATGGGGTTTATATCTAATGCATGAATTTATCCCTCTAGATCATGTCATCTTGCTTAAGGCGTTACTATGTTTGTCATGAACTCAATACAGTAGATGCATGCTGAATAGCGGTCGATTTGTGGAGTAATAGTAGTAGATGCAGAAAGTATCGGTCTACTTGTCTCGGATGTGATGCCTATATGTACGATCATTGCCTTAGATATCGTCATGACTTTGCGCGGTTCTATCAATTGCTCGACAGTAATTCGTCCACCCACCGTAATATTTGCTATCTTGAGAGAAGCCACTTGTGAACACTATGGCCCCCGTGTCTACTTCACATCTTATTTTCAGCCCTACACTTTTACTTTGTTGCACTTTCCGCCTTCATATCTCACCTTGCAATCAATCGTGAAGGGATTGACAACCCCTTTGTAGCGTTGGTGGAAGTTTGCTGTTTTTGCGCAGGTACATTGGTGCCTCATCATGATACTCCTACTGGATTGATACCTTGGTTCTCAAACCGAGGGAAATACTTACTGCTACTGTGCTGCATCACCCTTTCCTCTTCAAGGGAAAAACCAACGCATGCTCAAGAGGTAGCAAGAAGAATTTCTGGCGCCGTTGCCGGGGAGAATACATGAACTCCTCATACTATGGTCATCTCCGGGAGTGGTTCCGGCTATTGTCACTCCGGGGTTGCCGGGTCATAACACATAGTAGGTGACTACAACTTGCAAGATAGGATCAAGAACACACATATATTGACGAGAACATAATAGGTTCAGATCTGAAATCATGGCACTCGGGCCCTAGTGACAAGCATTAAGCATGGCAAAGTAGTAGCAACATCAATCTCAGAACATAGTGGATACTAGGGATCAATCCTCGTCAAAAGTAACTCGATTACATGATAGATCTCATCCAACCCATCACCGTCCAGCAAGCCTACGATGATATTACTCATGAATGGTGAAGAGCATCATGGAATTGGCGACGAAGGAAGGTTGGTCATGACGATGGCGACGATCTCCCCTCTCCGGAGCCCAGAGTTTGGTGACGATGGCGATGAAGGAAGGTTGGTGAAACATTGTTAGTCCGGGTTAGTTCCGTTCAAATCATGCAAATTAGAGTCCAAAACAAGGGCAAAAGAGTTTGGAAAAGTAGATACGATGGAGACATATCAATGATTAGAAATTGTCCCGCTCATGGCTTGAGTCTTTGGATGATTATACAAATCTTCTATGCTGGTTTGAATTTAGCTTCTAGAAATATCTTGAATTCCGCCTCCGGTGGAACTTTCATGGAAATCACATTAGGAGAAGCCACAAAATTCCTAGACAATATCATGACAAACTATTCTCAGTGGCACACTGAAAGGTCACCTACTAGTAAAAAAGTGCACGCTATAGAAGAAACTAACTCGTTGAGTGCTAAGATGGACGAGTTAATGAAATTGTTTGCTAGTAAAGGTGCTCCTTTAGATCCAAATGATATGCCCTTGTCTTTCTTGATTGAGAGTAGCAATGATAGCCTGGATGTTAATTTTGTTGGTAGGAATAATTTTGGCAACTCCTACAACAATGCTCATTGAAATTGCAATAAATTACCCTCTAATCTAGAGAGTAAAATTAAAGAGTTTATCAACTCACAAAATATTTTCAATGCGTCCATAGAAGAAAAACTACTCAAAATTGATGATTTGGCTAGGAGCGTTGATATAATGTCTCTTGATATTGATGCTTTGAAAGTTAGGTGTTCTCCTCCCAAGATCAATATGGATGAAACTTTGAAAGCTATGCTTGTTTCCATGAATGAGATTAAATAAAGAACCGCCCAAATTCGTGCTAGACATGAATGGCTTAAAAAGGCGTGTTCTCGTGATGAGAATCAAGAAGATCTTAAAGTGCTTGGTGTGACTCCCATTGATTCCTTGTTTTCTAGTGTCAAACCTAATGATGATGGGGCTGGATATGAATCCACTTTGGTTGAAAAACGCCCCAATGATTCGGAGTCTATCTATCTTGATGCTAAAAGCATTGAAAGTGGAGTAGAGGATATGAAAACTTTGAGTAGTAATGAAACTACTACTTTGGATTTCAAGGAATTAAATTATGATAGTTGCTCTTTGATTGAATGTCTTTCCTTGATGCAATCCATGCTAAACTCTCCACACGCTTATAGCCAAAACAAGGCCTTTACCGATCATATCGTCGATGCTATGATGAAATATCTTGAAGAGAAAGTTGAATTGGAAGTTTCTATTCCTAGAAAACTTCATGATGAGTGGGAACCTACTATGAAAATCACGATCAAAAACTATGAATGCAATGCTTTGTGTGATTTGGGTGCTAGTGTTTCCGCGATTCCAAAATCTTTATGTGATGTTCTAGGATTTAATGAGATTGATGAGTGCTCTCTTAATTTGCATCTTGCGGATTCTACTGTTAAGAAACCTATGGGAAGGATCAATGATGTTCTTATTATTGCAAATAGGAACTATGTACCCGTAGATTTCATTGTCCTTGATATTGATTGCAATCCTACATGTCCTATCATTCTTGGTAGACCTTTCCTAAGGACTATTGGTGATGTCATCGAAATGAAGGAAGGGAATATTAGATTTCAATTTCCATTAGAGAACGGCATGGAACATTTTCCTAGAAAGAAAGTAAGATTGCCTTATGAATCCATGATGAGGGCTACTTAAGGTTTGAGTACCAAAGACGACGATAGGTGATTCTATCACCTTATGCCTAGCTAAGGGCGTTAAACAATAGCGCTTGTTGGGAGGCAACCCAATGAACGTATCTTTGCTTTTTTGCTTTCTGTTTTGTTGCGTCAACACCATCATAATTCTGTTATGGTTGTGTCTATTGTGTTTCTTTTTGTGTTTGAGCCAAGTAAAACCTTTATGACTACTTTGGTGATGGTGGTTTGACCATGCTGGAAAAAGACAGAAACTTTTCTCTCACGAAATTATTTTTCTTTTTTATCTAGAAAGAGATTTTGAGTTGATTCTTTTTTATGCTGGTTTATATGCCAATTGCCTAAACTTTAGTAATTTTACATAATTTTTGAGATACCAGAAGTATACTGACTATACAGATTGCTATAGACTGGTCTGTTTTTGAGAGATTCTATTTTTGTTGTGTTGATTGCTTATTTTGATGAAACTATGGATAGTATCGGGGGGGGGGGGTACTAGCCATGGAAAAGTGATAATACAATAATCTAACAGCAATATAAATAGAAATCAAGTTTGCTACAGTACCTCAAGAGGTGGTAGTTTGTTTTCTTCTGCTAATGATATCACGAGTTTCTGTTTAAGTTTTGTGTTGTAAAGTTTTCAAGTTTTGGGTGATGTTCTCTTGGACAAAGGGATAAAGAGTGGAAAGAGCTCAAGCTTGGGGATGCCCAAGGCATCCCAAGCCAAATTCAAGGACACCAAAAAGCCTAAGCTTGGGGATGCCCCGGGAAGGCATCCCCTCTTTCGTGTTCAATCCATCGGTAACATTACTTGGAGCTATATTTTACTCACCACATGATATGTGTTTTGCTTGGAGCGTCATGTATTACAGGAGTCTTTTCTTTTTGTTGTGTCACAATCATCCTTGCTGCACACCTTTTGAGAGAGACATGCACTCATCGTGAATCTGCTAGAATACTCATAGAGCTTTGCTTATGTCTTTTGAGTTAGGCAATTTAGCTCACATGTGCTTCACTTATATCTTTTGAGCTAGATAACTTTGCTCTAAGTGCTTCACTTAGATCTTTTAGAGCACGGCGGTCTAATATTTGGGAGAAATAAGAACTCTTGATCTTCACTTATATCTTTTTGAGAGTGCTCTCTCTCAGTAACTTGGTAGTTGGCTTGTGCTATGAAAGTAGTCCCAAAGATGATAGGTACCTAAAGAGGATACAATAAAACTTCCATATTCTTGTGCATTGATTAGAAAGAGAAGTTTGATTCCTCTCAATTAGTTTTGAGACATGGATTTGGTAATATTAAGAGTCATGTTAGTAGGGTGTTGTGAATCTAGAAATACTTGTGTTGAAGTTAGTGATTCCCGTAACATGCACGTATGGTGAACCGCTATGTTAGGAAATCATAGCATAATTGATTCATTGATTGTCATCCTTTGTGTTGCGGTCGGGATCGCGCGATGGTTAACACCTACCAACCCTTCCCCTAGGAGTATGCGTTTAGCACTTTGTTTCGATTGCTAATAAAAACTTTCGCAATAAGTATGTGAGTTCTTCATGACTAATGTGAGTCCATGGTATAGATGCACTTTCACCTTCCACCATTGCTAGCCTCCCTAGTGCCGCGCAACTTTCGCCGATACACAAAACCACTATAGACCTTCCTTAAAACAGCCACCATACCTACCTATCATGGCCTTCTCATAGACATTCCGAGATATATTGCCATGCAACTCCCACCATTCCGTCTCATGACTTGTGCCGTCACTTACATATTGCCATTGCATTATCGTAAGATAGCTAGCGAGTCATACGCTAAGCTAGATCATTGCACATCTCGGTACACTGCCGGAGGCATTTCCTATAAGAGTCATCATTGTTCTAAGCTTTGAGCTGTGAGTAAATAAAAGTGTGATGATCATCATTATTAGAGGATTGTCCCATGTGAGGAAATAAAAAAAATAGGCCAAAGTTGCCCACAAAAAAAATATGGAAAGAGGCCAAAGTGCCCAAACAAAAAAAGGGAGAGAGAAAAAGAGAGAAGGGACAATGCTACTATCTTTCCCACACTTGTGCTTCATAATAGCACCTTGTTCTTCATGATTGAGAATCTCTTTTTTTGTCACCGCCATATGCTAGTGGGAATCTTCATTATATAACTTGGCTTGTATATTCCAATGATGGGCTTCCTCAAAATTGCCCTAGGTCTTCGTGAGCAAGCAAGTTGGATGCACACCCACTAGTTCTCCTTTTGAGCTTTCAAAAACTTATAGCTCTAAGTGCATCCATTGCATGGTAATCCCTACTCTTTCACATTGATATCTATTGTCCATAGCCTTTGATACGCCGAGTAGATGTGACCATCTCCTCCTTTTTGTCTCACAACCGCCACCAGACTCTATCCCACCTATAGTGCTATATTCATGGCTCACGCTCATGTATTGCATGAGAGTTGAAAAATGTTTGAGAAAGTAAGAGTGGGAAAACAATTACTTGGACAATACCGGGGTTGTGCATGATTTAACTTAGTTGTGTGGGGATGATGGAGCATAGCCAGACTATATGATTTTGTAAGGATAATTTTCTTTGGTCGTGTTATTTCGAAAGTTAATGATTACCTTGCTAGTTTGCATGAAGTATTATTGTTTTCATGTCAATAGCAAAGTATTATTTTGAATCTTACGGATCTGAACGTTCATGTCACATGAAAGAAGTTACAAAGGACAAAAATGCTATGTAGCATTCCACATCAAAAATTCAGTCTTTATCACTTCCCTTCTCGAGGACGAGCAGGAGTTAAGCTTGGGGATGCTTGATACGTCTCGAACGTATCTATAATTTTTGATGGTTCCATGCTATTATCTTGTCAAACTTTGGATGTTTCGTATGCCTTTTATATCTTTTTTGGGACTAACTTATTAACTCAGTGCCAAGTGCCAGTTCCTGTTTTTTCCGTGTTTTTGAGCCTTTTCAGAGGAGAATATTAAACGGAGTCCAAACGGAATAAAACTTCCAAAAAGATTTTTTCCGGAACAGAAGATACGCAGGGAGCTTGAGAACCAAGGCAGAAGGAACCAGGGGAGGCCACAAGTCCCCTAGGCGCCGCCAGGGCAGGGGGGCCTGCGCCTAGCAGGCTTGTGGCCCCCTATGGCTCCTCTGCCCTACTTCTTCCGCCTAAAAATCCCTGAAAAATCCAAAACCACGGGAGAGATCCACGAAAATACTTTTCCACCGCCGCAAGCTTCTGTCTCCGCAAGATCCCATCTGGAGCACGTTCTGGTGCCCTGTTGTAGGGGGGATTCGGATACGGAGGGCTTCTTCATCAACACCATTGCCTCTCCGATGATGCGTGAGTAGTTCACGATAAGACCTTCGGGTCCATAGCTAGTAGCTAGGTGGCTTCTTCTCTCTCTTGGATCTTCAATACAAAGTTCTCCATGATCTTCATGGAGATCTATCCGATGTAATCTTCTTTTGCAGTGTGTTTGTCGAGATCCGATGAATTGTGGATTTATGATCAGATTATCTATGAATCTTATTTGAGTTTCTTCTGATCTCTTATATGCATGATTTCATATCCTTGTAATTCTCTTCGAGTTGTGGGTTTTGTTTGGCCAACTTGATCTATGATTCTTGCAATGGGAGAAGTGCTTGGTTTTGGGTTCATACCGTGCGGTGACCTCACCCAGTGATAGAAGGGGTAGCGAGGCACGCATCGTGTTGTTCCCATCAAGGGTAAAAAGATGGGTTTTATATCTATTGCATGAATTTATCCCTCTACATCATGTCATGTTGCTTAAGGCGTTACTCTGTTTGTCATGAACTCAATACACTAGATGCATGCTGGATAGCGGTCGATGTGTGGAGTAATAGTAGTAGATGCAGAAAGTATCAGTCTACTTGTCTCGGACGTGATGCCTATATGTATGATCATTGCCTTAGATATCGTCATGAATTTGCGCGGTTCTATAAATTGCTCGACGGTAATTCGTTCACACACCGTAATATTTGTTATCTTGAGAGAAACCTCTATTGAACACTCTGGCCCCCGGGTCTACTTCACATCATATTTTCAGCCCTACACTTTTACTTTGTTGCACTTTCCGCCTTTAGATCTCACCTTGCAATCAATCGTGTAGGGATTGACAACCCCTTTGTATCGTTGGGTGAAAGTTTGCTGGTTTTGCGCAGGTACATTGGTGCCTCATCTTGATACTCCTACTGGATTGCTACCTTCGTTCTTAAACTGAGGGAAATACTTACTGCTACTGTGCTGCATCACCCTTTCCTCTTCAAGGGAAAAAACCAACGCATGCTCAAGAGGTAGCACTCCTCGCCGGAACCGCGCCGACTTCCCGTGCACTCCGGCTTCACCGGGCCTTCCCGTCAACGCCGGTGAGCTCCGGGCCCCGACCATCCTCTCCTACTCGCTCTCCCGGTTCCATTCAGGCGATCGTCGTCGCGTTCCGACGCCGTTGAGCTCCGGGAGGTGGAGGTGGGCTTTTCCTCCTCTCTCTGTTGAGAGGTTCCTGTGAGACATGTCTCACATGTCCACGAGGTTGGAGATGAGAGAGATGTTTGAAAGAAAAGAAAAAAAATGAATTATGTATAATGCATGTATGTATTGTGTATGTATGTATCCCGTATTGATGTATGAAATATTATGTTGTATGCATGTATATAAGGGAAATAATTTATGTATAGGTGTGTGTATTGGACTGTTGTCACTTACTGGTGGGGCCAAACCCCCACTCCCACTTACAGGGAGGCCCCACACGCTATTAAGAAAAATGAAAATAAAAATTTAAAAATAAAAATATGTTTTTTTTATTAAATAAATAAATAAATAGATATAATATTTAATGAATTAGTTAATTAATCAAATGGACAATTAGGTAATTAGAATATGACATGTGGGTCCCTCACTAAATTAACGTGATTAATTAATAATTAACCTAATTAAAAGCTGAGTCTATGACGCACGGGACCCATTGGTGAGTTGACCTGTCAACTGCTGATGACAGCATGACATCATGCTGATGTCATAATTGCTTGTATCCAATTTAATTAAATATGTTTTTAATTCCTAATTATTGAATAAAACTTAAAAAATTAGGATAAAATAATCCATAAGTTAGATCAAAATATTTTCAAAATGAAAGTTGATTAGCAGAATGAGACGAACCCAGATACGTTATCCGTTCGTCTCTCACGCGTCCGTAGCATAGCAAACGTGGAAGTTTTCCATCATTTTCAGTCTATCCGGTAGTAGCCAGAAGAGACCGGGAAAATATCGTCTGATATTCTTCCGACCCGTCTATGACGGCTGTTACTGCGTTAGATCATGCCTATCCTGCATAGAGCCATGTCATGCTTAGTGTTGCCCTTGTTGCTGTTATTTATTGTTTCTCCTCCCTCTTTTTATCGGTAGACCCTGAGACTGACGCTGCTGCCGGGTACATCTACGACCCTGCCGACCAGCCCTTTGCCGCACGACAACAAGGCAAGCAAACCCCCCTTGATCATCCCTATATCGCCTATGTCTTTCTCCCTCATGCTTGCATTAGCATTTTGTTACTGTTGTAGTTAGCTCCTATATCTGATGCATAGCCTAATTTTTGATGAACTCCTACTTTCAGTATTGTACTTCAAATCTGCTTAGTATAGGTGGAGCAGTCATCCCTTCTGACCCCGTAGTCCAGTTGCCCCGCTTTGTTTTCAAATCTCGATCCCTGATCAAGGAGCCAGACCCGACACAACACATACACCCCCTTAGTTGTACGACGCTACAGAGATACTATCGGGTACCGAGGGTGACAGCTCGCTAAGTACTCCTGATGATATCTCTGTAGTATAGCTAATCGGTCGTGGTTATCGAGGGTGATTCCTCTTTCACCATTCCCGACGATGCCTCTGTCGTGCAACCACTCAAGTGTGGAACCCCCGAGGTTGATTCCTCTAAGTCCACCTTAACAGATACATCGTTCGGAATCCAACAAGGGTGATACCTCGGATTCTCCCCCGATGTTACAACCACACAATTACTCGACCATGTTACTGGGATCATTGGTGATTAGTTGTTAGCCGGGTGGATTCACGCGAGATTGTGTCGATGGCCTAATTAAAATGATAATGGATTTGGGTATTTGATCTGGGTTGGTCGGAAGGCCTTATTATGCACTAACCGTTTGCGTGGGAAGTATTATGGGTACTCGACGTCGCGGTATCACCCGAAGCTCTTCAGACGTCAGCGATGTAGCAGCGCGCGCCCGAGTGGTCCCGAGATGCATCGCTCTTGTATTAAGGGGTGCTAGGACTGATATCGGCCACCCTCGCATCATGCAGGAACACGGAGGGTAAGTGGGCCCACGATCCCTTTGTGCTTAGGAGTTAGACCGGCGGGCTGGCCTCTTTGCCGAGCTTAGGTGGGGTTGCGACGCGTTGATATTCCGAGGCCGGGCATGACCCAGAAAAGTGTGTCCGGCTAGAGTGTTATCGAGCGCGTCAGGGAATATGTTGTGCACCCCTGCAGGTAAGAACTTATCTATTTGAATAGCCGTGTCCACGGTTACAGGATGACTTGGAGTTGTGCCCTGATCTTATACAACTACAAGTGTTACTTAACTGGAATTAGTTGCCCCAGGATTGCTTCCTCGCAGGGAGTCGAGGGAGGATCTCTGGGTGTGACCTCATATTATTATTGCTGCAACAATATGACTATTAATTGTGTTACATTTCTCTACTCTCGTCTATTGTTGCCAGACCCTGAAGATGCTAGTCTTCGATAGGACTAGGCCTTCTCTCTCTATTCTCGCATTGCTGCAGTCAATCCACATATAAACCGCTTATTTGATACTGATGCATACTTAGTATAGCTCTGATGTAAGACTTGCGAGTACTTTGGATGAGTACTCACCGTTGCTTTGCTCCCCCTTTGTCCCCTTGACCCGTTGCTGCGACCAGATGATGGATCCCAGGAGATGGAGTTTCCTGCCGATGCCTGCCACCTCGATGATGACTTCTTCGTGGAGATCGCTCAAGATAGGAGTAGTTAGGTGGTTCCCAGGCAGGAGGCCTCGCCTCGTTCGATCGTGTTTCTTTTGTGCTAGCCTTCTCTAAGGCACCTCATGTTTAATGTCTGTACTCAGATATTGTTGCTTCCGCTGACTCGTGTGTTTATCGAGCTTCTGTATTCTAGCCCTCGAGCCCCTGGCTTGTAATATGAAGTTTGTATTATTTTATTTGTGTCTATAGTTGTGTTGTGATATCTTCATGTGAGTCCTTGAGTTTGATTGTACGCATTTGCGTGTATGATTAGTGTACGATTAAAACGAGGGTGTCATATGTTGGTATCAGAGCCGACTCGTCGTAGGTAGCCCTCTTTACAACTCCTTGGCTGAAGCTGAGTCTAGTACTTGAAAAGCTTTACTAACACTGGTGTTGTGGCTTACGGGCCCACATCTCAATCGGGTGGTATTAGTATCTATTACTCCTTTCCTATACTCTGGGTTCTACTCTCTCTTCTCTTTCGGGTTAAAGATTTTACTAACTCTAACATTAGGTTCGCGTAAATATTTCCTCCCATGGAGCCTCGTATTTCAGATGATGGCTTGATCCATCAAAAGACTCCGAAGTTACTCTCAGATGTTCTCTCGAGAACTTGTGCTCATCGCTTCTGCGATTTCCCTTCCCCCATCAACCCCTATGGATGACGACATACAAATGTTGTTCATACTTTCTTCTCCAATTGCTCTTGTTTTACGAGATGCAATGAATTATCTTATCGGGGATTCGTCCGTGATCAGTTGTCATGCGTTTCGAAAGTTGTTCAAATTGCTATTTCGATCTTTCGGCATTCCCGGTAGCCTATTGCTCTTGACCCTTCTTGCCTGCTTGCATTATTGATAAATCCATATGTCTAACCGCATTCATTAAATTCCTTTGTGAAATTTCCTGTGATCTTATTGATTCTACCTTTGTGTGAATGCACAGAATCATCTGCAGACACTCATGAACTATCTTCCGGCTCAGACGTCCTTCCAAGCAGAGTTGGTCCTCGACAAATCAACTTTGGTTGGTTTTCCATCTAAGTCCATTCAACTTACTGGTTTTTGACGAGAGCATCTGTTTATGATACACCAATCTGGAAATCTTAATTCCTTTGGTATTTAAGTATCGATATTTTTCAGATGTTCTATAACTCGATGCATTGCATCCTATCCCCCTCTGATTGAGCACCGATACTCACATCAGATCATTTGTGGACTGCCAGACTCATTGTGAGTTATTATCCGATGGCATCCTTTGCTTTCGAAAATTCTTATGATTGTTCCACTGATACATAATGTCATTGGTAAATTGTGTCTTCTCCCTCTGATAAATTGTATCCTATACTTTTGTCAGCCATGCCCTTCAAGCATGTGTTAATTACTCTTGGAGTGTATGGTATATGTTCCTCAGATGCCCCGATGGGTTGAACCTATGCCTTCCTAAACCTATATGACTCAAAAAGTTTTCATGAGTATTACTCTTCTGGTGTTTTGCCGGATATCCTTTCAAATCTACAATCTGATCAAAGGCGAGGAGTAAATGGCAGGTGATGCATTGATGAAGTGGGAGTCCACCTTGAACTTTGTGTTCATGCCCATGCAAACGACGTTGATTCTATCATAGAAACTTCTCGTATCGATAATCATTGATTCTGCGGTTTAAATCTGGTATCTGTGGTCTTGTCCTTTGCAATCGTGGTTCCGACCATGTTGTCCTACCTTGATTTCATTCTCGGGCGAGTTAAAGTACTTGTCTTCTTCAGATCAACACATCGGCCCAAGCCTTAATGTTGATCTACCTCCGAGTATTATTCCTTGTAGCTCGAGGATATCACGGAGCTATATAACTTCTTGTGAGCTCCTCATCAACTATGATATTTTCATTAATTCCAGTTTCCTTGTGTTTGAGTTGTTGGACACGCGAGTACATCGATAACTGAATCGAGTATGCATTGCGATTCAACAACTTTTAGTAATCTTCCTTGTTTATGAGTTTGTACTCGATCATGTCATTGCAAGCTGTTAAGCTACATCATCATCGTCATGTTGGAGCTCGACCATGCTATCTATACCCTTCATCCCTGGAACACAATTCCAACTATGCATTAAGCTTGCATCGACCTTTCCACATCATGTTGGTTGTCCTGAAAGGCAATATCAATTCTAAGCTACCAGTCTTAATTGTGTTTCCAGCAACCTGTAGCTTCACCATTCCCTTGCTTGATGTCGTCGTTGATCGATTACATCCTCGTGAAGTTCTTGACAATTGTGTTGTGATCATCATCAGCATTCTGAGCTCTTCCAGGGTATCGACCGAATGCATGATGAGAGATACCATCCCTCCCCCTCGATGAATAGTATTATCGTCGACATCCTTGTTTGCCTTCCCTCCAACACAAACGTGTTCATGTTTTGTGTTGTCCCTTAAGTTCCCTGTGATTCAGTTTATCTTATCTTCTACCTTGGAGTATTACTATCTGGTATGTCAAGAATGTCATGAGAATTGCACATGTCTTAAGAATTCTTGATATAATAATACTTCTCGCCATCACCATTCATTTCTTGGTCCCGTGTTGTTTCTAACCGGTATACCGACATGTGAACTTTGATGTGTGATTCCAATACTTCTGTCAACCCTATCGCCTTGAGGTTAACAACTGATTGTTTCCTCCTTGGTGTGTTGGGTGTTGACTCATCATTTTAGCATTGGTTGTGCTACTCAATCAGTATTTCCGAGTGCACCCTTCAACCAATGTTTAATTGTTGTTGTTCCCTCGATCATACGACATTGTACCATTTATTTTGACAAATGCTATCTCCATGATATTATAACTTTGGAATTTCATCCTTGTCAAAACCTCGAGGGATTGTTGTTGAGCCCATCAGCCACACCCTCAACTTCTCCATGTTCCGCGATGAAGCTCTTAAAAGCATTGTCCTTGTGCCTAGCTCATCAAGAATGTGCTTGATATCAAAAATGTTTCCCCAAAGTTTATGTGCATTCTTGCCATCGTGACTATGTGGAAGTTTTGTTTTGTTTCTTCTAGGATCTTCCCAAATCATGCACGCAAGTGCGAAGTGTTATATGTTTTGAAGATTTGTTATCTTCACTTCATATAAGTTCTCTTAGCACGCCAAGCCACTGACTGATTTGATCAAGGAAATTAAGTTCCGTCATAAGAGCTAATCGAGACTTACACATGAGGCCTTGTTATCCTCGATGATGGTTCCAAATGAGAACTCAGTCGCATGTTGACATAAGAATTCCACGTGGGCACGAATGTATTGACATGGTGTTCATGTGTCTTACAATCCAACTCGTGGTCCAAGGATTGCTTGTGTAGTTCATGTCCTGAGAATCCCACATCATCATCTTTTCTTCTCAGGCATCTTCAGTCTGAGGTATCCTAACACCAACCAGATCGGAATCCCGGGCAGATATAATGGTTGCAACATTTTCCAATAATTATAACTTTGTCTTATGTAACCCGGTACGGTGATGTATTGTTTGGCACACCGGGCCGTAGGACCTATTGTTATAAATCCTTCCATATGTAAGGTTCACCATTCTACCATGAGGAAATTATATGACTTAGCTTTGTAAGTTGTTCCTCATGGTTGCTCTTTGTATACCCATAAGTATAACCTTTATCTGATGACCATGTCGATGCTACCCCGAAGCACGGATGTGGTACTTCAAATTTCAACATGAGCATTGGAAGCGCAATGCTAAATTGTTCCTGGTCAATTATCCAAACCATATGGTATGGGTAAACATCATGATTCTTCTTGCCTCTTTGTCTAAATGGTTATGTAATTGATGACCTATCATGTATACCATAACCTCTGTTTTACTCGGGATTGGTGTACTTTAATACTTGTGTGTGTGCACACATTCTCATTTCCATTGGTCTGTTTGACCTTCTTGTGACATTACTTATCTAAGCAGTGTTAATTCCCTGCTTAGGTAAAATTCTCGGTATACAACTCTGTCAGTAAGACCCTGTTACTATTGTGGATAACATTCCGGTAGCCGCCGGTGGACGAGAACTTTGCCGATTGGTCCGCCTCGTTTCAACGAGCAGGAAAATGGTTCTAGTCGTCCCCCACCCTTGGTATCGACGTTGTTGCCAACATAACTGACAGGCTATCCTCTGACATGTATTGCTACCAAGACCGTATAATATGTCAACCCTCTACCTATTCTTGGCACACATGGTGGACCCATGACCCAAAGTTCCACAGGATTGAAACCTGACTCTCCTGTACATCCTTGACTCCAAAGTATCCTTTGCACTTGGCTTGTATGAAATTCCCGAGCCACCGTTTCAAAGTCCCAATCACTCTTTGGTCCATATGTTATCCAACATGTCGAAGATCAAGTCCACATTATCGATGAGAAACTGAAGGCTGCTCAGTCTCGTCACAAGAGTCAGTATGACCGTCATCATCAAGATATGGTCTATCAACCTGGAGGAAAGGCTTGTCTTCGTGTCACACCAATAAGAGGCACACCCTGTTTTGTGATCAAGGGCAAGTTAGCTCCTCGCTATATTGGTCCTTTCACAATTCTCCAATGGCGTGGAAAATTGGCTTCTCAATTGGAACTGTCGGCGAACCTTTCTCAGGTTCACGATGTCTTCCATGTGTCTCAGCTCCATCGCTGCTTTAAGGATCCTATTCGAACTGTGGATCATGATATACATTGAGCTGCAACAAGGCCTCTCTTATAAAGAGCATTCGGTCCGCATTCTCGACCAAGCTGAACGTAAGACTCGTCGCAAAGTCACCAAGTTCCTTCACGTGCAATGGCCAAATCATTTTCAAGATTAAGCCACTGGGGAACGCAAGGGTCATCTTCGTGATGGATACACCGAGCTCTTTCCTTCTACCTCTTAATTCTTGGGACGAGAATTCTTGTTAGTAGGGGAGAGTTGTGACAATCTCAGCTTTTGCTACAGTGATGATTGTAATTAAGCTACAATGATCACACGCTAATGATGCCATGTCACCGTGATTCCCTATCGTTGATCTCCGTTAGTTCAAAAAGAATTTGAATTCGAAATATAAAAATGAAATCAAATGGGGAGAGTTATCGAATTAGTTAAAATATGTCGGGTGAGTTATGAAAATCCCCTTTATGATTTGTTAAAACAAACCGGGCATTTTTAGAATTTGTTATAAACCCTATATAATTAAAAGAGAAACTATAAAACAAAAGAATAAAAAAGTATTTAATAAAATAACAAAAGGAAAAAAAATAAAAAAAACTAATTGGCCGAGCACCACTGGCCCATCCAGGGGGTATAAAACCCCCTCGGCAAACCCTAGGGCGCCCCAACCCCACTCCCTTTCCTCCCCGCCGCCAGGAGCCCATCTCTCCCTCGCCACCTACCCTCCTCACGAGGCACTCACCCCTCTGGCCTCTCCCCCCGCTCGTCCTTTCCCCCCACTTCCCATACCGAGGCCACCTCCTCAGTCTGCCTCGCCACCCCTCCCTCTCGTCAGTTTCCCCACCGAGTCCCTGCCTCCCTCCTCCCGATCCACTCGCCTCCCCATCCCCCCACCGCGCCCCACCTCATCCCGCTCGCTCTCCCTCCCTGCCTCCCCGGATCGGCCCCCCTCCCTCACGACCTCGCCCCGGCTGCCTACCTCGCCGGCGCCTATCCACACCCCCGCCAACCGAACCTCCTGCGCCTCCTCCACCGCACATCACCCCCTCCATCCGGGAGAGCCCCTCATCCCCAGCGCCGGCCGGGGCCCCTCCGGCCATGGCGACCCTCCACCGCGTCGCCCCTCGCCGGATCCGGGGCCCCTCCCCATCGGTCACCTCCCCAACGTCGTCACCACCACCGGGAGCTCCTTCTCACCGGAACCGCGCCGACTTCTCGTGCACTCCGGCTTCACCGGGCCTTCACGTTAACGCCGGTGAGCTTCGGGCCCCGACCATCCTCTCCTCCTCCCTCTCCCCGTTCCATTCAGGCGATCGCCGTTGCTTTCCAACGCCGTTGAGCTCCGGGAGATGAAGGTGGAGTTTTCCTCCTCTCTCTTTGTTGAGAGGTTCCTCTGAGACATGTCTCAAATGTCGAGGAGGTTGGAGATGAGAGAGATGTTTGGAAGAAAAGAAAAATGATGAATTATGTATAATGCATGTATGCATGTATCCCGTATTGATGTATGAAATATTATGTTGTATGCATGTATATAAGGGAAATACTTTATGTATAGGTGTGTGTATTGGACCGTTGTCACTTACTGGTGGGGCCAAACCCCCATTCCCACTTACAGGGAGGCCCCACACGCTATTAAGAAAAATGAAAACAAAAAAAATGTTTTTTATTAAATAAATAATTAGATATATTATTTAATTAATTAAATGGATAATTAAGTAATTAGAATAATTAGAATATGACACGTGGGTCCCCCACTAAATTAACCTCATTAATTAATAATTAACCTAATTAAAAGCTGAGTCTATGACGCACGGGACCCATTGGTCAGTTGACCAGTCAACTGGTGATGTGAGCATGACATCATGCTGATGTCATAATTGCTTGTAACCAATTTAATTAAATATGTTTTTAATTCCTAATTATTGAATAAAAATTTAAAAATTAATATAAAATAATCCCTAAGTTAGATCAAAATACTTTCCACATGAAAGTTGATCAGCAGAATGAGACGAACCAAGATACGTTATTGCTACCTCTTGAGCATGCGTTGGTTTTTTACCTTGAAGAGGAAAGGGTGATGCAGCACAGTAGCAGTAAGTATTTCCCTCAGTTTGAGAACCAAGGTATCAATCCAGTAGGAGTATCAAGATGAGTCACCAATGTACCTGCGCAAAAACAGCAAACTTGCACCCAACGCTACAAAGGGGTTGTCAATCCCTTCACGATTGATTGCAAGGTGAGATCTGAAGGCGGAAAGTGCAACAAAGTAAAAGTGTAGGGCTGAAAATATGATGTGAAGTAGACCCGGGGGCCATAGTGTTCACTAGAAGCTTCTCTCAAGATAGCAAATGTTATGATGGGTGAACGAATTACTGTCGACCAATTGATAGAACCGCGCAAAGTCATGACGATACCTAAGGCAATAATCATACATATAGGCATCACGTCCGAGACAAGTAGACCGATACTTTCTTCATCTACTACTATTACTCCACACATCGACCGCTATCCAGCATGCATCTAGTGTATTGAGTTCATGACAAACAGAGTAACGCCTTAACCAAGATGACATGATGTAGAGGGATAAATCCATGCAATAGATATAAACCCCATCTTTTTTACCCTTGATAGCAACAACACAATGCGTGCCTCGCTACCCCTTCTATCACTGGGTGAGGTTACCGCATGGTATGAACCCAAAACCAAGCACTTCTCCCATTGCAAGAATCATAGATCAAGTTGGCCAAACAAAACCCACAACTCGAAGAGAATTACAAGGATATGAAATCATGCATATAAGAGATCAGAAGAAACTGAAATAAGATTCATAGATAATCTTATCATAAATCCACAATTCATCGGATCTCGACAAACACACCGCAAAAGAAGATTACATCAGATAGATCTCCATGAAGATCATGGCGAACTTTGTATTGAAGATCCAAGAGAGAGAAGAAGCCATCTAGCTACTAGCTATGGACCCGAAGGTCTATGGTGAACTACTCACGCATCATCGGAGAGGCAATGGTGTTGATGAAGAAGCCCTCCGTATCTGAATCCCCCCTCTGGCAGGGCACCAGAACGTGCCCCAAATGGGATCTTGCGGAGACAGAAGCTTGCGGTGGCGGAAAAGTATTTTCGTGGATCTCTCTCATGGTTTGGATTTTTCGGGGATTTATAGGCGGAAGAAGTAGGGCAGAGGAGCCACAGGGGGCCCACAATCCTGCTAGGTGCGGCCCCCCTGATTGCGCCTAGGGGGCTTGTGGACTCCCCTGGTGCCCTTTGCCTTGGTTCTCAAGGTCCCTGCGTATCTTCTGTTCCGGAAAAAATATTTTCGGAAGTTTTATTCCGTTTGGACTCCGTTTAATATTCTCCACTGAAAAGGGTCAAAACACGGAAAAAACAGGAACTAGAACTTGGCACTGAGTTAAAAAGTTAGTCCCACAAAAGATATAAAAGGCATACAAAACATCCAAAGTTTGACAAGATAATAGCATGGAACCATAAAAAATTATAGATACGTTGGAGACGTATCAGTTATCCGTTCATCTCTCACGCGTCCCTAGCATAGCAAACGTGGAATTTTTCCATCATTTTCAGCCTATCCGTTAGTAGCCACAGACCCGGAAAATGTCGTCAGATATTCTTCCGACCCGTCTATGACGGATGTTACTGCCATAGATCATGCCTAGCCTGCATATAGCCATGTCATGCTTAATGTTGCCCCTCTTGCTGTTATTTATTGTTTCTCCTCCCTCTTCTTATCGGTAGACCCCGAGAATGACGCTGCTGCCGGGTACATATACGACCCTGCCGACCAGCCCTTTGTCGCGGGGCAACAAGGCAAGCAAACCCCCCTTGATCATCCCTCATGCTTGCATTAGTATTTCTCCCTCATGCTTGCATTAGTATTTTGCTAATGTTGTAGTTAGCTCCTATATCTGATGCATAGCCTAATTTTTGATGAACTGCTACTTTCAGTATTGTACTTTAAATCTGCTTAGTATAGGTGGAGCAGTCATCCCTTCTAACCCCATAGTCCAGTTGCCCCGCTTTGTTTTCAAATCTCGATCCCTGATCGACGAGCCAGACCCGACACAACACATACACCCCCTTAGTTGTATGACGCTACAGAGATACTATCGGGTACCGAGGGTGACAGCTCGCTAAGTACTCCTGATGATATCTCTGTAGTATAGCTAGTCGGTCGTGGTTATCGAGGGTGATTCCTCTTTCACCATTCCAGACAATGCCTCTGTGTTTAGTTGTTAGACGGGTGGATTCCCGCGAGATTGTGTCGATGACCTAATTAAAATGATAATGGATTTGGGTATTTGATCTGGGTTGGTCGGAAGGCCTTATTACGCACTAACCGTCTGTGTGGGAAGAATTATGGGTACTCGATGTCGCGGTATCAGCCGAAGCACTTCAGACGTCAGCGATGTAGCGGCGCGCGCCCGAGTGGTCCCGAGATGCATCGCTCTTGTATTAAGGTGTGCTAGGACTGACATCGGCCGCCCTCGCATCATGCAGGAGCGCGGAGGGTAAGTGGGCCCATGATCCCTTTGTGCTTAGGAGTCAGACCGGCGGGCTAGCCTCTCTGCTGAGCCTAGGTGGGGCTGCGACGTGTCGATATTCCGAGGCCGGGCATGACCCAGAAAAGTGTGTCCGGCCAGAGTGTTATCGAGCGTGTCGGGGCATATGTTGTGCACCCCTGCAGGGAAGAACTTATCTATTCGAATAGCCGTGTCCAGGGTTATAGGACGACTTGGAGTTGGGCCGTGATCTTATAAACTACAACTATTACTTAACTGGAATTAGTTGCCCCGGGATTGCTTCCTCGCAGGGAGTCGAGGGAGGATCTTTGGGTGTGACCTCATATTATTATTGCTGCAACAGTATGACTATTAATTGTGTTACCTTGCTCTACTCTTGTCTATTGCTGTAAGAACCTGAAGATGCTAGTTTTCGGTAGGACTAGGCCTTCTCTCTCTATTCTCACATTGCTGCAGTCAGTCCACATATAAACCACTTCTTTGATACTGATGCATACTTAGCATAGTTCTGATGTAAGACTTGCGAGTACTTTGGATGAGTACTCACCTTTGCTTTGCTCCCCCTTTGTCCCCTTGATCCGTTGCTGTGAGCAGATGATGGATCCCAGGAGATGGAGTTTCCTGCCCACGCCTGCCACCCCGATGGTGACTTCTTCCTGGAGACCGCTGAAGATAGGAGTACTTAGGAGGTTCCCAGGCAGGAGGCCTTGCCTCATTTGATCGTGTTTCTTTTGTGCTAGCCTTCTCTAAGGCACCTCATGTTTAATGTCTGTACTCAGATATTGTTGCTTCCGCTGACTCGTGTGTTTATCGAGCTACTGTATTCTAGCCCTCAAGGCCCCTGGCTTGTAATATGAAGTTTGTATTATTTTATTTGTGTCTAGAGTTGTGTTGTGATATCTCCCGTGACTCCTTGAGTTTGATCGTACGCATTTCCGTGTATGATTAGCGTACGATTAAAATGAGGGCGCCACACTTTCTCACCGGTAGTGATGCTTAAGTCCGTCTGAATCATGTTAGCAATAGTTGCCTTTTACGATTATGAAATCTGGCAGATGGATGTCAAAACGGCGTTTCTTAACGGTTTTCTTAAGGAAGAGTTGTATATGATGCAACCCGAAGGTTTTGTCGATCCAAAGAATGCTAACAAAGTATGCAAGCTCCAGCAATCCATTTATGGACTGGTGCAAGCATCTCGGAGTTGGAATATGCGCTTTGATGAGGTGATCAAAGCATTTGGGTTTATACAAGTGGTTGGAGAATCTTGTATTTACAAGAAAGTGAGTGGGAGCTTTGTGGCGTTTCTAATATTATATGTGGATGACATATTGCTGATTGGAAACAACGTGGAGCTTTTGGAGAGCATAAAGGATTACTTGAATAAAAGTTTCTCTCTGAAGGACCTAGGATAAGTTGCTTACATTCTAGGCATTAAGATCCATAGGGATAGATCGAGACGCCTGATAGGACTTTCACAAAGCACATACCTTGATAAAGTTTTGAAGAAGTTCAAAATGGATTAGTGCAAGAAAGGGTTCTTGCCAGTATTACCAGGTATAAAATTGAGTAAGACTCAGTGCCCAGCAACTTCAGAAGATAGAGAACAAATGAGTTTCGTCCCCTACGCTTTAGCCGTAGGTTCTATCATGTATGCAATGTTGTGTACTAGACTAGACGTTAGCTTGGCCATAAGTATGGCAGGCAGGTTTCAGAGTAATCCAGGAGTGGATCACTGGACGGCGGTCAAGAATATTCTGAAGTAATCCAGGTTTCGTTTATGGAGGTGACAAAGAGCTCGTCGTAAAGGGTTACATCGACACAAGTTTTGACACCGATCCAGATGACTCTAAGTCACAAACCAGATACATATTTATTCTTAATGGGGGTGCGGTAAGCTGGTGCAGTTCCAAGCAGAGCATCGTAGCAGATTCTACATGTGAAGCGGAGTACATGGCTGCCTCGGACACAGCAAAGGAGGGTGTCTGGATGAAGCAGTTCATGACAGATATTGGAGTTGTGCCGAGCACACTAGATCCATTAACTCTGGTATGTGACAACACTGGTGCCATTGCCTTAGCAAAGGAACCAAGTTTTCACTAGAAGACCAGACACATCAAACGACGCTTCAACCTCATCCGTGACTACGTCGAAGGAGAGGACGTGAATATTTGCAAAGTGCACACGGATCTGAATGTAGCAGACCCGCTGACTAAACCTCTTCCACGGGCAAAACATGATCAACACCAGAACTGTATGGGTGTTTGATTTATTACTATGTAAATCGCATGGCGATGTGAGGACTAGATTATTGACTCTAGTGCAAGTGGGATACTGTTGGAAATATTCCCTAGAGGCAATGATAAATAGTTATTATTATATTTCCTGTTTAAAGATAATCATTTATTATCCATGCTATAATTGTATTGAATGAAAACATAGATACATGTGTGGATACATAGACAAAACAATGTCCCTAGCAAGCTGATACGTTTCCAACGTATCTATAATTTTTGATGGTTCCATGCTATTATCTTGTCAACTTTGAATGTTTTGTATGCATGAATATGCCATTTTATATCTTTTTGGGAATAACCTATTAACTCAGTGCCAAGTGACAGTTCCTGTTTTTTCCGTGTTTTTGACCCTTTTCAGAGAAGAATATTAAACGGAGTCCAAACGGAATAAAATCTGCGGAATGATTTTTTCTGTAACAGAAGATACGCGGGGCACTTGAGAACCAAGGCAAAGGACCCCGGGGGAGGTCACAAGCCCCCTAGCCGCGGCCTGGGGGCGCGCCTACCAGGCTTGTGGGACCCATGTGGCTCCGTTGCCCTACTTTTCCGTCTATAAATTCCTTAAAAATCCAGAACCACCAAAGAGAGCCACGAAAATACTTTTCCGCCGTCGCAAGCTTCTGTCTCCGCAAGATCCCATCTGGGGACCATTCTGGTGCCCTGTCGGAGGGGGATTCGGACACGGAGTGCTTCTTCATCAACACCATTGCCTCTCCGATGATGCGTGAGTAGTTCACCACAGACCTTCGGGTCCATAGCTAGTAGCTAGATGGCTTCTTCTCTCTCTTGGATCTTCAATACAAAGTTCTCCATGATCTTCATGGAGATCTATCCGATGTAATCTTCTTTTGTAGTGTGTTTGTAGAGATCCGATGAATTGTGGATTTATGATTAGATTATCTATGAATATTATTTGACTCTCCTCTGATCTCGTATATGCATGATTTCGTATCCTCGTAATTCTGTTCGAGTTTTGGGTTTCGTTTGGCCAACTTGATCTATAACTCTTGCAATGGGAGAAGTGCTTGGTTTTGGGTTCATATCGTGCGGTGTCCTCACCCAGTGTCAGAAGGGGTAGTGAGGCACGCATCGTGTTGTTGCCATCAAGGTTAAAAAGATGGGGTTTATATCTATTGCATGAATTTATCTCTCTACATCTTGTCATCTTGCTTAAGGTGTTACTCTGTTTGTTATGAACTCAATACACTAGATGCATGCTGGATAGCGGTCGATGTGTGGAGTAATAGTAGTAGATGCAGACAGTATCGGTCTACTTGTCTCGGACGTGATGCCTATATGTATGATCATTGCCTTAGATATCAGCATGACTTTGCGCGGTTCTATCAATTGCTCAACAGTAATTCGTTCACCCACCATAATACTTGCTATCATGAGAGAAGCCTCTAGTGAACACTTTGGCCCCGGGGTCTACTTCACATCATATTTTCAGCTCTACACGTTTACTTTGTTGCAGTTTCCACCATCAGATCTCACCTTGCAATTAATCGTGAAGGGATTGACAACCCCTTTATAGCATTGGGTGCAAGTTTGTTTGTTTTTGCGCAGGTACATTGGTGACTTGTCTTGATACTC
The DNA here is from genome assembly GCF_904849725.1 of Hordeum vulgare subsp. vulgare. NCBI lineage: Eukaryota > Viridiplantae > Streptophyta > Magnoliopsida > Poales > Poaceae > Hordeum > Hordeum vulgare. The sequence goes on from NC_058521.1 coordinate 520,055,552, forward strand.
CTACTGGATTGATACCTTGGTTCTCAAACTGAGGGAAATTCTTACTGCTGCTGTGCTGCATCACCCTTTCCTCTTCAAGGGAAAAACCAATGCAAGCTCAAGAGGTAGCAAGAACAATATCTGGCGCCGTTGCTGGGGAGTATCAAGTCAAGAATAGTCTCCCGTCAACGTGCCAGTTTCTGACGCCATTGCCGGGGAGGATCAAGTCAAGAATTGTGTCCCTTCAACGTGTCAATTTCTGGCGCCGGGGACTATTCTAAGTGAAGCTTATCCAAGTAACTATCGCAAACTCATATCTTCGATTTACTTTTTTTTCTTTTGCCTCTCGTTTTCCTCTCCCTCACTTCTGAATTTTTTTTTTATAAAAATACTTGCCTTTTTCGTTTGCCTTTCCTTTCCTTGTGTGCTATGTGCCTTCATTATGCTTGCATCTTCGCTTGCTGAAAATCTATTCATATGGATCCTCACCCACTTGCTAATATCTTTAAGAGATCCAATTATGTTGAACCAATTGCTAGTGCGTTTTGTGCACTAGATTATCTTTATGAAGTTTTGCTTGAGATGCGTGAATCTGAAAATTGTGATGAAGAAATTCATGAAGTGATTCACGAGGGCTCCTTGAATGAAAAGCATGATTACAATGGTTTCACTATGAATTCTATTAATGTCAATGAAGCTTAAAATATGCAAAACCCTAAGCTTGGGGATGCTAGTTTTGTTATGTCCACTACTTGTTGCGATGATCATGATTGGGGTGATGATTTTTCTTATGATCTTGAAAATTTGTTTAAGCCTCATGAAGAATATGATATTTGCAATAATATCGAAAGTGGGTTTGGAGAAGTCATGACTTTAGTTGATGATAATCCCACTATTTTTGAAGAGCGTCAACTTTGCATGCATGTGGATCATGAAAAGAATATCCTATGTGATAGCTATATTGTTGAATTTGATTATGATCCCACATGCAATTGTTATGAGAGAGGAAAATATTGTGGTAGAAACTTTCATGTTACTAAATTACCTCTTGTTTTGTTGAGATTGATATTGTCTCTTTCTTCTTCCTTGCATATGGTAGTTATTGCTTGTCTTGATAATTTGTTTCCCTATAAAATGCCTATGCATAGGAAGTATGTTAGACATAGATGTGATTTTCACATGCTTTATGATGCTCTCGTTGTGCTTGAATTCTTGTCTTTTGTGTGAGCATCATTGAATTATCAATGCCTAGCTAAGGGCGTTAAACAATAACGCTTGTTGGGAGGCAACCCAATGAATTTATCTTTGCTTTTTTCTTTCAGTTTAGTTGTGTCCACACCATCATAATTCTGTTATGATTGTGTTTTTTGTGTTTCTTTTTGTGTTTGTGCCAAGTAGCACATTTATGACTAGTTTTGGTGATGGTTGTTTGATCTTGCTGAAAAAGACAGAAACTTTGCGCTCACGAAATTATTTTTAATTCCTACCCAGAAAGATATTTTGAGTTGATTATTTTTGTTGCTCATTTATATGCCAATTTCCCTAATTGTCGTAATTTTGCAGAATTTTGGAGATACCAGAAATATACGAAGTATACATATTGCTACAGACTGGTCTGTTTTTCACAGATTCTGTTTTTGTTGTGCTGATTGCTTATTTTGATGAAACTATGGATAGTATCGGGGGGGTACTAGCCATGGAAAAGTGATAATACAGTAATATAACATCAATATAAATAGAAATCAAGTTTGCTACAGTACCTAATGAGGTGGTGGTTTGTTTTCTTATGCTAATGATATCACGAGTTTCTATTTTAAGTTTTGTGTTGTGAAGTTTTCATGTTTTGGGTGATGTTCTCATGGACAATAGGATAAAGAGTGGAAAGAGCTCAAGCTTGGGGATGCCCAAGGCATCCCAAGCCAAATTCATGGACACCAAAAAGCCTAAGCTTGGGGATGCACCGGGAAGGCATCCCCTCTTTCGTCTTCAATCCATCGGTAACATTACTTGGAGCTATATTTTTATTCACCACATGATATGTGTTTTGCTTGGAGCGTCGTGTATTACAGGAGTCTTTTCTTTTTGTTGTGTCACAATCATTCTTGCTGCACACCTTTTGAGAGAGACATGCACTCATCGTGAATTTGCTAGAATAATCATAGAGCTTCACTTATATCTTTTGAGTTAGGCAATTTAGCTCACATGTGCTTCACTTATATCTTTTGAGCTAGATAACTTTGCTTTAGTGCTTCACTTAGATCTTTTTAGAGCACGGCGGTGTCATATTTTGAAGAAATAAGAACTCTCGATCTTCACTTATATCTTTTTGAGAGTGCTCTCTCTAAGTAACTTGGTGATTGGCGTGTGCTATGAAAGTAGTCCTAAAGATGATAGGCATCCAAAGAGGATATAAAAAAAACTTCCATATTCAAGTGCATTGATTAGTAAAGAGCAGTTTTATTCCTCTCAATTAAGTTTTGAGATGTGGATATGGTAATATTAGAGTTAGGTTAGTAGGGTATTGTGAATCTAGAAATACTTGTGTTGAAGTTAATGATTCTCGTAGCATGCACGTATGGTGAACCGCTATGTTAGGAAGTCGGAGCATAATTGATTTATTGATTGTCATCCTTTGTGTTGCGGTCGGGATCGCGCGATGGTTAACACCTACCAACCCTTCCCCTAGGAGTATGCGTTTAGCACTTTGTTTCGATTACTAATAAAACGTTCGCAATAAGTATATGAGTTCTTCATGACTAATGGGAGTCCATGGTATAGACGCACTTTCACCTTCCACCATTGCTAGCCTCTCTAGTGCCACGCAACTTTCGCCGGTGCAAAAACCCACCATATACCTTCCTCAAAACAGCCACCATACCTACCTATTATGGCATTCTCATAGCCATTCCGAGATATATTGCCATGCAACTCCCATCGTTCCGTCTCATGACTTGTGCTGTCACTTTCATATTGCCATTGCATGATCGTAAGATAGCTAGCGAGATGTTTCAACGTCATACGCTAAGCTGGATCGTTGCACATCCTGGTACACTGCCGAAGGCATTTCCTATAGAGTCATCATTACTATAATTATTGAGTTGTGAGTAAATAAAAGTGTGATGATCATCATTATTAGAGCATTGTCCCATGTCAGGAAGTAAAAAAAGAGGCCAAAGATGCCCACCAAAAAAAATTAAAAAAAGAGGCCAAAGAGCCCAAACAAAAAAGAGAGAGAGAGAAAAAGAGATAAGGGACAATGCTACTATCTTTTTACACACTTGTGCTTCAAAATAGCACCATGTTCTTCATGATGGAGAGTCTCTTGTTTTGACACTTCCATATACTAGTGGGAATTTTCATTATATAACTTGGCTTGTATATTCCAATGATGGGCTTCCTCAAAATTTCCCTAGGACTTCGTGAGCTAGCAAGTTGGGTGCACACCCACTAGTTCTCCTTTTGAGCTTCCACACACTTATAGCTCTAAGTGCATCCGTTGCGTGGTAATCCCTACTCATTCACATTGATATCTATTGATGGGTATCTCCATAGCCCGTTGATATGCCGAGTCAACATGACCATCTCCTCCTTTTTGCCTCACAACCTCCACCATACTCTATCCCACTTATAGTGCTATATCCATGGCTCACGCTCATGTATTGCGTGAGAGTTGAAAAAGTTTGAGAAAGTAAGAGTGCGAAAACAATTACTTGGCCAATACCGGGGTTGTGCATGATTTAAATTCGTTGTGTGGGGATGATGGAGCATAGCGAGACTATATGATTTTGTAGGGATAACTTTCTTTGGCCTTGTTATTTCCAAAGTTCATGATCACTTTGTTAATATGCTTGAAGTACTATTGTTTTCATGTCAATAGTAAACTATTGTTTTGAATCTTACGGATCTGAACATTCATGCCACATGAAAGAAGTTACAAAGGACAAATATGTTAGGTAGCATTCCACATCAAAAATTCAGTCTCTATCACTTCCCTACTCGAGGACGAGCAGGAGTTAAGCTTGGGGATGCTTGATATGTTCCCAACTTATCTATAATTTTTGACGGTTCCATATGATTATCTTGTCAACTTTGGATGTTTTGTATGCATGAATATGCTATTTTATACCTTTTTTGGGACTAACCTATTAACTCAGTGCCAAGTGCGAGTTCCTAATTTTTTCGTGTTTTTGACCCTTTTCAAAGAAGAATATTAAACGGAGTCCAAACGGAATAAAATCTGCAGAATGATTTTTTCCGTAATAGAAGATACGCGGGGAACTTGAGAACCAAGGCAAAGGACCCCAGGGGAGGTCACAAGCCCACTAGCCACGGCCTAGGGGCGCGCCTACCAGGCTTGTGGGCCCCACGTGGCTCCTTTGCCCTACTTCTTCCGCCTATAAATTCCGTAAAAATCCAGAACCAACAGAATGAGCCACGAAAATACATTTCCGCTGCCACAAGCTTTTGTCTCGGCAAGATCCCATCTGGGGACCGTTCTGGTGCCCTGCCGGAGGGGGATACGGACACGGAGGGCTTCTTCATCACCACCATTGCCTCTCCGATGATGCGTGAGTAGTTCACCGATACGTCTCAAACGTATCTATAATTTTTGATGGTTTCATGTTGTTATCTTGTCATCTTTGGATGTTTTATGTACCTTTTATATCTTTTTTGGGACTAACTTATTAATTCAGTGCCAAGTGCCAGTTCCTGTTTTTTCTGTGTTTTTGGCTCTTTTCAGATCTGATTTTGGAACGGAGTCCAAACGGAATAAAATCCACGAAATAAATTTTTCCCAAACGGAAGAAGATCACGGGGTTGAGGGCCAAGCCAGGAGAGCTACAGGGGGCCCACAAGCCCTGTAGCCGCCACCAGGGGGCGGCGGATAGCAGGCTTGTGGCCTCCCTGGCGCCTCCCTAACCTAGCTCCTTCGTCTATATATTCCCTAAAATACAGAAAAAATGAGGGAGTCCACGAAAACACTTTTACACCGCCGCAAGCTTCCGTTTCCGCGAGATCTCATTTGGAGACCCTTCCCGGTGCCCTGCGGGAGGGGACTTTGGAGTTCGAGGGCTTCTACATCAACATCATCGCCCCTCCAATGACTCGTGAGTAGTTCAGTTCAGACCTACGGGTCCGTAGTTAGTAGCTAGATGGCTTCTTCTCTCTCTTGGATCTTCAATACAAAGTTCTCCATGATCTTCATGGAGATCTATCCGATGTAATCCTCTTTGGCGGTGTGTTTGTCGAGATTCGATGAATTGTGGATTTGTGATCAGATTATCTACGATTTATATTTGAGTCTTTGCTGATTTCTTATATGCATGATTTGATATCCTTGTAAGTCTCTCCGAGTCTTGGGTTTTGTTTGGCCAACTAGATCTATGATTCTTGCAATGGGAGAAGTGCTTGGTTTTGGGTTCTTACCGTGTGGTGACCTTTCCCAGTGACAGTAGGGGCAGCAAGGCACACATCATGTAGTTGCCATCAAGGGTAACAAGGTGGGCTTTGTCGTAGATATGAGATTGTCCATCTACATCATGTCATCTTGCTTAAGGCGTTACTCTGTTCTTTTGGACTTAATACACTAGATTCATGCTGGATAGCGGTCGATGTGTGGAGTAATAGTAGTAGATGCACAAAGTATCGGTCTACTTGTTTTGGACGTGATGCCTATAGATATAATCATTGCCATAGATGACGTCACGACTTTGCGCGGTTCTATCAATTGCTCGACAGTAATTTGTTCACCCACCGTCTACTTGCTTTCATGAGAGAAGCCACTAGTAAACACTACGGCCCCTGGGTCTATTCACACCTATCGTTTCCACTTTTGCTTTTAGTTTGCTTTGTTACTTTGTTGCTTTCAGTTCTCACTTGGCAAACAATCTATAAGGGATTGACAACCCCTACATAGTGTTGGGAGCAAGCTTTTTGTGTTCGTGCAGGTACTTGTGATACTCCTTCACTGGATCGATACCTTGGTTCTCAAACTGAGGGAAATACTTACCACCGCTGCACTACATCACGCTTTCCGCTTCGAGGGAACACCAACGCAAGGCTCCAAGGCCACGGGGGAATTATTTTGCATATTTGCCTAGGAAGTCCCTTAAGGCGTAGCCGTAGCAGAAGGATTCCTGGTGCCATTGCTGAGGAGTATCAAGATAAGAACAGTCTCCCGTCAGCACGTGTTTCTAGCGCCGTTGGAAGGTCTTTTGTTGCAGTTGTAGAAGTATTTCTGGCGCCGTTTCCGGGGAAGGAGAGATCTATCCAAGTAGGTCTCACAAATCATCTCTTGTATTTACTTTTTTGCCAGTTGCCTCTCGTTTTCCTCTCCCCCACTTCACATTTGCCGTTTTCATTTGCCGTTTTCATTTGCCTTTCTCCTTTGCCGTTTTCTTTTGCTTTTTGCCTTTTTGCCGTTTTGCTTTGCCGGTTTTCTTGCTTGCTTGTGTGCTTGTTTGTTTGTTGAAGTCATCATGGCCGAAAACACCAAACTTTGCGACTTCTCGAATACCAATAATAATGATTCTATTAGTACTCCGATTGCTCCCGCCACTAGTGCGGAATCGTATGAAATTAACACAGCTTTGCTGAATCTTGTTATGAAAGAGCAATTCTCTGGCCTTCCTAGTTAAGATGCCGCATCCCATCTCAATACCTTCATTGAGCTTTGCAATATGCAAAAGAAAAGATATGTGGATAATGACGTGATTAAGTTGAAGCTTTTTCCTTTCTCGTTGCGAGGTCACCTGCTAGCAAAAAGGTTCACGCTATAGAAGAAATTAACTCGCTTAGTGCTAAGATGGACGATTTGATGAATTTGGTTGCTAGTAGAAATGCTCCTTTAGATCCTAATGACATGCCACTATCTTCCTTGATTGAGAGTAGCAACGCTAGTTTGGACGTGAATTTTGTTGGTAGGAACAATTTTGGCAACAACAATGCTTTTAGAGGAAACTATGTTCCTAGGCCTTTTCCTAGTAACTCCTCTAACAATTATGGCAATTCCTACAGCAACACTTATGGAAATCACAACAAATTACCCTCTGATTTAGAGAGTAATATCAAAGAGTTCATCAACTCTCAAAAGATTTCCAATGCGTCCATAGAGGAAAAACTACTCAAAATAGACGATTTGGCTAAGAGCGTTGATAGGATGTCTTGTGATATTGATGCTTTGAAAGTTAGATGTGCTCCTCCCAAGGTCAACTTGGATGAAACTTTGAAAGCTATGTGTGTCTCCATGAATGAGAGCAAAGAAAGAACCGCCCAAATTCGCGCTAGGCATGAATAGTTTAAAAGGGTGCGTTCTAGTGATGCAAATCACGAAGATCTTAAAGTGCTTGGTGTGACTCCTCTTGAACCTTTTTTTTCGCGTGTCAAACCCATTGATGAAGGGGCTGGATATGAATCCACTTTGGTTGAAAAACGTCCCAATGATTCGGAGTCTACCCATCTTGATGATGAAGGTGTGGAGAGTGTAGTAGAAGAAATCAAAATTTTGGGTAGTAATGAAACTCCCACTTTGGATTTCAAGGAATTCAATTATGATAATTTCTCCTTGTTTGAATGCATTTCTTTGATGCAATCCATTGCAAACTCTCCACATGCTTATAGCCAAAGCAAAGCCTCTACCGCGCATATCGTAGATGATATGATGAAATCTCTTGAAGAGAAGCTCGAACTAGAAGTCCCTATACCTAGAAAACTTCATGATGAGTGGGAACCTACTATCAAAATCAAGATCAAAAACTATGAGTGGAATGCTTTGTGTGATTTGGGTGCTAGTGTTTCCGCGATTCCAAAGTCTTTATGTGATATTCTTGGTTTTCATGAGATTGAAGAGTGTTCTATTAATTTGCATCTTGTGGATTCTACTATCAAGAAACCCAAGGGAAGGATCGATGATGCTCTTATTGTTGCAAATAAGAACTATGTACCCGTTGATTTCATTGTAGTTGACATATATTGCAATCCTTCATGTCCCATTATTCTTGGTAGACCTTTCCTAAGGACTATTGGTGCTATCGTCGATATGAAGGAAGGGAATATTAGATTTCAATTTCCTTTAAAGAAGGGCATGGAGCACTTTCCGAGAAAGAAAATAAGATTGCCTTATGAATCTATGATGAGGGCTACTTATGGTTTGAGCACCAAAAATGACTATACATGATTCCATCACCTTTTGCCTAGCTAAGGGCGTTAAACAAAAGCGCTTGTTGGGAGGCAACCCAACGAATCTATCCTTTTTCTTTCTGTTTTCTGTTTTTCCACACTTTCATAATTCTGTTATGATTGTGTTTTTTGTGTTTCTTTTTGCGTTTGTGCCAAGCAAAACCGTTATGATTAGTCTTGGGGATGATCGTTTGGTCATGCTGGAAAAGACTGAAACTTTCTGCTCACGAAAAGAATTTTCATTTTTATTATGTAAGAGCTTTTGAGTTGATTCTTTTTTCTGCTGATTCCTATACAAATTATTCAGACTGTAGTAATTTGTCAGAATTTTTGAAGTACCAGAAGTATACGAAGTATACAGATTGCTACAGACTGGTCTGGTGTTAACAGATTATGTTTTTGTTGTGTTGGTTGCTTATTTTGATGAAACTATGGATAGTATCGGGGGGTATTAGCCATGGAAGATTGAAAATATAGTAACCCAACATCATCATAAGTAGAATTTAAGTTTGCTACAGTACCTAAGGAAGTGGTGGTTTGCTTTCTTATACTAATGTTATCACGAGTTTCTGTTCAAGTTTCGTGTTGTGAAGTTTTCAAGTTTTGGGTGAAGTTCTTATGGACAAAGAGATAAAGAGTGGCAAGAGATCAAGCTTGGGGATTCCCAAGGCACCCCAACAGATTCAATGATGCCCTAAAAGCCTAAGCTTGGGGATGCCCCGGGAAGGCATCCCCTCTCTCGTCTTCAATCCATCGGTAACGTTACTTGGGGCTATATTTTTATTCACCACATGTTATGTGTTTTGCTTGGAGCGTCTTGTATCGTAGGGGTCTTTTATTTTTGTTGTGGCACAATCATACTTGCTGCACACCTAGATAGAGAGACATGCACTCATCGTGATTTTGTCGAGCTTCACTTATATCCTTTGGTAGACAATTCAGCCCACATGTGCTTCACTTATATCTTTTGAGCTAGTTGATTTTGGTCTATGTGCTTCACTTATATATTTTAGAGCAAAACGGTGCATGGCTTGGTAGTTGATATATGCTTTTAAAGTGGTCTCAAAAGGGGTAGTTATCCAAAGGGATACGAAAACTTCCACCTTCATGTGCATTGAAGAGTTAGAGAAGTTTGATTCATCTCAATTAGTTTTGAGTTGTGGTTGTGGTAATATTGAAGTTATGCTAGTAAGGTGTTGTGGATCTAGAAATACTTGTGTTGAAGTTATTGATTCCCATAGCATGCACGTATGGTGAACCTCTATGTGATGACGTCTGAGCATGATTAGTCTTTTGATTGTCATCCTTTGTGTGGCGGTCGGGATCGCGCAATGGTTTATACCTATATATTGGGTCAAAGAAGGAAAGCAAGCAAGAGAAGTTTTATATAGTAGCTAGATACGCATGCTCAAGACTCTCAAGAATCAACTCAACACAAAGAATATAAGTCATCAAAAGACAAGGTATCAAGTGATAATAAGATCCTAAAACAAAAGAACTATCACTTGAAGGATATCAATTAAAGGATACCTCAAGGAATGAGATATCCATTGACACATGCCAAATAGAAACCAACAAGAAACCAATTGAAGGAAAACAAACACGAGGTATCTAGTTTCCAAAAGAGAGCTAGGTTCCAACAAACCAAGCCCTCGACAAATTTTCATGATGGCACAAAGCATCATAAAGAGCAAGACTTGCCTCCCATCAACACATACTTGATGGGGATCAAAAGATTTTATGATGGGTGAATAAAGAGAGTGTTCTAAAGAAAATAGGATAGCTCCCCCAAGGAACGTGCATTATATAGAATTTGCATTTGAATACAAAACACATACGATGGGATCATCACCTTTTCTATATCTATAAAAACACTAGACATGTTAAAATAGATTCATAAGAGGCAAGGAAGACAAACGACACACAGAATCCAATGTAAAGATGATTAGCAATTCCTATCACATGATGGGAATACCAATTGTCAAGGACAAGAAGTATTTTCGAAGTGATACTCATTGGTAGATCACAAATATATCCAAGATAATCTTTACCCATAAAACGCAAGCAAATGACACTTGTAGAGCTAACATGCCACCTAGGAACAGGATAATTTACAATATCAACACTAAGGGGCAACACGTCAAATGTACACATTTTCTAGGTTTGTAATATGCACATAGCATATTACTCCCCCATAATGTGATAAACCAACAATATTAACAAGTGGCAAATAAAAACCAACAAGAGATACTTAATGGACCATATAGAATTTGAATTTCTCATGAGTAAGACATACCACATAGAAACTAGATAATCTTGAAATATCAAAACTAAGCGGTATTCCCCATGTATACACATTTATAGGATTGTGAGGTGTGCAAAGTACATCACTCCCCCACAATGGGATAGTCCATTAATATCTCACAAGATCCAACAAAAATACAAACAAGATGCAAATAGGCTCAATACAAGACTCACATGTACATGATGTTCAAACCAACATACACATACTCGATTACTCAAGATAAGCAAGTTGGAAGCACAACATATACAAACGCATGCAAGGTACAAAACCACAACATGCAAAGGGGCAAGCACCTAACAATGTAAACAGTTTAAGTATAAGTTACCATATTGAGGCACATTGGATATAAGATAGAAACTCGATAATCCAAATGACTTGGCTTGAGATAGTATGAATGATGAAGACCCCTTAGTTCTTCATTATGTATCCAAGTCTCTAATGTCCTCCATAGTCACCTATTGATCAAGTTTGAGCTTGTTGGTCCCCAACTACCTTGGGTCCTAAGAGGTTAATCACAATAGGCTTGGCAACCCAAATGGTTCTTTTCTTGACACCATTTTGAGTACCAACAAACTTGGCAAACACATTGCCAACCTTATCCTTCCCAAGGGAATAGGTATCGTCAATAGTGATTGGGTTGGATAAGTTACCTCTCGTGCAAGACGAAGCGACGTGACCCTTCTCACGACATAAGTAGCAACATCTACCCTTTGTTTTCTTCCCAGTTGATTTCTCACCTTGGGGAGTGTTGGCTTGGGTCTTATTCGGAAGAGGCCTTCCTTCAACTTGTAGTTGAATATGTGATTGAGTTTGTGGCCGCTTCCCTTGTTGCTTGTGACTTTGAGACTTCGTCTTCAGAGGGCAAGATCTAACATGGTGCCCTTTAACTTTGCACTTGAAGCAAATGATTTTGGCCGAATTCTTGACTTTTTCTAGGCCCCTCTTGTTCTTGTTTGAGTTTACTCCAACATCATTTTTGTCATTCGGAGATGTTTGCTCACACAGGACGTTGTTGAGTGTGGACATCCCTTCATGACACTGTTCCAAGTCTTTCTTCAAAGAAGTGACTTGGGCCTTGAGCTCTTCGATTTCCTCTGCACGGTTAGTATCAATGCAAGTACTAGAGGAAGTGTAAGCTTCAATGTTAGAGCAACAAGGCAAGGAAAGTAATTCATCACACAAGGTAGCAACATTATGAGTAGACGAATTACAAGGACTAGCACATGGAAATATAGTACTTTGACTAGAAGTAGTGCCATTGTCCACATGAGGCTCACTTGATGTTACCTTGGTGATGATAGCCTCATGAGCTAACTATTGCACATTATGGGATGTTAGAAGATCGGCATGAGAGCTTGTGAGCATTACATGGTTTTCTTCCAACTTCCCATAATTGCTAGTTAGTAAATCAAGTTGAGCACGTAGCTCAACATTCTCCTTCAATGTTGATACTTCAAAAGAGATAGGGTTAGATGTACAAGTATCATCAACAATATGAGAGGAGTAAGTAGCAATTAGAGACTTCTCATGAGTAGATTGAAGCTCCTCAAATATCTTAGAGGTTTTGACGAGCTCTCCCTTGACATTTTTGCATTCAAGGAGAAGGACCTCAAAATCCCTTTTAAGTTTATCATGAGCAACTTCAATCTCTCCTTTTGAAGATCTTAAGTCTCTACATGCTTGATGACTCTTCTCAAGTTCATGTTCAAGTTGTTCACTTTTAGCTTGTTCATGATTAAGTGAATCATTACAATTTTCAAAGTAAGCAAGAACATCTTGGAACCTTTGAAGAGCGTTATTTTTAGCTTTATGAAGAATTTTACTAATCACATAGATATTTTCAGTCAAGTCATAATCATCATCCTCATCGCAAATATCATCGTTCTTGCACAGGGAAGATGATACCTCATTACTACCTCTTGCCATGAGGCACATGTGAACTGGAGGAGTTGATGATGATTCTTTTGGTGAATCAGATTCTTCATTAGTCAAAAGTACTTCATATTTCTTGATTTCCCCCAAATGATTAGTCATAGAGAAACTAGGGAGAAACAAGATATTTTGATCAAGAGGACACGAGGAAGCAGGCATATCACCACAGACATTTGTCGAGGGATCTTTAGGTGAGATGCATGACCTATCATCACAATAATTTACACTATGTGTGGTGCTAGATATGCTCGTGTCCATAGAGGCTATGACATTTTCATCAACATATATTTCTTCACTCACCATGTCATTACCTTGTGAGATTGAAGATGCTGAGGTGTGCAAGAAATCGGATATGGAAGTAGTGGTGGACTCTTTAAGATCGAAAAGAGTGAAGAGCTCATGCACCAACTCCTTCATCATAATACCGTCTTCATCAAGATTGGACCCACCATATATATCTTCAAGTTTAGTCCAAACTTCATGAGCTGACTTGCCGGTCGAGATAGACTTAAACACTTCAGGACTTATGGTTCGATGAATGGCAAGAAAAGCCTCACAATCAAGATACATTTCATTAGTAGATGAAGATGCATCATCCTTTTTGTCGGCAATCCCTACAAGAACAATTCGTAAAGTATTTGGGCCCATGGCCCGAAAGTGATGAAGCATACGAATTCTCCATAGGGTATAATTTGTGCCATCAAAGTCGAAGGTGCCATTGTGCACTAATCCAATAGTCGACATCGATACTCTCTAGGTCGTGAAACCTAATTAAAGAGAGACCTAGCTCTGATACCAGTTGAAAAGACCTCGATGACGCCTAGAGGGGGGTGAATAGGCTATTTAAAACCTTCTTCAGATTTGGCTTGAACCTAATGCGGAAATAAACTAAGAGGGTACTTGTCAAGCACAAATCCTAAATGCACTAGGCACTGCAACGTGTATCAACAACACGATCTACCAAGATGGACACAATGCAGTTACTAACAAGCACAAGTAAGTTACACAACTTACTTGAGCTATATCACACGACAAGTAGGTGAACAACACAAGATACTAGATCACACTATATCACACGATATATCAAGGGCTGCAAGTATGTACGTGTGGATATAGAGGGTATGCTTGAATGATTAATCTTGTACAAGAAATAGCCAACACAATATAATGAGCACAAACAATATGCAATGTATGTATGCTCAAGTAACACAAGTAAACCACAAGTAAGGAGTTAGGGTTAAGGATAACCAAGGTCACTGAGAAGAAGATGTATCCCGATGTTCACTTCCTTGGAGGGAAGCTAGTCACCGTTAGAGAGGTGGATGTTACCACGAAGGCACACCAACGCCACGAAGGCTCACCCTATTCTCCCTTTGAGATAACACCACGAAGGCGTTTCTCAACCACTAGTGGTAAGTCTTTGAGGTGGCTTCCAAACCCTCACAAACTTTTCCGGGGGGTAATCACACGGATTGATTCCTCTCCGAAGAACTCCTACCGCCTAGGAGTCTCCAACCTCCAAGAGTAACAAGATCACGGGGAATGCTCAAAACTTGCTCAAATCTCAAATAGCTTGGGTTGAGAGGAGGAGAGGGAGACGATCTATCTTTTGATTGGAACAACTCTCAAAGGGGCTCACAAATGCTCTTGGGATCTAAGATTTGGTGTGAGAAAATGGGTGTGAGGTAGAAGTGTGTTCTTATGAGGATAAGGCTGTGTTGGGCAACCCTCTCACGAAGCAGGAGGGGGTATTTATAGTGGGGAGAGAAAAACAGCCGTTGGGGACACTTTAAGTCACACAGGGTCCGGACGTCCGACAGTTTCTGGAAGTCCGGGCGTCCGCGAGGGGTCGGACGTCCGATAGGGGTTGGTCGTCCGAGAGCTGTAGATATGTATGGGAACACAGTGAGTTGAACAGGCACCGGACGTCCGGAGAAGGCCGGAAATCCGAGTTATTCGACTCAACTTCTTCAGGTTGGAGGTTCCGGATTTCCGAAAGGGGACGGACGTCCGGCCCTCGGACATCCGGAGGGAGCCAGAAATCCGAGTTATAGAGCTCATGTTCTTCTGGTGCGGGGCTCCGGATTTCCGAAGCCTGTCGGTCGTACGACCCTTGACCGGCCCTCGGACGTCCGGAGGGAGCCGGAAGTCCGAGTTATATGGCTCAAGTTTCTCTGGTGCATAGTTCCGGAATTCTGAAGCTGGTCGGATATCCGGGCCTCGGACGTCCGGAGGGAGCCTGAAGTCCGAATTATATGGCTCTGATTTCTCTGGTATAGGATTCCGTATTTCTGAAGCTGTCGGTCATCCGGCCCTCGGACGTCCGGAGGAAGCCTGATGTCCGAGGCACTGGTTCTTATTTCAGATAACAACAAAGCAGTGGAGATGTGGTCTAAGCAGAACAGTGGAGATGTAGTTTGAGCAAGTTCATCGCAAAACCTGTGATCCCCTCTTAATAGTGCGGGATCCCTAAGGAGTCAAGAATCATAAAAGGGTACTGATGATCCATACTTGAGTGTATACTTTTATTCGCTGATCATCACTCCGCACCACTAACGTCAAAGGAACTGATACCTTTGAGTTAGCCCTTTCACTTGAGCTTGATGTTGTTGTTCCTTCTTGGCTCAAGTTGAAAGCAAGACATGATGAAGTCTTCAAGTAGCTCTCCCATACACAATGCGGAAAGCCTAGCTTATGTATTCATCTTCATTTGTCCACCATGTGAACATCCACAAGAATCAAGCATGTAGTGCTCAGGAATGCTTATCTTGATCTTGTCCTTGTTAGCACATGAGGTTGCCCTTATCAACACATGATCATTGACAATAGTTTCAATGATATATTCGTGCTGATCCACTTGAACTTGCACACCACAATCTTGATGACGATCACCACTTGACGTCATCCTTCATGGGTTGTATGATATCTTCCTTTTGACGCAAGCCCAATGGAAGCACACCTAACCCCCACATAGGAGTCTCACAAAGACCATGGGTTAGTACACAAACACGTAATGGACAATGCTTACCATACCATGGGATCACTTGATCCCTCTTGGTACATCTTATAAGCTTTGTGTGTTGATCATCTTGATTTACTCTTTGTCCGAGATCTTGATCAACCTAGTGTCTCTATGACCATTCTTTGGATAATACCTTGAATAACATCTTGGTCATCATATAAACTCCTTGAACCCAACAGATGGACTTCAAGAAGTGCCTATGGACAAATCCTATAAATATAACTTAAGGCAACCATTAGTTCATAGGAATTGTCATCAATTACCAAAACCACATATGGAGATATATGCTCTAACAACCATCACTATCTTCTTAGTGTCGTGGAATTTTCGCCGGTGCACAAAACCCACCATTAGCCTCCCTCAAAACAGCCACCATACCTACCTACTATGGCTTTTTCAAATTCATTCCGAGATATATTGCCATGCAACTACCACCATGACATGTGTCACCACTTCTACATTTCCATTGCATGATCGTAAGATAGCTAGCATGATGTTTCCATTAATGTCTATGCCATGCTAGATCATTGTCACGGTACACTACCGAAGGCATTCCATATAGAGTCATCGTTGCTCTAAGTTTTGAGTTGTAAGTGTGATGATCATCATTGATGGAGCATTGTCCCATGTGAGGAAATAAAAGAGGCCAAAGATGCCCACCAAAAAAAAAGAGGCCAAAGAGCCCATTCAAAAAAAATGAGAGAAAAAGAGAGAAGGGACAATGCTACTATCCTTCAACACTTGTGCTTATTAAGCACCATGATCTTCATGATTGAGAGTCTCTCGTTTTGTCACCACCATATAGCTAGTGGGAAGTTTTCATTAAATAACTTGGCTTGTATATTCCAATGATCGGCTTCCTCAAATTTGCCTTAGGTCTTCGTGAGCAAGCAAGTTGGATGCACACCCACTAGTTTTCTTTAAGAGCTTTCACATACTCTTAGCTCTAGTGCATCATTTGTATGGCAATCCCTACTCATTCACATTGATATCTATTGATGAGCATCTCCACAGCTCATTGATATGCCTAGTTAATGTGACCATCTTCTCCTTGTTTTTCTTGCAACCTCCACCACACTCCACACCACTTATAGTGCTAAAACCATGGCTCACGCTCATGTATTGCGTGAGAGTTGAAAAGGTTTGAGAAAGTAAAGGTGTGAAAAAAATTACTTGGCCAATACCGGGGTTGTGCATGATTTAAATTTGTTGTGCAATGATGATAAAGCATAGCTAGACTATATGCTTTTGTAGGGATAACTTTCTTTTGGCCTTGTTATTTTGAAAGTTCATGATTACCTTGCTAGTTTGCTTGAATTATTATTGTTTCCATGTCAATAGCAAACTATTGTTTTAAATCTAATGGATCTGAACATTCACGTCACATAAGAGGAGTTACAAAGGACATCTATGCTAGGTAGCATGAAAGCATCAAAATTTCATTCTTTATCACTTCCCTACTAGAGGATGAGAAGGAGTTAAGCTTGGGGATGCTTGATACGTCTCAAACGTATCTATAATTTTTGATGGTTTCATGCTGTTATCTTGTCATCTTTGGATGTTTTACATACCTTTTATATCTTTTTTGGGAATAACTTATTAATTCAGTGCCAAGTGCGAGTTCCTGTTTTTGTGTGTTTTTGGCTCTTTTCAGATCTGATTTTGGAACGGTGTCCAAACGGAATAAAATCCCTGAAATAAATTTTTCCCGAACGGAAGAAGATCAGCGGGCTTGAGGGCCAAGCCAGGAGAGCTACAGGGGGCCCACAAGCCCTGTAGCCGCCACCAGGGGGTGGCGGCTAGCAGGCTTGTGGCCTCCCTAGCGCCCCCCTGACCTAGATCCTTCGCCTATATATTCCCTAAAATACAGAAAAAATGAGGGAATCCACGAAAACACTTTTCCGCCGCCGCAAGCTTCCGTTTCCGCAAGATCTCATCTGGAGACCCTTCCCGGTGCCCTGCCGGAGGGGAATTTGGAGTTGGAGGGCTTCTACATCAACATCATCGCCCCTCCAATGACTCGTGAGTAGTTCACTTCAGACCTACGGGTCCGTAGTTAGTAGCTAGATGGCTTCTTCTCTCTCTTGGATCTTCAATACAAAGTTCTCCATGACCTTCATGGAGATCTATCCGATGTAATCCTCTTTGGCGGCGTGTTTGTCGAGATCTTATGAAATGTGGATTTGTGATCAGATTATCTATGATTTATATTTGAGTCTTTGCTGATTTCTTATATGCATGATTTGATATCCTTGTAAGTCTCTCCGAGTCTTGGGTTTTGTTTGTCCAACTAGATCTATGATTCTTGCAATGGGAGAAGTGCTTGGTTTTGGGTTCTTACCATGTGGTGACCTTTCCAAGTGACAGTAGGGGCAGCAAGGCACACATCATGTAGTTGCCATCAACGGTAACAAGGTGGGCTTTGTCGTAGATATGAGATTGTCCATCTACATCATGTCATCTTGCTTAAGGCGTTACTCTGTTCTTTTGGACTTAATACACTAGATGCATGCTGGATAGCGGTCGACGTGAGTAATAGTAGTAGATGCAAAAAGTATCGGTCTACTTGTTTTGGACGTGATGCCTATAGATATAATCATTGCCATAGATGATGTCATGACTTTGCGCGGTTCTATCAATTGCTCGACAGTAATTTGTTCACCCACCGTCTACTTGCTTTCATGAGAGAAGCCACTAGTAAACACTACGGCCCCCGGGTCTATTCACACCTATCGTTTCCATTTTCGCTTTTACTTTGCTTTGTTACTTTGTTGCTTTCAGTTCTCACTTGGCAAACAATCTATAAGGGATTGACAACCCCTTCACAGCGTTGGGAGCAAGCTTTTTGTGTTTGTGCAGGTACTTGTGATACTCCTTCACTGGATCGATACCTTGGTTCTCAAACTGAGGGAAATACTTACCACCGCTGCGCTACATCACCCTTTCCGCTTCAAGGGAACAACAACGCAAGGCTCCAAGGCCACGGGGGAAATCCTTTGCATATTTGCCTAGGAAGTCCCTTAATGCGTAGCCGTAGCAGAAGGATTCCTGGTGCCGTTGCTGAGGAGTATCAAGACAAGAGCAGTCTCCCGTCAGCACGTGTTTCTGGTGCCGTTGGAAGGTCTTTTGTTGCAGTAGCATTCACCACAGACCTTCGGGTCCATAGCTAGTAGCTAGATGGCTTCTTCTCTCTCTTGGATCTTCAATACAAAGTTCTCCATGATCTTCATGGAGATCTATCCGATGTAATCTTCTTTTGCGGTGTTTTTGTCGAGATCCCATGAATTGTGGATTTGTGATCAGATTATCTATGAATATTGTTTGAGTCTCCTCTGATCTCTTATATGCATGATTTCGTATCCTTGTAATTCTCTTCAAGTTTTGGGTTTCGTTTGGCCAACTTGATCTATAACTCTTGCAATGGGAGAAGTGCTTGGTTTTGGGTTCATACCGTGCGGTGTCCTCACCCAGTGACAGAAGGGGTAGCGAGGCATGCATCATGTTGTTGCCATCCAGGTTAAAAAGATGGGGTTTATATCTATTGCATGAATTTATGCCTCTACATCATGTCATCCTGCTTAAGGCGTTACTCTGATTGTTATGAACTCAATACACTAGATGCATGCTGGATAGCGGTTGATGTGTGGAGTAATAGTAGTAGATGCAGATAGTAACGGTCTACTTGTCTCGGACGTGATGCCTACATGTATGATCATTGCCTTAGATACCATCATGACTTTGCGCAGTTTTATCAATTTCTCGACAGTAATTCGTTCACCCACCGTAATACTCTCTATCATGAGAGAAGCCTCTAGTGAACACTATGGCCCCCGGGTCTACTTCACATCATATTTTCAGCTCTACACTTTTACTTTGTTGCACTTTCCACCTTCAGATCTCACCTTGCAATTAATCATGAAGGGATTGACAACCCCTTTATAGCGTTGGGTGCAAGTTTGTTTGTTTTGGCGCAGGTACATTGGTGACTTGTCTTGATACTCCTACTGGATTGATACCTTGGTTCTCAAACTGAGGAAATACTTACTGCTGCTGTGCTGCATCACCCTTTCGTCTTCAAGGGAAAAACCAACGCATGCTCAAGAGGTACCACAAGCCTCTAGTTGGCTAGCTAGTTGATCAATGATAGTCAAGGTTTTCTGACTATGTGTCGGGGATATACCCCGCAGTGTAACCCGGCTTGGAGTATAACCCGCCAAAGGACTTGTCGGGCGACTCATACTTGTCCCCATAGGCGACTTAGATAAATGACAAAGGCCCAAGGCCCAGCGTGCACCCTGGCATAAGGCGACTCATAGAGAGGCCAGGTGGGGTGGCTCACAAGAGAAGGCCCAAGAAGAGGAGGGACTCCCTCACAAAGGAAACAAGACCCGGATTAGGATTCAGGAGAGACTAGTCCTATTCCTACTGCTAGTAGGACTCTACATGTAAACCTACCCCTTCCACCTATATAAGGAGGGGTAAGGCGCCCCGAAAGGGCGTGGGGGAAAGGGACACAACTTAGGTCTAGACAAGACAAATCATGAGATAGACAGATTAAACACCTACGAGATTAGAGGTGGCGAGTCTGCACCCTTGTAATTGAGATCATCATCTTCATCAATGAAGCACAAGCAGGACGTAGGCTTTTACCTCCATCGGAGGGGCCGAACCTGGGTAAACTCACGTCTCTCGATTCCGACCAACCCCTTCAAGCCGCCACATGGTTGCGATGGCCTCACACCTAAGTTCTCTCACGAGGACATCTGCCGTGACAAAACCACGACACTATGTGCAAGTGTTGTCACTTGATAACTCGATCACATCATTAGGAGAATCATATCATGGACTAGACCCAAACTATGAATGTAGCATATTGATCGTGTCGTTTTATTGCTATTGTTTTCTGCGTGTCAAGTATTTGTTCCTCTGACCATGACATCATATAACTCACTGGCACCGGAGGAATACCTTGTGTGCATCAAACGTCACAACGTAACTGCGTGACTATAAAGGTGCTCTACAGGTATCTCCGAAGGTGTCCGTTGAGTTAGTACGGATCAAGACTGGGATTTGTCACTCCGTGTGACGGAGAGGTATCTCGGGGCCCACTCGGTAATACAACATCACACACAATCCTTGCAAGCAATGTGACTAAGTTTTAGTCACGGGATCTTGTATTACGGAACGAGTAAAGAGACTTGCCGGTAACGAGATTGAAATAGGTATACAGATACCGACGATCGAATCTCGGGCAAGTAACATACCGAAGGACAAAGGGAATGACATACGGGATTATATGAATCCTTGACACTGAGGTTCAACCGATAAGATCTTCGGAGAATATGTAGGATCCAATATGGGCATCCAGGTCCCGCTATTGGATATTGACCGAGGAGTACCTCGGGGCATGTCTACATAGTTCTCGAACCCGCAGGGTGTGCACAGTTAAGGTTCGGCGATGTTTTAGTATAGTTGAGTTATATGTGTGGTTACCGACTGTTGTTCGGAGTCTCGGATGAGATCAGGGACGTCACGAGGTTTTCCGGAATAGTCGGGAAACGAAGATTGATATATAGGATGACTTCATTTGGTTACCGGAAGGTTTTCGGGCATTACCGGGATTGTACCGGGAGTGACGAATGGGTTTTGGATGTTCACCGGGAGGGGGGCAACCCACCCGGGGGAAGCCCAAAGGCCCTACGGGTGGCCCACCAGCCCTTAGTGGGCTGGTGGGACAGCTCAAGAGGGCCTATGCGCCAAGGAAATAAAAACCAAAGAGAAAAAAAAGAGGTGGGAAGGAAGAGAAGGACTCCACTTTCCAATCCTAGTTGGACTAGGATTGGAGTAGGACTCATCCTCTCCCTTGGCCAGTGCACCCTTGAGGACTTGGCCCTCAAGGCAAGCCTCCTCCCCCTACCTCCTATATATAGTGGTGATTTAGGGCTGATTTGAGACAACTTTTTCCACGTGCAACTCAGATCTAGACACCATAGTTTTAGCTCTAGATCGTATTTCTGCGGAGCTCGGGCGGAGCCCTGCAGGAGTAGATCCTTCACCACCACCGGAGCACCGTCACCCTACTGGAGAACTCATCTACTTCTCCATCTTGCTTGCTGCATCAAGAAGGACGCGATCATCGTCGAGCTGTACATGTATTGAACGCGGAGGTGCCGTCCGTTCGGCACTAGATCGAAATGGATCGTGGGACGGATCGCGGGACGGTTTGTGGGACGGTTCGCGGGGTGTGAGGACGTTCCACTATATCAACCGCGTTTCTTAACGCTTCCTACTGTGCGATCTACAAGGGTACGTAGATCCAAATCTCCTCTCATAGATGGACATCACCATGATAGGTCTTCGTGTGCGTAGGAAGTTTTTTGTTTCCCATGCAGCGTTCCCCAACACTGCGTGCCTCAGCACTCATTGGACTGCACACATCAAAATGCATTGCTCCCAACAAGTTACTGTTCTGTTCCATGTGGCATGATTTTGCATGTCTCAAGTGATTCAAAATCAAGTGAATCCAAACGATCCATCTGCATGGAGTTTCTTCATGTGTTTAAACCAACAGGTGTGGTTTGCATGTATCAAACGTTTCAAAAATGAGTGAGTATAAAGATCCATTATCATGGAGCTTCTTCATGTACTTTACACCAACATGACTCAAGCGGCAGTGCCACAAGTAAGTGGTACTATCATTATTACTTTGTATCTTTTGGCACCAATATTATGAACATGTGTAACACTACGATCGAGATTCAATAAGCCATTGAAGGTAATTATTCAAGCAAATAGAACAACCATTATTCTCTTTAAATGAATAATCGTATTGCAATAAACACGACCCAATCATGTTCATGCTCAACGCAAACACCAAATAACAATTACTTAGGATTAACACCAATACCGATGGTGGAGGGAGCGTGCGATGTTTGATCATATCAACATTGGAAACACTTCCAACACTTATCGTCACCTTGCTTTTAGCTAGTCTCCGTTTATTCCGTAGCTTTTATTTCGAGTTACCAATCACTTAGCAATCGAACCGGTATCTAATACCCTCGTGCTACTAGGAGTACTAGTAAAGTACACATCAATATCATGCATATCAAATATACATCTGCCGACTTTGCCAGCCTTCTTATCTACCAAGTATCTAGGGTAGCTCCGCCTTAGTGATTGTTCCCCTCGTAACAGAAGCACTTAATCTCGGGTTTGGGTTCAATCTTGGGTTTCTTCATTAGAGCAGCAACTGGTTTTCCGTTTCATGAAGTATCCTTTCTAGCCCTTGCCCTTCTTGAAACTAGTGGTTTTACTAACCATCAACAATTGATTCTCCTTCTTGATTTCTACTTTCGCAATGTCAAACATTGCGAATCTCTCAAGGAGCATCATATCTATCCTTGATATGTTTATAGTTCATCACGAAGCTCTAGCAGCTTGGTGGCAGTGACTTTGGAGAACCATCACTGTCTCATCTGGAAGATTAACTCCCCCTTGATTCAAGCGATTGTTGTACTCAGACAATCTGAGCACATGCTCAACAATTGAGCTTTTCTCCTTTAGTTTGTAGACAAAGAATCTTGTAGGTGGTATCATACCTCTCAACAAGGGCACGAGCATGAAATCTCAATTTCATCTCTTAGAACATCTCTTATGTTCCGCGATGTTTTCAAAACGTCTTCGGCGCCTTGCTTCTAAGCCTTTAAGTATTACGCACTGAACTATCACGTAGTCATCAAAAACGTGTATGTCAGATGTTCGCAACATCCATAGACGACGATCGAGGTGCAGCACACCGAGTGGTGCATTAAGGACATAAGCCTTCCGCGCAGCAATAAGGACAATCCTCAGTTTTACGGACTTAGTCCGCAAAGTTGCTACTATCATCTTTCAACTAAATTTTCTCTAGGAACATATACAAATAGTAGAGCTATAACGCAAGCTACATCATAATTCGCAAAGACCTTTTGACTATGTTCATGATAATCAGTTCAATTAATCATATTACTTAAGAACTCCCACTCAAAAATACATCTCTCTAGTCATTTGAGTGGTACATGATCCTAATCCACCAACTCAAGTTCGATCATCACGTGAGTTGAGAATAGTTTCAGTGGTAAGAATCCTTATGCTAATCCTATAAACTATATGATTCATGCTCAACCTTTCGGTCTCATCTGTTCCGAGGCCATGTCTGCACATGCTCGGCTTGTCTAGTTTAACCCGAGTGTTCCGCGTGTGCAATTGTTTTGTACCCGTTGTATGTGAACGTTGAGTCTATCACACCCGATAATCACGTGGTGTCTCGAAACGACGAACTGTCACAATGGTGCACAGTCGGGGAGAACTCAATTTCATCTTGAAATTTTAGTGATAGATCTCCTTATAATGCTACCGTCGTTCTAAGCAAAATAAGGTGCATAAAAGGATTAACATCACATGCAATTCATAAGTGACATGATATGGCCATCATCTTGTGCTTCTTGATCTCCATCACCAAAGCACCGGGATGATCTTCTTGTCACCGGCGCCACACCAGGATCTCCATCATCGTGCCGCCATCGAGGTTGTCATGCTATCTATGCTATTACTACTAAAGCTACGACCTAGCAATATAGTAAACGCATCTGCAAACACAAACGTTAGTTTAAAGACAACCCTATGGCTCCTGTCGGTTGCCGTAGCATCGACGTGCAAGTCGATATTAATGTAGCGACCCGACTCAAGACGAGTCAAGCCTCTGGTGTTTCCGTACCATCCCAAGATCATGCTGGTACACACTCAGTACATTAATGTATATATTCAAGAGTTCAATCACACAGCTTTATTAATCGAAATCTCATAATGAGTACTTTATTACAATAAAGTATTACAATAAAGTGGCTGAAGGCCATCTCATGGGATATCTAACGAAGACTAGCGGAAGCATCAAGTAGACAAGTCCATCCGACTCCAGGGCATGTCGCTGAGCGTAGATCGTAGCCTCACTCCTGGTCGGAAAAGTACTCTGCAACATGATACGTTGCAGCCGTGTAGGTCAGCATATGGAATATGCCGGCAAGTCATCACAAGAGGGGAAAAAATAATAATCAACTATCTCTACATGCATATTTGGCCGGTGGGGCTATGAGTTTTGCATAAAGCCAATTTTATCCTACAACAAGAGGGGCTGGAAGCAAAATATTACTACATTGTTTGTTGTTACCGAGATGGTTCCGCCAACCAATTCTCGTACCCGAGTTGTTGTTAACACCCACATCATTATTAAGTTGTGTTGAGAGTTCAGGGGAATTTCAACGCCTTCGGCTCAAGTTGTCCATGACCGTGGACACGGCTAATCGATTAGGTTGGGCACTCTGCAGAGTTTTGCACACGTTCCCCACAAGATTTGATCGCCTCCGTGTATGTCCTCGCACTTCAGGGTGTTTGAAGACCGGATGATCAAAACATGGTCTTTCAACGGGTCCCTCTGAGTCCCTGTCGGTGCCCATCCATTCCTACCGTTCTTCTACATCTGCTAGCACCGCCTGCCCAGAGTCGCCGCGTTGTCCAACGAAGCCAGAGCCCATAATGACTTGTGGCTGTGCAGGTAAGCCTTGGGTCTTGAAAATATCCGTCCGTCTCTTTGAGCCTGGGTGAAGCTTTCCGCAAGATGTCATGGCCGTCTCCAGCATCCCGGGTCATCCACTGGTTTCTCCAGGGAGCCGATCAACCGTCCTTCACCCAGAGTTGCATTGCATTACGAGGTCTTGAAAAGTCTTGACCTAATCGGTCTTGGTTATTAAATTATTCTCGCATCACTCGTGATAAACTCTCAACCAGAATCCCATCTACTCAAGCATAACAATATGAAATTTGTCGTCCCGGGCCAAGTAACGGGGTTGTTGGGTGCCTACCACATGATACCACAATATGTAACCATAATTTCCAAGTACCTACTCAGCATGCAATTGGGCATAGGATGGTAGAACTACGATGCATAAAACATAGGTGATACATGATCAAATGACTTGCCTTGATGATAGTTGTCTTGATCGAGCGCTTCTAAGTAACAAGCTTCACACTCCAGGTGATCTACCGATACAAACAAAATACACACCATAAGCACTACAATCAAACAACAAGTAAAAATAACATGACAAGTAAAAGTTTGCTATGGCCTAAGTGAAAGAGTTCAACACACGTCACTAAGGCAGAAACTTGTTTCTGTTAAAAACCCAAGTAAAAATATTTAAACAAAATTGAAACTTCTACCACAGTAAGATATAACCACTAGGAAGCAGTAGCAAAAAGAATCAACTCAAAGTCAATTTTTAAACTCCTGGAATAAGCAAAACAAGGTTTAAACTAAATCTGATCTAATTCAAATTTTAAAATTTCAAACATAGACAAATTATATGTTTTTAAAAACTACAGAACATTTGAGATCTATTGTAAAAAGAATCAACCTCATTGGACTACGGGATCAAAAGCTATGGTCAAAACAAAACTGAAACTATTCTGTTTTTGGAACTAAACAGAAAAAAGAAAACAATTGCTAACAGACACGGGGGTACACGTGGTGCTCAATGAATGGCTGCGGGGGTGTGTGTTGCGGGTATTATGAGCAAACGGCCGAGGCCTAACAAGAACTCACTGGCTAAATAGTTAAGTGAATAAGAACCGGCTCGGTTTTGTTAGAAAACCGAAGGGGTATTCGTGATCTAATCTGCAGCGTACGTTCCCGATCTAACGGCTACTGAGGGGGATGGGGTGCCCACCGGTGTTGCTCTGCTCCGGCGAGGTCTTGACGGCGGCGGCGGCTCGGGTGAGGACGGGGGAGGGGCTCCAGAGGGTCTCCGGCGGCGGCGAGGGCTCCAGTCGGTGCGGGCGAGGGCGGCAAGCGCGCTGGTGGCGTCGGGGAGGGGTCGGGGTGGCCGGAGGAGGTGCAACGGGTGGCCGAAGCTGGCGGGCTCGGGTGCTCCGGCGGCGGCGCAGCAGGGCGGCTTGGGGGCGGCGGGACGGCGTGGCGATGAGGGGAACGGGGTGCGGTGGCCGGGGGCAGTATTTATAGGGGAGAGAGGCGCTCGGGGAGGGAAGGGGCACGGAGATCCCGGGTGGGGATCGGGGCTGCCATGGATGCAAGGGGCTCGGCCCCAGGGAAGGAAAGAGAGGGACGAGAGGAAGGGGGTGGCCGGCAAGGGGGCTCGGTCGGCCAGGGGGGCCACCTGGCAGGGAGAGGGGGAGAGGGGCGTTGGGATCGGTCGGCCGATCCGTAGGGATCTCGGATCCCGGCTACTGTGGGATTCGGCCCAACACGTATAATGCGCCGGCGGCGGTTTCCCTTTTTTTTTAAACCTTTCCTATTTTCGTCTTTTTCCGAAACAGAAATTAAGAGGGAATAAAAAGGAAACAAATAAAATATTTAATATGGGATATTATATACCAAAAAATCAGAAAAATATCCTCTACTCGATTAACATTTTTTCAAAGCAAAAATAAAAACTTTTAAAAAATGTTTTTTTTAGAAAATCCCCTAAATGCTTTATTTTCTTTTTGCAAATATTTTCGCGATAAAACCTTGGCTTTCTTGGCTCCAAATATTTCAGAAATGCCCCGCACTTCGGAGGGTCATTTTCCTCCGCTCTCTTTCTTGCATGCAAGAGATTATTTTCCCGGCATTTCTCGTGTGAGGAAAAATAGAAATGCAAAAGCAAAAGTCGAAAGAATTCAAATGCAAACTTTATTTCAATGAATATGCATAGATGCTTAGCTACAATGTAAAACATTCCCAACTAGGAAAATTGGGATGTTACAATTAACTATTACAACATGATCATCTCATACATCCAATATATCACATCACATCATTGGCCATATCATATCACAAGCATACCCTGCAAAAACAAGTTAGATGTCCTCTAATTTGTTGTTGCATGTTTTACGTGGCTGCTATGGGTATCTAGTATGATCGCATCTTACTTACGCAAAAACCACAACGTAGATGTGCAAATTGCTATTTAACCTCTCCAAGGACCACGTCGGTCAAAACCAATTCAACAAAAGTTGAAGAAACCGACACCCGCCATTCATCTTTATGCAACGAGGTTGGATGTCAATCGATGAAATCAGTCTCTTGTAAGCGTACGACTTATGTCGGTTCGGGCCGCTTCAATCCAACAATGCCGCCGAATCAAGAAAAGACTAAGGAGGGCAGTAAATCGAACATCACCATCCACAAAACCTTTTGTGTTCCACTCGAGATAACATTTACGCATGAACCTAGCTCATGATGCCACTGTTGGGGAACGTTGCATGGGAAACAAAAAAAATTCTACGCACACGAAGACCTATCATGGTGATGTCCATCTACGAGAGGAGATTTGGATCTACGTACCCTTGTAGATCACACAGCAGGAAGCATTAAGAAACGCGGTTGATGTAGTGGAATGTCTTCACGTCCCTCGAACCGTCCCATGAACCTTCCCGCGATCCATCCCACGATCCGTTCCGATCTAGCGCCGAACGGACGGCACCTCCGCGTTCAGCAGACGTACAACTCGACGACTATCTCGGCCTTCTTGATCCAGCAAGCAAGACGGAGAAGTAGATGAGTTCTCCGGCAGCATGACGGCGCTACGGCGGTGGTGATGATCTACTCCTGCAGGGCTCCGCCCGAGCTCCGCAGAAATACGATCTAGAGGTAAAACTACGTGGTATAGGTTTGAGTTGCACGTGGCAAAGTTGTGTCTCAAAAAGCCCTAAACCACCAATATATATAGGAGGAGGGTGGGGATAGCCTTGGGGCTCAAGGCCCTCAAGGGTACGCCAGCCAAGGGGGAGGAGTTGGACTCCAACCCCAATTCGGTTTGGTGGGGAAGGAGTCCACTCCTTCCTTCCCACCTCCCTCTTTTTTTTCCTTTGGTATTTTTGCTTCTGGTGCCATAGCCTTCATGGGATGACTCCACCAGCCCACTAAGGACTTGGTGCGCCACCCTAGGGCCTTGGGGTCACTGCCGGGTGGGTGGGCCCCTCCCGGTAAACACCCGGAACCCATTCATCACTCCCGGTACAGTGCCGGTAATGCCCGAAACTTTCCGTTGACCAAATGAAACCATCCTATATATCAATATTCGTTTCCGGACCATTTAGGAAACCCTCGTGACGTCTGTGATCTCATCCGGGACTCCGAACAACATTTGGTAACCACACATATAACTCAACTATACTAAATCACCATGGAAACTTAAGTGTGCAGACCCTGCGGGTTCGAGAACTATGTAGACATGACTCGAGAGACTCCTCGGTCAATATCCAATAGCGGGACCTGGATGCCCATATTGGATCCTACATATTCTCCTAAGATCTTATCGGTTGAACCTCAATGTCAAGGATTCATATAATCCCGTATGTCGTTCCCTTTATCCTTCGGTATGTTACTTGCCCGAGATTCGCTCGTCGGTATTCGCATACCTATTTCAATCTCGTTACTGGCAAGTCTCTTTACTCGTTCTGTAATACAAGATCCCGTGACTTACACTTAGTCACATTACTTGCAAGGCTTGTGTGTGATGTTGTATTACCGAGTGGGCCCCAAGATACCTCTCCGTCACACGGAGTGACAAATCCCAGTCTTGATCCATACTAACTCAACGGACACCTTCGGAGATACATGTAGATCACCTTTATAGTCACCCAGTTACATTGCAATGTTTGATGCAAACAAGGTATTCCTCCGGTGCCAGTTAGTTATATGATCTCATGGTCATAGGAACAAATACTTGACATGCAGAAAACAATAGCAATAAAACAACACGATCAATATGCAACATTCATAGTTTGGGTCTAGTCCATCACATGATTCTCCTAATGATGTGATCCAGTTATCAAGTGACAACACTTGCATATAGCACTACTAGGAAAATGGCTATAGATGATATAGACACTAATGGCGCACCACACAAGTAGTGCGCCACTACTATATAGCAGTGGCGCACTATGTGCAGGTGTGCCATTAGTGTTATGGACACTAATGGCGCACCACACACACGGTGCGTCACTACTATAATTTTTTTTGCAAAAGTATTAATGGCGCACTGAGACAGAGTGTGCCATTACTAGTTTAACTAGTAATGGTGCACCACTCACCGAGTGTGCCAGTACTATAATTTTTTTTACAAAACTACTAATGGCGCACCACCAGCTGGTGCGCCATTAGTAACCAGGGTTACTAATGGCGCATTTGTAGGTGGTTCGCCACTACTTTTTTTTTACAAAACTACTAATGGCGCACCACCAGCTGGTGCGCCATTAGTAACCAAGGTTACTAATGGCACATTTGTAGGTGGTGCGCCACTACTAAAGAGAAGGAGGAAAAAAAGAAACAAAAAAACAAATCAGAAACCCACCGCACACCCTCCCTCTCTCTATCTCGTGCGTCTCTCCCTCCCCACCCCACGAAACCCTCGCCGTCGCTGCCTACGCCGCTCGATTCTAGCGTGTTCCAGTGGACCTCGTCGGCGCAGCGAACAGATCCGAGCTCCCGTGCCGCCGCTCTTCCCTCCCCCCCGGTCCAGATCTGCCTCTCGTGGCCTGGAGAGCTCGCCCACGACTCCGGTGCAGCGCTGGCGACTCTGTTCCGCTCTCTCCAACGCCCACCGGAAGTCCCACGGGCGGCTCTGCCTCGTGGACGGTGCTGCTACACGCGGCGGCTGTGTGGCGGACACACGTAGTGGGTAAACTCCGATTTGATCCGACAGTGCTGGAAACTCTATATTGTTCTTGTTTGTTTTAGATGCCGGTGATGAATGGCTACGAGGCGACGAGGCGCATCCGCGAGGAAGAAAGCCGCTACGGCATACGCACCCCGATCATCGCGCTGACCGCGAATTCTGTGGAGGAGGGGCTACAGGACGCCATGGAGGCAGGGATGGATCTTCACCTCACCAAGCCTATACCCAAGCCGAGAATCGCACAGATTGTACTTGACCTCAGCAACCAAGTTCAGAACTAGTGATGTTCTGTTTGTCCCTCGCATGATCAAAATTCGAGATAGGTGTAAGTCGTGTAGGTGGTTTTTCAGCGAGAGAATGCAGCTATCATCTATTGTAAGTCACTGAAGAACCACCTTACATCTCGCGTTTCGATCATGTGACACCGGGCATTATCATAGTTTGTAACATTTAGCAGCAGCAGCTCAACTTTGTTGTTGTACCAAAATCAGCTCAGGTTTGTTTTGCAAAATTACTCTTGGACAATGTAATGTCAAATTTGAATTCCCAGAAACAAGGTTAAGTTTTGAGTTCCAGAGATTGTGCTTTCAGAGTTCCTTTTTTTCAGAGTTTGTGTTTTCAGAGCTTGTGATTAGACAGCATATATTTGTGTTCTTATTATGATGAACTGAGCACAATCACTTCCATTGCCCACTCCAGGAGAAAGAAAGTACAGATTA
The DNA here is from genome assembly GCF_904849725.1 of Hordeum vulgare subsp. vulgare. Taxonomy (NCBI): domain Eukaryota; kingdom Viridiplantae; phylum Streptophyta; class Magnoliopsida; order Poales; family Poaceae; genus Hordeum; species Hordeum vulgare. The sequence continues at coordinate 520,086,401 of NC_058521.1, forward strand.
CTACAAGCCCTTAAGTTCCTAGCTAGCTACCTCAGATATCTAGCAGTGTACACCATGTCTTATGCTAACATGAAATACAGATTTTGTGCATGCAGGGTTCTCCTGACAGACCTGAACAGTACGCATACTTGTTCATCAGTACTGTATTTGTATGCACATATATATTTTCCTGTACTTATTCTTACTTAACCAGATTATCTGTAGATATGTGGCTGTGATGAATTCGATATTTTCAGCTCAACGATCCATGGTATTACTTGAACTGCCCTTATTATTTGGCAATATTTGGATTTAGACTCCTTGGTGGTTTCTTGTTATTGTGATTACTTTGCATTCTGTTACTTTTCAAGTTGTGGTAATCTTAATAAGTTTGAACTGCAAGCAGTAGTACCTTGTGACATGTCGACATACATCACTACGTAGTTCTGGACATATACTTTTATTCCGAGTTCGTCAGAAATTTCACAAAGTACCGACTTGTTAGCTGCTACTGATTGTTTGGCTTAGCACTTTCAAAATACATTCGGATTTATGTTCTTCAAACCTGTTCTGATGCTCATAATACCTTTCATTACTCAGCCATCGCCTATGCTCTCCCGCCCTCTTCGATGAGGCGACGTCTCCCTGCTCCTTCCACGGCATGACGGCAGTGCACTGCATCGTCTAAAGCACCCCCATGGTGAGCCATCTCCACTCCTGTATTCCCCCGGCTGCTGCCATGCACATCGTCTAAAGCACCCTCATGTTCATGACAGTTGTTACTACAAAAGTAATGCACGACCGGCAACATAGCATGTATCCACCATTGTTAACAGAAAATGGAGTAGACTAATATAATTAATGCTCACAAATGGGAATGTTGAACCGCCAATAAAACTATGTCACTTGCTTTGGCCCAAATCACATATTCAATAAAATGTGCACATCACATTTATTTGTATAACTGTACACTAGCACCAAATTCCACACCACTAGCCCCTCCTCATATGTTTGATGTTTCAACTCACAGCCTGCTCGGTGGAATGGCTAGGAGGAGGACCATTGCCAAGAGCTTGGCTTATGGCTAAAATCATTAACAGGTCTTGACTCTTGAGGTAAAAGCTTATAGATTTTAATTTGTGCATGTGATGCTCAAATTTACATCTTTCAGTTCTAGTTGTTCGGGGATGGTCTTTAATTTTACATGCCGATGATGGGTCTGGTTGATATTTTCAGAGTGAAAGTGCTTGATCTTTCCGACCATACACTAACTAGTGGGGTAAAGTCCAGGATGTGTCTTATCTTGCAGATCACTTACATTGTCACCCTATCTTTTATTAAAGCCAAGTATCCCCAAGTATCCTCACTATTTTTTAGTCATGCCAAAGGTAACTAGAGATCCTGAAAAAAATTCTGTTGTACAGAGGAACCTCATTAGTCGTATATAGTTTGATGCGCTTACCATAGTGTTGCTGAAACTGTGTTCTTCCGTGGTATTTGAAACAGAGTTCCCAATCTTTTTTTCTAAGGAGAGAAATGCAGAGCATCTCGTTGCTGCCCACAATTTGCTTTTTTCTCATAAGTCCTATTGTGTCACCGGCGATCCCTTACAAAATCTGGAAAAAAATGATTGTTTTGAGAAACATAATTTTTCATTGTCCCCGTGTTAGAATATTGTGTTTCTTTAAGCAGTTGTGCTACCAATTTAGGACGGAGGCAAAACCATCATACATATGTATGCGTTAGAAACAGAAAGTTAATTGCCCTCCTCTGTTTATATTTTTTCAGACTGGTTATACTTCCAGTCAGATTACAAACGATGGTCTTGCAGACTTTGAGTACGTGGTCATTCAGATTCTGGCTACTCTACATACGTTGTTTACCTAAATTTATATTCCTCACCTCTAGCAGCAACTTTATTTCTTTTAGTGTAATTACGAGTACTATTAGCTTTACCGACATAGTGATTGACCATTCCGGCCTGATTGCATGCTACGGTATATTTAGTCTTCCTTAAATATGCTAGGCAATAAAGTTTTTTATTCTAAGAAGTACAATTAGCTCCAAGTGTCAATTATCCAGGTTAAATTATTTATTCCTGCATCGGAAATAGAATACCGTTCCACCTATGAATAAATAAGTCTGTGTTAGTTTTATTCTGGTTATATGAAACGTTTATGTTTTTGTTAGAACTGTCTGCTGCAGATTCGTCACCTCACCAAGGCCTCTTTCCTTTACTGGGTTGCATGAGCCTTGTCAGGCAGCTGGAGATCATGTACGACCACAGCCCGCGCCCCTGGAGCTTCCCATGTCTGCAGCAGCTTCTGGATCCAAGGTATCTATCCATTAATCTCTGTGTTGTCCCAAAGCTTTAATAAATGTTTCTCACCTCTACATTTTTCTGATTGATATTAGTCTGATGGTATGTTGTTAGTTTCTGCATTCTTTATTTGCTATGAACATTCTTGGTTTTTGGCATGAGCATGCTGTCATGTATGATATGTCCATTCCTTTTCGGTTATTCTAAATGGACACACTGAACATTCTTGCAGTTTTTTCTGTTTGCTTGATCTCCCAGTGAGTAAAACTGAGCCATTTGTAGTGCATTCTTACTGTTTTGGTAACCAGGTTATCATCTTCTGGTGTGCAACCATCAATAATGTGTTAGTAAATGAAAAAAAACTATAGATAGTGCCATGTTCTCACAATTTAATTTTGGTTGGACTGTCTTTGCAGAGGCTTGGCTCAGTGGCGTGTTATAGGAGTTGAAAGTTGCTAGCTTGCGAATGACAACATGGTGTGACTCACTCTGGAGGACAGTTTGAACGAGGAGAAGGCAGGCTGGTCAAAACTACCACAACCCTATTGTGTTTCCGATGTGATACAGTCTTGATGACCCTGCTTGCCATCCGAAGCCAAAGGCCACTTCCCATTCGCGAACAGGGCCACCAAAGAAGATTGAGGCTGAAGCAAAGAAGCGGATGAAGAGGAGCAAAGGAGACAGCAAGATGATGGCTCCAGCTGCTCCAAAGGATGAGGAGGAGCACCCATCTGCTGCCAAGGCGGGTCCTTCTGTGGGCCCTGCCACTAAGCTGGAGTTGTCTGGGCGTAAGCACATAACCAGAACCAAAACGATGAAGCAACTGAAGAAAGCCACATGAGAGGAGAGGACTCCAAGAGATGATCCAATGCGTGTCGAAGGGTACACGTGCAGCATCGAGGGCTGTTTGATGAGCTTCGACACGAAGAATGAATTGTCCCTGCATGAGCGCCACATCTGCCTGGTGGATGGCTGTGGAAAGAAGTTCTTCACGCACAAGCATCTGCTGCAGCACCGCGAGATTCACACCGAAACGACGAAGCAGCTGAAGAAGGCTACAGGAGAGGAGAGGACTCCAAGAGATCATCTGATGCGCGTCGAAGGGTACACTAGTGGCATCGAGGGCTGCTGGATGAGCTTCGACACGAAAAGGGAACTGTCCCTGCATGAGCGTGACTTGTGTGTTCTAGATGATTGTTAAGATGGTCAAAACTATGCTTCCTCTAGGTTAATTTGTTTGTCAACTTGTGTTCAATGTATGTGCATGTTTATAAACATATTTTCATTGTGGTGTAATATGTGTTTATCTTGAACCTTCTTGTGGGTGTGAGGATAATAATTGAATATTTTTAGAGCTTGTAGTATAACCTGTGGCGCACCATGAGCTATACTAATGGCACACCTGGGGGGCATACTAATGGCGCATCTGGGAGGCATACTAATGGCGCGCCTGGGAGGCATACTAATGGCGCGCCTGGGAGGCATACTAATGGCGCGCCTGGGAGGCATACTAATGGCGCACCATGAGCTATACTAATGGCGCACTGCCTCGTGCGCCATTAGTATACCAGATACTAATGGCGCACCTGTGGTGCGCCATTAGTAAAAAATTCTAATGGCGTGATGCTAGTGGCGCACCTATAAAGCGCCATTAGTAGCCAAAACAGGTGCGCCACTAGCAGGCCTTTTCCTAGTAGTGTAGTCAGAAAACCTTGACTATCATTGAACAACTGGCTAGCCAACTAGAGGCTTGCTAGGGACATTGTTTTGTCTATGTATCCACACATGTATCTATGTTTTAATTCAATACAATTATAGCATGGATAATAAACGATTATCACGAACGGAGAAATATAATAATAACTAATTTATTATTGCCTCTAGGGCATTTTTCCAACAGGAGGGGCTAGCCTTGCCCACCAATGGAGCCTTCCCTTGGCTTGGCCAAACTAGGAGAGGAGGAGTCCTCCTCCAATCCTACTTGGAGTAGGACTCCTCCCCAAGTTGTCCACCTCTTTTGGTTTTTCCACTTTTTACCTCATGGGCTTGTTGGCGAACGTTGCATGGGAAACAAAAATTTTCCTACGCACACGAAGTCCTATCATGGTGATGTTCATCTACGAGAGAATATTAGATCCACATACCCTTGTAGATCGCTAAGCGGGAAGCGCTAAGAAATGCGGTTGATGTAGTGGTACAGCTTCGTGATTCAAATCACCGTCGTCCCACGATCCGTTCCGATCTAGCGCCAAACGAACGACACCTCCGCGTTCAGCACATGTATAGCTCGATGAAGATCTCGGCCTTCTCGATCCAGCAAGAGAGACAGAGAAGTAGATGAGTTCTCCGACTGTGTGACGGCGCATCGGTGGTGGTGATGATCTACTCCTGCAGGGCTCCGCCCGAGCTCCGTGGAAATCCGATCTAGAGGAAGAACTACGTGGTATAGGTTTGAGTTGCACGTGGCAAAGTTGTGTCTCAAAAGCCCTAAAACAACCAATATATATTGGAGGAGGGGAGGGGCTAGCCTTGGGGCTCAAGGGAGCCCCAAGGGCGCGGGCGATTGGGAGGAGGTGGACTCCCACCCCAATTCAGTTTGGGGGAAGGAGTCCACTCCTTCCTTCCCACCTCCCTCTTTCCTTGTTTTTTTCTTTTCCTTTGGTTTTTTTCACTTGTGGCGCCATAGCCCTCTTTGTATGGCCTCACCAGCCCACTAAGGGCTGGTGCGCCACCCTAGGGTTACTAGGCTCACTCCCGGGTGGGTGGGCCCCTCCCGGTGAATACCCGGAACCCATTTGTCACTCCCGGTACACTGCCGGTAATGCCCGAAATCTTTCCGGTAACCAAATGAAACCATCCTTTATATCAATATTCGTTTCCAGACCATTACGGAAACCCTTGTGACATCTGTGATCTCATCTGGGACTTCAAACAACCTTCGGTCACCAACACATATAACTCAACTATACTAAAACATCATCGAACCTGAAGTGTGCAGACCCTGCGGGTTCGAGAACTATGCAGACATGACCCGAGACACTCCTCGGTCAATATCCAATAGCGGGACCTGGATGTCCATATTGGATCCTACATATTCTACGAAGATCTTATCGGTTGAACCTCTGCGCCAAGGATTCATATAATCCCGTATAACATTCCCTTTGTCCTTCGGTATGTTACTTGCCCGAGATTTGATCGTCGGTATCCCTATACCTATTTCAATCTCGTTAACGGAAAGTCCCTTTACTCGTTCCGTAATACAAGATCCTGTGACTTACACTTGAGTCACATTGCTTGCAAGGCTTGTATGTGATGTTGTATTACCGAGTGGGCCCTGAGATACCTCTTCGTCACACGGAGTGACAAATCCTAGTCTTGATCCATGCTAACTCAACGGACACCTTCGGAGATACCTGTAGAGCACCTTTATAGTCACAAAGTAACGTTGTGACGTTTGATACACACAAGGTATTCCTCCGGTGTTAGTGAGTTACATGATCTCATGGTCATAGGAATGAATACTTGACACGTAGAAAACAATAGCAACAAAATGACACGATCACATGCTATGTTCATAGTTTAGGCCTAGTCCATCACATGATTCTCCTAATGATGTGATCCAGTTATGAAGTGACAATACTTGCATATGAGAAAAAAACCTTAACCATCCTTGATCAACTGGCTAGCCAACTAGAGGCTTGTTAGGGACATTGTTTTGTCTATATATTGACACATGTATCTATGCTTTCATTCAATACAAATATAGCATGGATAATAAATGATTATCTTGAAACAGGAAATATAATAATAACTGTTTTATCATTGCCTCTAAGGCATATTTCCAATAGTCTCCCACTTGCACTAGAGTCAATAATCTAGTCTCACATCGCTATGCGATTTACATTGGAATGAATCTAACACCCATACAGTTCTGGTGTTGATCATGCTTCGCTCGTGGAAGAGGTTTAGTTAGCAGATCTGCTACATTTAGATCCGTGTGCACTTTGCAAATATTTACGTCCTCTCCTTCGACGTAGTTGCAGATGAGGTTGAAGCGTCATTTGATGTGTGTGGTCTTTTCGTGAAACCTGGGTTCCTTTGCTAAAGCAATGGCACCAGTGTTGTCACAGAAAATAGTTATTGGATTAATGAGCTCGACACAACTCCAAGATCCATCATGAACTGCTTCATCCAGACACCCTCCTTAGCTGCCTCCGAGGCAGCCATGTACTCCGCTTCACATGTAGAATCTGCTACAACGCTCTGCTTGGAACTGCACCAGCTTACCGCACCTCCATAAATGAGAAACATTTCCTTAGTCCTTTTCAGGTACGTATCCCGTTTGAGACTTAGAGTCATCCGGATCAGTGGCAAAGCTTGCTCGACGTAACCCTTTACGACGAGCTCTTCGTCACCTCCATAAATGAGAAACATTTCCTTAGTCCTTTTCAGGTACTTCAGAATATTCTTAACCACCGTCCAGTGATCCACTCCTGGATTACTTTGAAACCTGGCTACCATACTTATGGCCAGGCTGACGTCCGGTCTAGTGCACAACATTGCATACATGATAGGGGACAACACTCATCTTTTCTCTATCTTCCGCAGTTACTGGACACTGAGTCTTACTCAACTTTATACCTTGTAATACTGGCAAGAACCCTTTCTTGGACTGTTCCATTTTGAACTTCTTCAAAACTTTATCAAGGTATGTTCTTTGTGAAAGTCCTATCAGGCGCCTCGATCTATACCTATAGATCTTAATGCCTAGAATGTAAGCAACTTCTCCTAGGTCCTTCATAGAAAAACATTTGTTCAAGTAATCTTTTATGCTCTCTAAAAACTCCACATTGTTTCCAATCAGCAATATGTCATCCACATATAATATTAGAAACGCCACAGATCTCCCACTCACTTTCTTGTAAATACAAGATTCTCCAACAACTTGTATAAACCCAAATGCTTTGATCACCTCATCAAAGCGCTTATTCCAACTCCGAGATGCTTGCACCAGTCCATAAATGGATCGCTAGAGCTTGCATACTTTGTTAGAATTCTTTGGATCGACAAAACCTTCGGGTTGCATCATATACAACTCTTCCTTAAGAAAACCGTTAAGGAACGCCGTTTTGACATCCATCTGCCAGATTTCATAATCGAAAAATGCAGCTATTGCTAACATGATTTGGACGGATTTAAGCATCGCTACCGGTGAGAACGTCTCATCGTAGTCAACTGCTTGAACTTGTGAAAAACCCTTTGCCACAAGTCGAGATTTATAAATGATTACATTACCGTCCGCGTCCTCTTCTTCTTAAAGATCCATTTGTTTTGAATAGCCTTGCGGCCTTCAGGTAATACTTCCAAAGTCAACACTTTGTTTTCATACATAGATCCTATCTCGGACTTCATGGCCTCTAGCCATTTGTTGGAATCCGGGCCCACCATTGCTTCTTCATAATACGCAGGTTCATTGTTGTCTAACAACATGATTGATAAGACAGGATTACCTTACCACTCAGGAGCAGTATGTGATCTTGTCGACCTACGAGGTCCGATAGAAACTTGATCCGAAGCTTCATGATCATCATCATTAGCTTCCTCCTCAACCGGCGTTGCTTCGACAGAGGTTTCTCCCTACCCTGCGCCACCATCTAGAGGGAGTAGAGGTTTGACAACCTCATCAAGTTCTATCTTCCTCCCACTCAATTCTTTCGAGATAAACTCCTTCTCAAGAAAAGCTCCGCTCTTAACAACAAACACTTTGCCCTCGGATCTGAGATAGAAGGTGTACCCAACAGTCTCCTTTGGGTAACCTATGAAGACGCACTTTTCCGCTTTTTGTTCCAACTTTTCAGGCTGAAGCTTTTTGACATAAGCATCACATCCCCGAACTTTAAGAAACGACAACTTTGGCCTCTTGCCATACCACATCTCGTATGGTGTCGTCTCCACGGATTTTGATGGTGCCCTATTTAAAGTGAATGCAGTTGTCTTTAATGCATAACCCCAAAACGATAACGGAAAATCGGTAAGAGACATCATAGATCGCACCATATCTAACAAAGTACGATTACAACGTTTGGACACACCATTATGATGTGGTGTTCGAGGCGGTGTTAACTGTGAAACAATTCCACATTGTCTCAAGTGAGCACCAAACTCAAAACTCAGATATTCACTCCCACGATCAGAACATAGGAACTTGATCTTCTTGTTATGATGATTTTCAAATTCACTCTGAAATTGCTTGAACTTCTCAAACGTTTCAGACTTGTGCTTCATTAAGTACATATATCCATACCTACTCAAATCATCAGTAAAGGTGAGAAAGTAATGGTATCCGACCCGCGCCTCCACACTCATTGGACCGCACACATCGGTATGTATGATCTCCAACAAGTCACTTGCACGCTCCATTGTTCCGGCGAACGGAGTCTTAGTCATCTTGCCCATGAGGCATGGTTCGCACGTGTCAAATGATTGAAAATCAAGTGACTCCAAAAGCCCATCGAAATGGAGTTTCTTCATGCGCTTTAAACCAATATGACCAAAGTGGAAGTGCCACAAAAACGTGGCGCTATCATTGTTAACTCTACATCTTTTGGGCTCAATGTTATGAATATCTGTGTCATCACAATCAAGATTCAATATGAACAATCCTCTCACATTGGGTGCATGACCATAAAAGATATTACTCACAGAAATAGAACAACCATTATTCTCTGACTTAAACGAGTAACCGTCTTGCAATAAACAAGATCCAGATATAATGTTCATGCTTAACGCAGGCACTAAATAAAAATTATTTAAGTTCATAACTAATCCCGATGGTAACTGAAGTGAGATTGTGCCGACGGAGATTGCATCAACCTTGGAATCATTTCCCACGCGCATCGTCACTTCATCCTTCGCCAGCCTTCGTTTATTCAGCAGTTCCTGTTTCGAGTTGCAAATATGAGCAAAAGAACCGGTATCAAATACCCAAGCACTACTACGAGAGTTGGTTAAGTACACATCAGTAACATGTATATCACATATACCTGATTTTTCTTTGGCCGCCTTCTTATCAGCCAAATACTTGGGGCAGTTGCGCTTCGAGTGACCCATCCCCTTGCAATAATAACACTCATTTCCGGCTAAGGTCCAGCCTTGGGTTTCTTCGTCGGATGGGCAATGATGACCCACAAGTGTAGGGGATCTATCATAGTCCTTTAGATAAGTAAGAGTGTCGAACCCAACGAGGAGCAGAAGGATCTGACTAGTGGTTTTTAGCAAGGTATTATGTGCAAGCACTGAAATTATCGGTAACAGATAGTTGTGTGATAAGATTATTCGTAGCAAGTAGCAAGTAGCAAAGTGGTCCAATCCCTTTTGTAGCAAGGGACAAGCCTGGACAAACTATTATAGGAGTTAAAGCGCTCCCGAGGACACACGGGAATTTCTGTCAAGCTAGTTTTCATCATGTTCATATGATTCGCGTTCGCTACTTTGATAGTTTGATATGTGGGTGGACCGGTGCTTGGGTGCTGACCTTACTTGGACAAACCTCCCACTTATGATTAACCCCTCTCGCTAGCATCCACAACTACGAAAGAAGAATTAAGATAAAGTCTAACCATAGCATTAAACTAGTGGATCCAAATCAGCCCCTTACGAAGCAACGCATAAACTAGGGTTTAAGCTTCTATCACTCTAGCAACCCATCATCTACTTACTACTTCCCAATGCCTTCCTCTAGGCCCAAATAATGGTGAAGTGTTATGTAGTCGACGTTCACATAACACCACTAGAGGAAAAATAACATACACCGCATCAAAATATCGAACGAATACCAAATTCACATGACTACTTATAGCATGACTTATCCCATGTCCTCAGGAACAAAAGTGACTACTCACAAAGCATAATAATATTCATGACCAGAGAGGTATTGAATAGCATCAAGGATCTGAACATATATTCTTCCACCGAGTAATCCAACTAGCATCAACTACAAAGAGTAGTTAACACTACTAGCAACCTTACAAGTACCAATTGGAGTCGCGAGACAGAGATTGGTTACAAGAGATGAACTAGGGTTTGGAGATGAGATGGTGCTGATGAACATGTTGATGGTGATGAGTCCCCTCCAATGAGAGGAGTGTTGGTGATGACGATGGCGGCGATTTCCCCCTCCGGGAGGGAAGTTTCCCCGGCAGGACGACCCTGCCAGAGCTCTAGATTGGTTCTGCTCAAGTTCCGCCTCGTGGCGGCGGCGATTCCTCCCGAAAGCCTCCTCCTGATTTTTTTCTGGAACGAAACCCTCCTTATAGCAAAAGAGGGGAGCCAGAGGGCCAACAGGGAGCCCACAAGCCCCCTAGGCGCGGCCAGGGGGTAGGCCGCGCCTAGCAGGCTTCTGACCTCCTAGTGGCTCCCCTCTGGTACTTCTCCGGCCCAGTATTTTTTATAAATTCCAAAATAATTCCTCGTTGATTTTCATGGCTTTTGGAGTTTTGCAAAATAGGTAACTCAAACTTGCTCCTTTTTCAGGCCAGAATTCCAGCCGCCTGTATTCTCCCTCTTCATGTAAACCTTGCAAAATAAGAGAGAAAAGGCATAAGTATTGTAGCGTGAAGTGTAATAACAGCCCATAAAGCGATAAGTATCAACATAAAATCATGATGCAAAATGGACGTATCAACTCCCCCAAGCTTATACTTCACTTGTCCTCAAGCAGAAACCAAGATCAATAAATATGCCCACATGTTTAGAGAGAGAGAGGTGTCGACTAAACAAGATATGGACATGCAGGCATCATATCATAATTAGAACAGCAAATATCATCATATAATCTCTCCTGCTAAAGTGATAATTCCTTCACAAAGTAAAGTATGGATCAAGAACCTTATTGAGAATTAACAACCAATAGCCTTTAGTCGTTGAAGCAATTGCAATTTATCATAACATAGGAAAGAGTGAAGTAAGAGCTTGTAAAGCAAATCCACATACTCAATCATCCTTTCGTCTTCTACAATTGCTACATCTCACGTGGTACTCATGAGATCAAAGTTTCAATTGGACACGGAGAAAGATAGGGGCTTATAGTTTCGCCTCCCAACTATTTACCTCAAGGGTAATGTCAACAATAATAATTCACGAATACTTACTTCCAAGTTGACATATGAATATAGATCTTTCCCTAGGATATGACTAGCCAAGATAAAGGCGAAATAAGGAATTGGTGTAGATCACCATGACTCTTTCAAGGGAAAAAAGTAAAGGTACAAGATAGGCCCTTCGCGGAGGGAAGCAGAGGTTGTCATGCGCTTTTGAGGTTGGATGTGCGACCTCTTAGTGTGAAGGAACGTTACTTTATATTGCCTCCTGTGATAAAGAACTTTATTATGCAGTCTGTCGCTTTTCTGTCTTCCTCATCACAGGTTCGTACAAAGCTTATTTTCCACACACTAATAGATCATACATATTTAGGGAGCAATTTTTATTGCTTGCACCGATGACAACTTACTTGAGGGATCTTATTCAATCCATAGGTAGGTATGGTGGACTCTCATGGCAAAACTGGGTTGAAGGTTTATGGATGCACAAGTAGTATCTCTACTTAGTGCGGGAGTTTTGGCTGATATGAGGTGGAAGCAATCGTCACATGCTAAGGGATCTCTAGACATATAATCATTGTTTGGAACCAAGCAAACATAATTCATTTTGTTGTCTTCCTTGTCCAACATCTACTTCTAAGCATGTAATAGTTTAGTGAGTGTTGACAACCATACATGGTGCCCAAGATGATATATTTATATGTGAACCTCTCCTTCTTTATTACTTCATATTAATCACAGCAATGACCAAGGTCTACGTTTGTCCACCCACAACAAGTTTCAATCAACATTCTTTTATATGTGAAGTCATCACTTCCCATAAGATCATTACATGATCTTTCATGCTTTTGTTCTTTTATCATTCTTTTCTTTTGATCATGGCATGAAGCAAGGCCCTTAACTAAAACACTCTTTGTTATATGACTCACGAACTCGAATACATCAGGGGTGACACGAAGCAAAACTCAAGCCTAAAACACTAAGAACTTTATTCTACTAGAGAAAGATAAGACCAAAAAGGATTGAACTAAGAAAAGGTAAAGGCAAAAGATGTGATGGTGATACAATACCGAGGTAACTCCCCCAAGCTTGGCACAAGCCAAGGGGATTGCCCATACCCGTGCTTAGTTGTCTTTGTTTGAAGGTGATGGTGGTGGAGTTGTCTGGTCTTTTGATTCCAAGAGGGCCATCAATCTTTGATTTATACCTTGGAGCTCTGTGATATGTTTCTCTAGCAAAACAACTTCACGAGTGAGATAAGTATTATGAACACGAGTTATTTCACATAACCTCAAGAGCTCGATCAGGGATGGAGGTAAAAGGTGGAGATAGGGTTGAAGAAAATCCTCTTCCTCAGCTTCTCCTTTGTTGAGCACAGATTGCCCTTCGTCCAACGCCGGATTCTTCTCCTTACTTTTGCCCTTAGTTTCTTCAGGTAGCCTTTCCTTGGCCTCCATGACCTCCATTCTTTTCAGATCAGCATTTACTTCTTCATAGACTTGAGGGAGATCGTTCTCCCCTACAGATTCCTGAGACGACATCTTGCTCTAAATCTGCGGCAGAAACAGGCTCGAAACGAAAACAGAGGATAATTTGCATGATACGAGGGTCAGACCTTTTGGGAGAATATATAATGAATTTTTCCCGAATAGAAGGAGTACTCCGCAAGAAAACGGAGTCCGGGAGGCACACGAGGTGGTCACAAGCCCCCCAGGCACGGCTAGGGGGGTGGTCCGCGCCTGGCAGGCTTGTCGCCTCCTCGTGCGCTTTCCGTACTAATTTAAATTTTTCTAATTTTCTAAAAACTCCAAAACGGAGAAAAATTCCTACTGGAAAAGTTTTGGAGTCGGTTTACTTACCGAATCACATACCTCTTCATTTTTGGAGTCTGAAACAGGCTGGTAAATATCCCTTATGTACTCCTTCGGAGTTATGGTATTGATAATATTGCTTTCAACATTTATGGGAGTACGTGAGATATAGTGCTTGATTCTTTGCCCATTTACCACTCTCGGAAAATTACCTTCCGTGTTGTTGATCTTGATGGCACCGGAACGATATACTTCTTCAACAATGTAAGGACCTTCCCATTTAGAGAGAAGCTTGCCTGCAAAAAATCTTAAACGAGAATTATATAGCAAGACATAATCACCTACATTGAACTCACGTTTTTGTATCCTTTTATCATGCCACCTCTTAACCTTTTCTTTAAACAACTTGGCATTTTCATATGCATGAGCTCTCCATTCATCAAGTGAGCTAATATCAAGTAACCTCTTCTCACCAGCAAGTTTGAAATCAAAGTTGAGCTCTTTGATTGCCCAATAAGCCTTATGCTCTAGCTCAAGAGGTAAATGACATGCTTTACCGTAAACCATTTTGTACGGAGACATGCCCATGGGATTCTTATAAGTAGTTCTATAAGCCCAGAGTGCATCATCAAGCTTCTTAGACCAATTCTTTCTAGGCCTATTAACAGTCTTTTGCAGAATTAGTTTAATCTCTCTATTACTTAGCTCTACTTGACCACTGGACTAAGGATGATAGGGAGATGCAATTCTATGGTTGACATCATACTTAGCAAGCGTTTTACGGAAAGCACCATGAATGAAATGTGAACCACCATCGGTCATTAGATATCTAGGGACTCCAAATCTAGGGAAAATAACTTCTTTAAGCATCCGGATAGAGGTGTTGTGATCAGCACTACTAGTTGGGATAGCTTCTACCCACTTAGTAACGTAATCAACAGCAACTAGGATATGAGTATACCCGTTGGATTTTGGAAAAGGTCCCATATAATCAAAACCCCAAACATCAAACGGTTCAATGACAAGTGAATAATTCATAGGCATCTCCTGACGTTTACTGATATTACCTATTCTTTTACATTCATCACAAGACAATACAAACTTACGGGCATCCTTGAAGAGAGTAGGCCAATAGAAACCTGATTGCAATACCTTGTGTGCAGTTCTATCTCCCGCATGGTGTCCTCCGTAAGCCTCAGAGTGACACTTCTGTAGGATCTGTCCCTGTTCATGCTCAGGTACAAAACGTCTAATAACACCATCTACTCCTTCTTTATAAAGGTGAGGATCATCCCAAAAGTAATGTCTCAAATCAAAGAAGAATTTCTTCTTTTGCTGGTAAGTGAAGCTAGGTGGTATATATTTGGCAACGATATAATTTGCATAATCAGCATACCACGGTGTATTACATGAAGCATTGATGACATTCAATTTCTCATCAGGAAAGCTATCATCAATAGGTTGTGGGTCATCAAGAACATTCTCCAACCTAGACAAGTTATCTCCTACGGGGTTCTCAGCACCCTTCCTATCAACAACATACAAATCAAATTCTTGCAGCAATAGAACCCATCTGATAAGTCTAGGTTTAGCATCTTTCTTTTCCATGAGGTACTTAATAGCAGCGTGATCAGTGTGAATAGTGACTTTGGAATCAACTATGTAAGACCTGAACTTTTCACATGCAAACACGACTGCTAAAAATTCCTTTTCAGTAGTAGCATAGTTTCTTTGGGCACTGTCTAGAGTTTTACTAGCATAGTGAATAACATTCAACTTCTTATCAACTCTTTGTCCTAGAACAGCGCCAACAGCATAATCACTAGCATCACACATGATTTCAAAAGGTAAGTTCCAATCAGGTGGTTGAACAATAGGTGCAGTTATCAAGGCCCTTTTAAGTATTTCGAAGGCTTCCTCACAATCATGGTAAAAAACAAAAGGAATAACCTTTTGCAAGAGATTGGTAAGAGGCCTAGAAATCTTAGAGAAGTCCTTAATGAACCTTCTATAGAAACCAGCATAACCAAGGAAACTTCTTATACCTTTGATATCTGTGGGACATGGCATTTTCTCGATCGCATCAACCTTAGCCTTATCGACTTCAATACCTCTTTCAGAAATTTTATGTCCTAAGACGATGCCTTCATTAACCATAAAGTGGTACTTCTCCCAATTCAAGACAAGATTGGTATCTTTACATCTCTGCTAAACTCGATCAAGGTTACTGAGGCAATCATCAAAAGAAGACTCATAAACGGAGAAGTCATCCATGAAAACCTCAACAATCTTTTCTCAAAAGTCAGAGAATATAGCCATCATACATCTTTGAAAGGTAGCAGGTGCATTACATAAGCCAAAAGGCATACGTTTGTAAGCAAAGATACCGAAAGGGCAGGTGAAAATGGTTTTCTCCTGATCAGATTGTGCAACAGGTATTTGGGAGAGACCCGAATAACCATCTAGAAAGCATAAGTGTGTGTGTTTAGACGGTCTTTCTAGCATTTGGTCGATAAAAGGCAAAGGGTAATGATCTTTCCTAGTGGCTTTATTCAATTTCCTAAAATCAATCACCATCCTATAGCCAGTAATAATCTTCTGTGGGATCAATTCATCCTTATCATTAGGGACAACGATAATACCTCCCTTCTTAGGGACGCAATGCACCGGACTCACCCAATCACTATGAGCAACAGGATATATAATACCTGCTTACAGGAGCTTTAGTATTTCTTTTCTTACTACCTCTTTCATCTTAGGATTTAATCTCCTTTGATGATCAGCAACTGGTTTGGAATCAGGATCAGTTTTAATCTTGTGCTGGCATAGAGTGGGACTAATGCCCTTAATATCATCAAGAGTATATCCAATAGCAGCACGGTGCTTCCTCAGTGTTTTTAGTAACTTCTTTTCTTCATGTTGTGAGAGGCTAGCACTAATAATAACAGGATATATCTCTTTTTCATCAAGATAAGCATACTTAAGAGTATCAGGTAACTGCTTCAGCTCAAACACAGGATCACCCTTTGGTGGGGGTGGATCTCCAAGCAGTTCAACAGGAAAATTATTCTTAAGGATAGGATGTTGTTCAAAGATAACTCTATCTATCTCATTCCTTTCATCCATATGCATATCATTTTCATGCTCAAGCAAGTATTTCTCTAAAGGATCAGTAGGAGGCACAACAATAGAAGATAGGGCAATAATTTCATCCTTACTTGGCAACTCTTTTTCATGGGGTTGTCTACCAAACTTGGAGAAATTGAACTCATGTGACACACCTTCAAAGCCAACAGTGACAGTTTGCTTCTCATAGTCAATATGAGCATTGATAGTATTGAGGAAAGGTCTACCAAATATGATGGGACAAAAGCTATCTTGTGTGGTAGCAAGAACGAGAAAATCAGCAGGATACTTAGTTTTACCACACAAGACTTCAACATCCCTAACAATTCCCAAAGGGCAGATAGTATCTCTATTGGCAAGCTGGATAGTGACATCAATAGGTTCCATCTCAACAGGTGCAATCTCGTCTTTCATTTCATCATATAAGGATTGAGGTATTGCACTAACACTAGCACCCACGTCACATAAACCATGATAACAATGATCTCCTATCTTAACTGAAACAACAGGCGTGCCAACAACAGGCCTATGTTTGTCTCTAGCATGAGGTTTAGAAATTCTAGCAGCATCTTCACAGAAATGAATATCATGTCCCTCAACATCGTCGGACAGGAGATCTTTGATAATAGCAGTGCTGGGTTCAACTCTAATTTGCTCAGGGGGTGTAGGTGTTCTAATGTATCCCCTACGTATCACAGTTGAAACTTTAGAATGATCCTTTATCCAAATAGGGAAAGGTGGTTTCTCAATGTAAGCACTGGGAACAATAGGATCATTATAAGCGATGACTTTCTCTTCAACTGGATTGGGTTTAACTACATTGACTTCTAAGGGAGGATGATATTTAAACCACTTCTCTTTAGGGAGATCAATATGAGCAGCAAATGATTCACACAATGAAGCTACTATCTCAGAGTCAAGTCCATATTTAGTGCTAAAATCACACAAAAGTATTTGTTTCGACAAAGGATTTAACGCAATCAAAATTGAAATTCATTCCTGACTCCTTACCTTCATCAAACTCCCAATCTTCAGAGTTGCGTTTAATTCTTTCCAATAAATTCCATTTGAAGTCAATATCTCTCTTCATAAAAGAACCGGTACAAGAACTGTCAAGCATGGTGCGATCATCATGAGAGAGCCGAGCATAGAAGTTTTGAATGATAATTTCTCTCGAGATCTCATGGTTGGGGCATGAATATAACATTGATTTAAGCCTCCCCCAAAATTGAGCGATGCTTTCTCTATCACGAGGCCAAAAATTATAAATATAATTCCGATCACGATGTACTAGATGCATAGGATAAAACTTTTGATGAAATTCCAATTTCAACCGGTTGTAGTTCCATGATCCAGTATCATCACATAGCCTATACCATGTCAATGCTTTATCCCTAAAAGATAAGGGAAATACCTTCTTCTTGACCTCATCCTCGGGCAAACCTGCAAGCTTAATTAAACCATAAACTTCATCTACATAGATTAAATGCAAGTCGGGATGTGATGTTCCATCTCCTGTAAAAGGATTATCCAGCAGTTTCTCAAGCATACCCGAAGGAAATTCATAGCAAATATTTTCAGTAGGTGCAGCAGGTTGAGGAGAAACTCCTTGTGCTTCCGTTCGAGGTGAAGATACCCCGAACAAGCTCCTCAAAGGATTAGTTTCCATAGTGACAAGTGACAATAAATTTCAGCACACTATATAGATGTTTCCTTACCAAATTCCACTTACCAAAGGCGCTTCTCTCCCCGACAACGGCACCAGAAAAGAGTCTTGATGACCCACAAGTTAAGGGGGTCTATCGTAGTCCTTTCGATAAGTAAGAGTGTCGAACCCAACGAGGAGGAGAAGGATCTGACAAGTGGTTTTCAACAAGGTATTCTCTGGAAGCACTGAAATTATCGGTAACAGGTACTTGTGTGATAAGATGAGTCGTAGCAAGTATCAAGTAGCAAGTAGCAAAGTGGCCCAATCCCTTTTGTAGCAAGGGACAAGCCTGGACAAACTCTTAGAGGAGGTAAAGCACTCCCGAGGACACACGGGAATTTCTGTCAAGCTAGTTTTCATCATGTTCGTATGATTCGTGTTCGCTACTTTGATAGTTTGATATGTGGGTGGACCGGCGCTTGGGTGCTGCCCTTACTTGGAAAAACCTCCCACTTATGATTAACTCCTCTCGCAAGCATCCGCAACTATGAAAGAAGAATCAAGACAAAGTCTAACCATAGCATTAAACTAGTGGATCCAAATCAGCCCCTTACGAAGCAACGCATAAACTAGGGTTTAAGCTTTTGTCACTCTAGCAACCCATCATCTACTTACTACTTCCCAGTGCCTTCCTCTAGGCCAAAATAATGGTGAAGTGTTATGTAGTCAACGTGCACATAACACCACTAGAGGAAAAACAACATACAACGCATCAAAATATCGAACGAATACCAAAATCACATGACTACTAATAGCATGACTTATCCCATGTCCTCAGGAACAAAAGTGACTATTCACAAAGCATAATAATATTCATGACCAGAGAGGTATTGAATAGCATCAAGGATCTGAACATATAATCTTCCACCGAGTAATCCAACTAGCATCAACTACAAAGAGTAATTAACACTACTAGCAACCTTACAAGTACCAATCAGAGTCGCGACACGGAGATTGGTTACAAGAGATGAACTAGGGTTTGGAGATGAGATGGTGCTGATGAAGATGTTGATGGTGATGAGTACCCTCCGATGAGAGGAGTGTTGGTGATGAAGATGGCGACGATTTCTCCCTCTCGGAGGGAAGTTCCCCGGCCAGGACGACCCTACCAGAGCTCTAGATTGGTTCTGCTCAAGTTCCGCCTCGTGGCGGCGGCGATTCCTCCCGAAAGCCTCGTCCTGATTTTTTTTCTAGAACAAAACCCTCCTTATAGCAAAAGAGGGGAACCAGAGGGCCAACAGGGAGCCCACAAGCCACCTAGGTGCGGCCAGGGGGGTAGGTCGCGCCTAGCGGGCTTGTGGCCTCCTGGTGGCTCCCCTCTGGTACTTCTCCGGCCCAATATTTTTTATAAATTCCAAAATAATTCCTCGTTGATTTTCATGGCTTTTGGAGTTGCGCAGAATAGGTATCTCAAACTTGCTCCTTTTTCCGGCCAGAATTCCAGCCGCCTGTATTCTCCCTCTTCATGTAAACCTTGCAAAATAAGAGAGAAAAGGCATAAGTATTGTACTGTGAAGTGTAATAACAACCCATAAAGCGATAAATATCAACATAAAATCATGATGCAAAATGGACGTATCAGGCAACAGTCTTGCCGCTCTTCTTGGAGTTACCCTTCTTACCTTTGTCGTTTTTTTAAACCAGTGGTCTTATTGACCATCAACACTTGATGCTCTTTCCGGAGTTCCGACTCTGCAACTTTCAGCATCGCGAATAACTCGCCGGGTGACTTGTTCATCCCTTGCATGTTATAGTTTAACACAAAGCTCTTATAGCTAGGTGGCAGTGATTGAAGTATTCTGTCAGTGATAGCCTCTTGTGGGAGTTCAATCCCCAGCTCAGCTACACGGTTTGAGTACCCAGACATTTTGAGCACATGTTCACTGACAGACGAATTCTCCTCCATCTTGCAAGCATAGAATTTATCCGAGGTCTTATACTGATACGTCTCCAACGTATCTATAATTTTTGATGGTTCCATGCTATTATCTTGTCAAACTTTGGATGTTTTGTATGCCTTTTATATCTTTTTTGGGACTAACTTATTAACTCAGTGCCAAGTGCCAGTTCCTTTTTTTCCGTATTTTTGACCCTTTTCAGAGAAGAATGTTAAACGGTGTCCAAATGGAATAAACTTCCGAAAAGATTTTTTCCGGAACAGCAGATACGCACGGGACGTGAGAACCAAAGCAGAGGCCATCAGGGGAGGCCACAAGCCCCCTAGGCGCGGCCAGGGGGGCCCGCGCCTAGCAGGCTTGTGGGCCCCCTGTGGCTCGTCTGGCCTACCTCTTCCGCCTATAAATTCTCGAAAAATCCAAAACTGCGCGAGAGATCCACGAAAATACTTTTCCACCGGCGCAAGATTATGTCTCCGCAAGATCCCATCTGGGGCACGTTTTGGTGCCCTGTCGGAGGGGGGTTCGGATACGGAGGGCTTCTTCATCAACACCATGGCATCTCCGATGATGCGTGAGTAGTTCAGCATAGACCTTCAGGTCCATAGCTAGTGGCTAGATGGCTTCTTCTCTCTCTTGGATCTTCAATACAAAGTTCTCCATGATCTTCATGGAGATCTATCCGATGTAATCTTCTTTTGCGGTGTGTTTGTCGAGATCCGATGAATTGTGGATTTATGATCAGATTATCTATGAATCTTATTTGAGTTTCTTCTGATCTCTTATATGCATGATTTCATATCCTTGTAATTCTGTTCGAGTTGTGGGTTTTGTTTGGCCAACTTGATCTATGATTCTTGCAATGGGAGAAGTGCTTGGTTTTGGGTTCATACCGTGCAGTGACCTCACCCAGTGACAGAAGGGGTAGCAAGGCACGCATCATGTTGTTGCCATGAAGGGTAAAAAGATGGGGTTTACATCATTGGTTTGAGTTTATCCCTCTACATCATGTCATCTTGCTTAAGGCGTTACTATGTTCGTCATGAACTCAATACACTAGATGTATGCTGGATAGCGGTCGATGTGTGGAGTAATAGTAGTAGATACGGAAATTATCGGTCTGCTTGTCTCGGACGTGATGCCTATATGTATGATCATTGCCTTAGATATCGTCATGACTTTGCGCGGTTCTATCAATTGCTCGACTGTAATTTGTTCACCCACCGTAATATTTTCTATTTTGAGAGAAGCCTCTAGTGAACACTATGGCCCCCGGGTCTACTTCACATCATTTTTTCAGCCTTGCACTTTTACTTCGTTGCACTTTCCGCCTTCAGATCTCACTTTGCAATCAATTTTGAAGGGATTGACAACCCCTTTATAGCGTTGGGTGCAAGCTTGTTTGTGTTTGCGCAGGTACTCTGGACACTTGGATTGATTCTCCTATTGGATTGATAAATTGGTTCTCAAAACTGAGGGAAATACTTACTGCTCCTGTGCTGCATCACCCTTTCCTCTTCAAGGGAAAAACCAACGCAAGCTCAAGAGGCAGCAGAAGGATTTCTGGTGCCGTTGCCAGGGAGGATCAAGTCAAGAATAGTCTCCCATCAACGTGTCAATTTCTGGCACCGGGGATTATTCTAGGTGAAGCTCATCCAAGTAAGTGTCGCAAACTCATCTCTTGCATTTACTTTTTTGCCTCTCGTTTTCCTCTCCCCCACTTCTGAAACACAAAAATTTACAAAAATATTTGCCTTTTTCGTTCGCCCTTTTCTCTCGCTTGCTTTATGTTTGCTTGTTTGCTTGTTTCCTTGTTTGCTTGCAGAAGTCACCATGACTGAAAACACCAAACTTTCTGACTTCTCGAATACTAATAATAATGATTTTATTAGTACTTCGATTGCTCCTGCCACTAGTGTGGAATCATACGAAATTAATGCTGCTTTGCTGAATCTTTTTATGAAAGAGCAATTCTCCGGCCTTCCTAGTGAAGATGTCGCATCCCATCGCAATACCTTCATTGCGCTTTGCGATATGCAAAAGAAGAAAGATGTGGATAATGATGTGATTAAATTGAAGCTTTTTACGTTCTCGTTGCGAGATCGCGCAAAAACTTGGTTTTCATCTTTGCCCAAAAATAGTATTGATTCTTGGAACAAGTGCAAAGATGCTTATATATCCAAGTATTTTCCGCTAGCTAAGATTATCTCTCTCCGTAATGATATCATGAATTTTAAGCAACTTGATCATGAAAATGTTGCACAATCTTGGGAGAGGATGAAATTGATGATTAGAAATTGTCCCGCTCATGGCTTGAGTCTTTGGATGATTATACAAATCTTCTACGCTGGTTTGAATTTCGCTTCTAGAAATATCTTGGACTCCGCCTCAGGTGGAAAGTTCATGAAAATCACATTAGGAGAAGCCACAAAACTCCTAGACAATATCATGACAAACTACTCTCAATGGCACACTGAAAGGTCACCTACTAGTAAGAAGGTACACGCTATAGAAGAAATTAACTCGTTGAGTGCTAAGATGGATGAGTTAATGAATTCGGTTGCTTGTAGAAGTGCTCCTTTAGATCCTAATTATATGCCCTTGTCTTCCTTGATTGATAGTAGCAATGCGAGCTTAGACGTTAATTTTGTTGGTAGGGATAATTTTGGCAACAACAATGCTTTTAGAGGAAACTATGTTCCTAGGCCTTTTCCTAGTAACCCCTCTAATAACTTTGGCAACTACTACAACAATACTCATAGAAATTACAATAAATTACCCTTTGATCTAGAGAGTAATATCAAAGAGTTTATCAACTCGCAAAAGATTTTCAATGCGTCCATGGAGGAAAAACTACTCAAAATTGATGATTTGGCTAGGAGCGTTGATAGAATGTCTATTGATATTGATGCTTTGAAACTTAGATGTGCTCCTCCCAAGATCAATATGGATGAAACTTTGAAAGCTATGCGTGTTTCCATGAATGAGAGCAAAGAAAGAACCGCCCAAATTCGTGCTAGACATTAATGGCTTAGAAAGGCGTGTTCTCGTGATAAGAATCACGAAGATCTTAAAGTGCTTGGTGTGACTCCCATTGAATCTTTATTTTCTTGTGACAAACCTAATGATGATAGGGCTGGATATGAATCCACTTTGGTTGAAAAATGCCCCAATGATTCGGAGTCCATCTACCTTGATGCTAAAAGCATTGAAAGTGGAGTAGAAGATATTAAAACTTTGAGTAGTAATGAAACTACTACTTTGGATTTCAAGGAATTCAATTATGATAGTTGCTCTTTGATTGAATGCATTTCCTTGATGCAATCCATGCTAAACTCTCCACACGCTTATAGCCAAAACAAGGCCTTTACAGATCATATCGTCGATGCTATGATAAAATCTCTTGAAGAGAAACTTGAGTTGGAAGTTTCTATTCCTAGAAAGCTTCATGATGAGTGGGAACCTACTATCAAAATCAAAATCAAAAACTATGAATGCAATGCTTTGTGTGATTTGGGTGCTAGTGTTTCCGCGATTCCAAAGTCTTTATGTGATGTTCTAGGCTTTAATGAGATTGAGGAGTGTTCTCTTAATTTGCATCTTGCGGATTCTACTGTCAAGATACCCATGGGAAGGATCAATGATGTCCTCATTATTGCAAATAGGAACTATGTACCCGTGGATTTCATTGTGCTTGATATTGTTTGCAATCCTACATGCCCTATCATTCTTGGTAGACCTTTCCTAAGGACTATTGGTGCTATCATCAATATGAAGGAAGGGAATATTAGGTTTCAATTTCCTTTAAAGAAGGGCATGGAGCATTTTCCTAGAAAGAAAATAAGATTGCCTTATGAATCCATGATGAGGTCTACTTATGGTTTGAGCACCAAAGACGACGATACGTGATTCTATCGCCTTATGCCTAGCTAAGGGCGTTAAACAATAGCGCTTGTTGGGAGACAACCCAATGAATTTATCTTTTTCTTTCTGTTTTGTTGCGTCCACACCATCATAATTCTGTTATGATTGTGTCTTTTTTGTTTCTTTTTGTGTTTCATCCAAGCAAAACCTTTATGACTAGTTTTGGTGATGGTTGTGTGATCCTGCTGGAAAAAGACAGAAACTTTTCGCTCACGAAATTATTTTTCATTTTTAATCAGAAAGAGGCTTTGAGTTGATTCTTTTTGCTGCTGGTTGATATTCCTTTTTACCAGCATGTAGTAACTGTTCAGAATGTTTGAGGTAGCAGAGGTATACGAAGTATACATATTGCTACACACTAGTCTGTTTTTGACATATTCTGTTTTTGTTGTGTTGGTTGCTTGTTTTGATGAAACTATGGATAGTATCGGGGGGTACTAGCCATGGAAAAGTGAGAATACAGTAATCTAACACCAATATAAATAGAAATCAAGATTGCTACAGTACCTCAAGAGGTGGTAGTTTGTTTTCTTGTGCTAATGTTATCACGAGTTTCTGTTTAAGTTTTGTGTTGTGAAGTTTTCAAGTTTTGGGTGATGTTCTCATGGAAAAAGGGATAAAGAGTGGAAAAAGATAAAGCTTGGGGATGCCCAAGGCATCCCGAGCCAAATTCAAGGACACCAAAAAGCCTAAGCTTGGGGATGCCCCGGGAAGGCATCCCCTCTTTCGTCTTCAATCCATCCGTAACATTACTTGGAGGTATATTTTTATTCACCACATGATATGTGTTTTGCTTGGAGCGTCTTGCATCGTAGGAGTCTTTTATTTTTGTTGTGTCATAATCATCCTTGCTGCACACCTTTTGAGAGATACATGCACTCATTGTGAATTTGCTGGAATACTCATTGTGCTTCACTTATATCTTTTGAGCTAGACCATTTTGTTCTATGTGCTTCACTTAGATCTTTTAGAGCACGACGGTGCGTAACTTGGTAGTTGGCTTGTGCTATGAAAGTAGTCCCAAAGGTGACAGGTACCCAAAGAGGATACAATAAAACTTCCATCTTCATGTGCATTGAGTAGAAAGAGAAGTTTGATTCCTCTCAATTAGTTTTGAGACGTGGATTTGGTAATATTAAGAGTTATGTTAGTAGGGTGTTGTGAATCTAGAAATACTTGTGTTGAAGTTAGTGATTCCTGTAACATGCACGTATGGTGGACCTCTATGTTAGGATGTCGGAGCATAATTCATCTATTGATTGTCATCCTTTGTGTTGCGGTCGGGATCGCGCGATGGTTTACACCTACCAACCCTTCCCCTAGGAGTATGCGTTTAGCACTTTGTTTCGATTACTAATAAAAACTTTCACAATAAGTATGTGAGTTCTTCATGACTAATGTGAGTCCATGGTATAGATGCACTTTCACCTTCCACCATTGCCAGCCTCTCTAGTGTCGTGCAACTTTCGCCGGTGCACAAACCCACCATATGCCTTCCTCAAAACAGCCACCATACCTACCTACTATGGCATTTTTATAGCCATTCTGAGATATATTGTCATGGAACTCCCACCGTTCCGTCTCATGACTTGTGTCGTCACTCTCATAGTTCCATTGCATGATTTTAAGATAGCTAGCGAGATGTTTCAACGTCATACGCCAAGCTAGATCGTTGCACATCCCGGTAACTGCCGGAGGCATTTCCTATAGAGTCATCATCGTTCTAAGCTTTGAGCTGTGAGTAAATAAAAGTGTGATGATCATTATTATTAGAGCATTCTCCCATGTGAGGAAAAAAAGAGATATGGAAATAGGACAAAGAGCCCAAACAAAACAAAAATAAAAAAGAGAGAAAAAGAGAGAAGGGACAATGCTACTATTTCTTTCCACACTTGTGCTTCATAATAGCACCATGTTCTTCATGATTGAGAGCCTCTCGTTTTGTCACCACCATATGCTAGTGGGAATCTTCATTATATAACTTGGCTTGTATATTCCAATGATGGGCTTCCTCAAAATTTCCCTAGGTCTTCGTGAGCAAGCAAGTTGGATGCACACCCACTAGTTCTCCTTTTCAGCTTTCACATACTTATAGCTCTAGTGCATCCTTTGTATGGCAATCCCTACTCATTCACATTGATATCTATTAATGGGCATCTCCATAGTCCTTTGATACGCCGAGTCAATGTGACCATCTCCTCCTTTTTGTCTCATAACCTCCACCACACTCTATTCCACCATAGTGTTATATCCATGGCTCACGCTCATGTATTGCGTGAGAGTTGAAAAAGGTTTGAGAAAGTAAGAGTGCAAAAACAATTACTTGGCCAATACCGGGGTTGTGCATGATTTAAATTAGTTGTGTGGGGATGATGGAGCATAGCCAGACTATATGATTTTGTAGAGATAACTTTCTTTGGCCTTGTTATTTCGAAAGTTCATGATTACCTTGCTAGTTTGCTTGAAGAATTATTATTTTCATGTCAATAGCAAACTATTGTTTTGAATCTTACGGATCTGAACATTCATGTCACATGAAAGAAGTTACAAAGGACAACTATGCTAGGTAGCATTCCACATCAAAAATTCAGTCTTTACCACTTCCCTACTCGAGGACGAGCAGGAGTTAAGCTTGGGGATGCTTGATACCTCTCCAACGTATCTATAATTTTAGATTGTTCCATGCTATTATCTTGTCAAACTTTGGATGTTTTGTATGCCTTTTATATATTTTTTGAGACTAACTTATTAACTCAGTGCCAAGTGCCAGTTCCTGTTTTTTCCGTGTTTTTGACCCTTTTCACAGGAGAATTTTAAACGGTGTCCAAACGGAATAAAACTTCCGAAAAAAAAATTCGAAACAGAAGATATACACGGGGCGTGAGAACCAAGCTAGAGGCCACAAGCCCCCTAGGCACGGCCAGGGGGTCGTGCCTAGCAGGCTTGTGGCCCCCCTGTGGCTCGTCTGCCCTACCTCTTCCGCCCATAAATTCCCGAAAAATCCAAAACTGCGCGAGAGATCCATGAAAATACTTTTCCGCCACCGCAAGCTTCTGTCTCCGCAAGATCCCATCTAGGGCACGTTCTGGTGCCGTGTCGGAGGGGGGGTTCGGATACGGAGGGCTTCTTCATCAACACCATGGCCTCTCCGATGATGCGTGAGTAGTTCACCATAGACCTTTGGGTCAATAGCTAGTAGCTAGATGGCTTCTTCTCTCTCTTGGATCTTTATACAAAGTTCTCCATGATCTTCATGGAGATCTATCCGATGTAATCTTATTTTGCGGTGTATTTGTCGAGATCCGATGAATTGTGGATTTATGATCAGATTATCTATGAATCTTATTTGAGTTTCTTCTGATCTCTTGTATGCATGATTTCATATCCTTGTAATTCTCTTCGAGTTGTGGGTTTTGGTTGGCCAACTTGATCTATGATTCTTGCAATGGGAGATGTGTTTGGTTTTGGGTTCATACCATGCGGTGACCTCACCCAGTGACAGAAGGGGTAGCGAGGCACGCATCGTGTTGTTGCCATCAAGGGTAAAAAGATGGGGTTTACATCATTGGTTTGAGTTTATCCCTCTACATCATGTCATCTTGCTTAAGGCGTTACTATGTTCGTCATGAACTCAATACACTAGATGCATGCTGGATAGCGGTCGACGTGTGGAGTAATAGTAGTAGATGCAGAAAGTATCGGTCTACTTGTCTCGGACGTGATGCCTATATGTACGATCATTGCCTTAGATATCGTCATGACATTGCGCGGTTCTATCAATTGCTCGATGGTAATTTGTTCACCCACCGTAATATTTTCTATTTTGAGAGAAGCCTCTAGTGAACACTATGGCCCCCGGGTCTACTTCACATCATATTTTCAGCCGTACACTTTTACTTCGTTGCACTTTCCGCCTTCAGATCTCACTTCGCAATCAATTTTGAAGGGATTGACAACCCCTTTATAGCGTTGGGTGCAAGCTTGTTTGTGTTTGCGCAGGTACTCTAGACACTTGGCTTGATTCTCCTACTAGATTGATACCTTGGTTCTCAAAACTGAGGGAAATACTTACTGCTCCTGTGCTGCATCACCCTTTCCTCTTCAAGGGAAAAACCAACGCAAGCTCAAGAGGTAGCACATACCTCTCGATCCGGGCATTCTTCTGAAAGATAAATTTCAACTCCTGGAACATCTTATATGCTCCTTGACGCTCCAAGCGACGTTGAAGTCCCGGTTCCAAGGCATAGAAGACTGCACATTGAACTACTGAGTAGTCCTCCTTACGCGATTACCAAGCATTCGAAACATCTTGGTCAGACGTAGCGGGTGGTTCATCTCCTAGCGCAGCATCAAGGACATAATTCTTTTTGCCAGCTTGCAGGATGACCCTAAGATTACGTGCCCACTCTAAAAAGTTGCTTCCATCATCTTTCAACTTAGCTTTCTCTAGGAACGTATTGAAATTCAGGGTTGCTACTGCGTGAGCCATTGATCTACAACATAAAATATTGCAAAGTGGACTTAGACGATGTTCAAGATAATTAGAGTTTAACTAATCAAATTACCAATAAACTCCCACTCAAAAAATACATCCCTCTAGTCATTTGAGTGGTGCATGATCCAAATCCACTAACTCAAGTCTGATCATCACGTGAGTTGAGTATAGTTTTAGTGGTAAACATCTCTATGCTAATCATATCAACTATATGATTCATGCTCGACCTTTCAGTCTCTTGTGTTCCGAGGCCATGTCTGCACATGCTAGGCTCATCAAGTTTAACCCGAGTGTTCCGTGTGTGCAACTATTTTGCACCCGTTGTATGTGAACCTTGAGTCTATCACACCCGATCATCACGTGGTGTCTCGAAACGACGAACTGTCGCAACGGTGCATACTCGAGGAGAACACAATTTCATCTTGAAATTTTAGTGAGGGATCACCTTATAATGCTATCGTCGTTCTAAGCAAAATAAGGTGCATAAAAGGATTAACATCACATGCAATTCATAAGTGACATGATATGGCCATGATCTTGTGCTTCTTGATCTCCATCACCAAAGCACCGACATGATCTTCTAGTCACCGGCGTGATACGTCTCAAACGTATCTATAATTTTTGATGGTTTCACGCTGTTATCTTGCCTTCTTTGTATGTTTTATGTACCTTTTTATATCTATTTGGGACTAACTTATTAATTCAGTGCCAAGTGCCAGTTCCTGTTTTTTCCGTGTTTTTGACTCTTTTCAGATCTGATTTTGGAATGGAGTCCAAACGGAAGAAAAAACCCCGAAATGATTTTTTTCCCGAACGGAAGAAGTCCAGGGGGCTTTTGGGCCAAGCCAGGTGGGCTCCAGGGATCCCACAAGCCCCCACTCCGCCACCAGGGGGAGGCGGCGGTGGGCAGGCTTGTGACCTCCGTGGCCGCCCCCTGACCTAGATCTTTGGCCTATAAATTCCCAAATATTCTGCAAAAAATCAGGGGACCCTCGAAAATACTTTTCCGCCGCCGCAAGCTTCCGTTTCCGCGAGATCTCATCTGGAGACCCCTCCCGGCGCCCTGCCGGAGGGGACTTTGGAGTTGGAGGGCTTCTTCATCATCATCATCGCCCCTCCAATGACTCGTGAGTAGTTCACTTCAGACCTACGGGTCCGTAGTTAGTACCTAGATGGCTTCTTCTCTCTCTTGGATCTTCAATACAAAGTTCTCCATGATCTTCATGGAGATCTATCCGATGTAATCTTCTTTGGCGGTGTGTTTGTCGAGATCCGATGAATTGTGGACTTGTGATCAGATTATCTATGATATATATTTGAGTCTTTCTTATATGCATGATTTGATATCCTTGTAAGTCTCTCCGAGTCTTGGGTTTTGTTTGGCCAACTAGATCTATGATTCTTGCAATGGGAGAAGTGCTTGGTTTTGGGTTCTTCCATGTGGTGACCTTTCCCAGTGACAGTAGGGGCAGCAAGGCACACATCAAGCAGTTGACGTCAAGGGTAAAAAGATGGGGTTTTTATCATTGGTTTGAGATTATCCCTCTACATCATGACATCTTGCTTAAGGCGTTACTCTGTTCTTATGGACTTAATACACTAGATGCATGCTGGATAGTGGTCGACGTGTGGAGTAATAGTAGTAGATGCATAAAGTATCGGTCTACTTGTTTCAGACGTGATGTCTATAGAAATAATCATTGCATAGATATCATCACGACTCTGCACAGTTCTATCAATTGCTCAACAGTAATTTGTTTATCCACCGTCTATTTGCTTTCATGAGAGAAGCCACTAGTAAACACTATGGCCCCGGGGTCTATTCACATCCATCGTTTACAACTCCGCTTTTACTTTGCTTTGTTACTTTGTTGCTTTCAGTTCTCACTTGGCAAACAATCTATAAGGGATTGACAACCCCTTCATAGCGTTGGGTGCAAGCTTTTGTGTTTGTGCAGGATCTTGAGATACTCTTCCGTTGGATTGATACCTTGGTTCTCAAACTGAGGGAAATACTTACCGTCGCTGTGCTACATCACCCTTTCCGCTTCGAGGGAACACTAACACAAGGCTCCCAGGCCACGGGGGAAATCCTTTGCATACTTGCCTAGGAAGTCCCTTAAGGCGTAGCCGTAGCTGAAGGATTCCTGGTGCCGTCGACACAACTATTTCTGGCACCGTTGCAAGGGATACAAAGCAAACATCACGGCGCCACACCATGATCTCCATCATCGTGCCGCCATCGAGGTTGTCGTGCTATCTATGCTATTACTACTAAAGCTACAACCTAGCGATATAGTAAACACATCTGCAAACACAAACGTTAGTTTAAAGACAACCCTATGGCTCTTGTCGGTTGTCGTAGCATCGACATGCAAGTCGATATTAACTATTACAACATGATCATCCCATACATCCAATATATCACATCATGTCTTTGGCTATATCACATCACAAGCATACCCTGCAAAAACAAGTTAGACGTCCTCTAATTTGTTGTTGCATGTTTTACGTGGTTGCTATGGGTATCTAGTATGATCGCATCTTACTTACGCAAAAACGACAACGGAGATGTGCAAATTGCTATTTAACCTCTCTCCAAGGTCTGCCTCGGTCAAATCCAATTCAACTAAAGTTGAAGAAACCGACACCCGCCAGCCATCTTTGTGCAACGAATTGCATGTTGGTCGATGAAATCAGTCTCTCGTAAGCGTACGAGTAATGTCGGTTTGGGCCGCTTCAATCCAACAATACCGCCGAATCGAGAAAAGACTAAGAAGGGCAGCAAACCGAACATCAACACCCACAAAAACTTTTGTGTTCTACTCGAGATAACATCTATGCATGAACCTAGCTCATGATGCCACTCTTGGGGAACGTTGCATGGGAAACAAAAAAAATCATACGCACACGAAGACCTATCATGGTGATGTTCAACTACGAGAGGAGATTAGATCCACATACCCTTGTAGATCGCTAACCGAGGAGCGTTAAAAAACGCGGTTAATTTAGTGGTACAACTTCGTGATTCAAATCACCGTCGTCCCACGATCCATTCCGATCTAGCGCCGAACGGACGGCACCTCCGCGTTCATCACACGTACAGCTCGACGACGATCTCGGCCTTCTTGATCCAGCAAGAGAGACGGAGAAGTAGATGAGTTCTCCAGCAGTGTGATAGCGCGCCGGTGGTGGTGATGCTCTACTCCTGCAGGGATCCGCCCGAGCTCCACAGAAATCCGATCTAGAGGAAGAACTACATGGTATAGGTTTGAGTTGCATGTGGCAAACTTGTGTCTCGAAAGCCCTAAAACCACCAATATATATAGGAGGAGGGGAGGGGCTATCCTTGGGGCTCGACGGAGCCCCAAGGGCACCGTCCGATTGGGAGGAGGTGGACTCCCACCCCAATTCGGTTTGGGGGAAGGAGTCCACTCCTTCCTTCACACCTCCATCTTTCTTTGTTTTTTTTCTTTTCCTTTGGTTTTTTTCACTTGTGGCGCCATAGCCCTCTTAGGCTGGCCTCACCAGCCCACTAAGGGCTGGTGCGCCACCCTAGGGATACTGGGCTCACTCCCGGGTGGGTGGGCCCCTGCCGGTGAATACCCGGAACCCATTCGTCACTCCCGGTACACTCTCGGTAATGCCCGAAATCTTTCCAGTAACCAAATGAAACCATCCTATATATCAATCTTCATTTCCGGACCATTCCGGAAACCCTCGTGACGTCCGTGATCTCATCCAGGACTCCGAACAACCTTTGGTCACCAACACATATAACTCAACTATACTAAAACGTCATCGAAGCTTAAGTGTGTAGACCCCGCGGGTTCGAGAACTATGCAAACATGACCCGAGACACTCCTCGGTCAATATCCCATAGCGGGACCTAGATGTCCATATTGGATCCTACATATTCTATGAAGATCTTATCGGTTGAACCTCTGTGCCAAGGATTCATATAATCCCGTATAACATTCCCTTTGTCCTTCGCTATGTTACTTGCCTGAGATTTGATCGTCGATATCCCTATACCTATTTCAATCTCGTTACCGTCAAGTCTCTTTACTCGTTCCATAATACAAGATCATGTGACTTACACTTGAGTCACATTGCTTGCAAGGCTTGTATGTGATGTTGTATTATCGAGTGGGCCCCGAGATACCTCTCCATCACACGGAGTGACAAATCCCAGTCTTGATCCATGCTAACTCAATGGACACCTTCGGAGATACCTATAGAGCACCTTTATAGTCACCCAGTAACGTTGTGACGTTTGATACACACAAGGTATTCCTACGGTGTCAGTGAGTTACATGATCTCATGGTGATAGGAATGAATACTTGACACGCAGCAAACGATAGCAATAAAATGACACGATCACATGCTACGTTCATAGTTTGAGTCTAGTCCATCACATGATTCTCCTAATGATGTGATCCACTTATCAAGCGACAATGCTTGCATATGATCAGAAAACCTTAACCATCCTTGATCAACTGGCTAGCCAACTAGAGGCTTGCTAGGGACATTGTTTTGTCTATATATCCACACATGTATCTATGCTTTCATTCAATACAATTATAACATGGATAATAAACGATTATCTTGAAACAGGAAATATAATAATAACTATTTTATCATTGCCTCTAGGGCATATTTCCAACACGGATTTCTTTGGTTGACTAGTCAACCCATCAAGGGCTGTTGCGCCACCATCAAGTCCACGTGGCCCTCTTGGGGAGTGGTGGGCCCACCTGGTGGAACCCCGGTACCCATTCGTCACTCCCGGTACACTGTCGGTAATGCCTGAAATCCTCTCGGAATCCAAATACCAACTTCCTATATATCAATCTTCGTTTTTGGACCATTCGGGAACTCCTCGTGAAGGATCTCATCTCGGACTCCGAAAAAAACTTCGGTCACCACCACCTATAACTCAACTATACCGAAACGACACCGAACCTTAAGTGTGCAGACCCTGTGGTTCGAGAACTATGCAGACATGACCCGAGTCACTCTCCGGTCAATATCCAATAGCGGGACCTGGATGTCCATATTGTTCCTACATATTCTATGAAAATCTTATCGGTTGAACCTCTATGTCAAGGATTTATATAATCCCGTATACCATTCCCTTTGTCCTTTGGTGTGTTACTTGCCCGAGATTCGATCGTCGGTATCTCCATACCTATTTCAATCTCGTTACCGGCAAGTCTCTTTAATCGTTCTGTAATATAAGATCCTGTGACTAACTCTTTAGTCACATTGCTTGCAAGGCTTGTATGTGATGTTGTATTACCGAGTGGGCCCCGAGATACCTCTCCGTCACACGGAGTGACAAATCCCAGTCATGATCCATGCCAACCCAACAGACACCTTTGGAGATACCTGTAGAGCATCTTTATAGTCACCCAGTAACGTTGCGATGTTTGATACACACAAGGTATTCCTCCGGTGTCCGGGAGTTGCATGATCTCATGGGCATAGGAACAGATACATCGACATGCAGAAAACAGTAGCAATAAACTGACACGATCATATGCTACGTTTATAGTTTGGGTCTTGTCCATCACATCATTCTTCTAATGATGTGGTCCCGTTATCAAGTGACAGCACTTGCCTATGACCAAGAAACCTTGACCATCTTTGATCAACGAGCTAGTCAACTAGAGGCTCACTAGGGACAGTGTGTTGTCTATATATCCACACATGTATTTAAGTTTCCAATCAATACAATTCTAGCATGGATAATAAATGATTGTCATGAACAAGGAAATATAATAATAACAATTTATTATTGCCTCTAGGGCATATTTCCAACAATTGTCGGCTGTTGCGGCTCTGTTGCTGCTCCGCACGCACCTCGGCACGCTTGCTGTCGGCCTTCGCTGTGACCACTGCTGTCTTGGGCCTCCCCCTGCTCCATCCCGCACCATCATCGTTGCCCTGGCCAGGCCTCGCCCATGGCCACGGTAAATCCCGCCGAGGCCCTGCCTCGCCCTAGCCCGATTGGTTTAGTGGGGTTAACCCCCCACTAACCTTCCCCTATGTATGAGAGGGGGGCCCCACCCACTCTAAAATGGTTAATTAAAAATGAATTAAAAAATTAATCTAAAATAAATAAATCAAGTAAATAATTAATTAGTTAATTAAGTTTAATTACTTTGACTAATCTATTGTTAATCTATTGGAGAATGACATGTGGGCCTAGGTCATTAGCATTAATGACTCTATTATTTTAAGTTGAAATAATTAGTTTAACCTAATGTGACACTAACATATGGGTCCAACTCCCCCTAAATTAATCTGATTAATTATTAATTAAACTAAATTAAAATATGGGTATGACACGTGGGGCCCACTAGTTAGTTTGACAAGTAAAGAGGACTGTTGACTGCTGACGTGAGCATGACATCATGATGATGTCATAACTAATTATTGAATTTAATTAAATCTATTTAATTCCTAGATAACTAATAAAACTAACAAAATTAATATAAAATAATCCACAATCCAAACGAAAATATTTTGTACATGAAAGTTGATCAGAAAAACAAGATAAAGATGGATACACGATTCGTTCGTTTGTCACGCGTCTCTATAATAACGAACATGGAACTTTTCCATCGTTTCCACATGTCCCGTAGTAGCGAGAGACCGGGAAATATCATCACATATTTTCTCGATCCGTCCATAATGTGTAGTACTTCTTTAGCTCATGCCTAGTGTTGCATATTGCCATGTCATGCAACATGATGCATTTGTCTACCTTATATTTATTGTTTCTTCCCCTCTTCTATCCGGTAGACGCTGACGCTGATGCCGACGCTGCTGCTCGGCGCGACTACGCACCTGACGACCAACCCTTTGCCGCAGAGCAACAAAGCAAGCAACCTCCCCTTGATCATTCCTATATCGCCTATTATTTCTCCCTCATGATTGCATTACAATTTTGCTACTATTATAGTTAGCTCCTATATCTCATGCATAGCATGTTTTTCATAAACTGCTACTTTATTCTATTGCACCTCAAAACTGTTTAGTATAGGAGGAGCAGTCATCCCCTTTTACCCTTAGTCCAATTGCCCCAGCTTTTTCATCAAGTCTCGATCATCTGATCGACGAGCCATGACCCGTCACAGCACTCACACCCCCTTAGTTGTACGGCGCTGCAGAGCTACTATCGAGTACAGAGGGTGCCACCTTTTTATGTACTCCGATGTTAGGGTTGTAGTGTAGTTGACCGACGGTGATTCTCGGAGGGTGATTCCTCCTCCACCACCTTCGATAACGAATCTGTCGTACAACCCATCAAGCATGGCCCATCGAGGGTGATTCCTCCTTGGCCACCTTGAAGGTTACATAATTCAGAATACATCGAGGGTGATACCTCGGAATCCCTCTGATGTTACAGCCACACAGCTACATGACCTTGTTACTAGGAACTTGATGAATGATGTGTTGCGGGTGGATTCCCGCGTGGATGTGATGATGAGTTAATTAAAATGCTAATAGATTTGGGTATTTGATCTGAGTTGGTCGGGAGACCTTTTTCGCACTAACCTTCATGTGGGAGAAGTTATGGGTACTCGGCGTTGTGGTATCAGCCGAAGCTCTTCAGACGTCAGCAATGGAGCGGTGTGTGCCCGAGTGGTCTGGATAAGCCTCGTTCTTGTATAAGAGGTGCCAGGACTGACATCGTCCACCCTCGCAACATGTAGGAGCGCAATGGGTGATGGGACCATGAACCCTCCGTGCTTAGGAGTTAGACCGACGGGCTGACCTCTCTGTTGAGCCTAGGTAGGGCTGCGACGTGTTGATGTTCCGAGGCCCGGCGGGACCCGGGAAAGTGTGTCCAGACAGATTTTATCAAGTGTGTTGGGTGATACGTCTCCATCGTATCTACTTTTTCAAACTCTTTTGCCCTTGTTTTGGACTCTAATTTTCATGATTTGAATGGAACTAACCCGTACTGACGCTGTTTTCAGCAGAATTGCCATAGTGTTGTTTTTTGTGCAGAAATAAAAGTTCTCGGAATGACCTGGAAACTTACAAGGATTTTTTGTTGAATATATAAAAAATACTGGCGCAAGAATTACCCAAAGACACGGAGCTAGGAGCCCACGAGCCTAGGAGACGCCCCCCTAGGGCGCGCCTGGCAGGCTCGTGAGGCTCACGTGGCTCCGCAGCCTCCAACTCCAACTCTATATATTCTCTCTCGCCCAGAAAAAATTAAGAGAGAAGAGTTCATCGCGTTTCACGATACGGAGCCGCCGCCACTTCCTGTTCTTCCTCGGGAGGGCAGATCTGGAGTCCGTTCTGGGCTCCGGAGAGGGGAAATCGACGTCGTCGTCATCATCAACCATCCTCCATCGCCAATTCCATGATGATCTCCATCGTTCGTGAGTAATCTCATCGTAGGCTTGCTGGACGGTGATGGGTTGGATGAGATCTATCATGTAATCGAGTTAGTTTTATTGGGGTTTTATCCCTAGTATCCACTATGTTCTAAGATTGATGTTGCTACTACTTTGCTATGCTTAATGCTTGTCACTAGGGCCTGAGTGCCATGATTTTAGATCTGAACCTATTATGTTTTCATCAATATATGTGTGTTCTTGATCCTATCTTGCAATTTGTAGTCACCTACTATGCGTTATGACCCGGCAACCCCGGAGATGACCATATTATGAGGAGTTCATGTATTCACTATGTGCTAATTCTTTGTTCCGGTTCTCAATTAAAAGGAGACCTTAATATCCCTTAGTTTCCATTAGGACCCCGCTGCCACGGGAGGGATGGACAAAAGATGTCATGCAAGTTCTTTTCCATAAGCATGTATGACTAAATATGGAATACATGCCTACATTACATTGACGAACTAGAGCTAGTTGCATATCACCCTATGTTATAAGTGTTACATGATGAATGTCATCCGGCATAATTATCCATCACCGATCCAATGCCTACGAGCTTTTCCTATATTGGTCCTTGCTAAGTTACTTTACCGTTAATGTTGTCACACTTGCTATACAAATTACTACTGCTACTATTACCGCCGCTACCGTTAGTGTCATACTACTTTGCTACTAAAACTTTGTTGCAGATACTAAGTCTTTCGGGTGTGGTTGAATTGACAACTCAACTGCTAATACTCGAGAGTATTCTTTGGCTCCCCTTGTGTCGAATCAATAAATTTGGGTTGAATACTCTACCCTCGAAAACTGTTGCGATCCCCTATACTTGTGGGTTATCAAGACCTTTTTCTGGCGCCGTTGCCGGGGAGCATAGCTCTATTCTTTGAGTCACTTGGGATTTATATCTGTTGATCACTATGAGGAATCCAAGAGATCCAAAAACTAAAGTCTTGCCCTCAACTACGAGGACAGGTAAGGAACTGTCATCTAGCTCTGCACTTGATTCACCTTCAGTTATGAGTAAATTTGCGACACCATCACCTACTAGTAATTCTGATATGTCGCATGTGCTTGATGATGCTACTTCTGCTATCAATGATGCTTATGATGATGGTTTGCTTGAAAATGATATGCCACTGGGTGAATTTCTTGATGCACAAATTGCTAGAGTTACTTCTGAAACTGATGAAATTATTGAATTGGAACCTGCTATTTCACCTGTTAGACCTAGCTCTCCTAGATATGAATTGTCTGATATACCTAAGGGTTATGTTATGGAGGGAGAGGTAGTTGAAGACTTTCTTGCTTGTAAGGATAGCTATGATCTTGAGAATTTATTACGCAAGTGGAAAGAAAAATCTTTGAATGCTAGAATGAAATATGATCCTAAGTTTGCTACTTCACCCATCTTTGTCACTGATAAGGATTATGAACTCTCTGTCGATCCTGACTTAATCACTTTGGTTGAATCTGATCCTTTTCATGGTTGTGAATCTGAAACTTTTGTAGCACATCTTACTAAACTGAATGATATAGCCACCCTATTCACTAATGAGGAAAAAAATTGCCATTACTATATCCTTAAGTTGTTACCTTTCTCACTAAAAGCTGATGCTAAAACTTGGTTTACTTCTCTTGCTCCTGGTTGTGTGCGTAGTCCCCAGGATATGATATACTACTTCTGTGAGAAATATTTTCCTGCCCATAAGAAACAAGCTGCCTTGTAGGATATATATAACTTTGTGCAAATTGAAGAAGAGAGTCTCCCACAAGCTTGGGGGAGGCTTGTCCAGTTACTTAATGCTTTGCCTGATCACCCTCTTAAGAAAAATGAAATACTTGATATCTTTTATAATGGACTAACCGATGCTTTTAGGGGACACCTAGATAGTTGTGTTGATTGTGTTTTCAGGGAACGCACTATGGAACAAGCTGAAATTCTATTGGATAATATCTTGAGCAACTATAATGCTTGGACTAATCCCGAACCACCTCCGAAGCCAACTCCGAAGAAAAGAGGTATTCTATTCCTCGGTCCTGAAGATATGCAAGAAGCCAAGAAATCTATGCAAGAGGAAGGTATTAAATCTGAAGATGTTAAGAATCTACCACCTATTGAAGAAATACATGGTCTTGATAACCCGACACAGGTAGTAGAGGTAAATTCTCTTCGTAGATTCACTGAGAGTGATATTCCTTATGATAAACTTGCTAGCTTATGCTTAGATGAATTTGATAACTTTGTTGCCAAACAACAAATTTTTAATGATTATGTTAGCAGACAACTGCAACAAAATGCTCGTATGATTAATCATATAAGTGCTTGTGTGGATAGAAATGTTAATGACCTTAAGCTTATTGGTAAACATGCTTCTATGGTCACTACTCAAGTAGAACAAGTACTTAAGGCTCAAAATGACTTGCTCAATGAATTGAATGAAAATTATGTTAGAGTTGTCACTAGAGGTGGTAGAATGACTCGGGAGCCTTTGTATCCTGAGGGCCATCCTAAGAGAATTGAACAAGATTCTCAAGGAGATAATACTGATGCACCTAGTCATCCTGGTAATAGGAAGAAAAAGAAAGATGATAGGAACTTGCATGCTAGCAAACCTGTTGCTGTTACACCCGAGAATCCAAATGATGTCTCTATTTCTGATGCCGAAACACAATCTGGTGATGAACATGAGCCTAGTGATAATAATGATAATGGTGTTCATGTTGATGCTCAACCTAGTAATGGTAATGATGTGGAGATTGAACCTGTTGTTGATCTTGATAACCCACAACCTAAGAACTAGAGATATGATAGGAATGATTTTATTGCTAGGAAGCATGGTAAAGAAAGAGAACCGTGGGTTCAGAAACCCATGCCCTTTCCTCCCAAACCATCCAAGAGAAAGGATGATGAGGATTTTGAGCGCTTTGTTGAAATGATTAGACCTGTCTTTTTGCAAATGCGCTTGACTGATATGCTTAAAATATCTTCTTATGCTAAGTACATGAAATATATTGTGACTAATAAAAGGAAGAAACCTGATGTTGAAATTTCTACCATGCTTGCTAATTACACTTTTAAGGGTGGGACTCCTAAGAAACTAGGTGATCCCGGAGTGCCCACTATACCTTGTTCCATTAAAGGAAATTATGTTAGAACTGATTTATGTGATCTTGGAGCCGGTGTTAGTGTTATGCCTCTCTCTTTATATCATAGACTTGAATTGGATAAGTTGACACCTACTAAAATTTCTTTGCAAATGGCCGACAAATCAACTCCTTTTCCTATCGGCATTTGCGAGGATGTGCCTGTTGTGGTTGCGAACGTTACTATCTTAACGGACTTTGTTATTCTTGATATTCCCGAGGATGATGCCATGGCGATCATCCTTGGAAGACCCTTTTTAAACACTACAGGGGTTGTTATTGATTGCGCCAAAGGCAATGTCACTTTCCATGTTAATGGTAATGAGCACACGGTGCACTTTCCGAAGAAACAATACCGAGTTCATTGCATTAATGCTATTAAAAAATCTTCATCACTTATTATTGGAAGCGTTGAATGCCCTATACCTACTGTCAAGATGAAATATGATATAGTTGTTGGGGATATGCACATTCCCGTTGAGGTAACCCAGTGATTATTCAAAAATTCTCCGATTTTATGTGATTTGAAAAAAGTTTGTCAAGGCGACTTGATCAACCTCATTGATGAATTTCTTTTGATGACCATGAGATGGATGAATCTAGAAGTCACAACCTTCTGTTCCCAACTTTACTTTCTGTTGTTTAGTAGAAAAATAATAAATATAGTTTTATTTTCCTGTTTTTTTCCGTTCAATAGAAAAGTGACCTAAAAATAAAAGTTCTCCAAATGCCCTAAAAATCAAGTATGATTTTTTCTGGAATATTTAAAAATTTCTGAGATAGATAACTAGTCAGGGGGATGCACCAGTGGGCCACGAGCCCAGGAGGCGCGACCACCCCCCGTGGGCGCGCCTGGCAGGCTCGTGGGTCCCACATGGCCACCCTCCACTTATTCCAGTACCCATCTCCTTCGTCTACCTCCAGAAAGAATCATTCCACGGCTCAAACCCGTGTTCTTGCCCATTTTGCTGCATTTTCTGATCTCCTTGTGCAAAGCCCCAT
This sequence comes from Hordeum vulgare subsp. vulgare, assembly GCF_904849725.1. Taxonomy (NCBI): domain Eukaryota; kingdom Viridiplantae; phylum Streptophyta; class Magnoliopsida; order Poales; family Poaceae; genus Hordeum; species Hordeum vulgare. The sequence continues at coordinate 520,127,324 of NC_058521.1, forward strand.
TCACCAAACTGTTTTGGGGAATTGTTCCTTGGTATGTGACTCCTCCATTGGTCCAATTAGTTTTTGTTCTAGTGCTTTATTCATTGCATATTATTGTTGCCTTGGCGAACCTGTTCTTGAGCTTTGCATGATAATTTTAGTTGGTCCCAAGTAGTTTTGATGCATGATTTGGCCTTTAGGCACTTGTAGGAGTACTTGCTATGAGTTTTGTTAAGCCTTGTTGTCGGGACCCCGATCCTAAGCCATAGGAATCCAGCCTGTAACACATCGCATCCCTTTGCGTTCTCACGCACGGTTAACCCCACGGCTGCAGCCTTACCTTAGCCGGGACCGTTTGCGCCTTTTGACTCACGTATGCAATTGTGTCGCTAGTATTCCAATGACAAAGAACCCGGATCGACATGTCTAGTCATAAACCAAAGTGGCAGTACCGCACAAGGACAGGCATACATGACCCAGCAAAGCAGGTGTCGGTCACCAGCGAATGTAGACGAGTCGTAGCAAGCTACAAGGACTCCATTACATCGCGTGACATCTCCCCCAAAGGGGACAGACACAGCAGCTAAGAGGGACACACGCCGGTCAACCAATGTGTCCGGAGCAGTAGCGAGCTACCATGGCTCGTTGGATCACAAAGGGGCATTTCCCTGTAAGGAGTGCTACTAAAGTTTATGGCTAGGTAATCGAACCCCACACATATCAAGTACGACACACGTACGCATGGCATACCGATATGTATAGATACATCGATGGCATCACAACATAACCATAAACATACAAGCTTTATTTAAGAGGCTCGGAAGAGCCACACACATAATATTACACAGTAAAGGTCTCACGGCCCATAATAGCAGTCATTCAGTTACAATCCAGCGGAAGTGTTTAAAACTGTCTGAGTACAGACAGGTGAAACTAGAAGGCACTTGGCCTGACTATACTACAGACCCAACCTAGGGCCAGATCATAGCTGGGACACCAGCTACTCGTCGTCGTCGATGTCTATGAAGAACCCTCCATTAGGTTTATTAGCAACCTCTGCAACATTTTTTAAGCAAACATGAGTACGGAGGTACTCAGCAAGACTTTAGGATAACTATCTACTCATGCAATGTATCAATAAGGTATTGAGGGGTTTCATGCGGAAAGCCAGCATTTGACTCGTGGCTAGACAACTTGCATTTTTAAATAATTTTGACAACTTGATTTCTCACACACGAGTCCACTAACACCACAACAATACTCCATCGTGGAATCATTCTGTCTCCATACGGAAATGCCGTCCACGACACTCACACTTATCTAGACAATTTTATGAGTAGCCATTGAAGTTATCTATGAACAACATATGTCTCCAAGTAGTCCATATCCGCGGACGCGGCTATTCGAATAGATCATAACCCTGCAGGGGTGTACTTCGTCACACACGCTCTCGCCACATATCGCCATGTGCACGTCATGCACCTCGGCAACCTTCAAGCGGAAGCCCAGCGAGGGAGTCGGCCACGACCGTTAACCACATTAATACCTAGTCCAGGTCTATCGCCTATCTGAGGGTAACCCGCACGGAAGTCCGGCCGAGGTTTCCGCCACGGCCCCAAACGATGTGCGCAGGGTTCCCAAGCCCACCATCCGGGTGCCACTAGGTACATCGTGCCACTGCCTACCGCATCACAGCCCACCTCTCAGGTCAGCGCTATGCACGGCCTCCAGCATGACTATAAACACCAACAACTACTTGCAACTCCTGGACCGAGTACTAAGCGATTAATAAGTCGAGAGGGTCAATTAAGTATCCCAACGTGTGGTAGTATCTAGTCTTGGATTACATACACGGAACTCAGTTCCTAAGGACGGTTCCAATAAAACAACCCGCCATGCACTCCTACACAGCATTTCACCGGTACCTTTACCAAATCAGGTTCAACACACAACCTTTGCTTACCAAACACATTCTCACAATTCTGTTCATCTCCCAGATGACAGACCATACACAACTCTAAGCATAGCATGCATAGCAGGATAAGGCACATCATGGCTCAAGCAACTACCAAGTATGCTAGGTTGCAAGGTTTAGCTATTTACTGTGACAAGGATAGGTCATGCAAAGGAAGTGGGTTCAACTAACGTGGCAAAAGCATTTGAAGCATTTGATCCTAATGCAATAAGTAAGTGCAGGAGCAAGAACATGGGATTTATCGGGATGATCAAAATGGTTGCTTGCCTTGTTGCTCAGAGGAGTGACAATATCCGTCAGACGGATATTCGGTGGAATCCGGGGGAGCGGAGCCTACCGAAAGAAATGACAACAATCAATAACAATCATGTGCAACAAGATGATGCATGAGCATGGCATGAGGATGCAAGGTGGTATACTATTATAGCTAACATGTATTAGGTTTGAAGTTGATTTGAATCAAATTCAAATATCACTTCAAACGAGGTATTCTCGGATACCATTTTAATTGATTCGACCTGATGCTCAGATCAACTTGCTTTTATCATGCATGGAATGACATGTTAGGTTGCTGGTTTGTGATTTGGACAGTGTTTGATCATATCATTTGTAGTGAAATTTAATTATTTTCCAAATTCCATCTCCAAAGTATTTATAAGAATTAACTTATTCACTAATCTACATGTTTGGGTTCAGTAACATTTTCAAACATGTTTGAAAATGACATATTCAGATTCCTTGAATTTTTCTGATACTTTTTCATATATAAATTATTTTCATTGGAGTTAGAGATTAAATTCTATGAATTTTAGAAGTTTTGGAATTTTTCTGGAATTCTTTTAAATCAGAAATTCACTTATTGCGTCATCACTACATCATCATGGCGTCAGCAGGTCAACTGACCTGATCAGGTCAAACCTGACAGGGGGGACCCACTGGTCAGCGTCTCAGGGGCTAATCCCACGCTGACCAGCCCCTAAGTGGGTTTGACTTGGCCTTGGGCCCACTGTCAGCGAGCGATTAGGGTTAAACTACTCGGGTTTAGCTGGCCACGTCGTTCCCCGCCGGAGCCTGACCGGCGGCGACCAGATCCGCGGCAGAACCTCGCCGGGGACACGCTATATCATGATGTGGTGCTCGGAAAAGGTTGCCGAGAGCACTGGGATGATCCCCAGGCTCGACCACATCCAGCACTAGCCTCGGGGAGGGCTATAGGTGGCCGGAGCAAGCCGACGACGAGCCGAGGCGGCTGCCGGAGTTCGGGCTCGATGGTCCAGTGGGTAGAGGGCACGGATCCGAGGGGAAGAAGAGCGGAAATGATCGCAGGCTCACGGTGGAGGTGAAGCTAGGCTCAGACTGCTCGGGGAGGGGCTGTAGCCGGCGTTTCACCGTCGATTTGCCGGCGACCGAAGGTTGAAGACGATAGTGTTGGGGACGTTGCAGGGCTCGGGGAGGCTTCGGCCTTTGCAGAGAGAACCAGCTCGTCGAGGCGGAGCTACTGGACTACTCGGGAGGAAGGTCCTGTGGCTAGAGGCACGACGGCTCGAGCTCGAGCTCTTGGCAATGGCGGCAGAAGGAGGGAGGAGAGATCCCGAGAGGAGGGGGAAACTAGAGCAGGGGAACGGATAGAGACGGGCTCGGGGTGGATATCCCCACTGTCGCGTTGTCCTGGGGAGCACCGGAGCATGCCACGGCGAAGCAGGAGGTGGAGGTTCCGCCGTGGGTGTTCGCTCCTCTGCCAGAAGGCAGGAGGAGGAAGACGCCCTTAACCCTGGTGGGCTGGGCCTCCTCAGGGCGACAGGTAAGGTTTTCCTCTTTTCTTTCTATTTTCTTTCTGTTTTGTTTTTCTGATTTGCTAACTATTTTGATTTGCTTTTTATTTCAGCTCCAAAATAGTTTATAAAAATATTTTGAACGCACCAGAATATTAGTTGGAATATATCCAACCATTCCTAAAGTTTTCAACATTTTTGAAAACTTAAAGTTTTTGAATTCAAATTTAAAACTTGAAACTAGTAGCTTTTTTGCATTTATTTGAAATGCCAAGAGTGTTATGAAAATGGTTTTCTTCATTGCTTATTTGTTCCCATGATTTATCAGAAAAGTTGAACTTTTCTTGAGGCCATTTTGAGTTCGTTGATTTGAACTAGTCTATAATTCCTTTGAATTTGAGAAGTGGCTAGGTTTTTTTTGAGTGTTCCTTCACCACTTGCTTGTTCTTGTTGAAAATTTCCTAGATGCAATGCTAAGAAGATATGAACACAATGCTAACCTTATTAAGGTGTCAGGGATGTGACAACTCACCCCCACTCAAAAGAATCTCGTCCCGAGATTTAGAAGTCGTCGGGAATAACGCAGGATAGTCAAGTCGGAGACGATCCTCTCTTTCCCAAGTTGCCTCCTTTTCAGAATGATTTGACCATTGAACTTTAAGAAACTTGAGGTTTCGACGTCGAGTAGTACGCTCAGCTTGATCAAGAATACGCACGAGGTATTCTCGGTATGAAAGGTTATCTTGGAGATCAAGCGTTTCGTGGTCCACTTCACGGATAGGATCTGAAAAGCAATGCCTGAGTTGCAAGACGTGAAAGACATCATGAACCTTGGAAAGACGCGGAGGAAGTTCCAACTGGTAGGCAACTTCTCCTCGTTTGGCAATAATGCGAAAAGGACCAATGTAACGAGGAGCCAACTTGCCCTTGATACCAAATCGATGGGTACCCTTCAAAGGTGTAACCCGAAGGTAAGCCTTCTCGTCAACTTCAAAGGTCACAGCCTTATGATGACGATCATATTGGCTCTTTTGACGAGACTGGGCTGTTTTCAACTTTTCACGAATAATACGAATCTGCTCTTCTGCATCCTGGATCATATCCGGGCAAAAGAGTTGCCTCTCTCCGGTTTCTGACCAATTAAGAGGTGTTCGACATCTTCGTCCATAAAGAACTTCAAAAGGAGCTTTGCCCAAGCTTGATTGATAACTATTGTTATAAGCGAATTCGGTGAATGGGAGGCACTTCTCCCAATTCATACCGAGTGATATAACACAAGCTCAGAGCATATCTTCTGGGATTTGATTCACTCTTTCTACTTGACCACTTGATTGACGATGGAAAGCAGTGCTAAAAGATAAGTGAGTCCCCATGGCATTCTGAAAACTTTCCCAGAAGAGGGAAGTAAAGATACTCCCACGGTACGAGTTAATCTCCAGGGGAACACCATGAAGAGACACTATTCGAGAGATATATGACTCCGCTAGCTGGCTAGCTGTTATACTCTCACGAACGGGAAGAAAATGAGCCACTTTGGAGAGTCGGTCAATGACCACAAAGATAGCATTATTTCCTTTCTTGGTCTTGGGAAATCCGGTAATGAAATCCATACTAACTTTATCCCATTTCCATTCAGGAATAGCTAAAGGTTGAAGGGTGCCAGCAGGCCTTTGATGTTCTGCCTTAACTCGATGACAAACGTCGCAGTTAGCAACGAACTCAGCAATTTCTCTCTTCATCCTAGTCCACCAGAACCTCTGGCGTAGGTCCTGATACATCTTAGTACTACCGGGATGAATGGTGAGAGGAGAATCATGAGCCTCCTTAAGGATCAATTGCCGCAGACGTTTGCTCCTAGGAACCACTAAACGGTTCTGAAAGAACACAACACCTTTCTCATTGATGGAGAAATCCCTAGCGTTACCGCTAGCAATATTCTCCTTGATCCGGGATATACCCTTATCATAAGCCTGCACGGGTATGATTTGATCCCTAAGAGTAGGCTTCGCCACCAGGGTAGAAAGGATTCCTTGAGGAACAATATGAAGATTCAACTTCCGAAATTCCTCATAGAGATGTGGTTGACCTTGTTGTAGCATCAAATTGCTACAATAAGATTTACGACTTAGTGCATCAGCCATAACATTGGCCTTCCCCGGGGTGTAAGTTATCCCTAAGTCGTAATCCGAGATCAACTCAACCCACCGTCTTTGCCTGAGATTCAAATCCGGCAGGGTGAAGATATATTTCAGACTTTGGTGATCAGTGAATATTTCGCAACGATTACCCAGAAGGTAATGTCCCCAGGTTTTTAGTGCATGGACCATAGCTGCAAGCTCAAGGTCATGTGTGGGATAATTATCCTCATGTGGACGCAACTGTCGAGATGCGTATGCGATCACATGACGATCTTGCATGAGAATGCAACCTAATCCTTGTCGCGAGGCGTCGCAATAGATAACAAAGTCCTTAGAAAAATCTGGTGGTAGCAACACAGGTGCGGAAGTCAGGTGTCTTTTCAATTCCTGAAAACTATGCTCACACTGTGGTGTCCACTCGAACTTTTTATCCTTCTTGAGGAGTTCAGTTAGAGGCTTTGCAACCTTGGAGAAATTCTCGACAAAACGGCGACAATAGCTCGCTAAACCAAGAAAACTCCTAACTTGCTTAACCGATTCAGGTTGAGTCCAATCAAGGACAGCTTGAACTCTCTCGGGATTGACAGCAATACCCTTACCAGAGATTACGTGACCTAGATAGGTCACTTCTGGTAACCAAAATTCACATTTTGAAAATTTGGCATAAAGGCGATGCTCTCGAAGTTTCATCAATACCAGCCTTAGATGCTCAGCATGTTCTTGTTCGTTCTTCGAGTAGATGAGAATATCATCGAGGTATACCATGACGAATTTATCCAAATACTCCATGAAGATTGAATTCATCAGACGAGAGAAGGTGGCTGGGGCATTGGTTAAACCAAAGGACATGACGGTGTACTCGTATTGGCCATAACGAGTAACAAAGGCCGTTTTTGGAATGTCCCCGTTCTTGATCTTGATTTGATGGTATCCCAACCTCAAATCCATTTTGGAGAAGACTGAGGATCCAGCGAGCTGGTCGTACAGATCGTTGATCCTGGGGAGCGGATGCTTGTTCTTTATGGTGACCAGATTAACTGGTCGGTAATCTACAACCGTCCGATCCGTTCCGTCTTTCTTCTTGACGAATAGGACGGGGCAAGCCCAAGGAGAAGAGCTAGGACGAATGAAACCTTTATTCAAGGCCTCATCTAGTTGCTTCTTAAGTTCGGCTAGCTCCAGGGGTGCCATCTTATATGGTCTTCTGGCTATTGGGACAGTTCCCGGAACAAGATCTATCACGAAATCTACATCTGTGTCAGGTGGAATTCCTGGCAGTTCCTCTGGAAAAACATCCGGGAAGTCACGGACTACCGGAATGTCTTCAAGTTCCAGAAGAGGGTTGGCATTTAGGGAATAGAGTTGGCATTTGGCAACTCGAGTAGAGACATTGACTATCTCACTCGAGGGATGGGTAAGTTGAACATTTCTAGAATGAGTATCAATCTTGGCATAGTGAGCTGACATCCAGTCCATACCCAAGATGATATTAATATCCGAAGATTTCAAGGCTATCAATGAGGCTAGAAAAACTAGCCTGTCTACTAGAATTTCATTATCATAGGTTATCCTAGAGGTTTGCCATTTACTACCAGGAGTTTGGACAACCAATGGAATTGGCATATCACAAAAAGACATGTTATGCAACTGTGCATAACTTTTTGAAACGAAGGAATGAGAAGACCCAGTGTCAAAGAGAACAGACGCTGGGTGATGGTTAACAAGAAGCGTACCCAGTATGACGTCGGGATCCTCTGCAGCTTCTTCTGCTGAGACATAGTTCACACGGCGACATGCAGGAGTTGGCTTCACATAGTAAGCTTTGCCTGACTTGCCTTGCCCGACGGACTTTCTGGGTTGCTTGGCACCCAAATTTTGAGGACACTCACGGGAATAGTGCCCTGGTTCTCCACACTTGTAGCATATCACTTGGTTGGCACGTGGTGCAGCATTGCTAGCTGGACCACCATAAGTTTTTGCTGGAGGGTTGGTCTGATTCGTCTGAGGCGCCACGTAGGATGGCCTCGGAGTGTATCTTGGCGGCAGAGAACTGTTTGGAACCCACAGCCTGCGTTTTGGAAACACGGAACCAGATGACGAGCCAAAGTCACGGGAGTGCTTCCTTGTGGCTTCAAAGTCGGTATGACCAGTCTCGGCACTGATCGCCTTGTTAACCAGGGCTTGAAAACTTGCACACTCGTGGAGGCGCAGATCACGATGAAGCTCAGGGCTCAGACCCTTACGGAATCTTGCTTGCTTCTTGGCATCAGTAGACACCTCCTCTGTTGCATAGCGGGCGAGGTTACCGAACTCGCGGCTATAGGCATCCACGGTCAACTTGCCCTGGGTGAAAGCACAGAACTCCTCTCTCTTTCTGTCCATTAGGCCCTCTGGAATATGGTGCAGACGGAAGGCTACACTGAAGTTTGCCCATGTGGCTGTTGGTTCAGCAAGACGCATAGCTTCAAAGTTCTCCCACCACAGATTGGCGGGTCCTTCCAGGAAATACGCCGCAAAGGTCACCTTGTCGGCCTCAGAAACATTCACAGAGCGAATCTTGCGTGAGATGCTGCACAACCAGTCATCAGCGTCGAGGGGATCGACGGAGTGATGAAACTTTGGAGGATTCAGCTTCACAAAGTCATTGAGGGACACTGCAGCATTCCTAGGCTGACGAGCCGTATTCTGCTCAATACGCTCTAACAGTCGGTTGGGCTCCCTTTTGTTTCTCTCTGCCTCAAGCATAACTTCCGCCAGAGAGGGCGGGGAGGCAGGTCTTCCTGCGACGCTTGACTACCCTCGCCTTGCTCATGAGCAGGGGCACGGTTCAACCTGGTGAACATCATCCTGACAAACAAACTCACAGCTTAGACCAATATCATATCAATACTAGCTATGGATTAAGAATGTACTGAACACACGGAATGCGGAAATGAATATCCGAACAACATGGTAACAAGCAACTGCTATATATACACCATGGTTCATACACACCCTTACATAGTTCAGTACAACCTTAACCGAAGAGCAACTATTGAAATTATGAAACTACTCATCAAAGGCTTACAATCTTCCTATACATTATTTATCTAGGCCTCCGGAATTCATTTCACATCACAGGCATACTTTACAAGTCACGCAGGACTGTGAACGTACGGCTACTACCATACTATCCTTCCGCTCACAGCTCAGGCATCCGCATAGAACATCTCATAGAGATTACCTCCATGGCCTGGAAGCTCAACCCGCGGATCAGGAAACACTCTGGCCTGAGATCCCTGGGATCCATAAGGACACGTATGTGGCCTTGGTCCCCTGACTGGTGGTAATAGGGGTCCCCGAAGAGGGGTGACTCCTCCTATAGCTGGCCAGTCAACGTGGGCCGTAAGATGGGTCCTAACAGGGTTCAGCATCTCCATATCTCCGTACCCTGTCTGGACTACCGGTACCAGCTGCGTCAAAGCCGTCCACAGACAGGCACGGGTAGCATAAACCTCCATGCGGAGAGCACGAGCATCCCTGTCTATGTTCTCTAGCATCTCAACAGTGGACTGCAGTAGTGGATCCTCCATAGAAGAATCAAAATAGACTCCGCTGAGGTATCCCTCTTCACCAGGCTGAGAGGCCGGAACATAGCAGAACTCTGAATTCTGCAGCAGTGCATGTCTCGCCCTCATAATGGTCAGCATTGAATAGGCAGCATCTTGTACTGTCATGTCAACAGTGACTCCCAACCCATAGGACCAATGGATTGGCTCCTCAGCTCCAGGGTAGTCTGGAAATACCCTAACAGTGCAGATATACTAGCTCTGGTTGAAGTCTCGGTACTGTTCCTCCACTGTGTACTCGGAGTACCAGCGGTAACCGCACACCGACATCACCCTGACCAGCATGGCCGTATGACCCGGCACATCAATGCACCTGGTCAGACGTACCACCTGACGAGAAGGACGGCCAGGCATCTGAAAATAGAGAGTAATGCAAAAGCATTAGAGCTCTGAATACAAAATTGGCCAGCATAACGGCTGTAAATGCTCAAAAACAAATTTTGAGACAACCCAAAATGGAATAGCGTAACCACTCAACTATCAAGTTAATTCTCTGATCATCAAACTTACTCCCTTTTTTCTAGGAATGAAAGAAACCCAATATAACTTTTGACCCGTAGTCTTATAATCTACCGATCAGAAACACGAGCCTAGAAGAAGATGAGTAACCTAGTCCTTAATTCCTGCTGAAAAGACGAAGATGACCAGAATAGAATAACTTGAGAAGAGAACAAGAGTCTTACGTTCCCTTCCACAAACAATTCCCTTATGTATAACTAAAGCAATTATAGACTCAACTTCGACCAGTTTGGCTTAGTAGTCCTACAGTCAATTAGGCTCTGATACCAACGCTGTCGGGACCCCGATCCTAAGCCATAGGAATCCAGCCTGTAACACATCGCATCCCTTTGCGGTCTCACGCACGGTTAACCCCACGGCTGCAGCCTTACCTTAGCCGGGACCGTTTGCGCCTTTTGACTCACGTATGCAATTGTGTTGATAGTATTCCAATGACAAAGAACCCGGATCGACATGTCTAGTCATAAACCAAAGTGGCAGTACCGCACAAGGACAGGCATACATGACCCAGCAAAGCAGGTGTCGGTCACCAGCGAATGTAGACGAGTCGTAGCAAGCTACAAGGACTCCATTACATCGGTGACATCTCCCCCAAAGGGGACAGACACAGCAGCTAAGAGGGACACACGCCGGTCAACCAATGTGTCCGGAGCAGTAGCGAGCTACCATGGCTCGTTGGATCACAAAGGGGCATTTCCCTGTAAGGAGTGCTACTAAAGTTTATGGCTAGGTAATCGAACCCCACACATATCAAGTACGACACACGTACGCATGGCATACCGATATGTATAGATACATCGATGGCATCACAACATAACCATAAACATACAAGCTTTATTTAAGAGGCTCGGAAGAGCCACACACATAATATTACACAGTAAAGGTCTCACGGCCCATAATAGCAGTCATTCAGTTACAATCCAGCGGAAGTGTTTAAAACTGTCTGAGTACAGACAGGTGAAACTAGAAGGCACTTGGCCTGACTATACTACAGACCCAACCTAAGGCCAGATCGTAGCTGGGACACCAGCTACTCGTCATCATCGATGTCTATGAAGAACCCTCCATTAGGGTCATTGGCAATCTCTGCAACATTTTTTAAGCAAACATGAGTACGGAGGTACTCAGCAAGACTTTAGGATAACTATCTACTCATGCAATGTATCAATAAGGTATTGAGGGGTTTCATGCGGAAAGCCAGCATTTGACTCGTGGCTAGACAACTTGCATTTTTAAATAATTTTGACAACTTGATTTCTCGCACACGAGTCCACTAACACCACAACAATACTCCATCGTGGAATCATTCCGTCTCCATACGGAAATGTCGTCCACGACACTCACGCTTATCTTGACAATTTTATGAGTAGCCATTGAAGTTATCTATGAACAACATATGTCTCCAAGTAGTCCACATCCGCGAACGCGGCTATTCGAATAGATCATAACCCTGCAAGGGTGTACTTCGTCACACACGCTCTCGCCACTTATCGCCATGTGCACGTCATGCACCTCGGCAACCTTCAAGCGGAAGCCCAACGAGGGAGTCGGCCACGACCGTTAACCACATTAATACCTAGTCCAGGTCTATCGCCTATCTGAGGGTAACCCGCACGGAAGTCAGGCCGAGGTTTCCGCCACGGCCCCAAACGATGTGCGCAGGGTTCCCAAGCCCACCATCCGAGTGCCACTTGGTACACCGTGCCACTGCCTACCGCATCACAGCCCACCTCTCAGGTCAGCGCTATGCACGGCCTCCAGCATGACTATAAACACCAGAAACTACTTGCAACTCCTGGACCGAGTACTAAGCGATTAATAAGTAGAGAGGGTCAATTAAGTATCCCAATGTGTGGTAGTATCTAGTCTTGGATTACATACACGGAACTCGGTTCCTAAGGACGGTTCCAATGAAACAACCCGCCATGTACTCCTACACAGCCTTTCACTGGTACCTTTACCAAATCAGGTTCAACACACAACCTTTGCTTACCGAACACATTCTCACAATTATGTTCATCTCCCAGATGACAGACCATACACAACTCTAAGCATAGCATGCATAGCAGGATAAGGCACATCATTGCTCAAGAAACTACCAGGTATGCTAGGTTGCAAGGTTCAGCTATTTACTTTGACAAGGATAGGTCATGCAAAGGAAGTGGGTTCAACTAACATGGCAAAAGCATTTGAAGCATTTGATCCTAATGCAATAAGTAAGTGCAGGAGCAAGAACATGGGATTTATCGGGATGATCAAAATGGTTGCTTGCCTTGTTGCTCAGAGGAGTGACAATATCCGTTAGACGGATATTCGGTGGAATCCGGGGGAGCGGAGCCTACCGAAAGAAATGACAACAATCAATAACAATCATGTGCAACAAGATGATGCATGAGCATGGCATGAGGACGCAAGGTGGTATACTATTATAGCTAACATGTATTAGGTTTGAAGTTGATTTGAATCAAATTCAAATATCACTTCAAACAAGGTATTCTCGGATACCATTTTAATTGATTCGACCTGATGCTGAGATCAACTTGCTTTTATCATGCATGGAATGACATGTTAGGTTGCTGGTTTGTGATTTGGACAGTGTTTGATCATATCAATTGTAGTGAAATTTAATTATTTTCCAAATTCCATCTCCAAAGTATTTATATGAATTAACTTATTCATTAATCTACATGTTTGGGTTCAGTAACATTTTCAAACATGTTTGAAAATGACATATTCAGATTCCTTGAATTTTTCTGATACTTTTTCATATATAAATTATTTTCATGGGAGTTACAGATTAATTTCTATGAATTTTAGAAGTTTTGGCATTTTTCTGGAATTCTTTTAAATCAGAAATTCACTTATTGCGTCATCACTACATCATCATGGCGTCAGCAGGTCAACTGACCTGATCAGGTCAAACCTGACAGGGGGACCCACTGGTCAGCGTCTCAGGGGCTAATCCCGCGCTGACCAGCCCCTAAGTGGGTTTGACTTGGCCTTGGGCCCACTGTCAGCGAGCGATTAGGGTTAAACTACTGGGGTTAAGCTGGCCACGTCGTTCCCCGCCGGAGCCTGACCGGCGGCGACCAGATCTGCGGCAGAACCTCGCCGGAGACACGCTATATCGTGATGTGGTGCTCGGAAAAGGTTGTCGAGAGCACTGGGATGATCCCCAGGCTCGACCTCATCCAGCACTGGCCTCAGGGAGGGCTATAGGTGGCCGGAGCAAGCCGGCGACGAGCCGAGGCGGCTGCCGGAGTTCGGGCTCGATGGTCCTGTGGGTAGAGGGCACGGATCCGAGGGGAAGAAGAGGGGAAATGATCGCAGGCTCACGGTGGAGGTGAAGCTAGGCTCAGACTGCTCGTGGAGGGGCTGTAGCCGGCGTTTCACCATCGATTTGCCGGCGACCGAAGGTTGAAGACGATGGCGTTGGGGATGTTGCAGGGCTCGGGGAGGCTTCGGCCTTTGCAGAGAGAACCAGCTCGTCGAGGTGGAGCTACTGGACTACTCGGGAGGAAGGTCCTGTGGCTAGAGGCACGACGGCTCGAGCTCGAGCTCTTGGCAATGGCGGCAGAAGGAGGGAGGAGAGATCCCGAGAGGAGGGGGAAACTAGAGCAGGGGAACGGATAGAGACGGGCTCGGGGTGGATATCCCCACTGTCGCGCTGTCCTGGGGAGCACCGGAGCGTGCCACGGCGAAGCAGGAGGTGGAGGAGCCGCCGTGGGCGTTCGCTCCTCTGCCAGAAGGCAGTAGGAGGAATACGCCCTTGCCCCTGGTGGGCTGGGCCTCCTCAGGGCGACTAGTAAGGTTTTCCTCTTTTCTTTCTATTTTCTTTCTCTTTTGTTTTTCTGATTTGCTAACTATTTTGATTTGCTTTTTATTTCAGCTCCAAAATAGTTTATAAAAATATTTTGAACACACCATAATATTAGTTGGAATATATCCAACCATTCCTAAAGTTTTCAACATTTTTGAAAACTTAAAGTTTTTGAATTCAAATTTAAAACTTGAAACCAGTAGCTTTTTTGCATTTATTTGAAATGCCAAGAGTGTTATGAAAATGGTTTTCTTCATTGCTTATTTGTTTCCATGATTTATCAGAAAAGTTGAACTTTTCTTGAGGCCATTTTGAGTTCATTGATTTGAACTAGTTTATAATTCCTTTGAATTTGAGAAGTGGCTAGGTTTTTTTTTGAGTGTTCCTTCACCACTTGCTTGTTCTTGTTGAAAATTTCCTAGATGCAATGCAAAGAAGATATGAACACAATGCTAACTTGATTAAGGTGTCAGGGATGTGACACTTGTTCACTTTTATTTTGAGTCACTAAAAATTTCAGAATTATTTCAGAAAAAGGAAGATGTTCAGGAAAAACTATCATGGTGGTTCCTCAAGCAAAAGGGGTCCCCGTCTCGGATTCGGGAGCCCGATTCTTATCAGCCGAGGAACGCACCGGTGCAACCATCTGAATGGTCTTCCGATGAATTCATGATTGATGCAGGTTTCAAGGACGAGTTTGATACCTTTTTTCGCAATGCCGGTCTCAAAGAATTCATCTCCAATAAATGTGAACAGTATACTACACTCACTGCCTCTTTTGTTCGTAGATTCAAATTTTCAGCTGGCCGTGACACATCCATACTGTTTGATCCTTATGACAATTCGTATACTATGGATTTAGAGGATTTTAATAGAATATGCAAGATACCTGATTGGGGTAGTCCCAATGACCCTCCTAAGTCTTCGGTTAGAGATTTTATTTCTAGTATAACTATTGGAGAAATTAGAGATATTACGCAGGCTACCATGGGGAGCATTCATTTTCCTGCCTTACATTATTTTTCCCTCTTCATAGGTAGATGCATTAACGGCAAGCATGAGCATAGTCACCTCTGCGCACCTGACCTTAGTATTCTTAAGAGCGCAGTAACGGGTGATAGAAGTTTCAACATGGGAGCTATAATTGCGAGGAGGCTAAATAATAATGCTAATGAAGGGGAATTCTTTGGTGGGATCTATGCCACTCGCATAGCAAATTTTCTTGGAATACCCATCCGCACAGGAGATCCCCCGCTCCATACAGCTTTCCTTAATCACGCCGCTATGATACGTTATCAGTTCCTTGAAAGGGATAATGAATCCCTCCTATACCGGTTAATATTTAATCGACGGCGTGTTTTCCATATTACCCTTCCTGCTCCTGCCTTCTTTGACTTTCAAGAAAAATAGAGATATTACATAACCATAGGAGAGGCGGAGGAGAATGAGAGGGAGGTGAAGGCTGCTCGCCTCCGTGAGGCAGCTATTTAGGCGGTAGCTGTCGTGTTCCAGTACAACCCCCATTATGATTTTGGATATCGCCCGGACCAGCCTTGGGAGTAGACCAACTTAGGCCAAAAGCCTAAGCTTGGGGGAGTACGTGTTTCTCACCAACTTTATATTCATGCTCACACATTCACTTTGATAGTCGGTGTTCACACTTTTCCATTGTATCATCCATGCTAATTTATTTCTCTTTCTTGCATTCTTCTCGTGTGTTTGTTTAAAAATGAGAAAAACAAAAAAATAGTTGTAAGTTTACTTTCCAGCTTGTTTAGTGGTAATTAAAAAGAAAACCCAAAAAGATTTCCCGTTTTTTTTCTTTTGATTGTTGGGAGCTTTCCCGTGTAAATAGTTTTCTTTTTCTTTGGGTCAAGGTAGAAGACCATGATTAAAATGATTAGTGGCTCTCATATGCATTATTGTTTATCCGTCAAAGAGCCATATTACTTTGTCTTCTCCTCTTAATTTGCTTGCAGATTCCAGCTTAGTCCAATGCAAGAACACTCTTATTATTATTCACATCAATCGGTCATGCAAGTGAAAGGCAATAATGACGATATATGCTGAAGTGACTGAGCCTGGAAAAGCTGGTATGAACTCGACCTATTTTGTTTTTGTAAATATGACTAGCTCATTGTTCCTAATTTAGCATTGATATGAGATAAACATGTTTGCAATTACAACTTAGAGATCATAGTTTCAGATGCCATGCTTAATTAGCTAGGAGCTTATAATGGTTTGTCTTGGATGCCAACATGAATTTCAAAATGATTATGTTGTAGTATGATAGGATGGTATCCTCCTTTGAATGATTCAAGTGGCTTGACTTGGCACATGTTCACGCATGTAGTTGAAACAAAATCAACATAGCCTCTACGATATTCATGTTTATGGTGATTTATATCCTACTCATGCTTGCACTCAACATTGGTTAATTTCAATGCATATTGATGACTGTTGTCGCTCTCTAGTTGGTCGCTTCCCAGTCTTTTGCTAGCCTTCACTTGTACTAAGCGGCAATACTGCTTGTGCATCCACTTCCATAAACCCAAAGTTGTTCCATATGAGTCCACCATACCTACCTATATGCGGTATCTGTGTGCCGTTCCAAGTAAATTTGCATGTGCCACTCTATAAATCCTCAAATAATAATCTGTTTTGTATGCCCGAACTGCTCATGTGGTGACAAGGGCCGGTCAGTATCTTCCATGCTAGGCGTGTTATCCTTGATACGCGTTTATTCACTATCACTCATGAGAAAGGGCCCGGTAATCGGAATGCCCAGTTCCATGCTCAAATGAAATATATAATTGCACACAAAACTCCCCCTGGATTGTTGTTGGTATGGACGACACCCGAGGATTCGGCTAGTCGTGGAGTGTGATTGATCGGTGGTGGGGGAGTCAAAACTTTACTATTCTGTTTGGGAACCGCCTATAATATGTGTAGCATGGAATATGGTGAAAACTCTTGGTCATCGCGTTGACAATGAAAGCATGCCACTCAAAATTATTTATCTCTGTTTTAAAAGCTTGAGCTCTGGCACCTGTGCAAATCAATGCTTCCCTCTGCGAAGGGCCTATCTATTTACATTATTGTTGAGTCATCCTCTTCTTATAAAAGGCACCAATTAGAGAGCACGTCCGTCATTTTTATGCTTTGCTATTGATTGATATTGAGTATGACTGTGACTGGATCTTCTTTGCCATGAATTACAATGTTCAGTCAGCCCTTGATCTTTGAAGGTGCCCTGCATTTATGTTTTGCGGTCTTGGAAAGGGCTAGCGAGATACCATTTGTTCATATTGTATCATGATTGTTTTGATTGAAGTGTTGACGTTTGAAACTTATTATTATTGCTCGCTAGTTGATTATGCCATTGATATGAGTACACCATGAGACCTAAATGTTATTGCTTATGTGGTTAGCTTATGATCTTGCTGAAAATCCGAATATGAGTTAGACATAATGACAACAACAAGATAAAACAGAGTTCGTAAAAGTTTTTCTTTTGTCTCTTTCAGTTTATCAACTGAATTGCTTGAGGACAAGCAAGACTTTAAGCTTGGGGGAGTTGATACGTCTCCACCGTATCTACTTTTCCAAACACTTTTGCCCTTGTTTTGGACTCTAACTTGCATGATTTGAATGGAACTAACCCGGACTGACGTTGTTTTCAGCAGAATTGTCATGGTGTTCTTTTTGTGCACAAATAAAAGTTCTCGGAATGACCTAGAAACCTACGAGGATTTTTTGTGGAATATATAAAAAATATTGCCGCAAGAATTACCCGAAGAAACGGAGCCAGGAGCCCACGAGCCTAGGACGGGCGCCCTCCCCCCTAGGGCGCGCCTGGCAGGCTCGTGAGGCCCACGTGGCTCCGCAGCCTCCAACTCCAACTCTATATATTCTCTCTCGCCCAGAAAAAATTAAGAGAGAAGAGTTCATCACGTTTCACGATACGGAGCCGCCGCCACTTCTTGTTCTTCCTCGGGAGGGAAGATCTGGAGTCCGTTCTGGGCTCCGGAGAGGGGAAATTGACATCGTCGTCATCATCAACCATCCTCCATCGCCAATTCCATGATGCTCTCCATCGTTCGTGAGTAATCTCATCGTAGGCTTGCTGGACGGTGATGGGTCGGATGAGATCTATCATGTAATCGAGTTAGTTTTGATGGGGTTTGATCCCTAGTATCCACTATGTTCTAAGATTGATGTTGCTACTACTTTGCTATGCTTAATGCTTGTCACTAGGACCTGAGTGTCATGATTTCAGATCGGAACCTATTATGTTTTCATCAATATATGTGTGTTCTTGATCCTATCTTGCAATTTTTAGTCACCTACTATGCGTTATGACCCAGCAACCCCGGAGATGACCATAGTATGAGGAGTTCATGTATTCACTATGTGCTAATGCTTTGTTCCGGTTCTCTACTAAAAGGAGACCTTAATATCCCTTAGTTTCCATTAGGACCCCGCTGCCACGGGAGGGATGGACAAAATGTTGGAAATATGCCCTAGAGGCAATAATAAATTAGTTATTATTATATTTCTTTGTTCGTGATAATCGTTTATTATCCATGCTATAATTGTATTGATTGGCAACACAAATACATGTGTGGATACATAGACAAAACACTGTCCCTAGTAAGCCTCTAATTGATTAGCTCGTTGATCAAAGATGGTCCAGGTTTCCTGACCATAGACAAGTGTTGTCACTTGATAACGGGATCACATCATTAGGAGAATCATGTGATGGACAAGACCCAAACTATGAACGTAGCATATTGATCGTGTTGTTTTATTGCTATTGTTTTCTGCGTGTCAAGTATTTGTTCCTATGACCATGAGATCATATAACTCACTGGCACTGGAGGAATACCTTGTGTGCATCAAACGTTGCAATGTAGCTGGGTGAAGGTGCTCTACAGGTATCTCCGAAGGTGTCCATTGAGTTAGTATGGATCAAGACTGGGATTTGTCACTCCGTGTGACGGAGAGGTATCTCGGGGCCCACTCGGTAATACAACATCACACACAAGCCTTGCAAGCAATGTGACTAAGTGTAAGTCACGGGATCTTGTATTACGGAACAAGTAAAGAGACTTGCCGGTAACGAGATTGAAATAGGTATGCGGATACCGACGATCAAATCTCGGGCAAGTAACATACCGAAGGACAAAGGGAATGACATACGGGATTATATGAATCCTTGACACTGAGGTTCAAACGATAAGATCTTCATAGAATATGTAGGATCCAATATGGGCATCCAGGTCCCGCTATTGGATATTGACCGAGGAGTCCCTCGGGTCATGTCTACATAGTTCTCGAACCCGCAGGGTCTGCACACTTAAGGTTCGGTGACGTTTCGGTATAGTTGAGTTATAGGTGTTGGTAACCGAAAGTTGTTCGGAGTCACATATGAGATCCAGGACGTCACGAGGAGCTCCGGAATGGTCCGGAGGTAAAGATTGATATATAGGAAGTCCAGTTTTGGTCACCGGAAAAGTTTCGGGCTCATCGGTAGTGTACCGGGAGTGCCGGGAGGGGTGCCGGGGACCATCGGGAGGGGTGTCACGCCCCAAGGGGCTCATTGGCTATGGGAATATATAAACCAGCCCCTAGTGGGCTGGAATAAGTTCCCACTAAGGCCCATAAGGTTTGAGAAGGAAAAAACACAAGGTGGAAAGAGTTTCCAAGTGGGAAGGTGGAATCCTACTCCAAGTAGGATGGAGTAGGACTCCTCCACCTCCAATTTCGGCCAAACCTTGAGGGTTTGAGGCTGCCTCCTCCCCTCCCTCCCTCCTATATATACTAGAGGTATTGAGGGTTTTTGAGACACAACTTTGCCACGGCAGCCCGACCACATACCTCCACGGTTTTTCCTCTAATCGTATTTCTGCGGAGCTCGGGCGGAGCCCTGCTGAGATAGATCATCACCAACCTCCGGAGCACCGTGACGCTGCCGAAGAACTCATCTACATCTCTGTCTATCTTGCTGGATCAAGAAGGCCGAGATCATCGTCGCGCTGTACGTGTGCCGAACGCGGAGGTGTCGTCCGTTCGGCACTAGATCAGAGCAGATCGTGGGACGGATCACGGGACGGTTCGCGGGGTGGATCGAGGGACGTGAGGATGTTCCACTACATCAACCACGTTTCTTAACGCTTCCTGTTGTGCGATCTACAAGGGTACGTAGATCGGAAATCTCCTCTCGTAGATGAACATCACCATGATAGGTATTGCGTGTGTGTAGGAAATTTTTTGTTTCCCATGCGACGTTCCCCAACAGTGGCATCATGAGCTAGGTTCATGTGTAGATGTTATCTCGAGTAGAACACAAAAGTTTTTGTGGGCGGTGATGTGCGATTTGCTGCCCTCCTTAGTCTTTTCTTGATTCCGCGGTATTGTTGGATCGAAGCATCTCAGACCGACATTACTCGTACGCTTACGAGAGACTGGTTTCATCGCTACGAGCAACCCCGTTGCTCAAAGATGACTGGCGAGTGTCGGTTTCTCCAACTTTAGTTGAATTGGATTTGACCGAGGAAGTCCTTGGAGAGAGGTTAAATAGAAATTCATACATCTCCGTTGTGGTGTTTGCAAGTAAGATGCGATCCTACTAGATACCCATGGCAACCACGTAAAACATGCAACAACAATTAGAGGACGTCTAACTTGTTTTTGCAGGGTATGCTTGTGATGTGATATGGCCAACGACGTGATGTGATAAATTGCATGTATGAGATGATCATGTTGTAATATTTAACATCGACTTGCACGCCGATGGTATGGCAACCGGCAGGAGCCATAGGGTTGTCTTTAAACTAACATTTGTGTTTGCAGATGCGTTTACTATATTGCTAGGACGTAGCTTTAGTAGTAATAGCATAAGTAGCACGACAACCCCGATGGCGACACGTTGATGGAGATCATGGTGTGGCGCCGGTGACAAGAAGATCGTGTCGGTGCTTTGGTGATTGAGATCAAGAAGCACATGATGATGGCCATATCATGTCACTAATGAATTGCATGTAATGTTAATCCTTTTATGCATCTTATTTTGCTTAGAACGACGGTAGCATTATGAGGTGATCTCTCACTAAAATTTCAAGATGAAATTGTGTTCTCCCCGACTGTGCACCGTTGCTACAGTTTGTCGTTTCGAGACACCACGTGATGATCGGGTGTGATAGACTCAACGTTCACATACAACGGGTGCAAAACAGTTACACACGCGGAACACTAGGGTTAAGCTTGACGAGCCTAGCATGTGCAGACATGGCCTCGGAACACAAGAGACCGAAAGGTCGAGCATGAATCATATAGTTGATATGATTAGCATAGAGATGCTTACCACTGAAACTATTCTCGACTCACGGGATGATCGGACTTGAGATAGTGGATTTGGATCATGTACCACTCAAATGACTAGAGAGATGTACTTTTTGAGTGGGAGTTCTTAAGTAATATGATTAGTTGAACTAATTGTCATGAACATAGTCTAATGGTCTTTGTGAATTACGATGTAGCTTGCGCTATAGCTCTACTATTTTTATATGTTCCTAGAGATAATTTAGTTGAAAGTTGTTAGTAGCAACTTTGCGGGCTGAGTCCATAAAACTGAGGATTGTCCTCATTGTTGTGCAGAAGGCTTATGTCCTTAATGCACCACTCGGTGTGCTGCACCTCGAGCGTCGTCTGTGGATGTTGTGAACATCTGACATACACGTTTTTGATGACTACGTGATAGTTCAGTACGCAATACTTAAAAGCTTAGAAGCGAGGCGCCGAAGACGTTTTGAAAACATCGCAGAACATAAGAGATGTTCAAGGAGATGAAATTGAGATTTCATGCTCGTGCCCTTGTTGAGAGGTATAAGACCTCCGACAAGATTCTTTGCCTACAAAGTAAAGGAGAAAATCTCAAATCGTTGAGCATGTTCTCAGATTGTCTGAGTACAACAATCACTTGAATCAAGTGGGAGTTAATCTTCCAGATGAGATAGTGATGGTTCTCCAAAGTCACTGCCACTAAGGTGCTAGAGCTTCGTGATGAACTATAAACAAATCAAGGATAGATATGATGATCCTTGAGTGATTCGCAATGTTTGACACTGCGAAAGTAGAAATCAAGAAGGAGCATCAATTGTTGATGGTTAGTAAAACCACTAGTTTCAAGAAGGGCAAGGGCTAGAAGGGATACTTCATGGAACGGCAAACCAGTTGCTGGTCTAATGAAGAAACCCAAAATTGAACCCAAACCTGAGACTAAGTGCTTCTGTTATGAGGGGAACGGTCACTGAGGTGGAGCTACCCTAGATACTTGGTAGATAAGAAGGATGGCAAAAGTCGACAGAAGTATATTTGATATACATGATATTGATGTGTACTTTACTAGTACTCCTAGTAGCATTAGGGTATTGGATACCGGTTCGGTTGCTAAGTGATTAGTAACTCTAAATGAAAGCTATGGTATAAACGAAGACTGGCTAAAGGCGAGGTGACAATATGTGTTGGAAGTGTTTCCAAGGTTGATGTGATCAAACATCGCACGCTCCCTCTATCATCGGGGTTGGTGGTAAAATCTAAATAATTGTTATTTGGTGTTTGCGTTGAGCATGAACATGATTAGATCGTGTTTTTGCAATATGATTATTCATTTAAAGAGAATAATAGTTATTCTATTTGCTTGAATAATTACGCTCAATGGTTTATTGAATCTCGATCATAGTGTTACACATGTTCATAATATTGGTGCCAAAAGATACAAAGTAATAATGATAGTACCACTTAGTTGTGGCACAATCACTTGAGTCATGTTGGTGTAAAATGCATGAAGAAGTTCCATGTTGATGGATCGTTTGGATTCACTTGATTTTGAATCACCTGAGACATGTAAATCATGCCACATGAAAACAAGAGAGTAACTTGTTGGGAGTAATGCATTTTTGATGTGTGCAGTCCAATGAGTGCTGAGGCACGCAGTGAATATCATTATGTTTTTACTTCACTGACGATCTGAGTAGATACGGGAGTATTTACTTGATGAATCACAAGTCTGAAATGTTGAAAAGTTCAAAGCTATTTCAGAGTGAAGATCGTCGTGGCAAGAGGATAAATTGTCTATGATATGATCATAGAGATGAATATCTGAGTTGTGAGTTTTGGTACACAATTAAGACAATGTGGAAATTGTTTCGCAATTCATGCCACCTAGAACACCATAGTGTGATGGTGTGTTCGAACGTCATAGCTATGCCCTATTTGATATGGTGCATACTATGATGTCTATTATCGAATTACCACTATCGTTTATGGGTTATGCATTAGAGACAACCGCATTCACTTTAAATAGGGCACCGTGTATTTTCGTTGAGATGACACGGTATAGATTACGGTTCGAAGAAACCTAAGTTGTCGTTTCTTGAAAGTTTGAGGCTGCGATGCTTATGTGAAAAAGTTTCAGTCTGATAAGCTCGAACCCAAAGCGGATAAATGCGTCTTCATAGGATATCCAAAATAGTTGGATACATCTCCTACCTCAGATCCGGAAGCAAAGTATTTGTTTCTAGAAACAGATCCTTTCCCGAGGAAAAGTTTCTCTCGAAAGAATTGAGTGGGAGGGTGGTGGAACTTGATGAGGTTAGTGAACCGTCACTTCAACCAGTGTGTAGCAGGGCACAGGAAGATGTTCCTGTGGCGCCTACACCAATTGAAGTGGAAACTGATGATGGTGATCATTGAGCTTCAGATCAAGTTACTACAAACCTCGTAGGTCGGCAAGGTCGCGTACTGCTATAGAGTGGTACGGTAACCCTGTCTTGGAGGTCATGTTGTTGAGCAACAATAAACCTACGAGCTATGGAGAAGCGATGGTGGGCCCGGATTCCAACAAATGGCTGGAGGCCATGAAATCCGAGAGAGGATCCATGTATGAAAACAAAGCGTAGAATTTGGAAGAACTACTTGATGGTAGTAAGACTATTAAGTAAAGATGGATCTTTAAAAGGAAGACAGACGATGATGGTGATAAGTCACTATTAAGAAAGGCTCGACTTGTCGCAATGATGTTTTCGACAAGATCAAAGAGTTGACTATGATGTGACTTTCTCACTCGTAGCGATGCTAAAAGTATGTTGGAATTATGTTAGTAGTTGCTGCATTATTTGTGAAATATTGCACATAGGAGGTCAAAACGTTGTTTCCTTGACGGTTTCCTTGAGGAAAGATTGTATGTGATACAATCAGAAGGTTTTGTCGATCCTAAAGATACTAACAAGTATGCAAGTTCCAGTGATCCTTTTATGGACTAGTGCAAGCATCTCGGAGTTGGAATATACACTTTGATGTGATGATCAAAGCTTTTGGGTTTGTGCAAGGTTTATGAGAAACTTGTATTTCCAAAGAAGTGAGTGGGAGCACTGTAGAATTTCTGATAAATATATGTGGTTGACATATTGTTGATCAGAAGTAATGTAGAATTTCTGTGAAGCATAAAAGGTTGTTTGAAAGGAGTTTTTCAAAGGAAGACCTGGATAGAGCTATTTGAACATTGAGCATCTAGATCTATAGAGATAGATCAATACGCTTAATTGAACTTTCAAATGAAATGCATGCCTTGACAAATTTTTGAAGGAGTTCAAAATAGATCGGCAAAGAAGGAGTTCTTGGTTGTGTTGTAAGGTGTGAATTTGAGTAAGACTCAAAAGCCCGACCACGGCAGAAGAAAGAGAAAGGACGAAGGTCGTCCCCTATGCCTTAACCATAGACTCTACAGTATGCCATGCTGTGTACCGCACCTGATGGGTGCCTTGCCACAAGTCTGTTAAGAGGTACAAAAGGTGATCCAGGATTGAATCATTAAAACAACGGTCAAAGTTATCCTTAGTAACTAGTGGACTAAGGAATTTTTCTCGATTATGGAGCTGGTTAAAGAGTTCGTCGTAAAGGGTTACGTTGATGCAAGCTTTGACACTAATCCGAATAACTATGAGTAGTAAAACGGATTCGTATAGTAGAGTAGATATTTGGAGTATTTCTGAATAGCACGTAGTAGCAGCATCTATAAGATGACATAAAGATTTGTAAAGAACACATGGATCTAAAAGTTTCAGACCCGTTGACTAAAACCTCTCTCATGAGCAAGACGTGATCAAACCCCAGAACTATATGGGTGTTGGATTCATCGGAATCACATGGTGATGTGAACTAGATTATTGACTCTAGTGCAAGTGGGAGACTGTTGGAAATATGCCCTAGAGGCAATAATAAATTAGTTATTATTATATTTCTTTGTTCGTGATAATCGTTTATTATCCATGCTATAACTATATTGATTGGAAACACAAATACATGTGTGGATACATAGACAAAACACTGTCCCTACTAAGCCTCTAGTTGACTAGCTCATTGATCAAAGATGGTCCAGGTTTCCTAACCATAGACAAGTGTTGTCACTTGATAACGGGATCACATCATTAGGAGAATCATGTGATGGACAAGACCCAAACTATGAACGTAGCATATTGATCGTGTTGTTTTATTGCTATTGTTTTCTGCGTGTCAAGTATTTGTTCCTATGACCATGAGATCATATAACTCACTGGCACCAGAGGAATACCTTGTGTGCATCAAACGTTGCAACGTAACTGGGTGACTATAAAGGTGCTCTACAGGTATCTCCGAAGGTGTCCGTTGAGTTAGTATGGATCAAGACTGGGATTTGTCACTACGTGTGACAGAGAGGTATCTCGGGGCCCACTCGGTAATACACCATCACACACAAGCCTTGCAAGCAATGTGACTAAGTGTAAGTCACGGGATCTTGTATTACGGAACAAGTAAAGAGACTTGCCGGTAACGAGATTGAAATAGGTATGCGGATACTGACGATCAAATCTCGGGCAAGTAACATACCGAAGGACAAAGGGAATGACATACGGGATTATATGAATCCTTGACACTGAGGTTCAAACGATAAGATCTTCGTAGAATATGTAGGATCCAATATGGGCATCCAGGTCCCGCTATTGGATATTGACCGAGGAGTCCCTCGGGTCATGTCTACATAGTTCTCGAACCCGCAGGGTCTGCACACTTAAGGTTAGGTGACGTTTCGGTATAGTTGAGTTATAGGTGTTGGTAACCGAAAGTTGTTTGGAGTCCCAGATGAGATCCAGGACGTCATGAGGAGCTCTGAAATGGTCCGGAGGTAAAGATTGATATATAGGAAGTCCAGTTTTGGTCACCGGAAAAGTTTCGGGCTCATCGGTAGTGTACCGGGAGTGCCGGGAGGGGTGCCGGGGACCATCGGGAGGGGTGTGACGCCCCAAGGGGTCTCATGGGCTATGGGAAGAGATAAACCAGCCCCTAGTGGGCTGGAATAAGTTCCCACTAAGGCCCATAAGGTTTGAGAAGGAAAAAACACAAGGTGGAAAGAGTTTCCAAGTGGGAAGGTGGAATCCTACTCCAAGTAGGATTGGAGTAGGACTCCTCCACCTCCAATTTTGGCCAAACCTTGAGGGTTTGAGGCTGCCTCCTCCCCTCCCTACCTCCTATATATACTAGAGGTATTGAGGGTTTTTGAGACACAACTTTGCCACGGCAGCCCAACCACATACCTCCACGGTTTTTCCTCTAGATCGTATTTCTGCGGAGCTCGGGCGGAGGCCTGCTGAGATAGATCATCACCAACCTCCGGAGCGCCGTGATGCTTCCGGAGAACTCATCTACCTCTCCGTCTCTCTTGCTGGATCAAGAAGGACGAGATCATCGTCAAGCTGTACGTGTGCTGAACGCGGAGGTGCCATCCGTTCGGCACTAGAACGGAGCGGATCGTGGGACGGATCGCGGGACGGTTTGTGGGACGGTTCGCGGGGCGTATCGAGGGACGTGAGGACGTTCCACTACATCAACCGCATTTCTTAACGCTTCCTGCTGTGCGATCTACAAGGGTACGTAGATCGGAAATATCCTCTCGTAGATGAACATCACCATGATAGGTATTGCATGTGCGTAGGAAATTTTTTGTTTCCCATGCGATGTTACCCAACACAAAAGATGTCATGCAAGTTCTTTTCCATAAGCATGTATGACTAAATACGGAATACATGCCTACATTACATTGACGAACTGGAGATAGTTGCATATCACCCTATGTTATAACTGTTACATGATGAATGTCATCCGACATAATTATCCATCACCAATCCAATGCCTACGAGCTTTTCCTATACTGGTCCTTGCTAAGTTACTTTACCGCTACTGCTATCACACTTGCTATACAAATTACTACTGCTATTGTTACCGCCGCTACCGTTACTATCATACTACTTTGCTACTAAAACTTTGTTGCAGATACTAAGTCTTTCGGGTGTGGTTGAATTGACAACTCAAGTGCTAATACTCGAGAGTATTCTTTGGCTCCCCTTGTGTCGAATCAATAAATTTGGGTTGAATACTCTACCATCGAAAACTATTGCGATCCTCTATACTTGTGGGTTATCATTGGGTACTGTGGTGCACCCCTGCAGGGATGAAATTAACTATTCGAATAGCCATGTCCACGGTTACAATGGGTACTTAACTGGAATGTTTGCTTCGAGGTTGCTTCCTCCTAGGGAGTCGAGGAAGAATCTTTGGGAGAGACCTCATATTAATATTGCTGCAAGAATATGACTATAAATGTGTTACTTGCTCTACTCGTGTCTATTGCTGCAAGACCCCTGAAGATGCTAATCTTCGATAGGACTAGGCCTTCTCTCTTTATTCTCGCATTGCCGCGGTCAGTCCACATATAACCCCCTTCCCTTTGATATTGATGCATACTTAGCATAGTTCTGATGTCAGTCTTGCGAGTACTTTGGATGAGTACTCACTGTTGCTTGGCTCCCCCTTTTACCCTTGGTACGTTGTTGCGACCAGATGATGGAGCCCAGAAGATAGTGCATCCCGTCGACGATGACTGCTACCACGACAGTGCCTACTACTACGTGGAGGTCGTTGACGACCAGGAGTAGTATAGGAGGTTCCCAGGCAGGAGGCCTCGCCTCGTTCGATCGTTATCTCTTTTTGTTAGCCTTCTCTAAGGCATTATCATGTTTCATTTCTGTACTCGGATATTTGTTGCTTCCGCTGACTCATGTGTTTGTCGAGTTTCTGTATTCTAGCCCTCGAGGCCCATGGCTTGTAATATGAAGCTTGTATGTTTTATTTGTGTCTAGAGTTGTGTTGTGATATCTTCCCATGAGTCCTTGAGCTTGGTCGTATGCCTTTGCGTGTATGATTAGCGTACGATCAAATCAAGGGCATCACAAGTTTGTATCACAGCCGACTGCCTGTAGGTAGCCCCCTTTCCAACTCCTTGGCCGAAGTTGAGTCTAGTACTTGAAAAACTATACTAACATTGTTGTGTGGCTTATGGACCCACATCTCAATCGGGTGGTATTAGTATCTTTTACTCCTCTTCTGTACTCTGGGTTCTGATCTCCCTTCTCTTTCGGGTTAAAGATTTTGCTAACTCTAACTCTAGGCTCTCATAAATACTTCCTCCCGGAGATCCCCGCATTCTAGACGATGGCTTGATTCGTCGGAAGACTACGAAGATACTCTCTGATGTTCTCTCGAGAACTTGTGCTCATCGCTTTTGCGATTTCCCTTCCTCCATCAACCCCTATGGATGACTACATACATATGTCATTCATACTTTCTGTTCCAGTTGCTCTTGTTATTACAAGGAACATCAAATTATCTTACTTGGGATTTGTTCGTCCTCAGTTGTTCATGTCTTTCACAAAATCCTTCGAATTGCTATTCGATCTTCCAAAATATCGGTAGCCTATTTCTCTTGAGCTTTTCTCGCGTGCTTGCATTGATGTTAATTCCATATGCCTAGCAACATTCATTAAGGTCCTTTGAGATTGTCATATGATCTTATTGATTCAACTTGTGTGTGTATGCACGCAATCATCAGTTGATCCTCGTAAATTATCTGTCCGTCTCAGACGTCCTTCCAAACAGGAGCTGGTTCTCGACAAACCAACTTTGGTTGATTGTCCATCTAAGTCCATTCAACTAACTTGTATTTGATTGGAGCATCTGATTGTGATACATGAACCTGGAAATCATAATTACTTTGGTGATTAAGCATCGATATTTTTCAGATGTTCTATAAGCCGATGCCTTGCTTTCTATCTTCCTCTGCTTGAGTACTGGCACTCACATGAGGTCCTTTGTGGACCACGAGACCCACCCCCCCCCCTTTATTGGGTTATTATCTGATGGCATCCGGTACATTCAAAATTCTTGTGATATTTCTTCCCCTGATACTTGATTCCATTGGTAAGTTGTGTCTTCTCCCTCTGATAAGTTGAATCCTATGCTTTTGTCACACATGCTCGGTTGTCAATCATGTGTTAATTACTCTTGAAGTTTGTGGTATATGTTCCTAAGATGCCCCGATGGGTTGAACCTATGCCTTCCTAAATCCGTGTGATCCCAAGAGTTTTCACGATACTTACTCTTCTGGTGTTTTTTCGGATATTATTTTAAAGCTACTACTTCATCAAAGGCGAGGAGTAAATGGCAGGTGATGTATTGATGAAGTTGGAGTTAACCTTGAACTTTGTGTTCATGCCCATGGAAACGACGTTGATCCTATCATAGAAACTTCTCGTATCAATAATCATTCGTCGTATGATTTGATCTTGCATCTGTGATTTGGTACTTTGCAACCGTGGTTCCAACCATGATTGTTCTTCTTTGATCCCATATGTAGATAAGTTAAAGTTTTTGTCTTCCACAAATCACTACATTAGTCTAACCTCTATTCTGATCTACCTCTGAGTATTATCCTTGGTATATCGAGAATATCATAGAGTTATTTAACTTCTTATGAGCTCCTCATCAACTATCACATTCCTCTGATTTTTGTTTCCTCTTGTTTTGACATGTTTGACACTCAAGGACACCAATAGTTGAATCGAAAATGCATTGCAATTCAATAACTCTTAGTAATATCTTATGCTTAGGAGTTTGTACTCGATCATGTCCTTCCAAGCTGTTAGGCTACATCATCATCGTCATGCTAGAGCTTAACCATGCTATCCATGTCCTTCATCCTCGGAACACATTTCCAACTGTGCATTAAGCTTACATCAAGATTTCAACATTATGTTGGTTGTCCTGAAAGACAATTTTGATTCTGAGCTAGCAATCTTGTATGTGTTTTTGACAAACTTTCGCCTGACCATTCTTGTGCTTGATATCGTCGCTGATCGATTACATCTTCAGGTTACTTCTCGACACATGTGTCGTGATCACCATCAGCATTCTGAGATCTTCCAGGGTATCAATCGAATGCATGATGAGAAATGCCATCATTTTCCCCTCGATGATTTGTGATATCATCGACAACCTTTTTGCCTTCCCCCCTACACAAACTTGTTCATGTTTTGTGTTGTCCCTTGAGTTCCTTGCTATCCAGCTTATGATTGTGTTCTACCTTGGCATATTACCATGTTTTATGTCAAGAATGTCGTGAAAATTACACACGCCTTAAGAATTCCTGACATAGTGGTACTTCTCGCCATCACCATTTATTTCTTGGTCCCGTGTTGTTTCTGACGGGATTATCAACAACTGAACTCTGATGTGTGATTCTAATACTTTTGGCAACCCTATTGCTTTGAAATTAATAATTGTTAGTTTCATTCTTAGGTTGTTGGTTGTTGACTCACCATTTTAGCATTGGTCGCGCTACTCGGTCCGTATTTTCGAGTGCATCCTTCGACCAATGTTTAATTGTTGTTGTTCCCTCGAACATACATAATTATATCATTTGATCTGACAAATGCTAGCTCCTTGATCTTATAATTTTGGGAATTCATCCCTATCGAAATCTTAAGGGATTGTTGCTGAGCCCATCGGCCACACCCCCAACTTCACCATGTTCGCGATGAAGCTTTTGAAAGCACTATCTTTGTGCCTAGCTCATGAAGAATATGTTTGATAGAAGAAGTATTTTCCCAAAGTTCATGTGCATTCTTGCCACCATGAATATGGGAAAGTTTTGTTTCACTTCCTCTGGGTCATCCCAAATCATTCACGCATGTGTGAGGTGTTATATGTTTTGAAGATTTGATATCCTCACTTCATATAACTTCTCTTAGCACCCCAAGCCACTAACTTATTTGACCAAGGAAAAGGAGTTCCTTCAGAAAAGCTAATCGAGGCTTACACAAGGGCCTTGTTATCCTCGATGATGGTTCCCGGCCCGAACTCGGTTGCATTTTGTTGTAAGAATTCTATGTGGGTACAAATGTCTCGACATTGTGTTCATGTGTCTTACAATCCAACTCATGATTCAAGACTTGGTTCCGTAGTCCATATCCCGAGAATCATTCGTCATCATCTTTCTTCTCACGCATCCTCAGCCTGAGGTATCCTAACACCAATCAGATCTGAATTTCGGTTAGATATGATGGTTGGAACATTTCCCCATAATTATAATTTTGGTATTTACGTAACCTGGTACGATGATGTCTTGTCTAACACACCGGGCCGCATATTACTCTCAATAGGTTCCGTGAGTTACAACTTGAGGAATGATTCATGTCTTCTTCCCTGAGTTTGCCATCAGATTCCCAACTTTGTGTAGCTACACTCTTCCAAAGTTTTCCCTATTATCGCATTCATAGGACGACGAAGATCCCGAAGGGAGGATGACGACTTCGTCGGGATGACGTGAGGCAGAAAGTTGAAGACTTCAACAAAAAGGATAAATTTCTTTGGGAAGAACAAACAAGGCAATGAGACTCGATAGAGTTTTGTAACCAAACATGACCCCCTTACCCCTACCTCTTAATTCTCGGGACGAGAATTTCTTTTAGTGGTGGAGAGTTGTGACATCCCAGTATTAAGTGCTACAATAACCCCTCTAATCAAGCTACAGTGATCACCTTGATTAAGCTAAAACATTTTGCAAAACAGTGCTTGGTCACATTGGAATTGATATCTCATTTCAAATTCCACGAATAAAAGGGGTATCAATTTAATATCATAAAATAAATCCCAAAGCATTGTGGGAAAATTGTTGCACACTTGGTAATAATTCCAAAACAACTGTAGTTAAGGAAAACAACGTCACCAACCTACTCGTGTGGACCCCACCATCAATAACACAACTTTAAATCATTCAAAAAATTCCCTTTTAATTTATGGAGATTACAAACTTGTGTCAATAAGCCCCAAAATAATTATGGCACTGCTGAATATTGCCACATATTTATTGGGCTAGGTCACACAATTTTCAAGAGCTAATTAGTGGTGTAATTACAAGTAAACAGAAAACATTAAAACAAAACAAAGAAAATAAAATAAAATGTAAGATAAAGAATAAAAAGAAAACTCCCCTGCTGGGACTTGGCCCAAGTGGCCGGCCCAGCCATCCCCACTTCCCCGACCCATCTCACCCGCTCACCCCTTCCTATAAAAGGGGCCTCCCCCCACCGTGACCTAGTTCCCTCCCAATTTCCCCTCGCTCTCTCCCAACCTGAAACCGGCGGCTGCCTCTCTCCTACAGGTCGTCTCAGTGACCTCACATGGCCGCCCCTGCCGGCCACCACCACCGATGGTGCCACCCTGCTGTCCTGCCATCGGCCCCTTCCCCGCCTCCCCCCATCAAGCCACGCCGCCCCTCTCCTCTCCAACGGCTCTGAGCAGCCCACTCCCCTGTTTCTCCTCCCGTTCCTCCTCCGGCGAGCTCCCCTCTGGCCACCGTGCAGCCGCGCACCCCCTTCCGACGTGCTCCTGTTGTTGGAAATATGCCCTAGAGGCAATAATAAAGTGGTTATTATTATATTTCCTAGTTCATGGTAATTGTCTATTATTCATGCTATAATTGTATTAATCGGAAACCGTAATACATGTGTGAATATATAGATCACAATGTGTCCCTAGTGAGCCTCTAGTTGGCTAGCTCATTGATCAATAGATGGTCATGGTTTCCTGATCATGGACATTGGATGTCATTGATAACGGGATCACATCATTGGGGAATGATGGGATGGACAAGACCCAATCCTAAGCATAGCACTAGATCGTGTTGTTCGTCTGCTAAAGCTTTTCTAATGTCAAGCATAATTTCCTTAGACCATGAGATTGTGCAACTCCCGGATACCGTAGGAGTGCTTTTGTGTATCAAACGTCACAACGTAACTGGGTGATTATAAAGGTGCACTACAGGTATCTCCAAAAGTATATGTTGGGTTATACGAATCCAGACTGGGATTTGTCACTCTGTGTGACGGAGGGGTATCTCTGGGCCCACTCGGTAATCCATCATCATATTGAGCTCAGTGTGACTAAGGAGTTATACACGGGATGATGTGTTACGAAACGAGTAAATAGACTTGCCGGTAACGAGATTGAACAAGGTATTGGGATACCGACGATCGAATCTCGGGCAAGTATCATACCGGTAGACAAAGGGAATTGCATACGGGATTAATCGAATCCCCGACATCGTGGTTCATCCGGTGAGGTCATCGTGGAACATGTGGGAACCAACATGGATATCCAGACCTGACTGTTGGTTATTGACCGGAGAGGTGTCTCAGTCATGTGTGCATGTTTCCCGAACCCGTAGGGTCTACACACTTAAGGTTCGATGACACTAGGGTTATAGGGAAATAGTGTACGTGGTTACCGAAGGTTTTTTTGGAGTCCCGGATGAGATCCCGGACGTCACGAGGAGTTCCGGAATGGTACGGAGGTAAAGATTTATATATAGGAAGTGTTTCGGGCGACACTGGTAATGTACCGGGACCACCGAAAGGGTTCTGGGGTCCACCGAGAAGGGCCACCAGCCCCAAACTGCTACATGGTCCTAAAGGTGGATGGGAACCAGCCCATATGTGGACTCGTGCACCACCACAAGCAGCCCAAGGCGCAACAAGGGTTGGAGGGGCAAAACCCTAGGCGTGGGGAGGCCACCTTGGGCCTCAAGGCCCACCCTAGGGCGCCTCCACCTTGGTCGCCGCCCCAAGGGCCATCTAGGGCTGCCGCACCCTTAGGGTGGAAAAACCTAAGGGTGGGCACCCTCCTCCCTCTCCTCCTATATATAGTGAGGGTTTTGGGGCTGATTTGAGACAACAATTGCCTCTCTCTCGGCGCAGCCCTACACCTCCTCCTCCTCGTCCTCCGTAATGCTTGGCGAAGCCGTGTCGGAGTGCCACGTAGCTCCACCGTCACCATGCCGTCATGCTGCCGGAGCTCTCCCTCAACCTCTCCCCCCTCCTTGCCAGATCAAGGCGTTGGAGACGTCACCAGGATGCACGTGTGTTGAAAGCGGAGGCACCAACGTTCGGTGCATAGATCATAATCCACCGCGATCTGAATCGATGCGAGTATGACTCCATCAACCGCGTTCTAGCAAAGCTTCTGCTTACGATCTTAAAAGGTATGAAGATGCTCTACCCCTTTGCTCGTTGCTGGTTTCTCCATAGATAGATCCTTGCATGACGTAGGAAATTTTTGAAATTATCACATTCCCCAGCACGTGCGCCCGTGCTCGCCGCCCCCTACGGCCGCGTCCGCACCGCCCCACAGCCCCGCGCCCCGTCGGCCTTCTCCTGGCCACGTCGCTCTCACCCCCGAAGTGCACGCTCGCGCGCTCGTCGCGCCCACCATGGCTTCGCCCAGCCCGTGCGTTGGCCGCACCCCCACACACCCGCCGCCGCCTGGCCGCTCTCTGCTCCCCGCACACGCCCACTACTACTGTTGCTGCCGGCTATTGCGGCTCTGCTGATGCTCCCCATGTAGCTCGTCGCGCGTGCTGCCGACCATAGTTGCATCCACTTCTGTCTGGGGCCTCACCCTGCTCCTGGCCACTTCTCGCCTGTGGCCACCGGCAAATCCCGGTGAGGCCCTACCTCGCCCTGGTCTGATTGGTTTAGTGGGGTTAACCCCCCACTAACCTTCCCCTATGTGTGACAGAGGGGCCCCACCCACTCTAAAACATTTAATTAAAAAATAAATTTAAAAATAATAATCTATAATAAATAAATAAATCAAGTAATTAGTTAATTAGTTAATTAATAGTAATTAAGTTTAATTACTTCGACTAATCTATTGTTAATCTATTAGAGAATGACATGTGGGCTGAGCTCATTAGCATTAATGACCCTATTAGTTTAGCCTAATATGACACTAACATGTGGGTCCAACTCCCCCTAAATTAATCTGATGAATTATTAATTAAACTAAATTAAAATATGGGTATGACACGTGGGGCCCACTAGTCACTTTGACGAGTCAAGAGGACTGTTGACTGCTGACATGAGCATGACATCATGATGATGTCATAACTAATTATTGAATTTAATTAAATCTATTTAATTCCTAGATAATTAATAAAACTAACAAAATTAATATAAAATAATCCGCAATTCAGACGAAAATATTTTGTACATGAAAGTTGATCAGAAAATCGAGACGAACCCGGATATGCTATTCGTTCATGTGTCATGCGTCTCTATCATAGCAAACATGGAACTTTTCCATCATTTCCGCCTGTTCGGTAGTAGCCAGAGACCCGGGAAATATCGTGAGATATTTTCCCGATCCGTCCATAACGTGTAGTACTGCGTTAGCTCATGCCTAGTGTTGCATATTGCCAGGTCATGCATCGTGATGCATTTGTTTGCCTTATATTTATTGTTTCTTCCCCCTCTTCTCTCCGGTATACGCCGACACTGATGTCGACGCTGCTGCTGGGTACGACTACGCACTTGACGACCAACCCTTTGTTGCAGAGCAACAAGGCAAGCAACCCCCCCTTGATCATTCATATATCGCCAATTCTTTCTCCCTCATGCTTGCATTAGAATTTTGCTACTGTTGTAGTTAGCTCCTATATCTGATGCATAGCCTGTTTTGATAAACTGCTACTTTATTCTACTACACCTTAAAACTGTTTAGTATAGGTGGAGCAGTCATCCCCTTTGACCCTTAGTCCAGTTGCCCCTGCTTTTTCATCAAGTCTCGATCATCTGATCGACGAGCCATGACCCGTCACATCACTCACACCTCCTTGTATGATGCTGCAGAGCTACTATCTAGTACCGAGGGTGACACCTCGTTATGTACTCCGATGTTAGCGTTGTAGTGTAGTTGACCGACGGTGGTTCTCAAAGGGTGATTCCTCCTTCACCACCTTCAATAACGACTCTGTCGTACAACCCATCAAGCGTAGCCCATCGAGGGTGATTCCTCCCTGGCCACCTTGACAGCTACATCGTTCGGAATACATCGAGGGTGATACCTCGGAATCCCTCTCATGTTACAACCACACAACTACTTGACCTTGATACTAGGAACTTGGTGAATGGTGTGTTTGCGGGTGGATTCCCGCGTGGATGTGATGATGAGTTAATTAAAATGTTAATGGATTAGGGTATTTGATCTGAGCTGGTTGGGAGACCTTTTTTGCATTAACCTTCACGTGGGAGAAGTTATGGGTACTCGACGTCGTGGTATCAGCCGAAGCTCTTCAGATGTCAGCAATGGAGCGGTGCGCGCCCGAGTGGTCTGGATAAGCATCGTTCTTGTATAAGAGGTGCCAGGACTGACATCGGCCGCCCTCGCAACATGCAGCAGTGCAATGGGTGATGGGCCCATGAACCCTGCGTGCTTAGGAGTTAGACCGGCGGGCTGGCCTCTCTGTTGAGCCTAGGTAGGGCTGCGACGTGTTGATGTTCCCAGGCCGGGCATGACCCAGGAAAGTGTGTCCGGCCAGAGTTTATCAAGCGTCTTGGGTACTGTGGTGCACCCCTGCAAGGATGAAATTAACTATACGAATAGCCTTGTCCACGGTTACAGGACGATTTGAAGTTATGCCCTGATCTTATACAACTACAATGGTTACTTAATTGGAATGTTTCCTCCGAGGTTGCTTCCTCGCAGGGAGTCGAGGAAGAATCTTTGGGCGAGACCTCATATTAATATTGCTGCAAAAATATGGCTATAAATGTGTTACTTGCTCTACTCTCGTCTATTGATGCATGACCCTTGAAGATGCTAGTCTTTGATAGGACTAGGCCTTCTCTCTTTATTCTCACATTGCTGCAGCCAGTCCACATATAACTCCCTTCCCTTTGATACTAATGCATACTTAGCATAGTTTTGATGTCAGTCTTGCGAGTACTTTGGATGAGTACTCATCGTTGCTTTGCTCCCCTTTCCCCTTGATACGTTGCTGCGACCAGATGATGGAGCCCAGGAGATGGTGTATCCCGCCGACAATGACTGCTACCCCGACAGTGCCTATTGCTATGTGGAGGCCGTTGACGACCAGGAGTAGTTTAGGAGGTTCCCAGGCAGGAGGCCTCGCCTCGTTCGATCGTTATCTCTTTTGTGTTAGCCTTCTCTAAGGCATTATCATGTTCCATGTGTGTACTCAGATATTTGTTGCTTCCGCTGATTCATGTGTTTATCGAGCTTTTGTATTCTAGCCCTCGAGGCCCCTGGTTTGTAATATGAAGCTTGTATGTTTTATTTGTCTCTAGAGTTGTGTTGTGATATCTTCCCGTGAATCCTTGAGCTTGGCCGTATGCCTTTGCGTGTATGATTAGGGTACGATCAAATCGAGGGTGTCACAATCATAGAGAGGAAAGATGGATCCAGTGTCTCCTATGGATGACTCGCCATCATGGTTGTTGAGGATATCCTCGCTGCTCACCGGCTCATCCGGAAGGCTGAGTCCCTTGGTGGGTTCGACGAAGACATGTCGACGACCGGCCTGACATCGATTGATGTGGGCACACCGAGCCGACTTGATTATGCTGGTGTAGATGTCTGACCCGGGTGCCGACGCACAGATCTGGATGAAGGGAACCTGCTGATTAGACTTGGCTAAGTCGGCTTCAAAGTCCCAGCCTGGATTGTTGGTGTAGCGACCGCTACGGTGATTCTTGATCATCATGGCAACCACGTAACTCCTGAACCCTGGGCGGGTTCCCTCCAGAACTTAATCCCACCTTGCCATAGCCCCATGGTGGGCGCCAACTGTCGTGGTTTTGTCACGGCAAATGTCCTCGTGAACGGACTTAATGATGAGGCCATCGTCGCGGTGTAGTGACTCGAAGGGGTTGATCGAGAACGAGAGACGGATCTACCCAGGTTCGGCCCCTCCAATGGAGGTAAAAGCCTACGTCCTGTTTTGGTGTCTATATTGATGGGGATCTCCACTACAAGGATGCAGAATCGCTAACCTAGCTCTCGAGGGTTTCTTACTTGGTCTTTCTGTCTCGAGGGCTCTCCATTATATATAGGTAGAGGTCTCGAGTTTACAACAAAGTCCGGGTGGAATAAGCACCAATGACTTGCTACAATTCTACTTCATCTTGCTTCCCAAGTTAGGAAAGTGTATGTCTGTTCTGAGTGCTTCCTCTATAAATAAGAGGTGGTGGATGGGTATATATAGGCATCTCCAAAAATCCAACCGTTACAACATTATTGCCCAACTCGGTGAAAACTGATTGAATCTCGGCGGCATAGACTTGTACAAAATGTAGCAACTTTTGTATTCTTGGTGAGACCGATATAGGAATCTCGATGGTACCGATCTGGGTGACCTAGGGCAGTTTCCAAATTTCGGTGAGACCGATTCCAAGACTTGGAATTTCTGATTCTTGAAAACGACATACCAGAAACTTGGTCACTAGTTTCGGTGGCACCAAAAGGAATGTTCATGGTATCGAGACTCTAGGGTTTTTGCAAAGGTTCTGCGTGGTGGAAAATCGGTATGGTCGAACGGAAAATCTTGGTGGCACCAATTTTGCTGTATAGGCTTTGGACAAAGAACTTTTGTGGAAGAATGGCTGAGTATTTTTGGTGGCTATCTCTAAGCACTTGAGCAACCAATTCATTATAGATACTTCACCCCCTTTTAATAGTATTGGCTTTCCTATGGACTGAAATGTAATTTCTCGCAAATATAAAATGCAGAGTCTTGTAGCTTGAAGCTTGGCCAATCCTATTTATTTTCTTGTATTGAGGGGTTCCCCTCACAATCCTTAGCCATTGCATCTTTGAGCTTTTTTGAAATAAACTTAGATAAGATCATTAGTTCAATGATACATATGTTGTGATTAATTACCAAAACCACCTTAGGAAGAAGTTGTGCTTTCAAGACAAAGACATTGCCGTTGAACGAATTGGACCAGATCAACACCTCAGACACACCATCGAACTCCATATTTGGCATCCCCGCATGACTAAGACGTCGGGGAAGAAAACCATACGTGTCTGCCACGAACATAACACACGATCCACCATCTTTCAGATGTCGTCGATGCAGACCATAATCTGCATCCGTTCCTAGACTACCTTTCAAACTCTGCGTCGACGCTGGAACAAACGTCGTCGCAACAGTGGTGCCCGAGGACACAAGTTCATCACAAGGATGCCACCGTATCCACGCCATCCTTACTTGAACAAAACTGATTTCTAGATCCATTCCCAAACAAAGGCCAGATAGCCTCGTCGAGAAAGAATTTAAAGATTCTTTATTCAACGTCGCCATCATCACCATCACCGTTGAAGCTATTCAACTTCACTCAATATATGAGCATGGATCATGGATATACCATATGGGTGGAATAGAGCATGGTGGCAAAGATCAAAATGAGTTAAAGCGGGGAAAAATCTTACATCAACTAGGTGGACCAACGAGCTATGAAAATGTTCATCAATCAATATATGAGGGCTTGATATTCACACAAGTGGATCCGACCCCCCCCCCCCCCCCCCCCTCATCACCGACAACGAAGGTCATGGGCGGCGGTGGAGCAAAGCTCTGTGGCGACGGTCGAGGGATCGCTTTTCTTTCTTTGTGTAAGAAGGGGACTCTCAAGGAGGAGGGGAGAATCTCAAGGAGGAGGGGAGAAGAGCGGAGGGATTGGGGAGCCTCCCCCAATTTGTATTGTACGGAGAAGGTAACACGGTTGTCTACGACCGTAGATGTGCGGCAGATAACATTGTCACCTAGAAATTAGAATCATCCACTCACTCACCTTCTCCTCGCTTCGTCGTCTACAAATACCCGGCCGCTCCCGTTCTCGTGCTCCCTCTTCCACTCGTCTCGCCATTAATTAAAGCTCCGGGAAACAATTTTCCTCCCCCAAAATCCTCCAGATATAGCCCTACCACACCTCAGCAAACTCTCTCTCGCGCGCGAAGCATCGACTCTGCTGGATCCCCCCCTTTACCTGGACATTTGACTCCCCCCGAATTCCCATCATTTTGGGTTTATCGCCCATCTGTGGCGGCAGCTCGGGATAGGGCTCGCGGGGATGAGGCTGCATGGGGACGTGTCGGATGACGAAGAGGAGGGTGCGGTGATGGATCCGGCACTGCTGTCGTCGTCGTCGCTCGCCGGTGCCGCGGCGGCCGCCGCGTCGAGGCTGGTGGTGGGCTACGCCCTCACGAAGAAGAAGGTGAAGAGCTTCCTCCAGCCCAAGCTGCTCTTGCTGGCGAGGTAAAAGCCTGGATCACCGCTTATAGAGATGGACTCCATTGATTCATGGGTGATGCAGGTGGTGGCTGTTTTTTTATTCAGAGAAAGGAGATATGTTTCTTGTTTGCTCAGTGGGGAGTAATTTCACAAAACGTGAAGACATATGTTTCTTTTTTCTGGTACAGAGGTGTTGATGACTTAAGGGTCTTGCTCTTGGAGGAAAAAGGCTGTTCTTGGATCAGTTCTTGAACATCAGTAGTGTACTACTAGTTTACTTGAACATGCAGAGGTGACAAACGGGTAGTAAACTAGTAATTGATGTTCAAACCATTATAATTTCTGCAGTATGGGGTGGAATGGAATGCTATTCTATTCCTTATAGCACTTGTTAATCAGTGATCGAATCAGATATCGACTGGAGTAAAGTTAGCAGGAGCGGTTACAGGCTTGTGATAGTGGCTTCTCAGTGAAGCATGTTTGGGTTCTAGATTAGAAATTCCATTAGCATCGGTAGATGCCATATCCGCGTGCCAATGTTGGCAGTTACATTGCACGAGGGGGCGTCCATGGTCTATAATTGTATATTATCATGTCCACTTGACTAAATGCTTTGTGGTATGCTAATCCTTGTGCCTGGCATCTGGGATTCTAGTTGGAATATTCCCATGGATAAGCACATCACTTGGATTATGACAACTTGTTGATGGCAATGTCTTTCCTGGGATCGTTTCCACTTTAGTGAATGCGTCGCTAGATTTGATGGCAACATGGGCCACTGACAAGCAATTATTTTTCGATAAAACTCAAATGAGAAACAATATTTGAGCTGGCTATTTTACTAGTTATCTGAATTAAGAGCTAAATTTGTTCAATTATTTGCTAATTGCTTCCCAGCTTCTCACCCTATGAACATAATTAAAAAGTATGTTGAATAATAAAAAGTAAATGTATACTTGGGTGGGTGCTTGATTTTAAGGTTTATATACTTGCGTATCTTAGAAAATTCTCAACATTCATAGATGTGTATCATGTTAGATCATGTGGGTCTGCAGAGAATCATGCAAAATTATGGTCAAATGTTTCCTGTACAAAAAGACAAATGACTCAGTTTTTTATTCATGCACTTTTATTGTTTGATTGC
Source organism: Hordeum vulgare subsp. vulgare (assembly GCF_904849725.1). Classification (NCBI taxonomy): domain Eukaryota; kingdom Viridiplantae; phylum Streptophyta; class Magnoliopsida; order Poales; family Poaceae; genus Hordeum; species Hordeum vulgare. The sequence continues at coordinate 520,168,803 of NC_058521.1, forward strand.
TTTAACTTAAAAAAAAAGTGCACTTTACCCTTGTGAGTTGCTTCACGGGCTAAACAACATAAGTAAGGCATGCATTCAGCAGAACCCTCCCGTACTTTGTGTTGTGTGTGTTTGGATTTGACCTTGTATTGAACTCTGTGGCTGTGGTGGTTTGCTTTATCTATAAAGCGGGGAAAAAGGCTTTTTCGGTAAGGCATGCATTCTAGTAGAAAAACATAAGCAAGGAATGGAAATAAATTTACAAGGGAAATGTTCTTTTCAGGAATTGAACAAATTTTGCTTGGTCAAATTGTATATCTGAAGTTGATTTATTTTTTTAGATTGTTTATGTATCCCCTACTGTTGAGTAACTGAAAATATGAATCTTTTGACATGATGCTGGTTTCCATATAATTCCTTTTTATCCTTTGGGAGGTAGTGAGGTACCCTTGTGATATATTCTGATTTGCATTTGACCGAGTATTCAGGTGGCCCTACAAACAAATTTAACCCAAGCTGAGTTGGCGATGCACTTTTTTTTTTTTTGAAGTTCAGCAGAGTGAATTTGACTTGGATGATTTTGTCTGCTCATGTGTTATAAGTTTGTAATCACTAGCCTTGTGTGCTGACTAGTTGCCAAGCTTTTATTCTATTTATTAGTGCTGCTTGACATCTTAAACATGTGCATTTTGCTTTGTCAGGAAGAAAGGAATTAGTTTCATATCAATTGATGAAACTCGTCCTCTCTCAGAACAAGGCCCATTTGATATTATCTTGCACAAGGTTAGTCAAATACTTTCTAAAATATGTTTGAAAGTCTGGATGCATAGGTCTCAGAACTAAGATTGTCTAACATATTTTCTCCAATGGTTGTGTTTATAAACGGTTTGAATATTGAAAGAAGTGAATTCTGCTTAATGTTTTTAAAATATTATGTCATGATAGGTTTCTTGCTTCCTTCTGCAGAAAACTAGCAAGGAGTGGCAGCGGATTCTGGAGGTAATACTAGACTACAGGTGTAGAAACCCGATGATCTGCAAATGCATGCATACTGATACAACATGCACGCTGGTCATGCATTTATCTAATTTCTCTTGTATAGTTGGTATCATGTCCTGGGAAATCAATAGTCAGATAGCCCCTCCGTCCAGAAATAGATGGCGTTTTCCGATATTGACCCAGTCGCCAACAAACATCTCTGAAAAAAAGTCTGTTATAAAAATGTGATTCCTATAAAATCCAATGATATTATTTTCTTCCAATCAACCCATTTTTTCATATATTGGGAGTCAAAGATAGAAAACTTGAACTGAATGAATTCTAGGAAGTCATTTGTTTTCTAACCTTGGTAGTAAGATTTACTGTTTATTCTGTCGGCGGCGATGACAGTTAATATACTTAATTATCTAATGCAAAAAATATCGTAATTGTCAACTGCAGCTCCCTGTGAAAAGCTTATCATAATTGTAACACTTTGTTCTTAGCTTCTAAATCAGGAATTCCCCTTCTATGTTGATTTTTACATTTAACATTCTTCATTCTGTGAAGGATTATCATGAAGTGCATCCAGAAGTCACTGTACTCGACCCACCCAATGCCATCGAGCATCTGAACAATCGACAATCGATGCTTGAAGAAGTAGCAGACTTGAACCTGTCCAGTTTCTATGGTAATATTGCAGATGCGTAATACGTCTTTTATTGATATTTCATATTTGTGCTATGAAAATTAGCCAAGTTGAACAGTTTGGGCAAGTGATGTACATTTTTTCAGCTCATGTGAGTATTGTGGTTCTAGAATGTGCATAGATCTGAAGGCATATTCTATGAGTGAAAGAGTGGAAGCACTCACCCACACAAACACGAAGTCCACTGAAAAGAATAGACACTGTAATTTCTTGTTTACTGCTGGGTGAGTCCAGTGACAAATTCTGTTCAATTGGACAGCAGTAACTTTCTGATTTATAGTGAACACGTAGTATATTGACATGCAGGCTGCTGAAAGTGCATCCTCAGCTTACTTCTCTGAAGGACTTGATATTTTTTTTGCTAATAAGGACTCGATATGTTTAGAATAGTTTATAATATAATTTTTTATGGTTTGGATTTTGGACCATTGCAGAAGAAGTTTGCACTCCACGCCAACTGGTCATTATGAAAGATCCATCCTCTATACCAACTGCAGTTGCCATGGCTGGGCTAACCTTGCCATTGGGTAATTTGTTCAAATCTTGAAACTATCAGCTCTTTTGGATAAAAGGTTTTGAACTATGCTATGAGTGATTCGTTTGAATTAATCAGATCCATCACTTTGCTTTAGCTTCTCATGATCCATTTATTTTGATCGATTTGGTTATCTGATTGTTCATTTTTGCTGCTTATGTTTAGATTTGAGTGTACATGTTTTCCTTGTGATTAGTATTCTCCATGCAGTTGTCGTGGTTCTGACGAAAGCCCGTGGATATGTTATAACTGCTACCATTATCATGTACTCTCTCCGTCCCAGAATATAAGAACGTTTTTCAAGTTAACATAGCTTGAAAAACGTTCTTATATTCTGGGACGGAGGTAGTACTATAATGTTGAGTTATTCTCTGCTCCTGAAAATTAGACTGTTCTAATCAATTCTGCGGTGTCTCGGGAACATTGCTGTATTTATCTACTTTCAATAGGGTGTTATAGACAAGCAGGAACTTGAGAGGATTGTTCTGATATGTTCTTTTAGTTCTATATACATGGTACCTTAGGTAGGTCCGGGGCTTGTGGCCCTTCTGTTCTTCTAAATTATTCAGTTCTATGTCCTAGCTATGCTAGGTTGCATGCTTCTTGAATCTCGATTTGTATTTGTTGCTCCTTTCAAGACACACTTGACTTTAGTATTTTTGACGCTGCACTTCACTTTAGTTGTTCTATATGAGTTTAGATATCAGCTATGGGCATCATATGATCTGCACTAGCTGCAATATCATGAGTCATGATACAGTACAACCTAGCTACATGGACGATTTCCTTCTGTTATGTGAAACATATGCTTCACTCATTACTGAATGAGTACAATATAAACAGGCATGCACTGTATGTCAAACAAGGAAGGGAATGATGAGACACTATATATTGACATTGTGTTGCAGAAATCCTCTGATTATTTAGTTTGGTGATTTATATGTTACCTGATTCTGTGTGCATGTTATGTGGAAACATGTCCTGCAACTTGCCTGTCACACTTGGTGTTTTCACACTAGTTTGAATGAGGACGTAAAGTAAGTAGGCCAGCAATACATTTGGGGGAGATAGACACTTAGACTAATATTCAAGTTTGATGTTGTGATGTTCTTCTTCCAGTTGATAATTCCCATTGTCACACATTTAGGCAATTTTTCCTGTTTAGCTTCAGTATCCTGCTTCTGGGGCTTTGTCTTATTCTCCTTCGATGTGTTACACGGGACTTCCTGTTTGTTATGTGTGGAATAGTAAGTGGAAATTGCTGATGGGACGTACTTCTGTTTGTTGCAGTTGCCAAGCCATTGGTTGTTGATGGAACATCTAAATCTCATGAGCTATCTCTGGCATACGACGAGGCATCCTTGCCAATGCTTGATCCTCCTCTGGTACTCCAGGAATTTGTGAATCATGGTAATTCCTGATTCTTTTATATGTCCATATGTTCTTTTTTGTTTTGTTTTTGTTTTTGTGTGCTCTCGAATGGTCGAACCGTGGCATCTGATTTATTACAAGTACAGGTGGGATCCTCTTTAAGGTGTACATCATTGGTGAAGCTATACAGGTTGTCCGCCGGTTTTCTCTTCCTGATGTTAATACCTATGACTTACTAAACAATGTTGGCATCTATCGACTTCCAAGAGTTTCATGCGCTGCAGCTACTGCAGATCATGCAGACCTTGATCCTCATATTGCAGGTGTGTCTTCTGCAGTGTTTTCAATTTATCTATGGTTTACCTTTCTTTTCTTTATTGAATTGATTCTGATCTAATCTCAAAGTTGAGGAGAAAATTGTTTAGTAAAAAATACGGGAGTAGTTGCGTTGTAATGCTTATGTTTGCCAAGAGCTTTTTACTGCACCGAATGAACACTTTGCATTACTGAACAGAGCTTCCTCCGAGACCACTTCTAGAGAAACTAGGCAGGGAGCTTCGTGGTCGGCTGGTATGACCAGCACTGGTTCTTAACTATATGTAGCTATTATATTTGTTGCCTCACCTGACATGTTAAAATTTGCAGGGTCTAAGATTGTTCAACATAGATATGATTAGAGAGCTTGGAGCTAATGACCGGTACTATATAATTGATATCAACTATTTCCCAGGTGTGTAGTTATTTTATCTGTCACATGGCTTTGCATTTCTTTTCTTCTGTCTATGTGTTCATGAAGAACTTGCTGGGCTGAAAATTTTATCCCAGCTGAGGGGAAAAGGAATGTATCGTCGCGGCATGTCTCTGCCCGTCTAGGCCAATTTAACACTGTTCAAGTAGGGGTATCTTCTCTACTACCCAAGGTTGGCTTGGCTGGGGCATGAGTAGTCTTGCTAATTGTTTGTTATTCATCCGGGTGCAGATTGTTCTTAACCATTACAGGTAACTTCATCCCAGGTGAAGATTGTTAGGAATATGACATGTAAATCATGGAAGACATTTTGTGATGTGTAGTTTCAGTGATGCTGTCAGATCAGTTTCTACGGAGACAGCAATACATGCTAGCACAGAAGTTGCTTTTGTTTTGTTTGGTTAAATGGGCAAGTCTTGCATGTAAAATTACAGCAAAAACTTCATGGGCTTGACTCGGCGATTTCACAGCATGGTAATTTCCTTGCAGTAGCAGTTCGACCGCCTACGAAGTAATACTGTTTCCATTTTATCTGCAGGATATGGGAAAATGCCTGGTTATGAGCACATATTCACCGATTTCTTGCAAAGTCTTGGGCAAAACAAATACCAAAGGTGCTTGAGCGGAGGCTGAAGCGCCGGGAAGTTTGTGAAAGAGTAAACGGCTAGAGGAGATACATCGGCGGTAGACATACTTCTGCACCAATGAACATATCTCGGATACATAAGCTGGAGCCCAAGGCTTTAAGAAGTCCCAAACTGGCATTACATGTCTTGTCAGAAGTGGCGCCACATACACAGGATCAGGAGTAGGGGGGGAGGGGGGCAAAAACAAGAAAAACTCGAATGGCCTTGTGCCGATCTTGTATAAATCAGGGTTGTTATGACAGTTTGGTCACCTTCCTCTCGTTGATCTCAAATGTTTTCATCAAACAGAATTATCACCATTAACCTATTTACTGTATGTATAATAATGATCAGTTAAATTAGAAACATTACATCACGGTAAGCAACATTCGGAATAAGACAGCATAGCCTGCTTTCAGTTGTAGTTTAACATTACAGAGAACTAAATACTCTTGTAGTGGGGATCCCGGAGCCTCTTTGGTTTGCAGGATTGTAAAATGAAGGAATGGAAAAAGAATATATAGGATTATCGGTTTGCAGGATTGTAAAATGATACTTTTTGAAGAATAGTGCTTTATTACTTTAAAAATCTATGCATCACATCCGACATCTACATAACTAAGATGCACACGGCCAAATAAGATTCTTACACACAAGAAAAAGTGAAATACATCAAGACTAGTCCACGCCTAAAGCAGAGGGGGCCCAACTCTATCATGTTACCATTCACATTGGGTAAAAGTATTTTTCATCGAAGCCTTTAATCGTGTACACACCTTCGTAAACAGGTCTCGATTCTTCACAAGAAAATATAGGATTATTGGTGAGGACACTGATACCATGGATACAACCACAACTATCACTATTCGGCACGTAGGGCGTCGCCGAGTAACCATGCGTGTACCTCCCCCCCCCCCCCCCCCCCCCGCCTCCTCCCCCTGCACGCTGGGTGTCGTATGGGCCGGCCCATTTTACGTTGCTTTCCTTTCTTTTTTTCCTTTTTAAGTTTGATTTTTTTTCTCTTCTCCATTTTTTCTATTTTGTGAATTTTCTTTTCAAATTCGTGAAAATAAAACTGTTCGTCCAATTCAAAAAATCTTCATCAATTCAAAACATGTTTATCGAATTGATTTATTATTCATCAGGATTTCAAAAACGTTCATCAATTTCAAAAAAAATCATCGAATTAAAATATATTCATCAAATTCGCAATTCATTGTTTTCTAAAAATGCTCTTCAAATTCGAATTTTTTTCATAATTTTCAAAAAAAGTTCATCAACTTCAAAATGTGTCCATTCATTTTTTCAGAAAAATTTTCTTGAATACAAAATTTGTTCAAGTTCAAAATATGTTCATCCAATTCAAAAATTGTAAATCAAACACACAAGGGCTGGATGCGCACTGGCTTCTGGACACATACTGCATTTTTTGTTTTTTTGAGAAATCTGGACACATACTGCATGACATAGGAGGTCCGGGCGGGGAGCTCCCATTCACCAGGGCTGGATGTCGCTTGTACCGATTCCTAAAAGGAATAGCAATATCTAGTGGCCCGGACCAGTAGCAAGGTACCTATGCTGCGCACAGCAGGTATGTTTTTTATTTTTTTATTTCTTCCCCTATTTTGGTTTCCTTTTATTCCTTCATTTTGCTTTGCTTTTGAAAAACATAAATAAAAGCTTTACAAAAAATATATTCCTTCAGTATATGAAAATTGTAGAACATGCATTAAATAAAAGAGGACATCATCAACCATATATTTTTAAAAAGTTGATTACGTATTTAAACATGTACACATGTATTAAAAATATTTCTAATAAAAAAATTGAAATTTGAGGATGAAAAATGTTCACTGCCATTGAAAATTGCTCACTCTGTTTGAAAAATGTTCACAATGTGCTAAACAATATTGATCTTGTATTTCCAAAATATTAAACATGTATTATAAAATATACTCCCTCCGTCCTAAAATAAGTGTCTCAACTTTATACTAGCTCTAGTACAAATTTGTATTAAGCTTGAGACAGTTATTTTGGGACGGAGGGAGTATATAATACATAAAAATATAAAATGTGTATGGGAGAAATTAGACAAAAAAAATAAGTTTCCAAAAACAATGAAAGTTAACAAAATGTAACAAATAATCCAATAAAAACCGAAAAAGCTAAAGCAAAAAAGAAAATAAAAACAGAATAAAACCAGTGCAAAAGAGTGAAAACATAGAAAGAATGAAAGAAACAAAGTAAGCGGATGAAAACCTAGGAAAAAAGGAAGGAAAAAGAAAAAAGGCTGTGAAATTAAGGAAAGAGATAAAGAAAGGAGAAAAAAACAGTGAAAACATAAGAGAAACGAAGAAACCACGAAAAGGAAAAAAACAGAAAACCAAAAAAAAACCGGTGAACAAACAGAGAAAACCAAAAGAAAAACAATCCGAACAAAATGAGTGAATAAAGCACGATAATGGGCCAGCTGGAAACTGGAGCGCATAGACAAAAGCTTGGAACGAGACAGTGGTAATCTCGCTATAAGCAACATATAGCTCTCATTGGGAAAATGCTATTCGCCGCGAGTTGCGGCAAATTGCCAGGGTTCGCACAGAGAAAGGACGTGTGAGGGATGATCTGGCCGGCCATTAAGGTTGTGGGGATCCCGCTTTTGGGAACTTTCTCAGCCGCCTTTTCCGGTTTTGGAAACTTTCTGGAAGATTTTTTGAACCGTTTTTTCGTTTTATTTTTTATATTATTTTCTGTTTATTTTTTCTATTTCTGTTTCAAAACTGTTTTGGGTTTTAAAAAAAAGTTACAGAATCTAATTTTTTTTCCGACTTTGAAAAATGTTCCGGCATTTTTATAAAAATGGTTCGCTTTTCAAAAAAATGTTTGGGAATTTCAAAAAATATTCGCATTTCCAACTTTATTTCTGGAATTTAAAAAATGTTCCCGTCTCAAAACTATTCATCATTATTTGCAAAAACTACTTCGGTTTTTGAAATTTCAATATGGGAACATTTTTTCAAAATTTAAAATTCTTTCAAAGGAGGTGAACAAGATTTGAAATTCTAAACTTCTTTGAAATTTCAAACAAAATTCGGAAACTGAATTTTTTTACAAGTTTCTGAACATTTGTTCAAAAAAGAAAAATAAACTGGAAAAAGGAAAAAAACAGAAAATAAAATAAAAATAAAAGAAACAAATAAACACAAAAAGTAAAGTAAAAGGAAAAAAAGTGATCCTGTGTTCGAGCTTAAACAGTTGCCTGATACTCTTAAGTATGTCTATCTTGATGAGCAACAGATATATCCTGTCATTATTAGTGCTCTCATCTCAGAGCACGAAGAGAAGAAGTTACTAAAAACTCTAAGGAAGCACCGTGCTGCAATTGGATATACTCTTGATGATCTTAAGGGTATTAGTCCTACTCTATGTGAGCACAAGATTAAAACCAATCCTGACTTCAAACCAGTTCCTGATCATCAAAGGAGATTAAATCCTAAGATGAAAGAGGTCGTTAGAAAAGAAATATTAAAGATTCTGAAAGCAGGAATCATTTATCCTGTTGCTCATAGTGATTGGGTAAGTCCAGTACATTGCGTACCTAAGAAGGGAGGTATCACCCTCGTTCCTAATGATAAGGATGAACTAATCCCACAAAGGATTATTACCAGCTATAGAATGGTGATAGACTTCCGGAAACTGAACAAGGCAACCAGGAAAGATCATTATCCTTTGCCGTTCATCGACCAAATGCTAGAAAGGCTATCAAAACACACACACTTCTGCTTTCTAGACGGTTATTCAGGTTTCTCTCAAATACCTGTTGCGCAATCTGATCAGGAGAAAACCAGTTTCACCTGCCCCTTCGGTACCTTTGCTTATAGACGTATGCCTTTTGGCTTATGATAAAAAAACGGTTCGAAAAGGAAGGTTCCCAAAACCAAAGAATACCGGGAGCACATAGTCGGCGACTTAAGCGTCGGCTAAGAGAACCAGCGCCCACACGCATATAAAACGGGTCGGCCCTGTTTCAGGACTGAAATTTCTATCAAAAACGAAAAAAGCAACAAAAAAAGTGAACACAAAAAGTTCATAAAAGCAAAAAAATGGTTCATAAATTAGTTCATGAATTCTAAAAAAATTACTGTGTTCTAATTTTTTTTACTGTGTTCTAAAAAAAAGTTCACCAACGTTAAAAGAAAATATAACAAATTCTAAAAAATTTACTGTGTTCTAAAAAAAGTTCATGGATTTTGGAAACTAGTTCATGAATTTTTGGAAAAAAGTTTTATTAGGTTCGTTGAACTGAAAAAAAGTTCGTAATTTTCAAGAAAACTTCATCAAAGCTCCAAAAAGTTAAGTAAAATTTGAAAACAGTTCATCAATTTTAAAAAGTTCATAGAATTTTAATTAGAAAATTTGTTAATTATTAAAAAGGCTTCAGTGATTTGAATAAAGTTTCTTCGTTTGAAAAAAAGTTAATCAGAAAAAGGTTTCGTTATTCGATTTTTTTTAAAATTTACATAAAAATAAAATGGAAATGAATCGGTAATAAAAAGAGTAAAAAAAGAAACAAAAAAAAGTAAAAATAGAAAAAACCAAAGAAAAATCAATCCTGAAAAAACCTAAATGAAAAAACCCATCTAGAAAGCTTCTAGAAGCTTCACAAAACCGAAAAAATCTCATTTTCACTGGGCCGGATTTGCTTCCGCGAGAGACATGCCAATGTGCCTTGGAAACGGGAAAAAGAAACGTGTATTTTTTGTTCTGTCGCCAGAGACATGATTTTGTTTCATGAGAGGCACAATCGTGTCTTTTGAAAACGAAAAAAACTTGTTATCTTTTTTTCCCTTCCACGGAAGGCATGGTTTTTCGTCTGGTTTTTTGTGAATTTTTTTGTTAAAACCTATCAACATGGGATCCAGTTTTAAAGATGTTTATGCGAGGAATTCAACAGTGAAAATGATTCAAGATTTAGACGCACGGTTTAAGAGATAAAACGTTTTGAAAATACGGATCTATCAAAAAAAAAAACTCCTAGTTTATGAGAAATGGCACACATGCAATACGTCACTTGTTGGAACTTGGAAATATGCGAGTGATCTTTAAAAAAGAGTACTCATCAATTAATGATTTTGTTAGAATAAGCATTGTTGCGAAAGAAAAGAGAACTGAAGCAACATATAGAGTATTGTAGACAAACTAGCATTTTTCTTTCGAACTCATGGATATTTTTTGAAACACAAATATATTTTTGGATGTTGAACATTTTTTGAAAACACGAGCGTTTTTTAAAAACGTGAAAAACATTTTGAAAATACAAAACAAAACATTATTTTTTTAAATTTCCAACATTTTCAAAAAATTGACCAATATTTAAAGTTGAACATCTTTTTTATTCTGTGGTTTCTTTAAAGAAAAAAGAAAAGGGAAAAATAAACACAAAAGAAAATGAAAACGAAAAATAAATACCACAAAATCCCAAAAATAGGAAAAAAATCATTGGACTTCTAGAATGTTCTCCAAATTGGTCAAAATCTTTCAAAAAGTCAACAAATCCAAGGTACCCGCTCCATCTGCTGGGTTATCCGCGAAGCAGCTAAACACTACGGTAGAGTCAGATTACTAATAATAAAATGTATAGGCCATCCTACTTGAGGGGACACGGTCCGATTTTCCTCTTGTTTTTTTGTTTTGTTTTCGTTTTATTCATCTTTTTTTTCTCTGTTGTTTCTTTGCTTTCATATACTCCGTACAAGTTTTACTGGGTTTTGAAAAATGGGATATTCTTCGTTTCTTCCCTTGTTTTTACTTTGTTCTTTTCTTTCTACTTTCTTCAGTTTGATTCAGTTTTCTCTGGCTGTTTATATTTTTTTCCTTTTCTTTTGTTTTTTTGGTTTTCTTATACATTCTGCATTTTTTGTTCCGGTTTTCCTTTTGTTCCTTTAAATTTTAACCTTTTTTCATTCTCTTTTGCATTTCTTTCTTTGGTTTGAATTGTCATTTCCTTTTTTATTTGGTTTGTTTATATTCCTACACATTTTAATTCATGGCAAACATTTTTTCTACACATTTGTAATATTATTTTTAATACATGGTCTACATTTATAACATTTTTAAAATGCTTGATTACTAGTTTTCAAATAAAAAGATTAACAATTTCTGAATACATACATGATCAACATTTTTTCTATGCACATTTAACATTTTGTGAAATGCTTGATTAACATTTTTCAAACACTATTCAACATTTTTGTCAAATGTTTGACTAACAATATACACGATCAATTTTTTTCACCATTTATTTAATAAATGGTCAATTTTTTTATATAAACATTTAATATTTCTCAACTTGATTAACATATACCAAATGCTTTATTAACATTTTTCAAGTACTTATTCGATATTTATTTTGAAATGCTTGGTTAATATTTTTTTTAAAGAAAGGGGTTGCCCCCTCCCCCCACCGGCCACATTTTATTAATGAAGTAGCATAGAAGACTGAAAAGACCTCGATGACGCCTAGAGGAGGGGGGGTGAATAGGCTATTTAAAAACTTCTTCAGATTTGGCTTGAACCTGATGCGGAAATAAACTAAGAGGGTATTTGTCAAGCACAAATCCTAAATGCACTAGGCACTGCAACGTGTATCAACAACACGATCTACTAAGATGGACACAATGCAGTTACTAACAAGCACAAGTAAGTTACACAAACTTACTTGAGCTATATCACACGACAAGTAGGTGAACAACACAAGATACTAGATCACACTATATCACACGATGTATCAAGGGCTGCAAGTATGTACGTGTGAATATAGAGGTTATGCTTGAATGATTAATCTTGTACAAGAAATGGCCAACACAATATAATGAGCACAAGCAATATGCAATGTATGTATGCTCAAATAACACAAGTAAACCACAAGTAAGGAGTTAGGGTTAAGGATAACCAAGGTCACTGAGACGAAGATGTATCCCGATGTTCACTTCCTTGGAGGGAAGCTAGTCACCGTTAGAGAGGTGGATGTTACCACGAAGGCACACCAACTCCACGAAGGCTCACCCTATTCTCCCTTTGAGATAACACCACGAAGGCGTTTCTCAACCACTAGTGGTAAGCCTTTGAGGTGGCTTCCAAACCCTCACAAACTTTTCCGGGGGAAATCACACGGATTGATTCCTCTCCGAAGAACTCCTACCACCTAGGAGTCTCCAACCTCCAAGAGTAACAAGATCACGGGAAATGCTCAAAACTTGCTCAAATCACAAATAGCTTGGGTTGAGAGAAGGAGAGGGAGAAGATCTATCTTTTGATTGGAACAACTCTCAAAGGGGCTCACAAATGCTCTTGGGATCTAAGATTTGGAGTGAGCAAATGTGTGTGAGGTGGAAATGTGTTCTTATGAGGATAAGGCTGTGTTGGGCCGCCCTCTCACGAAGTGGGAGGGGGGTATTTATAGAGTGGAGAGAAAAAGAGCCGTTGGGGACACTTTAAGTCACACAGGGTCCGGACGTCCGACAGGGGTCGGTCGTCCGAGACCTGTATGTTGGGGAACGTCGCATGGGAAACAAAAAATTTCCTACGCGCACGAAGACCTATCATGGTGATGTCCATCTACGAGAGGGGATGAGTGATCTACGTACCCTTGTAGATCGTACAGCAGAAGCGTTAGAGAACGCGGTTGATGTAGTGGAACGTCCTCACGTCCCTCGATCTGCCCCGCGAACAATCCCGCGATCAGTCCCACGATCTAGTACCGAACGGACGGCACCTCCGCGTTCAGCACACGTACAGCTCGACGATGATCTCGGCCTTCTTGATCCAGCAAGAGAGACGGAGAGGTAGAAGAGTTCTCCGGCAGCGTGACGGCGCTCCGGAGGTTGGTGATGACCTTGTCTCAGCAGGGCTCCGCCCGAGCTCCGCAGAAACGCGATCTAGAGGAAAAACCGTGGAGGTATGTGGTCGGGCTGCCGTGGAAAAATCGTCTCAAATCAGCCCTAAAACCTCCGTATATATAGGTGGGAGGGAGGGACCTTGCCTTGGGGCTCAAGGAGCCCCAAGGGGGTCGGCCGAGTCCAAGGGAGGAGGACTCCCCCCCAAACCGAGTTGGACCTTGTTTGGTGGGAGGGAGTCCCCCTTCCTTCCCACCTCCTCCTCTTTTTTTTTCTTTCCTCTTGATTTTCTTCTTCTTGGCGCATAGAGCCCTTTTGGGCTGTCCCACCAGCCCACTAAGGGCTGGTGTGCCACCCTCAAGGCCTATGGGCTTCCCCGGGGTGGGTTGCCCCCCCCGGTGAACTCCCGGAACCCATTCGTCATTTCCGGTACATTCCCGGTAACTCCGAAAACCTTCCGGTAATCAAATGAGGTCATCCTATATATCAATCTTCGTTTCCGGACCATTCCGGAAACCCTCGTGACGTCCGTGATCTCATCCGGAACTCCGAACAACATTTGGTAACCAACCATATAACTCAAATACGCATAAAACAACGTCGAACCTTAAGTGTGCAGACCCCGCGGGTTCGAGAACTATGTAGACATGACCCGAGAGACTCCTCGGTCAATATCCAATAGCGGGACCTGGATGCCCATATTGGATCCTACATATTCTACGAAGATCTTATCGTTTGAACCTCAGTGCCAAGGATTCATATAATCCCGTATGTCATTCCCTTTGTCCTTCGGTATGTTACTTGCCCGAGATTCGATCGTCAGTATCCGCATACCTATTTCAATCTCGTCTACCGGCAAGTCTCTTTACTCGTTCCGTAATACAAGATCCCGCAACTTACACTAAGTTACATTGCTTGCAAGGCTTGTGTATGATGTTGCATTACCGAGTGGGCCCCGAGATACCTCTCCGTCACACGGAGTGACAAATCCCAGTCTTGATCCATACTAACTCAACTAACACCTTCGGAGATACTTGTAGAGCATCTTTATAGTCACCCAGTTACGTTGCGACGTTTGATACACACAAAGCATTCCTCCGGTGTCAGTGAGTTATATGATCTCATGGTCATAGGAATAAACACTTGACACGCAGAAAACAGTAGCAACAAAATGACACGATCAACATGCTACGTCTATTAGTTTGGGTCTAGTCCATCACGTGATTCTCCTAATGACGTGATCCAGTTATCAAGCAACAACACCTTGTTCATAATCAGAAGACACTGACTATCATTGATCAACTGGCTAGCCAACTAGAGGCTTGCTAGGGACGGTGTTTTGTCTATGTATCCACACATGTAAATGAGTCTTCATTCAATACAATTATAGCATGGATAATAAACGATCATCTTGATACAGGAATTATAATAATAACTATATTTATTATTGCCTCTAGGGCATAATTCCAACACTGTAGGCATGACTGGAACTCTTCTGAATTCATCAGCGGCTGGACGTCCGACAGGGGTCGGTCGTCCGAGGCCTGTAGGTGTGCCAGAACATATTTGAATTCATCAGCATACGGACGTCCGGAGTGGCCTGGAAGTCCGTGTTATACAGCACAAGTTCTACTGGTGGTAGGTTCTGGATTTCCGACGGGTGTCGGACGTCCGGCGCTCGGACGTCCGGAGGGAGCCGGAAATCCGAGTTATAGAGCACATGTTCTTCTGGTGTAGGGCACCGGATTTCCGAAGCCCGTCGGTCGTCCGAGCCTTGACCGGCCCTCGGACGTCCGGAGGGAGCCGGAAGTCCGAGTTATATGGCTCAGATTTCCCTGGTATAGGATTCCGGATTTCCGAAGCTGTCGGTCGTCCGGCCCTCGGACGTCCGGAGGAGGCCGGATGTCCGAGGCACTGGTTCTGTTTTCAGATAACAGCAGAGCAGTGGGGATGTGGTCTGAACAGAGAGTGAAGATGTAGTTTGAGAAAGTTCATTGCAAAACCTATGATCCCCTCTTAATAGTGCAGGATCCCTAAGGACTCAAGAATCATAAAAGAGTACTGATGATCCATAGTTGAGTGTATACTTTTATTCGCTGATCATCACTCCGCACAACTAACGTCAAAGGAACTGATACCTTTGAGTTAGCCCTTTCACTTGAGCTTGATGTTGTTGTTCCTTCTTGGCTCAAGTTGAAAGCAAGACATGATGAAGTCTTCAAGTAGCTTTCCCATACACAATGCGGAAAGCCTAGCTTATGTATTCATCTTCATTTGTCCACCATGTGAACATCCACAAGAATCAAGCATGAAGTTCTCAAGAATGCTTATCTTGATCTTGTCCTGTTCACCATGTGAACATCCACAAGAATCAAGCATGTAGTGCTCAGGAATGCTTATCTTGATCTTGTCCTTGTTAGCACATGAGGTTGTCCTTGTCAGCACATGATCATCGACAATAGTTTCAATGATATATTCATGCTGATCCGCTTGAACTTGCACACCACAATCTTGATGACGATCACCACTTGACGTCATCCTTCATGGGTTGTATGAGATCTTCCTTTTGACGCAAGCCCATTGGAAGCACACCTAACCCCCACATAGGAGTCTCACAAAGACCATGGGTTAGTACACAAACACGTAATGGACAATGCTTACCATACCATGGGATCACTTGATCCCTCTCGGTACATCTTATACGCGTTGTGTGTTGATCATCTTGATTTACTCTTTGTCTGAGATCTTGATCAACCTAGTGTTTCTATGACCATTCTTTCGATAATACCTTGAATAACATCTTGGTCAACATATAAACTCCTTGAACCCAACAGATGGACTTCAAGAAGTGCCTATGGACAAGTCCTATAAATATAACTTAAAGCAACCATTAGTCCATAGGAGTTGTCATCAATTACCAAAACCACATATGGAGATATATGCTCTAACAATCTCCCCCATTTTGGTAATTGAAGACAACCACTTCAAGAGAGTTTATATAAGGAGATAAGCATAACCAAGCACACACATACAAGGTAATAATGCATGTGTGCAAGATGTAAATGCTTACGCAATAAAAGCAAAACCCTCTAAACATATCCAAAGTAAACTCTCTAAACTTCTCCCCCATTGGCATCGATTGCCAAAATGGACGACAAGTTTAGAAAGCCAAAATAGTAGGTGGTCCTCCAAAAAGTGGGTACTTCTCAGCAAATGAGTGCAGAAAAATACACAAATACAATGATAAGTAGTTGGAGGAAAACAAACTATATTGAGGACCCAAAGATTGCAAATAAAAGGATCGTATGCCACAAAGACATACAAAGATGGAGGCAAGCAATCAAAGAATTCCAGATGGAACAAACAATCATATGGTCCTTCGAACCACATGAATAAAAGATATTATGATAGAGGCAACATAGTGCTTTATCAAAAACTAGAGAAGCTCCCCATGATTTGTGCACTAATATGAGATTTTTGTATTTGACACAGGTGCACAAAATAGGATCGTTGCTCCCCCAGAATTAATAGACACACACAACGAGTGCAAGAAGATAGATGAGACAATAGGCATATCAATTGCACAAAACTAATGGTTGAGCAACATGTAAAGGAAGCAACTTAAGAATAAGCTCAACCAAAGTAATGTGTGTGAGTCATGGCAAAGCACTTGAGAAGACTTAAGATAAGGATGAGCATTGCTCATCAACATAGTCTTGATGAATATGAGATACAAAGTGCAAGACATATCATTCCCACACACACATACTAGAAAATGGGTTCACAAGCTTACTAATAAACAAAATAAGAACCAACGCTTGTGACAACCCATTGTGAAGATAGGAAGTAGGAATCTTGTCAAGAGGAGGGATACTAATTGAAAATGGCAAAAACCCTCATCAAGACAAGCACGAGGAAAAATAATCTTCACGGCCAAAGAGTGCACCAAGATGTAGGAAAATAAGATACGCACTCAAAACAAATCCTTTCACGTTGCCACCAAAACTGAAAAAGGAAATGCAGCGGTGAGACGTGAAAGAAAAGAGGATATCAATTAGAGATGTAACTTCTCTCATGTGACCAAGATTCTAAGTAGAAGACAATCATGATGATATATATATCCACAAAGAAGGATGTACACATGAAATGGTTACAAGAAGGAAGAACACTAGATATCCAAAAAGGGAAGTCATAAATATATCAATGAGATCTTTTGCTTGGAAGCATAGCACATGGCCTAATATTTTCTTATTGTATAATATGAACTTACAACATACGAACATCAAAGACATCCCAACTAGCAGTAAGACATCATCGTTCGGATGCTTTGACAAAGCAAACAAGTACTACGAGAACAAATCAAGAGATTCATGCCATGATGCAACCTGGAAAAGAAAAGACAGGTTGGGTCCTTTGCAAGAAAAGAATGCATGAAGTGGATACTTGTTACCGAGACAACATTGGATTGATGTAGTAGATAGTTGTTCTTTGATCATCCTAACTTGGCTCCAATAATCACATGGTCTCAACATCTTCCTTATAGGTTAGCCGAGCATCCAATGCATCTCCAGTTGTTCCTGGAACAACAAAACAAACAAAATGGTGCCCAAACTCATTGGGACCAAAGAGTTAGAAAACCAGCAATACATAGGACAAACTCCACACTCATATGTGCACATAGATATTAATTTGAATTTCATGCACACTTTAGCCAATTTATGACAGGGTGGAGTTTCCCTTATATATTGGGTCAAAGGAGGAAAGCAAGCAAAAGAAGTTGTATATAGTGGCTAGATATGCATGCTCAAGACTCTCAAGAATAAACTCAACACAAAGTTGATAAGTCATCAAAAGACAAGATATCAAGTGATAATAAGATCCTAAAACAAAAGAACTATCACTTGAAAGATACATCAAGGAATGAGGTATCCATTGACACATGCCAAATAGAAGGCAACAAGAAACCAATTGAAGGAAAACAAACAGAGGTATCTAGTTTCTAAGAGAGAGCTAGGTTCCAACAAACAAAGCCCTCTACAAATTTTCATGATGGCACAAAGCATCATAAAGAGCAAGACTTGCCTCGCATCAACACACACTTGATGGGGATCAAATGATTTTATGATGGGTGAATAAAGAGAGTGTTTTTAAAGGGAATAGGATAGCTCCCCAAGGGACGTGCATTATATAGAATTTGCATTTGAATACAAAACGCACACGATGGGATCATCACTTTCTCTATATCTATAACCACACTAGACATGTTAAAAATAGATTCATAAGAGGCAAGAAAGACAAACGAAACACAAAATCCAATGTAAAGATGATTATCAATTCCAATCATATGATGGGAATACCAATTGTCAAGGACAAGAAGTATTTTTGAAATGATACTCATTGGTAGATCACAAATATATCCAAGATCATCTTTACCCATAGAACGCAAGCAAATGACACTTGTAGAGCTAACATGCCACCTAGGAACAAGATAGTTTACAATATCAACGCTAAGTGGCAATACGTCAAATGTACACATTTTCTAGGTTTGTAATATGCACATAGCATATTACTCCCCCATAATGTGATAAACCAATAACATTAACAAGTGGCAAATTAAAACCAACAAGAGATACTTAATGGACCACATAGAATTTGAATTTCTCATGAGGAAGACATACCACATAGACACTAGATAATCTTGAAGCATCAAAACTAAGTGGTATTCCCCATGTATACACATTTATAGGATTGTGAGGTGTGAAAAGCGCATCACCCCCCCACAATGGGATAATCCATTAATCTCTCACAAGAGCCAACAAAAATACAAACAAGACACAAAAGGCTCAATACAAGACTCACATGTACATGATATGCGAACCAACATACCCATACTCGATTACTCAAGATAAGAAAGTTGGAAGCACAACATATACAAATGCATGCAAGGTACAAAACCACAACATGCAAAGGGGCAAGCACCTAACAATGTAAACAGTTTAAGTATAAGTTACCGTAAGGAGGCACATTGGATATAAGATAGAAACTCGATAATCCAAATGATTTGGCTTGAGATAATATGAATGATGAAGACCCCTTAATTCTTCATTATGTATCCAAGTCTCTAATGTCCTCCATAGTCACCTATTGATCAAGTTTGAGCTTGTTGGTCCCCAACTACGTTGGGTCCTAAGAGGTTAATCACAATAGGCTTGGCAACCCAAATGGTTATTTTCTTGACACCATTTTGAGTACCAACAAACTTGGCAAACACATTGCCAACCTTATCCTTCCCAAGGGAATATGTATAATCAATAGTGATTGGGTTGGATAAGTTACCTTTCGTGCAAGATGAAGCGACGTGACCCTTCTCACGACATAAGTAGCAACATCTACCCTTTGTTTTCTTCCCAGTTGATTTCTCACCTTGGGGAGTGTTGGTTTGGGTCTTATTGGGAAGAGGCCTTCCTTCAACTTGTAGTTGAATATGTGATTGAGTTTGTGGCCGCTTCCCTTGTTGCTTGTGACTTTGAGACTTCGTCTTCAGAGGACAAGATCTAACATGGTGCCCTTTAACTTTGCACTTGAAGCAAATGATTTTGGCCGAATTCTTGACTTGTTCTAGTCCCCTCTTGTTCTTGTTTGAGTTTACTCCAAACTCATTTTTGTCATTCGGAGATGTTTGCTCACACAGGACGTTGTTGAGTGTGGGCATCCCTTCATGACACTGTTACAAGTCTTTCTTCAAAGAAGTGCCTTGGGCCTTGAGCTCTTTGATTTCCTCTGCACGGTTAGTATCAATGCAAGTACTAGAGGAAGTGTAGGCTTCAATGTTAGAGCAACAAGACAAGTAAAGTAATTCATCACATGAGGTAGCAACATTATGAGTAGACGAATTACGAGGACTAGCACATGGAAATATAGTACTTTGACCAGAAGTAGTGCCATTGTCCGCATGAGGCTCGCTTGATGTTACCTTGGTGATGATAGCCTCATGAGCTAACTTTTGCACATTATAGGATGTTAGAAGATTGGCATGAGAGCTTGCGAGCATTACATGGTTTTCTTCCAACTTCCCATAATTGCTAGTTAGTAAATCAAGTTGAGCACGTAGCTCAACATTCTCCTTCAATGTTGATACTTAAAAAGAGGTAGAGTTAGATGTACAAGTATCATCAACAATATGAGAGGAGTAAGTAGCAAATAGAGACTTCTCATGAGTAGATTGAAGCTCCTCATAGATCTTAGAGGTTTTGATGAGCTCTCCCTTGACATTATTGCATTCAAGGAGAAGGACCTCAAAATCCCTTTTAAGTTTATCATGAGCAACTTCAATCTCTCCTTTTGAAGATTTTAAGTCTCTACATGCTTGATGACTCTTCTCAAGTTCATGTTCAAGTTGTTCACTTTTAGCTTGTTCATGATTAAGTGAATCATTACAGTTTTCAAAGTGAGCAAGAACATCTTGGAACCTTTGAAGAGAGTTATTTTTAGCTTTATGAAGAATTTTACTGATCACATAGATATTTTCAGTCAAGTCATCATCATCATCCTCATCGCAAATATCATCGTTATTGCACAGGGAAGATGATACCTCATTATTACCTCTTGCCATGAGGCACATGTGAACTGGAGGAGTTGATGATGATTCTTTTGGTGAATCAGATTCTTTATTAGCCAAAAGTACTTCATATTTCTTGATTTCCCCTAAATGGTTAGTCATAGAGCAACTAGGGAGAGACAAGATATTTTGATCAAGAGGACACGAGGAAGCATGCATATCACCACAGACATTTGTCAAGGAATCTTTAGGTGAAATGCATGACCTATCAACACAATAATTTACACTATGTGTGGTGCTAGATATGCTCGTGTCCATAGAGGCTATGCCATTTTCATCAACATATATTTCTTCACTCACCATGTCATTACCTTGTGAGATTGAAGATGCTGAGGTGTGCAAGCAATCGGATATGGGAGTAGTGGTGGACTCTTTAAGATCGAAAAGAGTGAAGAGCTCGTGCACCAACTCCTTCATCATAATACCGTCTTCATCAAGATTGGACCCACCATATATATCTTCAAGTTTAGTCCAAACTTCACGAGCTGACTTGCAAGTCGAGATAGACTTGAACACTTCAGGACTTATGGTTTGATGAATGGCAAGAAAGGCCTCACAATCAAGATACATTTCATTAGTAGATGAAGATGCATCATCCTTTTTGTCGGCAATCCCTACAAGAACAATTCGTAAAGTATTTGGGCCCATGGCCCGAAACTGATGAAGCATACGAATTCTCCATAGGGTATAATTTGTGCCATCAAAGTCAAAGATGCCATTGTGCACTAATCCAATAGTCGACATCGATACTCTCTAGGTCGTGAAACCTAATTAAAGAGAGACCTAGCTCTGATACCAATTGAAAAGACCTCGATGACGCCTAGAGGGGGGGGGGTGAATAGGCTATTTAAAAACTTCTTCAGATTTGGCTTGAACCTGATGCGGAAATAAACTAAGAGGGTACTTGTCAAGCACAAATCCTAAATGCACTAGGCACTGCAACGTGTATCAACAACACGATCTACTAAGATGGACACAATGCAGTTACTAACAAGCACAAGTAAGTTACACAAACTTACTTGAGCTATATCACACGACAAGTAGGTGAACAACACAAGATACTAGATCACACTATATCACACGATGTATCAAGGGCTGCAAGCATGTACGTGTGAATATAGAGGGTATGCTTGAATGATTAATCTTGTACAAGAAATGGCCAACACAATATAATGAGCACAAGCAATATGCAATGTATGTATGCTCAAATAACACAAGTAAACCACAAGTAAGGAGTTAGGGTTAAGGATAACCAAGGTCACTGAGACGAAGATGTATCCCGATGTTCACTTCCTTGGAGGGAAGCTAGTCACCGTTAGAGAGGTGGATGTTACCACGAAGGCACACCAACTCCACGAAAGCTCACCCTATTCTCCCTTTGAGATAACACCACGAAGGCGTTTCTCAACCACTAGTGGTAAGCCTTTGAGGTGGCTTCCAAACCCTCACAAACTTTTCCGGGGGAAATCACACGGATTGATTCCTCTCCGAAGAACTCCTACCACCTAGGAGTCTCCAACCTCCAAGAGTAACAAGATCACGGGGAATGCTCAAAACTTGCTCAAATCACAAATAGCTTGGGTTGAGAGAAGGAGAGGGAGAAGATCTATCTTTTGATTGGAACAACTCTCAAAGGGGCTCACAAATGCTCTTGGGATCTAAGATTTGGAGTGAGCAAATGTGTGTGAGGTGGAAATGTGTTCTTATGAGGATAAGGCTGTGTTGGGCCGCCCTCTCACGAAGTGGGAGGGGGGTATTTATAGAGTGGAGAGAAAAAGAGCCGTTGGGGACACTTTAAGTCACACAGGGTCCGGACATCCGACAGTTGTTGGAAGTCCGAGCGTCCGTGAGGGTCCGGACGTCTGACTGGGGTCGGTCGTCCGAGACCTGTAGGCATGACTGGAACTCTTCTGAATTCATCAGCGGCCGGACGTCCGACAGGGGTCGGTCGTCCGAGGCCTGTAGGTGTGCCAGAACATATTTGAATTCATCAGCATACGGACGTCCGGAGTGGCCCGGAAGTCCGTGTTATACAGCACAAGTTCTACTGGTGGTAGGTTCTGGATTTCCGACGGGTGTCGGACGTCCGGCGCTCGGACGTCCGGAGGGATCCGGAAATCCGAGTTATAGAGCACATGTTCTTCTGGTGTAGGGCACCGGATTTCCGAAGCCTGTCGGTCGTCCGAGCCTTGACCGGCCCTGGGACGTCCGGAGGGAGCCGGAAGTCCGAGTTATATGGCTCAGATTTCCCTGGTATAGGATTCCGGATTTCCGAAGCTGTCGGTCGTCCGGCCCTCGGACGTTCGGAGGAGGCCGGATGTCCGAGGCACTGGTTCTGTTTTCAGATAACAGCAGAGCAGTGGGGATGTGGTCTGAACAGAGAGTGAAGATGTAGTTTGAGCAAGTTCATCGCAAAACCTATGATCCCCTCTTAATAGTGCAGGATCCCTAAGGACTCAAGAATCATAAAAGAGTACTGATGATCCATACTTGAGTGTATACTTTTATTCGCTGATCATCACTCCGCACAACTAACGTCAAAGGAACTGATACCTTTGAGTTAGCCCTTTCACTTGAGCTTGATGTTGTTGTTCCTTCTTGGCTCAAGTTGAAAGCAAGACATGATGAAGTCTTCAAGTAGCTTTCCCATACACAATGCGGAAAGCCTAGCTTATGTATTCATCTTCATTTGTCCACCATGTGAACATCCACAAGAATCAAGCATGAAGTTCTCAAGAATGCTTATCTTGATCTTGTCCTGTTCACCATGTGAACATCCACAAGAATCAAGCATGTAGTGCTCAGGAATGCTTATCTTGATCTTGTCCTTGTTAGCACATGAGGTTGTCCTTGTCAGCACATGATCATTGACAATAGTTTCAATGATATATTCGTGCTGATCCGCTTGAACTTGCACACCACAATCTTGATGACCATCACCACTTGACGTCATCCTTCATGGGTTGTATGAGATCTTCCTTCTGACGCAAGCCCAATGGAAGCACACCTAACCCCCACATAGGAGTCTCACAAAGACCATGGGTTAGTACACAAACACGTAATGGACAATGCTTACCATACCATGGGATCACTTGATCCCTCTCGGTACATCTTATACGCGTTGTGTGTTGATCATCTTGATTTACTCTTTGTCTGAGATCTTGATCAACCTAGTGTTTATATGACCATTCTTTGGATAATACCTTGAATAACATCTTGGTCAACATATAAAATCCTTGAACCCAACAGATGGACTTCAAGAAGTTCCTATGGACAAGTCCTATAAATATAACTTAAAGCAACCATTAGTCCATAGGAGTTGTCATCAATTACCAAAACCACATATGGAGATATATGCTCTAACAAAGACAACCGATATGTTCGACCCTCTAAGGCCATCTCAGCTAACAAATAAAACGCCCAAGCAACAGTCTAAGACGCACGACCAAGGATCCCGGGAACAAAGCAAAGAAACTAAGGCAGGCTCTGAGTACATGTCATCTCTAGGCGATTCGGAGGAGTTCCCCGCGATGCTTGTCCAGCAAAAGGATGCAGCATCGAAGGACCCTCGCGTGTGTGTCGTCACTGATGACCCACAAGTATAGGGGATCAATCGTAGTCCTTTCGATAAGTAAGAGTGTCGAACCCAACGAGGAGCGAAATGCTCTGATAAACGGTTTTCAGCAAGGTAATAACTGCAAGCACTGAAAGTAGCGGTAACAAGTGATGGGGTAGTGAGGTGAAACATAGCAAGTGAAAAGTAACAAGTAACAAGTAGTAGCAACGGTGCAGCAAAGTGACCCAATCCCTTTTGTAGCAAGGGACAAGCCTAAACAAAGTCTTATAGGAGGAAAAACGCTCCCGAGGACACACGGGAATTTTTGTCATGCTAGTTTATCATGTTCATGTGATTCGCGTTCGTTACTTTGATAGTTTGATATGTGGGTGGACCGGCGCTTGGGTACTGCCCTTACTTGAACAAGCATCCCACTTATGATTAACCCCTCTCGCAAGCATCCGCAACTACGAAACAAGAATTAAGAGAACGTCTAACCATAGCATTAAACTAGTGGATCCAAATCAGCCCCTTATGAAGCAACGCATAGACTGGGTTTAAGCTTCTGTCACTCTAGCAACCCATCATCTACTTACTACTCCCCAATGCCTTCCTCTAGGCCAAAATATGGTGAAGTGTTATGTAGTCGACGTTCACATAACACCACTAGAGGAAAAGACAACATACATCATATCAAAATACCGAACGAATACCAAATTCACATGACTATTATCAGCATGACTTATCCCATGTCCTCAGGAACAAAAGTAACTACTCACAAAGAATAATCATAATCATGATCAGAGGTGTAATGAGTAGTATCAAGGATCTGAACATAAACTCTTCCACCAAGTAATCCAACTAGCATTAACTACAAAGAGTAATCAACACTACTAGCAACCTTACAAGTACCAATCGGAGTCGCGAGACGGAGATTGGTTACAAGAGATGAACTAGGGTTTGGAGAGGAGATGGTGCTGATGAAGATGTTGATGGAGATGACTCCCCTCCGACGAGAGGAGTGTTGGTGATGACGACGGCGACGATTTCCCCCTTCGGGAGGGAAGTTTCCCCGGCAGGATCGTCCTGCCGGAGCTCTAGATTGGTTCTGCTCAAGTTCCGCCTCGTGGCGGCGGAGAATCCACGAAAAAGCTCCACCCTGATTTTTTCCTGGACGAAACCCTTCATATAGCAAAAGAGGGGGGCCAGTGGGCCGCCAGGGTGCCCACAAGCCCTGTAGCCGCCGCCAGGGGGGTAGGTGGCGGCTACCAGGCTTGTGGGCTCCTGGTAGCTCCCCTGTGGCACTTCTTTCGCTCAGTATTTTTTATATATTCCCAGAAAATTCCACGTTGATTTTCAGGGCATTTGGAGTTGCGTAGAATAGAGGACTCAGACTTGTTCCTTTTCCAGTCCAGAATTCCAGCTGCCGGTATTCTCCCTCTTCAAATAAACCTTGCAAAATAAGAGAGAAAAGGCATAAGTATGGTACCACAAAGTAATATAACAATCCATAAAGCGATAAATATCAACATGAAAGCATGATGCAAAATGGACGTATCAACTCCCCCAAGCTTGGACCTCGCTTGTCCTCAAGCGAAAACCAAGATCCATAAACATGTCCACATGTTTAGGGATGAAGGTGTCGATAAAACATAATACAGACATGAGGGCATCATGATCACACATAGAACAACAATACATCATAAAGGTTCTTATGGGAAAGTAACAATTCCTTCACAAACCAAAGTATGAAACAAAAACCTTACCGAGAAATAGCCAACAACAGTACATAGTCATTGAAGCAAATGCAATTTATCATAACATCAGGAAGAGTCAAATAAGAGCTTGTAAAGCAAACCCACATACTCAATCATCTCTTTTGTTTTCCAAAATTGTTACAACTCACGTGGTACTTATGGTATCAAAGTTTCAGCTGGACACAGAGAAAGATAGGGGCTTATAGTTTTGCCTCCCAACCATTTACCTCAAGGGTAAAGTCAACAATAATAAAGCATAAGTACTCATCTCCAAGTTGATATATGAATATAGATCTTTCCCTAGCATGTGACGGTAGCCAAGACAAAGGCAAAATGAGGAATTGGTGAAGATCACCATGACTCTTCCAAGGGCAAAAAGTAAAGGTACAAGATAGGCCCTTCGTAGAGGGAAGCAGAGGTTGTCATGCGATTTTGAGGTTTGGATGCGTGTCCTCTTAGTGCGGAGGAACGTCACTTTATATTGCCTCCTGTGATAAAGAACTTTATTATGCAGTCTGTCGCTTTTATGTCTTCCTCATAACAGGTTCGTATAAAGATTATTTTCCACACACTAATAGATCATACATATTAGAGAGCAATTTTTATTGCTTGCACCGATGACAACTTACTTGAGGAATCTTATTCAATCCATAGGCAGGTATGGTGGACTCTCATGGCAAAACTGGGTTGAAGGTTTATGGATGCACAAGTAGTATCTCTACTTGCTGCGGGAGTTTTGGCTAATATGGGGTGGAAGCAATCGTCACATGCTAAGGGATATCTAATCATATAACATTGTTTGGAACCAAGCAAACACAATTCATTATGTTGTCTTCCTTGTCCAACATCTACTCCTAAGCATGTAATAGTTTGGTGAGGGCTCACAATTGTAAAAAGTGTCTAAGATGATATATTTATATGTGAACCTCTCTTTCCTTATTACTTCTTATTAATTGCAACAATGATTGGGGTCCATGTTGGTCTATTCTCAACAAGTTTCAATCATCATACTTGTTATAAGTGAAGCTATCACTTTCCACAGGATCATCTCATGATCTTTCATGCTATCGTTCTTTTCATACTTTTGATCACGGCACAAAACAAAGCCCTTGACTAAGATACTCTTTATTATATAGCTCACAAGCTCGAATACATCAGGGGAGAGACACAAGGCAAAAGACTCAAACTAAACACTAAAGACTTATTCCACTAAGAGAAGAAAGTAAAAACTGAAAAGGAAAGAACTAAAACAAAGGTAAAAGCAAAAGATATGAAGGTGATACGATACCAGGGAAACTCCCCCAAGCTTGGCAAAAGCCAAGGGGATTGCCCATACCAATGCTTAGTTGTCTTCCTTTGGTGGTGATGGTGGTGGACTCCTTGCCTTTGATTCCAAGAGAGCTATCAATCTTTGATTTATACCTTTGAGATCTGCGACATGGTTTTCCAGCAAAACAACTTCACGAGAAAGGGAAATATTGCGAGCACGAGTTGTTTCACAAAACCTCAAGAGTTCAATCAAGGACGGAGACAGCACGTGGAGGAAGGGTTGGAGAAAATCTACTCCTTCAACGTCTTCAATGTTGAACATAGGTTGAACTTACTCCCTAGCTTGGGTTTTCTGCTTAGCTTTGCCTTGGCTTCCGTGACTTCTACTCTTTTCAGATAAGCATCTACTTCTTCATGAACTTGGGGGAGATTATTCTCCCCAACAGATTCCTGAGACATCTTTGCTCTAAATCTGCGGTAGACAACAGGCTCGAAACGAAAACAGAGGAAAACTGCGCGATACGGAGATCAAAACCCTCGGGCGTATATATAATGATTTTTTCTGGACCAGAAGGAGTGCTCCGTAAGAAAACGGAGTCCGGGAGGCACACAAGATGCCCACAAGCCCTGTAGCCGCCGCCAGGGGGTAGGTGGCGGCTACCAAGCTTGTGGCCGCCTCGTGCGCTATCTGGACTGCTTTTTTACTTTTCTATTTTTCCATAAATTCCAAAACGGAGAAAATTTCCCATTGGAAAAGTTTCGGAGTCCAATTACTTACCGAAACACATACCTCTTCGTTTTCAGGGTCTGAAACAGGCTGATAAACATCCCTTATGTACTCCTGTGGAGTTATGATATTGATGATATTGGTCTCAACATTTATGGGAGTACCAGAGATATAATGCTTGATTCTTTGCCCATTTACCACTCTAGGAAAATTACCTTCCGTGTTATTGATTTTGATGGCACCGGAACGATATACTTCCTCGACAACGTAAGGACCTTCCCATTTAGAGAGAAGCTTGCATGCGAAGAATCTTAAGCGAGAATTGTATAGCAGGACATAATCACCTACATTGAACTCTCGTTTTTGTATTCTTCTATCGTGCCATCTCTTAACATTTTCCTTGAATAACTTGGCATTCTCATATGTCTGGGCCCTCCATTCATCTAATGAGCTGATATCAAACAACCGCTTCTCACCGACAAGTTTGAAATTGAAGTTGAGCTCTTTGATTGCCCAATAAGCTTTGTGTTCCAGCTCAAGAGGTAAATGACAGGCCTTACCGTAAACCATTTTATACGGCGACATGCCCATGGGATTCTTATAAGCAGTCCTATAAGCCCATAGTGCATCGTCAAGTTTGCTAGACCAATTCTTCCGAGATCTATTGACAGTGTTTTGTAAGATCAATTTGATCTCCCTATTACTCAACTCCACTTGACCACTAGACTGAGGATGATAAGGAGATGCAACTCTATGGTTGACATCATACTTAGCAAGCATCTTGCGGAAAACACCATGAATGAAGTGTGAACCGCCATCAGTCATCAAATATCTAGGGACTCCAAATCCTGGGAAAATGACTTCTTTCAGCATCTTAATAGAGGTGTGATGATCATCATTTCTAGTGGGGATAGCTTCTACCCACTTAGTGACATAATCAACAGCGACTAAGATGTGAGTATACCCATTGGAACTCGGGAAGGGTCCCATATAATCAAAGCCCCAGACATCAAATGGTTCAATGACAAGTGAATAGTTCATAGGCATTTCCTGACGTTTACTAATGTTCCCTATTCTTTGGCATTCGTCACAAGACAAGACAAACTTACGGGCATCCTTGAAGAGAGTGGGACAAAAGAAACCTGATTGCAATACCTTATGAGCAGTTCTATCTCCAGCATGGTGTCCTCCGTAGGCTTCGGAATGACACTTCTGCAGGATCTGTCCCTGTTCATGTTCAGGCACACAACGTCTAATAACACCATCTACTCCTTCCTTATAAAGGTGAGGATCATCCCAAAAGTAGTGTCTCAAATCAAAGAAGAATTTCTTCTTTTGCTGGTAGGTGAAACTGGGTGGTATGTATTTGCCTACGATATAGTTTGCGTAATCAGCATACCACGGTGCACTATGTGAAGTGCGGATGAAATTTAATTGCTCATCAGGAAAGCTGTCATCAATAGGTCGTGGGTCATCAAGGACATTCTCTAGCCTGGACAAGTTATCTTCTACAGGGTTATCAGCACCCTTCCGGTCAACAAAGTGCAAATCAAATTCCAGTAGCAGGAGAACCCATCTGATTAGCCTAGGCTTAGCGTCCTTCTTCTCCATAAGGTACTTAATAGCAGCATGATCAGAGTGAATAGTGACTTTGGAGTCAACTATATAAGATCTGAACTTTTCACATGCAAACACGACTGCTAAAAACTCCTTTTTCCGTAGTGCCATAGTTTCTTTGGGCACTGTCTAGAGTTTTACTAGCGTAGTGAATGACATTCAACTTCTTGTCAACTCTTTGTCCTAGAATAGCACCAACAGCGTAATCACTAGCATCGCACATGATTTCAAAGGGCAAGTTCCAATCAGGTGGTTGAACAATAGGTGCGGTTATCAAGGCATTCTTAAGTATTTCGAAAGCTTCCTCACAATCCTCATCAAAAACAAAAGGAACATCCTTTTGCAAGAGGTTGGTAAGAGGCCTAGAAATCTTAGAAAAGTTATTAATGAACCTTCTATAGAAACCAACATGACCTAGGAAACTTCGTATACCTCTGATATCTGTGGGGCAAGGCATTTTCTCAATTGCATCAACCTTAGCCTTATCAACTTCAATGCCTTTCTTAGAGATTTTGTGTCCTAAGATGATGCCTTCATTAACCATGAAGTGGCACTTCTCCCAGTTCAAGACGAGGTTGGTATCTTTGCATCTCTGTAAGACTCGATCAAGGTTGCTGAGGCAATCGTCAAAGGAAGACCCGTAAACGGAGAAGTCATCCATGAAAACCTCGACAATCTTTTCACAAAAGTCAGAGAATATAGCCATCATACATCTTTGAAAGGTGGCGGGTGCATTGCATAAGCCAAAAGGCATACGTCTATAAGCAAAGGTACCGAAGGGGCAGGTGAAAGTGGTTTTCTCCTGATCAGATTGTGCAACAGGTATTTGCGAGAAACCTGAATAACCGCCTAGAAAGCAGAAGTGTGTGTGTTTGGATAGCCTTTCTAGCATTTGGTCGATAAACGACAAAGGATAATGGTCTTTCGTGGTTGCCTTGTTCAGTTTCCGAAAGTCTATCACCATCCTATAGCGAGTAATA
This sequence comes from Hordeum vulgare subsp. vulgare, assembly GCF_904849725.1. Taxonomy (NCBI): domain Eukaryota; kingdom Viridiplantae; phylum Streptophyta; class Magnoliopsida; order Poales; family Poaceae; genus Hordeum; species Hordeum vulgare. Next base: position 520,199,165 of record NC_058521.1, read on the forward strand.
ATCCTTTGTGGGATTAATTCATTCTTATCATTAGGAACGACGGTGATACTTCCCTTCTTAGGTACGCAATGTACTGGACTTACCCAATCACTATGAGCAACAGGATAAATGATTCCTGCTTCCAGAAGCTTTAATATTTCTTTTCTCACGACCTCTTTCATCTTAGGATTTAGTCTCCTTTGATGATCAGCAACTCGTTTAGAATCAGGGTCAGTTTTAATCTTGTGCTGACATAGAGTGGGACTAATACCCTTAAGATCATCAAGAGTATATCCAATAGCAGCACGGTGCTTCCTCAGAGTTTTTAGTAACTTCTTTTGTTCATGCTCTGAGAGGCTAGCACTAATAATAACAGGATATATCTCCTTTTCATCGAGATAGGCATACTTAAGAGTATCAGGCAACTGTTTAAGCTCGAACACAGGATCACCCTTTGGTGGGGGTGGATCCCAAAGCAGTTCAACAGGTAGATTATTCTTGAGAATAGGATATTGTTCTAATTTTTTTTTATATATCTCATCTCTTTCATCCATATGCATATCATTTTCATGCTCAAGCAGATATTGCTCTAAAGGATCCGTAGGAGGCACGACAATAGAGGCAAGAGCAATGATTTCATCCCTACCAGACGACTCTTTTTCATGGGGTTGTCTTCCAAACTTGGAGAAGTTAAATTCATGAGACACACCCTCAAAACTAACAGTGACAGTCTGCTTAATGCAATCAATATGAGCATTGACAGTGTTGAGAAAGGGTATACCAAATATGATGGGACAAAAGCTATCTTGTGCAGTAGCAAGGACGAGGAAATCAATAGGATACTTCGTCTTACCACACAGGACTTCTACGTCGCTCACAATTCCCAGAGGGCAGATAGTGTCTCTATTAGCTAGCGTAATAGTGACATCAATGGGTTCTAACTCAGCAGGTGCAATCTCATCTTTGATTTCATCGTATAGGGACCGGGGTATTGCACTAACACTAGCATCCATATCACATAAACCATGATAACACTGATCTCCTATCTTGACAGAAACAACGGGCAGGCCAACTATAGGTCCGTATGTGTCTTTCACGTGAGGTTTAGCAATTCTAGCAGAATCCTCACAGAATTTTATAACATGCCCGTCTATGTCTTCGGCTAAGAGATCTTTGATAATAGCAACACTAGGTTCAACTCTAATTTCCTCAGGGGGTGCAAGTGGTCTAATGTAACCCCTACGTTACACAGTTGGAGCTTTAGAATAATCCTTTTTCCTAGCAGGGTATGGTGGTTTCTCAGCATAGGCACAAGGAACAATAGGATCACTAAAAGCAATGACTTTCTCTTCAACTAGATTGGGTTTAACTATGTTAATTCCTACAGGAGGATGATACTTAAACCACTTCTCTTTGGGAAGATCAACATGAGCAGCAAAAGATTCACATAGAGAAGCTACTATCTCAGAGTCAAGTCCATACTTAGCGCTAAAATCTCTAGAAGTGTTTGTTTCAACAAAAGATTTAACGCAATCAAACTGGAAATTCATACCTGACTCCTTACCTTCTTCAAGCTCCCAATCTTCAGAATTACGTTTGATTCTTTCCAATAAATTCCACTTGTGGTCAATATCCTTCTTCATAAAAGAATCGGTACAAGAAGTGTCAAGCATGGTACGATCTTCATGAGAAAGCCGAGCATAAATGTTTTGAGTGATAATTTCTCTCGAGAGCTCATGATTGGGGCATGAATATAGCATTGATTTAAGCTTCCCCAAGCTTGAGCTATGCTTTCCCTGTCACGAGGCCAAAATTTATAAATATAATTCCGATCACGATGTACTAAATGCATAGGATAGAACTTTTGATGAAATTCCAATCTCAAACGATTGTAGTCCCATGATCCAGTATCATCACATAGCCTATACCATCTCAACACCTTATCCTTCAAAGATAAAGGAAAGACTTTCTTCTTTACCTCATCCTCGGGCAAACCTGCAAGCTTAAATAAAGCACAAACTTCATCTACATAGATTAGATGCAAGTCTAGATGTGATGGTCCATCTCCTGTAAAAGGATTAGCCAGCAGTTTCTCAAGCATACCCGAAGGAATTTCATTAAAGATATTTGAAGTAGGTACCTCAGGTTGAGGAGCAAATCCTCGTGCTTCCGTTCGTGGTGAAGATACCCCGAACAAATTCCCCTTACGAAGCAATGCATAGACTGGGGTTTAAGCTTCTGTCACTCTAGCAACCCGTCATCTACTTACTACTCCCCAATGCCTTCCTCTAGGCCCAAATATGGTCAAGTGTTATGTAGTCGACGTTCACATAACACCACTAGAGGAAAAGACAACATACAGCATATCAAAATACCGAACGAATACTAAATTCAGATGACTATTATCAACATGACTTATCCCATGTCCTCAGGAACAAAAGTAACTACTCACAAAGCATAATCACAATCATGACCAGAGGTGTAATGAGTAGCATCAAGGATCTGAACATAAACTCTTCCACCAAGTAATCCAACTAGAATCAACTACAAAGAGTAATCAACACTACTAGCAACCTTACAAGTACCAATCGGAGTCGCGAGACGGAGATTGGTTACAAGAGATGAACTAGGGTTTGGAGAGGAGATGGTGCTCATGAAGATGTTGATGGAGATGACTCCCCTCCGACGAGAGGAGTGTTGGTGATGACGATGGTGACGATTTGCCCCTCCGTGAGGGAAGTTTCCCCGGCAGGATCGTCCTGCCGGAGCTCTAGATTGGTTATGCTCAAGTTCTGCCTCGTGGCGGCGGAGAATCCACGAAAAAGCTCCACCCTGATTTTTTCCTGGACGAAACCCTTCATATAGCAAAAGAGGGGGGCCAGTGGGCCGTCAGGGTGCCCACAAGCCCTGTAGCTGCCGCTAGGGGGGTAGGTGGCGGCTACCAGGCTTGTGGGCTCCTGGTAGCTCCCCTCTGGCACTTCTTTCGCCCAATATTTTTTATATATTCTCAAAAAATTCCACGTTGATTTTCAGGGCATTTGAAGTTGCGTAGAATAGAGGACTCACACTTGCTCCTTTTCTAGTCCAGAATTCTAGCTACCGGTATTCTCCCTCTTCAAATAAACCTTGCAAAATAAGAGAGAAAAGACATAAGTATGGTACCACAAAGTAATATAACAGTCCATAAAGCGATAAATATCAACATGAAAGCATGATGCAAAATGGACGTATCAGTCACCGAGAGCAATCGAGTGTTGCAAAACCCCTCTTAACTTGGTAAAAACGCAGCCCAGGCCTTTCCATGTCCGTCCCTGAAAACAGAAGTCATTCCTCAATTTTCATATGCTTCATAAGGAAGCAACAATCACCAAGTATTTTCATGTAAATGATCACAAAATTCATCATTGTGTCATAAGCAATCAACATTTTATTATATACCGTTCAACATTGCCAAATACTTCTTCAATATTTTCCCAATACTTATTAAATATTTTCAAATACTTGTTCAACATTTTAAAATACTCATTCATTATTTTTCACATATTTTTTCAACATTTTTCAAATAATTTCGAAGTATGCTTTTTGCACTATAGTTTCTCCGTCTTGAAATAAGTGACTCAAACTTAGTACAACTTTGTACTAAAGTTAATAGAAAGATGACATACTTATTTTTAAACGAAGGAATATATATTTATAATAATTTAAAGTATTAAAAAAGATAAAAATAAACCGAAAATATGAGAACATAAAACATAAAACATAAAAAATTATACAGAAAATTGTCTGTGGCCTCGTGTGCGCATGGGTTGGCCAATTCCGCTCGCCCCTTTAGTTAGTCGGGATGGAATATCCTATTTGACGCTCGTTAAGTCAAAGTGTCGGGAAAACGCATAGAGAGGGGAGGCGGGCGATTTAAATGGACGGACCCATTAGTGCGTTTCACCGATCCTGGTTTTGGAAACCTTCTAAAGGTTTCAGCCAATTTTTTCCAGTTTTGGAAAACTTCTAGAAGGTTCCTTGAACTGATTTTTACTTTTTTCCGTTTTGTTTTTATTTATCCTTTTCTGTTTCTTTTTTTCTTTTTTGTTTCCGTTTGAAAATAAAATTCTAGATTTTCAAAAAATACAGTGGATTTTCATTTACAAAAATATGTTTTTGTTTTCCTAAAAACATTAGCTGCACTAAGATTCAAACTCAGGACATCCGTTCCACATCCTAACTTGCTAACCAATGGAGCTACCTCAGTTCAGTGATTTGTTACAACCTAAACATGATAATAACAATGTCACAACACTATCTGATGATCCTTAACCATGTAGTGTATCGCTTAAATTTTTCGTAAAAAAATAAGATAAATTTTTTGGATAAAAAATCGTGACAAACTTGAAAAAGTTCATCAATTTTCAAAAAGTGCTCATCAAATTTGGAAAAAGTTTGTATAATTAAAGAAGTTCATCAAAATTGAAAAATGTTCACGAATTTTTGAAAAAACCACAAATTTTAAAAAAGTTCACCGAATTTAGAAAAAACATTCATCAAATTTGTGAAAAGATCACAGATTCTGAAAACAGTTCATCGATTTCAAAAATGGTTCATTGATTTGAATAACAAATTTCACCAACTTTTTTTAAAAACCTCATCGGTTTGAAAAAAATCATATAAATGGAAAAATGTTCATCAATTTTGAAAAAAATTCATCGATTTTAAGAATAGTTCATCGATTTTGAAACGAGTTCAATGGATTTGAAGAGAAGTTCATCGATTTTCAAAAATTTCATCAGAAAATGAAAAAAGTTCACCATTCCAAAAAGAGTTCACAAATTTGAAAAAAAATCATCCAATAAGTAAGAGAAAAAGAAAAAAACATAAAACAGTTCACAAATTTGAAAAAACTCATCAAATAAGTAAATTGAAAAAGAATAATAATAAAAACTTCATTGGAATTGGAAAATTTTCATCAAATTTGGAAAAAGTTTATCATTTTTGGAAAAAGTTCATAAAACCGAAAACAGAAAAGAAAAATGGACAATAAAAAATGACTAAGAACCGACTGGAAATTGCCCAAAGAACTGGGAAAAACTGGTTTAGGGCGAGTTCTTTTGTAATTTCCAGCTTCTTGTCAATTAAGCCAAAAGCCCAAAAGAACTCGAATTTGTGTATTGGGCTTAACTTATTTCCACCCCGTCCTCCTTCACAATGATAATAAGCTGGGGTAGACCAGCTCCCCGGAGAAGCTACTTACAAACGAAGCGGTATATGTGGTTGCCCCTGAAGTTAGTGCAAATTACTACCAGAATGCCACCGCACGACCTGCCCACAAACCCAATCTAAAAAAGGCCACGCGTGTGTGCACGATCAGAGAGCTCGTCCCGATAGGGTTTCCGCCGCGACCGCTCTTCGATTCGTCACCGCCACCGCTCAAGCCGCCCTCGTCGGTTACCGTGACGAAGGGTTCCGTCACTGCACATCCTCCTTCCGCCCCTTCTTCGTCGCTCCCATGGACCACAGGCGTCCCGCAGCCTCATGTCTTCGGCGCCCCCAATGTGCGCCCAACAGCAGCTTGTCGTCGAGCATCAAGGTCGCTCACAGCTGTCCGTGAGCGTGAGCCCGAGTGGGAGCAGACATCACCTAGGTCCTGGTCGTTCGCCCCCACCGTACCCCCTCAATCCTCCGACGTGCGGACATCGATGAGCTTCGAGGCGGCAGCACAGGTGGGATTTAGCATGTGAGGCCACCGGTGGAAGGATCTCCGACGAGCTTGCCTCGCCCCTGCATCTTCGTCTAGCCTCCACATCCTGTGTTGAGCTAGCTCCGGTGTTGGCTCTTCACCCACAAGGTGTTCGAGCTATTGCCTACAAGCCTTTTTTTCTTTAATTATGATCAAATTGACATTGAGATGTCAAATTGGTTGATCCATTTTCTGTACATCAAATTGAGATGTCAAATTGATTGATCCATTTTCTGTACATCAAATCGAGATGTCAAATTGGTTGATTCAATTTTTGTAACCTATTGCTAAGTATTTGTGATTACTTAGACAGTAAGTTTTTTTGTACATTATTCTGCTGATGATTGTGATATAAACATTTGTATGGTAATAGTGTTTATCATTTTGTGATATTCATATGCAAGACATGATGTTAGTGTAACTAACTCATAAATTATAGTTCAAGGGTATTAGAAACTATTCATGTGACATATGAGAAAATAAGCTGAATGACTGAAGCTGAAAAAAACTGGATGGCTTATTTTCATGGACTTATTTCCACAACAGCTTATTTGAGGCTTATTTTCATAGCATCTTATTTCCACAGACCTACTCAAAAGAACTGGCCCTTAGAAGCTTCTGGAAGCTTTCCAAAATCGGAGCCTTCCCCCGAACTAGAGGAAGTATAAAAAACTAAAATGATATAACATTTCACGTTGGTTGTGTTTGGCATAGTGGTCAGCAAGCGAGTTTTAAACGTATAGATCCTGGATTTGAATCCTCAGATCCCTGTTCGTTCCGTTTTTACCTTTCACCAAGGAACAAAATGGGCCAGCCCAACTAACTCGGCTGCAGACGTCGGTTAGGGAAAATTGCCCTTAACCGGCGCATGCAGCGCCAAATAGAATTTGCCCATAAGAGGTCCCAGTCGGGATATAGATGTTGGGTAACGTAGCATAAATTCAAAATTTTCCTACGCATATTCAGATCTTCCTATGGAGAGACCAGCAACGAGAGAGGGGTAAGAGAATCTTCATACCTTTGAAGATCGCTAAGCGGAAGCGTTGCTAGAACGCGGTTGATGGAGTCGTACTCGCAGCGATTCGGATCGCGGTGTGATTCCGATCTAGTGCCGAACTACGGCACCTCCGCGTTCAACACACGTGCAGCCCGGTGACGTCTCCCGCACCTTGATCCAGCAAGGAGGAGGGAGAGGTTGGGGAAGAACTCCAGCAGCACGACGCCGTGGTGTCGATGGAGAGACGAGGTCTCCCCGCAGGGCTTCGATAAGCACCGGCAGAGAGGAGGAAGAAAGGCAGGGCTGCGCCGAGGGAGAGGGAGAAGTCTATCTCCCAATGGCCAAAAGTGCCCGGTATATATAGGGGAAGGGAGGGGCTGCGCCCCCTTGAGGGTTTCCCCCTCCTGGGGGGGGGGGGGGCAGCCCTAGATGGGGGCTGGTGCGGCGGCCAAGGGGGGGAGGAGGGGTGTGGCGCACCCCTCGTGGGCCTTAGGCCCACCTGGCTAGGGTTTGCCCCCCCCTTTTCTCTCCCCTGTGCATTACGCTGAGTGGGGAGGCGCACCAGCCCACCTAGGGGCTGGTTCCCTCCCCCACTTGGCCCATCTTACCACCCGGGGTCGTTGCCCCCCTTTGGTGGATCCCCGGGGCCACCTCCGGTGGTCCCGGTACGTTACCGGTGATGCCCGAAACACTTCCGTGTCCGAAACTATCCGTCATATATATCAATCTTTACCTCCGGACCATTCCGGAGCTCCTCGTGACGTCCTGGATCTCATCCGGGACTCCGAACAACTTTCGATAACCTCGTATAACAATTCCTTATAACCCTAGCGTCACTGAACCTTAAGTGTGTAGACCCTACGGGTTCGGGAGACAGGCAGACATGACCGAGACACCTCTCTGGCAAATAACCATCAGCGGGGTCTGGATACCCATGGTGGCTCCCACTTGCTCCATGATGATCTCATCAGATGAACCACGATGTCAAGGATTCAATCAATCCCGTATACAATTCTCTTTGTCTGTCGGTATAGAACTTGCCCGAGATTCGATCGTCGGTATACCAATACCTTGTTCAATCTCGTTACCGGTAAGTCTCTTTACTCGTTCCGTAGCACGTCATCGTGTGACTAACTCCTTAGTCACATTGAGCTCATGATGATGTTCTACCGAGTGGGCCCAGAGATACCTCTCCGTCACACGGAGTGACAAATCCCGATCTCGATTCGTACCAACCCAACAAACACTTTTGGAGGTACCCGTAGTGCACCTTTATAGTCACCCAGTTACGTTGTGACATTTGATACACCCAAAGCACTCCTACGGTATCCGGGAGTTGCACAATCTCACGGTCGAAGGAAAAGATACTTGACATTAGAAAAGCTTTAGCATACGAACAATACGATCTAGTGCTATGCTTAGGATTGGGTCTTGTCCATCACATCATTCTCCTAATGATGTGATCCCGTTATCAATGACATATAATGCCCATGATCAGGAAACCATGATCATCTATTGACTAACGAGCTAGCCAACTAGAGGCTTGCTAGGGACACTTTGTGATCTATTTATTCACACATGTATTACTGTTTCCTGTTAATACAATTATAGCATGAACAATAGACGATTATCATGAACAAGGAAATATGATAATAACCATTTTATTATTGCCTCTAGGGCATATTTCCAACAGTCTCCCACTTGCACTAGAGTCAATAATCTAGTTACATTGTAATGTATCGAACACCCATAGCATTATGGTGTTGATCATGTTTTGCTCGTGGAGGAGGGTTAGTCAACAGGTCTGCAACATTCAGATCCGTGTGTACTTTACAAATATCTATCACTCCACTCTGGACATGGTCGTGGATGGAGTTGTAGCAGCGTTTGATGTGCTTCGTCTTCCGGTGAAACCTGGGCTCCTTGGCTATGGCAATGGCCCAGTGTTATCACAGAAGAGTGTCATTGGACCCGACGCGCTTGGAACCACTCCAAGGTCGGTGATGAGCTCCTTCATCCAAATTCCTTCATGAGCTGCTTCTGAAGCAGCTATGTACCCCGCTTCACATGTAGATGCTGCCACGACTTCTTGCTTGCTGCTGCACCAGCTCACTGCCCCACCATTCAACACATATACGTATCCGGTCTATGACTTAGAGTCATCCGGATCTGTGTCGAAGATAGCGTCGACGTAGCCCTTTACGACGAGCTCTTCGTCACCTCCATAAACGAGAAACATTTCCTTAGTCCTTTTCAGGTACTTAAGGATATTCTTGACCGCTGTCCAGTGTTCCATACCGGGATCACTTTGGTACCTCCGTACCAAACTTATGGCAAGGTTTATATCAGGTCTGGTACACAGCATGGCATACATTAGAGAGCCTACGACTGAAGCATAGGGGACAAAACTCATCTTCTCTCTTTCTGCTGCCGTGGTCGGCGACTGAGTCTTACTCAATCTCATACCTTGGAAAACTGGCAAGAACCCTTTCTTTGAGTTTTCCATATTGAACTTCTTCAATATCTTGTCAAGGTATGTACTTTGCGAAAGACCTATGAGGCGTCTTGATCTATCTCTATAGATCTTGATGCCTAATATGTATGCAGCTTCTCCAAGGTCCTTCATTGAAAAACTCTTGTTCAAATAGGCCTTTATGCTCTCCAACATTTCTGTATTGTTCCCCATTAATAATATGTCATCCACATACAGTATGAGGAAAGCTACAGAGCTCCCACTCACTTTCTTGTACAGACAGGCTTCTCCGTAAACCTGTATGAACCCAAGCGCTTTAATCACCTCATTAAAGCGAATGTTCCAACTCCGAGATGCTTGCACCAGCCCATATATGGAGCACTGGAGCTTGCACACTTTGTTAGCACCCTTAGGGTCGACAAAACCTTCTGGTTGCATCATATACAACTCTTCCTTAAGGTTCCCGTTAAGGAACGTTGTTTTGACGTCCATTTGCCAAATTTCATAATCATAAAAGGCGGCAATTGCTAACATGATTCAGATTGATTTCAGCTTCGCTACGGGAGAGAAAGTCTCTTCATAGTCAACTCCTTGAATTTGTTGAAAACCCTTTGCGACAAGTCGAGCTTTGTAAACGGTTACATTACCGTTTGCATCAGTCTTCTTCTTGAAGATCCATTTATTTTCTATGGCTCGCCGGTCATCGGGCAAGTCCACCAAAGTCCATATTTGTTCTCATACATGGATCCTATCTCGGATTTCATAACTTCAAGCCATTTGTTGGAATCCAGGCCCGCCATTGCTTCTTCATAGTTCGAAGGTTCACCATTATCTAACAACATGATTTCCATCACAGGGTTGCCGTACCACTCTGGTGCGGGGCGTGCCCTTGTGGACCTTCGCGGTTCAGTAGTAACTTGATCCGAAGCTTCATGATCATCATCATTAACTTCCTCTTTAGTTGGTGTAGGCGCCACAGGAACAACTTCCCTCGCTGCACTACTATCCTGTTCGAGAGGGGGTGTAATTACCTCATCAAGTTCTACCTTCCTCCCACTTACTTCTTTCGAGAGAAACTCTTTCTCTAGAAAGGATCCGTTCTTGGCAACAAAGGTTTTACCTTCGGATCTAAGATAGAAGGTATACCCAATACTTTCCTTAGGGTATCCTATGAATACGCATTTCTCCGCTTTGGGTTCGAGCTTTTCTGGTTGAAGTTTCTTCACATAAGCATCGCAGCCCCAAACTTTAAGAAACGACAACTTAGGTTTCTTGCCAAACCATAGTTCGTACGGTGTCGTCTCAATGGATTTAGACGGTGCCCTATTTAAAGTGAATGCTGCAGTTTCTAATGCGTATCCCCAAAATGATAGCGGTAAGTCGGTAAGAGACATCATAGATCGTACCATATCTAATAAAGTGCGGTTACGACGTTCAGACACTCCGTTGCGTTGCGGTGTGCCAGGCGGCGTCAGTTGTGAAACGATTTCACACTTCCTTAGGTGTGTGCCAAACTCGTGACTCAAATATTCTCCTCCACGATCAGATCGTAGACACTTGATTTTTCTGTCACGTTGATTCTCAACCTCACTCTGAAATTCCTTGAACTTTTCAAATATCTCAGATTTGTGCTTCATCAAGTAGATATACCCATACCTACTCAAATCATCGGTGAGAGTGAGAACATAACGATAGCCACCGCGAGCTTCAACGTTCATTGGACCACACACATCAGTATGTATTATTTCCAATAAGTCGGTTGCTCTCTCCATTATACCTGAGAATGAAGTCTTAGTCATCTTGCCCATGAGGCACGGTTCACATGTGTCAAATGATTCAAAATCAAGAGACTCTAATAGTCCATCAGTATGGAGCTTCTTCATGCGCTTAACGCCGATATGACCAAGGCGGCAGTGCCACAAGTATGTGGGACTATCATTATCAACTTTACATCTTTTGGTACTCACACTATGAATATGTGTAACATCACGATCGAGATTCATCAAGAATAAACCATTCACCAGCGGAGCATGACCATAAAACATATCATTCATATAAATAGAACAACCATTATTCTCTGACTTAAATGAGTAGCCGTCTCCCATTAGGCAAGACCCTGATACAATGTTCATGCTTAAAGCTGGTACTAAATAACAATTATTAAGGTTTAAGACTAATCCCGACGGTAGATGTAGAGGTAGCGTGCCGACGGCGATCACATCGACCTTTGAACCATTCCCGACGCGCATCGTCACCTCGTCCTTGGCCAGTCTCCGCTTATTCCGCAGTTCCTGCTTTGAGTTGCAAATGTGAGCAACAACACCGGTATCAAAAACCCAGGAGCTACTACGAGCGCTGGTAAGGTACACATCAATAACATGTATATCACATATACCTTTAACGTTGCCGGCCTTCTTGTCCGCTAAGTATTTGGGGCAGTTCCACTTCCAGTGACCCTTTCCCTTGCAATAGAAGCACTCAGTCTCAGGCTTGGGTCCATTCTTTTTCTTCTTCCCGGCATCTGGCTTACCGGGCGCAGCAACAACTTTGTCGTCTTTCTTGAAGTTCTTCTTACCCTTGCCTTTCTTGAAACTAGTGGTCTTGTTGACCATCAACACTTGATGCTCTTTCTTGATTTCTACTTCTGCAGACTTGAGCACCGAGTACAACTCGGGATGGTCTTCTCCATCCCTTCCATGTTGTAGTTAAGCACAAAGCCTTTGTAGCTTGGTGGGAGAGACTGGAGGATTCTGTCAATTATAGCATCATCCGGAAGTTCGACTCCAAGTGAAGTCAGACGACCGTGTAACCCAGACATTTTGAGTATGTGCTCACTGACAGAACTGTTATCCTCCATCTTACAACTAAAGAACTTGTCAGATACTTCATATCTCTCGACACGGGCATGAGCTTGAAAAACTAGCTTCAGCTCCTGGAACATCTCATATGCTCCGTGTTGCTCAAAACGCCTTTGGAGCCCCATTTCTAAACTGTATAACATGCCACACCTAACCAGAGAGTAGTCATCACTCCGTGTTTGCCAGACATTCAGAATGTCCTGGGCTGCTGCGGGAGCGAGAGGTTCACCTAGCGGCGCATCAAGGACATAAGCCTTTTTAGCTGCTTCAAGGATGAGCTTCAAGTTGCGAACCCAGTCCGCATAGTTGCTACCATCATCTTTCAGCTTGTTTTTCTCTAGGAATGCGTTGAAATTGAGGTTGACGTTGGCCATCTACAATATTTATAAAGACAACTTTTAGACTAAGTTCATGGCAATTAAGTTCATTTAATCAAATTAAGTATGAACTCCCACTTAAATCGACATCCCTCTAGTCATCTAAGCGATACATGATCCATGTTGACTAACCCGTGTCCGATCATCACGTGAGACAGACTAGTCACCATGGTGAGCAACTTCATGCTAATCGTATTCAACCATACGACTCATGTTCGACCTTTCGGTCTCTTGTATTCGAGGTCATGTCTGTACATGCTAAGCTCGTCGAGTCAACCTAGGTGTTTCGCGTGTGTAAATCTGGCTTACACCCGTTGTATGCGAACGTTAGAATCTATCACACCCGATCATCACGTGGTGCACACTTAGGGGAATACGTTCTCGAAATTTTAAGAGGGATCATCTTATTATGCTACCGTCGTTCTAAGCAATAAGATGTAAAACATGATAAACATCACAATGCAATCATATAGTGACATGATATGGCCATTATCATCTTTGCTCTTTCGATCTCCATCTTCAGGCATCGCATGATCATCACTGTCACCGGCGTGACACCATGATCTCCATCATCGTGTCTCCGTGAAGTCGTCACGCCAACTACTACTATCACTACTACCATAGCTAACCGTTAGCAATGAAGTAAAAGTAGTAAGCACATGGCGTTGCATCTCATACAATAAATTAAGACAACTCCTATGGCTCCTGCCGGTTTTCATACTCATCGACATGCAAGTCGTGAAACCTATTACAATAACATGATCATCTCATACATCATACATGCAACATCACAAATTTGGCCATATCACATCACATGTCAAACCCTGCAAAAACAAGTTAGACGTCCTCTAATTGTTGTTGCAAATTTTACGTGGCTGATTTGGGTTTCTAGCAAGAACGCCTTCTTACCTACGTGACAGCCACAACGATGATATGCCAAAGCTATTTACCCTTCATAAGGACCCTTTTCATCAAATCCAATCCGACTAGAGTAGGAGAGACAGCCACCCGCTAGCCACCTTTATGCACGGTGTGCATGTCTGTCGGTGGAACCAGTCTCACGTAAGCGTACGTGTAAAGTCGGTCCGGGCCGCTTCATCCCACAATACCGCCTGAAAAGAATAAGACTAGTAGCGGCAAGCAAATTGACAATCATCGCCCACAACTTTTGTGTTCTACTCGTGCATAGAATCTACGCACAGAAAACCTGGCTCGGATGCCACTGTTGGGTAACGTAGCATAAATTCAAAATTTTCCTACGCATATTCAGATCTTCCTATGGAGAGACCAGCAACGAGAGAGGGGTAAGAGCATCTTCATACCTTTGAAGATCGCTAAGCGGAAGCGTTGCTAGAACGCGGTTGATGGAGTGTACTCGCAGCGATTCGGATCGCGGTGTGATTCCGATCTAGTGCCGAACTATGGCACCTCCGCGTTCAACACACGTGCAACCCGGTGGCGTCTCCTGCACCTTGATCCAGCAAGGAGGAGGGATAGGTTGGGGAAGAACTCCAGCAGCACGACGACGTGGTGTCAATGGAGAGACGAGGTCTCCCGACATGGCTTCGCCAAGCACCGGCAGAGAGGAGGAGGAAGAAGGGCAGGGCTGCGCCGAGGGAGAGGGAGAAGTCTATCTCCCAATTGCCAAAAGTGCCCGGTATATATAGGGGAAGGGAGGGGCTGCGCCCCCTTGAGGGTTTCCCCCTCCGGGGGGGGGGGGCAGCCCTAGATGGGGGCTGGTGCGGCGGCCAAGAGGGGGAGGAGGGGTGTGGCACCCCCTGGTGGGCCTTAGGCCCACCTGGCTTAGGGTTTGCCCCCCTTTTCTCTCCCCTGCTCATTGGGCTGAGTGGGGAGGCGCACCAGCCCACCTAGGGGCTGGTTCCCTCCCCCACTTGGCCCATCTTACCTCCCGGGGTCGTTGTCCCCCTTCGGTGGGCCCCCGGGGCCACCTCCGATGGTCCCGGTACGTTACCGGTGATGCCCGAAACACTTCCGGTGTCCGAAACCATCCGTCCTATAAATCAATCTTTACCTCCGGACCATTCCGGAGCTCCTCGTGACGTCCGGGATCTCATACGGGACTCCGAACAACTTTCGATAACCTCATACAACAATTTCTTATAACCCTAGCGTCACCGAACCTTAAGTTTGTAGACCCTACGGGTTCGGGAGACAGGCAGACATGACCGAGACACCTCTCTGGCCAATAACCATCAGCTGGGTCTGGACTCTGGATACCCATGGTGGCTCCCACTTGCTCCACGATGATCTCATCGGATGAACCACGATGTCAAGGATTCAATCAATCTCGTATACAATTCCCTTTGTCTGTCGGTATAGAACTTGCCCGAGATTCGATCGTCGGTATACCAATACCTTGTTCAATCTCGTTACCGGTAAGTCTCTTTACTCGTTCTGTAGCACGTCATCGTGTGACTAACTCCTTAGTCACATTGAGCTCATGATGATGTTCTACCGAGTGGGCCCAGAGATACCTCTCCGTCACACGGAGTGACAAATCCTGATCTCGATTCGTACCAACCCAACAGACACTTTCGGAGGTACCCGTAGTGCACCTTTATAGTCACCCAGTTACGTTGTGACGTTTGATACACCCAAAGCACTCCTACGGTATCCGGTAGTTGCACAATCTCACGACCGAAGGAAAAGATACTTGACATTAGAAAAGCTTTAGCATACGAACAATACGATCTAGTGCTATGCTTAGGATTGGGTCTTGTCCATTACATCATTCTCCTAATGATGTGATCCCGTTATCAATGACATCTAATGCCCATGATCAGGAAACCATGATCATTTATTGACTAACGAGCTAGCCAACTAGAGGCTTGCTAGGGACACTTTGTGATCTATTTATTCACACATGTATTACTGTTTCCTGTTAATACAATTATAGCATGAACAATAGACGATTATCATGAACAAGGAAATATGATAATAACCATTTTATTATTGCCTCTAGGGCATATTTCCAACAATAGAGGCGTCCATGTTTTTGTTTTTAAGACTCTATATAGGCGTCCACGTATTTCTAGTATGTGCACTAGTTATAATGAGCCGGTCCATGTGAGATTCCCTTGGTCTCTTCTATATGCAAAAGATCGACAATTTAACACAAAGTGCGTTAAATTAAATTTTCAGGACGATGGTTCAGCAGACAATTCTTTGCTTAAAAAAAAGAACTTTACTATAAATCTAACCTTAGATTTTTTATCATGACAAATCAAACTTTTTATATAGCAAATTATTTTTTGTCGAGAATTACAAGTTTAGCTAACGAAAATGACAAATCTGTCTCAGTTTATTTTTTTGCCAGAAAATAACCGTACTTGCAAACTAAATTTGCCATCATCGCGTCAGAATAAATTTCCATGAAAACATCAGATTTATACCATGGCTAAAAATCAAACGCCAGTTTTCTTGAGTTTATGAAGAAAAACGAAAGGGCAAGAACAATCTCATCCGGAAGCCCATCGCAGCGACTCCCACACAAGAATCCTTTTCATTACGCGCTATGGCCGCACGGGCCGCCCACGAATTCTCCACGACTTTGCCACCGGCGCCGGCGGCCGACCAAACTCCACGGCGGTTGTCATCACACAAGACGCACAACCGTAGGCAATCAGGCCGCTGCCCCCCAATTATGAACGAATCGACTCCCCAACCTCAACCCCAGGACCGGGATGGAGACACTCACACTCACGTACTGCTCACCCGGCCATCACCACCACTAGCAACAGCGCTCAAGCCGCCGGCCGGTGCACACACAGCACCAGCGAGCCGCCGGCCACTCTCCACCCGTCGCCCGGTCAATCCACCCGTCAATGCCCAACACGGCAGAAACAATGACGCTAGCCCGACTGTTATTCATTCATATCCCTGTCTCCTCCTCCTCTCCCCGGCCGACACAGCTTGGCCAAAAGGCGCCGCGCCCTCGTCATCCCGCACGGCGACGGCAATGATAATAATTAGCCGGAACTGCTACGCCTACGCGGTGGTTGATCGACGATCTCACGATCGCCTCGCCATGCAATGCAGCGCACGAGCACGATTACTTGCCGCCCTTATCTGCTTCGCTTCGCTTGGCCGTAATTTTCAATTTTCAACCCCCGCCGCGGTCGAATGGCCGTTCGACGACGCACGCACGCACGCATCTATTGCCGCCTTTGACATCCATCGGCTTCCTTCCGGAGTGCGTCGTACATACATGTCGTATTGCTCGGTCCATCGTTGCTGCGCAAAGATCCTTATCCCCGTGCCTTCCAGTGCGTCATGATAGCGCCCGGGCCATTCTTGCTTGCACTGCCGTGTCATGTGTGCCGCCAGCCATGGAATGCTGGAGACGACGCCTCTGACCTTCACCCTAACTTTATTCCTTGTTCTTCACATTTTTCTTTCATGATGAGTATGTCGTGTGATCATTTTCCTTTGGCACGGCGTGTATAGTTGATGGTTCTCAACTTGTACTCGATGTCTTGAAGATTAGACATGTTTTCTTCTTCTTCTTCTAAAGAATAAAGATTAGATAAGCTGTTTGGTAATCTGTTATAAACAATAGGGCCAATTATTATTATACAGTACAACAAGATGTGCTCTGTTCGACGAAGTTCTTCAGGGAAGAGGAGGGCCTTTTTACGGTCAGAACGGGTTGGACTAACGTAAGAAGGAAATGATTGGGCGCGATGATTGGTGGTTGCTGACTATGATCGATTAACCTTCTCTGGACACCATCATATACTTTCCAAGATATTATGGAATGTCCTTGCCAGTACCCGATTGTCAAAGCTGACGATCGAGCACACCACCAGGCGGGGCGGGGAATTCCAGCTCGGTCGACACGCACAAGGCAGCAGGTCAGCTTCAACTTCGTATCCGAACAAACAAACAAACAAACCATTTCATGCCTAGTGGGCTCTTGATTTTTCAGAGCACGAAACGTTCAGACCTTCCAGCACCATCTTGGCCGCACGTTTTATTTTTCCTTTTGAAAAAAAGGATACTGGCTTCATATGGGAGCAGGTGAAATCCCGTGATCTCATCTCAAGTAAATTCTTTTTGTTCTCGACGTCTTGATCCTTCAATCTTCATAGACATTTCTTCAAGTGACCACATATGCATATCCATGATTTGACAAGGTTATCTTTGGCCAGGATCACTTATTTTAGCTCACACCCTTTTTGTTTCCCTCTTCACACATTACGCAATCAACCTGCCGGGGGCTCATTCTAATCAGTGACTGAGAACACTGTCTCGTACGTTACTAATGATCTCCACCTCATAACAGCTAGTCAAACCCTAGCCTTTTCAAAAAGGCTTGCCGCCAGCCGAAGGCTACTAGTTGTGATAAGCACTTGACGTTTGACCTACGGATGATGCATCACCAGGAAATGCCTAAAATATGCAATGAGATCTAGTCCCTGGCTTGTGCACTGCTGCTTTGCGTCCATTGTTTAATGGCGAGTACCGTCTTTGACCTAAAAATTAAGTCCAAACAAACAGGAGAGCGTTATCCATAGTCCCTTTCAGATGGCGGCCATATGGCGCATTAAGATACTATAACCACTACTTTACATGACCAAATGATTGGCCTATTCGTTTGTTATTGCACTAATGGAGGGGTGGTTTGGCCTAGCCTCTCAGATGGGCCAATTCAAGCAGACAGAAAGCAAACAAAAGATATGGACATGATCTCAGGTTGCTATTATCAATCATTTGCCTGTTTACTTCCTGCAAGACACCTAGAATCTCTAAACTACAAAACTAAAGACTTCTCTGGAACTAATAACTGGTAGGTTTGTTCATATCGAGGACATATGTTTATGCCTCAAAATCAGAAGTGAAGTTTCAACTGCTGCAACATGAAATTATTATTATTATTATTATTATTTGCTTTTCGAAAAGTCCAGGACAGTATTTTCAGACTTTTCTTAGAGGATATTTTGTAGGACAGGCAGGAACTAGGGTGGTACTTTTCCTCGATACATCATTAATCAGAATTTCTTTGTGCTCGTCATGCTGTCCGAAGTTATTCATCGGCATAGGATTCCTCAGGACCCTTGGCTGCATTTTCGACAGTATTGCAGGTAATCTGAACACACTTTAGGCACATGGAAAAAAAATCTATCCTGATGCCTTATCACTTGGAATCCTTCCTGGGGCGGGAAGAATTTAGTTCACACGCATGAGTAGATTTCCTCAATGATCGAGATACAAAATTCACCTTTGTGTCAACTACACATGGAGACTTTCTCTTGCTCAAAATCATCACATCATTGGCCAGGCTTTTGTTTACTTGGGCAAACCGAATAGTCGACAGCAACTTGTGACTAGGATAGAACTAGATAAGAACCTCATTGGGGGAATGCTGCTACATGATCAACCTTTTCCTGGAGAAGCATCGATGAATACAAAGCTCTCGATAGGCGTAGAGAAATGATGATTGGTCATCTTGCTAAATCAAGAGAAGGGACAAGTTAGGCAGCGCAACTGATGCATCAACAACCATGACAAGATATATATGACTGGTATGGGTGCAATACTAAACATGTTTGTTTAGTGGTTGGATAATCAAGCTAGCTAGGTTGATGATTGACAAACAATAGCTAATGAACAATTAACAATGGAGGATTAGTTGAGCAGCTATATCAGCTGATCTTCAATCAATCATGAGAATGGACAAAGACAAAGCAACAATAATATAGACATACAAATGACTGCAGATATTCAAACACTTGGATCTTGCATGACACGGAACGAGCTTGCGTACAGCATGATTGGTGCGCAATTGGTGAGAAGAATCATGGAAGGCACACACAAACGCAAAGTATTCCATTTTCTAATTGATCTGGAAGAGAATATAGTGGTGAGGTCACGGTTCATGCATGCATGCACCATCAATAATTTGAGCTACTAGTAGGAGATCCTTACAAGACAGTAGCACTGGAGCTCTCACTTATATCGTCATCTCAGGATATTGCAGGTTGCTGACCGATCAGTTTTGGGAGCTTTATTCGATCTGCTCTATCGATGCCCAACATGATGGAAATTCAGATTCAATTTTTCTTCATCCATATACATTTTTTAGTTTCTTTGTAATTGAGGAGCATCGCTCCCAATTTCATTTAGATGTATATTTTTTTCCCAAAGGGGATATATATATACTAGAAAATCCATATGATAAATTATCTCCGTCTCAAATTACTTATGCTAGATTTGTTAGATATAGATGTATCATGTCTACATACATTCGTATCCAAGAAAAATAATTCGAGACGGAGAGAGCTTTAAACCGAGGGACAAGTCCCCGACCTAGATGAGACAGTACGTTGTGAAGACATGACTACTAGAATGGTTCACTTGCATGTAGTATCTATCTATTGCTCTATTTATCCTTTGGACGACAATAGTCAGATTTTTGTAACTATACATATCAGCAGTCTATCTAACATATAAACTGATGTATTAATTAAACATCGCATACATTAGAACCATCTGCAAAATTGTGATTTAACAGCATCTACAACCGAACTTGACAAATCCGCCCCTATACGCCGGTGGGCGCGTTCGAACGCATCCACGGACAGCGCTGGGCGGCCCCTCATATGGGCTGTCGCACATCTACACACCTCAAATGCGGAACCTTAAATCCATGTAATTCATGCACGTCGATTATACGATACAAATTGTCCGAATTCAACAGATTGAAACAAAGCAAAACAAATCATAGCTTACCAATGTGGACATGTCAAAATAAAATCAATGTCCGATCAGTCGCTGGCTGCTGGCTGGATCACTCGTCGGACACCATCCATGATGCCTGCTTCCAAGCCATCATTGCATCCTGCTCCACCCGCATCTGACCTGCATGCTCCACCTACATCCTTGCTGCATGTGCCGCTCCTGCCGTAGCCGCCCTTGCCTTTGCTTGGATTGGAATTTGATGGTGTCCCAATTTCAATTGTAGGACAGGTTGGATCCCCCAATTCATACTCCATTAGGGCTGGATCATGATTATCATTGACCATGTCCGACATGGTCAACTCCTAAATTATCAAGCATTCATCAAGTCCGAAAAGAACTACCGGTATATGCAAAACATTGAACATATCATATGAAAAGTTAATCGTACAAGAGCAACAAGAACATACCGCTTGTCGTGTCATTACGCCAAACAGGTCATGGGCAGCCCAGGCGGCGCTTGTGCTCGTGCTTGTTCGTGCCCGAACCAACTGCGGCGATTGACGAATGTCCATAGCTCGCATCTGTGTGGGTAGAAAGCTCTCCAGAATGCCCCTAACCGGTCGTCGGATCCTCCTCTGTCCCAACTAGGTGCGATGATGCGATCCTTCTCGATGACTGGATGGATGGGGTGCGGGGTCCCGGGCATCGTGGAGAGGGGGCGCGGGCAGCTGCTCCTCCATGTCCGCATCCGCCCCTGCAACGCCAACGCTTCCCTCTCTCGCCGCCTTCGTCGCAATTCCTCTGAGCAGCGCTCTCTCGCTTGCAGGACAAACCGAGGACGGGACGCCGATGAAGCAGGCAGATGCAACCTCGGCCTCAACGGTCCGGAACATGCTGGACGACATCTCGAGTGACAGATCGGGACTGGCTGCAAGGATGGAGAGCAAGGGTGGCGGACGGTGAGGGCTCGGACGCGGCAAATGTAGGAGGGAAGCAGGAGGAAGGGAAATGTTTGGCGGATTTGTTGCAATTTATGGTGGGGTGGGCCTATCGGGTCCGACGTGGCGGACGCGCCCTGTCGTGCCTGGGCCTCCCCATATCCGCCTCATATTTCGGCTAGATATGAGGGGTGCCGGTCAGCCTGAATGTTTGAGGTCAGTTTGAGACGCTCCTCTAGGTCGCTATTTTTGTGACTGGTTAGTGCATGACAGGGCGTCCGCCCGAGCGTTTGAGTTGGGTTTGAGACGCCCGACTGTAGATGCTCTAATGTCACATAATTTTAAAAATAGCATAATAACATTCAAAGTAATTTTTTTTGACAGGAGCTAAAGCTAAACCTGATTAAAGATGTTTGAAAGACGAATGATATTTATTTAGCAAAACATGTAGGGGTGTTGTAAAACCTTTTTTTTTTCTATAGTTACATAATTGAAATGTCAACGAATTTACAATTTTTTACTTATACACTCCCAATACATTTCAGGCGACGTTCTCATGTTTGCGATGTCACATGTGCTACTTTGTGCATTGGAAATTTAGTGAGACTATTAGATTTATCTTTTGTCTTTGTCATTTCACCGTGTGATTAGGGAGGCACATATAGTTTGTTTTACCTGGGGTTTGCATATAGCTTTATTGGGAGGTGGGGGGGGGGGGTATTTTTTACACAATTGTTTTTGAACCGGGTTACTCCCCGTTTCATATCTGAAAGAGGAAATTGCAGAAATACACGATTCTTGGGGCTACACAAAACGACAAGTCTAGAGGATTTTCAAAGAAAACCACGACTCCCGGACTAATCAGTAACAAAAAAGCACAATTTTTATTATGATTAGTCACTTAAGAAGAATTATGAAGTGCGGGTTTAGTCTGAAATGATCAATTTGAGAAATTTCCAGCAAATTCAGCTAGCCGTTTTGAAATTTGAAAATTTTTGTAGGAATCAGTCAGATTTTCTTCAAAAAATCAAAGTTTTCAAAGAAAACTGAAAATATTACAGTAATTTGAAACATGTTAAATGATCAATTTGGCCCTACCATTCAAAATTTGGACAAGTTTTGTAAGGTGAAACTGGTTGTTTTGCGTTTATTTTCTTATCTGTTAGTCCTAAAGTTATGGTTTTCTATTAAAATCCCCTAGAGTTATGGTTTCGTGTTACCCCAGGCCGAAGAGTTTTGTTTTTGTGCATTTTTCTGTAATGAAACGGTACACAATAATTGCCACGGAGACATCTTGATACATTTGTTATACCTGCACAAGTTCTTTAATACAGTACTAGCAAAAGAGCCCGTGCGTTGCAACGGGAGCAAACCGTACAAACATGTCATAACCTAATAATCATGATTTAAGACCT
The DNA here is from genome assembly GCF_904849725.1 of Hordeum vulgare subsp. vulgare. NCBI lineage: Eukaryota > Viridiplantae > Streptophyta > Magnoliopsida > Poales > Poaceae > Hordeum > Hordeum vulgare. The sequence continues at coordinate 520,221,631 of NC_058521.1, forward strand.
TTATTTAAACTTACTGCATAAATAGAATTTAAAAATTGTTAAATAAGTAAAATAACATCATATTTAGATTGGACGCATCACTATAGATTCAAATTACATTATAAATAGAAATTTAAAAATTAAATAGGTAAGAAACATTATATTTTGATTCAACACATTTTTTGAATGAAAGTTCATATGTAATAATTTAAAATTAGAGTTACAGTTTAAAAGATATAATTTTTTAAAGTATTTGTTAATTATAATTGAACCGCGGATTAATTAACAACATGGACCGGCCTCCTTATGAAAAAATGGATTGTACGCTATTGATTAAAATTAGAGCATAAATATAATTTTAAAATTGTTAAATAGATAAAATAACATTATATTTAGATTGTGCGCATCACTATTGATTAAAATTATATTATAATAACAATTTTAAAAAATTAAATAGATAAACTAACATTATATTCAGATTCTACATATTTTTCTAAGAAAATTTCATATATAATAATGTAAAATTGGAGTTATCTTTTAAAAGACATGATTTTAAAGTATTTTGCACTTATAATTAAACTACAGATTAATTTTTTTTTTACTCAAGTATGTACTGCGGCTTTATTTTGTGAAAACTGAAGGAGCTTCTTACAAAAACTCCAAAAAACGTTTCGTTCTCTCAGCTAATCATGTACTGCGGGTTGATTTCGGAAACTCACAGGGGTTATTTGTAAACAATACAAAAACGATTGGTTATTCACTTAAATCAGGACTGCGGGTTGATTTCGAAAAACTTCAGAGGGTTTTGTGCAAAACAACCACGACGGTTGACAGAAACACACGATGCTTTATTGTTAGGGAGAGAGGAGAGATAACATCAGGCTTATTGAACTTGGCAACTGATTTTTTGTTTTTGTTTTTTTGCAGGGAACTTGGCAACTGATTCTGTCAATGAGTGGTTAGCTATCCAACAAACCATTTAACTCCAGTCGGGGCCCTAATCCACAGTTTACTATCTCCGCAATCGATTCTAAGCGGACCCCACAACTTGATTGCCAAAGATCTGGCAAATTTTCAGTGGGGCGCCACATGAAACCTTGGACGGGGCAAATGGCCCATCATTGCACGGCACAAACCGGTCGCCCTCTCGTGTGGTTTTGCCCCGTCCATTGGGATGGGCCGCCTCGCTTGGGGTCGGATTAGGTCATAATTAAGCATGTTGACCGCAGAAACGAAAATGTGGCGACATGCCACGGAAAGAGATGGATGGCGAGGGAAAAACTTTGGACGGAGACTTGGAGTTGGACCGCAGCAACAACACTAGAGTACGTACGTACAAGGCGGGCAAAGCAGCGCCATGAATGATTGCTTGAACAAAAGAAGTTTATTTCAGAATGAAAATTGAGAACCGAGGACGGTTTGGTGACCTGTGAGACTGGCAAGCAAAGCAACCTGGCCCGATCGGAACCAGCTCTCAGGCGCACGCATGATTGGACGCTGACCCCGGAGGGAATGGTACAAAACATAAAACATGACGCGCTCATCATGACGTGTGGAGTTGTCTGTGTTTTCTGCTCCTCTCTGCAGCAAATTGCTAACGGTACGCAACCGTGCAGCTGAATGAGTAAGCACTCCTCCCTATGAGTGATCTAAACACTCTTATACTTTCTCCATTCTTAAATATAAATCGTTTCAGAAATTTTACTAGAAAAGTACATACAGATTAAAATTAATGAATCTACACTTTAAAATATGTCCATAAATATCTGTATGTAGTTCTTTAATAAAATCTTTAAGAAAACTTATATTTAAAAAATTGAGTGAGTATTTATTTATGAAGGGAATATTTGTTAAGAAGGGCAAGCCTCCGCAGCTTTGTGTTCTTAGATACGCACAACCATATACTCCCTCCATTTTAAAATTAAGTATTTTGAAAATACCATAATTTTTGAGTTTACCATTGTTTTATTTGCAATGAGCTGTTTGGTTGTTCTTAACAACTCTGATTTTAATACTATAATTTTTTTTAAATATGCACGAGCGTGCATATCATATTTTATAAAAAAAGGGGGGTGAAGAGTCCCTCTATAAGTTTACATCAATGTCAGGCTTACAAAAGCCTCACATCACTCACGCTACACTGCAATAAAAGCAATTACTCGTCACTAGCCCGCCTATAATAATCCGCTAAAAAGGAATTCTAGGTCATCCTTGAGCAGTCCCGCCAACTTCCACGCACGACCTTCACGATCAATGTTGCGCAGTGCTGTTTGAAGTGATGGTGTTTCCACTAGTAGAAAACAGGGCTACCGTTCGGCCCTGGCCAGCCCATTAGTCCCGGTTCTTCAAGAATCGGGACCAATGGGGGGGGTACTAGACCCGGTTCGTGAGCCCAGGGGGCAGGCCGGGGCCTCGTGGGCATTGGTCCCGGTTCGTGTGGAACCATTTGTCCCGGTTCGAGCCACGAACCGGGACCAATGGTCCTCGCTGCTGGCCCACAACCTTTAGTCCCGGTTCATGCCACGAACCGGGATAAATAACTTCCCTACATATATACCCACCGCCGCGGCAGAGCACTCCACAGTGCTCTGTTTTTGTCGACCCGGCGAGGGGAGGGCATTTGGGTGCTCTAGTTCACCTCCTATGCACATGAGGTGTTCGATGAAATGCCCGAGCCACACTAGTTAAGCTTTCTCCTCTCGAAACTCGACCTCCGAGCTCCATTTTCAACGAGACTTGTCTAGATTTAGCGGTCCATCACGCCCCGTCCCTGCCCCGTCTTCATCGCCGTCGATCGCCCGCGCCGATCTCGTCGCCGGCACCACCGTGGTGAGCCTCTTGTTCTTATCTTCTTTCTGAAAGAAAAAAATTCTGACTTCAGATAGATACTTGTCTAATTTTCTTACTTTTATTATTCCTTGTTATTATATAGTGCGATGGTTTTGGTATCCGCCCCCGTCGGCCCTCGTCCTGTCTATGATTCAGATGTGGTATATATTATCTTTTCATAACTATTTGATTTATTTATTGTTTATGACAATTATGATGACCAACGTGACATATATTTTTAATCTAGGAGGTATGTGAACCGGAAATTCCAACCCACCTAGAAATGCTTCTCGAGAAGTTAACTTTGGTTAAAAAGAAAACAAATACTTGAAGGAAAAATTGAAAATAATTGAGGATAAGAATATGGAAATGGAGTTGCATGTTTCCGAGGTCATTGACGATCGCAAGATGAAGATCGATGCGATGCGGTTGAAGATGGATGCAATGCGCTTGAAGATGGATGAAATGCGCTTGAAGATTAGGAATATTAGAAAATATGCCATTGATAAAGAGGCTTGGTATCATTATGCTGTTGGGTCAATTGGTACCTTACTTGCGATTTTGATCGCGTTTGTTGTTGCATTTAAATGTTTTACATAGTTGTATGTTGTTTTATGAGAGAACTTTATGTATTTATTTTTCAATAATAATATTTGATCACTATTGTGCTTTGGTTTTAATGTGATGATGAACTTGTATTAATTTGGTCATTTCTCTATTCATTTTGTTCTGCAATGGTTGTTTGATATATACTTAATTTCATAATAGAGATGAACTGCCAATGGATGTACGGTGACCGACGCACTTTGGAGTACATTACGAACCGGGACTAATGCCCGAGTCGAAAAGGGTTGTAAATTGATGATGTGGCTTTGAATGGTGCATTTTGAACACAGAAAAACTATGGAGTTCTAATAAGTTAAAAAAAATGAAATCCCTTTGTAACAAATGATTTTCCGTATGAAACCCTGATACTTCAAAAGAGATTGTCCGTTTTGTACACGAAGTGCATCCAGTTTTTGCCGTAACCCTCTCAACTTTCTCGCACATGCTATGTGGGTGAAATGATGATACCATGTCAACTTGGAACCTTTTCAGAGTTCATTTCAAATGCTTTTCAATTTCATTATCTTATAGCTCATAATAATCAGTAAATGCATGAAAAATAACAAATGAAGTCAGAAAGGGTTGTAAATTGATGATGTGGCTTTGAATGATGCATTTTGAACACAGAAAAACTATGGAGTTCACATAAGTTCAAAAAAATGAAATCCCTTTGTAACACACGAGTTTCCGTATGAAACCCTGATACTTCGAAAGAGATTGTCCGTTTTGTACACGAAGTGCATCCAGTTATTGCCGTAACCCTCTCAACTTTCTCGCACATGCTATGTGGGTGAAATAATGATATCATGCCAACTTGGAACCTTTTCAGAGTTCATTTGAAATGCTTTTCAATTCCATGGTCTTATAGCTCAAAATAATCAGTAAATGCATGAAAAATAACAAATGAAGTCAGAAAGGGTTGTAAATTGATGATGCGCCTTTGAATGGTGCATTTTGAACACAGAAAAACTATGGAGTTCAAATAAGTTCAAAAAAATGAAATCCCTTTGTAACAGACGAGTTTCCGGGACTAAAGATCCAGCGAATTCACTACAAGAAATATGCTCATACATGACGTTATTTAAGATGTCGTTGATAAATTCGTCATAAATCTATGACGATTTCATCCGAGATCGTCGTAAACCGTTTGAGGGGATCAAATCTACATATAAATTACGATGATGTGAGTCAAAAACGTCATAACCGCATAAGATGAGATCGTCATAACTTTTACGATGATTATAAGAATGTCGTAACATGTTCTAACTTTGTTGACATGTCACTCATGAGTCCATTTTAACGAGAGATGAATGAAAGCTTTTGACACCCAACCATTTGGTCAATTGGACATTAAATATGACATACTATTTTAGAAAATTAATATGGTTCAATTTTGCAACAAATATATGATAGGTTCTTAAAAAACCTTATTTTGGGAACTTGAAAAATGAAAAATAATTTTTTCGTCCAAAGAAAATGAATACAAGTTGGTGATAATCCATGAAATATGATATACCTTGAGTGGAAATTTTAGTAACGTCATTTTACAATACACTCTTGATAGTTGCTTCACAAACACACATGTTTTTAACACTTCAAAATTATTTTTAGTGTTACATATCTCAGACCAATCAAAACGTAGAACTACCCTTCCCACGGATCATGGAGCAAACACCGTTGGATGCTCCGAGATCCAACGGCAACCATCAATCCCACCCCCTCTCACCCACATAGCACTATCCTCTCGTACCTTCTCCCCCACGCAGCCGCCACCCCAAACCCTAGCGCCCCAGCCACATCCCCATTCCACAACCAAGCCAGAGCGCCCCTCTCCTCCCGGCAGCCGCACCCCGAACCCTAGCGCCCCAGCCAGGGACCGAGCGAGCGACAGCCATGCCGGCGGACGCCAAGATCCGATGGGGGGAGCTCGACGAGGACGACGGGGGCGACCTCGACTTCCTGCTGCCGCCGTGGGTCGTCACCGGCTCGGGGGGAGCGATTTTATGTGACATGCAAGAGAAGGAAGCAGTTCCCGAAGGTAGGATTTGACTGGCTTCCTTCGCGACTAAGGCTGCTGCGCCGGCCGACACCCGTCCTTCCTACGCTCAACGCGATCCCAACCCGCGGATCCGACCGAATCGCAGGGCGGCACCGATGACAATGGAGGCAAAGCGCGAGGCCGGCGAGGAGCAGGAGTCGTGGCGCCCTCTTCTCCCTCCCTCTCCGTCGCCAGGTTCCCCATCTGCCACCGAACCCACTGACCCACGCATCTGATCCCATCTACGATCTCGTCCCTTATGGTGTGAATTTTGTTTCAGCGGTGGAGCACCAGCAGCAGTACCAGCACCTGGGGCGGAGCAGCTCGTCGGCGCTGCGTGAGGGCGGGGGAGGGTGGGGTGCGAAGGTCAGCGCCGCCGAGGTCAAGTCCGCCACCTCCTTCTCCTTCTCCAACTACTACCCCACGGCGCCCAATCCCCACCACGACGCCGTCGTCTACCCCCCGTCCATCCACAACGCCATCCTCTCCCCATCCCCGTCGTCTGCTGCCACTCCTCCACATACGCATGGTAATCCTCTTTGGTACTTCTTCATTTCTACCGTTTTTGCCCCATTATAGTTGACTAATTTTAGCTAACAAACAACGGATTTGAACACCACAAGGTCTGGCGATTGTTCCTCAAGGGCCGTACGGCGGTGATTACTAGCCTTCTCAGGGCGTCACGAGGTGAGGGCTTCTTCTCAAAATTGTCTTAATGGCTGTGTTAGCGAGAGATAGTATAGCGAGCAGACACAGTCCTGTAGCCATCAATGCTGTTGAATTAAGATGAGTGGGTACTGAGTCAATCCGATGTTGTAGATTCTTGATAATTCTTGCATCAGATTATTATTCCTCTAGCCAATGGTCTCATGCTGAATCTTCTGATTGTTATGGGCCCATGTTCTGCCTTATGGTTGTGTCAGTCTCTGTCTTACCTTTAAATAAACATAAATGTATAAATATACACTTACATAAATGGACACAAACGAACAAGCACGAGACACTAGTGTGCTCTTCTACGTACTAAACAAGAAGAATTCTGGAGAATTCACTTGTCGTTTCAAATAAACATACAGATAACAATAGTTCCAGGTGATGCAAAATGAAGCAACATCTCATTTATTCCAAATCCCTTTGCATAAATGTGATATGTATAAATACATTCCAATCTTCCAATTATTCTCGCACCGCTTCTCAGATTATTACTTGTTGACTTATCCTACTTGCAATTTCCAGTTATGCAGATGCAGATCTTTGTGAAGACGCTCACCGGCAAGACCATCACACTAGAGTTCATCGACAACAACAGCTTCACGACACCGTTGCAGCAGCAGGTAGAGGAGGAGGAGCAGTACCATTTCCGTTCGTTCTCTTATGTAGTAATTCTGGATACTACGTGAAACATTGTAGCATCCTATGAGTAAAGAAATCTTTTTATTTATTACTATAATACAAGTCAAGGAAATTGATGCAACATACTGCGACATAGTAGCTCGATCCAGGATTATATTTAATAGAGCAAATATTTGCCTTCATATCAATGTTAATGGCACTCGCTTCCTGATTTGTGCACCACACTTTGACCTGGCATACACAGTAGTAGATTCAGGTCAGTTATTACCGAATCGCTACAGAACTGCTGTGCAGATATGCAACATTCAGAGGTTTCAACCTGATGACAAAATATCCCATTATTACCCAACCAAGGAGGTTACAATCAAGTTTTCTTCCTTATGGGAATAGAAAAATAACTGAACCATTTTGGCTCTGAAATACCTTGCAATCATCACTACCAGATACTAGCATCTTGGGCTGTGTACGTGAAAAATCAACACTCCATGCTCTTTTGTCATGCTCTTCGTACTCCATCACACTCTGTCAAAAGCAGTACGTAGATAGCATAAATTACTGAGAACTACACAGAATTTTACAAAATAAACTGTGGAGCAGAGCAAGGTTACCTGGCGGGTTTGAACATCCCAAACAGTAACTATGCCTTGATAATCACTACTTGTTATAACATTTTTGAGTACTTGTTCCAGCTAAGGCAGCTGAGTTTAGATCTGGTAGCCATTTCAACAACTGGACAGTGGACATCTGATGGCTCATTAACAACCTGAGAAGCAGGAATTTATTGGGCCTTTTCAAGAACTGTTTTATCAAGAACTATACCTGAGCACAATATTCTTTTCCCAATCATGCTATTTCCTGACATAATTCTGTATCTGTAGCAAACTGATGTTCCTACATGGAGGAGCAAGAAGAGCATGATCTTTCTTCCGTCGAAAACGCCACGATTCTCAGCATGTGCTTCATCTTCTTAGATATCTTCATGCATCTTAATTCCGGGAGGGCTCGCGCGGACGTGGCCTACTGCATCTGCGCCCTCGCCAGACGCCTCTCCAAGACGCGCAACTGGGCGGTATGTCTCACCATCATAAATTTCCTCATATTCATGGTATATAAGATTGAGTCAGAGTAGATGGATCATGGATGGAACCTGTCCTGTTTATGCAGTTCTGCACCGTGTCGTTTTACCCAAAAATTCAGACTGTTGGTTCTGTCCTGTTGCTACTGTCTGGGTGATGTTCAGTAACTAAGGTGGAATGGTGCTTATGATTGACAAACTTTCGTTTCTGATTCGTTAGGTTGCGCTCAAGACGCTAATTGTGATACACCATGCCCTTCGCGAGGTTGACCCTTCTTTCCGTGACGAGCTCATTAGTTACGGAAGATCTAGCAGCCAGATGCTACACATGTCCTATTTCAAAGATGACTCCAACCCTGATGGTACTAGCTAGTTGCTGCTAACCCCCAAATAAATCAACCATTTTTTTATACCCGTCCCTCCGGCCGGTGTCCTCTGCTCTGCTGCTCTGCATCCTGTACGCGATTTCGATTCTGTCTATCTATATAAAACCGTTAGATGCTAGTATTGTTTGTGCATTGTCGTATATCTGGCCTTGATCTACCTGATTGTTAGGACTATGGAGTATCCTACTGTGGGTCTCTGCACTTTGCTGCATAGATCAACCTCTACCATTTCTGCACTACAATGACAAAGCTTTGTTTTGTTGTAAAACTCCTGCTGGTGTACATGCTTTTCATTTATCATTCCTTCCTAACATTTTTCTCCTTTTAAAACATGAATATATATTCTAGAAGCAGTCAATCTCTTCTTTTGCAACAAGCAGTCTACATATTAGTATATTACTGTCTTTGATATGATTGACACAGTAAAGTAAAATGCAGTTCATCAATTTCTAAACTGCCTCTTCCTTCCAGTAGGATCATATAATCCTATGAATTTAAAATCTAATTTACCTATTGTACTGAAGCACAAGGGCGATAATTTCAGTAATCGATATGTGAGCTTTATATTCTGCATTAATGCATAGAAGTATGTGGTATTATGCAACTTAGTGTAGTTCGGTATTTCGCCACGACATTTTGTTAACTCTGTGATTTGTCTTTATTATCTTGGATCCTGTGTATCCCTTTGTTAGAGTCTCGATGGTACTACTAGTCACAAACTATTTCTGCCTCATATTTTGTTTAAACTTACGCTACAGTTTCACCTGAGCTGATATTTTGTTCTTTGAAAGACGTTTTACAATTTAGCATTGCCATCTAGTTCTTGTGCCTCAATAATACATTACTTTGTTTGAATGCAGGTATACTAGAGCCCATAAAAGCTGGTATCAGGGATGCAAAACTAGGAGTGGGGAAGCAAGAGTAGGATGACTTCTTCACAACGACTGCTAATTTCTGTATTTTCTTTTGAGATTCTTCTAGGTTGATGTTTTAGCTGTGAAAACCGGTATCTGATTGTCAACTGTGAATGAGATAAGTTATTGTGTTATGTAAACCTGGGAGATGTATTATGTGATGTTATATGATGGATGATTTTAATTCGACTTGGAGTTTTCTTGATTTGAATATGAAATAGTGTTGCATTTAATATTGGACAAATAATTGGTTGAAAATGCCCAATAAATAGAAATGAAACCAAGTTCTGGAAAAAAAAGTTGTTGAATTGAGAAATGAAAACGGCCAAAACTGAAACTGGACCAAATGTAATTGGGCACTAAAAGGTTAGGGCCCAAAAAATATTTCGAAAAAGAAAAACTAAAAGTGGCTATAAATGGGCTAAGGTCCAAAAAGAAGCCCAATAAGAAAAAGCCCCAAAAAATAAAATCAGCCCATGTGATCAATTGAAATGGGTTGGGCTGATTTCAACCATGATGTTTTGATTTCGTCGTAATTTTGCCACGTAGGACTGCCACGTAGGACTGGGTTAGATTGCCAACGACGATTTAGGATCGTCGTAAAGGTTACAACAATCCAGGAATCGTCGTAAAGGTTACGACGATTTTGATCAAAACATCGCTGCTGTTCATTTGTGACGCTCCGTTTTCGACGCTTGGTTTTTCGTCGTGAGATCGTCGTAAACTAAAAACCATGACGATGTAGCGACGAAAATATAGCGTCGTGTATTAGCATATTCCTTACAGTGGAAAGCACGTGGCGTGACGCGCAAACACATGGCGTGCCGCATATGTTATTAGTCCCGGTTCAGGACAAAAACCGGGACTAAAGATCCAGCGAAACCACGTGGCGTGCCGCGCAAACACGTGGCATGCCGCATATGTTATTAGTCCCGGTTTAGATACGAACCGGGACTAAAGGATTGCCTATATAAACCCTCCCCCTCCCACCCCTCTCCTGTGTTTTTGAGCGTTGAGGTGTGAGCATGCATGCCATGCTCTTGCCACTCTAGCTCATGCATATGAGAGAAGAAGAATGCCGGCTATTGTTATGGGGGTCGCTCTTCCTTCTTCTCCTTGTGCTAGATATTTGTTATGCATTAGGGGAATAAGGAATAGCGGCCATCATCGACGGTCGAAAAATCAGGTGAGGGAGTGTCCACCATATATGAGAGAAACTTTAATAGCAAAAAGAATTATCATAAAATAAAATTAATAAGTAATTATAAACAAAATAAAATAAAATAAATAAGTATTTTGTTATAAGTAGAAACAAAACAAAATAAGCTAACTAGCACTTTGAATTTAAGTAGAACCAAAACAAAATAAACAAAACAAAAAATAATAGAAAAGATAATCACTAAATGCAACTAAAATTATCAAATAATGTTTGTTAAAAATCATTAAAAGCAAAAAGAATTTTCATAAAGAACTTTTTTTGTTAGAAACTTTAATGGAAAAAAGAATTATCATAAAATAAAATAAATAAGTAATTAGAAACAAAAAAAATAAAAAAAATAAGTATTTTCTCTATAAAGTCGTTCGTCCCCACGTTGCAGCCGCGACGGAGCTTATAAACAGGCTCGAAAGCCCTTCGCTTGGCGAGGTGGGACTAAACATTCAACCGCACCACGGCTGTGGCAGGCAACCGGTACCAATGCAAAAAAGAAATAAAACAAATAAAGCAAAAAATAAAACAAAAAAAACTGGGAAAAAATAAAAAAATTGCCACCAACTCGGCCACCACGGCCTGAATACGACTAGAAACCCATCCATGGGTCAGGATTCAGGCCCGCAGTAGGCCGAGAAGGCCCATCAGGCAAAGCATTAGCAAGTAGGCCCGTAAGCCTACAGTGGAGAGGACCTCGAGAGGGGTGCGGCAGTGGGGCTTATAAACCACTGCGTGCCCCTCTCAACTAGCGAGGTGGGACTAAACTTTGGCCGCGACGCGGGCAACACATGGGCCTTTGGTACCGGTTGGTGGCACCAACCGGTACCAATGCTCACCCTTTAGTCCCGGTTGGTGCCACCAACCGGGACCAAAGGCTAACCGGGACTAAAGGGGGGCATTGGTACCGGTTGGTGCCACGAACCGGTACCAATGGCTTTGATATACAAGCCAGCGCTTCTGAAATTTTCGTCAGTTTCTTCGATCCCTCCGACGACTCCGGCAGGCTGCCCGAGATCCCGACCACGCCTCTGCCCCTCGACCACGCCACCGTTGCCCCCTCCCCGACCACGCCGCCGTCGCCGCCGTCGCCGTGCCTCTGCCCCCGACCACGCCGCCGTTGCCGCCGTCGCCGTGCTTCTGCCGCGCCCCCGACCCGCCCCGTCGACGCCGTCGCCGCCCTCTGCCCCGTCGACGCCCTGCCCCGACCACGCCGCCGTCGCCCTGCCCCGACCACGCCGTCGTCGCCACTCTCTACACCGACGCCGACGCCCTGCCTCTGCCCCTACCCCGACCAACCTCTCCCTCCTTGGTCAGGCCGGCGGCGGTGCCCCCCTTTCCTCTCCTCTGTTTTTTTCATTATATGATGTTTTTTTCCACATTATGTGTATATGTGTGAGTATATGTATGTATATGTTCTTTTCATTATTAGATTTTTTGTTCATATATATGATGATTTGTTTTTTGCATTTTTTTAAAAATTGATATATGTATATGTTCTCTGTGCATATAAAAGTTAGATTTTTAGTACATTTGGGTATATTTTAGGTTAGTTTTATCTATATATGTTCTCTGATTTAGTACATTTTAGGTTAGTTTTATCTATATATATTTAGGAAGAAGGAAGAAGGAAGAAGGAAGAAGAAGAAAAAGTTTTATATATGCAAAAGTTACATTTTTAGAGAAGTATTATATATCTAGCTAGGAAGATAAGGAAGAAGAAGAAAATGAATGAGAGGAAAAAGGAAAATAAGAAGAGGAAGAAAGGAGAAGAAAAGGAGAGCAAGAAGAGGATAAATAAATAAGAAGAGGAAAAAAGAAGAAAAAGAAGAGGAGAAGAAGAAAGGAATAGAGGAGAAAGAAGAAAAAAATAGAAAATTATTTTCTATTTTTTTCTTCTTTCTCCTCTATTCCTTTCTTCTTCTCCTTTTTTTCTTCTTTTTTTCTTCGATTGCTTCTCTTCTATTCCTTTCTTCTTCTCCTCTTTTTATTTCTTGTTTTGTCTTCTTATTTTTATCGGGTATGTCATTGTCGATATATACCCCCTCCCAAATTTACCAAGTTAAAAGAGCGTTGTCGTCGAGGCCACCCCAAACCCTTGAAGCGTTGTCGTCGAGGCCACCCCAAACCCTTGAAGCGTTGTGTCAAGGCCACCCCAAACACTTGAAGCGTTGTCTAGGCCACCCCAAACCCTAGAGAAGCAGCGTCGAGGCCACTAACATGATTCCTTATTGTGATTAGCTAGCTAGTTCTACGTTTGCCACTAATATATATCCATCTGTACCATGTTTGAATAATAATTCACATGTTGTAAATATTTGCAGAAACTATGGATCACTCCCGAGATGAAGAGGAAGAAGCGACGTTGGGGGAGATAATCGCACAAGGAAGTGATGTCATTGCGTCGTTTCTGAGAGACACCGATGGTCTGGAAGGGCCGGGTGAAGAAGAGGGCTATGTTCATGATGATTTGGAAGGAGCGGGTGAAGAAGAGGGCGTTCATGATGATCTGGAAGGACCAGGTGAAGAAGAGGGCGTTCATGACGGCTCCTTTGACCGAACCGAGTCCGGCTAGGTATATATATATTAGTTAAGCCCGTGCTGACTAGTTAATTGGTGCATTCATTGTTTTCATATGTACACATATTAATTAACTCTCGTCTTTCTTCTTTTTTCTCTAGCCCTCCGGATCGACCTCAACTTCGGTAAAGAAACGAGGCCCGAAGAAAAAGTTGCACTCGGATGAAAGGTTTGAGATCATAGCAATCACGCGCGATGGAAAGCCGATTGAACCCATCCGGACAAGGGATGCATTTCGTGCTCAGTGCGGGGTTCTTGTTAGGGACAAGATCCTGATCAGTATCCAACAATGGTTAAAGCCAAAGAAGGAAGACCCTGAGGTGCCGACGTCTTATGTCTCTGATAAACAGAAAGAAGATCTTTGGACAACGCTTAAGGAAAATTTCACCCTACCGCCAGAGGAGGATCCAGAGAAGCCAGTTAAAGAGGAATTGATCAAGTCTCATGCTCTTAAGAAGATGGCAGAACTATTCAGGAGGTGGAAGAATGAGCTGAAAATGTTTGTCGACAAAGAAGAGACACCAGAATTCACCGGTCGGTTCGAGAAGATCAGAGATCAATGGCCCGCATTTGTGGCCCACAAGACATCGGAAAAGAGTAAGAAGATGTCAGCGACAAACAAGAAAAATGCTGCGAAGCAGAAGCATCACCATCGCACGGGGTTAGGTGGTTACCTCAAAGCCCGACCTTTGTGGGACAAGGCTGAGAATGACCTGATTGCTAAAGGGGTCGAACCAGAGACATTGAGATGGCCAGACCATTGCCGGACTTGGTTCTTCGGGGTTGGCGGAACCTTGGACCCTGTATCAGGGGAGTGCGTTTGGACGGAAGAGCAACTGCGAATACCCGTCAGGAAGCTTCAGCACTATCTCGCCGCAGCACAGGAAGGGGCGTTCATTCCAGACAAAGAGAATGACGAGCTCACAACAGCCCTCGGGAATCCTGAGCACCCTGGACGGACACGAGGCATGCCAGGCTCCCTTCCGTGGAAGGCTGGGTTTCCGGATGCAGGGGGTTACAAAAACCAGGAGAGGAGGAAGAAAGAGGAGCATAGCCAACTGCAGGCGCTGCACGAAAGGGTACAAGGGCTAGAGGAACGAGAAGCAGATCGCAGCAAACGACTTGCCGAAGTTTCCCCTGAAGCTACCCCGCCATCTCAGCGGAGAAGCGGTGTGGCTTCCACCGAGCAGACTCAGCAGCTGGATCCTGTCTTCACGTGCTATCCCGTGGATGCTATCACAGAGTCTTAGCATTGCTACCTTATGACGCAATGGATGACATTCAAAGTCAAGGCGACTGTTGGCTCTGTTATACCTAATGAACCTGGCTCAACCTACCATGGCCAGCCGATTCCAGAAGGATATGCTAGGGTGATGGTGGATCAAATAACAGAAGGATTTGAGGACCTTGAGCTTTACCACCCTATGGCTGAAGGGGAGATTCGGCTGGGTTCTTCTCTGAAAACTCCATGCCTACGGCGGAAGGAGCTCATCCACCTTCCGAACTGGACGCCTCCGCCTCCTCCTCCTCCTCCTCCGGCGAGTCAGGGTCCGCCTCCTCCTCCGCCTCCTCCAGCGAGTGATCAGGGCACTCAGCCTCCTTCTCCGGCGCGTGACGGCACTCCGCCTCCTTCTCCGCCTACGCTGGCGCGCCCGAGCAGCCAGCTGCCTCCTCCTTCTCTGCCTCCTTCTCTGCCTCGTAAGAACGGAAAGACAGTCGCAGCCGCTCCGTCTGCTCCAATGTATAGCTGTACAGCCAGAGGCAGGCAATACAAATACGGTCCTTCTCTGAAGCCTCTAGAGAAGTTACCATACGAGAGGAGCCCGTAGGAAAACGAGAAGATCGTGGAAGCCGAAGTGAAGAACTTCTTTGAAGGGGTGAAAGCAAAAAAACATCCACCTCCGGAGGAGAAGATAGATCCGATAAAAGCAAAGCGTACTCTGGCTGCCCTGAAGAAACCACCAAAGTCTCCGACGAAAGGCAACTATGAGCGCATTACTACAAAGTCATTTATTGAAGCGCAGCGGTCGAGAAGTATCTGTCAGTGATCAAAGGTTAGCAGAACGACGAGCTGGGAAAAAAGTTGCCCAGCTCGGCGAACAAGCGAACCAATCGTTCCCCCCGCTCAAGGTGTCTAGCGATATCGTCGCTAATCATCCGGGGATCTGGTTGCCCGGTACCAATCCTGCAGATTACCTGCCCGATGATGCACATTTCGATTTATTGGAGGTGGACGAACACAAATACGTGTACGGGAGGCCTCTCGTCAAAGATGAAAGATCTCTAACAACGATGATGCGAAGATTCCATGATTGGTACATGAAAACTTGCAAAGAGTCTGGGGGAAGTAATATTTTGATGCTGGGAGTTAGAAAGGAGCATGACCTCGTTGGACTTGAACTATTGATGGTTCCATTTGAGGAGTTCTTCCCGTTTTTCAATCTAAAGGCCCTCGATAAATTAATGATCACTTTCTACTGCCTGTAAGTAGTACTACTTCTGTCATTAAGTCTCTATATATAGGTCAGCTCTTTCATTGCATGTATTTTTAATTATCCACACTATATTATATGCAGATTGAAGATCGTCGAATTGAAGAAAAGACAAATCGGTGATATTGGGTTCATTAACACAAATCTCGTTGATGCATTTATGATTAAATCTCAGGCCAAAGATACTGAGGCCAACCTGCTACAATCGTTTGTATTGAATCAAAACAAAGCTATAATACTCTTCCCTTACGAATTCGAGTGAGTGTTACTGTCTTGTGCATATTCGGTTTCCCTTATTAGTCAAGGTTATAGTAATGTAATTGATGAGTTATGCATGCGTGCGCAGCTTCCACTATATTCTCCTAGAGATTAAGCTTGAGCAGGGACTAGTAACCGTCTTAGACTCGAGATGAAAAGATCCCAACGAGTATGCGGACATGACTGAAATTCTAGAGAAGTAAGTTAAATCGATCATTATCGCACCATATCGACAACTTTGTTCATTTCCTGATATCAAGTAATTGTTTTCTTTGTCTGACAGGGTTTGGAAAAAATTCACCGCAAAAACTCCGGGATTGCCGAAGAAGCTGCAATTTAGACACCCGAAAGTAAGTACTATAGTAGCATGTTCCACGCATCTCCTAGTGATTCAAGCGCTAGTTTCATCAATACCATTTAGCATGCTTGCTAACTATCAGTTTGATTGACCTCCATTTCTTGTAAAGTGGTTGTGGCAGGAACCATGGAATGATTACTGTGGATACTACATTTGCGAGTCCATCCGCCACGTGACCTGTGAGCGGGGCTACTCTGACAAACAATATGACGTGCGTAAATAATAATATTCACAATTTTATTTTATTACCATCATTTGTGTTCAGTTTCATTTATTCATATATATGTATTGACCCCCTTCTTCAAATTAGATATATTGGATGCGGAATGAACTCCTACCAGCAGATCGTATGCGAGGAATTCAAGAGGAATTGGCGGCATTGTTTCTTGACCTCGTGATCGCTAAAGACGGAGAATACCATGTGAACCCTAACGAGTTGAATTTTAATTAGGAGATTATATTGTAAGAGATAATTATATTGTATATATGTAGCTAGTAGCGTCGGATAGATATACGAGAACTTGTTGTTCGACCAATCTCTCAGAGAAGGAGAGGTGGTCGATATCACTTCTCTTTGTATGCATATGTTCATGACGATCTTCTGTTTCCTTTATTTGCTTACTAGCTAGCGTGTCTAGTCCTCTCTATACGTATAGTATGTAGCGTCGACCAAGCACGGAGATAAGAGATGACACTTCTCTCTATTCATTAGCTAGCTAACACAATATATGAAACACCTAAATTAACCCCCCAAAACCCCCTAACCACCCCTTTAAAAAACCCATCACCTGAAATGCTGACGCGTGGATGCCTTTTGGTCCCGTTGGTGTCACCAACCGGGACTAAAGGCCCCCCTGCCCGGGCTTGCCGCACCGGCCACGTGGAGGCCCATCTGTCTCGGTTCGTGTAAGAACCGGGACTAAAGGCCAAGGGCATTAGTAACGACCTTTTAGTCCCGGTTCCAAAACCGGGACAAAAGGCCCTTACGAACTGGGACAAAAGGCCCTTTTTCTACTAGTGTTCGCCATCAAAAACAATTGCATTGCGATACTTCCACAGTTCTCATAAACATAAAGTGATGATCGCCTTGAGGTCTCCCGGTGTGCAATGGGTCCCCACCCGTGTGGAGCACTATTCCACCAGTCGTCTTCCGACGCTGGCGCCTGTCCGGGAGCCCTCATGGCAGTCCAAACCCACAGCAATAGTGTACGTGCAAAAACGCACATTAACAATATGTGGTTTATGGTTGCAGAAGGGGCATGCGGTCAGGTGAGGTAGTCCTCGACGTGCCAAGCGGTCCGAGGTCCAGCATCGGTTTTGCATTACTAGCCACCCGAAGAAGCGGCATTGTAGGTGTGCCTTTTGTTTCCATACAAAATCTTCATATGTTGCCACTTCTCGCCCCATGAACTTTGCCGCCTATGCCGATCGGATCGAGTAGTTACCATCTGCCTCCCAGACCGAGCGGATGACGTCTTCCTGTTGGAATTATGCCCTAGAGGCAATAATAAATATAGTTATTCTTACAATTCCTGTATCAAGATAATCGTTTATTATCCATGCTATAATTGTATTGAATGAAGACTTATATACATGTGTGGATACATAGACAAAACACTGTCCCTAGCAAGCCTCTAGTTGGCTAGTTAGTTGATCAAAGATAGTCAGGGTCTTCTGACTATGTACAAGGTGTTGTTGCTTGATAACTGGATCACGTCATTAGGAGAATCACGTGATGGACTAGACCCAAACTAATAGACATAGCATGTTGATCGTGTCATTTTGTTGCTACTGTTTTCTGCGTGTCAAGTATTTATTCCTATGACCATGAGATCATATAACTCACTGACACCGGAGGAATGCTTTGTGTGTATCAAACGTCGCAACGTAACTGGGTGACTATAAAGATGCTCTACAGGTATCTCCGAAGGTGTTCGTTGAGTTAGTATGGATCGAGACTGGGATTTGTCACTCCGTGTGACGGAGAGGTATCTTGGGGCCCACTCGGTAATACAACATCACACACAAGCCTTGCAAGCAATGCAACTTAGTGTAAGTTGCGGGATCTTGTATTACGGAACGAGTAAAGAGACTTGCTGGTAAACGAGATTGAAATAGGTATGCGGATACTGACGATCGAATCTCGGGCAAGTAACATACCGAAGGACAAAGGGAATGACATACGGGATTATATGAATCCCTGGCACTGAGGTTCAAACGATAAGGTCTTCGTAGAATATGTGGGATCCAATATGGGCATCCAGGTCCCGCTATTGGATATTGACCGAGGAGTCACTCGGGTCATGTCTACATAGTTCTCGAACCCGCAGGGTCTGCACACTTAAGGTTCGACGTTGTTTTATGCGTATTTGAGTTATATGGTTGGTTACCGAATGTTGTTTGGAGTCCCGGATGAGATCACGGACGTCACAAGGGTTTCCGAAATGGTCTGGAAACGAAGATTGATATATAGGATGACCTCATTTGATTACCGGAAGGTTTTCGGAGTTACCGGGAATGTACCGGGAATGACGAATGGGTTCTGGGTGTTCACCGGGGGGGGGGGGGGCAGCCCAACCCGGGGAAGCCCATAGGCCATGGGGGTGGCGCACCAGCCCTTGGTGGGCTGGTGGGACTGCCCAAGAAGGCCCTATGCACCATAGATAGAAAATCAAAGGGAAAAGAAAAAAAGGAGGTGGGAAAGGAGAGAAGGACTCCACCTTCCAATCCTAGTTGGACTAGGATTGGAGGAGGACTCCTCCTCCCTTGGTGGCGCAGCCCTTGGGGCTCCTTGAGCCTCAAGGTAAGCCTCCCCTCCCCTCCTCCTATATATATGGAGCTATTAGGGATGATTTGAGACAACTTTTGCCACGGCAGCCCGACCACATACCTCCACGGTTTTACCTCTAGATCGCGTTTCTGCGGAGCTCGGGCGGAGCCCTGCTGAGATTAGATCACCACCAACCTCCGGAGCGCCGTCACGCTGCCGGAGAACTCATCTACCTCTCCGTCTCTCTTGCTGGATCAAGATGGCCGAGATCATCATCGAGTTGTACGTGTGCTGAACGCGGAGGTGCCGTCCGTTCGGCACTAGATCATGGGACGGATCGCGGGACGGTTCGTGGGACGGTTCGCGGTGCGGATCGAGGGACGTGAGGACGTTCCACTACATCAACCGCGTTCACTAACGCTTCTGCTGTGCGATCTACAAGGGTACGTAGATCGGAAATCCCCTCTCTTAGATGGACATCACCATGATAGGTCTTCGTGCGCGTAGGACATTTTTTGTTTCCCATGCGACGTTCCCCAACAGTGGCATCATGAGCTAGGTTCATGCGTAGATGTAATCTCGAGTAGAACACAAAAGTTTTTGTGGGCGGTGATGTGCGTCTTGCTGCCCTCCTTAGTCTTTTCTTGATTCCGCGGTATTGTTGGATTGAAGCGGCTTGGACCGACATTACTCGTACGCTTACGAGAGACTGGTTTCATCGCTACGAGTAACTCCGTTGCTCAAAGATTACTGGCAAGTGTCGGTTTCTCCAACCTTAGTTGAATTGGATTTGACCGAGGAGGTCCTTGGATAAGGTTAAATATCAATTCATATATCTCCGTTGTGGTGTTTGCGTAAGTAAGATGCGATCCTACTAGATACCCATGGTCACCACGTAAAACATGCAACAACAAATTAGAGGACGTCTAACTTGTTTTTGCAGGGTATGCTTGTGATGTGATATGGCCAACGATGTGATGTAATATATTGGATGTATGAGATGATCATGTTGTAAAATATAATATCGACTTGTCAGTCGATGGTACGGCAACCGGCAGGAGCCATAGGGTTGTCTTTAAACTAACATTTGTGCTTGCAGATGCGTTTACTATTTTTCTAGGATGTAGTTTTAGTAGTAATAGCATGAGTAGCACGACAACCCCGATGGCAACATGTTGATGGAGATCATGGTGTGGCGCCGGTGACAAGAAGATCGTGCCGGTGCTTTGGTGATGGAGATCAAGGAGCACGTGACGATGGCCATATCATGTCACTTATGAATTGCATGTGATGTTAATCCTTTTATGCACCTTATTTTGCTTAGCACGACAGTAGCATTATGAGGTGATCTCTCACTAAAATTTCAAGACGAAATTGTGTTCTCCCTGAGTGTGCACCGTTGCTACAGTTTGTCGTTTCGAGACACCACATGATGATCGGGTGTGATAGACTCAACGTTCACATACAACGGGTGCAAAACAGTTGCACACGTGGAACACTCGGGTTAAGCTTGATGAGCCTAGCATGTGCAGACATGGCCTCGGAACACATGAGACTGAAAGGTCGGTCATGAATCATATAGTTGATATGATTAGCATAGGGATGCGTACTACTGAAACTATACTCAACTCACGTGATGATCGGACTTGAGCTAGTGTAAGTGGGTCATGAACCACTCAAATGACCAGAGAGATGTATTTTTTTGAGTGGGAGTTTAGCAAGTATTTTGATTAAGTTAAACTCTAATTATCTTGAACATAGTCTAAGTACACTTCGAATATATTTGTGTTGTAGATCATGGCTCACACAACAGTCACCCTGAATTTTAATACGTTCATAGAGAAAGCTAAGTTGAAAGATGATGGAAGCAACTTTGTAGACTGGGCTCGTAATCTTAAGTTGATCCTACAAGCTGGGAAGAAGGATTATGTCCTTAATGCTGCGCTAGGAGATGAACCACCCGCTACGACTGACCAAGATGTTAAGAACGCTTTGTTAACACGTAAGGAGGACTACTCATTAGTTCAATGTGCTGTCTTGTATGGCTTAGAGCCAGGACCTCAACGTCGCCTTGAGCGTCATGGAGCATATGAGATGTTCCAGGAGTTGAAGTTTATCTTTCATAAGAACGCTCGGATCGAGAGGTATGAGACCTCCGATAAATTCTATGCTTGCAAGATGGAGGAGAATTCGTCTGTCAGTGAACATGTGCTCAAAATGTCTGTGTACTCAAACCGTCTAGCTGAGCTGGGGATTGAACTCCCGCAAGAGGCTATCACTGACAGAATTCTTCAATCACTGCCGCCAAGCTATAAGGGCTTTGTGTTGAACTACAACATGCAAGGGATGAAGAAGTCACCCGGCGAGTTGTTTGCGATGCTGAAAGTCGCAGAGTCTGAACTCCGTAAAGAGCATCAAGTGTTGATGGTGAATAAGACCACTAGTTTCAAGAGAAACGGCAAAGGGAAGAAGGGTAATTCAAAGAAGAGCGGCAAGCCTGTTGCCAATCCGACGAAGAAACCCAAAGCTGGACCTAAGCCTGAAACTGAGTGCTACTATTGCAAGGGTATGGGTCACTGGAAGCGCAACTGCCCCAAGTATCTGGCTGATAAGAAGGCGGCCAAAGAAACATCAGGTATATTTGATATACATGTTATTGATGTATACTTAACCGGCTCTCGTAGTAGTGCCTGGGTATTCGATACCGGTTCTGTTGCTCATATTTGCAACTCGAAATAGGAACTGCGGAATAGGCGAAGGCTGGCGAAAGATGAAGTGACGATGCGCGTAGGAAATGGTTCCAAGGTTGATGCAATCGCCGTCGGCACAATTTCACTTCAGTTACCATCAGGATTAGTTATGAACTTGAATAATTGTTATTTAGTGCCTGCGTTGAGCATGGACATTATATCTGGATCTTGTTTATTGCGAGACGGTTACTCTTTTAAGTCAGAGAATAATGGTTGTTCTATTTCTATGAGTAACATCTTTTATGGTCATGCACCCAATGTGAGAGGATTGTTCATATTGAATCTTGATAGTGATAATACACATATACATAACATTGAGACCAAAAGAGTTAGATTTAACAATGATAGCGCCATATTTTTTGGCACTGCCGCTTATGTCATATTGGTGTAAAGCGCATGAAGAAACTCCATACCGATGGACTTTTGGAGTCACTTGACTTTGATTCACTTGACACGTGCGAACCATGCCTCATGGGCAAGATGACTAAAACTCCGTTCTCCGGAACAATGGAGCATGCCAGTGACTTGTTGGAAATCATACATACCGATGTGTGCGGTCCGATGAGCGTGGAGGCACGCGACGAATATCGTTATTTTCTCACCTTCACTAACGATTTGAGTAGATATGGTTATGTCTACTTAATGAAGCACAAGTCTGAAACATTTGAAAAGTTCAAGCAATTTTAGAGTGAAGTTGAAAATCATCGTAACAAGAAGATCAAGTTCCTACGGTTTGATCGTGGGGGTGAATATCTGAGTTTCGAGTTTGGTGCTCACTTAAGACAATGTGGAATTGTTTCACAGTTGACACCGCCTGGAACACCACAGCGTAATGGTGTGTCCGAACGTCGTAATCGTACTTTATTAGAGATGGTGCGATCTATGATGTCTCTTACCGATTTGCCGTTATCGTTTTGGGGTTATGCATTAGACACAACTGCATTCACTTTAAATAGGGCACCATCAAAATCTGTTGAGACGACACCATACGAACTCTGGTATGGCAAAAGGCCAAAGTTGTCGTTTCTTAAAGTTTGGGGATGTGATGCTTATGTCAAAAAGCTTCAGCCTGAAAAGCTGGAACCCAAAGCGGAAAAGTGCATCTTCATAGGTTACCGAAAAGAGACAGTTGGGTACACCTTCTATCTCAAATCCGAGGGCAAAGTGTTTGTTGCTAAAAACGGAGATTTTCTCGAGAAGGAGTTTCTCTCGAGAGAATTGAGTGGGAGGAAGATAGAACTTGATGAGGTTGTCGAACCTCTCATCCCTCTGGATGGTGGCGCAAGGCAAGGGTAAACCCCTGCCGTTGCGACGCCGGTTGAGGAGGAAGTTAATGATGATGATCATGAAACTCCGGTTCAAGTTCCTACTGAACCACGCAGGTCGACGAGACCACGTGCTGCTCCAGAGTGGTACGGTAATCCCGTTTTGTCAATCATGTTGTTAGACAACAATGAACCTGCAAATTATGAAGAAGCAATGGTGGGCCCAGATTCCAACAAATGGCTGGAGGCCATGAAGTCCGAGATAGGATCCATGTATGAAAACAATGTGTGGACTTTGGAAGTACTACCTGAGGGCCGCAAGGCTATTCAGAACAAATGGATCTTTAAGAAGAAGATGGACGCTGACGGCAATGTGACTGTTTATAAAGCTCGACTTGTGGCAAAGGGTTTTTCACAAGTTCAAGGAGTTGACTACGATGAGACATTCTCACCCGTAGCGATGCTTAAGTCCGTCAGAATCATGTTAGCAATAGCTGCATTTTTCGATTATGAAATCTGGCACATGGATGTCAAAACGGCGTTCCTTAACGGTTTCCTTAAGGAAGAGTTGTATATGATGCAACCCGAAGGTTTTGTTGATCCTAAAAATGCTAACAAGGTATGCAAGCTCCAGCGATCCATTTATGGACTGGTGCAAGCATCTCGGAGTTGGAATAAACGCTTTGATGAGGTGATCAAAGCATTTGGGTTTATACAAGTGGTTGGAGAATCTTGTATTTACAAGAAAGTGAGTGGGAGCTCTGTGGCGTTTCTAATATTATATGTGGATGACATATTACTGATTGGAAACAATGTAGAGTTTTTGGAGAGCATAAAGGATTACTTGAATAAACGTTTCTCTATGAAGGACCTAGGAGAAGCTTCTTACATTCTAGGAATTAAGATCTACAGGGGTAGATCGAAACGCCTGATAGGACTTTCACAAAGCACATACCTTGATAAAGTTTTGAAGAGGTTCAAAATGGAACATTCCAAGAAAGGGTTCTTGCCAGTTTTACAAGGTACGAGATTGAGTAAGACTCAGTGCCCAGCAACTGATAAAGATAGAGAGCATATGAGCATCGTCCCCTATGCTTCAGCCATAGGATCCATCATGTATGCAATGCGGTGCACTAGACCGGACGTTAGCCTGGCCATAAGTATGGCAGGCAGGTTCCAAAGTAATCCAGGAATGGATCACTGGACGGCGGTCAAGAATATCCTGAAGTACCTGAAAAGGACTAAGGAGATGTTTCTCGTGTATGGAGGTGACGAAGAGCTCGCCGTAAAGGGTTACGTCGATGCAAGCTTTGACACAGATCCGGATGACTCTAAGTCGCATACCGGATACGTATTTATTCTTAATGGGGGTGCGGTAAGCTGGTGCAGTTCCAAGCAAAGCGTCGTAGCTGATTCTACATGTGAAGCGGAGTACATGGCTGCCTCGGAGGCGGCTAAGGAGGGTGTCTGGATGAAGCAGTTCATGACAGATCTTGGAGTGGTGCCAAGCGCACTGAATCCAATAACCTTGTTCTGTGACAACACGGGTGCCATTGCCTTAGGAAAGGAACCACGGTCTCACAAGAAGACCAGACAGATCAAACGACACTTCAACCTCATCCGCGACTACATCGAAGGGGAGGATGTAAATATATGCAAAGTGCACACGAATCTGAATGTAGCAGACCCACTGACTAAACCTCTTCGACGGGCAAAGCATGATCAACACCAGAACTGTATGGGTGTTAGATTTATTACAATGTAATTCGCATGGTCATGTGAGGGCTAGATTATTGACTCTAGTGTAAGTGGGAGACTGTTGGAATTATGCCCTAGAGGCAATAATAAATATAGTTATTATTATAATTCCTGTATCAAGATAATCGTTTATTATCCATGCTATAATTGTATTGAATGAAGACTTATATACATGTGTGGATACATAGACAAAACACTGTCCCTAGCAAGCCTCTAGTTGGCTAGTCAGTTGATCAAAGATAGTCAGGGTCTTCTGACTATGTACAAGGTGTTGTTGCTTGATAACTGGATCACGTCATTAGGAGAATCACGTGATGGACTAGACCCAAACTAATAGACATAACATGTTGATCGTGTCATTTTGTTGCTACTGTTTTCTGCGTGTCAAGTATTTGTTCCTATGACCATGAGATCATATAACTCACTGACACCAGAGGAATGCTTTTTGTGTATCAAACATCGCAACGTAACTGGGTGACTATAAAGATGCTCTACAGGTATCTCCGAAGGTGTTCGTTGAGTTAGTATGGATCGAGACTGGGATTTGTCACTCCGTGTGACGGAGAGGTATCTTGGGGCCCACTCGGTAATACAACATCACACACAAGCCTTGCAAGCAATGCAACTTAGTGTAAGTTGCGGGATCTTGTATTACGGAACGAGTAAAGAGACTTGCCGGTAAACGAGATTGAAATAGGTATGCGGATACTGACGATCGAATCTCGGGCAAGTAACATACCGAAGGACAAAGGGAATGACATACGGGATTATATGAATCCCTGGCACTGAGGTTCAAACGATAAGATCTTCATAGAATATGTGGGATCCAATATGGGCATCCAGGTCCCGCTATTGGATATTGATCGAGGAGTCACTCGGTTCATGTCTACATAGTTCTCGAACCCGCAGGGTCTGCACACTTAAGGTTCGACGTTGTTTTATGCGTATTTGAGTTATATGGTTGGTTACCGAATGTTGTTCGGAGTCCCGGATGAGATCACGGACGTCACGAGGGTTTTTGGAATGGCCCGGAAATGAAGATTGATATATAGGATGACCTCATTTGATTACCGGAAGGTTTTCGGAGTTACCGGGAATGTATCGGGAATGACGAATGGGTTCCGGGTGTTCACCGGGGGGGGGGGGGGGGCAGCCCCCCCGGGGAAGCCCATAGGCCTTGGGGGTGGCGCACCAGCCCTTGGTGGGCAGGTGGGATAGCCCAAGAAGGCCCTATGCGCCATAGATAGAAAATCAAAGAGAAAAGAAAAGAAAGGAGGTGGGAAAGGAGAGAAGGACTCCACCTTCCAATCCTAGTTGGACTAGGATTGGAGGAGGACTCCTCCTCCCTTGGTGGCGCAGCCCTTGGGGCTCCTTGAGCCTCAAGGCAGGCGTCCCCTCCCCTCCTCCTATATATATGGAGCTATTAGGGCTGATTTGAGACAACTTTTGCCACGATAGCCCGACCACATACCTCCACGGTTTTACCTCTAGATCGCGTTTCGGCGGAGCTCGGGCGGAGCCCTGCTGAGATTAGATCACCACCAACCTCCGGAGCGCCGTCACGCTGCTGGAGAACTCATCTACCTCTCCATATCTCTTGCTGGATCAAGAAGGCCGAGATCATCGTCGAGCTGTACGTGTGCTGAACGCGGAGGTGCTGTCCGTTCGGCACTAGATCGTGGGACGGATCGCGGGACGGTTCGTGGGACGGTTCGCGGGGCGGATCGAGGGACGTGAGGACGTTCCACTACATCAACCGCATTCATTAACGCATCTGCTGTGCGATCTACAAGGGTACGTAGATCGGAAATCCCCTCTCGTAGATGGACATCACCATGATAGGTCTTCGTGCGCGTAGGAAATTTTTTGTTTCCCATGCGACGTTCCCCAACACTTCCCTCTCCTCATGCAACTCCACCTCGGCCACTCTGTCCCATAGCATCAAGTATTCTTCAATGTTCTGTAGCCCGAGGTTAGGTCCAACATCCCTCGCCCAATTGTTGTCCTGAAGGGCTTGTCGCACTGTTTGTGAGGCCCCCTTTATTGGGGCAATCACCTCATATATGTTGGGTGCCACATCTTGAACCCGGTTGCCATGAAGCCATCTGTCTTCCCAGAATTGTATAGTGTCACCCTTTCCGATGGTTGCCGTTGTTGCTGCCTGGAAAATTGCTCGTGCTTCACTCTTGACCTTTATGTCAAACTCCACCCATGGACTGTCTACATTCGTACGTCGCAACCAAAGCCAGTGTGCCTGGAGTGCGACATTCAACCAATGCAGGTTTGGAATGCCAAGACCACCGGCCCAGTGTGGTGTACAAACCTGCTCCCAAGCTACTCAGCAGTTACCACCATGGGCCTCCCTCTTTGCGCTCCATAGGAAGCCACGACAAATTTTCTCCAAGGCCAATAATTTCTTTGATGGTAGCTCAAGGGCCATAAGAGCATGTATTGGGATGGCACAAAGAACCGATTGGACCAATAGCAGTCTGCCACTTTTTGGTAGTGAGGCCCCTCTCCATGTTGGTAAATTATTTGCTAGTTGATCCACAAGATATAGACAAAAATGTGTCCCTAGTGAGCCTCTAGTTGACTAACCTGTTGCTCAAGGATTGTTAAGGTTTCCTAACCATAGACAAGTGTTGTCACTTGATGACGGGATCACATCATTGGGAGAATGATATGATGGATGAGACCCAAACTATAAACGTAGCATGTGAACGTGTCATTTTGTTGCTATTGTTTTTTGCATGTTCAGTATTCATTCCTATGACCATGATATCATGTAACTCACTGACACCGGAGGAATGCCTTGTGTGTATCAAACGTCGCAACGTTACTGGGTGACTATAAAGGTACACTACATGCATCTCCGAAGGTGTCCGTTGAGTTAGCATGGATCAAGACACGGATTTGTCACTCCGCGTGACGGAGAGGTATCTCGGGGCCCACTCGGTAATACAACATCAGATACAAGCCTTGCAAGCAATGTGACTAAAGAGTTAGTCACGAGATCTTGTATTACGGAATGAGTAAAGAGACTTGCCGGTAATGTTGGAAATATGCCCTAGAGGCAATGTTAAATTAGTTATTATTATATTTCTTTGTTCATGATAATCATTTATTATCCATGCTATAATTGTATTAATTGGAAACACAAATACATGTGTGGATACATAGACAAAACACTGTCCCTAGTAAGCCTCTAGTTGACTAGCTCGTTGATCAAAGATGGTCAAGGCTTCGTGACCATAGACAAGTGTTGTCGCTTGATAACGGGATCACATCATTAGGAGAATCATGTGATGGACTAGACCCAAACTATGTACATAGCATATTGATTGTGTCATTTTATTGCTATTGTTTTCTGCGTGTCAAGTATTTATTCCTATGACCATGAGATCATATAACTCGCTTGCACCGGAGGAATACCTTGTGTGCATCAAACGTCACAACGTAACTAGGTGACTATAAAGGTGCTCTACAGGTATCTCCGAAGGTGTCCGTTGAGTTAGTATGGATCAAGACTGGGATTTGTCACTCCGTGTGATGGAGAGGTATCTCGGGGCCCACTCGGTAATACAACATCACACACAAGCCTTGCAAGCAATGTGACTAAGTGTAAGTCACGAGATCTTGTATTACGGAACGAGTAAAGAGACTTGTCGGTAATGAGATTGAAATAGGTATGCGGATACCGACGATCAAATCTCGGGCAAGTAACATACCGAAGGACAAAGGGAATGACATACGGGATTATATGAATTCTTCACACTGAGGTTCAACCGATAAGATCTTTGGAGAATATGTAGGATCCAATTTGGGCATCCAGGTCCCGCTATTGGATAGTGACCGAGAAATGCCTCGGGTCATGTCTACATAGTTCTTGAACCGCAAGGTGTGCACACTTAAGGTTCGGCGAGGTTTTAGTATAGTTGAGTTATATGTGTGGTTATCGAATGTTGTTTGGAGTCTCGGATAAGATCACAGACGTCACGAGGGTTTCCGAAATGGTCCGGAAATGAAGATTGATATATAGGATGGTTTCATTTGGTCACTGAAAAGTTTTGGGCAATTCCGGCAGTGTACCGGGAGTGACGAATGGGTTTCGGGTGTTCACCGGGAGGGGCCCACCCACCCGGGAGTGAGCCCAAGGCACTAGGGTGGTGCCACAAGTCTTTAGTGAGCTGGTGGAGTCAACCCAAGGGGCCCATGGCGCCACATAAGAAAATATCAAAGAAAAATAAAAGAAAAAGGGAAAGAGAGAGGTGGGAAGGAAGAGGAGGACTCCTCCTTCCCAAACCGAATTGGAGGAGGAGTCCTCCTCCTCCCCTTGGCCGGCACACCCTTGAGGGCTTGTCCCTCAAGGCTAGCCCTCCCCCTCCCTCCTATATATAGTGGTGTTTTAGGGCTGATTTGAGACAACTTTTGCCACGTGCAACTCAACCCTAGACCACATAGTTCTGCCTCTAGATCGGATTTCTGCGGAACTCGGGCGGAGCGCTGCAGGAGTAGATCATCACCACCACCGGAGCGCCATCACACTGTCGGAGAACTCATATACTTCTCCATCTTGCTTGCTGGATCAAGAAGGCTGAGATCATCGTCGAGCTGTACGTGTGCTGAATGCGGAGGTGCCGTCCATTCGGCACTAGATTGGAACTGATCGTGGGACGGATCGCAAGACGGTTCGTGGGACAGTTCGAGGGACGTGAAGACGTTCCACTACATCAACCGTGTTTCTTAACGCTTCCTGCTGTGCGATCTACAAGGGTACATAGATCCAAATCTCCTCTCGTAGATGGACATCACCATGATAGGTCTTCGTGTGCGTAGGAATATTTTTGTTTCCCATGCAACGTTCCCCAATAGTGGCATCATGAGCTAGGTTCATGCGTAGATGTTATCTCGAGTAGAACACAAAAGGTTTTGTGGACGGTGATGTTTGATTTACTGCCCTCCTTAGTCTTTTCTCGATTCAGTGGTACTGTTGGATTGAAGCGGCCCAGACCGACATAACTCGTATGCTTAGAGAGACTGGTTTCATCGATTGACATGCAACCTTGTTGCATAAAGATGACTGATGGGTGCCTGTTTCTTCAACTTCAGTTAAATTGGTTTTGACCGAGGCGGTCCTTGGAGAGGTTAAATAGCAATTTGCACATCTCCGTTGTGGTTTTTGCGTAAGTAAGATGCGATCATACTAGATACCCATAGCAGCCACGTAAAACATGCAACAACAAATTAGAGCACATCTAACGTGTTTTTGCAGGGTATGCTTGTGATATGATATGGCCAATGATGTGATGTGATATATTGGATGTATGAGATGATCATGTTGTAATAGTTAATATCAACTTGCACATCGATGCTACGGCAACCGGCAGGAGCCGTAGGGTTGTCTTTAAACTAAAGTTTGTGTTTGTAGATGCGTTTACTATATTGCTAGGTCACAACTTTAGTAGTAATAGCATAAGTAGCATGACAACCTCGATGGCAACACTTTGATGGAGATCATGGTGTGGCGCCGGTGAAAAGAAGATCATGCCGGTGCTTTGGTGATGGAGATCAAGAAGCACAAGATGATGGCCATATCATGTCACTTATGAATTGCATGTGATGTTAATACTTTTATGCACCTTATTTTTCTTAGAACGACGGTAGCATTATAAGGTGATCTCTCACTAAAATTTCAAGATGAAATTGTGTTCTCCCCGACTGTGCACCGTTGCGACAGTTCATCGTTTCGAGACACCACGTGATGATCGGGTGTGATAGACTCAACATTCACATACAACGGGTGCAAAATAGTTGCACACGCGGAATACTCGGGTTAAACTTGAAGAGCCTAGCATGTGCAGACATGGCCTCGGAACATAGGAGACCGAAAGGTCGAGCATGAATCGTATAGTTGATATGATTAGCATAGAGATGCTTATCATTGAAACTATTCTCAACTCACGTGATGATCGGACTTGAGTTAGTGAATTTGGGTCATGTACCACTCAAATGACTAGAGAGATGTACTTTTTGAGTGGGAGTTTATTAAGTAATTTGATTAGTTAAACTCTAATTATCATGAACATAGTCAAAAGGTCTTTGCGAATTATGATGTAGCTTGCCCTATAGCTCTACTGTTTTTTATATGTTCCTAGAGAAAATTGAGTTGAAAGATGATAGTAGCAACTTTGCGGACTTTGTCCGTAAAACTGAGGATTGTCCTCATTGCTGCACAGAAGGCTTATGTCCTTAATGCACCACTCGGTGTTCTGCACCTCGAGCGTCGTCTGTGGATGTTGCGAACATCAGACATACACGTTTTTTATGACTACATGATAGTTCAGTGCATAATACTTAATGGCTTAGAAGCAAGGCGCCGAAGACGTTTTGAAATGTCACGGAACATAAGAGATGTTCTAAGAGATGAAATTGAGATTTCCTGCTTGTGCCCTTGTTGAGAGGTATGATACTTCCGACAAGATTCTTTGTGTACAAAGTAAAGGAGAAAAGCTTAATCGTTGAGCATGTTCTCAGATTGTCTGAGTACAACAATCACTTGAATCAAGTGAGAGTTAATCTTCCAGATGAGATAGTGATGGTTCTCCAAAGTCACTACCAGTAAGCTGCTAGAGCTTTGTGATGAACTATAACATATCAAGGATAGATAGGATGATCCTTGAGCAATTCACAATGTTTGACACTGCGAAAGTAGAAATCAAGAAGGAGCATCAATTATTGATGGTTAGTAAAACCACTAGTTTCAAGAAGGGCAAGGGCTAGAAGGGATACTTCGTGAAGCGGCAAACCAGTTGCTGCTCTAATGAAGAAATCTAAGATTGAACCCAAACTCGATACTAAGTGCTTCTATTATGAGGGGAACGGTCACTGAGGCGGAGCTACCCTAGATACTTGGTAGATGAGAAGGCTGGCGGTGTCAACAGAAGTATATTTGATATACATGATATTGATGTGTACTTTACTAGTACTCCTAGTAGCACGAGGGTATTAGATACCGGTTCGATTGCTAAGTGATTAGTAACTCGAAATAAAAGCTACGGAATAAACGGAGACTAGCTAAAGGCGAGGTGACGATAAGTGTTGGAAGTGTTTCCAAGGTTGATGTGATCAAACATCGCACGGTCCCTCTACCATCGGGATTGGTGTTAAACCTAAATAATTGTTATTTGGTGTTTGTGTTGAGCATGAACATGATTGGATCGTGTTTATTGCAATACGATTACTCATTTAAAGAGAATAATGGTTATTCTATTTTCTTGAATAATTACCTTCAACGGTTTATTGAATCGATCGTAGTGTTACACATGTTCATAATATTGGTGCCAAAAGATACGAAGTAATAATGATAGTACCACTTACTTGTGGCACTACCGCTTGAGTCATGTTGGTATAAACACATGAAGAAACTCCATGCAGATGGATCATTTGGACTCAGTTGATTTTGAATCACTTGAGACATGCAAAATCATACCACATGGAACAAGAAAGTAACTTGTTGGATGCAATACATTTTTGATGTGTGCAGTCCAATGAGTGCTGAGGCACACAGTGGATATCGTTATGTTCTTACTTCACTGACGACTTGAGTAGATACAGGAGTATTTACTTGATGAATCACAAGTCTGAAATATTGAAATGTTCAAAGCTATTTCAGAGTAAAGATCATCGTGACAAGAGGATAAACTGTCTACGATATGATCATAGAGATGAATATCCGAGTTACGAGTTTTGGTACACAGTTAAGACAATGTCGAAATTATTTCGCAGTTCATGCCACCTAGAACACCATAGTGTGATGGTGTGTCTGAACGTCATAGCCACGCCCTATTTGATATGGTGCATACTATGATGTCTCTTATCGAATTACCACTATCGTTTATGGGTTATGCATTAGAGACAACCGCATTCACTTTAAATAGAGCACCGCATATTTCCGTTGAGATGACACAATATGAACTATGGTTTGGAGAAACCTAAGCTATCGTTTCTTGAAAGTTTGGGGCTGCAACGCTTATGTGAAAAGTTTCAGTCTGATAAGCTCGAACCCAAAGCGGATAAATGCATCTTCATAGGATATCCAAAACAGTTGGGTACATCTCCTATCTCAGATCCGGAAGCAAAGTGTTTGTTTCTAGAAACGGGTCATTTCTCGAGGAAAGGTTTCTCTCGAAAGAGTTGAGTGGGAGGGTGGTGGAACTTGATGAGGTTAATGAACCGTCACTTCAACCAGTGTGTAGCAGGGTGCACTATGTTGTTCCTGTGGCACCTACACCAATTGAAGTGGAAACTGATGATGGTGATCATTGAGCTTCGGATCAAGTTACTACAGACCTCGTAGGTCGACGAGGTCGCGTACTACTACAGAGTGATATGGTAACCTTGTCTTAGAGGTCATGTTGTTGAACAATAATGAATCTACGAGCTATGGAGAAGCGATGGTGGGCCCGGATTCCGACAAATGGTTGGAGGCCATGAAATCCGAGAGAGGATCCATGTATGAAAAGAAAGTGTAGACTTTGTAAGAACTACTTGATGGTCGTAGGGCTGTTAAGTAAAGATGGGTCTTTAAAAGGAAGACAGACGATGATGGTGAAAAGTCACCATTAAGAAAAGCTCGACTTATCGCAAAGATGTTTCCGACAAGTTCAAAGAGTTGACTATGATGAGACTTTCTCACTCGTAGCGATGCTAAAAATCTGTTGGAATTATGTTAGCAATTGCTGCATTGTTTGTGAAATATTGCACATAGGATGTCAAAACATTGTTTCCTCGACGGTTTCCTTGAGGAAAGGTTGTATGTGATACAACCAGAAGGTTTTGTCAATCCAAAGGATGCTAACAAGTATGCAAGCTCCAGCGACCCTTCTATGGACTGGTCCAAGCATCTCGGAGTTGGAATATATGCTTTGATGAGATGATCAAAGCTTTTGGGTTTGTACAAGGTTTATGAGAAACTTGTATTTCCAAAGAAGTGAGTGGGAGCACTATAGAATTTCTGATAAGTATATGTGGTTGACATATTGAAGATCGGAAGTAATGTAGAATTTCTGTGAAGCATAAAGGGTTGTTTGAAAGGAATTTTTCAAAGGAAAACCTGGATAGAGCTACTTGAACATTGAGCATCAAGATCTATAGTGATAGATCAAAACGCTTAATAGAACTTTCAATGAAATGCATTCCTTGACAAGTTTTTGGAGGAGTTCAAAATAGATCAGCAAAGAAGGAGTTCTTGGCTGTGTTGTAAGGTGTGAATTTGAGTAAGACTCAAAGCCCGACCACGACAGAAGAAAGAGAAAGGACAAAGGTCGTCCTGTGTGCCTTAGCCGTAGGCTCTAAAGTATGCCAAGCTGTGTACCGCACCTGATGAGTGCCTTTGCCATGAGTTTGTCAAGGCGTACAAAGGGTGATCCAGGATTGAATCACTAAACAACGGTCAAAGTTATCCTTAGTAACTAATGGACTAAGGAATTTTTCTCGATTATGGAGGTGGTTGAAGAGTTCATCGTAAAGGGTTGCGCTGATGCAAGCTTTGACACTCATCCGAATAACTCTGAGTAGTAAAACGGATTCGTATAGTAGAGTAGATATTTGCAGTCTTTCCGAATAGCACGTAGTAGCAGCATCCATAAGATGACATAAAGATTTGTAAAGCACACACAGATCTGAAATATTCAGAACCACTGACTAAAACCTCTCTCACGAGCAAGACGTGATCAAACCCCAGAACTGTATGGGTGTTGGATTCGTTAAAATCACATGGTGATGCCAACTAGATTATTGACTCTAGTGCAAGTGGGAGACTGTTGGAAATATGCCCTAGAGGCAATGATAAATTAGTTAATATTATATTTCTTTGTTCATGATAATCGTTTATTATCCATGCTACAATTGTATTAATTGGAAACACAAATACATGTGTGGATACATAGACAAAACACCGTCCCTAGTAAGCATCTAGCTGACTAGCTCGTTGATCAAAGATGGTCAAGGTTTACTGACCATAGACAAGTGTTGTCGCTTGATAACGGAATCACATCATTAGGAGAATCATGTGATGGACTAGACCCAAACTATGTACATGCGACCGTGTCATTTTATTGCTATTGTTTTCTGCGTGTCAAGTATTTATTCCTATGACCATGAGATCATATAACTCACTGGCACCGGAGGAATACCTTGTGTGTATAAAACGTCACAACGTAACTCGGTGACTATAAAGGTGCTCTACAGGTATCTCCGAAGGTGTCCGTTGAATTAGTATGGATCAAGACTGGATTTGTCACTCCGTGTGACGGAGAGGTATCTCGGGGCCCACTCAGTAATACAACATCACACACAAGCCTTGCAAGCAATGTGACTAAGTGTAAGTCACGAGATCTTGTATTACGGAACGAGTAAAGGGACTTGCCGGTAACGGGATTGAAATAGGTATGCGGATACCGACGATCGAATCTCGGGCAAGTAACATACCGAAGGACAAACGGAATGACATACAGGATTATATGAGTCCTTGACACTGAGGTTCAACCGATAAGATCTTCAGAGAATATGTAGGATCCAATACGGGAATCTAGGTCCCGCTCTTGGATATTGACCGAGGAATGCCTCGGGTCATGTCTACATAGTTCTCGAAACCGCATGGTGTGCACAGTTAAGGTTCGACGATGTTTTAGTATAGTTGAGTTATATGTGTGGTTACCGAATGTTGTTAGGAGTCCCGGATAAGATCACGGACGTCACGAGGGTTTACAGAATGGTCCGGAAACGAAGATTGATATATAGGATGGTTTAATTTGGTCACCGGAAAGTTTCGGGCAATTCCGGCAGTGTACCGGGAGTGACGAATGGGTTCCGGGTGTTCACCGGGAGGGGCCCACCTACCCGGGATTGAGCCCAAGGCACTAGGGTGGCGCCACAAAGTCCTTAGTGGGCTGGTGGAGTCAGCCCAAGGGGCCCATGGCGCCACATAAGAAAATACCAAAGAAAAATAAAAGAAAAAGGGAAAGAGGGAGGTGGGAAGGAAGAGGAGGAATCCTCCTTCCCAAACCGAATTGGAGGAGGAGTCCTCGTCCTCCCCTTGGTTGGCGCACCCGTGAGGGCTTGTCCCTCAAGGCTAGCCCTCCCCCTCCCTCCTATATATAGTGGTGTTTTAGGGCTGACTTGAGACAACTTTTGCCACGTGCAACTCAACCCTAGACCAGATAGTTCTACCTCTAGATCGGATTTCTGTGGAGCTCGGGCGGAGCCCTGCAGGAGTAGATCATCACCACCACCAAAGCACCGTCATGTTGCTAGAGAATTCATCTACTTCTCCGTCTTGCTTGCTGGATCAAGAAGTCCGAGATCATCGTCGAGCTGTACGTGTGTTGAACGCGGAGGTGTCGTCCGTTCGGCACTAGATCGGAACGAATCGTGGGACGGATCGCGGGACGGTTCGTGGGACGGTTTGAGGGACGTGAAGACGTTCCACTACATCAGCCACATTTCTTAACGCTTCCTGTTGTGCGATCGACAAGGATACGTGATACGTCCATTTTGCATCATGCTTTCATGTTGATATTTATCGCTTTATAGACTGTGATTATGCTTTGTGGTACCATACTTATGCCTTTTCTCTCTTATTTTGTAAGGTTTATTTGAAGAGGGAGAATACCGGCAGCTGGAATTCTGGACTGAAAAAGGAGCAAGTCTGAGTCACCCATTCTACGCAACTCCAAATGCCATGAAAATCAATGTGGAATTTTTTGGGAATATAAAAAAAAATACTGGGCGAAAGAAGTACCAGAGGGGAGCTGCCAGGGGCCCACAAGCCTGGTAGCCGCGGCTTGCCCCCTGGCCGCGGCTACAGGGCTTGTGGGCACCCTGGTGGCCCATTGGCCCCCCTCTTCTGCTATATGAAGGGTTTCGTCTAGAAAAAGAATCAGGGCGGAGCTTTTTCGAGGAGGCGCCGCCGCCACGAGGCGGAACTTGAGCACAACCAATCTAGAGCTCCGGCAGGACGATCCTGCCGGGGAAACTTCCCTCCCGGAGGGGGAAATCGTCACCATTGTCATCACCAACACTCCTCTCATCGGAGGGGACTCGTCTCCATCAACATCTTCATCAGCACCATCTCATCTCCAAGCCCTAGTTCATCACTTGTAACCAATCTTCGTCTCACAACTCCGATTGGTACTTGTAAGGTTGCTAGTAGTGTTGATTACTCTTTGTAGTTGATGCTAGTTGGATTACTTGGTGGAAGAGTTTATGTTCAGATCCTTGATGCTACTCATTACACCTCTGATCATGATTATGATTATGCTTTGTGAGTAGTTACTTTTGTTCCGGAGGACATGGGATAAGTCATGCTAATAATAGTCATGTGAATTTGGTATTCGTTCGGTATTTTGATATGTTGTATGTTGTTTTTTCCTCTAGTGGTGTTATGTGAACGTCGACTACATAACAGTTCACCATATTGGGGCCTAGAGGAAGGCATTGGGGAGTAGTAAGTAGATGATGGGTTGCTAGAGTGAGAAAAGCTTAAACCCCAGTCTATGCGTTGCTTCGTAAGGGGCTGATTTGGATCCACTAGTTTAATGCTATGGTTAGACGTTGTCTTAATTATTTTTTCGTTGTTGCAGATGCTTGCGAGAGGGGTTAATCATAAGTGGGATGCTTGTCCAAGTAAGGGCAGTACCCAAGCGCCGGTCCACCCACATGTGAAACTATCAAAGTAACGAACGCGAATCATATGAACATGATGAAAACTAGCATGACAGAAGTTCCCGTGTGTCCTCGGGAGCGTTTTTCCTCCTATAAGACTTTGTTCAGGCTTGTCCCTTGCTACAAAAGGGATTGGGCCACTTTGCTGCACCGTTACTTGTTACTTTTCACCTGGTACGTTTCACCTCACTACACCGTCACTTGTTACCGCTACTTTCTGTGCTTGCAGTTATTACCTTGCTGAAAACCGTTTATCAGAGCCTTCTGCTCCTCGTTGGGTTCGACACTCTTACTTATCGAAAGGACTACGATTGATCCCCTATACTCGTGGGTCATCAGTACATAGATCCAAATCTCCTCTCGTAGATGGACATCACCATCATAGGTCTTCGTGTGTGTAGGAAATTTTTTGTTTCCCATGCAACGTTCCCCAACAGGTAACGAGATTGAAATAGGTATGGGGATACCGACGATCAAATCTCGGGCAAGTAACATACCGAAGGACAATGGGAATGATGTACGGGATTGTTTGAATCCTTGAGATAGAGGTTCAACCGATAAGATCTTCGTAGAATATATAGGATCCAATATGGACGTCCAGGTCCCGCTATTGGATATTACCGCTACTTTCTGTGCTTGTAGTTATTACCTTGCTGAAAACCGTTTGTCAGAGCCTTATGCTCCTCGTTGGACTCGACACTCTTACTTATCGGAAGGACTACGATTTATCCCCTATACTTTTGGGTCATCAAGACTCTTTTCTGGCGCTGTTGCCGGGGAGTGAAGCGCCTTTGGTAAGTGGAATTTGGTAAGGAAACATTTTTATACTGTGATGAAATTTATTGTCACTTGTCACTATGGAAACTGTTCCTTTGAGGAATTTGTTCATGGTATCTTCACCATGAACGGAAGCACGAGGAGTTGCTCCTCAACCTAAGGTACCTACTGAAAATATCTTTTATGAAATTCCTTCGGGTATGCTTGAGAAACTGCTGGCTAATCCTTTTACAGGAGATGGATCATCACATCGAGACTTGCATCTAATCTATGTAGATGAAGTTTGTGGTTTATTTAAGCTTGCAGGTTTGCCTGAGGATGAGGTAAAGAAGAAATTCTTTCCTTTATCTTTGAAGTATAAGGCATTGACATGGTATAGGCTATGTGATGATACTGGATCATGGGACTACAATCGGTTGAAATTGGAATTTCATCAAAAGTTTTATCCTATGCATTTAGTACAACGTGATCGGAATTATATTTATAACTTTTGGCCTCGTGAAAGGGAAAGCATAGCTCAAGCTTGGGGGAGGCTTAAATCAATGCTATATTCATGCCCCAATCATGAGCTCTTGAGAGAAATTATCACTCAAAACTTTTATGCTCGGCTTTCTCATGAAGATAGTACCATGCTTGACACTTCTTGTACCGGTTCTTTTATGAAGAAGGATATTGACCACAAGTGGAATTTATTGGAAAGAATCAAACGTAACTCTGAAGATTGGGATCTTGAAGAAGGTAAGGAGTCAGGTATGAATTTCCAGTTTGATTGCGTTAAATCTTTTGTTGAAACAAACACTTCTAGAGATTTTAGCGCTAAGTATGGACTTGA
Source organism: Hordeum vulgare subsp. vulgare (assembly GCF_904849725.1). Classification (NCBI taxonomy): domain Eukaryota; kingdom Viridiplantae; phylum Streptophyta; class Magnoliopsida; order Poales; family Poaceae; genus Hordeum; species Hordeum vulgare. The sequence goes on from NC_058521.1 coordinate 520,260,581, forward strand.
CTCTGAGATAGTAGCTTCTCTATGTGAATCTTTTGCTGCTCAGATTGATCTTCCCAAAGAGAAGTGGTTTAAGTATCATCCTCCTGTAGAAGTCAACATAGTTAAACCCAATCTAGTTGAAGAGAAAGTCATTGCCTATAATGATCCTATTGTTCCTTGTGCCTACACTGAGAAACCACCTTACCCTGCTAGGAAAAAGGATTATTCTAAAGCTCCAACTATGATACGTAGGGGCTACTTTAGACCACTTGCACCCCTGAGCAAATTAGAGTTGAACCTAGTGTTGCTATTATCAAAGATCTCTTAGCCGAAGACATAGACGGGCATGTTATCAAATTCTGTGAGGACTCCGCTAGAATTGCTAAACCTCACGAGAAAGACAAATACGGACCTGTAGTTGGCCTGCCCGTTGTTTCTGTCAAGATAGGAGATCACTGTTATCATGGTTTATGTGATATGGGTGCTAGTGTTAGTGCAATACCCCGGTCCCTATATGATGAAATCAAGGATGAGATTGCACCTGCTGAGTTAGAACCCATTAATGTCACTATTACGCTAGCTAATAGAGACACTATCTGCCCTCTGGGAATTGTGAGAGATGTAGAAGTCTTGTGTGGTAAGACGAAGTATCCTACTGATTTCCTCGTCCTTGCTACTGCACAAGATAGCTTTGTTCCCATCATATTTGGTAGACCCTTTCTCAACACTGTCAATGTTCATATTGATTGCATTAAACAAACTGTCACTGTTAGTTTCGAGGGTGTGTCTCATGAATTAAACTTCTCCAAGTTTGGAAGACAACCCCATGAAAAAGATTCGTCTGGTAGGGATTAAATCATTGCTCTTACCTCTATTGCCGTGCCTCCTACGGATCCTTTAGAGCAATATCTGCTTGAGCATGAAAATGATATGCATATGGATGAAAGAGATGAGATAGATAAAATTGTTTTAGAACAATATCCTATTCTTAAGAATAATCTGCCTGTTGAACTGCTTGGGGATCCTCCCCCACCAAAGGGTGATCTTGTGTTCGAGCTAAAACAGTTACCACATACACTTAAGTATGCCTATCTTGATGAGAAGGAGATATATCCTGTTATAATTAGTGCTCACCTCTCGAATCACGAAGAGAAGAAGTTATTAAAAACTTTGAGGAAGTACCGTGCTGCTATTGGATATACTCTTGATGATCTTAAGGGTATTAGTCCCACTCTACGTCAGCATAAGATTAAAACCGATCCTGATTCTAAGCCAGTTCCTGATCATCAACGGAGGTTAAATGCTAGGATGAAAGAGGTCGTGAGAAAAGAAATATTAAAGCTTCTATAAGCAGGAATCATTTATCCTGTTGCTCATAGTGATTGGGTAAGTCCAGTACATTGCGTACCTAAGAAGGGAGGTATCACCGTCGTTCCTAATGATAAGAATGAACTAATCCCACAGAGGATTATTACTGGCTATAGGATGGTGATAGACTTCCGGAAACTGAACAAGGCAACCAGGAAAGACCATTATCCTTTGCCATTTATCGACCAAATGCTAGAAAGGCTATCTAAACACACACACTTCTGCTTTCTAGACGGTTATTCAGGTTTCTCGCAAATACCTGTTGCACAATCTGATCAGGAGAAAACCACTTTCACCTGCCCCTTCGGTACCTTTGCTTATAGACGTATGCCTTTTGGCTTATGCAATGCACCTGCCACCTTTCAAAGATGTATGATGGCAATATTCTCTAACTTTTGTGAAAAGATTCTTGAGGTTTTCATGGATGATTTCTCCGTTTACGGTTCTTCCTTTGACGATTGCCTCAGCAACCTTGATCGAGTCTTACAGAGATGCAAAGATAACAACCTCGTCTTGAAATGGGAGAAGTGCCACTTCATGGTTAATAAAGGCATCATCTTAGGACACAAAATCTCTGAGAAAGGCATTGAAGTTGATAAGGCTAAGGTTGATGCAATTGAGAAAATGCCTTGCCCCACAGATATCAAAGGTATACGAAGTTTCCTAGGTCATGCTGGTTTCTATAGAAGGTTCATTAAAGACTTTTCTAAGATTTCTTGGCCTCTTACCAACCTCTTGCAGAAGGATGTTCCTTTTGTTTTTGATGAGGATTGCGAGGAAGATTTCAAAATACTTAAGAAGGCCTTGATAACCGCACCTATTGTTCAACCACCTGATTGGAACTTGCCCTTTGAAATCATGTGCGATGCTAGTGATTATGCTGTTGGTGCTGCTCTAGGACAAAGAGTTGACGAGAAGTTGAAAGTCATTCACTACACTAGTAAAACTCTAGATAGTGCCCAAACACTACTGGAATCAGAGATTTTGCCATCTGCTGGCTGATGGCAAAGACCCTCTTTGCCATCAGCTACCAGAAACCAGACGGCAAAGAGAAGGCTGATGGCAAAGGTACTATTTGCCATCAGCCAGCTCTTTGCCGTCAGCTGGCTCAAGGCAAACATCATTCAGGCAGATGGCAAAGAGCTCGGCTGGCCCACCCCGCACCCCCTCTCTCCCCCTAACACCCTCTCTCTTTGTCGTCCGCTTTTCTCCTCTGTGCCGTCGGGAGGCGGACGACAAAGAGGGTGTGCCCTAACGACCGTTAGCCCCACCCCCATGCGCCTCTCATCTCCCCTAACGGTTGTCGCGCCCTCTCTCTCACCCCCTGGAACCACCACCGCCGCCGTGCCCTCCTACGGCCTCCCTACGCCGCTGCCCCCTCCTCCTCCGGCCTCCATGCGCAGCCACGCCCTCCTCCGGCCTCCCTGCGCCGCCGCCCCCTCCTCCTCCGGCCTCCATGCACCGCCGCGCCCTCCCTGCGCCGCCACCCCCCTCCTCCTCCGGCCTCCCTGCACCGCCATGCCCTCCTCTGGCCTCCCTACGCAGCCACACCCTCCTCCTCCCTGCACCGCCGCGCCCTCCTCCTCCCTGCGCCACCACCGCGCCCTCCTCCTCCTTGCGCCCCCTCCTCCACCATGCCCCTCCTCCTCCCCGGGACCTCCTCCTCCACCACCGCCGTCGGAGCTCGCCCCTTCTCCACCACCACCCCCTCCGCCACCACCGCCCTCTCCTCCACCGCAGCGCCCTCCTCCTCCCCGGCCGCCCCCTCCGGTGAGTCCTTTTTTCTTCTTTTTTTGCTAATTAACAGATTTAGTGGCATATATAGTTTAGTTGGTAGGTTAGTTAATTAGTATATTTAGTAGGTAGTTTAGTGGTAGATTTTGTTTTGTTAAATAGTGGTAGCTAGATTCTTTTTTAGTTACTTAGTGGTAGATTCTGTTTTTGTTATTTTTTTGCTGTTTTGTGCTATATAGGTTTAGCGATAGGTTTAGTTAGCTTGGTTAGTTAGGTTAGTTAGTTAGTTAGCTTAATAGAAAGAATAGGAAGAAGAAGAAGAGGAGGAGGAGGAGAAGAGGAGAAGAGGAGGAGGAGGAGGAGGAGGAGGAGAAGAAGAAGAAGAAGAGGAGGAGGAGAAGACAAAAATAAGAAGGAGAAGAAGAAAAGAAGAAGAAAATAAGAAGAGAAGAAGAAGAAGAAGAAGGGAACAAGAATACCTTCTCCTCCTTCTCCTTCTTCTCCTCCTTCTTCTCCTCCTCCTCCTTCTCCTTCTTCTTGATTTCTTCTTCTTCTCCTCCTCCTCCTCTTTCTTCTCCTCTTTCTTATTCTCCTTATCTTATTTTCCCCAACAATGAGATAATTAGCCCATTTAGCTACAAAATGGCATAAAAACCTTGGTTAGCTCATGAATATTATATTCTTAACTTGTTTTCCTCTAAAATGACATAATTAGCATATTTGTGTTGATCGGGTGGATTTACATGTGATAGTTGTCTCGTCGCTGTGAGGTCTGCTGTGCGAAGACCTCCCCGTGCGTTGTACGAGCTCCATCCCTGCATTCTTGGGTCTATACAAATTTCATCTCCTCCTCGCCCCTTCATTTACTGTGGCTCGGTTTCCGGATGAAACTTTCTAGATTTAGGTAATTAAATTAATTTATCAGTATGCGTGACCAGTATGCGTCTCCCGTTCGAAAGGGCGACATCTATAAATATGCATGTCTTTGCATATTTATAACCGCCATCCTTTCGAATTGTCCAACATTATCCATGGACAACCCGAGTATGTGTAGATTGGGTTCGTTTTGCCGTATGCTGTGCTCTGGATCGGATGCGGAATTTCGTCAGTGCCTCCCTGTTGTTCTCCGGATGCACATCCTCTCTGTTTATTGCGGAGACGTGTATCAGGAGAACATCGAGGAGGTGCTGCCGAAATTTTGCGTTGGATCCGGAGCAGAGCATGGGAAACCGAACCCAATCTACACATACTCGAGTGGGATTAGGACCTATCTTTACCTATTAGTGTGTAGGTTGCCTGGACGTAATAAAAATGATGAACCTGATTAACCGATGAATATAAATGCTAAATTATATATAAATATATTTCTTCTGTATTTATTAGCTAGGCAAGATGAGTGATCATGCGTGGATGTATACCGGTCACCCTAGTCACAAAGAGATGACGAAAGAATGGTTTGTAAAAACAAAGGAATTTGTGAAAGCCGCATTCGCAAATGGCCAAGAAAGAAACTATTGCCCCTGTCCTGGATGCGACAACTATAAAAAGACGACAGAGGTTGTAATGATTAAACACCTGCAGAGGAGGGGTTTTAAGCCTAATTGTACGGTGTGGACATTTCATGGTGAGTCTATACAACGCACAAGAGCTGAGGTGGTCCGTCGTCGCACCGACGAGCATGGTACCGGGATCGAAGACATGGTGCAAGACTTTGATGATGCTCGGGATTCGGAAGATGAGATGGAGGAATCTGCAAAGGCCTTTTATGAAATGTTGGAGTCTTCAAAACGTCCTCTCCATGAGCACACTGAGCTCTGTCAGCTGGATGCAATTGCACAAGTAATGGCTCTGAAGGCTCAGTTCAACTTGGGAAGAGAATGCTACGACGCGATGATGACACTATTTGGACGCTTCCTACCCAAAGGCCATGTCTTGCCTGCAAAGCTGTACTAGTCGGACAAAATACTTCGTGTACTTAAGATGCCCTATGAGAAGATAGATGCATGTGAGAAAGGATGTGTCTTATTTAGGAAGGAGTATGCACACTTGGACTATTGTCCCAATTGCGAGTCTTGCAGGTATCTTGTGGTAGACAACGGTATGGGTGAGAAGAGGCAGACCAAAATCACAGTTAGTGTTCTTTGGTAGATGCCAATCGTACCAAGACTTCAACGTCTTTTCATGGTCGAAGGGACAGCCAGACAGATAACATGGCACAAATTGGGCAAAAGAACCGAACTAGATGCGGATGGGAATAAGATGGTGGTACACACATCGGATGGGGAAGCGTGGAAACATTTCGATGGATTGCATCAGGATAAAGTGACAGATCCAAGGAATCCTCCAGTCTGCATCGCCACGGATGGTTTTAATCCCTTCGGCATGACGACAACCAAATATACTTGTTGGCCTGTATTTGTCATTCCACTGAATGTCCCCCCCTCGGACAGATTATGCAAAGAAAGAACATATTTCTGACGTTGATAATTCCAGGGCCCAATTATCTGGGGAAGAATATGAATGTGTACCTGCAGCCGCTTAAGGATGAATTGGAAGAAGCTTGGGATAATGGGGTCAAGACATACGATGCCGCTAGAAAGCAAAACTTCAAAATGCATGTGTGGTACATGTACTCTATGCATGACTTGCCGGCGTATGCACTATTCTCTGGATGGTGTGTGCATGGAAGGTTCCCGTGCCCCCAATGCAAGGCAGCTGTTCAGTTTCATTGGTTGCAGGAGGGTCGGAAGTATTCTTGCTTTGACTTGCATAGACAGTTCCTGGATCCTGACCATCAGTTCAGAAAACACAAGAAGAACTTTACCAAAGGTAAAGTTGTCAAAAACTTGGCACCACCTGCGTTGACAGGCCAACAGATCCTGGATCAGTTAAACGCCCTCGAGCCCGATCCGGAGCATCCAGGGTATTTCAAGGGGTATAATTCAAAATACGCATGGACTCACAAGCCATGCTTCTGGGATCTGCCTTACTTCAAAGACCTCCTTCTTCCACACAATATCGACATGATGCACACTGAAAACAATATCGGAGAGGCTATTTTTGGTACATTGTTCGACATAGATGGGAAGACAAAGGATAATACTAAGGCTAGAGTCTATCAAGAGACACTATGTCATAGACCGTTACAAAACATGCGAGAAGGCAAAGGAAAGCAGAAGTGGTCGAAGCCAAAGGCCTGGTTCAATCTTGGAAGGCCAGCTATGAGGGAAATTATCTTGTGGGTCAAAATGCACTTGAAGTTCCCCGATGGGTATGCAGCGAATCTAAAGAGGGGAGCGAGTCTTGAAAAATAAAAAATCTTTCGTCTCAAGAGTCATGATTGGCACATATGGCTAGAGCGGGTAATGTCGGTGATGTTACGTGGCTTTATTCCTGAGGATGAATGGCTAGTACCGGCGGAGCTGAGCTATTTCTTCCGTGTTCTTTGTGCGAAAGAATTGTCGCCTGGCATGGTAGAAGACATGGAGGAGTTTGCACCGGAGTTGTTGTGCAAGTTAGAGAAGATCTTTCCACCGGGCTTCTTTAATCCAATGCAGCATTTGATTTTACATCTACCGACCGAGGCAAGATTTGGTGGGCCCGTGCAAGATCGTTGGTGCTATGCAACTGAGAGGATGCAGAATACCCTTCGAGCTAAATGTAAAAATAAGCATAGAATTGAAGCATCGATGGCTGAGGCATTCATTACTAAGGAGGTGGCAAACTTTGTGACAGCACACTAGGAAGCCAAAAATCATCATTCGCATAATCCGAAGCCTCGGCACAATGATGTAGACCCTAAAAAAGGTGGTTCCAACCTCAGCCTATTCAAAGGGAAGCTCGCACCAGCCGGTGCTTCGAAACCAATAACGTTGGATGTCGAAGAATGGCGGAACATTTTGTTGTATATCTTCAACAACCTAACAGAAGTGCGGCCGTACATCGAGTGAGTTCTCGGCACATATTCCCGTAACTTCTAATTCCTTTGAACTGCTCTTATTCCCGGATATTTCAAACAGCCGTTACGTCGCCAAATTCTCGGATGGAGCGGTGATCGAAAATAATTCCGTCGAAGAGTATGAGCTTCTGTCAAAGAGAGGAGGCGGCTATCCCGGTTTCATCTCTTGGTTCAAACAAACGGTAATTATCAATAATGGACCATTTCATTTCTTGGTCTAACTTGCGGTAATGCAACAATCGTTTCGTATTAAACTTGTAGGCTAATTCAGAGTCTATGGACGCCAAATTGAGACAAGTCGCTAATGGTTTTGACTATAAGGTCCGTTCATTTGAGAAATACAACATCAACGGGTATCTCTTTCGTACCTTTGGCAAAGAGCTATCTATGCCCGACCGGAAATCTACAAATTGTGGTGTCTCTGCTATCGGCGAAGGTGTTATCGAGTATTATGGAAGAGTTGAAGCAATTTATGAACTTCAATTCTATGGTGAAAACCCACCGAACGTCGTAGTCTTCAAATGTTATTGGTTCCAGACGAAGGAGACTAGAAGGACTCATGAACATATAGGACTAGTCGAAATCAATCCAAACACCCATTTAGATGTTCCCGATGTCTATATTACGGCTCAACAGGCAACCCAAGTTTTCTATCTACCGTGGGCATGCCAAACGGATAAGAATCTGGAAGGTTGGTATGTTGTTTATGAAGTGCCGCCACATGTCAGACCACCTCTCCCAAATGAACAGGATTATGAACCTCACATTAACCCAGACACATATGATGGAGAATTCTTCCAAGAAACACGTCTTTCCAAGAAACGTTTCAAGAACCGCCGTGCTTCACCCAAGAACATGGAAGTAGACAGCGACAATGAATCCGACTCCACCCGTGAGACGGAACCAGAAGACCTGGAACTCGTAGAGGTTACTCATGCGGATGACCTCTCAATGCTTCAACGATTAAAGAAAGGCCTTTCACAACTTCACGCCGTTGAACCCGACGAGCACGTCATTCATGAAGACATGCGTGATAGTGATGATGATGATGCATTTATTGATGATGATTATTAGTTTGTAAGATTCACAACTTAAATTATATATATTTTTATATTTATTATTCATGTACATATTATTATTCATGTTAGTTATACAATTTTTTTATGTTGTACTAATTTCTTTTAATCTTTATCATGGCAGGTTACCAGGTGTTGAAAGATGGTGGGTGATGTTTTCTGTGTATCCCTTGCAACGGTGCCAGAAATAGTTGTGTCGACGGCACCAGGAATCCTTCAGCTACGGCTAAGCCTTAAGGGACTTCCTAGGCAACTATGCAAAGGATTTCCCCCGTGGCCTTGGAGCCTTGCGTTGGTGTTCCCTCGAAGCGGAAAGGGTGATGTAGTACAGCGACGGTAAGTATTTCCCTCAGTTTGAGAACCAAGGTATCAATCCGGCGGAAGAGTATCTCAAGATCCCGCACAAACACAAAAGCTTGCACCCAATGCTATGAAGGGGCTGTCAATCCCTTATAGACTGTTTGCCAAGTGAGAACTGAAAGCAACAAAGTAACAAAGCAAAGTAAAAGCAGAGATGTAAACGATGGATGTGAATAGACCCGGGGGCCGTAGTGTTTACTAGTGGCTTTTCTCATGAAAGCAAGTAGACGGTGAGTGAACAAATTACTCTCGAGCAATTGATAGAACTGTGCAGAGTCGTGAAGATATCTATGCAATGATTATTTCTATAAGCATCACGTCCGAAACAAGTAGACCGATACTTTCTGCATCTACTACTATTACTCCACACGTCGACCGCTATCCAGCATGCATCTAGTGTATTAAGTCCACAAGAACAGAGTAACGCCTTAAGCAAGATGACATGATGTAGAGGGATAATCTCAAACCAAAGATAAAAACCCCATCTTTTTATCCTTGATGGCAACTGCTTGATGTGTGCCTTGCTGCCCCTACTGTCACTGGGAAAGGTCACCACATGGCAGAACCCAAAACCAAGCACTTCTCCCATTGCAAGAATCATAGATCTAGTTGGCCAAACAAAACCCAAGACTCGGAGAGACTTACAAGGATATCAAATCATGCATAGAATAAATCAGCAAAGACTCAAATATATATCATAATAATCTGATCACAAGTCCACAATTCATCGGATCTCGACAAACACACCGCCAAAGAAGATTACATCGGATAGATCTCCATGAAGATCATGGAGAACTTTGTATTGAAGATCCAAGAGAGAGAAGAAGCCATCTAGCTACTAACTACGGACCCGTTGGTCTGAAGTGAACTACTCACGAGTCATTGGAGGGGCGATGATGATGATGAAGAAGCCCTCCACCTCCAAAGTCCCCTCCGACAGGGTGCCGGGAAGGGTCTCGAGATGAGATCTCGCGGAAACGGAAGCTTGCGGCGGCGGAAATGTATTTTCGAGGCTCCCCTGATTTTTTGCGGAATATTTGGGAATTTATAGGCCAAAGATCTAGGTCAGGGGGCGGCCAAGGAGGCCACAAGCCTGCCCACCGCCGCCTGCCCCCTAATGGCGGAGTGGGGGCTTGTGGGCTCCCTGGAGCCCACCTTGCTTGGCCCAAAAGCCCCCTGGACTTCTTCCATTCGGGAAAAAATCATTTCGGGGTTTTTCTTCCGTTTGGACTCCGTTCCAAAATCAGATATCAAAATAGTCAAAAACACGAAAAACCAGGAACTGGCACTTGGCACTGAATTAATAAGTTAGTCCCAAAAAGATATAAAAAGGTACATAAAACATACAAAGAAGACAAGATAACAGCGTGAAATCATCAAAAATTATAGATACGTTTGAGATGTATCAGTGGGCGCTGGTCCAGAGCGCTCGACGGGTTCTTCCCAGCCGCCCCGCACGAGGGGTGGTACTTCCCTTCGACCCCTATCTCTCCGTAGAGCCTTGGCAGACAGTCCGTCGACACCACCCGTGGGTTCTTCTTCGTCGGCGGCATTGCCCACTGGGAGAGGTGCTGGTCGGGTAGGGAAGAAGGGGAAGGGTACAGGGAGAGGTGGTGGCCGCGGAAGATCCAGGAGGACTGTTGAGCCATCCTTGCCACCACCACCAGCTCATTCACCCAAGCATAGGACTACTATGGTCGACCCGTTTGCGGAGGAGGCTACGGGGACTCCGGTCCAGGAGCCTGGTGTTGACGGGCATTCGTCCCATGAGACTCCGGTCTAGGATCAGCCTCGGGTCGAGGTGCATTTGGCCCACGAGACTACGGTTCCGGAGGCTTCACCCGACGTGGAGAGGCCCGGATGGGATGCCTGGCCAGGTCGGACCGAGTTGCCGGATTGGACCGAGGGTCCGGGTGGCTCAGGGGGCGGGGATGAGTTCACGGATAGTGAGGGCGATGTGCAGATGGACGGTGCCACCGTGTACAAGCGTGGTAGTACACGTCTCCCGGTCGTGCCAGCTACCCGCGAGCAGAGGCCGGTGATTAAACCTGAAGGAGATAGGTAAGTACATTTACTCTTTTTTTAGCTTTTGCCTTCAAGTTTGTTCAAATATCTAACGTGTTGAACTTATCATACTGCAGGGGATGGGCACACCCTCGTGGAGTCCGCAAGCCGAACTCCGTCCTTGGTGTGCTTTGTCGGACAAATTTCTCGGGGTTTGTGATGTTGCCTGGTGAGGGTCAGGTTCCTACACTAGGATTTTCATGGGAGCACTACCAGGCTGCACAGGCCCCGCCGGAGGAGATTATAGATGGTGTCTTGTGCCACACGAGGGCCGAGATGGTGATAAAGAGCTTTTGGGTAAATTATCCTTTTACACAATCTAAAATTAACAATATAGATAATTATTGTACTAATCGGTGTTTTCACATTTGATTGCAGACCTTCTATAGGTGTGAGGATGGATATGAGGAGGACGCGGCCAAGGTTCTCGAGGCCGAGTGTAGGCGGTTACTACAGAACTTACGCCACGAGGCTCGGCCGCAGGCTATTCGAGACTACTATGCCACATGTGGTATTAAGAAGCAGAAGAAGGATTGCCACGGAAAGTTTCTGAAGAAGGAGCAATACATGAAGGTAATTACCTATTCTTAAGTCCTTCTACGTAGTTTTCTTGATTTCATTCATAGGCGTAGCGCTCAAAATTCTTTCTAATAACTTACAGGTGCCCCCGAGATGGTGTGCGGATAAGATGGATTGTTGGGAGGCGTTGGTTGATGAGTGGTGCACAGGGAGCTGGCGATCCGTCCACGAGAATGGAAGGATCGGTGTAGAAAAATGGTTGGTGTGCCACACCATCAAGGCAGTGCCAACTTACTTCAGTTCGGACGAAACTGGGTATGTGATTTGCTTCATGATTCATGCAATTCATTCTTCATGCTAATATTTTGTTCCTCTCTTTTAGGCGCATCACAATAAGACGGAGATGCCACACTTGTACGACCTTTATGGCATGTCCCATACTGCCTCATACAAGAAGGCGAAGGCATTCTCTGAGTCTGACCTGGATGATCCAAATAACCTCACCAACATATAATCCCACCACAAGCTCGTGACATACAGGGAAGCGGGGAAGGCTACAAAAGGGGATGACTTTAACCCGAGCTAGGAACCTTTGGATCCAGAGCTGGTGATCATATCTGGTGGCGGGAGGCCCCATGGCTCGATAGCCATTGGAGATGGGATAATACGTTGTCCACTCACTCTCCCGGAGATCAAGGTGCGCCAGTTGAGGAGCTATCCTGAGATAACGCGTCATCCACGACCAGTCGATCTTGCCATCGAGGTTAGTTGTACGGACTAAGAAAATTTCATCCATTTCATTATGTGTGTCACCATAGATCATTACTGTGGTAACGAGGAATGGTGTTTCAGGTTGCTCTTCAGAAAGAGAGAGCGGCAAACCAGGCTGCTCTTGAGAAAGAGAGATTGGCAAGCCAGGCTGCTCTTCAGGCTGCTCTTGATGAGAGGGACCAGACCACGACACGATTGATTGAGGAGGAGAGGGCCCGGAATGAGGCGGGTCAACGGGCCCTGTACGAGCTTTTTGTGGTAAGGTTTTTTTCACATTAGCCAACTCATGTGTGTAATGTCTGTTTCATTACTAACTAATACGACCCACTCTTCAGGGTCTGTGCGAGAAGAGCGGTCAAGTCCCTCCGCCGATGCGCGTCTTCTCTTTGATTGGCACGGTGAGTTTCATTATAAACTAGTATTAATAATTGAGTGTCATCATGCTAATTGAGACATTGCAAAATATCTTTTTTGCAGAATAACTCCCGAGCGTCATTGCACGACCCTTCTCCAGGTGTTTCTCCTCCTTGATGACCACTACGGTAAGTTTCTCTTCTCCTCTTTCATATTCTCCTTGCCTTAATTTCCCCAACAATGACATAATTAGCCCATTTAGCTCCAAAATGCCATAATAACCTCAAAATGGCATAGGAACCTTGGTTAGCTCATTAATATTATATACTTAGCTTGTTTTCCTCTAAAATGGGATAATTAGCCCATATAGCTCCAAAAAGACATAGTTAGCTAATTGAGCTCCAAGAAGAGGAGAAGAGGAGAAGAAATAGGAAAAATGAAAAGAAAGAAGAAGAAGAAGAAGAGAAGAAGGAGAAGGAGGAGGAGGATGAGGAGGATAAGGAGGAGAAGGCCAAGGACCTTCTAGTCCTTCTCCTCCTCCTCCTCCTTCTCCTTCTTCTTCTTGATTTCTTCTTCTTCTCCTCCTCCTCCTCTTTCTTCTCCTCTTTCATATTCTCCGTGCCTTAATTTCCCCAACAATGACATAATTAGCCCATTTAGTTCCAAAATGCCATAATAACCTCAAAATGGCATAAGAACCTTGGTTAGCTCATTAATATTATATACTTAGCTTGTTTTCCTCTAAAATGGGATAATTAGCCCATTTAGCTCCAAAAAGACATAGTTAGCTAATTGAGCTCCAACAAGAGGAGAAGAGGAGAAGAAATAGGAAAAATGAAAAGAAAGAAGAAGAAGAAGAAGAAGAAGAAGAGAAGAAGGAGGAGGAGGAGGAGGAGGAGGAGGAGGAGAAGGTGGAGAAGGCCAAGGACCTTCTAGTCCTTCAACTCCTCCTCCTCCTTCGTCTTGATTTCTTTTTCTTCTACTCCTCCTCCTCTATCTTCTCCTCTTTAATATTTTCCTTGCCTTAATTTCCCCAACAATGACATAATTAGCCCATTTAGCTCCAAAATGCCATAATAAGCTCAAAATGTTATAAGAACCTTGATTGGCTCATTAATATTATATACTTAGCTTGTTTTCCTCTATAATGACATAATTAGCCCATTTAGCTCCAAAAACACATAGTTAGCTAATTTAGCTCCAAGAAGAGGAGAAGATGAGAAGAAATAGGAAAAATGAAAAGAAAGAATAATAAGAAGAAGAAGAGAAGAAGGAGAAGGAGGAGGAAGAGGAGGAGAAGGAGGAGAAGGCCAAGGACCTTCTAGTCCTTCTCCTCCTTCTTATTTATTTTTTTCTTCTTCTCATCCTCTTTCTTCTCCTATTTCATACCCAAAAATGACATAATTAGCCCATTTAGCTCCAAAAACACATTGTAAGCTCAAAATGGCATAAGAACCTTGGTTAGCTCATTAATATTATATACTTAGCTTGTTTTCCTCTATAATGACATAATTAGCCCATTTAGCTCCAAAAAGACATAGTTAGCTAATTTAGCTCCAAGAAGAGGAGAAGAGGAGAAATGAAAAGGAAGAACAAAAAGAAGAAGAGAAAGAGAAGAGAAGGAGAAGGAGGAGGAGGAGGAGGAGAAGGAGGAGAAGGCCAAGGACCTTCTAGTCCTTCTCCTCCTCCTCCTCCTCCTTCTTCTTTATTTCTTATTCTTCTCCTAATCCTCATCTTTCTTCTCCTCTTTCATATTCTCCTTGCCTTAATTTCCCCAACAATGACATAATTAGCCCATTTAGCTCCAAAAAGACATTATAAGCTCAAAACGGCATAAGAACCTTGGTTAGCTCATTAATATTATATACTTAGCTTTTTTTCCTCTATAATGACATAATTAGCCCATTTAGCTCCAAAAAGACATAGTTAGCTAATTTAGCTCCAAGAAGAGGAGAAGAGGAGAAATGAAAAGGAAGAACAAAAAGAAGAAGAGAAAGAGAAGAGAAGGAGAAGGAGAAGAAGGAGGAGGAGGAGAAGGAGGAGAAGGCCAAGGACCTTCTAGGCCTTCTCCTCCTCCTCCTCCTTCTTTATTTCTTCTTCTTCTTCTCTTCCTCCTATTTATTCTCCTCTTTCATATTCTTCTTGCCTTAATTTCCCCAACAATGACATAATTAGCCCATTTAGCTCCAAAAAGACATTATAAGCTCAAAATGGCATAAGAACCTTTGTTAGCTCATTAATATTATATACTTAGCTTGTTTTCCTCTATAATGACATAATTAGCCCATTTAGCTCCAAAAAGACATAGTTAGCTAATTTAGCTCCAAGAAGAGGAGAAGAGGAGAAATGAAAAGGAAGAACGAAAATAAGAAGAGAGAGAGAAGAGAAGGAGAAGGAGAAGAAGGAGGAGGAGGAGAAGGAGGAGAAGGCGAAGGACCTTCTAGTCCTTCTCCTCCTCCTCCTCCTTCTCCTCCTTCTTCTTTACTTCTTCTTCTTCTTCTCCTCCTCCTCTTTCATATTATCCTTGCCTTAATTTCCCCAACAATGACATAATTAACCCATTTAGCTCCAAAAAGACATTATAAGCTCAAAATGGCATAAGAACCTTGGTTAGCTCATTAATATTATATACTTAGCTTGTTTTCCTCTATAATGACATAATGAGCCCATTTAGCTCCAAAAAGACATAGTTAGCTAATTTAGCTCCAAGAAGAGGAGAAGAGGAGAAACGGAAAGAAGGAAGAAGAACAAGAAGAGAAGAAGAAGAGAAGGAGAAGGAGAAGAATAAGGAGGAGGAGGAGAAGAAGAGGAGAAGAAGGAGAAGGAGGAGAAGGAGCCCTCCTTCTTCTCCTTCTTCTTCTCTCCTCCTTCTTCTCCTTCTCCTTCTCTTCTTCTTTTCTCTTATTCTCCTCCTCCTTCTCCTTCTCCTTCCCCTCCTCCTCCTCCTCCTTCTTGTTTTTCTTCTCCTTGTTCTCTTCTTGCTTCTTCTCTTTCTTCTTCAATTTAGGTTATTTGTCATATATATATATATATTGTTGTTGTTTCTTATTCCCATTTTGCAGATTGGATGTACTACATGCATGGAAGCTGGCATTGATGGAGTGCTTTAGTTCTAGTTTTCATTTGAGTTGATGAACAACGTGGAATTATATGTATATGTATATATGGATGAACAGTATATGTGGAACTATATGTATATGTATATATATGGATGAAACTTTGTGCTATGAATATGTGTTGTGACCTATATATGTGCTATGAATTATATGTCCTATGTATATGTATATGTGTTGTGACCTATATATGTGCTGTGAAATAAACAAAAGAAAACAAAACTGTGACAATATGGGCTCTTTGCCGTCTGCCAGCTGATGGCAAAGGCCTTTGCCATCAGTTGACCGACGGCAAAGGTGCCACATGGCACCCAACTGTGCTCCCTGGGTGTGCATATAGTCTCTTTGCCGTCTGCTTCCTGGGGGGCAGACGACAAAGAAGAGGGCACAAAGGAGGGGGGGAGGGGTAGGCAGACGACAAAGAGTGGAGGGGGGGGGACGTGGAGGCAGACGTCAAAGAGTGGAGGGGGGGAGGAGGTGGAGGTAGACGACAAAGAGTGAAGGGGGGGAGGAGGTGGAGGCAGACGACAAAGAAGAGGGCGAGGCAGACAGCAAAGCCTCTGTTAGCCCCTAACAGAGGCAACGTCTGTCGGCTGCCATCTCGACCTCTTTGCCGACTGCTCTTATGAAAAGCTGACGACAAAGCTCTTTGCCGTCCGCTTCGGTGAGGCTGACGGAAAAGAAGCTACAATGCCGTCGTAGGCTGACGCAGAATTTTTGCCGACATGAGTTTTCTTTGTCGTTTGTGTATTACTCTTTGCCGTCGGTGATGGCAGACGGCAAAGAAGCTAATTCCTGTAGTGAAAGAAACTATGCCACTACGAAGAAGGAATTTTTAGCAGTCGTGTTTGCATGTGAAAAGTTCAGATCTTATATAGTTGACTCCAAAGTCATTATTTACTCTGATCATGCTGCTATTAAGTACCTTATGGAGAAGAAGGACGCTAAACCTAGGCTAATCAGATGGGTTCTCCTGCTACAGGAATTTGATCTGCACGTTGTTGACCGAAAGGGTGCTGATAACCCTATAGCAGATAACTTGTCCAGGCTAGAGAATGTCCTTGATGACCCACGACCTATTGATGACAACTTTCCCGACGATCAATTGAATGTCATCCGTACTACACATAGTGCACCGTGGTATGCTGATTACGCAAACTATATCGTAGCCAAATACATACCACCCAGTTTCACCTACCAGCAAAAGAAGAAATTCTTCTTTGTTTTGAGACACTACTTTTGGGATGATCCTCACGTTTATAAGGAAGGAGTAGATGGTGTTATTAGACGATGTGTGCCTCAACATGAACAGGGACAGATCCTGCAGAAGTGTCATTCTGAAGCCTATGGAGGACACCATGCTAGAGATAGAACTGCTCATAAGGTATTGCAATCAGGTTTCTATTGGCCCACTCTCTTCAAGGAAGCCCGTAAGTTTGTCTTGTCTTGTGACGAATGCCAAAGAATAGGGAACATCAGTAAACGTCAAGAAATGCCTATGAACTATTCACTTGTCATTGAACCATTTGATGTCTCGGCTTTGATTATATGGGACCCTTCCCGAGTTCCAATGGGTATACTCACATTTTAGTTGCTGTTGATTACGTCACTAAGTGGGTAGAAGCTATCCCCACTAGAAATGCTGATCACCACACCTCTATTAAGATGCTTAAAGAAGTCATTTTCCCAAGATTTGCAGTCCCTAGATATCTAATGACTGATGGCGGTTCACACTTCATTCATGGTTTTTTCCGCAAGATGCTCGCTAAGTATGATGTCAACCATAGAGTTGCATCTCCTTATCATCCTCAGTCTAGTGATCAAGTGGAGTTGAGTAATAGGGAGATCAAATTGATCTTACAAAAGACTGTCAACAGATCTCGAAAGAATTGGTCTAGCAAACTTGACGATGCACTATGGGCTTATAGGACTGCTTATAAGAATCCCATGGGCATGTCGCCGTATAAAATGGTTTACGGTAAGGCCTGCCATTTACCTCTTGAGCTATAACACAAAGCTTATTGGGCAATCAAAGAGCTCAATTTCGATTTCAAACTTGCCGGTGAGAAGCGGTTGTTTGATATCAGCTCATTAGATGAATGGAGGGCCCAGGCATATGAGAATGCCAAGTTGTTCAAGGAAAAGGTTAAGAGATGGCACGATAAAAGAATACAAAAACGTGAGTTCAATGTAGGTGATTATGTCCTGCTATACAATTCTCGCTTAAGATTCTTCGCAGGCAAGCTTCTCTCTAAATGGGAAGGTCCCTACGTTGTTGAGGAAGTATATCGTTCCGGTGCCATCAAAATCAATAACACGGAAGATAATTTTCCTAGAGTGGTAAATGGGCAAAGAATCAAGCATTATATCTCTGGTACTCCCATAAATGTTGAGAGCAATATCATCAATATCATAACTCCAGAGGAGTACATAAGGGATGTTCATCAGCTGTTTCAGACTCTGAAAACGAAGAGGTATGTGTTTCGGTAAGTAATTGGACTCCAAAACTTTTCCGCTAGGAAATTTTCTCCGTTTTGGAATTTATGGAAAAATAGAAAAATAAAAAGCAGTCCGGAGAGCGCACGAGGCGGCCACAAGCTTGGTAGCCGCGGCCTCCCCCCTGGCCGTGGCTACAGGGCTTGTGGGCACCTCGTGTGCCTCCCGGACTCCATTTTCTTGCGGAGCACTCCTTCTGGTCCAGAAAAAACTATTATATATACGCCCGAGGGTTTTGATCTCCATATCACACAGTTTTCCTCTGTTTTTCATTTCGAGCATGTTTTCTGCCGCAGATCTAGGTCAAGATGTCTTCTCAGGATTCAGAGGGGGAGAGTTATATGGCTGATTACCTTGCTAACCCCAAGGTCTATGGGGACTTGGAACCATATGGCTGGACCACTGATGAGGAAGAGGACTATGATCCCAAGGGGAAGGAACAAACGAGTTCCGATGAAGAGGAGGCTCCTCTACCTCAACCTGGACACACTCATGTGGAGTTCAAGAAGTCGAGCCTCCCTGACTCAAGGAAGAAGCCTAAGAACTTATTTATCCCTTCTCGTTTCTTGCAGGAGAGTAAGCAGGAACTTTGTCAAAGGGTGTTGAAGCTTGAGGAGGAAAATGATGATCTGAGAGAGCAGAATTTCATGCTCAAGTCGAAATTAGACAAGCTCAAGACCTCTGCAACAACGCCTCTGCCACCACCAAAGGAAGACAACTAAGCATTGGTATGGGCAATCCCCTTGGCTTTTGCCAAGCTTGGGGGATTTTCCCTAGTATCGTATCACCTTTATATCTTTTGCTTCTACCTTTGTTTTAGTTCTTTCTTTTTCAGTTTTTACTTTCTTCTCTTAGTGGGATAAGTCTTTAGTGTTTAGTTTGAGTCTTTTGCCATGTGTCTCCCCCGATGTATTCGAGCTTGCGAGCTATATAATAAAGAGTATCTTAGTCAAGGGCTTTGTTTTGTGCCGTGTTCAAACGTATGAAAAGAACGATAGCATGAAAGATCATGAGATGATCTTATGGAAAGTGATAACTTCACATATAACAAGTATGATGATTGAAACTTGTTGAGAATAGACCAACATAGACCGCAGTCATTCTTGCAATTAATAAGAAGTAATAAGGAAAGAGAGGTTCACATATAAATATATCATCTTAGACACTTTCTATAATTGTGAGCACTCACCAAACTATTACATGCTTAGAAGTAGATGTTGGGCAAGGAAGACAACATAATGAATTGTGTTTGCTTGGTTCCAAACAATGTTATATGTCTAGAGATCCCTTAGCATGTGACGATTGCTTCCACCTCATATTAGCCAAAACTTCCGTACTAAGTAGAAATACTACTTGTGCATCCATAAACCTTCAACCTAGTTTTGCCATGAGAGTCCACCATACCTACCTATGGATTGCGTAAGATCCTTCAAGTAAGTTGTCATCGGTGCAAGCAATAAAAAGTTGTTATCTAAAGTATGTATGATTTATTAGTGTGTGGAAAATAAGCTTTGTACGAACCTGTGATGAGGAAGACATAAAAGCGACAGAGTGCATAATAAAGTTCTTTATCACAGGGGGCAATATAAAGTGACGTTCCTTTACATTAAGAGGTCGTATGTCCAAACCTTAAAAGTGCATGACAGCCTCTGCTTCCCTCTGCGAAGGGCCTATCCTGTACCTTTACTTTTGTCCTTGTGAAAGTCATGGTGATCGACACCAATTCCCTATTCCGTCTTCATCTTGGTGAACGTCATATGCTAGGGAAAGATCTATATTCATATATCAACTTGGAGATGAGTACTTATGCTTTATTATTGTTGACTTTACCCTTGAGGTAAATGGTTGGGAGGCAAAATTATAAGCCCCTATTTTTCTCTGTGTCCAACTGAAACTTTGATGCCATGAGTACCACGTGAGTTTTAACAATTGTGGAAAAAAAGAGATGATTGAGTATGTGGATTTGCTTTACAAGCTCTTATTTGACTCTTTCTGATGTTATGATAAATTGCAATTACTTCAGTGATTATGGACTGTTGTTGGCTACTTCTCGGTAAGGTTTTTGATTCATACTTTGCTTTGTGAAGGAATTGTTACTTTCCCATAAGAATCTTTATGATGTATTGCTGTTCTATGTGTGATCATGATGCCCTCATGTCCGTATTATGTTTTATCGATACCTTCATCCCTAAACATGTGGACATGTTTATGGATCTTGGTTTTCGCTTGAGGACAAGCGAGGTCTAAGATTGGGGGAGTTGATACGTCCATTTTGCATCATGCTTTCATGTTGATATTTATCGCTTTATGGACTATTATTATGCTTTGTGGTACCATACTGATGCCTTTTCTCTCTTATTTTGCAAGGTTTATTTAAAGAGGGAGAATACCGGCAGCTGGAATTATGGACTGAAAAAGGAGCAAGTCTGAGTCCTCTATTCTACGCAACTCCAAATGCCCTGAAAATCAACGTGGAATGTTTTGGGAATATATAAAAAATACTGGGTGAAAGAAGTACCAGAGGGGAGCTGCCAGGGGCCCACAAGCCTGGTAGTCACGGCCTGCCCCCCTAGCCGTGGCTACAGGGCTTGTGGGCACCCTAGTGGCCCACTGCCCCCCTCTTCTGCTATATGTAGGGTTTCGTCTGAAAAAAAAATCAGGGAGGAGCTTTTTTGAGGAGGCACCGCCGCCACGAGGCGGAACTTGAGCAGAACCAAGCTAGAGCTCCGGCACGACGATCTTGCCGGGGAAACTTCCCTCCCGGAGGGGGAAATCGTCACCATCATCATCACCAACACTCCTCTCATCGGAGGGGACTCGTCTCCATCAACATCTTCATCAACACCATCTCATCTCCAAACCCTAGTTCATCACTTGTAACCAATATCCGTCTCGCGACTTCGATTGGTACTTGTAAGGTTGCTAGTAGTGTTGATTACTCTTTGTAGTTGATGCTAGTTGGATTACTTGGTGGAAGAGTTTATGTTCAGATCCTTGATGCTACTCATTACACCTCTGATCATGATTATGATTATGCTTTGTGAGTAGTTACTTTTGTTCCTGGGGACATGGGATAAGTCATGCTAATAATAGTCATGTGAATTTGGTATTCGTTCGGTATTTTGATATGTTGTATTTTGTTTTTCCTCTAGTGGTGTTATGTGAACGTCGACTACCTAACACTTCACCATATTTGGGCCTAGAGGAAGGCATTGGGGAGTAGTAAGTAGATGATGGGTTGCTAGAGTGACAGAAGCTTAAACCCCTGTCTATGCGTTGCTTCGTAAGGGGTTGATTTGGATCCACTAGTTTAATGCTATGGTTAGACATTGTCTTAATTCTTCTTTCGTAGTTGCGGATGCTTGCGAGAGGGGTTAATCATAAGTGGGATTCTTGTCCAAGTAAGCGCAGTACCCAAGCGCCAGTCCACCCACATGTCAAACTATCAAAGTAACGAACCCGAATGATATGAACATGATGAAAACTAGCATGACAGAAATTCCCGTGTGTCCTCGGGAGCGTTTTTCCTCCTATAAGACTTTGTTCAGGCTTGTCCCTTGCTACAAAAGGGATTGGGCCACTTTGCCGCACCGTTACTTGTTACTTTTCACCTGCTACGTTTCACCTCACTACACCGTCACTTGTTACCGCTACTTTTTGTGCTTGCAGTTATTACCTTGCTGAAAACCGTTTATCAGAGCCTTTTGCTCCTCGTTGGGTTCGACACTCTTACTTATCGAAAGGACTACGATTGATCCCCTATACTCGTGGGTCATCAGTACGTAGATCCAAATCTCCTCTCGTAGATGGACATCACCATCATAGGTCTTCGTGTGTGTAGGAATTTTTTTGTTTCCCATGCAACGTTCCCCAACAGGTAACGAGATTGAAATAGGTATGGGGATACCGACGATCAAATCTCGGGCAAGTAACATACCGAAGGACAATGGGAATGATGTACGGGATTGTTTGAATCCTTGAGATAGAGGTTCAACTGATAAAATCTTCGTAGAATATATAGGATCCAATATGGACGTCTAGGTCCCGCTATTGGATATTGACCGGAGAGTGTCTCGGGTCATGTCTACATAGTTCTCGAACCCGCAGGGTCTGCACACTTAATGTTCAGTGACGTTTATGTATAGTTGAGTTATAGGTGCTGGTGACCAAGTTTTTGTTCGGAGTCCCTAATGAGATCCCGGACGTCACGAGGATTTCCAGAATGGTCCAGAAACGAAGATTGATATATAGGAAGTTGATATTTGGATTTCGGAAGGATTTCGAGCATTACCGGAAGTGTGTCGAGGCTGACGAATGGGTTCTGGTGGCCCACTAGGTGGGCCCACCACGCCCCAAGGGGTCCACATGGCTTTATTGGATGCGTAATAAGGCATAATGGGCTGACAAGTCATCGAAGGAAAGCCCATGAGGAAAAATGTGGAAAATCCAAAAGAGGTGGGCAATTTAGGAAGGAGTCCTAATCCAAATAGGATTGGAGGAGGACTCCTCCCTCCTCCACTTTGGCCGAGCCAAGGAGGCTCTCCTTGGTTCCCAAGGCTAGCCCCTCGCTCCTCCTATATACACTACTTCGTAGTTCTTCCTCTAGATCGGATTTGTGCGGTGCTTAGGCGAAGCCCTGCAGGAATAGATCATCACCACCACCGGTGCGCCGTCACGATGCCGGAGAACTCATATACATCCCTGATACGTCTCCATCGTATCTACTTTTCCAAACTCTTTTGCCCTTGTTTTGGACTCTAATTTGCATGATTTGAATGGAACTAACCGTGACTAACGCTCTTTTCAGCAGAATTGCCATGGTGTTGTTTTTGCGTAGAAATAGAAGTTCTCGGAATGACCTGGAAATTTACGAAGATTTGTTGTGGAATATATGAAAAATACTAGTGCAAGAATCAACGGAGGAAGTGGAGCGTGGAGCCCACAAGCCCACCAGGCGCGGGTCCCCCTGGCCGCGCCTGACAGGCTTGTGGGGCCCACAAAGCTCCACCGCCTCCAATCTCAGCTCTATTTAGCCTCTTTCATCCGGAAAAAAAATCAAGGATAAGAGTTCATCGCATTTTATGATACGGAGGCGCCGCCACCTCCTGTTCTTCCTCTAGAGGGCAGATCTGGAGTCCATTCTGGGCTCCGGAGAGGGGAGATCGTCGCCATCGTCATCATCAACCTTCCTTCATCGCCAATTCCATGATGCTCTTCACCATTCGTGAGTAATCTCATCGCAGGCTTGCTAGAAGGTGATTGGTTGGATGAGATCTATCATGTAATCGAGTTAGTTTTGACAGGGATTGATACCTAGTATCCACTATGTTCTGAGATTGATGTTGCTACCACTTTGCCATGCTTAATGCTTGTCACTAGGGCCCGAGTGCCATGATTACAGATCTGAACCTATTATGTTGTCGCCAATATATGTGTGTTCTTGATCTTATCTTGCAAGTTGTAGTCACATACGATGTGTTATGACCCGGCAACCCCGGAGTGACAATAGCCGGAACCACTCCCGGAGATGACCATAGTATGAGGAGTTCATGTATTCACCAAGTGTTAATGCGTTGGTCCGGTTCTTTATTAAAAGAAGAACCTTAATATCCCGTAGTTTCCATTAGGACCCCGCTGCCATGGGAGGGATGGACAATAGATGTCATGCAAGTTCTTTTCCCTAAGCACGTATGACTACATACGGAATACATGCCTACATTACATTGACAAACTGGAGCTAGTTACATATCTCTCAGTGTTATAACTCTTGCATGATGAATAGCATCCGACATAATCATCCATCACCGATCCAATCCCTACGAGTTTTTCCTACTGGTCCTTGCTACGTTACTTTGTCGCTACTGCTATCACTGCTGCTACTGTTACTTTGCTGCTACTGCTGTCACTTTGCTGCTACTAGTTACTATTGCTACTGCTTCTATCATACTACCTTGCTACTGATACTTTGCTGCAGATAGTAAATCTTTCAGGTGTGGTTGAATTGAAAACTCAACTGCTAATACTTGAGAATATTCTTTGGCTTCCCCTTGAGTCGGATCAATAAATTTGGGTTGAATACTCTACCCTAAAAAACTATTGCGATCCCCTATACTTGTGGGTTATCAAGACTATTTTCTGGCGCCGTTGTCGGGGAAGCACAACTATATTCTCTGAGTCACTTGGGATTTGCGTCTGCTGGTCACTATGAGGAATCCGAAAGATCCAAGAACTAAAGTCTTGCCCTCAACTACGAGGACAGGTAAGGAACTGCCATCTAGCTCTGCACTTGATTGACCTTCAGTTATGAGTTGTGACGACAAGTTTGCGACACCACCTCCTGCTAGAAATCTTGATATGTCGCCTGTGCATGATGATGGTACTTCTGCTGCCCATGATGCTTATGATGATGCTATGCTTGATACTGCTTTGCCACTAGGTGCATTCCTTGATGCACAAATTGCTAGAGTTGCTGCTAGATGTGATGATACTTCTGAAACTGCTGATACTATTGAAGTAGAACCTGATATTTCACCTGCTAGAACTAGCTCTCCTAGATTTGAATTGCTTGATATGCCTGAGTGTTATGTTATGGAGGGAGAGATAGCTGAAGATTTTCTTGCGTGTAAGGATAGCTATGATGTTGTGAATTTACTGCGCAAGTGGATAGAAAAATCTCGGAATGCTAGGATGAAATACGACCCGAAGTTTGCTACTTCGCCTATCTTTGTGACCGATAAGGATTATGAATTCTCTGTCGACCCTGAGTTAATCACTCTAGTTGAATCTGATCCTTTTCACGGTTATGAGTCTGAAATGGTTGTAGCACATCTTACCAAACTGCACGATATAGCCACCCTATTCACTAGTGAGGAAAAGATCCGCCACTACTATATCCTTAAGCTGTTTCCTTTCTCGCTAAAGGATGATGCTAAGACTTGGTTCACTTCTCTTGCTCCTGGTTGTGTGCGTAGCCCCCAGGATATGATCTACTACTTCTCTGAGAAATATTTCCCTGCCCATAAGAAGCAAGCTTCCTTGCAGGAAATATACAACTTTGTGCAAGTTGAAGAAGAGAGTCTCTGATACGTCTCCAACGTATCTATAATTTTTATAGTTTCATGCTATTATCTTGTCAAACTTTGGATGTTTTGCATGCCTTTTATATATTTTTTGGGACTAACTTATTAAATCAGTGCCAAGTGCCAGTTCCTGTTTTTTCCATGTTTTTGACCCCTTTCAGAGGAGATTTTGAAATGGAGTCCAAACGGAAAAAAATCCCCGAAAAGATTTTTTCTGGAACGGAAGAAGATCGAGAAGCTTGAGAGCCAAGGCAGGGGAGCCTCAGGGGCCCCACAAGCCCCCACCCCGCGGCCAGGGGGAGGCCGCGCCATCCAGCCTTGTGGGCCCCCTGAGCGCCCCCTGACCTAGGGGTTCCGCCTATAAATTCGCTAAAAATCCCAAAAAAATGAGGAGATCATCAAAAGTACTTTTTCGCCGCCGCAAGCTTCTGTCTCTGCAAGATCCCATCTGGGGCATGTTCTGGTGCCCTGCCGGAGGGGGATTAGGACACGGAGGGCTTCTTCGTCAACACCATGACCTCTCCGATCATGCGTGAGTAGTTCACCATAGACCTACGGGTCCATAGCTAGTAACTAGATGGCTTCTTCTCTCTCTTGGATCTTCAATACAAAGTTTTCCATGATCTTCATGGAGATCTATCCGATGTAATCTTCTTTTGCGGTGTGTTTGTCGAGATCCGATGAATTGTGGATTTATGATCAGATTATCTATGAATCTTATTTGATTTTCTTCTGATCTCTCTTATGCATCATTTCATATCCTTGTAATTCTTTTCGAGTTGTGGGTTTTGTCTGGACAACTAGATCTATGATTCTTGCAATGGGAGAAGTGCTTGGTTTTGGGTTCATACCGTGTGGTGACCTCAGCTAGTGACAGAAGGGGTAGCGAGGCACGCATCATGTTGTTGCCATCAAGGGTAAAAAGATGGGGTTTTCATCATTGGTTTGAGATTATCCCTCTACATCATGTCATCTTGCTTAAGGCGTTACTCTGTTCGTCATGAACTTAATACACTAGACGCATGCTGGATAGCGGTCGATGTGTGGAGTAATAGTAGTAGATGCAGACAGTATCAGTCTACTTGTCTCGGACGTGATGCCTATATGTATGATCATTGCCTTAGATATCGTCATGACTTTGCGCGGTTCTATCAATTGCTCGACAGTAATTTGTTCACCCACCGTGATATTTGCTATTATGAGAGAAGCCTCTAGTGAACACTATGGCCCCCGCTACTGCAACAAAAGACCTTCCAACGGCACCAGAAATAGGCACGTCGACGAGAGAATACTTGGCTTGATCTTTCTGCTGCGGCTACGCCTTAAGGGACTTCCTAGGCAAGTATGCAAAGGATTTCCCCCGTGGCCTTGTAGCCTTGCTTTGGTGTTCCCTCGAAGAGGAAAGGGTGATGTAGCGTAGCGGTGGTAAGTATTTCCCTCAGTTTGAGAACCAAGGTATCAATCCGATGGAGGGGTATCTCAAGATCCGGCACAAACACAAAAGCTTGCTCCCAACGTTGTGAAGGGGTTGTCAATCCCTTATAGATTGTTTGCCAAGTGAGAACTGAAAGCAACAAAGTAACAATGCAAAGTAAAAGCGGAGGTGTAAACGATGGATGTGAATAGACCCAGGGGCCGTAGTGTTTACTAGTGGCTTCTCTCATGAAAGCAAGTAGACGGTGGGTGAACAAATTACTGTCGAGCAATTGATTGAACCACGCAAAGTCGTGACGATATCTATGCGATGATTATTTCTATAGGCATCACGTCCAAAACAAGTAGACCGATACTGTCTACATCTACTACTATTACTGCACACGTCGACCGCTATCCAGCATGCATCTAGTGTATTAAGTCCATAAGAACAGAGTAATGCCTTAAGCAAGATGACATGATGTAGAGGGATAATCTCAACCCAACGATAAAAACCCCATCTTTTTACCCTTGATGGCAACTACTTGATGTGTGCCTTGTTGCCCCTACTGTCACTAGGAAAGGTCACCACATGGCAGAACCCAAAACCAAGCACTTCCCCCATTGCAAGAATCATAGATCTAGTTGGCCAAACAAAACCCAAGACTCAGAGAGACTTACAAGGATATCATATCATGCATATAAGAAATCAGCAAAGACTCAAATATGTATCATAGATAATCTGATCACAAATCCAAAATTCATCGGATCTCGACAAACACACCGCCAAAGAAGATTACATCGGATAGATCTCCATGAAGATCATGGAGAACTTTGTATTGAAGATCCAAGATAGAGAAGAAGCCATCTAGCTACTAACTACGGACCCGTAGGTCTGAAGTGAACTACTCACGAGTCATTGGAGGGGCGATGATGATGATGAAGAAGCCCTCCAACTCCAAAGTCCCCTCCAGCAGGGTGCCGGGAAGGGTCTCCAGATGAGATCTCGCGGAAACAGAAGCTTGCGGCGGCGGAAAAGTATTTTCGAGGCTCCCCCGATTTTTTGCGGAATATTTGGGAATTTATAGGCCCAAGACCTAGGTCAGGGGGTGGCCAGGGAGGCCACATGCCTGCCCACCGCTGCCTCCCCTGGTGGCGGAGTGGGGGCTTGTGGGCTCCCTGGAGCCCACCTGGCTTGGCCCAAAAGCCCCCTGGTCTTCTTCCGTTCAGGAAAAAATCATTTCGGGGTTTTTCTTCCGTTTGGACTCCGTTCCAAAATCAGATCTGAAAAGAGTCAAAAACACGGAAAAAACAGGGACTGGCACTTGGCACTGAATTAATAAGTTAGTCCCAAAAAAGATATAAAAGGTACATAAAACAACCAAAAAAAGACAAGATAACAGCGTGAAACCATCAAAAATTATAGATACGTTTGAGACGTATCAGCCCCCAGGGTCTACTCCACACCATTTTTTCAGCCTTACACTTTTCACTTCGTTGCACTTTTCGCCTTCAGATCTCACTTTGCAAACAATCTTGAAGGGATTGACATGCCCTTTGAAGCGTTGGGTGCAAGCTTGTTTGTGTTTGCGCAGGTACTCTGGACTTGACGAGGCCCTCCTTCTGGATCGATACCTTGGTTCTCAAACTGAGGGAAATACTTACTGCTCCTGTGCTGCATCACCCTTTCCTCTTCAAGGGAAAAACCGACGCAAACCAGAGAAGTAACAAGAAGAATTCCTAGCACCAAGGAAGGACTTTTGTTACTGCAGCAGAAGAATTTCTGGCGCCGTTGACGGGGAGGAAGATCAAGGCAAGAACTCATCCAAGTAGGTGTCGCAAACTCATCTCTTGCATTTACTTTGTTCGCCAGTTGCCTCTCGTTTTCCTCTCCCCCACTTCGCCAATTTGCCTTTTTCGTTTGCCTTTTTCGTTCGCCTTTTTCTCGCCCGCTCTTTGTTTGCTTGTGTGCTTGCTTGCTTGCTGAAGTCACCATGAACGAAAACACCAAACTTTGTGATTTCTCGAATACTAACAATAATGATTTTATTAGTACTCCGGTTGCTCCCGCGACTAGTGCGGAGTCATACGAAATCAATGCCGCTTTGCTAAATCTTGTTATGAAAGAGCAATTCTCTGACCTTCCTAGTGAAGATGCCGCATCCCATCTCAATACCTTCATTGAGCTTTGCGATATGCAGAAGAAAAAATATGTGGATAATGACGTGATTAAATTGAAGCTTTTTCCTTTCTCGTTGCGAGATCGCGCAGAAACTTGGTTTTCTTCTTTGCCCAAAAATAGTATCGATTCTTAGGATAAGTGCAAAGATGCTTATATATCCAAGTATTTTCCGCGGGCTAAGATCATCTCTCTCCGTAATGATATCATGAATTTCAAGCAACTTGATCATGAACATGTTGCACAATCTTGGCAGAGAATGAAATTAATGATTAGAAATTGTCCCGCTCATGGCTTGAGTCTTTGGATGATTATTCAAATCTTTTACGCTGGCTTGAATTTCGCTTCTAGAAATATCTTGGACTCCGCCTTAGGTGGAACGTTCATGGAAATCACGTTAGGGGATGCCACAAAGCTCTTAGAAAACATCATGACAAACTACTCTCAGTGGTACACTGAAAGGTCACCTATTAGTAAGAAGGTACACGCTATAGAAGAAATTAACTCGTTAAGTGCTAAGATGGACGAGTTAATGAATTTAGTTGCTAGTAGAAGTGCTCCTTTGGATCCTAATGATATGCCCTTGTCTTCTTTGATTGAGAGTAGCAACGCTAGCTTGGACGTTAATTTTGTTGGTAGGAATAACTTTGGCAGCAACAATTCTCTTAGAGGAAACTATGTTCCTAGGCCTTTTCCTAGTAACTCCTCTAATAACTTTGGCAACTCCTACAACAATACTCATGGAAATTACAATAGATTACCCTCTGATCTAGAGAGTAATAACAAAGAGTTCATCAACTCTCAAAATATTTTCAATGCGTCCATAGAGGAAAAACTACTCAAAATTGACGATTTGGCTAAGAGCGTTGATAGAATTTCTAGTGATGTTGATGCTTTGAAAGTTAGATGTGCTCCTCCCAAAATCAACATGGATGAAACTTTGAAAGCTATGCGTGTTTCCATGATTGAGAGCCAAGAAAGAACCGCCCAAATTTGTGCTAGACATGAATGGCTTAAAAAGGTGTGTTCTCGTGATGAGAATCACGAAGATCTTAAAGTGCTTAGTGTGACTCCCATTGAATCTTTCTTTTCTAGTGTCAAACCTAATGATTATGGGGCTGGATATGAATCCATTTTTGTTGAAAAGTGCCACAATGATTCGAAGTCCATCTATCTTGATGCTAAAAGTATTGAAAGTGGAGTAGAAGATGTTAAAACTTTGAGTAGTAATGAAATTACTACCGTGGATTTCAAGGAATTCAATTATGATAGTTGCTTCTTGATTGAATGCATTTCCTTGATGCAATCCATGTTGAACTCTCCACACGCTTATAGCCAAAACAAGGCCTTTACCGATCATATCGTCGAAGCTATGATAAAATCTCTCGAAGAGGAACTTGAATTGGAAGTCTCTATCCCTAGAAAGCTTCATGATAAGTGGGAACCTACCATCAAAATCAAAATCAAAAACTATGAGTGCAATGCTTTGTGTGATTTGGGTGCTAGTGTTTCTGTGATTCCAAAGTCTTTATGTGATGTTCTGGGTTTTAATGAGATTGAAGAGTGTTCTCTTAATTTGCATCTTGCTGATTCTACTGTCAAGAAACCCATGGGAAGGATCAATGATGTTCTTACTATTGCAAATAGGAACTATGTACCCGTGGATTTCATTGTGCTTGACATTGATTGCAATCCTACATGCCCTATTATTCTTGGTAGACCTTTTGTAAGGACTATCGGTGCTATCATCGATATGAGGGAAGGGAATATTAGATTTCAATTTCCTTTAAGGAAGGGCATGGAACACTTTCCTAGAAAGAAAATAAGATTGCCTTATGAATCCATGATGAGGGCCACTTACGGTTTGAACACCAAAGACGACAATACGTGATTATATCGCTTTTATGCCTAGCTAAGGGCGTTAAACAATAACGCTTGTTGGGAGGCAACCCAATGAAGTTATCTTTTTATTTCTGTTTTGTTGCGTCCACACTTTCATAATTCTGTTGTGATTGTGTTATTTGTGTTTCTTTTTGTGTTTGAGCCAAGCAAAGCCTTTATGACTAGTCTTGGTAATGGTTGTTTGATCTTGCTGGAAAAGGACAGAAACATTTTGCTCACGAGATGACTTTTAATTTTTATTAAGAAAGAGATTTTGAGTTGATTTTTTTTTTCTGCTGATTAATATGCTTTTTTCCCAGGCCGTCGTAAATTTTCAGATTTTTTGAGGTACCATAAGTATACGAACTATACACATGGCTACAAACTGGTCTGTTTTTGACACATTCTGTTTTTGTTGAGTTGGTTGCTTGTTTTGATGAAACTATGGTTAGTATCGGGGGATACTAGCCATGGAAAAGTGAGAATACAATAGCCCAACACCAATATAGATGGAATTTAAGTTTGCTACAATACCAAAACAAGGGGTAGTTTGTTTTCTTGTGATAATGTTATCACGAGTTTCTGTTTAAGTTTTGTGTTGTGAAGTTTTCAAGTTTTGGGTGCTGTTCTCATGGACAAAGAGATAAGGAGTGGAAAGAGCTCAAGCTTGGGGATGCCCAAGGCATCCCAAGCCAAATTCAAGGACACCAAAAAGCCTAAGCTTGGGTATGCCCCGAGAAGGCATCCCCTCTTTCGTGTTCAATCCATCGGTAACATTACTTGGAGCTATATTTTTATTCACCACATGATATGTGTTTTTGCTTGGAGCGTCTTGTATCATAGGAGTCTTTTCCTTTTGTTGTGTCACAATCATCCTTGCTGCACACCTTTTTGAGAGAGAGACATGCACTCATCGTGATTTTTGCTAGAATGCTCATAGTGCTTCACTTATATCTTTTGAGCTAGATACTTTTGCTCATAGTGCTTCACTTATATCTTTTGAGCTAGATACTTTTGCTCTATGTGCTTCACTTATATCTTTTAGAGCATGGCGGTGCGTGATTTGGTAGTTGGCTTATGCTATGAAAGTAGTCCCAAAACTGATAGATACCCAAAGAGGATGCAAAAACCTCCATCTTCAGGTGCATTGAGTAGAAAGATAAGTTTTGATTCCTCTCAAATAGTATTGAGACATGGATTTGGTAATATTAAGAGTTATGTTAGTAGGGTGTTGTGAATCTAGAAATACTTGTGTTGAAGTTAGTGATTCCCGTAGCATGCACGTACGGTGAACCGCTATGTTAGGAAGTCGGAGCATAACTGATCTATTGATTGTCATCCTTTGTGTTGAGGTCGGGATCGCGCGATGGTTTACGCCTACCAACCCTTCCCCTCGGAGTATGCGTTTAGCACTTCGTTTCGATTACTAATAAAAACTTTCGCAACAAGTATGTGAGTTCTTCATGAGTAATGTGAGCCCATGGTATAGATGCACCTTCACCTTCCACCATTGCTAGCCTCTCTAGAGCCGCGCAATTCTCGCCGGTGCACAAACCCACCAAATTCCTTCCTCAAAACAGCCACCATATCTACCTACTATGGCATTTTCATAGTCAATCCGAGATATATTTCCATGCAACTCCCACCGTTCCGTCTCATGACTTGTGCCGTCACTCTCATATTGCCATTGCATGATCGTAAGATAGCTAGCGAGATGTTTCAACGTCATACGCCATGCTAGATCATTGCACATCCTGGTACACTGCTGGAGGCATTTCCTATGGAGTCATCATCATTGAGATCTTTGAGCTGTGAGTAAATAAAAGTGTGATGTCATCATTATTAGAGCATTGTCCCATGATAGGAAATAAAAAAGAGGCCAAAGAGCCAAAAAAAAGAATGAGAAAAGAATAGAAAAAAGAGAGGCCTAAGAGCCCAAATGAAAAAAAGAAAAAAAAAGAGAAAAAGAGAGAAGGGACAATGCTACTATCTTTTTCCACACTTATGCTTCATAATAGCACCATGTTCTTCATGATTGAGAGCTTCTTGCTTTGTCACTACCATATGCTAGTGGGAATCTTCATTATATAACTTGGCTTGTATATTCCAATAATGGGCTTCCTCAAAATTGCCCTAGGTCTTCATGAGGAAGCAAGTTGGATGCACACCAACTAGTTTCCTTTTGAGCTTTCACATACTTATAGCTCTAGTGCATCTCTTGTATGGCAATCCCTGTGCATTCACATTGATATCTATTAATGGGCATCTCCATAGCCTTTTGATACGCCGAGTCAATGTGACCATCTCCTCCTTTTTGTCTTACAACCACCACCACACTCTATTCCACCTATAGTGCTATATCCATGGCTCGCGCTCATGTATTGCGTGATAGTTGTAAACAGTTTGAGAAAGTAAGAGTGCGAAAACAGTTACTTGGCCAATACCAGGGTTGTGCATGATTTACATTAGTTGTGTGAGGATGTTGGAGCATAGCGAGACTATATGATTTTGTAGGGATAACTTTCTTTGGCCTTGTTATTTTGAAAGTTCTTGATTACTTTGCTAGTTTGCTTGAAGTATTATTGTTTTCATGTCAATAGCAAACTATTGTTTCGAATCTTACGGATCTGAACATTCATGCCACGTGAAAGAAGTTGCAAAGGACAACTATGCTAGGTAGCATTCCACATCAAAAATTCATTCTTTATCACTTCCCTACTCGAGGACGAGCAGGAGTTAAGCTTGGGGATGCTTGATACGTCTCCAACGTATCTATAATTTTTGATGGTTTCATGCTATTATCTTGTCAAACTTTGGATGTTTTGCATGCCTTTTATATATTTTTTGGGACTAACTTATTAACTCAGTGCCAAGTGTCAGTTCTTGTTTTTTCCATGTTTTTGACCCCTTTCAGAGGAGATTTTGAAATGGAGTCCAAACGGAAGAAAATCCCGGAAAAGATTTTTTTCTTGAACGGAAGAAGATCGGGAAGCTTGAGAGCCAAGGCAGGGGAGCCTCAGGGGCCCCACAAGCCCCCACCCCGTGGCCAGGGGGGAGGCCGCGCCATCCAGGCTTGTGGGCCCCCTGAGCGCCCACTGACCTAGGGGTTGTGCCTATAAATTCCCTAAAAATACCAAAAACTGAGGAGATCATCGAAAGTACTTTTCCGCCGCTGAAAGCTTCTGTCTCCGCAAGATCCCATCTGGGGCACATTCTGGTGCCCTGCCGAAGGGGGGATTCGGACACGGAGGGCTTCTTCATCAACACCATGACCTCTCCGATCATGCGTGAGTAGTTCACCATAGACCTACGGGTCCATAGCTAGTAACTAGATGGCTTCTTCTCTCTCTTGGATCTTCAATACAAAGTTTTCCATGATCTTCATGGAGATCTATCCGATGTAATCTTCTTTTGCGGTGTGTTTGTCGAGATCCGACGAATTGTGGATTTATGATCAGATTATCTATGAATCTTATTTGAGCTTCTTCTGATCTCTCTTATGCATGATTTCATATCCTTGTAATTCTCTTCGAGTTGTGGGTTTTGTCTAACCAACTAGATCTATGATTCTTGCAATGGGAGAAGTGCTTGGTTTTGGGTTGATATTGTGCGGTGACCTCACCCAGTGACAGAAGGGGTAGCTAGGCACGCATCGTGTTGTTGCGATCAAGGGTAAAATGATGGAGTTTTCATCATTGGTTTGACATTATCCCTCTACATCATGTCATCTTCCTTAAGGCGTTACTCTGTTCGTCATGACCTCAATACACTAGATGCATGTTGGATAGCGGTGGATGTGTGGAGTAATAGTAGTAGATGCAGAAAGTATCGGTCTACTTGTCTCGGACGTGATGCCTATATGTATGATCATTGCCTTAGATATCGTCATGACTTTGCGCGGTTCTATCAATTGCTCGACAGTAATTTGTTCAGCCACCGTGATATTTGCTATTATGAGAGAAGCCTCTAGTGAACACTATGGCCCCCAGGGTCTACTCCACACCATATTTTCAGCCTTACACTTTTCATTTTGTTGCACTTTCCGCCTTCAGATCTCACTTTGCAAACAATCTTGAAGGGATTGACAACCCCTTTGAAGCATTGGTTGCAAGCTTGTTTGTGTTTGCGCACGTACTCTGGACTTGACGAGGCCCTCCTTCTGGATCGATACCTTGGTTCTCAAACTAAGGGAAATACTTACTGCTCGTTTGCTGCATCACCCTTTCCTCTTCAAGGGAAAAACCGACGCAAACCAGAGAAGTAACAAGAAGAATTCCTAGCGCCAAGGAAGGACTTTTGTTACCACAACAGTCTCCCACAAGCTTGGGGGAGGCTCGTAAAGCTACTGAATGCTTTGCCTGATCACCCTCTTGAGAAGAATGAAATACTTGATATCTTCTATAATGGACTTACCTACGCTTCTAAGGACCACCTAGATAGTTGTGCCGATTGTGTTTTTAGGGAACGAACTGTAGAACAAGCTGAGATCCTATTGAATAATATCTTGTGCAATGAGAATGCTTGGACTATTCCCGAACCACCTTCTAAGCCAACTCCCAAGAAAAGAGGTATTCTATTCCTCAGTCCAGAAGATATGCAAGAAGCTAAGAAATCTATGAAAGAGAAATGCATTAAATGTGAAGATGTCAAAAATCGATCACCTATCGAAGAGATCTATGGTCTTGATAACCCGATACAGGTAGTAGAAGTAAATTCTCTGCATAGATTCGATGAGAGTGATATTCCTTTTGATAAACCTTCTAGCTTATGCCTAGATGAATTTGATAACTTTGTTGCCAAACAACAAAGTTTCAATGATTATGTTAGCAGACAATTGCAACAGAATGCTCGTATGCTTAGTCATTTAAGTGCTTGTGTGGACAGAAACGTCAATGATCTTAAGCTCCTGAGTAAACATGCCTCTATGGTTACTACTTAGGTAGAACAAGCACTTAAGGCCCAGAATGACTTGCTCAATGAGTTGAATGACAATTTTGTCAGAGTCGTCACTAGAGGTGGTAGAATGACTCAGGAACCTTTGTATCCTGAGGGTCATCCTAAGATAATTGAACAAGATTCTCAAGGAGTTAGCACTGATGCACCTAGTCATCCTAGGAAGAAGAAGAAAGATGATAGTAACGTGCACGCTAGCAACCCTGATGCTGCTACACCTGAGAGTCCAAACGATGTCCCTGTCTCTGATGCCGAAACACAATCTGGTGATGAACATGAGCCTAATGATAATATCGATAGTGATGCTCATGAAGATGCTCAACCTAGCAATGATAAGGATGTGGAGATTGAACCTATTGATCTTGATAACCCACAACCTAAGAATAAGAGATACGATAAGAACGACTTCACTGCTAGGAAGCATGGTAAAGAAAGGGAACCATGGGTTCAGAAACCCATGCCCTTTCCTCCCAAACCATCCAAGAAAAAGGATGATGAGGATTTTGAGCGATTCGTTGAAATGATTAGACCTGTCTTTCTGCAAACGCGTTTGACAGATATGCTCAAAATGTCTCCTATGCTAAGTACATGAAGGATATTGTGACTAATAAGAGGAGGATACCCGAGGTTGAGATTTCCACCATGCTCTCTAACTATACCTTCAAGGGTGGAACTCCTAAAAACTGGGTGATCCCGGAGTGCCCACTATACCTTTCTCCATTAAAGGAAACTACGTTAGAACTGCTTTATGCGACCTTGGAGCCGGTGTTAGTGTTATGCCTCTCTCTCTTTATCATAGGCTTGAACTGGATAAGTTGACACCCACTGAAATCTCTCTGCAAATGGCCAACAAATCAACTGCTTTCCCTATCGGCATTTGGGAGGATATGCCTGTTGTGGTTGCTAACGTTACTATCTTAACAGACTTTGTTATTCTGGATATTCCCGAGGATGATGCCATAGCAGTCATCCCTGGAAGACCCTTTTTAAACACCGCAGGGGCTATTATAGATTGCAACAAAGGCAATGTCACTTTCCATGTCAACGGTAATGAGCATACGGTGCACTTTCCGAAGAAACAATATCGAGTACATTGCATCAATGCTTTCGAAAAAACTTCATCGATTCTTATTGGGAGCTTTGAATGCCCTATTCCTCCTGTCAACATGAAGTATGATTTGCTTGTTGGGGATATTCACATCCCCATTGAGGTAACCTAGTGACTATTCGAAAATTCTCCGTATTCTTTTGCGATTCGAAAAAGTTTGTCAAGGAGACTTGATCAACCTCATTGACGGATTTCTTTTGAGGACCATGAGATGAATGAATCAAGGAGTCACAAACCTGTGTTCCAAGCTTTCACCTTCGGTAGCTTAGAAGAAAAATGATAGATTTAGTTTAGTTATCCTTGTTTTCTGTCTTAACGTCCTGTAGAAAAGTTCCTCGAAAATAAAAGTTCTCCGAATGTCCTGAAAATCAAGTATGATTTTTTCTGGAGTTTTTTGAAAAATACTGAGACGAAGATCTAGTCAGGGGGCTGCACGAGTGGGCTACGAGCCCTGGAGGCGCGGGCACCCCCTGGCCGTGCCACCCAGGCTTGTGGGGCCCACGTGCACCCCTCCACTCATTCTAGCTCCCATCTACTTCTCCTGCCTCCAGAAAAAATCGTTTCGCAACTCAAACCCGTGTTCTTGCTCTTCTTGCTGGGATTTTTGATCTCCTTGTGAAAAGCACCATTCACCAAGCTATTTTGGGGAAATTACTCCTTGGTAAGTGACTCCTCTATTGGTCCAATTAGTTTTTGCTCTAGTGCCTTATACTTCGAGTATTTTTGCTGCCTTGGTGACCCTGTTTTTGAGCTTTGCATTATAATTTTAGCTGGTCCCAAGTAGTTTTGATGTGTAACATGGCCTCTAGGCACTTGTGGGAGTAGTTGCTACGAGTTTGTTTGGCCTTATTCACTTTTCCTTAGAGTCACTGAAAAATTCAGAAAAGGAAGATGTTCAGGAGAAACTATTGTCCGGACCCCAATCCTAAGCCATAGGAATCCAGCCTGTAACACATCGCATCCCTTTGTGGTCTCACGCACGGTTAACTCCACGGCTGCAGCCTTACCTTAGCTGGGACCATTTGCGTCTTTTGACTCATGTATGCGATAGTGTCGCTAGCAATCCAATGTCAAAGAACCCGGATCGACATGTCTAGTCATAAACCAAATTGGCAGTTCCGCACAAGGACAGGCATACATGACCCAACAAAGCAGGTGTCGGTCATCAACGAACGTAGACGAGTCGTAGCAAGCTACAAGGACTCCATTATGTCGCGTAACATTTCCCCGAAGGGGACAGACACAGCAGCTAAGAAGGACACATGCCGGTCAACCAATGTGTCCGGAGCAGTAGCGAACTACCAAGGCTCGTTGGATCACAAAGGGGCATTTCCTTGTAAGGAGTGCTACTAAAGTTCACGACAAGGTATTCGAACCCCATACATATCAAGTAGGACACACGTACGCATGGCATACCGATATGTATAGATACATCGATGGCATCACAACATAACCATAACCATACAAGCTTTATTTAAGAGGCTCGGAAGAGCCACACACATAATATTACACATTAAGGGTCTCACGACCCATAATAGCAGTCATACAATACAAGCCAGCGGAAGAGTTATAAACTTTCTAGGTACAGACAGTGCAACTAGAAGGCACATGGCCTAACTATACTACAGAGCCGACGTAGGGCCAGATCGTAGCTGCGACACCATCTACTCGTCGTCGTCGATATCTACGAAGAACCCTCCATTAGGCTCATTAGCAACCTCTGCAACATTTATTAAGCAAACATGAGTATGAAGGTACTTAGCAAGACTTTAGGAGAACTAACTACTCATGCAAGGTATCAAAAGGTATTGTGGGGTTTCATGCGGAAAGCAGCATTTGACTCATGGCTAGACAACTTGCTTTTTAAAATTAGTTTTGACAACTTGATTTCTCGCACACGAGTCCACTAACACAACAATAATACACTATCGTGGAATCATTCCGTCTCCATACGGAAATGCCGTCCACGACACTCACGCTTATCTTGACAATTTTATGAGTAGCCATTGAAGTTATCTATGAACAACATATGTCTCCAAGTAGTCCATATCCGCGGACGCGGCTATTCGAATAGATCATAACCCTGCAGGGGTGTACTTCGTCACACACACTCTCGCCACTTATCGCCATGTGCACGTCATGCACCTCGGCAACCTTCAAGCGGAAGCCCAGCGAGGGAGTCGGCCACGACCGTTAACCACACTAGTACCTAGTCCAGGTTTATCGCCTATCTGAGAGTAACCCGTACGGAAGTCCGGCCGAGGTTTCCGCCACGGCCTCAAACGATGTGCGCAGGGTTCCCAAGCCCACCATCCGGGTACCACTTGGTACACCGTGCCACTGCCTACCGCATCACGGTCCACCTCTCAGGTCAACACCATGCACGGCCTCCAGCATTACTATAAACACCAGAAACTACTTGCAACTCCTGGACCGAGTACTGCGCGATTAATAGGCCGAGCGGGGTCATATTTCAGGGCCCAGCATGTGGTAGTATCTAGTCTTGGATTACATACACGGAACTCAGTTCCTAAGGGCGGTTCCAATGAAACAACCCGCCATGTACTCCTACACAGCCTTTCACCGGTACCTTTACCAAATCAAGTTCAACACACAACCTTTGCTCACCGAACACATTCCTCATTTCTGTTCATCTCCTAGATGACAGACCATACACAACTCTCTAAGCATAGCATGCATAGCAGGATAAGGCACATCATAGCTCAAGCAACTACCAGGTATGCTAGGTTGCAAGGTTCGGCTATTTACTGTGACAAGGTTAAGTCATGCAAAGGAAGTGGGTCCAACTATCGTGGCAAAAGCAGTTGAAGCCTTTGATCCTAATGCAATGAATAGGTGCAGGAGCAAGAACATAGGAGTTATCGGGATGATCAAAAGGGTTGCTTGCCTTCTTGCTCAGAGGAGGAACGATATCCGTCAGACGGATATTCGGTGGAATCCGGGGGTGCGGAGCCTACCGAAATGAATGGAAACATTCAATAACAATCATATGCAATCAAAATGA
Organism: Hordeum vulgare subsp. vulgare; assembly: GCF_904849725.1. Lineage (NCBI taxonomy): Eukaryota > Viridiplantae > Streptophyta > Magnoliopsida > Poales > Poaceae > Hordeum > Hordeum vulgare. The sequence goes on from NC_058521.1 coordinate 520,300,011, forward strand.
TGCATGAGCATGGCATGAGAATGAAAAGTGATAAGTTATTATAATCAAGATGTTTTAGGTTTAGAGTTGATTTGAATCGCATTCAAATAGTAATTCAAACGGGTATTCTCGGATACCGGTTTAATTGATTCGACCTGATGCTCAGATCAACCTAATGTTAACATGCATGAAATGTCATGTTATGGTACTGATTTATATCTAGGGCAGTGTGTGATCATTGCATTTATAATGAAATTTGGATATTTTTGCAAATTCCATTTATAAAGTGATTAAAGAATTGAATTATTCCTTATTTCACAAATTATGGTCCTGTAACTTTTTCAAACATAGTTGAAAATAGCATAATCAGAATCCTTGAATTTTTCTGATACTTTTTCATATATAATTTATTTTCATTGGAGTTACAGATTAATTTCTATGATTTTTGAAATTTTTTAGCAATTTCCTGAATTAGTTTTATACTAGAAATTCCATTTATTGCATCAGGCTGACGTCAGCAGGTCAGCCGACCTGTTCAGGTCAAACCTGACAGGGGGGCCCCACTGGTCAGCCTCTCTGGGTCTAATCCCGCGCTGACCAGCCCTAACTGAGGTTTGACTTGGCCTTGGGCCCACTTGTCAGCGAGTGATTAAGTCACTAATCGGTTGGGTTAGCTTGCCACGTCGACTCCACCGGCGGCGAGGTCGTCCTCGCCGGCGGGGAGCCTCCGGCGACCACCAGCATGGCGGAGGGGCTCGGAAATGGCGCACAGGGGGCCAAATGCTGCGCGGAGAGCACCAGAGGAACGACACGTCTCCCGCAGCATCATTTCTGTGCCTAGCCGGGGCTGATCTGGCCGGAGATGACACCGGCGACGAGCTTGGCGGCGGCCAAGGCTCGGGCGTCATCGGGGTCTTTGAATCAGAGGGATCTACGCTCGGTTCTTAGCTGCTACAGCATCTACGCGTCGTCCTGGAGCTGTTGGTGCCCTCGGAAGGACGAGTTGGACATCGGAGGGCTACCGGCAACGAGCGGCAGCGGCGGTCCTCGTCGGGCTCCGGTGAAACTAGGTCTAGAGGAGGGGATCGACGGGGAAAACTTAGGGGAAACGACCGCATGCTCACAGGGAGTGCAGAGCAGAGCTTAGACGGCTCGGGGAAGGCCTGGGGGCGACGAATCGACGGAAGAGGTCCGGCGGCCGGAGGAGGAAGACGACGGCGTTGCGGGCGTTGCAGGGCTCGAGGAGGATTCGGCTTCTGCAGAGACGACCAGGGCGACGAGGCGGAGCTAATGGCGTGCTCTCGGAGGGGATCCTATGGCTAGGGGCACGGGCAGCTCGAGCTCGAGCTCGGCTCCAATGGCGGCAACAGGGAGAAGGAGGGGATCCGGGAGGAGGGGAAGAACCGAGGCGGGGAATGGATAGGGGAAGCTCTGGGGAGCTTATCCCCGTCGTCGCCAGCGCGAACCGGCGGCCAGGCAGGCACGCAGGTGCGTGGCCGCGCCGGAGGAGGCGGCGGCCACCTCCTGCTGCCTACTGGCGCGAGGGAGGGGACGAGCGGGGAGATGGGCCGGGCCAGGCTTGGGCGACAGGTAAGCTTTTTCCTATTTTCTCTGCTTTTGTTTTTCTGTTTTGCTATTTATTGCTTTGCTAAGCTCCAAAACAGAAGTAAAAACTATTTTAGACCTCCTGAAATATTTGTTATAATTTCCCCACTCATTTCCAAGACTTTCAACATTTTTGGAAAATTATAGTTTCTGATTTCAAATTTTAAATTTGAAACCAGTGGCTTTTGCATTTATTTAAAATGCTTAAAGTGTCAAGAAAATAGTTTTCTCCAATGCTCATTTACTTTCATGATTTATCAGAAAGTTTGAACATTTCTTGAGGCCATTTTGGGTTCATTGATTTTGAACTAGTTGAAATTTCCTTTAATTGAAATGGTGGCTAGGGTTTTGAGTTTTTCCTTTGCCACTTTGTTGTTTTTGTTGAAACTTCTTAGATGCAAATGCAAAGAAGACATGAGCACAATGCTATCTTGCTTAAGGGTTAGGGATGTGACAACTCACCCCCACTCAAAAGAATCTCGTCCCGAGATTTAGAAGTCGTCGGGAATAATGCAGGATATTCGAGTCGGAGACGATCCTCTCTTTCCCAGGTTGCCTCCTTTTCAGAATGATTTGACCATTGAACTTTAAGAAACTTGAGGTTTCGACGTCTAGTGGTATGCTCAGCTTGATCAAGAATATGCACGGGGTATTCTCGGTAAGAAAGGTTATCTTGTAGATCAAGCATTTCGTGGTCCACTTCACGGATAGGATCCGAAAAGCAACGCCTGAGTTGCGAGACGTGGAAAACATCATGAACCTTGGAAAGATGCGGAGGAAGTTCCAACTGGTAGGCAACTTCTCCTCGTTTGGCAAGAATGCGAAAAGGTCCAATGTAACGAGGAGCCAATTTGCCCTTGATACCGAATCGATGGGTACCCTTCAAAGGTGTAACCCGAAGGTAAGCCTTCTCGTCAACTTCAAAGGTCACAGCCTTATGATGACGATCATATTGGCTCTTTTGACGAGACTGGGCTGTTTTCAACTTTTCACGAATAATGCGAACCTGCTCTTCTGCATCCTGGATCATGTCCGGGCCAAAGAGTTGCCTCTCTCCGGTTTCTGACCAATTAAGAGGTGCTCGACATCTTCGTCCATAGAGAACTTCAAAAGGGGCTTTGCCCAAGCTTGATTGATAACTGTTGTTATAAGCGAATTCGGGGAATGGAAGACACTTCTCACAATTCATATCGAACGATATAACACAAGCTCGGAGCATATCTTCTAGAATTTGATTCACTCTTTCTACTTGACCACTTGATTGGGGATGGAAAGCAGTGCTAAAAGATAAGTGAGTCCCCATGGCATTCTGAAAACTTTCCCAGAAGCGAGAAGTAAAGATACTTCCACGGTCCGAGTTAATTTCGAGGGGAACACCATGAAGAGACACTATTCGAGAGATATATAACTCTGCTAGCTGGCTAGCTGTTATACTCTCACGAACAGGAAGAAAATGAGCCACTTTGGAAAGACGGTCAATGACCACAAAGATAGCATTATTTCCTTTCTTGGTCTTGGGAAATCCGGTAATGAAATCCATGCTAACTTTATCCCATTTCCATTCAGTAAAAGCTAAAGGTTGAAGGGTGCCAGCAGGCCTTTGATGTTCTGCCTTAACTCGACGACAAACATCGCAGTTAGCAACGAACTCAGCAATTTCTCTCTTCATCCTAGTCCACCAGAACCTCTGGCGTAGGTCCTAATACATCTTAGTACTACCGGGATGAATGGTGAGAGGAGAATCATGAGCCTCCTTAAGGATTAACTGCCTTAGATGTGGGTTCTTAGGAACCACTAAACGATTCTGGAAGAACACAACACCTTGATCATTCATGGAAAATTCTTTAGCGTTTCCGCTAAAAATATTCTCCTTGATCCGTGATATACCCTTGTCACGCTTTTGGCCAGCTATAATTTGATCCTTAAGAGTAGGCTTCGCCAACAGGGTAGAAAGGAATCCTTGAGGAACAATATGAAGATTCAACTTCTGAAAGTCCTCATGGAGATGTGGTTGACCTTGTTGTAGCATCAAATTGTTACAATAAGATTTACGACTTAGTGCATCGGCCATAACATTGGCCTTCCCCGGGGTGTAAGTTATCCCTAAGTCGTAATCCGAGATCAACTCAACCCACCGTCTTTGCCTGAGACTCAAATCCGGCTGGGTGAAGATATATTTCAGACTTTGGTGATCAGTGAATATTTCGCAACGATTACCCAAAAGGTAATGTCGCCAGGTTTTTGGTGCATGGACCACAGCTGCAAGCTCAAGGTCATGTGTGGGATAATTATCCTCATGTGGACGCAACTGTCGAGATGCGTATGCGATCACATGATGATCTTGCATGAGAATGCAACCTAATCCTTGTCGCGAGGCGTCGCAATAGATAACAAAGTCCTTAGAAAAATCTGGTGGTAGCAACACAGGTGCGGAAGTCAGGCGTCTTTTCAGTTCCTGAAAACTATGCTCACACTGTGGTGTCCACTCGAACTTTTTATCCTTCTTGAGGAGTTCAGTCAGAGGCTTTGCAACCTTGGAGAAATTCTCGACAAAGCGGCGACAATAGCTCGCTAGACCAAGAAAACTCCTAACTTGCTTAACCGATTCAGGTTGAGTCCAATCAAGGACAGCTTGAACTCTCTCGGGATTGACAGCAATACCCTTACCAGAGATTACGTGGCCTAGATAGGTCACTTCTGGTAACCAGAATTCACATTTTGAAAATTTGGCATAAAGGCGATGCTCTCGAAGTTTCATCAATACCAGCCTTAGATGCTCGGCATGTTCTTGTTTATTCTTTGAGTAGATGAGAATATCATCAAGGTATACTACGACGAATTTATCAAAATACTCCATAAAGATTGAATTCATCAGCCGAGAGAAGGTGGCTGGGGCATTGGTTAAACCGAAGGACATAACGGTGTACTCATATTGGCCATAACGAGTAACAAAGGCCGTTTTTGGAATGTCCCCGTTCTTAATCTTGATTTGATGGTATCCCAACCTCAAATCCATTTTGGAGAAGACTGAGGATCCAGCGAGCTGATCGTACAGATCGTTGATCCTGGGGAGTGGATACTTGTTCTTTATGGTGACCAGGTTAACTGGTCGGTAATCTACAACCATCCGATCTGTTCCGTCTTTCTTCTTGACGAAGAGGACGGGACAAGCCCAAGGAGAAGAGCTAGGACGAATGAAACCTTTGTTCAAGGCCTCATCTAATTGCTTCTTAAGTTCGGCTAGCTCTAGGGGTGCCATCTTATAAGGTCTTCTGGCTATTGGGACAGTTCCCGGAACAAGATCTATCACAAACTCTACATCTCTGTCAGGTGGAATTCCTGGCAGTTCCTCTGGAAAAACATCGGGGAAGTCACGGACTACCGGAATGTCTTCAAGTTCCGGAAGAGGGTTGGCATTTAGGGAATAGAGCTGGCATTTGGCAACTCGAGTAGAGACATTTACTATCTCACCCGAGGGATGGGTAAGCTGGACATTTCTAGAGTGAGTATCAATCTTGGCATAGTGAGCTGACATCCAGTCCATTCCCAAGATGATATTAATATCCGAAGATTTCAATGCTATCAATGAGGCTATAAAAACTAGCATGTCTACTAGAATTTCATTATCATAGGTTATCCTAGAGGTTTGCCATTTACTACCAGGGGTTTGGACAACCAATGGGATTGGCATATCACAAAATGACATGTTATGCAACTGTGCATAACTTTCTGAAATGAAGGAATGAGAAGACCCAGTGTCAAAGAGAACGGACGCTGGGTGATGATTAACAAGAAGCGTACCCAGCATGACGTCGGGATCCTCTGCAGCTTCTTCTGCTGACACATAGTTCACACGGCCACGTGCAGGAGTTGGCTTCACATAAAAAGCTTTGCCCGACTTGGCCTGCCCGACGGACTTTCCGGGTTGCTTGGCACCCACATTCTGAGGACACTCACGGGAATAATGCCCTGGTTCTCCACACTTGTAGCATATCACCTGGTTGGCACGTGGTGCAGCATTGCTAGCTGGACCACCATAAGCTTTTGCTGGAGGGTTGGCCTGATTCGTCTGAGGCGCCACGTAGGATGGCCTCGGAGTGTATCTTGGCGGCAGAGAACTGTTTGGAACCCACAGCCTGCGTTTTGGAAACGCGGAACCAGAAGACGAGCCGAAGTCACGGAGTGCTTCCTTGTGGCTTCGAAATCAGAATGACCAGTCTCCGCACTGATCGCTTTGTTGACTAGGGCTTGAAAACTTGCACACTCATGGAGGCGCAGATCACGACGGAGCTCAGGGCTCAGACCCTTACGGAATCTTGCTTGCTTCTTGGCGTCAGTAGACACCTCCTCTGTTGCATAGCGGGCGAGGTTACCGAACTCGCGGCTATAGGCATCTACAGACAACTTGCCCTGAGTGAAGGCACAGAACTCCTCTCTCTTTCTGTCCATCAGGCCCTCTGGAATATGGTGCAGACGAAAAGCTGCACTGAAGTCTGCCCATGTGGCCACTGGTTCAGCGGGACGCATAGCTTCAAAATTCTCCCACCACAGATTGGCGGGTCCCTCCAGGAAATACGCCGCAAAGGTCACCTTGTCGGCCTCAGACACATTTGCAGAGCGAATCTTGCGTGAGATGCTGCACAACCAGTCATCAGCGTCGAGGGGATCGACGGAATGATGAAACTTTGGAGGATTCAGCTTCACAAAGTCATTGAGGGACACTGCAGCATTCCTAGGCTGTCAAGCCGTATTCTGCTCAATACGCTCTAGCAGTCGGTTGGTCTCCCTTTTGTTTCTTTCTGCCTCAAGCATCACTTCTACCAGAGAGGGTGGGTGAGGCAGGTCTTCCTGCGACGCTTGACTACCCTCACCTTGCTCATGAGCAGGGGCACGGTTCAACCTGGTGAACACCATCCTGACAAACAAACTCATAGCTTAGACCAATATCAAATCAATACTGGCTATGGATTAAGAATGTACTGAACACACGGAATGCGGAAATGAATATCCGAACAACATGGTAACAAGCAACTGCTATATATACACCATGGTTCATACACACCCTTACATGGCTCAGTACAACCTTAACCATAGAGCAAACTGCTGAAATTGTGAAACTACTCATCAGAGGCGTACAAGCTTCCTATACATTATTTATCTAGGCCTCCGGAATTCGTTTCACATCACTACCATACTTCACAAATCACGCAGGACTGTGAACGTACGGCTACTACCATACTATCCTTCCGCTCACAGCTCAGGCATCCGCATAGAACATCTCATAGAGATTACCTCCATGACCTGGAAGCTCAACCTGCGGATCAGGAAACACTCTAGCCTGAGATCCCTGGGATCCATAAGGACACGGATGTGGCCTTGGTCCCCTGACTGGTGGTAAGAGGGGTCCCCGAAGAGGTGTGACTCCTCCTATAGCTGGCCAGTCAACGTGGGCCGAAAGATGGGTCCTAACAGGGTTCAGCATCTCCATCTCTCCATACCCTGTCTAGACTATCGGTGCCAGCTGCGTCAAAGCTGTCCACAGACGGGCACGGGTAGCATAAAGCTCCATGCGGAGAGCACGAGCATCCTTGTCTCTGTTCTCTAGCATCTCAACAGTGGACTGCAGAAGTGGATCCTCCATAGAAGAATCAAAATAGACTCCACTGAGGTATCCCTCTTCACCAAGCTGAGAGGCCGGAACATAGCAGAACTCTGAATTCTGCAGCAGTGCATGTCTCGCTCTCATAATAGTCAGCATTGAATAGGCAGCATCCTGTACTACCATGTCAACGGTGACCCCCAACCCATAGGACCAATGGATTGGCTCCTCAGCTCCAGGGTAATCTGGAAATACCCTAACAGTGCAAATGTACTGGCTCTGGTTGAAGTCTCGGTACTGTTCCTCCACTGTGTACTCGGGGTACCAGCGGTAACCGCACACCGACATCACCCTGACCAGCATGGCCGTATGACCCGGCCCATCAATGCACCTGGTCAGACGTACCACCTGACGAGAAGGACGGCCAGGCATCTGTAAATAGAGAGTAATGCAAAAGCATTAGAGCTCTGAATGCAAAAATTGGGCAGCATAACGGCTGTAAATGCTCAAAACAAATTTGAGACAACCCAAAGTGGAATAACGTAACCACTCAACTATCAAGTTCAACTCTCTGGTCACCAAACTTACTTCCTGCTTCCTAGGAATAAAAGAAACCCAATATCTCTCGACCCGTAGTCCTATAATCTACCGATCAGAAATACGAGCCTAGGAGAAGATGAGTAACCTAGTCCTTAATTCCCGCAGAAAAGACGAGGATGACCAGAATAGAATATCTTGAGAAGAGAACAAGAGTGTTACGTTCCCTTCCACAAACAATTCCCTTATATATAACTAAGAAATTCTAGACTCAACTTCGACCAGTTTGGCTTAGTAATCCTACAGTCAGTCAGGCTCTGATACCAACGCTGTCGGGACCCCGATCCTAAGCCATAGGAATCTAGCCTGTAACACATCACATCCCTTTGTGGTCTCACGCACGGTTAACTCCACGGCTGCAGCCTTACCTTAGCCGGGACCGTTTGCGTCTTTTGACTCACGTATGCGATAGTGTCGCTAGCAATCCAATGTCAAAGAACCCGGATCGACATGTCTAGTCATAAACCAAATTGGCAGTTCCGCACAAGGACAGGCATACATGACCCAACAAAGCAGGTGTCGGTCATCAACGAACGTAGACGAGTCGTAGCAAGCTACAAGGACTCCATTATGTCGCGTAACATTTCCCCAAAGGGGACAGACACAGCAGCTAAGAAGGACACATGCCGGTCAACCAATGTGTCCGGAGCAGTAGAGAACTACCAAGGCTCATTGGATCACACAGGGGCATTTCCTTGTAAGGAGTGCTACTAAAGTTCACGACTAGGTATTCGAACCCCATACATATCAAGTAAGACACACGTACGCATGGCATACCGATATGTATAGATACATCGATGGCATCACAACATAACCATAACCATACAAGCTTTATTTAAGAGGCTCGGAAGAGCCACACACATAATATTACACATTAAGGGTCTCACGACCCATAATAGCAGTCATACAATACAAGCCAGCGGAAGAGTTATAAACTGTCTGGGTACAGACAGTGCAACTAGAAGGCACATGGCCTGACTATACTACAGAGCCGACGTAGGGCCAGATCGTAGCTGGGACACCAGCTACTCGTCGTCGTCGATATCTACGAAGAACCCTCCATTAGGGTCATTAGCAACCTCTGCAACATTTATTAAGCAAACATGAGTACGAAGGTACTCAGCAAGACTTTAGGAGAACTAACTACTCATGCAAGGTATCAAAAGGTATTGTGGGGTTTCATGCGGAATGCCAGCATTTGACTCGTGGCTAGACAACTTGCTTTTTGAAATTAGTTTTGACAACTTGATTTCTCGCACACGAGTCCACTAACACCACAACAATACACTATCGTGGAATCATTCCGTCTCCATACGGAAATGCCGTCCATGACACTCGCGCTTATCTTGACAATTTTATGAGTAGCCATTGAAGTTATCTATGAACAACATATGTCTCCAAGTACTCCATATCCACGGACGCGGCTATTCGAACAGATCATAACCCTGCAGGGGTGTACTTCGTCACACACACTCTCGCCACTTATCGCCATGTGCACTTCATGCACCTCGGCAACCTTCAAGCGGAAGCCCAGCGAGGGAGTCGGCCACGACCGTTAACCACACTAGTACCTAGTCCAGGTTTATCGCCTATCTGAGAGTAACCCGTACGGAAGTCCGGCCGAGGTTTCCGCCACGGCCTCAAACGATGTGCGCAGGGTTCCCAAGCCCACCATCCGGGTACCACTTGGTACACCGTGCCACTGCCTACCGCATCACGGTCCACCTCTGAGGTCAACACCATGCACGGCCTCCAGCATTACTATAAACACCAGAAACTACTTGCAACTCCTGGACCGAGTACTGCGCGATTAATAGGCCGAGCGGGGTCATATTTCAGGGCCCAGCATGTGGTAGTATCTAGTCTTGGATTACATACACGGAACTCAGTTCCTAAGGACGGTTCCAATGAAACAACCCGCCATGTACTCCTACACAGCCTTTCACCGGTACCTTTACCAAATCAAGTTCAACACACAACGTTTGCTCAACGAACACATTCCTCATTTCTGTTCATCTCCCAGATGACAGACCATACACAACTCTCTAAGCATAGCATGCATAGCAGGATAAGGCACATCATAGCTCAAGCAACTACCAGGTATACTAGGTTACAAGGTTCGGCTATTTACTGTGACAAGGTTAAGTCATGCAAAGGAAGTGGGTCCAACTATCGTGGCAAAAGCAGTTGAAGCATTTGATCCTAATGCAATGAATAGGTGCAGGAGCAAGAACATAGGAGTTATCGGGATGATCAAAAGGGTTGCTTGCCTTGTTGCTCAGAGGAGGAACGATATCCGTCAAACGGATATTCGGTGGAATCCGGGGGTGCGGAGCCTACCGAAATGAATGGCAACATTCAATAACAATCATATGCAATCAAAATGATGCATGAGCATGGCATGAGAATGCAAAGTGATAAGTTATTATAATCAAGATGTTTTAGGTTTAGAGTTGATTTGAATCACATTCAAATAGTAATTCAAACGAGTATTCTCGGATACCGGTTTAATTGATTCGACCTGATGCTCAGATCAACCTAATGTTAACATGCGTGAAATGTCATGTTATGGTACTGATTTATATCAGGGCAGTGTGTGATCATTGCATTTATAATGAAATTTGGATATTTTTGCAAATTCCATTTATAAAGTGATTAAAGAATTGAATTATTCCTTATTTCACAAATTAGGGTCCTGTAACTTTTTCAAACATAGTTGAAAATAGCATAATCAGAATCCTTGAATTTTTCTGATACTTTTTCATATATAATTTATTTTCATTGGAGTTACAGATTAATTTCTATGATTTTTGCAATTTTTTAGCAATTTCCTGAATTAGTTTTATACTGGAAATTCCACTTATTGCATCAGGCTGACGTCAGCAGGTCAGCCGACCTGTTCAGGTCAAACCTGACAGGGGGGCTCCACTGGTCAGCCTCTCTGGGTCTAATCCGCGCTGACCAGCCCTAACTGAGGTTTGACTTGGCCTTGGGCCCACTTGCCAGCGAGTGATTAAGTCACTAATCGGCTGGGTTAGCTTGCCACGTCGACCTCCACCGGCGGCGAGGTCGTCCTCGCCGGCGGGGAGCCTCCGGCGACCACCAGCACGGCGGAGGGGCTCGGAAACGGCGCACAGGGGGCCAAATGCTGTGCGGAGAGCACCAGAGGAACGACACGTCTCCCGCAGCTTCATTTCTGCGCCTAGCCGGGGCTGATCTGGCCGGAGATGACGCCGGCGACGAGCTTGGCGGCGGCCAAGGCTCGGGCGTCATCGGGGTCTTTGAATCAGAGGGATCTACGCTCGGTTCTTAGCTTCTACGGCATCTACGCGTCGTCCTGGAGCTGTTGGTGCCCTCGGAAGGACGAGCTGGACATCGGAGGGCTACCGGCGACGAGCGGCAGCGGCGGTCCTCGTCGGGCTCCGGTGAAACTAGGGCTAGAGGAGGGGATTGACGGGGAAAACTTAGGGGAAACGACCGCATGCTCACAGGGAGTGCAGAGCAGAGCTTAGACGGCTTGGGGAAGGCCTGGGGGCGACGAATCGACGGAAGAGGTCCGGCGGCCGGAGGAGGAAGACGACGGCGTTGCGGGCGTTGCAGGGCTCGAGGAGGCTTCGGCTTCTGCAGAGACGACCAGGGCGACGAGGCGGAGCTAATGGCGTGCTCTCGGAGGGGATCCTATGGCCAGGGGCATGGGCAGCTCGAGCTCGAGCTCGGCTCTAATGGCGGCAGCAGGGAGAAGGAGGGGATCCGGCAGGAGGGGAAGAACCGAGGCGGGGAATGGATAAGGGAAGCTCTGGGGAGCTTATCCCCGTCGTCGCCAGCGCGAACCGGCGGCCAGGCAGGCACGCAGGTGCGTGGCCGCGCCGGAGGAGGCGGCGGCCACCTCCTCCTGCCTACTGGCGCGAGGGAGGGGACGAGCGGGGAGATGGGCCGGGCCAGGCTTGGGCGACAGGTAAGCTTTTTCCTATTTTCTCTGCTTTTGTTTTTCTGTTTTGCTATTTATTGCTTTGCCAATTAATTCAGCTCCAAAACAGAAGTAAAAACTATTTTAGACCTCCTGAAATATTTGTTATAATATCCCCACTCATTTCCAAGATTTTCAACATTTTTGGAAAATTATAGTTTCTGATTTCAAATTTTAAATTTGAAACCAGTGGCTTTTGCATTTATTTAAAATGCTTAAAGTGTCAAGAAAATAGTTTTCTCCAATGCTCATTTACTTTCATGATTTATCAGAAAGTTTGAACATTTCTTGAGGCCATTTTGGGTTCATTGATTTTGAACTAGTTGAAATTTCCTTTAATTGAAATGGTGGCTAGGGTTTTGAGTTTTTCCTTTGCCACTTTGTTGTTTTTGTTGAAACTTCTTAGATGCAAATGCAAAGAAGACATGAGCACAATGCTATCTTGCTTAAGGGTTAGGGATGTGACAACTATCATGATGGTTCCTCAAGCAAGAGAGGTCCCCGTCTCGCGATTCGGGAGCCCGATCCTTACCAACCAAGGAATGCATAGGTACAACCATGTGAATGGCCTTTTTATGAATTCATGAGTGAGGCGGGTTTCAAAGATGAGTTTGATACACTTGTTCACAACGTCGGACTCGAAGAATTCATCTCTGATAAATGTGAACAGTATGTTACTCTCACTTCCTCTTTTGTTCGTAGATTCAAATTTTTAGCTGGCCGTGACACATCTGTACTGTTTGATCTTTATGAAAAATCGTATACCATGGATTTAGAGGATTTCAATAGAATTTGCAAGATACCTGTTTGGGGTAGTCTCAATGATCCTCCTAAATCTTCGGTTAGAGATTTTTTCTCTGGTATAACTGTTGGAGAAACTAGAGATATTACGCAGGCTACCATGGGGAGCATTCATTTTCCTGCCTTGCATTACTTTGCCCTCTTCATAGGTAGATGCATTAACGGCAAGACTGAGCATTGTCACCTCTGCACACCATGGGGACCTTAGTATTCTTAAGAGCGCAGTAACGGGTGATAGAAGTTTCAACATGGGAGCTATAATAGCAAGGAGGCTGAATAATAATGCTAATGAAGGGGATTTCTTTGGTGGGATCTATGCCACTCGCATAGAAAATTTTCTTGGAGTACCCATCCGCGAAGGAGATCCCCCGCTTCATACAGCTTTCCTTGATCGCGCTGCTTTGACACGCTAACAGTTCCTTAAGAGGGATGATGAATCCCTCCTATATCGGTTAATATTTAACCGACATCGTGTTTTCCATATTACCCTTCCTGCTCCTTCCTTCTTTGACTTTCACGTAAAACAGAGATATTACATAACCAGAGGAGAGGCAGAGGAGTATGAGAGGGAGGCAAAGGTTGCTCGTCTCCGTGAGGCAGCTATTCAGGCAGTGGCTGCAGCGCTCCCGTACAACCCCCATTATGATTATGGGTATCGCCCGGACCATCCTTGGGAGTAGACCAACTTAGGACAAAAGCCTAAGCTTGGGGGAGTACGTGTTTCTCACCGACTTTATATTCTTGCTTACGCTTTCACTTTGTTAGTCGATGTTCACACTTTGCCACTGTATCATCCATGCTAGTTTATTTTATTTCTCTCGTTTTCTTTTCGTGTGTTTGTCTAGTTTGAGAAAACCCAAAAATATTTTCCGTTCTTGTTTTGGTTGTTGGGAGCTTTCCCGTGTAAATAGTTTTCTTTTTTGTTGGGTCAAGGTAGAATACCATGGTTACAATGTTTAGTGGCTCTCGCATGCATATCTGTTTATCTGTTAAAGAGCCATATTACTTTGTCTTCTCCTTTGTGTTTGCTTGCAGATTCCAGCTTAGTCCAATGCACGAGCACTCTTATTATCGTTCACATCATTCGGTCGTGCAAGTGAAAGGCAATAATGACGATATATGATGAAGTGACTGAGCCTGAAAAATCTGGTATGAACTCGATCTATTTTGTTTTTGTAAATATGACTAGCTCATCGTTCCAGATTCAGCTTTGTTGTGAGAGAAACATGTTTGCAATGACAACTTAGAGATCATATCTTCTGATGCCATGCTTAATTAGCTAGGAGCTTATAATGGTTTGTCTTGGATGCCAACATGAATCTTGAGATGATTATGATGTAGTATGATAGGATGGTATCCTCCTTTGAATGATTCAAGTGGCTTGACTTGGCGCATGTTCACGCATGTAGTTGAAACAAAATCAACATAGCCTCTATGCTATTCATGTTCATGGTGATTTATGTCCTACTAATGCATGCACGCAATGCTAGTCAAACTCATTGCATCTTGATGACTGTTGTCGCTCTCTAGTTGGTCGCTTCCCAGTCTTTTGCTAGCCTTCACTTGTACTAAGCAGGAATACTGCTTGTGCATCCACTTCCATAAACCCAAAGTTGTTCCATATGAGTCCACCATACCTACCTATATGCGGTATCTACCTGCCGTTCCAAGTAAATTTGCATGTGCCACTCTCTAAACCTTCAATAAATAATCTGTTTTGCATGCTCGAACCGCTCATGTGGTGACAGGGGGCTATCAGTATCTTCCATGCTAGGTGTGTTATCCTCGATATGTGTTTATTCACTATCATTCACGAGAAAGGGGCCGGTAATTGGAATGCCCAGTTCCATGCTCAAATCGAAAAGATAATTGCAAACAAAACTCCCCCTGGATTGATGTTGGTTTGGACGGCACCCAAGTATTCGGCTAGTCGTGGAGTGTGATTGATCGGTGGTGGGGAAGTCAACACTTTACTTTTCTGTTTGGGAACCGCCTATAGCATGTGTAGCGTGGAAGATGGTGAAAAATCTTGGTCATTGCGTTCACAATGAAAGCATGCCACCCAAAATTATTATCTCTGTTTTCAAAGCTTGATCTCTGGCACCTCTTCAAATCAATGCTTCCCTCTGCGAAGGGCGTGTGTATATATGTTCCCGTTGAGTCATCCTCTTCTTACAAAAGCAACAATTAGAGAGCACCTCTGTCATTTTTATGCTTTGCTTTTAACTGTGATTGAGTATGACTGTGACTGGATCTTCTTTGCCATGAATTACAATGTTTAGTCAGCCCTTGGTCTTTGAAGGTGCTCTGCATTTATGTTTTGCGGTCTCAGAAAGAGCTAGCGAGACACCATCTGTTCGTACTGCTTCATGATTGTTTTGATTGAAGTGTTGACGTTTGAGACTTATTATTATTTGCTCGCTAGTTGATTATGCCATTGATATGAGTTTACTGTGAGACCTAGATGTCATTTGCTTATGTGGTTAGCTTGTGATCTTGCTAAAATTCTCGATATGAGTTAGACATAGTTGCAACAACAAGATCAAGCAGAGTTCATAAAAGTTTTTCTTTTGTCTCTTTCAGTTTGTCAACTAAATTGCTTGAGGACAAGCAAGGTTTTAAGCTTGGGGGAGTTGATACGTCTCCATCGTATCTACTTTTCCAAACTCTTTTGCCCTTGTTTTGGACTCTAATTTGCATGATTTGAATGGAACTAACCCGAACTAACGCTGTTTTCAGCAGAATTGCCATGGTGTTGTTTTTGCGCAGAAATAAAAGTTCTCGGTATGACTTGGAAATTTACGGAGAATTTTTGTGTAATATATAAAAAATACTGGCGCAAGAATCAACGGAGGAAGTGGAGCGTGGAGCCCACAAGCCCACCAGGCGCGGGCCCCACAAAGCTCCATCGCCTCCAATCTCACCTCTATTTAGCCTCTTTCATCCGGAAAAAAATCAAGGAGAATAGTTCATCGCGTTTTACGATACGGAGGCGCCGCCACCTCCTTTTCTTCCTCTGGAGGGCAGATCTGGAGTCCGTTCTGGGCTCCGGAGAGGGGAGATCGTCACCATCGTCATCATCAACCTTCCTTCATTGCCAATTCCATGATGCTCTTCACCGTTCGTGAGTAATCTCATCATAGGCTTGCTGGACGGTGATGGGTTGGATGAGATCTATCATGTAATCGAGTTAGTTTTGACGGGGATTGATCCCTAGTATCCACTATGTTCTGAGATTGATGTTGCTACTACTTTGCCATGCTTAATGCTTTTCATTAGGGCCCAAGTGCCATGATTTCATATCTGAACCTATTATGTTGTCGCAAATATATGTGTGTTCTTGATCCTATCTTGCAAGTTGTAGTCACCTACTATGTGTTATGACCCGGCAACCCCGGAGTGTCAATAGCCGGAACCACTCCCGGAGATGACTATAGTATGAGGAGTTCATGTATTCACCAAAGTGTTAATGTGTTGGTCCGGTTCTTTATTAAAAGGAGAACCTTAATATCCCGTAGTTTCCATTAGGACCCCGCTGCCATGGGAGGGATGGACAATAGATGTCATGCAAGTTCTTTTCCCTAAGCATGTATGACTACATACGGAATACATGCCTACATTACATTGACGAACTGGAGCTAGTTACATATCTCTCCGTGTTATAACTGTTGCATGATGAATAGCATCTGGCATAATCATCCATCACCGATCCAATGCCTACGAGTTTTTCCTACTGGTCCTTGCTACGTTACTTTGTCGCTACTACTGTCACTTCTGCTACTGTTACTTTGCTGCTACTGGTTACTGTTGCTACTGCTGCTATCATACTACCTTGCTACTGATACTTTGCTGCAGATACTAAATCTTTTAGGTGTGGTTGAATTGAAAAATCAACTGCTAATACTTGAGAATATTCTTTGGCTTCCCCTTGAGTCGAATCAATAAATTTGGGTTGAATACTCTACCCTCGAAAACTGTTGCGATCCCCTATACTTGTGGGTTATCAATCCCCGTCTCTCTTGTTGGATCAAGAAGGCGGAGATCGTCATCGAGCTGTACGTGTGCTGAACGCGGAGGTGCCGTCCGTTCGGTGCTAGATCGGGACGGATCGTGGGGCTGCGGTGATTTGAATCACGGAGAAAGTTCCACTACATCGACCGCATTTATTAACGCTTTCCGCTTAGCGATCTACAAGGGTATGTGGATCCAATCTCCCTCTCGTAGATGATCATCACCATTATAGGTCTTCATGTGCGTAGGAATTTTTTTGTTTCCCATGCAACGTTCCCCAACAGTGGCATCATGAGCTAGGTTTATGTGTAGATGATATCTCGAGTAGAACACAAAATTTTTGTGGGCGTTGATGTTCGATTTTCTGTCCTCTTTAGTCTTTTCTCAATTCGGCGGCATTGTTGGATTGAAGTGGCCCGGACCAACCTTACTCGTACGCTTATGAGAGGCCGGTTTCATCGACTAACATGCAACTTGTTGCATAAAGACGACTAGAGGGTGTTAGTTTCTTCAACTTTAGTTGAATCGGATTGACCGAGGCGGTCCTTGGAGAAGGTTAAATAGCAATTTGCATATCACCATTGTGGCTTTGCGTAAGTAAGATGCGATCATACTAGATACCCATAGCAGCCACGTAAAAGATGCACCAACAAATTCGAGGACGTCTAACTTGTTTTTGTAGAGTATGCATGTGATGTGGTATGGCCAAAGACATGATGTGATATATTGGACGTATGAGATGACCATGTTGTAATAGTTAAATATCGACTTGCACGTTGATGCTACGGCAACCGGCAGGAGCCATAGGGTTGTCTTTAAACTAACGTTTGTGGTTGCAGATGCGTTTACTATATTGCTAGGTAGTAGCTTTAGTAGTAATAGCATAAATAGCACGACAACCTCGATGGCGGCACGATGATGAAGATCATGATGATGGAGATCATGGTGTGGCGCCGGTGACGATGAAGATCATGCCGGTGCTTTGGTGATGCATGGAGATCAACAAGCACAAGATCATGGCCATATCATGTCACTTATGATTTGTATGTGATGTTAATCCTTTTATGCACCTTATCTTGCTTAGAACGACGGTAGCATTATAAGGTGATCCCTCACTAAAATTTCAAGATAAAATTGTGTTCTCCCTGACTGTGTACCGTTGCGACAGTTCGTCATTTTGAGACACCACGTGATGATCGGGTGTGATAGACTCAATGTTCAGATACAACGGGTGCAAAACAGTTGCACACGCGGAACACTCGGGTTAAGCTTGACGAGCCTAGCATGTACAGACATGGCCTCGGAACACAAGAGACTAAAAGGTCGAGCATGAATCATATGGTAGATATGATCAACATGGAGATGTTCACCACTGAAATTATACTCAACTCACGTGATGATCGGACTTGAGTTAGTGAATTTGGATCATGCCACACTCAAATAACTAGAGGGATGTCTATTTGACTGGGAGTTTATTAGTGATATGATTAGCTAAACTCAATTGTCTTGAACATAGTCTAAGGAATCTTTGCAAAATTTTATTTTGTAGATCAATGGCTCACGCAGTAGAAACCCTGAATTTCAATATGTTCCTAGAGAAAGCTAAGCTGAAAGATGATGGTAGCAACTTTGTAGACTGAGCTCGAAATCTGACACTTATCCTACAAGCTGGGCAAAAGAATTATGTCCTTGATGCCACGCTAGGTGATGCACCACCCACCACGGCTGACCAAGATGTTTTGAACGCTTGGCAAGCTCGTAAGGATGACTACTTATTAGTTCAATGTGCAGTTTTGTATGGCTTAGAAGCGGGACTCCAAGGACGTTTTGAACATCATGGAGCATATGACATGTTCCAGGAGTTGAAGTTTATCTTTGAGAAGAATGCCTGGATCGAGAGGTATGAGACCTCCGATAAATTCTATGCTTGCAAAATGGAGGAGAATTCATCTGTCAGTGAACATGTGCTCAAAATGTTTGGGTACTCCAACCGTCTAGCTGAGCTGGGGATTGAATTCTCGCAAGAGGCTATCACTGACAGAATTCTTCAGTCACTTCCACCTAGCTATAAAGGCTTTGTGTTGAACTATAACATGCAAGGGATGAACAAGTCAGGCGGCGAGTTATTTGCGATGCTGAAAGTCGCAGAGTCAGAAATCCAGAAAGAACATCAAGTGTTGATGGTCAATAAGACCACTAGTTTCAAGAAGAACGGCAAAGGCAAGAAGGGTAACTCCAAGAAGATTGGCAAAACTATTGCCCCTCCGACGAAGAAACCCCAGGCTGGACCTAAGCCGGAAACTGAGTGCTACTATTGCAAGGGGACTGGTCACTGGAAGCACAACTGCCCCAAGTATTTGAACAATAAGAAGGCGGCCAACGCCAAACAAGGTATATGTGATATACATGTTACTGACGTGTACCTAACCAGCTCTCGTAGTAGTGCCTGGCTATTTGATACTGGTTTTGTTGCTCACATCTGCAACTCGAAACAAGAACTGCAGAGTAAACAAAGGCTGGCAAAGGATGTAGTGACAATGCGCGTGGGAAATGGTTCCAAGGTTGATGCGATCGCCGTCGGCACGATCTCACTTCAGTTACCATCGGGATTAGTTATGAACTTAAATAATTGTTATTTAGTGCCTGCGTTGAGCATGAACATTATATGTGGATCTTGTTTATTGCGAGACGGTTACTCATTTAAGTCAGAGAATAATGGTTGTTCTATTTATATGAGTAATATCTTTTATGGTCATGCACCCAATGTGAGGGGTTTGTTCATGTTGAATCTCGATTGCGATGACACTCATATCCATAACATTGAGACCAAAAGATGTAGAGTTAACAATGATAGCGCCACTTTCTTGTGGCAGTGCCAATTAGGTCATATTGTGTTAAGCGCATGAAGAAACTCCATGCTGATGGGCTTTTGGAGTCACTTGATTTAGAATCACTTGACACATGCGAACCATGCCTCATGGGCAAGATGACTAAGACTCTGTTCTCTGGAACAATGGTGCGTGCAAGAGCGTGCAAGTGACTTGTTGGAAATCATACATACTAATGTGTGCAGACCAATGAGTGTGGAGGCGCGCGGCGGATATCGTTATTTTCTCACCTTCACCGATGATTATAGTAGGTATGGCTATATCTACTCGATGAAGCACAAGTCTGAAACATTTGAAAAGTTCAAACAATTTTAGAGTGAAGTTGAAAATCATCATAGCAAGAAGACCAAGTTCCTACAATCTGATCGAGGGGGTGAATATCTGAGTTACGAGTTTGGTGCTCACTTAAGACAATGTGGAATTGTTTCACAGTTAACACCGCCTGTAACACCACAGCGTAATGGTGCGTCCGAACGTCGTAATCATACTTTATTAGATATGGTGCAATCTATGATGTCTCTTACCGATTTGCCATTATCGTTTTGGGGCTATGCTTTAGAGACAACTGCATTCACTTTAAATAGGACACCATCAAAATCCGTTGAGACGACACCATATGATCTATGGTATGGCAAGAAGCCAAAGTTGTCGTTTCTTAAAGTTTGGGGATGTGATGCTTATGTCAAAAAGCATCAGCCTGAAAAGCTAGAACCCAAAGCAGAAAAGTGTGTCTTCATAGGTTACCCAAAAGAGACAGTTGGGTACACCTTCCATCTCTGATCCGAGGGCAAAGCGTTTGTCGCTAAGAATGGAGCTTTTCTTGAGAAAATGTTTCTCTCGAAAGAATTGAGTGGGAGGAAGATAGAACTTGATGAGGTTGTGGAACCTCTGCTTCAACAAGATGGTGGTGCATGGCAGAAAGAAATTTGTGTCAAGGCAACACCAGTTGAAGAGGAAGCTAATGATGATAATCAGGAAGCTTCGGATCAAGTTACTGTCGGACCTCGCAGGTCGACAAGAGCGTGTACTGCTCCTGAGTGGTACAGGAATCCTGTCTTGTCTATCATGTTGTTAGACAACAATGAGTTTGCGAATTATGGAGAAGCAATGGTGAGCCTAGATTCCAACAGATGGTTAGAGGCCATGAAATCCGAGATAGGATCTATGTATGAAAATAAAGTGTGGACTTTGGAAGTATTACCTGAAGGTCGCAAGGCTATTCAGAACAAATGGATCTTTAAGAAGAAGACGGACGCGGACGGTAATGTGACCGTTTATAAAGCTCGACTTGTGGCAAAGGGTTTTTCACAAGTTCAAGGATTTGACTACGATGAGACATTCTCACCCGTAGCGATGCTTAAGTCCGTCCGAATCATGTTAGCAATAGCTGCATTTTCCGATTACGAAATCTGGCAGATGGATGTCAAAACGGCGTTCCTTAATGGGTTTCTTAAGGAAGAGTTGTATATGATGCAACCTGAAGGTTTTGTCGATCCAGAGAATGCTAACAAGGTGTGCAGGCTCCAGTGATCCATTTATGGACTGGTGCAAGCATCTCGGAGTTGGAATCAACGCTTTGATTAGGTGATCAAGACATTTGGGTTTATACAAGTTTTTGGAGAAGCTTGTATTTACAAGAAAGTGAGTGGGAGCTCTATAGAGTTTATAATATTATATGTCGATGACATATTGCTGATTGGAAACAATGTAGACTTCTTGGAAAGCGTAAAGGATTACTTGAATAAGAGTTTTTCAATGGAAGACCTAGGAGAAGCTCCTTACATATTAGGCATTAAGATCTATAGAGATAGGTCGAAACACCTAATAGCTCTTTCACAAAGCACATACCTTGGTAAGATTTTGAAGAAGTTCAAAATGGAACAATCCAAGAAGGGGTTCTTGCCTGTGTTACAAGGTATAAGGTTGAGTAAGACTCAATGTCGAGTAACTGCAGAAGATAGAGAAAATATGAGTGTCATCCCCTATGCTTCAGCCATAGGGTCTATCATGTATGCAATGCTGTGGACAAGACCGGACGTCATCGTGGCCATAAGCATGCCAGACAGGTTTCAAAGTGATCCAGGAGTGGAACACTGGGCGGCGGTCAAGAATATTCTGAAGTACCTGAAAAGAACTAAGGAAATGTTTCTCGTTTATGGAGGTGACGAAGAGCTCGTCGTAAAGGGTTATGTCGATGCAAGCTTCAACACTAATCAGGATGACTCTAAGTCACAAACCGGATACGTATTTATTCTCAATGGGGGTGCGGTAAGCTGGTGCAGTTCCAAGCAAAGCGTCGTAGCAGATTCTAGATGCGAAGCGAAGTACATAGCTGCCTCGAAGGCGGCTAAGGAGGGTGCCTCGATGAAGCAGTTCATGTCAGATCTTGGAGTAGTGCCAAGTGCACTGGATCCAATCAATTTGTTCTGTGACAACACTCGTACCATTGCTCTAGCCAAGGAACCAAGCTTTCACAAGAGGACCAGACACATAAAATGACGCTTCAACGCCATCCGCGATTACATCAAGGAGGAAGACATAAATATTTGCAAAGTGCACACGGATCTAAATGTTGCAGATCCGCTGACTAAACCTCTTCCAGGAGCGAAGCGTGATCAACACCAGAACTGTATGGGTGTTAGATTCATTACAATGTAAATCACATAGCGATGTGACACTAGATTATTGACTCTAGTGCAAGTGGGAGACTGTTGGAAATATGCCCTCGAGGCAACAATAAAATAGTTATTATTATATTTCCTATTTCAAGATAATCATTTATTTTCCATGCTATAATTGTATTGAATGGAAACATAAATGCATGTGTGGATATATAGACAAAACTGTGTGCCTAGTGAGCCTCTAGTTGACTAGCGTGTTGATCAAGGATGGTAAGGTTTCCTAACCATAGACAACTGTTGTCACTTGATGATGGGATCACACAATTGGGAGAATGATGTGATGGACGAGACCCAAACTATAAACATAGCATGTGATCGTGTCATTTTGTTGCTATTGTTTTTTGCATGTCAAGTATTCATTCCTATGACCATGAGATCATGTAACTCATTGACACCGGAGGAATGCCTTGTGTATATCAAACGTCGCAACGTTACTGGGTGACTATAAAGGGACACTATAGGCATCTCCGAACGTGTCCCTTGAGTTAGCATGGATCAAGACTGGGATTTGTCATTCCGTGTGACGGAGAGGTATCTCGGGGCCCACTCGGTAATACAACATCACATACAAGCCTTGTAGGCAATGTGACTAAAGAGTTAGTCCCGGATCTTGTATTACGGAATGAGTAAAGAGACTTGCCGGTAACGAGATTGAAATAGGTATGAGGATACCAACGATCAAATCTCGGGCAAGTTACATACCGAAGGACAAAGGAAATGATGTACGGGATTGTTTGAATCCTTGACCTAGAGGTTCAACCGATAAGATCTTCGTAGAATATGTAGGATCCAATATGGACGTCCAGGTCCCGCTATTGGATATTGACCGGAGAGTGTCTCAGGTCATGTCTACATAGTTCTCGAACCCGCAGGGTCTGCACACTTAAGATTCGGTGACGTTTATGTATAGTTGAGTTATAGGTGCTGGTGACCGAAGTTTTGTTCGAAGTCCTAGATGAGATGCTGTACGTCACGAGGGTTTCCGGAATGGTCTGGTAATGAAGATTGATATATAGGAAGTTGATATTTGGATTCCGGAAGGATTTCGAGCATTACCGGCAGTGCGTCGGGAGTGACGAATGGGTTCCGGTGGCCCACTAGGTGGGCCAACCACGCCCGAAGGGGGTCCACATGGGTTTATTGGATGCGCAATAAGGCTTAATGGGCTGACAAGTCATCCAAGGAAAGCCCATGGGAAAAAGGTGGAAAATCCAAAAGAGGTGGGCAATTTAGGAAGGAGTCCTAATCCAAGTAGGATTAGAGGAGGACTCCTCCCTCCTCCACTTCGGCCGAGCCAAGGAGGCTCTCCTTGGTGCCCAAGGCTAGCCCCTCCCTCCTCCTATATATACTAGAGGTTATAGGGTTTTTGAGACACAACTTTAGCCACGTGCAACCCTACCCTCTAGTTCGTAGTTCTTCCTCTAGATCGGATTTCTATGGTGCTTAGGCGAAGCCTTGCAGGAATAGATCATCACCACCACCGGCGCGCCGTCATGTTGCCGGAGAACTCATCTACTTCCCCGTCTCTCTTGCTGGATCAAGAAGGCGGAGATCGTCATCGAGCTGTATGTGTGCTGAACGCGGAGCTGCCATCCGTTCGATGCTAGATTGGGACGGATCATGGGGCTGCGGTGATTTGAATCACGGAGAAAGTTCCACTACATCGACCGCGTTTATTATCGCTTCCTGCTTAGCGATCTACAACGGTATGTGGATCTGATCTCCCTCTCATAGATGATCATCACCATGATAGGTCTTCGTGTGCGTAGGAATTTGTTTGTTTCCCATGCAACGTTCCCCATGAAGCACCTCCATGATAAGGATGAAGATCATGGGCGATATAGGATCCCCTTCCCGTAACCCTTGCCTTGGGGAGATCGACATGCCCGGAACACCATTAATCAAGACTCTGGTTGAAGAGGTAGCTAGAAGTCCGCATATCCATCCTATCCACTTGGAGGTAAAGCCCATATTCGAAAGCACCTCAATCAAAAATGGCCATTGAACTGTGTAAAGAGCTTTAGAAATGTCCAACCTGAGCATGATCGTTGGAATCTCAAGAGCATGCAAACGTTTGGCAGTGCCCTGTACCATCATAAAATTATCATGAATGGATCGTCCGTGCATGAAAGCACTCTGATGAATCCCAACCAACTGCTGTAGGTCGTCCGTGAGGTGAAGCGACAGAATCTTGGCAAAAATCTTGATCGTGCCATGGACAAGGCTCACAGGCCGGTAGTCCCTTATATCCATCGCTCCATCTATCTTGGCAATGAGTGTAATCAGGACCTTGTTTATGTTGTGCATACCTCTCATATCTCCACGGTGAAAAGCGTGTAGTGCACGCGTGAAATCCTCCCGGATAATCTCCCAGCAAGCGTAGTAGAAGCGTCCCGTAAATCCATTGGGTCCGGGTGCTTTGTCAAGGGGCATGGATTTGATCACCTTTAGCACCTCCTCCACCGTGAAAAGCATGTCCATGTGAGATAGGTCCCTCACTGGGAGCCCCAACTCCACGAGATCCAGTCCGTATTCCCGCACAGGTGTATTTTCGAGAACTTCCATGTAGTACGTATCAGCCACTGTTGCAATTTCATCCTGTCCTCGGAGTATTCGTTCTCAGCATTTCATGGAAGTGATCATGTTCCTCCTCCGATGGGAGGCATGCAGGTGGAAAAACTGTGTGTTAGCATCCCCACCTATTAACCATAACATTCTCGAACATTGTCAAGCGATTGATCTCTCAAGCGATGAGAGGCCCAACAGCTTCTTCTTAAGTAGCCGACATAATGTCACCTCGGCTGGGGAGAGGTTTCTAGATTCCGCCGCTACATCCAAGTGTTGGATCAGTTCTAGGACCACACTAATCTGCACGTTGATGTTCCCAATCCACTTATCACTTCACTGTTGTAGTTTGTTGGCCGTTGCGCGTAATTTTGCATCTAGAACTGCATACGAGTACTACAGTATTAGATACTGTGGGTTTTTTGCTGCATAAAAAAAGAACCCCATACCTCTCTTAAAACTGAGGAGCTGAAAAGAAGGGTTGGACGTTGTTTGCTCCTGCCGACTCTCCTTGCAGACCGCTAGCCCCTTCATCTGCACGTCGTGCCTTCCCCACTCTACATGTCGCTCAGCTCCACCAAATAGGCTAGGGCACTAGATCAATTCGATCTCGCTATCTGTAAAGAACGATTCCTTGTTTCCTCCAACTTCTACTAGTTCTCATTATCCATCTACGGTGGCTTCGGCTAATCATTATTAGTCTAATCGATACATTTATTTTAGTACTATACCAAGGTGCTACTTTCCTCCACTATATTTTTTATCTAGCTACTACACATCTACAAGCATAGCCTATAATCTACTGCTGTTCGTTCTTGTTGTCGAACTCTGTTAGCTGACTGTGCGTATGGTGAAGGAGATTTTGTTACTGTGGAGTGAGTGCATCATACACAAACTAAATTCAGCAAAGGCATGATAAGAGAACAATAGTAGCTTTAAATTAGGACCATGGTATTTTGTACCTATAGTCTAAATTTTACTGCATTTTGTGGTGTAGCCAAACAGGTCCTCTATATTGTGAATATTTCAAAAAACATTGTTATATTGAAACCATAGTATTTTGCACCTACAGTCTAAATTGCTATAGTTTGGTTTTTATAGTACTTTGCTACCAAACAGGGTCTGAGCTGACACAACGAAAATTCCCTTACACAGTACAAAAAAACATTAATCATGTAAGCCACACAAACCATATGCAACCCCCCCCCCCCAAAAAAATAGACTTTCTTCCCTAAATACTCGCGCCACAAGACAAAGTATTGTTTTGCTTCCGGGTGCACATGCACCTGGTATGAAGAGTTAATTATGAAAAAAGAATCAACACATTCAAAATTTTCAGTTGACTGTTGAATATTTTACCAACAAGCAAAGTTTTGTGATGAAACAACATTTGTGGAGATCTCAACAAAACAATCAATGTTCCAAAATGCTTTCCAAAATTGTCCTTTTTGGACCATTCTTTTTATTTTGAGAAAAGTACATTTTTCGTCCCTCATATTTTGGTTGAGTCTAGATTTGAACCCTCAACTCCAAAACCGAAAAAACTTAGAACCCTAAATACTGAAACCAGACAAAGTTCGTCCCACCTCCCATTTTTCACAGGTTTTGGTGCTGCCCACCCATGTTTTGACAGGTAATGACACAAATTGCCATAATGTTTGCAAATTTGTGAACATTTTTCAAATCAACGTAGTTTTTACAAGCTCATGATTTTTTAAATTCGCATATTTTATCAAACCCATGATATTTTTAGAAATCCAAGTACTTTTTCATCCACTTCACTTGACTTCTCAAATTCCCATATATTTTTAAGTTCACATAATTTTGTAGAACCCACAAACTTTCTTCAACTTCGCATACTTCTTTTCAAATCCATGTAAATTTTTGAAGTTCGCGTATTCTTTTTTGAAATTCATGAACTTTTTCCAAAAAATATGCAATTTTGAAAAATTACATGAATTTGAAAAATGCGTGAACTAGAAAAGATAATAGATTTGGAAAGTACAAGAATTTCGAAAGGTACGTGAACTTTGAAAGAGTCGCGATTTGAAAAAGTAGGCGGATATCAAAATGTTCCCGTATCTAAAAAATGTATGCGAATTTGAAAATATTATGGGAATTTAGAAAAAAAACAAGCATGCAAAAATGTATGTGGATTTAAAGTATATGATTTTGAAAAAAAATCATGAACTTGAAAAAAGTACACGGATTTGGAAAAGGTAAGTTGATATCAATAAATTTCATGGATTTGAAAAATGTACATGAATTTGAAAAAATACACGAGCATGAAAATAGAACACGTGTTTTAAAAAGTACGTGAAATTTTAAAAAGTTCACATATTTGAAAAATAAACAAATTTGTCTATAAAAACGGGGTGAGTTAGCACCAAAACACATGTCATAACAAAGTGCGGGGATGAATCTTGTTCGACTCTAGTACTTGGGGGTGCAAGTTGTCCAGTTTTAGAGTTTAGGGACCAAATTTAGACTCTACAAGTGTTGAGGGACAAAAGTTATACTATTTTCTTTTGTTTTTCTGTCCAGACCTCCATGGTTTTTTTTTTCACTATGAATTTTGCACGTTGGTAAAATATTGAACAATGCATGTCTCGGTCAAAATTCAGATTTTTTTGGATTTTATTCCATTCTTTTACTTTTCAATCGAGTGCATATGGAGCCGAGTGCAGAAACTCATGCCGCCTGGCAAGAGCTATATTCTCAATCATCTACCGAAGTCCTTCCATCGATGATCAAAATTAACCCTAAAACAACATTGAGTAAAATTCTCAAAGACAATGCCTTCAAGAAGAGAACGTTGTTGTATGGTGTAGTTATGTGGATGCCACTTGATGTGACAAATGAAGGTTGAATAATTGTTTTCAACCAAAGGAAATGCATGATCTCTTTGACTTTGCTAAAAAATCATGCACATCTAGGGCGACTGCCGTTTTCTCACATAGCTCACCATGCTAGCGCACTTCTATTGCAACTAAAAACAATGTGTCCTGTGATCTTCCATGCGAAAGCCCTAAGAATATCGGAGTTTATTGGAAGCATAGCTGCCACCCACCAAGCATCATCATCGTGCCACACATTGTGAAGATCCGCATTGTTGCGGGGCCTAACAAGCCCTCCCTACTTGTATCCAACCCACATGTCGCCTCAAAGTTGAGGCATTAGAGAGGATTGGTCTAACCAAAAAAGTGGACATGCAAGATGAGATCTCGCAGTGACATTTTATTGTGAGCTACCCAAAGCCTTGATGCTAAGGTGGCATGCATGGACGCAACTCCTGGCTCTTAGCAAGTCGACTTGATGGGGCACCACATCTATAATTTTGCGCGGCCAAGGAGTCCAATCGGTGCCATGAATCATGTGTGATGCTTCTTCAACACGGGAGACAGAAAGAAGACCACTAAAACACATAAATGGCCCAACCATCACCACCCGCGGCAACGAGGGGCATGAGGGAAGTGAAGAGGGCGGAAGCTGTTTTTTTTGTATTCATATCACCAAGGGAGGGCCATGGCACCAATATATCCGAAGAATCAAATATTGCATTGATATGTCGTTTGGTGTACTTTAAATATATATCCAACACTGATATCTCCCAACTTTACCAATACTACTTCTAAGAGGAACTACAAAGTAGGCTATAAGACTACTTACATGGCACTTTGGTCTATGTGGTGAAGAGAGACAAGATAAAGAGGAGGAGTGTGATGTCATGCAAGGGTCAGCCTCTACGGGTGCCTCCTTTGCTTTAGAGGGATTTTATAGGAATTCTAAAGGATATGAATTCCTATACCCATTTATGGATGGTTTCGTATTCCCATGTATCCATGTAGAATAGGGATGAATCCGAACATGGAGTATTCGAGCTCAAGCTCAAATGCACCCGCATGAACAGTAAAATCGAAAAAAAATTCAAAAAAAATCGACTTTTTTTGTGAAGAACTTTTGACAAAAGTTAAAAGTTCTTGCAAATTTTCATCATGAGATCACATTCTAGTAAGGCGTGACAACAAAAACAAAATCGATGCGCTAAAAATGCTACTTCTGAAAGCATTTTGAAAGCTAATTTTGTTGTTTTTGCCATGCCTTACACGAATGTGCTCTCGTGATGAAAATTTACAAAAACTTATAATATTTGTCAAAGTTCATCACAAAAAAAAATTGTTTGAAACATTTTTGATTTTACTGGTCATGCAGGTGCATTTGAGCTCGAGCTCAAAAGGGTACTTTCCGACGAATCCTTCACATTTCAAAGAAAACAAACATTAGTCTAGACCTAATGAAAATGTTCCTATCATATAATTTAAATGACATCTCTTTCCCAATAGAAATGGACATACATGTCATCTCGCTTTGTATGATTTTTCAATTGCCATGATATTACTATCCTACGAACCAAAAGGTGACCTAACTGTTATATGAGTAATCTATAAGGATGTCTTTATAGCCAACCTTATAGACAACTATGTTATATGAGTAATTAATAAGGCTAACTCTTCATGACTTGGCCGTTTTATATAACCAGCTATTGGATCTACTATTATCCATGCTCTTAGCTAATTAGCGTTATGTAGAGCGAGCAACTAAAATTATGTCTTGTGTTATCATTGCAAGGATAATTGTAGAGCTTAGTGTTATGCAGAGCGAGCAACTAAAATTTTGTCTTGTGTTATCGTTGCAAGGATAATTGTAGAGCCAGCAACTGTTTTATCACAAATCGTCATAGGTCTTGTGTTATCGTTGTTGTTTTTGTTTATCATCTAAGAGCATTGAATGTTCTTGCCGTGCTTTACAAAAGCTCAAAAATTGTATAATGTCTTCCGGCGATTTGGCTCAGCTAGTGATATTAGCCAAGATGGAACTCACGAAAGGACTGGAATTGATTTTACGTTTCTATTCTCGAACTTTCTGACGAGTGTGAGGTAAAGGGGACGTGCAAAAGTTACAACTTTCTTGCAAAAATCAATGGAAAATCTATGAAGTGAGTCGGAAGCAATTCCATGTTCTCCCCGCACCAACGAATGTCAACTGAGTGAGGTAAGTGATGAGGATGAGAGCAAAAGCAAATGCCGCCAGTCCACTTCCACTCATAACGTGCCATGCATGCATCCCCTTGGGAAAGAAATAAGAGCCAACGTACAAATCATAGATATCAATTACTCCCTCCGTTTCTAAATATAAGTCTTTGTAAAGATTTCACTAATAGACTACATACGGATGTACATAGACATATTTTAGAATGTAGATTCAATCATTTTTGCTTCGTATGTAGACCCTTAGTGAAATCGCTTAAGACTTATATTTAGGAACGGCGGGAGTAGATAAGATCGTCTGAATTGGCTAATAGGCGTGTCATGTCCCTGTTATGCAGATGTGGCAATACAATTTTTTTTTCTGGAGGAACATGTGATGACACTGGAGCAATACGTTGTGCCAACATTTTCACCTTTTTCTTGTAGCTGACTGTGCAGAAAACTTTATGGAAGCGACGAGCAGTGGACATTCATGACTAAATCGCAAGCGGTCCGAAATGAAATCGCTCGTGTGAAAGGTAAAGAAAACGACCACACAGTACGTAAAAGTGATAAAACCAGCCAATTAACTGTTCCTAAATAAGTGGATGTGCGTGCGAGTGAGTAGGACGATGGACCTACTCTTTTTTTGAGGCCAGAACCCTCCAACTACGTCTCTCCTCCCCCCCAAAAGTCGGCCAATAGTGCGTGTGACAATTGGACACAATCATACACGGCAGCACCCTGAAA
This sequence comes from Hordeum vulgare subsp. vulgare, assembly GCF_904849725.1. Classification (NCBI taxonomy): domain Eukaryota; kingdom Viridiplantae; phylum Streptophyta; class Magnoliopsida; order Poales; family Poaceae; genus Hordeum; species Hordeum vulgare. Next base: position 520,330,481 of record NC_058521.1, read on the forward strand.
ATCATGGCCATGCACGCACGGGCAAGGCAGCTGCGCGGCCAATGAGGGCGCGTTAGACGCCGGAGAGTGGATCAGACGCACTGCACACGCACAGTGACCCGTTTGCCAAGTTGGGCCGACAGGGAATAATCATTAGTCCATATATGGAGGAAGAAAAGTCGGTGCACCATGACGCGTGCAAGCACCGCTGGATCACACACACAGGCACAGCGCCGTTAGCAAAGAGGAAACTCGCGACTGGTCGACAGCCAGCACCAAGCAGCAGCAAGCAGGGAGGCTTTCTATGGTGCCCAGGCTATCTATCTATGGTTCTAGAGCGTCATCAGAAACTAGTAGTATTATTGTGGAGAGAGGAGGAGAAATGGAGAAAGGTGGTCGTGTCCGGATTTTGGATAGGGACTATGTGGTGATTTGGAGTTGGAGGGCAAGACGAGAAAGTTTGCTGCAGCGAGCAGGCAGCCGGCCAACATCGGTTGTTGGAGGCGGGCCGTTATGTTTGTTAGTCAAGCGCAATCATGCCACGGCCACTCCGTCGACTTGTTTTGTGGTATTCTTATTTTCGTCCAGTGGCAGTGGGTCTCATTTCTTCTCTGTCGTGACAAAGATGGCACGGTCGTCTGGTTCTGAAATGGGGCTTAGCGTCCTTGTTCCGGTGAGATGATCATGATTACGATGGAGTCTTGGCTGTGGTTGGGGCCTAGCGCAATCAGGGCTACTCCATGCATCCATCCATCGCAAATGCTTTTGTGTCCATGTGTGTCCCCTTTAATTCTTCAAATATTAGAGCATCTACAATCACAGTCGGTAATTATGACCCCTCAAACGTCATACAATTTGGCTGTGATTACGATGGGGTCTAAGCCGGATATAAGTGACCCGGTTCTAGATGGGCTTAGAGTGGTTGTTTATATTAGCTGTGTCCTGATTGAATTGTTCCTCTTCAAGAATGCTCCAGGGACGTGATTTCTTTCTAGCCTCATTTTCGTACTCTACCCCCTTTAAATACTTAGTGCTATTGTGTGTGCTATTGTGTGTGTGCTATTGTGTGTTACCGCTGAACAAACGACGAAGAAGTTGATGCAGAGTTGTGAAGCGCAGATGATCCAGCCGTACGTGCAAGCTTGCATGCACCAAATCGTAATCGATAATATCATCATCATCATCCATCCCTTCAAAGGAATCGCGTGCGCCCCCACATCGGGATAGCCAAATCATTCGTGGGTGCCACCCTATCTGCTCCCGTCCCACGTGTCAGCACGCTAACCGGACGAGCCAGCGGCCGACACACATCGCTTGCTCCGTCCGGCAGTTTCTGTTTTCTTCGTTTCCCTTCCTCCCTTTTATCTTCTTCTTTTTTTCTCTTTTTTATTTCTTTTTCCCCTTTCCTTTTCCTTTTGAGAGATCCTTTTCTTTTGGGAATAAAATGAAAATGATGGATCTTGGTTTTCTAGTTGTTGATAGTGATGCTCTCAAAAAGTCTTATACTCCCTCCGTCAGAGTTTAGAAGGCATGCACGTCTATCTAAATCATCAATTTGACTTATATAAAATATATTATTTAACATAAAAGTTACATCATTAGAAAATAGAACATCTAAATTTTTTAATGATATATTTTTTGTTATATATGCTTCTCATTAAGTTGCTCAAATTAACGACCTAGATATATGTGCCGGACTTATAAACTGAGACGGAGGGAGTATTCCCAAATAGTTATAATCCACCTGACTATTTTCCCTAGATATTCAATTTTGCCACATAAATAAGTCATGCATGCAAGTTACTCCCTCCGTTCCTAAATATAAGTCTTTTAAGCGATTTTACTAAAGGACTACATACGGAGCAAAATGAATGAATCTACATTCTAAAGTATGTCTATATACATCCGTATGTAGTCATCTAGTGAAATCTCTAAAAAGACTTATATTATGAAACGAAGGGAGTATAAATTATACTTTCTCAGTTCTTAAATATAAGTTTTTTTAGAAATCTTATTATAGACTATATACGATGTCAAGTGAGTAAATCTATATTTTAAAATATTTCTATATACATTCATATATAGTATATAGTAAAAAAACTCTAAAAGATCTAACATTTAAGAACATAAGGAGTACGTATTTTTTACACTACTATATGCATGCAATGCCGCCACATCAACAATTCATGCATGCTAGTCATAAGTTATTTTCTGCATTGACAATATATGTGTTGGACGATTGCAGCATACTCCCTCCAATCCTCAATAGTCCGCGTATAAAAAAGAGTTCCATTTTTCTCAATATGTTGCGTCTTCACAGCCAATCTTTTCATCTGTGCCCCTGTTTGTTCGGTTTCGTTCCTTTAATTTAGGAGGAAGATGGAAAGCACACATGCATATATAGTGGTTGTTGGTTGGCGACATGCGGAATGCTTGGAGTTACAACTCAGCTAGATATTCATGGAGTAGTGCCCGTGATTCTGGGGTAAAAGTAAAGTTTTTTATCTGGTTGACTCTCCTTGGATTTTTTCACGATTTTGACCCATGAGATGAAAGTATTGCACGAAATGAATTCTGATTGAAACCATTTCACGATCTGACCTTTTTTGAAACGCCAGAGCCCGTGGTGTTGCAGACGCACATAGAAACGCCAGTCTAATGTGGCGTTGCAGACACACTCAAACGACAGTCTAATGTGGCGTTGCAGACCCACTCAAATGCGAGTCTAATGTGGCGTTGCAGGCCACGCGTGAAACGCCATGGTCCATGGCGTTTCAGCAGTACACATGTTGCTGGCAGCATGCCGTGGGCTGGCTGGATGTCGTCGCTGCGTTCCATAGTGGGTCTGCAACGCCAGCACTGTTGGCGTTTCACAATGGGCCTGCAACGCCACATTAGACTGGCGTTGCAAGAAAGAAAAAACGCCACGATAGACTGGCGTGTCACTGTTGGGCAGCAACGCCAGCACTGTTGGTGTTTCACAGTAGGTCTGCAACGCCACTTTAGACTGGCGTTGCAAAAAAGAAAAAACGCCACGGTAGACAGGCGTGTCACTGTAGGGCAGCAACGCCATGGTAGACAGGGGTTGCATAGTGGGGCAGCAACGCCACTGCTTGTGGCGTTTCTAAAAGGGTCAGATCGTGAAATGCTTTCAAATCTGGTTCATTTTGTGTTCATGTTTAGAAAAAAGGTTAAAATAGTGAAAAAATCCACTCTCCTTGGCATGCGGGCCACGACTTAGAGCAGGGACACCAGTAGAGCTAGGTGTCGGCTGTAAGCTCATGTCATGTCACCTATAACCCATCTTATAGCTAACATGTATAATAGTTGATTAGAAGAGTGTACTACTTATTTATTATATGACACACCTTTCATTCTCACAAAATACCTAGGAGCACGTGCTAGAGCTGGCTCTTAACTAAGTGCCCGCTTACCTTCTCTCTCCTCGAACTAAGCAAAAATATACTACTTTATTCCTTATAGCCAGCTGACTCAACTCTATTGTACTTGCTCTTATAGCAAAGTAAATGGGCCGGAGAGAGTACCTACATGGTCCACCATTCATATTTTCGTTAGACATCTTTTTAAACTTCAATTCATTTTTGTACCTTTGTATTTTTTTTACTTTTAAGCTTACATTTGCTTTCCGTTAGATTTAGAAAATTTTATAACAATTTTATGCATTTCCTTTAGCAAGGTTCCTACATACATATGGAGGGCATCATCTAGTTATCTTAGAGAGTTGTGCATGTGTTTGTTTACAACAACAAGTTGGATAGGCTAAAGTTAGAACTCATAAGATCTGAAAAACCTATAGGTGGAGATATCGCGTGCAAGTGCCGCTCGTAAGATAGCTAACTTACACAGCCTGTCGCGGGTATAAGTCTGACAGTAGATGTATAGGGTACAAAAGGATGGGCAGAGCCTTAGCTACGGCGAGGTTGTATGAGTTCAGGCCCCTCTGCGGTGGAGGTAAAAGCCCTACGTCTCAGTGCTCTTGGGAGCTTAGTGTCGAGTGGAATATAGGATTACAGTAAATGCCAACCCCTGCACCAGTGAGGAAGGGCGGCTTATATAGAGTGCGCTGCCCTTCACAACGGTCCGGTGGACAGGGGTGGAGTAGTGGTGAATAAATGCATACGTTATAGGTAATGTATGTCTTAAATGTTAATAATGGTGTATGAAAACGTACGACCGTTACCCTCCCGGGAGGTTACGATGTACAGAGTGGAATTCAGTCGGTACGATAAATACGCTCTCAATGCTCGTCACCGACTGGATGATGGGGGGTCCTTAGTTCAGTCAGAACTGTCTAAGGGCCTTGCCCTCTGTGAAGGGTAGTGCTTGGGTAGGACCTATAGGGCAGGCCTATGACCCTACCCTGGGACTATAACCCCATCATTAGTCCCCGAATGGATCGGGGTTGGGACGACGAAGTGGTACCTGGAGTACGGATCCGACTGGTATGGATGTGACTTTGGCGTTGTTAGCCTCGATCCATTTTATCCTTTCGACCAATGATCCGAGTGAATATACCAGTGAAACGAACCGTCAGGGACCGAGTGCTTTCGCGGAATCTTTCAATGTGACGGTCAAACTGACAGCGGCGGATTTTCTGGGATCTTAAAATTTCGGTTGCCGCGCGCTCAGCGGGGATGTCGACATCGTCATCGAGTAGTTTCTGCCGCCTCGATTACCGCGCCTTTATCTTCTCCACTAATATCGCAGCAGCCGGTCGGGCGATAAGATTTCGGGGCCACCCGTTAGTGACCCAGTCGGAACCTTATTTAAGCCTCTCCGGCGGGGGTTTCTTGTTGCGCTGCTGTCGTGGGTATAAGCCTAACAGTAGATGTATAGGGTACGAATGAGATGGGCAGAGTCCTAGCTACGGCGAGGTTGTATGAGTTCAGGCCCCTCTACGGTGGAGGTAACAGCCCTACGTCTCAGTGCTCTCGGAGCTTGTTACCGAGTGTGATATGGAGTACAAAGATTTGCTAACCCCTTTACCAGTGGGGGAGGGCGGCTTATATAGAGTGCGCTGCCCTCCACAACGGTTCTGATTCAAGGGTGGAGTAATGGTGATTGAATGCATACGTTACAGGTAACGTATGCTCTAAATGCTAGTAAATGCACCCGGAAACGTACAACAATTTCCCTCCAGAGAGGTTACGCCGTACCGAGTGTATCCAGTCGGTAGGCCCGGTGCTCTCCGAATGTTAGTCTCCGACTGGATGATTCTGGGCCTGTTACCGACTGGATGATGGGGGCACCTTAATTCAGTCGGGGCATACTTAAGGTTCTGTCCCTTGCGTGGGGTAGTCTTTGGGTAGGACATGTACGGCAGGCCTATGACCCTACCCTAGTACTATCACCCCATCATTAGTCCCCGAATGGATCGGGGTTGAAACGTAGAAGCGGTGTTTGAGGTTCAGATCCGACTGAACTAGGTTCGGCTTGGGCGTTGCTTGCCTCTATCCATTTTATCTCTGTCGACCAACGCTCCGAGTGGAAGTGCTTGCGAAACAGACTGTCGGGAACCGAGTGCTTCCACGGCATCTTTTGACGCGACAGGTCAACTGACAGCGGCGGATTTTCCGGGATCTCAAATTTCGGGTTCCGCGCGCTCAGCGGGGGCGACGTCAGCGCGCTCGAGTAGCACCTGACTCCTCGATTCTCGCGCCTTCAACTCCTCCACTGATATCGCCGCGGCTGGTTGGGCAGATAAGATTCCGGGCCCGCTCGCCAGTGACCCAGTCGGTGCTCTATTTAACTCTGGGCGACGAGACCCTTCGATTACGCTCGCCGAATCTTTTGCTCCGCCTGCTCCGTCTTCCTTGCCACCTCCTGCGCTCATACGCTCCTTCCTTCTCCTCCTTCTCGAGAGCTCGCCGTCGCCGCCTTGACCAAAGGTCAGACCAGCAAGATGGAGCCGAGGAAGAAGAAGAACAAGGCGGCGGCTGCTCAGCGGCGGCAGCGGCCGTTGCCGGCGGGGTGGATCCAGGGAGACTTTCTCCCCTCCACGGTGACGGAGGGGGACCTGCTAGAGCTGGTGGAGCACGGCATGCTCGTGCATAAGTCCTGGAGACTGCCGGCGGACGACGAGGTCGAGCCAGCGCCACGGGAGGGGGAGCGCGTCTTGCTCCTCAGCCATGTTCACAGAGGTTTTTCTGTGCCCCCGCATCCCTTCTTCAAAGGCATCATGAACCACTTTGGTGCTCAACTCCATCACTTCCCTCCGAATGCCATCGCCCACCTTTCTGCCTTCATTGTTTTGTGCGAGTGTTTTATCGGTTGCCTCCCCCATTGGGGTTTATTCAAACATATCTTCTCCACCCGCTCTCAAACCATCAAACGTCTTAGTCAGTCGGATGACAAGACGCATCTCCTCCAGCTCTGCGGGGTTTTAGGGTTTCAGAAGAAGAGTCGGAGCAGCTACCCTGCTCTCCAGTTGAGCGAGTCGGTTAGGAACTGGCAGTCGACGTGGTTCTACTGCCAGGACATAGCCTGTCCGAATGCGTCGACTGGGCTGCCTCCGTTTAGTCTAGACCGTCCTGCTCCACCCAAGCAACTCGCCCTCTCGAAAGCCGAGAAGAACGACATCCAGCCTTTGGTCGAGGCGCTCATGGATGTTGTCAGGAGGGGGGTCACCGGTATTGACCTGCTAGAAGTCTTCATCGGTCGGCGAATCCAGCCTCTGCAGGCCCGCCACCACGCTATGTGGCACTACGCAGGGCCCGAGGATTCCACTCGGACCAACGTGGAGGGCATACTCGAGGAGAAGGTGATCTCGTGGGTGCTCCAAATCACGGGTCCCTGTGAGAACCCCAAAGGAGCCCGCCGAGTGACGCCTTACAGCGCGGACAACCCTCCACCGAATCAGGTGAGTAGCATTAGCCGAGTGCATTGAACTGTCTTGATTCTAGTCGTTTATTTATATCTCCGTGTGATGCTTAACGTTTCCGACTGAACCTCATGCAGGAGTGGACCAACTGGTCCTCCCCCGTCTCAAACAGGAATCCGGAGGAGGAGGAGGAAGACGGCAGCCAGGAGGGGAGCGTGGAGAGCGCCGAATACGTCTCCGACAGCGGGGAGTCAGAGGAGGAAGACAGCGAGGAAGAAGAAGATGACGAAGAGCCAGACTCGCCACCTCCGCGGCCAGAGCATCGGAGCAAGCGCCGGCATGAGCCCGCCGTCCCTTCAGCTCCTCCTGCGTCGTCGAGTGCTCCGCCTGCTGCCCCGGCGGTACCGAGTGTTCGAGGCACCAAGATGGCCGGGAACACAGCCGCTGAACTTGCAGGCCACTCCTCCAGGGCGCCCAAGCCGAGTGGGCCCAAACCTCGGAAGGCTCTGCCGCGGATGAGGATGGCCATCCCCGTCACCTCCACGTAAGTGAATCTAACTTTCGGCTCTTTCTGTTGACCGAGTGAACTCCTGCTTTACAAGTCGAATGGACTTCACTCGACAGGGTTGCCACTTCTGCGACCTCGCCAGCCCGCCAAGGGGACGACCCCATGGACACGGACAACGTCGTTTCGTCCCAGCCAGGTATGTTGTGGGAGAGTCGGGTATTTTATTCCTGTAGACTGTGCCATCCTTTTCTTTTTCTGAGGCACCGTGTTATTCGGCTTGTCAGGGGCGACTTGTCTGGACGGGGACGACCAGGGGAGAAACAACCCGGCCGTGGAGCCTGTCGTGGAGCCTGTCCCTGAGGCTGCTCCTCCTGCTGTCGCCCCTGCCGCCGACGGTCCACCGACCAAAGTGCCTCCACCGACTGAACCGGTTCCGGTGGGTGAGGAACCTACTGGGGCAAACCTTGGGATGCCCCAGGAACTTCCCATGATTCCCGGTTTGTCGAATGCTGAATTCAGCATTCGGTGTGTCCCAGAGGAGCAGGTGGGAGCGGCCAAGGGGGCCATGATCCAGGCGGAGCTGATGGCCGGAGAGGCCAAGAGGGCTTATGACTCCGTTGCGGCTTTGTACCAGCGGAGCTTGGAGCTGCGCGATGACATCCGAGTAAGTAGTCTAGTAAGTACTTACTTTTTTTCTGTAACCCACTGGGTGTTGTCTGCTGTTTGCAATGGGTTCACTCCGAGTGAACCCAGTGGGTGTAGTTCTCGAGACTTCTGTCGAGTGCTTGCACCGACAGTTGTCTTTATACATTTGGTCTTTAGTTTGGTTGTGTCCGTAGACAAGATTTCCGAGTGCGAGTACTTATTGCAGTCGGAGCGCTCTTGCGGTAAGAGTCTCCGAGAGTAAGTTGCACGCAGGTGGAGTAGTATTAGCCCCTGAGGCGTAGGTGAAAACATGCATCTCAATAGGGCGGGCCTGTTTGAGGTGCATGCCAGTGGGGTCACTCTTAGTGAACCCACTGGGTGTAGTCCCCGAGACCGCTGTCGACTGCTTGCGTCGGCAGGGGTCTGAAGAACTTAGCCTGTGAACTAATAAACTTGCTGATTACCCTTTGTTTCGTGGTGCAGAAAACTTGTGAAATGGGAACTGCTTTTGAAGCCGTGAGAGCGGAGAGGAACCAGTATGCTGGTGAACTGGAAGTTGAAATGCTCGCCATGGCCGGCATGAAGGATGCGCTGGAAGTTCGAGAGAAGCCCTTGGAGGAGGCGCTGGAGGCAAACAGGGTGTTGGTGGCGGAGGTGGAGAGACTGAAGAAATAGAGGACTGAACTGCACAATCAAATGGCTGTTCGGAACAAACATGGACAGCTCAGGAGAAGTATGTCAACGACTGGGCTGTCCAGATGATGACTCGTCTGGCTGGTAAGTCTTATGCTTTGTCGAGTGGTTGTACCGTGTGACGAACACTCGGTTTTTACTGTCTGTTTGCTCGTTTGGTTCAGAGTTTTGCGGTGACGCCGAAGCCGAAGCGGCGGCTGTGGAGCGGTCCATGAAGGACAATGTGCCACTCGGCGAGGACGCCAACCGGGATCTGCTCCGGGCGCATATCCGCGTAGGCAAAGTGGGTCCTTTCATCAGCCGACTGAAAGAGGTCATCAGCCGCATTGACAAGGAGCTTTGGCCGTAAGACGAGTCGCGGCAGGAGATGGAGACTCTGTTGGGGCGACTGGAGGAGATTCCGAACCGAGTGCAATCCTGGAAGAAATCGGCAGCGCGTTGCGGTGCTGACGTTGCACTGTCCTTGGTCCGAGTCCATTGCAAGGAGGTGCGGGAAGATAAGCTAAAAGCATTGAAGGTCGCCAACACGAAGAAGCTTCGATTCGAAGACTTCATGGAGACGTTCCTTGAGACTGCTACCCGCATCGCTGATGGAATCGACTTGGACACTTTTGTGGAGCCCTCCAGTCCTGAGGCCGGCCCAGCTGACGCGTGATCAAACTTTATCCTCGGTATGCCGAGTGTTGACCTGTCAGATACTCTGGCCACTTCTGTTGGCCGTCATACTTTTAAATCGGTGCGGGTAATCTTGACCCGCACTGAGTCAGCTATCGTTTATGAACTTATGTTGTCGGAATGAAAACATTTAGACTTCTGTTGAAATGCTATTCCGAGTGCAACACTTAGTGCGTACTCGGAGAAGATTAAGACTTAGGTGATTCTTGGTCACGTCTAAGTCTCCGAGTGCGACTTGTAGTGCACACTCGGAGGAGATTAAGACTTAGGCGATTCAGGATTGCAGCTAAGTCCCCGAGGGTGACGTATAGTTCACACTCGGAGGAAGTTATTACTTAGGTGATTCTTGATCACAGCTAAGTCTCCGAGTGCGACGTATAGTGCACACTCGGAGGAGGTTAATACTTAGGCGATTCAGGATCGCAGCTAAGTCCCCGAGTGCGACGTATAGTGCACACTTGGAGGGAGTTATTACTTAGGTGATTCGTGATCACAGCTAAGTCCCCGAATGCGACGTATAGTGCACACTCGAAGGAATTTAGTACTTAGGTGATTCTGATCACAGCTAAGTCCCCGAGTGCGACGTATAGTGCACACTCGGAGGAAGTTAGTACTTAGGCGATTCAGGATCGCAGCTAAGTCCCCGAGGGTGACGTATAGTTCACACTCGGAGGAAGTTAGTACTTAGGCGATTCAGGATCGCAGCTAAGTCCCCGAGGGTGACGTATGGTTCACACTCGGAGGAAGTTATTACTTAGCTGATTCTTGATCACAGCTAAGTCTCCGAGTGCGACGTATAGTGCACACTCGGAGGAGGTTAGTACTTAGGCGATTCAGGATCGCAGCTAAGTCCCCGAGTGTGACGTATAGTGCACACTCGGAGGAGGTTAGTACTTAGGCGATTCATGATCGCAGCTAAGTCCCCGAGTGCGACGTATAGTGCACACTCGGAGGAGGTTAGTACTTAGGCGATTCAGGATCGCAGGTAAGTCCCCGAGTGTGACGTATAGTGCACCCCACAACACCGAAGGCAGCTCGGTGACCCATGCACCGGCGGCATGTCCAACTTCTCGCAAGAGTCGTGGCTTCAACCCTTGAAGAATAAGTCCATTCGCCCGCTCTGCTTGCCCGTTGGTTTGAGGGTGCGCCACAGATGCAAAATCCACTCGGATACCTTGGCCTGTGCAAAAACCTTTGAATCTGTCCGAGTCAAAGTTTGTGCCATTGTCAGTGATTATGCTGTGCGGGACTCCGAATCTCGAGATGATGTCTCTGACAAATTTGATGGCCGTAAGGGCGTCGAGCTTCTTGATGGGCTTGGCTTCAATCCACTTGGTGAACTTGTCGACTGCCACCAACAAATGAGTGAATCCCCCTTGGCCTGTTCTGAATGGACCGACTGTATCTAATCCCCACACTTCGAACGGCCAAACAAGAGGGATTGTCTTCAGCGCAGACTTTGGCTTGTGAGACTTGTTCGAATAGAACTGACAACCTTCGCATCAGTCGACCATATCCTTTGCCAGTTCATTCGCCTGCAACCAGAAGAAGCCAGCTCTGAATGCTTTGGCGACGATTGCTCTTGAGGAGGCATGATGGCCGCAAGTTCCCAAGTGAATCTCTTCCAGGATTAATTGTCCCTCCTCAGGGGAGATGCATCGCTGAAGGACTCCTGAAACACTTTTCTTGTACAACTGTCCATCAATGACGGTGAAGGACTTCGACCTGCGGACGATTTGCCTCACTTGGACTTCGTCCTCTGGTAATTCTTGCCTTAGGATGTATGCAATGAACGACACAGTCCAATCGGGGATGATAGCAAGAATCTCCATGATCAAATCAACCACAGCGGGGACCTCGAGTTCAGTCGGATCTGTCGAGCTCTTTGGTTGTACCGGTTCCTCTGTAAAGGGGTCTTCTATCACCGAAGGGAGATTTAGGTGCTCGAGGCAGACATCACTCGGGACTGGTCTCCGAGTGGATCTGAGTTTTGCCAACTCATCAGCTGCTTGGTTCTTCAGTCGCGGAACATGGTGAAGTTCCAGACCTTCAAACTTCTTCTCGATCTTCCTTACTGCGTTGCAGTATGCAGTCATGGTGGGGTTCCTGACATCCCACTCCTTCATCACATGATTAACCACCAAATCTGAATCGCCATAGACCATCAGGCGACAGACGCCGAGTGTGATGGCCATGCGCAATCCGTAAAGGAGAGCTTCATACTCTGCCTCATTGTTGGAAGAATCGAAATGTATCTGCAACACATACTTAAGCTTATCACCTTTCGGCGATATGATCACTACGCCAGCGCCGGAGCCATTCAGCATCTTGGACCCATCGAAGAACATAGTCCAATGAGTCGAGTAGACGTGAGTCAGTTGCTGTTGTTCTACCCATTCTGCTATGAAGTCAGCCAGAGCTTGAGACTTTATAGGCTTCTTGGCTTCAAACTTGATGTCGCAGTATAACATCTCCATAGCTCACTTCGCCACTCAGCCTGATGCGTCTCGGTTGTGGAGGATTTCCGACAACGGAGCATCAGAAACAACAGACACCGAGTGGTCTTGGAAATAGTGAGCCACCTTCTTTGCAGTCATGTAGATCCCATAAATAAGCTTTTGATCATGGGGATACCTCTGCTTGGAAGGAGTCAGGACTTCGGAGACATAATATACTGGCCGCTGAACCTTGTACGCTTTGCCTTCTTCTTCACGTTCGACTGTGAGAACAGTGCTGACGACTTGATTTGTAGCCGCGATGTACAGAAGAAGGGGTTCTTTACTTAGCAGGGCAGTAAGAACCGGTTGGGTGGAAAGCAGGGCTTTGAGGTCGTCGAATGCAATCTGGGCTTCGTCTGTCCACTCGAAAGTATCTGATTTCTTCATGAGTCGGTACAGAGGTAACGCCTTCTCGCCAAGTCGAGCGATAAACCTGCTCAAAGCCGCTAGGCAACCTGTGAGCCTTTGAACATCATGTATTCTGACCGGCCGCTCCGTTCGGACGATGGTCCCGATCTTTTCGGGGTTGACATCGATTCCTCGTTCGGAAACGAAGAAACCGAGTAACTTTCCGCTAGGAACACAGAATGAACACTTGGTAGGGTTGATCTTGATATCGTACCTACGAAGGTTGGCGAATGTTTCTGCCAAGTCAGTCAGTAGGTCAGAACCTTTGCGTGACTTGACTACGATATCGTCCATATATGCCTCCACGTTTCGACTGATCTGGTCAAGGAGGCATTTCTGGATCATGCGCATAAAAGTTGCTCCTCTATTCTTCAAACCGAATGGCATAGTGATGTAGCAGAAACACCCGAATGGGGTGATGAAGGCTGTTTTTAATTCATCCGGACCATACAAACGGATCTGATGATAGCCAGAATAGGCATCAAGGAATGATAAACGCTCGCAACCTGCAGTCGAATCGACAATTTGATCAACGCGGGGGAGCGGGAAATGATCTTTTGGGCAGACCTTATTGAGATGCTTGAAGTCGATGCACATACGGAGGGACTTGTCCTTCTTGGGCACCATGACAACATTGGCGAGCCACTCGGAGTGGTGCACCTCGCGAATGAAGTTGGCTGCCAAAAGTTTAGCCACCTCCTCTCCGATTGCCTTCCTTTTGTGTGTGGCGGACCGACGCAGGCGTTCTCGGACGGGCCGAGCGGTAGGATCCATATGTAGTCGGTGCTCAGCCAACTCCCTCGGTACACCCGACATGTCAGCGGGCTTCCATGCAAAAATATCCCAGTTCTCACGGAGGAATTGGATGAGCTCGGCTACCTATTTTGGATCAAGGGTGGTGGAGATGTTCGTCGGGGCGGCGGTGTCGTCCGTCGGGTGGAATGCTGACTTTCTTCATGTCGCCCGCCGACTGGAATGCGGACTCCGAAGCTGGCTTCTTCAAACGCATCAAGTCAGCGGGGTCGGCCGTCTTCTTGTACTCATCTAGCTCGAGGATAGCCATCTGCTGATCGGCAATCCGCGACCCCTGCTGCAGACACTCTTCGGCCCGCTGCCGATTGCGTGTGATGGTGATCACACCTTTGGGACCCGGCATCTTCAGCTTCAAATACACGTAACATGGATGGGCCATGAAACGTGCATACGCCGGACGGCCCAGAATTGCATGGTATGCACTCTAGAAGTCCACCACCTCGAATATCAGTTTTTCCTTGCGGAAGTTCTTGTCGGAGCCGAAAACAACGTCCAACGCGATCTGACCGAGTGACTTGGCCTTTCATCCTCGCATGACTCCGTGGAACTGCATGCTGCTCTCGCTAAGTTTGGACATCGGAATGCCCATCCCCTTCAGAGTGTCAGCGTACATGATGTTCAAGCCGCTGCCGCCATCCATGAGGACTTTGCGCAGTCGAACTCCTTCCACCACCGGGTCGACTACCAGAGCATGCCTCCCCGGGGTGGGTACGTGTGCTGGATGATCCGACTGATCAAAGGTGATCGCAGTCTGAGACCATTTGAGGAACGTGGGGTTGGTTGGGGTGGCCATGTTCACCTCCCTGTTCACGAGCTTCAGTCGACTCTTGCTTTCCACATCAGCAAAAATCATTAATGTTGCGTGGACTTGGGGGAACGGATCCCCCTTGTCCTCATCATCCTGCTCGTTGTCCTTTTCACTCGGCTGCCCTTCGCCGAACCCTTGGATCAGGAGGCGACATTGCCGGGTGGTGTGCTTCGGGAATATGGCGTTGCCTTCTTCATCCTTCTTCGTGTGGATCGGACATGGCTGATCCAGGATGGAGTTCCCGAACTGCTTCTTCTTGGGGGTATACTGAGCTTTCCCCTTGCCCTTGAACTTGGCATTTGTAACGGCAGCTGCCTCTGCCTGCGGAGTGGACGGAGCTTTCTGCTTTTGCTTCCGATTGCTGTTCCCATCTCCGTCGGCGACTGCCTTGTGCTTGCCGCTACGTATGCGGTCCTCTTCTTCGCCATTTGCATAGCGTGTGGCTATCTCCATCATCTTGCTCATGGAGATGTCGCATGTCCGACCGAACTTCAGGTACAAATCTCTGTACCGCACGCCTGCCTTGAACGCGCAGACTGCTTGATGCTCAGTGACGTTCTCCACCGTGTGGTAGAGGGTCGTCCAGCGCTGGATGAAATCGCGCAGGGGCTCATTCTGCTTCTGGACGCATTGCTGGAGCTCCACGAGACCAGCAGGTCGTCCAGCCACGTTTCTGGCTTGGATTCTCCTATGAACTTGCTGATCCCCGTCGCCAACCGGAAGTTGGGAGGGATGTCAGCTGAACGGATGGCCCGACTGAAGCACTCGGGGCCAGAGACGATGGTCCTGCTTCCACTCGGACGGTCTCTATCGTGACCATCACGGTGGGCTCGACTCCTGTCGACCTTCCTCTGGGCGATGTGCCCTCTTGCGTCGGGCCTTGGATCATACGTGTCACCGACTAAACGCTGATCATCATGATGTCGGGGCCCGTAAGGCCCACCCCGGAGAGGGGTGCGTGAACGGCGACGATCTTCGGGATTCGTGGAACGGCTACCCCCTCCGCGTCGCTGATGAGAGTGGGAGTTGTAAACCGACCGATGCGTGTTCGCGTGAACATAACTGGTGTGGATCATGTTGTGCGACTGGGAGACCGCCGAATTCTGCTGCTGTGCTGTGTGCAATAGGGCACGGATCTGCTCAATTCCTCTATCAGTCGGTTGGAGGGAATCGACTATCTTGGCAGCGACAGCCAGGTTGAGGATGGGTGTACGGAACACCTCGACGTTGCTTTGACGAGTGTGTCGACTGGCAGAACGGTGGTGTTGACGGCGAGCGCCGGACGATTCGCCGACCTCGTGCTCGTTCCGGCCAGTCCGATGGGGACTTTCATGGGAATTTTCCATGAGAACTTCGGCTACAGGCCCGCGACCCAAGTACTCGGAAGGTAACTCAGTCGGAACTGAGTCCAAGCACTCGGACGGCGGCACGACCACAACCGACTCGAGGACCGCCACTTGAGTGGACGCGTTCTGGCACGCTTGGGCGTGTCGCACCCAACGCTGGAGCCACGGACGGCGGGACCGCTTGTTGCAGCGCGTGACGGGGGTGAAGGTCGACACCGGGGCCGACTGCTGGAGAAGAAGTACGCCGCGGGCACCGGCACAAAAGTGCGTAGCCCCGTGACTGGGGAGCGCCTTGACGTTGAGAGACGCATCCCGGAGCCATGCCGAATCGTCGAGATGAAGGAGAGTGCGCCGAAGAAGATCTCCCGACCCATGCATAAATCTCTGGCGGACGACATGATGAAAAGATGAAGCTGCAAACTCGTCGGAAGTCGCTTAGACGCCTGCCCCAAGGTGGGCGCCAACTGTCGTGGGTATAAGTGTGACAGTAGATGTATAGGGTACAAAAGGATGGGCAGAGCCTTAGCTACGGCGAGGTTGTATGAGTTCAGGTCCCTCTGCGGTGGAGGTAAAAGCCCTACGTCTCACTGCTCTTGGGAGCTTAGTGTCGAGTGGAATATAGGATTACAGTAAATGCCAACCCCTGCACCAGTGGGGAAGGGCGGCTTATATAGAGTGCACTGCCCTTCACAACGGTCCGGTGGACAGGGGTGGAGTAGTGGCGAATAAGTGCATACGTTACACGTAACGTATGTCTTAAATGTTAATAATGGTGTATGAAAACGTACGACCGTTACCCTCTCGGGATATTACGATGTACAGAGTGGAATTCAGTCGGTACGATAAATAAGCTCTGAATGGTCGTCACCGACTGGATGATGGGGGGTCCTTAGTTCAATCGGAACTGTCTAACGGCCTTGCCCTCTGTGAAGGGTAGTCCTTGGGTAGGACCTATAGGGCAGGCCTATGACCCTACCCTGGGACTATAACCCCATCAGAGGCCCTCGTCTATGACAAGTTCTTTGGTGATATTTCAGTCTTTCTGTACGGATTCCTCTCATGTTGCCCCGTTGTACTTTATTGATTATGATATATCCAATTTCCTATTTAATGGAATAACCCAGACTAGGAAATATACTATATCACTAAGCTCCCTTGGATTGGGGGCCTCACAATCAATTGAGGATCTTCAATTAGAATTTGGTTACCCAATATTAACCTGGTCAAGAATTTCTAAAAACTCTCACATTCAATTTTTTGTATAATAAGCTATGATTCTTATTTTTTAAATCTTCACAATTAGTTGAGGCTTTAGTTTAGAATTAGGTCACCCGATTTTGACCGGGTCCATAATTTCTCAAGGAGCTCTTCCATTTAATTATTTTAATTATTTATGTTTCCAAATTTTAAAGATATTTCCTACGATTGAGGTATTCAATTTTGGATTAGGTTTACGGTTTTGATTGGGCCAACGATTTTGAAATCAATCAGCAACAATCAACGTATAAAAACATATCAACTCCTCGCAGACTCCTATCATCCAGGAAAAAGCGCCGCCATGTGGAAATATAACACGAATATAGTACATACAACCACCGATGTAATATATATCCCCACATAAATATGGTTTGTTTAGTGGATAACACATAGTCACACCACGAAAGGCCCACCAATTAACCACATTAGAAATAAACATAAAACACACTCCATCATCTCCCCCAGCGGTCGCACTAAATATTCCATCAGTTTCAGTATAAGATTATTAGTTTTTGGAAAGTCAAATTTCTATAACTATGACCAAGTTCAGAGCCAAAAATATAGACATCCAAAATATTAAACAAAAAGAATGAAAAACATTTCATGATGAATCTAATAACACAGATCTGAAATTATGAATTTTGATATATTTCTCTCCAAATTTGATCAAATGTAAAGAAGTTTGACTTTTCAAGAAAGTAATAAAACATATTGAAATGGAGTGAGTAAAAAAAACTTAACAATCCCAATAAGTTCAACAACGCAACAAAGTGTGCCCAATCCTTCTAATAATGAGCTAGATTTCATCATTCAAGTCCAAATTATATGTTGAGAAAGACAATTCAGGAATTAAAGTATTGTTCAAAGTATTATTTCTTAGAGGCCACCCAAGAGTGACCATAGTTGTACGATGACAACACCTATTTGGTGATCTTTTGAAATACTATTCGTTCATGTGTAAAAACTTCCAAACCAACATGAGAACCACATGCAATTAATTACACACGGAAGAAATAATAGCTCACACACGAGTTGGTATAGAGTTCGTAAAAGATGACAAAAATACAAAACTAACAACTCAGGTCATATGTAACCTTGATCATGACCATAGCAGAGGAAAGTCATAGCCTCAGTCATCGGGTAACATAAGCATTAAATTGGTCGCCAAATCCCATTGCATAGCTTTGGTCTTAATCATCTCTAGTATCCCCTCACTAGTAGAAAACATGCATCAGAAGCACCCGTGAAAGATGGTGTGACCAAATAGGAAAAAGGCACCTATAATAGCCCCCTCGAACACATATTGTTGTTATACAAAGCTACAGAGGTAGTTAGAAATCTGACACCGCTTGTATGAATTCACGGAAGCAAGCCAAAAGAACAAAACCACCTCTAATATTCCCAACTCGCAAGCGACTCTTAACTCAAAGCCACCTCCAAAGGATTTGGTCCAAATCCTATCACAACACGGAGCAAACCCACTCTCTATCTCTCTCGATCCCTAAGAAAAATCTCACTCGTGATCCCCATCCATTCTTTAACCCAGGACCCTCTTTCTCCTCCAATATAGTGGCGGTGGCTCCCTCCCTCTACCTCGGCTCACCCTCAAGCAGCCACCAATGATGAAGAGGCTAGAGGCCGTCGGATCAGGAATATTGTTGGGCGAAGGACCTACAACTGTAGGATCCATGACACTTCGCACCCTGCAACCATCGTTCTGGGACGAGCGCAGCAGGGAGCTCCTCCTCCTTATCTGCCATCGTGCTTGCATTCGCTAGCTCACCTTTGACCTCCCCGACTAGGTGTATTTGTTGCTCATCATCTCCCACCTTCTGATACGTCTCAAACATATTGATAATTTTCATTGTTTCATGGTATAACACTTCAATTTTTTTGCACTAACCTACTAATTGAGTGCCTAGAGAAAGTTTATTTTTCGTGGTTTTCATGAAAATCCTTACCTAGAGAGGTTAAAAATATCACGGGAATATACAATTTTTTCGAAGTCCACATAGTTCCAGAAAGTACCAAGAGGTGTCGGGGGCAACCCCCTAGCCCCAGCGGCCAGAGCACCACCGTGTGGGTAGGTGATAATCCCTAGATGCAAGGAATAATTGTAGCACTTTCAAAAGATGGAAGTGATAAGTATGGAGTGTCAAACCCACAACGAGCTAAAGGTAAGATCAATATTTTCTGAAGTTCTATCTGCCATCAATACGACTCTACATACAGCGAACATTTGCTTGTATCTAGTAACGAGAAATAAAACTGCATTGTGGGTATAAAGATGATAGCTTTGCATGATATTGGGGAAAAATATGTATGAAAACAGTCGCCGCCTACATAAATATTACAAATAGTTAGTATGGAATAATGATGGCATGGTGTGCGGAATCATCCTCGGTAATTGATAACAAGACGAGTAATCATTCTTCCAATTTTATATGAGGCAGAGGCATGATCTAACATACTTTTCGTACTTGGATCATAGGAACTTGTGATTGGACCTATAACAAGCATTCCCAACTACTAGAAATCATTAAGGTAAACCCAACCATAGCATTAAACATCAAGTCCCTTTTACCCTCACACACAAACAACTCCCTTACTCAGGTGTAAGCTTTTGTCACTCTATCCACCCACTACAAGCGAATCATGAAAATATTGCAAATCCTACAACGAGAATTCCCTTACGTGTGCGCGACACGAAGGACACCATATGACAACACCAAAATAAAACATACACTCAAATCAATCAAGATCAGCAATCAACCCAAAGGACAACGCAAATCTACTCAAACATCATAGGATGGAAACACATCATTGATTGATAATAAGTGGCATGAAACAACATGTTCAAGTAGGGGATTACAGTGAGTTGCGGAAGAGAGGACCGTCATAGATAGATGAGGGAAGGTGATGGAGATGGTGATGTTGCTGAACATGATCACCACATTGATGGTTTCCCGACGGCACTCCCACGCCACCGGAAGAGAGGAGGAGAGATTATCCCCCCTTAGGCTTCCTCCTCCATGGCCTCTCCCTAGATGGGGAGAGGTTCTCCACTCTGGTCCTTGGCCACCATGGCACCCGGAGGGGCGAGACGCCCTCCAAGACTGGATCTCTTTCTCTGTTTCTATCTTGTTTTCGCTACTATTTTCTCTCAAGTTTGGTTTTTCGTCGATACGGAGAGTTGCAACAACGAGGAGGAGAGTCTCTCCTAATTTCTGAGGGTTTCTCTATTTATAGGATGTTTGGTGTTCACATGTTAAAGTAACAAGCATAAACTTTCTTGAAAATTAGCAAACTGTGTTTTCAGTCATCAAACAATTACAATCCATCTTATTTTGAGGAAGGGCATATGTAAGAGCTTTGATTTATCAAATTCCACATACTCAACTATCATTTAGTCTTCCATGATTGCTGACACTCAAAACATATGTATAGAACAAGCAATTTCATTCAAATACATAGGAAAGATAGGAGCTTAATGTTCTGCCTCCTAACCTATTTATCTGAGGGATAATGTCAATGATAGTGAATCATGATCACCTATATCCAACTGGATATATGTGCCTGGATCTTTCCCTACCACAAGATGCTTGCCAACTAAGGAATTAATAGATTGGAATAGGGATGAAAATTATTTTCTCTTGTATAAAAGTGAAAATAGAAAAGTAAACGATATGCCCTTCACACATGGAACAAAGGTTGTCATGCGCTTTTTATTTTTGGACGTGCAATCTATTAATGAAAAGGAACGTCACTTTATATTGCCTCTTGTGATGGGAAACTTTATTATGCAGTCCGTGGCTTTTATTACTTTGCCATCACAAGATCTTTCAAAGCTTATTTTCCCTTACAATAAAAGACCATCTTGCCGAGATAGCCGGCGGAGCCCCGGCAAGACATGCACCCGGCAAGATCCCACCAACTTGTCGCCGCTCCAGCGCAGCGACCAACTGTCATTCCTCCTGGATACGTGTCAAGGCACTAGCAATGGCGGGGGTTGAGCGGTGCCGATGGGACGGGTCCTTGTCTCGTGTCATATAAGGTCATGGACGCCTGACGGAAGCATTTAATGCCTTTGTCCTGAGTCATCAGTAAACACTGTAACAACTGTACATCCCGTGTGTACCCCGTTCGCCACTGTTGGTGACCCCTTCAACATATAAAAGGATGCCCAAGGCGTAGCTACATGGGGGGTAAGACTATCAAAAGGGGGGCTTCTAGATCAGTTGAGATGTGTAGCTGTTGTGTACCACATAACGCTCCTGGAGCCAGAGCCCAGGAACACTCAATACACCAAAAGCAGGAGTAGGGTTTTACGCTTCTCAGCAGCCTGAACTTGGGTAAAATCCCCTCACATTGATCGTTGGATTTGCTCTTGGTGCACCTACATGTTTAGGAACAATTTTTATTGCTTCGTGCACCGATGACAACTTACTTGAAGGATCTTATTCAATCCATAGGTAGGTATGATGGAATCTCATGGCAAGAAACTAGGTGTAAGGGTTATGGATGCACAAGTAGTATCTCTACTTAGTGTGAATTTTTGGGCTATCAAAGGATCTAAAGCAAGCACCACATGTTAGGGGATCCATGACAATATAACTACTATGTGAATATAAGCAAACATAACCATTACGTTCTCTTCCTTGTCGTCCAACGTCAACTACTTGATCAAGTTTGAAAATAACTAATGGGGGGGGGGTCACAATCATAGAAGATGTCCAAGATAGTATATTTATATGTGAAATCTCTCTTCCTTCAATATTCTTTCGTGAATTGTTCAAGTGACCAATGCTATTTTTGCTAACCTCCAATAAATTTTATTGCTTATACTTTTAGTATGTGAAGTCGCTACTACCCATTGGACAAACATATGAAGATTATATAATTTCACGTTTTATGCCATTCAATTCATTCAAAAGTTTCTCCTAGGATATAAGTGAAGCACAAGAGTGATCATGAAACTACTCTCAACTAGATATAAGTAAAGTTCATAGAGCATTCTTCAATGAACATAGGGAAACAAACACTACTGGAATTGAAAATTTTGCCGTCTACCTTGCCTTTGCCGTCTGCTGACGCATGGCAAAGGTACTCTTTGCCGTCAGTTGGCACAGTGCTGACGGCAAAGAGGTGGCTGATGGCAAAGGTTTTATTTGCCGTCGGCCACCTCTTTGCCATCTGCTGGCGGACGGCAAAGGAGCCCTATGCGGACGACAAAGGGTGGGCAAACGGCAAAGCCCCCCAACGGCCGAAACCCCACCCCCACCCACCCCGCCCCTTTGCCGTCCGCCACCCTCCCTTTGCACACGGCAAAGGGGACATGGCCCTAACGGCTTAGGCGCCTCCCCTAATGGCTCCCACCCCCACCCACGCCCTGCCCGCCTACCCCCCCACTCTCTCTCGCGCGCGCACGCGCTGTCGTCTGCCCACCCGCCGCCGCGTTAGCTCCCCTCCCCAGCCACCTACGCCGCCGCCCTCCCGACCGCCGCCCCCTCCCACCTTCCTCCCAACCGCCGCCCCCTCCCACCTCTTTCCCGACCGCCGCCCCCCTCCCACCTCCCTCCCGGCCGCCGCGCCCCCCTCACACATCCCTCTCGGCCCCCGCGGCCCCCTCCCACCTCCCTCCCGGTGCCCCTCCATCCTACCTCCCTCCCGACCGCCGCCCCTCCCGCCTCCCTCCCGTCCGGCGCCGGCCCTCCCACGTCCCTCCCGGTCGCCGCCCCAGCCACACCTCCCCTGTGCCGGCGACCGCGACGCCCTCCCCTCCGGTTAGTGTTTTTCTTTTTTGTTTTGTTTTTGTTCCTCTTGTTTCTTCTTCTTTTCGCTAGAAAGTCCGAATAATAAAAAGAAAAAGTAGAAAAAGTAGAAGAAGAATATGTAGTTTAGTGCTAGGTTTAGTTTTTTTTTTTCTGTTTTTTATGTTAAATTAGATAGTTAGTTTATTAGGTAGAAAAAGTAGATAGAAAAGAAAAAAAATAGATAAAAAAAAACTTAGAAGAAAATAAGAGAATAATAAACTAGAAGAAAAAAGAAGAAGAAGAAGAAGAAGCAGAAGAAGAAGAAGAAAGAGGAGAGGAGGAGAAAGATAAAAGAAAGAAGAAGAAGAAGAAGAAGAGGAGGAAGAGGAGGAGGAGGAGGAGGAGAAAAAAGACGAGCGAGGTCACAAGGGATATACAAGAAGAAGAAGAAAAAGAGGAGAGAGGAGAAGAAGAAAGAAAAGGACCCCGACCCCCGATCCCCCGCTCACGACCCCCGACGCCCGACGACACCAACCCCCGAGGCCCGATGCCACCAACCCCCGACCCTCGACCCCCGACCCCCGACGCCACCGACACCCGACTCCCGACTCCCGACACCCGACACCATTGACCCCCGACACCCGACTCTCGACCCCCGACGCCCGACGCCACCAACCCTCGACCCTCGACCCCCGACGCCACTAACACCCGACACCCGACCCCCGACCCCCGACGCCCGACACCACTGACCCCCGACCCCCAACTCCCGACGCCCGACACCACTGACCCCCGACCCCCGACCTCCAACCCCCGTCTCCCGACCCCCGACGCCACTGACCCTCGACCCCCGACCCCCTACCCCCGACCCCCGACGCCACTAACCCCCAACCCCGGGCCCCCGACACCTCTTTGGCCTCTTGTTGAACGAAAAGACCCCAACCCCCGACGCTAGTGACCCTCGACCCCCGATGACACTCACCTGCGACCATCGATGCATTTAACCCAACTCCCGACCACCGACACCCGACATCACCGACCCTCGACGGACTGACTCCTGACGCCACTAAGCCCCGACCCCCGACACCTCTTCTGCCTTCTGTTGACCGAGAAGGTGCTTTTTGGCCTTCTAGAGGCCCACGGGGTCATAATTTTGTAAATTATGAGTTAGGTCACATATTTTCCGATTATGTTAACTATAAAAACATCGTATTTGTGTTGATCGTGTGAATTTCAATGTGCAGTTGTTCGACGACCTCCACGTGCGTTGGACGAGCTCCGCCCTTGCGTTTGTTGGTGAGCACAAATGACTTCTCCTCCTACCCCCTTAATTTGCTCTGTCCCGGTCTTCGTGCCGATGAAACTTGCTAGCTATAGGTTTCTTCAATCACGAGTATGCGTGACCAGTATGCGTCTCCCGTTCGAAAGGGCGACATCTATAAATATGCATTTCTTTGCATATTTATAACCGCCATCCTTTCGAATTGTCCAACATTATCCATGGACAGCCCGAGTATGTGTAGATTGGGTTTGTTTTCCCGTATGCTGTGCTCCGGATCCGATGCGGAATTTCGTCAGTGCCTCCCCTATTGTTCTCCAGGTACACATCCTCTCTGCTTATTGCCGAGACGTGTATCAGGAGAACAGCGGGGAGGTGTTGCCGAAATTCTGCGTCGCATCTGGAGCAGAGCATGGGAAAACGAACCCACTCTACACATACTCGGGTGGGATTAGGACCTATCTTTACCTATTAGCGTGTAGGTTGCATGGACGTAATAAAACTGACAAACTTGACTAGCGTATGAATATAGATGATGAATTATATATTTATTTCTTGTGCTCCCATAGGTAGCTAGGCAACATGAGTGATCGTGCTTGGATGTACACTGGTCACCCTAGTCAGAAAGACATGACCCATGAATGGTTAACAAAAACGAGGGGGTTTGTGAGAGCCGCATTTGCAAATGGCCAGCATAACCCAGACACATATGAAGGAGAATTCTTCCAAGAAACACGTATGTCCAAGAAACGTTTCAAGAACCGCTCTACTTCACCCCAGAACATTGAAGTAGACAGCGACAGTGAATCCGTCTTAACCCCTGAGCCCGAACAGGAAGAGCTGGAAGAAGAAGAGGTTACTGCTGCGGATGGCCTGTCACTTCTTGATCGATTACATAATGGTGGCCTTCCACATGTTCTTCGTGATAGTGATGACGATGATGCATTTATTGATGATAGTGATGATCATGATGCATTTATTGACCCCGAAGCATATATAGGCGAGGACGATTGTTATTAGTTCATGTCAGGTATTCAACTATTATACTATATATAAATTTTGAGTTCATGTTAGGTATTCAATTTTTATTAGTCATGTTCGTATTTATGACAATGATACACTTAAATTATATACATTTTATTACTCCTGTTGGTATTTATGTTGTACTAATTTCATTTACTCTTTGTCATGACAGGTGTTGAAAGATGGTGGGAAAGGGTCGAAAGCACTCCGCGGTTGCTTCTTCGTCGGCGTGTGATGGGATGGGTACTTCCATTCCTGCCTCGCCTCTTCGGAGAGTGTTGCTCTCTACTTTGCAAGGAGCGCCCCCCGTGAGAGGAGGTCGACCCCCGCGAAGCCAAGAGGCACTAAAGGTACACGTTGTATTCATGTTGGTATTTATGTTGTACTCATGTTGTATGCATATTGGTATTTATATACATTTTATTACTCATGTTGGTATTTATGTTGTACTAAAGGTACACGTGGCCGCGGGAGAGGTAGGGCTACACGGTCTCTGCCACCACCCCAAGCTGATTCACCTGAGCACAGGACTTCTAGGGTGGATTTGTCTGAGGTGGAGGCTACACGGTCTGCAGTTCACGAGCCTCGGGTCGACGAGCCTCAAGTCGACGAGCCTTCGACCCACGAGACTCGTGTCCCAGAGGCTTCCTTCCAGGCGACTCCGGAGCAAAGCAGGGATGAGGGTACGTCCCAAGAGACCCAGTGGGAAACCTGGTCTGAGCCAAGTGGCCATGCTGGTAGCAACGAGGAGCTGGGTGAGGGGGCTACCGTCTACCAGCGTGGTAGTTCGGGGCTCCCGCTCGTACCAGCGACCCCCGAGCAGAGGTGGTTGATTAGGCCAAATGGGGACAAGTAAGTAAATTTACTCTTATTTAACCTTTTTCCTTCGCGTTTTCTCAAATATCTAATGTTTTGGCTTTAATTTGTGATACTGTAGGGGTTGGATTGTTGCCAAGGGTGTCCGCAAGCCCAACAGCGTCCTTGGTGTTCTTTGCCGTCAAAACTTCCCAGGGTTGGTTACGTTGCCCGGTCGGGAGCGAGAGGTAGGAATGACCTGAGGGCGGACATGGTGATCCGAAAGTTCTGGGTAATTTCTCTTTCACACAATTATAAATCAACCATAGCTATTTATTGTTGGGAGGCCTTGGTGGACCAGTGGTGCTCCGAAACGTGGGAGGCCAGCCACAACAACACCAAGGAGAGGCGTGGCCAAATGGTTGGCGTCCCACACCATCAAGGGAGCGTCAACTTAATCCAATTTGGCGAGAACTGGGTATGTGGTTTGCTTCATGCCTCATGCAATTCATTCCTAATGCTATCTTGAGCCCTTTACCAATACAATTTTCCTCTCTCTCTCTTTTAGGCGTGTCACAATAAGATGGAGGCGCCACAGATGTACGACCTGTATGCGATGGCCCATACTGCCTCGTACAAGAAGGTCAAGGCATTCTCTGAGTCCGACCTCGAGCATCCAGAAAACTTCACCAACATCTCCTCCCACGACAAGCTCGTGAAGTACAGAGATCACGGGAAGGCGAGGAAAGGGGAGGACTTTAACCCGAGCGAGGGGCCTATTGATCCAGAGCTGGTGATGATAGCTGGCAACGGGATGCCCCATGGCTCGATCGCCATTGGAGACGGCCTTATACGTTGTCCTAGCACTCTTCGGCAGATAAAGGCACGCCAAACGAGCTCTTGTCTGGAGATAACACGTCGTCCACGGCCAGTCGAGCTGGCCATCGAGGTTAGTTTAATGGACTCAACAATCTTTCCGCATTATGTTGTGCGTTGGAACCAATATGATTACATTGCTAACAATGAGTTGTGTTGTAGGCTGCTATTCAGAAAGAGAGAGAGGCAATGCAGGCGGCTATGGCGGAGAAGGATAAGGAAATTAGGGAGCTGGAGGAGAGGACGACTGCATTGGTGGAGGCGGAGAGGGCACGGAATGATGCGTCTACCAGGGCCATATACGAGCTCTTCGTGGTAAGTTTCTTCTTCATGTTATTTCAAATCTTGCATTTGAATGTCTGTTTCATTAATAAATAAAAAGTTTGACTTGTCGAAACCAAATGTACAGTCTATGTGCAAGAAGAACGGCCAAGTCCCTCCGCCAATGCCAGTCATTAACGTGGCGGGGACGGTGAGTTTCATTTCAGTGGAGTGATCTTAAGAGTGTCCTCATGCTAACTACACATTGCAAACGATGTTTGGTGCAGAATATCTCCCGAAACGCATCGCACGACCCTTCTACAGTCGAACCTTCTCCAGGGCAGCCTTCTCCACGTGAAACAATCCAGAGCCACCGTGCTTGACCCTAACTTAGGTATGTTATTTCTAATGTTTTATAAAAGATAGCTAGATGACATAATTAGCTTAGTTAGCTCCAAAATGACCTATTTAATAAAAAATGACCTATACGTAGCTAATTATCCTCAAAATGACATAATTAGCTCCAAAAAGGCATTCCTAGCCAATTTAGCCCGAAGAAGGGGACAAGGGGAGAAGAAAGAGGAAAAATGAAAGGAAGCAAGAAGAAGAAGAGGAGAAGAAGAAGAAGGAGAGGGAGGAGGATCAAAAGAAGGAGAAGGAGGAGAAGAAGGAGAGAGAGCTCCTCCTTCTCCTTCTTCTTCCTCTTTCTTCCTCCTCCTTCTCCAGCTTCTTTTCTTCTTCTTCTCCTCTCCTTCGCCTTCTGACCCTCCTCCTCCTCCTCCTCCTCCTTCTTTTACTTCTTCTTATCTTTCTCTTCTTCTACGTAGCTTAGACTCATCCAATAAAGGCTAAATTGGCTAATTATCCATCTAAATGACATAATTAGCTTAGTTAGCATCAAAATGACCGATACTTAGCTAATTATCCTCGAAATGACATAATTAGCTCCAAAAAGGCATTCTTAGCCAATTTAGCCCGAAGAAGGGGACAAGACGAGAAGAAAGAGGAAAAATGAAAGGAAGGAACAAGAAGAAGAGGAGAAGAAGAAGAAGGAGAGGGAGGAGGATAAGAAGAAGGAGAAGAAGGAGGAGAAGAAGGAGAAGGAGCTCCTCCTTCTCCTTATTCTTCCTCCTTCTTCCTACTTCTCCTTCCCCTTCTTATTTTCTTCTTCTTCGCCTCTTCCTTCTCCTTCTCCTCCTCCTCCTCCTTCTTCTTTTACTTCTTCTTCTCTTTCTCTTCTTCTATGTAGCTTAGACTCCTCCAAGAAAGGCTAAATTGGCTAATTATCCATCTAAATGACATAATTAGCTTAGTTAGATCCAAAATGACCTATTTAATTAAAAATGACCTATACTTAGCTAATTATCCTCGAAATGACATAATTAGCTCCAAAAAGGCATTCTTAGCCAATTTAGCTCGAAGAAGGGGACAAGAGGAGAAGAAAGAGGAAAAATGAAAGGAAGGAAGAAGAAGAAGAGGAGAAGAAGAAGAAGGAGAGGGAGGAGGATAAGAAGAAGGAGAAGGAGGAGAAGAAGGAGAAGGAGCTCCTCCTTCTCCTTCTTCTTCCTCCTTCTTCCTCCTTCTCCTTCTCCTTCTTATTTTCTTCATCTTCTGCTATCATTCTCCTTCTCCTCCTCCTCCTCCTTCTTTTACTTCTTCTTATCTTTCTCTTCTTCTATGTAGCTTAGACTCATCCAAGAAAGGCTAAATTGGCTAATTATCCATCTAAATGACATAATTAGCTTAGTTAGCTCCAAAATGACCTATTTAATAAAAAATGACCTATACTTAGCTAATTATCCTCGAAATGACATAATTAGCTCCAAAAAGGCATTCTTAGCCAATTTAGCCCGAAGAAGGGGACAAGAGGAGAAGAAAGAGGAAAAATGAAAGGAAGGAAGAAGAAGAAGAGGAGAAGAAGACGAAGGAGAGGGAGGAGGATAAGAAGAAGGAGAAGAAGGAGGAGAAGAAGGAGAAGGAGCTCCTCCTTCTCCTCCTTCTTCCTCCTTCTTCCTCCTTTTCCTTCTCCTTCTTCTTTTCTTCTTCTTCTCCTCTTCCTTCTCCTTCTCCTCCTCCTCCTCCTCCTCCTTCTTTTACTTCTTCTTCTCTTTCTCTTCTTCTACGTAGCTTAGACTCATCCAAGAAAGGCTAAATTGGCTAATTATCCATCTAAATGACATAATTAGCTTAGTTTGCTCCAAAATGACCTATTTAATAAAAAATGACCTATACTTAGCTAATTATCCTCGAAATGACATAATTAGCTCCAAAAAGGCATTCTTAGCCAATTTAGCCCGAACAAGGGGACAAGAGGAGAAGAAAGAGGAAAAATGAAAGGACGGAAGAAGAAGAAGAGGAGAAGAAGAAGAAGGAGAGGGAGGAGGATAAGAAGAAGGAGAAGAAGGAGGAGAAGAAGGAGAAGGAGCTCCTCCTTCTCCTTCTTCTTCCTCCTTCTTCCTCCTTCTCCTTCTCCTTCTTCTTTTCTTCTTCTTCTCCTCTTCCTTATCCTTCTCCTCCTCCTCCTCCTCCTTCTTTTACTTCTTCTTCTCTTTCTCTTCTTCTACATAGCTTAGACTCATCCAAGAAAGGCTAAATTGGCTAATTAGCCATCTAAATGACATAATTAGCTTAGTTAGCTCCAAAATGACCTATTTAATAAAAAATGACCTATACTTAGCTAATTATCCTCGAAATGACATAATTAGCTCCAAAAAGGCATTCTTAGCCAATTTAGCCCGAAGAAGGGGACGAGAGGAGAAGAAAGAGGAAAAATGAAAGGAAGGAAGAAGAAGAAGAGGAGAAGAAGAAGAAGGAGAGGGAGGACGATAAGAAGTAGGAGAAGAAGGAGAAGGAGCTCCTCCTTATCCTTCTTCTTCCTCCTTCTTCCTCCTTCTCCTTCTCCTTCTTCTTTTCTGCTTCTTCTCCTCTTCCTTCTCCTTCTCCTCCTCCTCCTCCTCCTCCTCCTTCTTCTTTTAATTCTTCTTCTCTTTCTCTTCTTCTAAGTAGCTTAGACTCATCCAAGAAAGGCTAAATTGGCTAATTATCCATCTAAATGACATAATTAGCTTATTTAGCTCCAAAATGACCTATTTAATAAAAAATGACCTATACTTAGCTAATTATCCTCGAAATGACATAATTAGCTCCAAAAAGGCATTCTTAGCCAATTTAGCCCGAAGAAGGGGACAAGAGGAGAAGAAAGAGGAAAAATGAAAGGAAGGAAGAAGAAGAAGAGGAGAAGAAGAAGAAGGAGAGGGAGGAGGATAAGAAGAAGGAGAAGAAGGAGGAGAAGAAGGAGAAGGAGCTCCTCCTTCTCCTTCTTCTTCCTCCTTCTCCTTCTCCTTCTTCTTTTATTCTTCTTCTCCTCTTCCTTCCCCTTCTCCTCCTCCTGTTCCTCCTCCTCCTTCTTTTACTTCTTCTTCTCTTTCTCTTTTTCTACGTATCTTAGACTCATCCACGAAAGGCTAAATTGGCTAATTATCCATCTAAATGACATAATTAGCTTAGTTATCTCCAAAATGGCCTATTTAATAAAAAATGACCTATACTTAGCTAATTATCCTCGAAATGACATAATTAGCTCCAAAAAGGCATTCTTAGCCAATTTAGCCCGAAGAAGGGGACAAGACGAGAAGAAAGAGGAAAAATGAAAGGAAAGAAGAAGAAGAAGAGGAGAAGAAGAAGGAGAGGGAGGAGGATACGAAGAAGGAGAAGAAGGAGGAGAAGAAGGAGAAGGAGCTCCTCCTTGTCCTTCTTCTTCCTCCTTCTTCCTCCTTCTCCTTCTCCTTCTTCTTCCTCCTTCTTGCTCCTTCTCCTTCTCCTTCTTATTTTCTTCTTCTTCTCTTCTTCCTTCTCCTTCTCCTCCTCCTCCTCCTTCTTTTACTTCTTCTTCTCTTTCTCTTCTTCTACGTAGCTTAGACTCATCCAAGAAAGGCTAAATTGGCTAATTATCCTACGAAATGACATAATTAGCTTAGTTAGCTCCTAAATGGTCTATTTAGTAAAACATGACCTATAGTTAGCTAAGTTCTCTCCTAAATGACATAATAAGGCTTACGTAGCTGCAACATGACCTATTCCCCCTAACTTAGGTATTAAATGGCCTATAATTAGCCTAGCTAGATCAAAAATGGCTTAATAAGCATAGTTTGCTCCGAAATGACCTATTTTACCCAAGTTAGCTCCGAAACGACCTATAGTTAGCTAGGGTTCCACCTAAATGACATAATTAGCTTAGTTAGCTCCTGAATGGTCTATACTTAGCTAATTTCTGTCCGAAATAACCTATATATACACTACTTCATCTAGTATTATTCTTTTAACTTTCTTATTTGTCATTTTGCAGATTACCTTCACTTCACGGGAAGCTTGGAAAATATTGATGGAATGCTTGAAGATGATTTCTTGTACCATGGGTTGTATTGAAACTATTGTAGTATATGAATATATGAAACTTTGTATGCACGTGGATGAAACTAGTGTAATATATGGTTTGGTACGGATGCAACTTGGAAGCTGGATATAAGAGGTTATTTTAATATTGCTATGAGTACGGAAAGAAATTTATTTATGTCAAATGTATATATATATATATATATCCTCATTATTGTTAAAAATGTTGGATATAACAAAAAATAAATAAAAAAGGGGCTGGTTCCCCTCTTTGCCGTCTGCCCCCACCTGGCAAAGGGGGGAAGGCAGACGGCAAAGGGGGTAATCTGCCCTTTCTCTCTCCCCTCTTTGCCATCTGCCCCCACATGGCAAAGGGGGGAAGGCAGACGACAAAGGGGGGAATCTGCCCCCTCTTTCTCCCCTCTTTGTCGTCTGCCCCCACATGGCAAAGGGGGGAAGGCACACGGCAAAGGGAGGAGGCCTGCCGTTAACACTTAACGGGGACGTTGCAATATGTGCCGTCCCATTTATTTTGCCGTCTGGCCCCTCATGGCAAAGAATCTTTGCCGTCCGCTTTGGGAAAGCAGACGGCAAATAACCTCTTCACCGGATTATTTTTTGCCGTCTACTTTGCCGTCAGCTGACCGACGGCAAAGCCTTTGCCGTCAGTTGACCGACGGCAAAGCCTTTGCCGTCCGTGGTTGCACCCTTTGCCGTCCGCCTTGGCAGACGACAAATTTCTGAATTTCAGTAGTGCAATATCCAAGATCAAAATATATAAGAGAAGCACCCCAAAGCATTCTATTAAGCCAACCAAGGAGTATGTCATAGCAGAATGGTGCATAAAATACCAAGAACTATCTGATAACCCACAAGTGTAGGGGGCGTTTGTAGCCTTTTTCAGTAAATAAGAGTGTTGAACCCAACGAGGAGCTCAAGGTAGAATAAATATTCCCTCAAGTTCTATCGAGCATCGATACAACTCTACGCACGCTAATGCTTGCTCCACCTAGAATTAGTATGAAACTACTTTGCGGGAAGTAAACTGGATGTACTTTGCAAGTAAATAAACTAAGTAATGACACAACAAGCTTTTTTGTAACGCAATGGAAATATTTTCCCTAGGAAATTGAATATGATATGATAGATATTTGTTATATCCAATGAGGGAGAGGCATGAGATAACATTCTGTCTCTACTTGGATCATATGCATTTATGATTGGAACTCTAGCAATCATCCGCAACTACTAAAGATCATTAAAGTCATGAAACCCAACCATAGCATTAAGTATCAAGTCCTCTTTACTCCCATAAGCCATAACCCACCTACTTGTGTTTATGCTTGTGTTACTCAAGAAACCTACCATAAGCAAATTATGGACATATTGCAACACCCTACATCGGGGATTGTCAGCGTTCTAGGAATGGGGGTACCCAGACCTGCCTACCAGTGGCCCAGGGCTGGCCGACTTCATCAAGCAAACACGAGCGGGCACGTCGCCTCTCAAGGAAAGGCCCGAGCCTCGCGAGGAGGAGCAACACTAAGACCCGCAGGGGGCCTCCTGAGGACCCCTCCAGAGCGGCGGAAATTTTGAGGCGAGACCTAGCCTCAGGAGTCAAGGATGACACGGGGAAAGGACAGACGAGCAGCGGATTGCAGGACGATGCAGTTTCCCCTTTCGGGCAAAGACGGGAAGGACGTACGCGGGTTCCCAAGGCATCTTCCAAAGGTTTCCATTCTGGTGCAACTAGGCCATTGCTACTTCTCAAACTACAACGCCAAAAATTGACACGTTGACGGAGACTGGGCTTGCGTTGGTTTTTCCCTTGAAGAGGAAAGGGTGATGCAACACAGGAGCAGTAAGTATTTCCCTTAGTTTGAGAACCAAGGTATCGATCCAGAAGGAGGGTCTCGTCAAGTCCAGAGTACCTGCGCAAACACAAACAAGCTTGCACCCAACGCTTCGAAGGGGTTGTCAATCCCTTCAAGATTGTTTGCAAAGTGAGATCTGAAGGCGGAAAGTGCAACAAAGTAAAAAGTGTAAGGCTGAAAATATGGTGTGGAGTAGACCCTGGGGGCCATAGTGTTCACTAGAGGCTTCTCTCAAAATAGCAAATATCACGGTGAGTGAACAAATTACTGTCGAGCAATTGATGGAACTGCGGAAAGTCATGACGATATCTAAGGCAATGATCATACATATAGGCATCATGTCCGAGACAAGTAGACCGATACTTCCTGCATCTACTACTATTAATCCACACATCGACCGCTATCCAGCATGCATCTAGTGTATTGAGTTCATGACGAACAGAGTAATGCCTTAAGCAAGATGACATGATGTAGAGGGATAATCTCAAACCAATGATGAAAACCCCATCTTTTTACCCTTGATGGCAACAACACGATGCGTGCGTCGCTACCCCTTGTGTCACTGGGTGGGGTCAGCGCACGGTATGAACCCAAAACCAAGCACTTCTCCAATTGCAAGAATCATAGATCTAGTTGGCTAGACAAAACCCAAACTCGAAGAGAATTACAAGGATATGAAATCATGCATAAGAGAGATCAGAAGAAACTCAAATAAGATTCATAGATAATCTGATCATAAATCCACAATTCATCGGATCTCGACAAACACACCGCAAAATAAGATTACATCGGATAGATCTCCATGAAGATCATGGAGAACTTTGTATTGAAGATCCAAGAGAGAGAAGAAGCCATCTAGTTACTAGCTATGGACCCGTAGGTCTATGGTGAACTACTCACGCATCATCGTAGAGGTCATGGTATTGATGAAGAAGCCCTCCGTATCCGAATCTCCCCTCTAGCAGGGCACCAGAACGTGCCCTAGATGGAATCTTGCGGAGACAGAAGCTTGCGACGGCGGAAAAGTAATTTCGATGATCTCCTGATTTTTTTGGGATTTTTAGGGAATTTATAGGCGCAACCCCTAGGGCAGAGGGCGCCCAGGGGGCCCACAAGCCTGTGGGCCGCGGCCTCCCCCTAGCCGCGGGGTGGGGGCTTGTGGGCCCCCTGAGGCTCCCCTTCCTTGGCTCTCAAGCTTCCTGATCTTCTTCCGTTCCGGAAAAAATCTTTTCGGGGATTTTCTTCCGTTTGGACTCCGTTTCAAAATCTCCTCTGAAAGGGGTCAAAAACATGGAAAAAACAGGAACTTGCACTTGGCACTGAGTTGATAAATTAGTCCCAAAAAATATATAAAAGGCATGCATAACATCCATAGTTTGACAAGATAATAGCATGAAACCATCAATAATTATAGAGACGTATCAACCATCGCCGCCCGCAAGCAAGACATACGTCACCCCTGGACCTGTCCCTGCGGCGCTGGCAGCTTCTTTGCATGCGAAGACTACCTTTGGACAGGGGGATCACGTTCCCCTGTTCCCTTTCAAAATTGGCCTTTGTGGGATCCCTTCCCTGCCTTGCGATAACGGAAGAGGACCCAGGCCGCCGCTATATATAGAGGATAGGCTGCCTCGTAGGGAGAGGCTGATCCACCCTCAATTGATTGACACACCCGCACCATCAAAGGCCGTTCAGCCTCCGAAGGCCCTCGAACACTTTACTAGTTCATCCACCAACCTCCACGAGAGGCAATCCACTAAAAGCAGGAGTAGGTGTCATATTTTGTGCTCCGCAAAACCCTAAAGATTCGAACTCAGGGGCATGTATGAAGATCTCTCGTAGGCTGACCTCAGCTAACTCTCTACTCGTCGGGGATGGCAAAGAACTCACTCGATGGCAAGGAAGAAACAGGACATGACAGTTTACCGAGGTTCGGGCCGCTGGGAAGCGTAATACCCTACTCCTGCTTTGGTGGATTGCCTCTCGTGGTGATTGGTGGATGAACTAGTACAGTGTTCGAGGGCCTCCTGAGGCTAGGTGGGCTACGTGTGGTGCCGGTGGGAAAAATGAGTGAATCCGGGGGTCCCCCTCTATGAAGTATCCTATCATGTATATATAGTGGCGGCCCGGGTCCTCCTCCCTTATCGTTTCGGCGGGAAGGGATCCCACAAGGTCCAATTTTGAAGGGGAACACGGGGAACATGCTCCCCTGCCCAAAGGCGGTCTTCGCCTGCAAAGTGACTATCAGCGCATCAGGGACGGGTCCAGGGGTGACGTCCGTCCTGCTCGCGAGTGACGATGGCTTTGTTGAACTAGAATGGAAACCTTTGGGAGATGCCTTCGGAACCCGCGTATGTCCTTCCCTCCTTTGCACGAAAGGCAAAACTCCACTGTCCTGCAATCCACTGCTCACTTGTCCCTTCTCCGTGTCATCCTTGGCTCGTGAGGATGGGTCTTGCCACGGAATTTCCGCCGCTCGAGAGGGATCCTGTGGAGGCATTCTGTGGGTCTTGAAGCTGTTCCTCCTCGCGAGACTCGGTCCCTCGCGAGGGCCTTGCCTTGAGTGGTGCCGGGCCCGTTGGTTTTGGTTGATGAAGTGGGCTAGCCCTGGGCCGCAGGCAGGCAGGTCTGGGTACCCCCATTCCCAAAACGCTGACAATAGCCCCCGAGCCCAAGGCGCGCTTGGGCTAGCTTCTCGGCGAAGCCTTGTGGACGACCTGAAGCATCGCGGGCCCTTATCATCTGTGGGCCAGGTGGCACAAGTGTTCGGCTGCCATGCGGTGACGCTCTTGCTCCTCGAGGCATCCAGGGCGCACCAGGCCACGACGACACGATTTCCAAGAACCGCCCAGGCCATCATTGTTCTCATGGAATGGCACTGATGTGTCCTGACCACACACAACGGCCCTCGCGGACCTGACCGCTCGGTTGACAGGTGAAGCGACGTGGACGACAACGCTCCCGTCGGCCCACCTTGCGGCCCTTGAGGGGCCCGTGATGCTCGCGCTCCCACGATGGTTGGTAGCCGCAGTTTGCTTATAAATTTGCCTCGCCCATTGCACGAGGGAGGCATTGCGATCTTGAGCTCCCTCTTCGCTCCCTCGCTCCATTGAGAAAAAGCTCTTCTTCCCTTCACTTCTTTGTCTTCGATGGCGTCTGCAGGAGGCGATTTCGGCCGGAGTAAGCGTGCGGCTCTGCCCGCGCCCTCGTCAGCCCGTGGGAGCAGCCGCGGGGGACCCTCAGGGTCGCCGCGCGTCCGCCGCTGCTGGACTCTAGCCGACGAGTAAGTTCATCGCTTGCATTCATTTTCCTTGTTGTCTCGAGTACTTCTTGGTGGTTGATCTTCCCT
Organism: Hordeum vulgare subsp. vulgare; assembly: GCF_904849725.1. Classification (NCBI taxonomy): domain Eukaryota; kingdom Viridiplantae; phylum Streptophyta; class Magnoliopsida; order Poales; family Poaceae; genus Hordeum; species Hordeum vulgare. The sequence goes on from NC_058521.1 coordinate 520,366,551, forward strand.
TCTCTCTAGAGCACCCGCCGCCAAGAAGCCCAAGCTTGGCGAGCTCCACGAGGAGGTGGAAGGGCTGCGGGCCCAGCTCCAGAGCGTCGAGGTCACCCTCCAGGCCGCCCGCTAGGGCGAAGCGGAGGCCAAGGAGGAGTTGGTGTTGCTGTAGAGGCAGGTTCAGGAGGCGGCCGACGCTGTTCAGGCCGCCCAGGACGAGGCGGCGTACGCCCGGATGTTGGCGTCCCAGTGTGCCAAACAGTTCGAGGGTATCGCCAGCCGGGCGGCAGGCGCAACACGCCGGTTCGTGGGGGACGCCCTGGCGCTGCCGAACGTGAGAGGCGACGGGGGCTACCTCTCCTTCTTCCAGAAGGTGGTGGAAACGCTGGAGGCCGGCGTGTCCTGCGTGGAGGAGGACAAAGTGTCCTACGCGCGCGAGCTTCTGGGCCTTGCCATGACGCTCGTCTTCTGCAACTTGCGCCGCCTCGTCCGAGAGCTCAACCTCCAACGCGTCATCGAGCCGGTGCCTGCTGAATCCCGGCGACTTCTCCGGGACAAAGTCCGCCCGCGCGTGGACACGCTGGTGGAGTGGTACATCCAGGTGCCCACCTCCAGCGAGGAGAAGGGATCCGACGTCGAGCCTGCCGGCGCGAAGGGTGGCACCGGTGACCCCTCCCCCTAGGTGTCTCCTCGCTTCTGTTATCCCTTCCGTGTAATAGTGAACCATGAACTTTGCCCTCATGGGCATTAAACTTTAGCATGTTACCTTCGCCGTTCTCCCTTTTCCCCTCGCTCTTGAATCGACGGCTTTCTCGCTGATAGTCACTGTGGCTCGGCTTCCTTGCATAGGGCCCATCGATGACCCAGCCGTTGCTCCGGGGCAATGGCAGCCAGGGCCCTCAGGAGGTCCTATCCCACCGAGGCATCGTTTGTGCTGTTGCACGCTTGGTCGGTGGCCTCGTTCGTTGCCGTAGTCTAGTCCTTAGGCCCTGCAGTTTCTCGTTAGTGCGCGTGGTTTTAACTCATGGTTAGTTTGATGCGAAACCAGACGTCCCCCGTATGGGCCTGTGGGGTACTTAGCTCGTGGGTTTTCGCCGATCCCTTCCGTAACTCCTCCTGAGTAGTTCCTGCTTCGTAGATGGGATTGGGTGGAGACCCTTTCGGCACTCTGTGTCTGCAGGTCCCGGTCCCACACATTTCCTGCCACTGTGAGGCGCAACCTGTTACCAAGGTTGTCCCTCATGGGGCAAGGCCTTGACGCCCTGGGTGCCGGCAAGGGCGACGCGTGGGTGGCCGAGTGGCTTTGCAACCTGTAAGGCCACTGAGGCATGCTGTTCAGGAGCCCCACTTGACACTCAAGCTGCTCTACGCCGACAGGCCCCGGTTATGACCGGTAAGGCTCCTGAGGCTCTATGCTTAGGAGCCCCCTTTGGCGCTCGAGCGAATCCTCTTCCCGTCCTTTTGTCATCGCCCCTGGATGCGCTGAGGCCTCCTGAGACTCTTTGTGGTGATATCATGCTCCGATCCGAACCCCTGAACGGGGGTAGATCGCGGAAAATGTTTGCCCCTGGGACGGCAAGTCTTTGCTTTCTCTCCTTGGCCCCTAGGCGCGGTGCGGAGCGTTCAGCTTCTCAGAAAATGTCATCCAGAAAAGGTCTAAATCAAACCCTGGGATTGTACTTGATCAAAGGCCAGAAGGTGGACGTGGGAAAAGCGGTGATAACGAAGCCCTTGGAACTCACGTTCCATGGCCAGCTGATGCCCGGTGGGCACTTCAGGGTTACCTTGTCGAGTGTGAAATCGGGGCACGAGGATTTTCCTCCTCCAGTACGGCTAGTGGGAGAGGACGACGAGACCCCGCCGCAGCTTGGAAACTGCAAGGGTTGGGTGCTGCTATGGCCAAAGAATATTCTTCGTCTGGAGCTGGCTGAGAGCACACCAATAACCACTCATAAACAAGCAGGTATGAACACCATCACCCCGCCTACACAATTACTAGCGCCTGTAGTGCCGTGTGAGAGTGGCAAATGACATGATGAAGGGTGTCCAATAATGACTGATGTAATCGCCTCCGTAGAACAAAAAATGGATGATGAGATGGACGAGGATCCTCTTCGGTTCCTCAATACACGCGCCTATGACGGTGACTTAGATATGATGAGCCAGCCATACGACAACTCGGGCTATCAGCATGCTGATGAGGATATGATGATCTGCCCGGGCAGGAACGTCCTAGGAGGGATTGCAAGAAGTCTCTCTTCATGCAACCCTCACAGGACACGCCTAAAGATGCCGCCTCAACACAGGATCAACTAGCTGAGGGTCGTAGAGTGCTTTACCCGACAACACTTGGGCATGGATTAAGGAAGGGTGTGGAAGGTCAGCCCAAGAAAAAGGAGAGGATGAGACCGGGGAAGAGAGGCTCTCCTGCCTACAAACAAGTCAGAGCACATAGCAGCTAGACTGCGGATTTTGAAGAGCATGTACCTGTCAAAGATGCGGCGGCCATGTTTCATGTCACGGGCAAGCCGAGGCTACCACAGAAATCGCTGGAGGCAATATTAGGGGATCCCAGGAGACTGCACGACCATGTGCTATGGACTGAGAAAAGCCTACTAGTCTCGAAGGATCCTGGATATCCAACATACAGGGCTCGTGTGCCTGAAGGGAAGTGCTACGTCGACACGCGGCCCGCGGAGGTGTTCTTCCCGCGGTTTGAGCATATATTCGAGATATTTCTGACAAGGCGGCTCGATTGTACCATCGTCCGCCTTTTTGCGCTACATATGTGCTCCGTCATGAAGAGACAAGAAGTCTCGCAAATCTTTATGGTGGATCCATACTACATGCACGAGTCCTTCTTGATTGTGAGCGACTTTGAGCGTAAAACTACTAGGGAGTACCTCCAAAACCTCATGGTAGAAAATAAGGACTAGGAAATTGTCCTCTTTCCTTATCATCCAAAGTAAGTCAGTGCTCGACAACCCTTTCGTACATTTCAATCATTCCTTCTCGCTCATATGGAGAATAATTTGAGGCGTTTTCCCCACAGCAATGGGCGCGCTGTCCTTATCATTCTTTACCCGCGATTCTCCCACGCCGTGTATTTCGACCCTACGAGAAACTACGAGAAGAAGGAATACACCCATGTAATGAATATTCTAGATGACACTCTCCAAGGCTTCGACTTGAGGGGTGGCTACCTGCAAATCAGGAGACAAAGGAACAAGAAGACGGGTTTCTCACATAGAACTAACTTCTGCTGCATCCATGTCCCAAAACCAAGCAAGAACGATGGATTCTACCTCCTACATCTCTTGATGGAGTTTAGAAGGGATCACCAAAAGCTTCACATAACAGGCAGAAACGATGATCATATCCTCAAGTGGGTAGAATGTCATGGAGAAGCGGATTATAAACTTAGAGATGACGTCCTTCGCATCCAGAGGGACATTGCAATGATCATCATGAAAGAAGTCGTCGAAGAGAAGGGGATGTCCCACCACAGCCCTATATCGCGAGCTGACGTCCAAACTCGCATAGGCATGCAACGTCGGGACCTCACGCCATTAAAGAAGCTAGGGTGCATCCTAGATGATTTGGAAGGATGAAACTTCGAGTGATTTATGATGATGATATGTGTCTCTTTAACTTGTCGAACTTGCGTAACACTACTTTGTTAGTTTGGGTACGATGACCTGCATACCTCTAGTTAATTAGTTTGCGTACCATGCAACTTTGTTGATTATTTATATGTTTACTATATGTTCCATCTAGTTGCTAGCCCTTTCTTTTTCGTGTTGCTCAAGTATATTTTGTTGCATATGATTGTCCATTCTCTTGATGAAGATGCATCAAGATTCTTGATGAAGAAGAAGCAGGGCTATGTAATGTACAAAGGAAAGGTTCCGGGAGTGTACGACGAGTGGCCTGAGTGTCAGGCGCAAGTGGAGGGGGTCTCGGTCGCCAACCATAAAGGCTTCAAAAGCGGACAAGAAGCAGAAACTAGTTACTTGAGGTACACGCTAGCGCAAGAGAGGACTCATAACTGCCGCCTCATATACTACATAGTTCCCCTCTCACTCATAGTATAGCTCTTCTCGAGTATATCATTGTCTAGATGGATGACGATGTACATGCAAGAATTCGAGACTTGTATCGCTATTTTTGAGATGATGACGAGAGACCACTTTGTATTGAATGATGATGACATGATTTGATGAGACTATTTGTATGATTACATTTGTATGTGTATGATGATGATATTTGTATGTGCTAAAGATTATTGTATAAAGCATGTTCAAATACAAAAACAAATATGCAGAAAAAAAATCACAAACCCCTACAAGTAGCGCGGCTTACTAAAGCTCGCTACGGCTACGCATGTATAACTGCAACACGTTTATGTAAAGATCGCTGCTACTACTACACATGTATATCAGCAACGCGTTTATGTAAAGCTCGCTACCTCTATACTTGTATAGCAGTAGCGCGGGCCAACACCCGCTACTGCTACATTTTAGCTGTAGCGCGGGCGGACCCACGCTACTGCTGAAGGTTAGCTGTAGCGGTGTATCAGCCCGCGCTACTAATACGCCTAAAACCCGCACTACTGCTAGACTTTTCCCTAGTAGTGCGTGGAGGAGATGACCAACACCGCTGGCTGCACCGGCCAGAACAGATCTGGCCGGAGGTGCCGTCGAGCTGTCAACCAGGCCCTCCATGCTGCTGCCAATCCAAAACTAGATGGCGCACCGCCGCTGCCGACCGCATTGCGCCGCCGCCCGAACCGGGCCAACCGCCGCATGACGCCGTCTATGATCGGCCTGCCCGACGCTCCTGCAGCCGCCGTCGCCCGAGGTAGGGCCGATCATCACCGCCGTCGCCGCAACCATCGCCGCCACTCCGCTAGATTGTCCGTGCCTCCAGCATGTAGGGGCCCCGCAACACCCCTGAGACACGGGAGAGAGTAAGTCCCCCGCCATCGCTGTCGACCCCCGGCCCTAGCCCGACGGCGGCGAAGGAAGGGGAGAAGGAAGTGCGCGCCTGGTGCCTCCGGCGGCTAGGGTTTGGACGCCACCTGAGTCGCCCTAGCGGGGAAGATTGCAAGGGCTAGGGTTTCATCTTTGAAAAATGAGGAGAATTTGCTTTTGATATGAATCCTCCAGTAGTTCACCAGTTCTCAGGGTCAAGTACAGAAATCCACATGGGCTCATATGAAACTGCTCGATAAACAAAAGTTATCGCTCCACCGTTTCTTTCCACCTATTCTTTATTCAATTTTATAAAACCAATTGCTCACACGGGCTCTCTCGCCACGCCTCTGCCTGCTAGTACAGAATTAAAGTCTTGGTGTGTCTTATGCCAGATATAATCAACTCGAGTAAACATGTAGTTTTTTCTTCCGACAGATTCTCGGCTCTAGTTTGGGGTTGTCCTCTGGTGTTTTGGCCTATCTTTGTGGCAGTGGCAACAATAATGGTCTCGAGTATGTCTTAGTCATGAGACTGTGTGTTCTTTTTTGTGCTATCGATTTTGCTTCCTGACGGTATTAGGTCAACGGTGGTCCAACAATTTCCCTTGCAAGGGTTGTATCCCAAGCCACGACATATTTGACGACATTATTAAGTTCTTATAATGCAGTGGTGGCTTATGTTATCTCTTAAAACTAGATGATGCCCCGCGCGTTGCAGCGGAAACTTCGGTAAAAGAAATACCTAAATAACTGCTACAAAATAACTAAAACTAATATAAAACATATATGTGTTTTAAAATAAATTACAAATGTGAAGAATATGAAAAATATTTTTTAAGTTGTAGTCGAATAATGTCAAATGTGAAGGCTGCATTGCATTAGTATATGGTACCCCTCAACACATATACTTTCAATATTAAATAGGAAATAGGATGAAAAATAATAATTTAGGACTAGCATGCATGTGTGATGTGGCAACCCTACATGCATGCATAAATAAATACACAAGGTAACATGTATTAACATGCATGACTTGCTTGTGTGGCATGTTTGCATGTCTAACAAAATTATTTAGTGGATTCCAACTATTTAGAAATAGAAGATACCCCAGACTAGTTTGTCTCGTGTGGTTTAGAGTGTGCTTGGATATATTTTAGTCCCATGATTAAAAGTAGTGGGACTAAAACTTGCTAGCCTCATCCATGCTTGGATCCAAATACTAAAGAGACTAAAATCAAGTTAATGAGTATTTATTATCCCCCAAACCCTTCAATCCAGAACTCGTCTGTGTTAAAGGAGAGGAGTTAAATGATGAGAGACAGGACTAATTCACATTTTAGTAGGGGTATCCCTGACTAAACTTTTTTAGTCTCAAGACTAGTTTTAGCCCCTCTTTAGTCAGGGGTGCTTGAAACTTTAGCCTCTTAAAAAAACTATTTTTAATCAGAATAAAATAAGTCTTTTGGATCCAAGCACCCTCTTAGTTAAAGAACCTTGATTTTATTTTTAATTTATTTTTCATTTTATTTTTAATTTATTTTTCATTTTATTCCGTCATGTTGGCATACACTTTGTGTAGTAAATCGACGAAGTTGAACCGATTGCTAAATGAATTTGTATAATGAAAATAGAAAACCAGAATAATTATGTTTCATTTTGTAATTGTGTATGGATGAACTATTGTGAGTGCTATACGAGTCACTTAACTGGTAGCTCGGAATATCCTCCGATGCAAGTTCAAAGAAAAAACAGAATATCAAGCGATGCCCCTCTCAATGAACTGCAAGACGAACGGGCATTTGTCAGAGCAATCATCCTCAAGTGTAATTGTCGTTGTTGCACGCCTTTTCAGTCATGATACCTACGAATCTCCCCAAAGATTTGATAAGATATTTCTTTTACTTGTGGCGTAGAATCTTGAAAGGTGAAAACTGAGGAAGAAACGTTAACTAATGGAGTGGTAACTAATTTCCACATCCAAAGTCCTCCACGTTTTGGTCCCCACATATCAGATGTACCTGTCATATCAAACCTAACATGCCACGCTAATCTTCTCTTTGTTTCCACAAGTAAATAGGTGACAGACACACCTTTTTTCTATTTAAGGTAGCTGTCGCAATACATATGCGAGAACAGAGCTAAGAACATCTACAATCGGACTCACCAAATCATGTCCCCTATACGCTTGCGGACGTGTTCGGACACGCCCTCGGATGTATCTAGACGACCTCTCATATTTCGCTTCGTGCATCCATATACCTTATATCCGTACTCTTAAATTTATACAAAGTCATGTAGATCATTCGATAATAAACATCGCACGTAAAATAAATGTTGGTACCTAACATAAAAAAGTGTTTACATCAATTTTATTTGAAGTGCACAATCAATCATCTCTTCTTTGATTTCCATTACAAGTCCAGATATGGTCCATGAGATCATTGAGTAGTTGCGTGTGCACGTGATGACGAACAAATGTATCTGCTGGGAAAGTTGGTTCCGGATCAAAGTAATCCTTCTCCAGTAGCTTTGCTCCGGATACCCTACCCCGATTGACGACTCTTCTCCATTTGATTCAGCCCTTGAAATTGAAAATGTGGTCCACCTCGCGACACATTTCCTCTTGCATGCTCATAAGCATCATCATGTCCACTTTTTCATTTGAATTCGATGAATCGAAGAACTCATCTTGAATCAGTCGATCAAGATCCTAGTGTCCGTACTCCTCACCGGACGACGTATCAGAATCCATCATTTCCCCTAAAAATATGACCAAAAAATCCGGTCAGGCATTCTGTCGAACACATCTGGCACAAGGCACATCCAGAGAGTTGTCGGACGTACCGCGATGTCTTCCGGGCCAGAGACGAAGTCCTGTGCGGAGAGAGCCGGACAGATGATCACTGTGGCCGAGCAACTAGGGTGGCAGAGGCTACTAGGCGACAGAGTGTGCGCGATGGCGGAGCTGTAAGACGGACGGCGCGCGGAAGAAGAAGAGAGGAAAACAGGAAATGGATCCGGCAGTTCTGCGAGGTGGATTTGGTGCAATTTGCGGTAGGGTCGGGCTGTCGGGTCCGACGTAGCGGGCGTGCCCGAGCTCCCCCATATCCGCCCCATACTTGCGATGAAAATGGAGGGGGTGCCGGTCAGCCCGGGCATTTGAGGACGGTTTGAGAGGCCCGTCTAGGTTGAATTTTTATGACCGGGTAGTGACCGGGTGGTCTGCCTGGGCGTTTGAGGAGGGTTTGAGGGGGTCCGGGTGTAGATGCCCTAAGGGCATTGTCAATGCCGACTCTTAAACCCCCGAATGGTGTGGATCAGATGTGTTGTCCGGATGGTGTGGTTTGCACGTGTTGTGTCATTAATGTGTGCACGTGTTGTCCGGACACACATTCTTCCGTAAATTTGAGACAAACTAGTGGGTTTTGTGGACGTCTAGACAACAGCGACGCCCGCTTCTGACCACCCGAGCTGTAAGGGATCGATATGGACCTAGAGGGGGGGGTGAATAGGCACAGTTACAAATTTTAAAAATTACTTAGCAATTTTAGGCAATAATGCGGAATATGAAAGTGAGCCAAACAATTGCAAGGGTGAAGGTTAGTCTTTGTGTACCAAGCACGACAAAAAGTAGGGTATGATAAAGCACAAGTAAGTAATCAAAGACTAGTAACATGTAGAAAGTTAGGGTTAGGGATAACCGCAACTCCGAGAGACAAGGATGTATGCCGATGTTCACTTCCTTGGAGGGAAGCTACATCACCGTTTAGAGAGGTGGGTGTTATACGAAGGCACACCAATGCCACGAAGGCTCACCCTATTCTCTCCATGAGACAACACCACGCAGGCGTTTCTCAACCACTAGTGGTAAGCCTTTGAGGTGGCCTCCAAACCCTCACAAACTTTCCAGGGGAAACCACAACGGTTTGATTCCTCTCTGAAGAAATCCTACCACCTAGGAGTCTCCAACCTCCAAGAGTAACAATATCACAGGGACTGCTCAAAACTTGATGAAATCAAAAATAGCTTAGGTTGAGAGGATGAGAGGAAGACGATCTATCCTTTGATTAGAAAAACACTCAAGGGAACTCACAAATGCTCTTGGGATCTAGGATTTTGGTGTAGGAAAATGGGAATGAGAGAGAAAAGTGGTCTTGGAATCTTTTCACTGTGTTGGACAACTCCCACTCGAGGTGGGAGAAGACTATATATAGTGGTGGTAGAAAAGTGGCCCTTAGAGCCACTTATGATGTGCACTTGCCGGACGTCTGACAACCACGGACGTCCGGACAACCACGAGAGGTCAGACGTCCGATAGTGGTCGGTCGTCCGAAGATGCAGAAAGTATCAGGTTATTTGGTGGAGAGGTGATCAGCATACGGACGTCCGAAAGGCATCGGCCGTCCAGGGCACGGTCGCCCGGAAATGATCAGAAGTCCGATATTTTGAATCTATTGAGTGCCAAAGGAATTCATAACGTACCCGGATGTCCGTTCCTCGGACGACCGGAGGAGTCAGAAGTCCGAGGGTTTGAATCTGTTGGCTGGCTCCAGATTTCCGGAGGACGTCGGCCATCCGGCATCCGGACGTCCGAGAACCACCGGACGACCGAACAAGAGGAGACCAACATCAGGAAGATAAAGGGAGAGGAATAGCCTAGAGTTTTGAGCAAGTTTCTTGTGAGACCGAGTGATCCCCTCTTAATAGTGTGGGGTCCCTATACTCAAGAAAGACAAATAGAATGATAGACCACTTCGTCTTGTTTCTTCATTCTTGAGCATCCTGGACAAATAGTCACGCTCCGTACTAAAGCTCTCATGGGAACAAAACCTGATATACACTCGATTAAGATGATTAGTTTCCTATATTCATGTTGTCAAGAACATCAAAATATGACTAAGGGCATGATTGCACTTTCAATCTCCCCCTTTTTGGTAGTTGATGAAAACATACATATACCTCTCCAAAAGTAAAGTAGACTTATGTAGCTTAATTAGGACAGATTTGTTATGGAGCTCCCCCTGATTATATGCATAGTAAAATAACTATGGTAGGTGAGCTCCCCCTTACTTTGATAATGAGTGCATCAAAGATATCATATACATCAATAGAATAACATGATAACACATCATCCATATATGTCATAATAGTTCAACATAATTCATCATCCATACATTAAGGCAGAATTCATCATCCATACATTGAGGCATAATTCATCATCTATACATTAAGGGTAACAAGTCGAATACTAAAATAATGTCCTCCCCCTTTGACATCAAGTATCGAAAAGGGAAGGACCAGGACATGCAATCACGCACTCAGACACCACTGCCATCATCATAACCACCATAGGTGCCACTGCCACCTACCTCGTCAAGGAAATAAGCCCACTCAGGGCCAGAGGGAAATCCAAAGTCGGAAGGAGTAGCAGGGGGAAGATCCTCATCCTATCTCACATCAGTTGCTCCCGAGTCTCTCAAACGAGCCTTGAGAGCATTCTTAGAAGAGATCATACGAGTGACATCATCATGGTTTTGTGAGCACTGAAAGGTGAAAGCCTTCATTATGGAAGAATGTGCTTTCCCAAGAAAACTAGCAAAGCGACCGAAGGATACAGAGCTAGATGAGAGAGACCTAGACTGAGCAGAAGCTCGTCGAGCAGGAGCGGATGAGGATTTCTTGGGAGCCCAATCATCCGCCATGTGATGGGGAATGACCCATTTTTCATGCACATGAGTGCGAGCAGTAGAAAAGGGGCCACATGTTCAATGAGAGCTGGAATAAAGGGGGCATGAGGAAAGGCTCACTTGTATTGAAAACTAGCGAGGCGAATCTCCGGTCATCACACTTGTTGGACGTACGGACATCAACAGGTCACCGGTCGACCTAGACACGTCGGACATCCGAGAGGGGCAAATAGGAGAGAGAGGCAAGAAGGGAGAATTTTTCCGTTTTTTGTGTCACCCATGATAGTGAGATGATGGAGAATATCCTAACACATGTAACACCCAAGATTGTTTCAAATAGTGACCATTCTAGCTAAACAGCTCTAACGATGTTCATTATAAGGGTGTGGGTGGTGGTTTAAGCCACCATGTTTGAGTAAACGTGGGATGGAACTATGAAGATAACTTGAGCCCATCACCACAACTCCATCATTTAAAGCACCAAGTCACCAAGGCGAACATAGTAACTTTGAGAGTGTTGGGTTGATTTATGCATTATATAGGGTGAGAGAACTCATGAATTGAATGTCTCCCCCTAAATACTTGCCTACACCTAGACAAAACATGAAGTAAGTGTATGTAGGTTTACAAGACTTCACATAATGTTATCAAGCTCCAAGATACCAAGTTCACGCCTAAGTTGACAAAACCTTGCTTCGTCCAATGGCTGGGTGAAGATGTCTGCTAGTTGCATATCTATACACACGTGAGCAATATCAATGTCACCGTTTTGCACATGATCTCTCAACAAGTGATACCTAATATCAATGTGTTTTGTGCGAGGGTGATTGCTACCTCTTGAGGTTGCATTGGTTTTTCCCTTGAAGAGGAAAGGGTGATGCAGCACGGTAGCAGTAAGTATTTCCCTCAGTTTGAGAACCAAGGTATCAATCCAGTAGGAGTATCAAGATGAGGCACCAATGTATCTACGCAAAAACAAACAAACTTGCACCCAACGCTATAAACGGGTTGTCAATCCCTTCACGATTGATTGCAAGGTGAGATCTGAAGGCGGAAAGTGCAAGAAAGTAAAAGTGTAGGGCTGAAAATATGATGTGAAGTAGACCCAGGGGCCATAGTGTTAACTAGAGGCTTCTCTCATTATAGCAAATATTATGGTGGGTGAATGAATTACTGTTGAGAAATTGATAGAACCGCGCAAAGTCATGACGATATCTAAGGCAATGATCATACATATAGGCATCAGGTCTGAGACAATTAGACCGATACTTTCTGCATCCACTACTATTACTCCACACATCGACCGCTATCCAGCATGCATCTAGTGTATTGAGTTCATAACAAACAGAGTAACGCCTTAAGCAAAATGACATGATGTAGAGGGATAATTTCATGCAATAGATATAAACCCCATCTTTTTACCCTTGCTGGTAACAACACGATGCGTGCCTCGCTACCCCTTCTGTCATTGGGTGAGGTCACCGCATGGTATGAACCCAAAACCAAGCACTTCTCCCATTGCAAGAATCATAGATCAAGTTGGCCAAACAAAACCCACAACTCGAAGAGAATTACAAGGATATGAAATCATGCATATAAGAGATCAGAACAAACTCAAATAAGATTCATAGATAATCTGATCATAAATCCACAATTCATCGGACTCGACAAACACACCGCAAAAGACGATTACATCGGATAGATCTCCATGAAGATCATGGAGAACTTGTATTGAAGATCCAAGAGAGAGAAGAAGCCATCTAGCTACTAGCTATGGACCCGAAGGTCTATGGTGAACTACTCACGAATCATCGAAGAGGCAATGGTGTTGATGAAGAAGCCCTGCGTGTCCGAATCCCCCCTCCGGCAGGGCACCAAAACGTGCCCCAAATGGGATCTTGCAGAGACAGAAGCTTGCGGCGGCGGAAAAGTATTTTCGTGGCTCTCTCCCGTGGTTTCAGATTTTTCGGGGATTTATAGACGGAAGAAGTAGGTAAAAGGAGACACGGGGGCCCACAAGCCTACTAGGCGCGGCCCCCAGGCCGCGGCTAGGGGGCTTGTGGCCTCCCCCGGGGCCCTTTGCCTTGGTTCTCAAGCTTCCTGCGTATCTTCTGTTCTGAAAAAAATGTTTTCGGAGGTTTTATTCCGTTTGGACTCCATTTAATATTCTCCTCTAAAAAGGGTCAAAAACACGGGAAAAAACAGGAACTGGCTGAGTTAATAAGTTAGTCCCAAAAAAGATATAAAATGCAGACAAAACATCCAAAGTTTGACAAGATAATAGCATGGAACCGTAAAAAAATTATAGATACGTTGGAGACGTATCAAGCATCCCCAAGCTTAACTCCTGCTCGTCCTCGAGTAGGGAAGTGATAAAGACTGAATTTTTGATGTGGAATGCTACCTAGCATTTTTGTCCTTTGTAACTTCTTTCATGTGACATGAATGTTCAGATCCGTAAGATTCAAAACAATAGTTTTCTATTGACATGAAAACAATAATACTTCAGATCCGTAAGGCCAAATAAAGTTATCCCTACAAAATCATATAGTGTGGCTATGCTCCATCATCCCCACACAACGAATTTAAATCATGCACAACCCCGGTATTGGCCAAGTAATTGTTTTCGCACTCTTACTTTCTCAAACCTTTTTCAACTCTCACGCAATACAAGAGCGTGAGCCATGGATATAGCACTATAGGTGGAATAGAGTGTGGTGGAGGTTGTGAGGCAACAGGAGGAGATGGTCACATTTACTCGGCGTATCAAAGGGCTATGGAGATGCCTCTCAATAGATATCAATGTGAAAGAGTAGGGATTACCATGCAATGGATGCACTTAGAGCTATAAGTGTGTGAAAGCTCAAAAGGAGAACTAGTGGGTGTGCATCCAACTTGCTTGCTCACGAAGACCTAGGGCAATTTTGAGGAAGCCCATCGTTGGAATATGCAAGCCAAGTTATATAATGAAGATTCCCACAAGTATATGGTGGTGACAAAACAAGATACTCTCAATCATGAAGAACACGGTGCTATTATGAAGCACAAGTGTGGAAAAAGATAGTAGCATTGTCCCTTCTCTCTTTTTCTGTCTCTTTTTTGTGTGGTCTCTTCGGCCTCTTTCCATTTTTTTGTGGGCAACTTAGGCCTCTCTTTTTTTATTTCCTCACATGGGACAATGCTCTAATAATGATGATCATCACACTTTTATTTACTCACAGCTCAATGCTTAGAACAATGATGACTCTATAGGAAATGCCTCCGGTAGTGTACCGGAATGTGCAACAATCTAGCTTAGCGTATGACTCGCTAGCTATCTTACGATCATGCAATGGCAATATGAATGTGACGGCACATGTCATGAGACGGAACGGTGGGAGTTGCATGGCAATATATCTCGGAATGGCTATGAAAAGGCCATGATAGGTAGGTATGGTGGATGTTTTGAGGAAGGTCTATGGTGGTTTTGTGTACCGGTGAGAGTTGCGCGGCACTAGAGAGGCTAGCAATGGTGGAAGGTGAAAGTGCATCTATACCATGGGCTCACATTAGTCATGAAGAACTCACATACTTATTGCGGAAGTTTTTATTAGTAATCGAAGCGAAGTGCTAAACACATACTCCTAGGGGAAGGGTTGGTAGGTGTTAACCATCGCGCGATCCCGACCGCAGCACAAAGGATGACAATCAATAAATCAATTATGCTCTGACTTCCTAACATAGTGGTTCACCATACGTGCATGTTACGGGAATCACTAACTTCAACACAGGTATTTCTAGATTCACAACACCCTACTAACATGACTCTAATATTACCAAATCCATGTCTCAAAACTAATTGAGAGGAATCAAACTTCTCATTACTAATCAATGCACATGAATATGGAAGTTTTATTGTATCCTCTTTGGATGCCTATCATCTTTAGGACTACTTTCATAGCACAAGCCAACTACCCAGCTACTCAAAGAGAGCACTCTCAAAAAGATATAAGTGAAGATCGAGAGTTCTTATTTCTCCAAAATATGACACTGCTGTGCTCTAAAAAGATCTAAGTGAAGCACTAGAGCAAAGTTATCTAGCTCAAAAGATATAAGTGAAGCATATGTGAGCTAAATTGCCTAACTCAAAAGATATAAATGAAGCTCAATGAGTATTCTAGCAAATTCACGATGAGTGCATGTCTCTCTCAAAAGGTGTGAAGCAAGGATGATTGTGACACAACAAAAAGGAAAGACTCCTATAATACACGACGCTCCAAGCAAAACGAATCTCATGTGGTGAATAAAAATATAGCTCCAAGTAATGTTATCGATGGATCGAAGACGAAAGAGGGGATGCCTTCCCAGGGTATCCCCAAGCTTAGGCTTTTTGGTGTCCTTAAATTTGGCTTGGGATGCCTTGGGCATCCCCAATCTTGAGCTCTTTCCACTCTTTATCTCATTTTCCATGTGAACATCACCCAAAACTTGAAAACTTCACAAGACAAAACTTAAACAGAAACTCGTGATATCATTAGCACAAGAAAACAAACTACCACCTCTTTAGGCACTGTAGCAAACTTGATTTCTATTTATATTGGTGTTAGATTACTTTATTCTAATTTTCCATGGCTGGTACCCCCGATACTATCCATAGTTTCATCAAAATAAGCAATCAACACAACAAAAACAGAATCTGTCAAAAACAGACCAGTCTGTAGCAATCTGTACACTTCGTATATTTATGTTATCTCAAAACTTCTGAAACATTACGACAATTTGGGAAGTTGGCATATCAACTAGCAGCAAAAAGAATCAACTCAAAAGCTCTTTCTGGATAAAAATGAAAAATAATTTCGTGAGCGAAAAGTTTCTGTCTTTTTCCAGCATGATCAAACAACCATCACCAAAACTAGTCATAAATGTTTTACTTGGCTCAAACAAAAAAGAAACACAAAAAACACAATCATAATAGAATTATGATGGTGTGGACGCAACAAAACAGAAGCAAAAAGCAAAGATAGATTAATTGGGTTGCCTCCCAACAAGCGCTATTGTTTAACTCCCTTAGTTAGGCATAAGGCGATAGAATCACGTATCGTCGTCTTTGGTGCTCAAATAATAAGTATCCCTCATCATGGATTCATAAGGCAATCTTATTTTATTTCTAGGAAAATTTTCCATGCCCTTCTTTCATGGAAATTGAAATCTAATATTCCCTTCCTCCATATCGATGACAACACCAATAGTCCTTAGGAAAGATCTACCAAGAATGATACGACTTGTTGGATTGCAATCAATATCAAGCACAATGAAATCCACGGGTACATAGTTCCTATTTGCAATAATAAGAACATCATTGATCCTTCCCATGGGTTTCTTAACAGTAGAATCCGCAAGATGCAAATTAAGAGAGCACTCATCAATCTCATTGAAGCCAGCTTTGAATTCAGCATTATTCCAAGACTCCTATTTCAAAGTCTATCTTTTAAGGGAAAAATGAAAATAAAAGTAACCCCTTTTTCCCATTCCCTAGAACATCACATAAAGACTTTGGAATCGCGGAAACACTAGCACCCAAATCACACAAAGCATTGCATTCATAGTTTTTTATCTTGATTTTGATAGTAGGTTCCCACTCATCATGAAGTTTTCTAGGAATAGAAACTTCCAATTCAAGTTTATCTTCAAGAGATTTCATCATAGCATCGATGATATGATCGGTAAAGGCCTTGTATTGGCTATAAGCGTGTGGAGAGTTTAGCATGGATAACATCAAGGAAATAGATTCAATCAAAGAGCAACTATCATAATTGAATTCCTTGAAATCCAAAGTAGTAGTTTCATTACTACTCAAAGTTTTGATATCCTCTACTCCACTTTCAATGCTTTTAGCATCAAGATAGATACACTCCGAATCATTGGGGTGTTTTTCAACCAAAATGGATTCATATCCAGCCCCATCCTCATTAGGTTTGACACTAGAAAACATGGATTCAATGGGAGTCACACCAAGCACTTGAAGATCTTCGTGATTCTCATCACGAGAACACGCCTTTTTAAGCCATTCATGTCTAGCACGAATTTGGGTGGTTCTTTCTTTACTCTCATTCATGGAAACACGCATAGCTTTCAAAGTTTCATCCATATTGATCTTAGGAGGAGCAAATCTCACTTTTAAAGCATCAATATCACGAGAAATTCTATCAACGCTCCTAGCCAAATCATCAATTTTGAGTAGTTTTTCTTCTATGGACGCATTGAAAATCTTTTGCGAGTTGATAAACTCTTTAATATTACTCTCTAGATCAGAGGGTAATTTATTGTAATTTCCATGAGCATTGTTGTAGGAATTTCCAAAGTTATTAGAGGGATTACTAGGAAAAGGCCTAGGAATATAGTTACCTCTAAAAGCATTGTTGTGGTCAAAATTATTCCTACCAACAAAATTAACGTCCAAGCTCTCATTGCTACTCTCTGTCAAGGAAGACAAGGGCATATCATTTGGATCTAAAGGAGCACCTTTACTAGAAAATAATTTCATTAACTCATCCATCTTAGCACTCAACGAGTTAATTTCTTCTATAGGTGCACTTTTTTACTAGTAGGTGACCTTTCAGTGTGCCACTCAGAATAGTTTGTCATGATATTGTCTAGGAGTTTTGTGGCTTCTCCTAATGTGATTTCCATGAAAGTTCCACCGGAGGTGGAGTCCAAGATATTTCTAGAAGCAAAATTCAAACTAGCATAGAAGATTTGTATAATCATCCAAAGACTCAAGACATGAGCGGGACAATTTCTAATCATAAATTTCATTCTCTCCCAAGATTGTGCAACATGTTCATGCTCTACTTGCTTAAAATTCATGATATCATTACGGAGAGAGATAATCTTAGCCGGTGGAAAATACTTGGATATAAAAGCATCTTTGCACTTGTTCCAAGAATCAATACTATTTTTGGGCAAAGATGAAAACCAAGTTTTTGCTCGATCTTGCAGTGAGAACGGAAATAGCTTCAATTTAATCACATCATTATCCACATCTTTCTTCTTTTGCATAACGCATAACTCGATGAAGGTATTAAGATGGGATGCGGTATCTCCACTAGGAATGCCGGAGAATTGCTCTTTCATAACAAGATTCGGCAAAGCAGCATTGATTTCATATGATTCCGCACTAGTGGCGGGAGCAATCGGAGTACTAATAAAATCATTATTATTAGTATTCGAGAAGTCACTAAGTTTGGTGTTTTCAGTCATGGTGACTTCAGCAATCAAGACAAGCACACAAGCGAACAGAAAGCAAGCGAAAGAAAATGGCGAACGAAAAAGGCAAATGTTTTTTTGTAAATTTTTGTTTTTCAGAAGTGGGGGAGAGGAAGACGAGAGGCAAAAAAAGTAAATGCAAGAGATGAGTTTGCGACGGGTACTTGGATAAGCTTCACTCGATGCTCCACGGCAACGGCGCGAGAAATACTTCTTGCTACCTCTTGAGCTTGCGTTGGTTTTTTCCTTGAAGAGGAAAGGGAACCAAGGTTTTTCCCTTGAAGAGGAAAGGGAACCAAGGGAGCAATCGGAATACTATGCAGCACAGTACAGTAAGTATTTCCCTCGGTTTGAGAACCAAGGTATCAATCTAGTAGGAATATCAAGATGAGGCACCAATGTATCTGCGCAAAAACAAACAAACTTGCACCCAACGCTATAAAGAGGTTGTCAATCCCTTCACGATTGATTGCAAGGTGAGATCTGAAGACGGAAAGTGCAACAAAGTAAAAGTGTAGAGCTGAAAATATGATGTGAAGTAGACCCGGGGGCCATAGTGTTCACTAGAGGCTTCTCTCATGATAGCAAGTATTATGGTGGGTCAACGAATTACTGTCGAGCAATTGATAGAACCGCGCAAAGTCATGACGATATCTAAGGCAATGATCATACATATAGGCATCACGCCCGAGACAAGTAGACCGATACTTTCTGCATCTACTACTATTACTCCACACATCGACCACTATCTAGTATGCATCTAGCGTATTGAGTTCATAACAAATAGAGTAACGCCTTAAGCAAGATGACATGATGTAGAGGGATAAATTCATGCAATAGATATAAACCCCATCTTTTTACCCTTGATGGCAACAACACGATGCGTGCCTCGCTACCCCTTCTGTCACAGGGTGAGGTCACCGCACGGTATGCACCCAAAACCAAGCACTTCTCCCATTGCAAGAATCATATATCAAGTTGGCCAAACAAAACCCACAACTCGAAGAGAATTACAAGGATATGAAATCATGCATATAAGATATCAGAAGAAACTCAAATAAGATTCATAGATAATATAATCATAAATCCACAATTCATCGGATCTCGACAAACACACTTCAAAAGAGGATTACATCGGATAGATCTCCATGAAGATGATGGAGAACTTTGTATTGAAGATCCAAGAGAGAGAAGAAGCCATCTAGCTACTAGCGATGGACCCGAAGGTCTATGGTGAACTACTCACGTATCATCGGAGAGGCAATGGTGTTGATGAAGAAGCCCTCCGTGTCCGAATCCCCCCTCCGGCAGGGCACCAGAACGTGCCCCAGCTGGGATCTTGCGGAGACAGAAGCTTGCGGCGGCGGAAAAGTATTTTCGTGGCTCTCTCCCGTGGTTTCAGATTTTTCGAAGATTTATAGGCGGAAGAAGTAGGGCAAAGGAGCCAGGGGGCCCAGAAGCCTGCTAGGCGCGCCCCCAAGCCGCGGCTAGGGGGCTTGTGGCCTCCCCCGGGGCCCTTTGCCTTGGTTCTCAAGCTTCCTGCGTATCTTCTGTTCCGGAAAAAATATTTTCGAAGGTTTTATTCCGTTTGGACTCCGTTTAATATTCTCCTCTGAAAAGGGTCAAAAACACGGAAAAAATAGGAACTAGCACTTGGCACTGAGTTAACAAGTTAGTCCCAAAAAAGATATAAAATGCATACAAAACATCCAAAGTTTGACTAGATAATAGCATGGAACCATAAAAAATTATAGATACGTTGGAGACGTATCAGTGATCAATGGGGTTCTCAGCAATCTTGATGGCACTTTCATTATCACATAAAAGAGGCACATGTCCATAGGTGATACCATAATCCTTTAAAGTTTGTCACATCCATAGCTATTGAGTTGCACATCTTGCAGTTGCAATGTGTTCAGCTTCGGCAGTGGAGAGGGAAACACAATTCTTCTTCTTAGAGGACCAACTTAGCATGGAGCATCCAAGAAACTGACATGCACCGGAAGTGGATTTCTGTCCCACTTCGTCACCAGCCCAATCCGCATCTGTGTACCCAATGAGGTCAAACTTTGCATGCTTGGGGTACCATAAACCCAAGTTTGGGGTGTGAACAAGTTAGCTAAGGATATGCTTAACCGCCGTATGATGGATTTCCCAAGGGGAATCTTGAAATCTTGCACATATGCCTACACTTAACATGATGTCTGGTCTAGATGCACAAAGATAAAGCAATGAACCAATCATAGAGCGGTAAATAGATGGATCAAAAGGAATACCGTCGGTGTCTTCAGTGAGAACAAGCTTTGTGGACATGGGTGTCTTACATGGTTTAACATTTGTCATGTCAAATTTCTATGGAATGTCCTTGAGGTATTTTGTTTGAGACAAGAAATTTCCTTCTTGAAATTGTTGTATTTGAAATCTGAGAAAGAACTTCAAGTCCGTATTGAGTGACATTTCAAAGGTATTGGTCATGGAGGCGGCAAACTTCTTGCACAAATGAATGTTAGGAGAACCAAAAATGATGTCATCCACATAGATTTGGCATATGATCAAATCACCATTATCCCTCTTAGTAAAAAGAGTAGGATCGATCACCGATCTCACAAAACCATCATCGAGTAGAAACTTCTTCAGAAGATCATACCAAGCACACAGTGCTTGTTTGAGGCCATACAAAGCCTTGTGAAGTTTATACACATAGTCTTTGTGATCGGGGTCAACCAACCCAGGTGGCTGTGATACATATACCTCCTCACATAGAGGACCGTTAGGGAAATCACTCTTCAAATCAATTTGATGCAACGTAAAACCGTTGAAAGCAGCATAAGCCAGTAAAGTGTGAATAGACTCATGACGAGCAACAGGAGCAGAGGTCTCACGAAATTCCAAACCTTAAACTTGGGAGTATCCTTGTGCCACTAACCTTGCCTTGTTGGAGATGATTATGCCATTCTCATCTTGCTTGTTCTTAAAAATCCATTTTTTTCCAATGACATTGTGTTTCTGAGTTGGTCTTTCGACTAATGACCATACTTTGTTGCGTGTAAAACTGTTCAACTCTTATTGCATAGCAATGGGCCAATCATTGTCCCACAATGCATCTTGTATTTTGAGTGGCACAACACTAGAGACAAACAAAAGTGAGCACGAAAGTTTGTTAATTGTTTATGAGTGACTCTACCTTCCAATATGCCGGTAAGAATTTTATCAACATTGACACGACCGGCCACTCGTGGCATGATGGAGGTCAGGGTTTCACGAGGTTCAACTTCATTTCCATCATCTATATCCTCAACAGATGGATCATTAATGTGTGGTGGAAGATATTCTTCTTCACGTTGCAATTGTTGAGGTTCATCATCAATGATAGCATTTTCTTGGTCTAGCTCTTGACGATGATGTTGTTCTTGAATGTGATCATGGTGAGGGACGTGTTCTCCTTCTTGATCCTGAACAACTGGCATGGTTTGAGCACTAGGATCTTGTGGAGGTATGGGTGTTGAGTCTACTTGAGGATGAGGGAAATTTCTATCTTCTTCATCATCATCTTGAGGTTCTTGTTCCACTACAAGAAGGGCACCTACACCCATGGTCAAAATATCTTGAGAGGGATCTTCTTCTCAAAATATTTATATGCGAACCTCTACTTCTTTATCACTTCCTATTAATTGCAACAATGACCAAAGTCTACGTTTGCCAACCCTCAACAAGTTTCAATCCTCATTATTTTTATATGTGAAGGCATCACTTCCCATAAGATCATTACCTGATGTTTCATGCTTTCGTACTATTCTCACTCTTTTGATCATGGCAAGATGCAAAGCCCTTCAAACAAGACACTCTTTATTATATGGCTCATGAGCAAGAATATATCGGGAGTGACACAAGGCAAAACTCAAGACTAAAACACTAAGACTTTTAAACTACTAGAGAAAGAGAAAACTAAAAAGGAAAACTAAAACAAAGGTAAAGGCAAAAGATGTGATGGTGATACGATACCGGGGCAGCTCCCCCAAGCTTGGCAAAAGCCAAGGGGATTACCCATACCAATGCTCAGTTGTGTTCCTTTGGTGGTGATGGTGATGGAGTTGTTGCAACCTTTGATTCCAAGAGGCCATTAGTCGTTGATTTATACCTTGAAGATATGTTATATGTTTCTCCAGCAAAACAACTTCACGAGTGAGACAAGTATGCGAGCACGAGTTGTTTCACAAAACCTCAAGAGTTCAATCAAGGATGGAGACAGTAGGTGGAGGTAAGGTTGGAGGAAATCCACTTCGTCAACTTCTTCCTTGTTGAGCACAGATTGCACTTCGTCCCATGTCTGATCCTTCTCCTTAGCCTTGCCCTTGGTTTCTTTAGGTAACCTCTCCTTAGGCTCCATGACCTCCTTCCTTTTTAGATCAGCATGAACTTCTCCATAGATTTGACGGAGGTTGTTCCCCCCCACAGATTCGTGGGACGACATCTTGACCTAGATTTGCGGCAGAAAACAGGCTCGAAACGAAGAACATAGGAAATCTACGTGATGCAGGGGTCAGACCAAACGGAAGTATATATAATGATTTTTTCCAGACCAGAAGGAGTACCCTGCATGAAAACGGAGTCCGGGAGGCGCACGAGGTGGCCACAAGCCCTCACGGTGCGGACAGGGGCTGGGCCCGCGCCGTGCAGGCTTGTCGCCTCCTCGCGCACTTTCCGGACTACTTCCAATTTTTGTATTTTTTCAAAAATTCCAAAACGGAGAAAATTTCCTACTGGAAAAGTTTTGGACTCTGTTTTCTTACTGAATCACACACCTCTTCGTTTTCGGAGTCTGAAACAGGCTGATAAATATCCATTAGGTATTCTTCCAGAGTTATGGTATTGATGATATTGCTTTCAACATTTATGGGAGTACGTGAGATATAATGTTTGATTCTCTGCCCATTTACAACTCTCGGACAATTACCTTCCGTGTTGTTGATCTTGATAGCACCGGAACGATATACTTCCTCAACAACATAGGGAACTTCCCATTTAGAGAGAAGCTTTCCTGCAAAGAATCTTAAACAAGAGTTATATAGCAAGACATAATCACCTACATTGAACTCACGCTTTTGTATCCTCTTATCATGCCACCTCTTAACCTTTTCTTTGAACAACTTGGCATTCTCATATGCCTAAGTTCTCCATTCATCAAGCAAGATAATGTCAAATAACACCTTCTCACCGGCAAGTTTGAAATCAAAGTTGAGCTCTTTGATTGCCCAAGAAGCTTTATGCTCTAGTTCAAGAGGTAAGTGACATGCTTTCCCATGCACCATTTTGTACGGAGACATGCCCATGGGATTTTTATAGGCAGTTCTATAAGCCCACAGTGCATCATCGAGCTTCTTAGACCAATTCTTTCTAGACCTGTTGACAGTCTTTTGCAGAATTAGTTTAATATCTCTATTACTTAGCTCTACTTGACCACTGGACTGAGGGTGATAGGGTGACACAATTCTATGGTTGACATCGTACTTACCAAGCGTTTTACGGAAAGCACCATGAATGAAGTGTGAACCACCGTCGGTCATTAGATATCCGAGGACTCCAAATCTAGGGAAGATAACTTCTTTCAGCATCTTGATAGAGGTGTTGTGATCAGCACTACTAGTGGGGATAGCTTCTACCCACTTAGTGACGTAATCAACAGCAACTAAGATGTAAGTATACCCGTTGGATTTTGTAAAAGGTCCCATATAATCAAAACCCCAGACATCAAATGGTTCAATGACAAGTGAATAGTTCATAGGCATTTCCTGACGTTTTCTAATATTACCTATCCTTTGACATTTCTCACAAAACAAGACAAACTTACGGGCATCCTTGAAGAGAGTGGACCAATAGAAACCTGATTGCAATACCTTGTGTGCAGTTCTATCTCCTGCACGGTGTCCTCCGTAGGCCACGGAGTGACACTTCTATAGGATCTGTCCCTGTTCATGTTCAGGTACACAACGTCTAATAACACCATCTACTCCTTCCTTATAAAGGTGAGGATCATCCTAGAAGTAATGTCTCAAGTCAAAGAAGAATTTATTCTTTTGCTGGTACATGAAACTAGGTGGTATGTATTTGGCAACGATATAGTTTGCATAATCAGCATACCACGATGCACTACATGAAGCATTGATGACATTCAATTGCTCATCGGGAAAGCTATCATCAATAGGCTGTGGGTCATCAAGAACGTTCTCCAACCTAGACAAGTTATCTGCTACACGGTTATCAGCACCCTTTCTGTCGACAACGTGCAAATCAAATTCTTGTAGCAAGAGAACCCATCTGATAAGTCTAGGTTTAGCATCCTTCTTCTCCATGAGGTACTTAATAGCAGCATGATCAGTGTGAATAGTGACTTTGGAATCAACTATGTAAGACCTGAACTTTTCACATGCAAACATGACTGCTAAAAATTCCTTCTCCGTAGTGGCATAGTTTCTTTGGGCACTGTCTAGAGTTTTACTAGCATAGTGAATAACATTCAACTTCTTATCAACTCTTTACCCTAGAACGACACCAACAGCATAATCACTAGCATCACACATGATCTCAAAAGGCAAGTTCCAATCAGGTGGTTGAACAATAGGTGCAGTTGTCAAAGCCCTCTTAAGTATTTCGAAGGCTTCCTCACAATCATCGTCAAAAACAAAAGGAATATCCTTGTGCAAGAGATTGGTAAGAGGCCTAGAAATCTTAGAGAAGTCTTTAATGAACCTTCTATAGAAACCAGCATGACCAAGGAAACTTCTTATACCTTTGATACCCGTTTTCTCGATTGCATCAACCTTAGCCTTCTCGATTTCAATACCTCTTTCAGAACTTTTATGTCCTAAGACGATGCCTTCATTAACCATAAAGTGGCACTTCTCCCAATTCAAGACAAGATTGGTGTCTTTACATCTCTGCAAGACTCGATCAAGATTGCTGAGGCAATCATCAAAAGAAGACCCGTAAACAGAAAGTCGTCCATGAAAACCTCGACAATCTTTTCACAGAAGTCAGAGAATGTAGCCATCATACATCTTTGAAAGGTGGCAGGTGCATTACATAAGACAAAAGGCATACGTCTATAAGCAAAGGTACCGAAAGGACAAGTGAAAGTGGTTTTCTCCTGATCAGATTGTGCAATTGGTATTTGGGAGAAACCAGAATAACCGTCTAGAAAGGAGAAGTGTGTGTGTTTAGACAACCATTCTAGCATTTGGTCGATAAAAGGAAGAGGGTAATGATCTTTCCTAGTGGCTTGATTCAAATTCCTAAAATCGATCACCATCCTATAGCCAGTAATAATCCTCTGTGGGATCAATTCATCCTTATCATTAGGGACAACGGTAATGCCTCCCTTCTTAGGGACACAATGCACCGGACTCACCCAATCACTATGAGCAACATGATAGATAATACCCGCTTCCAGGAGCTTTAGTATTTCTTTTCTTACTACCTCTTTCATCTTAGGATTTAATCTCCTTTGATGATCAGCAACTGGTTTGAATTCAGGATCAGTTTTGATCTTGTGTTGGCATAGAGTAGGACTAACGCCCTTAAGATCATCAAGAGTATATCCAATAGCAGCACGGTGCTTCCTCAGAGTTTTTAGTAACTTATTTTATTCATGCTCTGAGAGGCTAGCACTAATAATAACAGGATATATCTCTTTTTCATCAAGATAAGCATACTTAAGAGTATCAGGGAACTGGTTAAGCTCGAACACATGATCACTCTTTGGTGGGGGTGGATCCCCAAGCAGTTCAATATGCAGATTATTCTTAAGGATAGGATATTGTTCTAAGACAACTCTATCTATCTCATCCCTTTCATCCATATGCATATCATTTTCATGCTCAAGCAAGTATTTCTCTAAGGGATCAGTAGGAGGCACGACAATAGAAGCTAAGGCAATAGTTTCATCCCTACTAGGAAACTCCTTTTCATGAGGTTGTCTACCAAACTTGGAGAAATTGAACTCATGTGACACACCTTCAAAGCCAACAGTGACAGTTTGCTTCTCACAATCAATATGAGCATTGACAGTATTGAGGAAGGGTCTGCCAAATATGATGGGACAAAAGCTATCTTGTGCGGTAGCAAGAACGAGGAAATCAGCAGGATACTTCGTTTTACCACACAAGACTTCAACATCCCTAAAAATTCCCACAGGGCAGATAGTATCTCTATTGGCAAGTTGAATAGTGACATCTATAGGTTCTATCTCAACAGGTGCAATCTCATCTTTGATTTCATCGTATAAGGATTGAGGTATTGCACTAACACTAGCACCCACGTCACATAAACCATGATAACAATGATCTCCTATCTTAACAGAAACCACAGGCATGCCAACAACACGCCTATGTTTGTCTCTAACGTGACGTTTAGCAATTCTAGCAACATCTTCACATAAGTGAATATCATGTCCCTCAACTTCTTCAGACAGAAGATCTTTGATAATAGCAATGCTAGGTTCAACTCTAATTTGCTTAGGGGGTGTAGGTGTTCTAATATAGCCTCTACGTATCACAGTTGAAGCTTTAAAATGATCATTTATCCTAACAGGTAAAGGTGGTTTCTCAATGTAAGCACTGGGAACCACAGGATCATTATAGGCAATGAATTTCTCTTCAACTGGAGTGGGTTTAACTACATTGACTTCTAAAGGGGGATGAAATTTAAACCAGTTCTCTTTGGGGAGATCAATATGGGTAGCAAAGGATTCACACAGTGAAGCTACTATCTCAGAGTCAAGTCCATACTTAGCGCTAAAGTCACAAAAAGTATTTGTCTCAACAAAGGATTTAATGCAATCAAAAGTGAAATTCATACCTGACTCCTTACCTTCTTCAAGCTCCCAATATTCAGAGTTGCGTTTAATTCTCTCCAATAAATTCCATTTGAAGTCAATATCTCTCTTCATAAAAGAACCGGTACAAGAAGTGTCAAGCATGGTGCGATCATCATGAGAAAGCCGAGCATAGAAGTTTTGAATGACAATTTCTCTCGAGAGCTCATGATTGGGGCATGAATATAGCATTGATTTAAGCGTCCCCCAAGCTCGAGCGATGCTTTCTCTGTCACGAGGCCAAAAATTATAAATATAATTTCGATCACGATGTACTAAATGCATAGGATAAAGCTTTTGATGAAATTCCAATTTCAACCGATTGTAGTCCCATGATCCAGTATCATCACATAGCCTATACCATGTCAATGCCTTATCCTTCAAAGATAACAGAAAGACCTTCTTCTTGACCTCATCCTCGGGCACACCTGCAAGCTTAAATAAACCACAAACTTCATCTACATAGATTAGAGGCAAGTCTGGATGTGATGATCCATCTCCTGTGAAAGGATTAGCCAGCAGTTTCTCAAGCATACCTGAAGGAAATTCAAAGAAAATATTTTCAGTAGGTGCAGCAGGTTGAGGAGCAACTATTTGTGCTTCCATTCGAGGTGAAGATACCCCGAACAATCCCCTCAAAGGATTAGTATCCATAGTGACAAGTGATAATAAATTTCAGCACACTATATGAATGTTTCCTTACCAAGTTCCACTTACCAAAGGCGCTTCACTCCCCGGCAACGGCGCCAGAAAAGAGTCTTGATGACCCACAAGTATAGGGGATCAATCGTAGTCCTTTCGATAAGTAAGAGTGTCGAACCCAACGAGGAGCAGAAGGATGTGACAAGTGGTTTTCAGCAAGGTAAAATCTACAGGCACTGAAATTGTCGGTAACAAGTGATTGTGTAGTGAGATGATTCGTAGTAAGCAACAAGTAACAAAAGAAGCAATGGTGCAGCAAGGGACAAGCCTGGGCAAAGTATTATAGGAGGAAAAATGCTCCTGAGGACACACGGGAATTTCTGTCATGCTAGTTTCATCATGTTCATATGATTCACGTTCGTTACTTTGATAATTTGATATGTGGGTGGACCGACACTTGGGTACTGCCCTTACTTGGACAAGCATACCACTTATGATTAACCCCTCTCGCAATCATCCGCAACTACGAAAGAAGAATTAAGACAAAGTCTAACCATAGCATTAAACTAGTGAATCCAAATCAGCCCCTTACGAAGTAACACATAAACTAGGGTTTAAGCTTCTGTCACTCTAGCAACCCATCATCTACTTACTACTTCCCAATGCCTTCCTCTAGGCCCAAATAATGGTGAAGTGTTATGTAGTCGACGTTGACATAACACCACTAGAGGAAAAACAACATACAACATATCAAATTGCCGAACGAATACCAAATTCACATGACTAGTATTAGCATGACTTATCCCATGTCCTCGGGAACAAAAGTAACTACTCACAAAGCATAATCATATTCATGACCAGAGAGGTAATGAGTAGCATCAAGGATTTGAACATAAAATCTTCCACCAAGTAATCCAACTAGCATCAACTACAAAGAGTAATCAACACTACTAGCAACCTTACAAGTACCAATCGGAGTCACGAGATGAAGATTGGTTACAAGTGATGAACAAGGGTTTGGAGATGAGATGGTGCTGATGAAGATGTTGATGGTGACGAGTCCCCTCCGATGAGAGGAGTGTTGGTGATGACGATGGCGACGATTTCCCCCTCCGAGAGGGAAGTTTCCCCGGCAGGATCGTCCTGCCGGAGCTCTAGATTGCTTTTGTTCAAGTCCCACCTCGTGGCGGCGGCGAAACCACGAAAAAGCTCCTCTCTGATTATTTCCTGGACGAAACCCTCCATATAGCAAAAGAGGGGAGCAAGTGGGCCAGTGGGCTGCCCACAAGCCCCCATGGCGCGGCCTGGGTGTGGCCACGCCGTGCAGGCTTGTGGGCACCCAATGGTGCCCCTCTGGAACTTCTTCGGCCCAGTATTTTTGATAAATCGGGCAAACATTCCTCTTTGATTTTTATGGCGTTTGGAGTTGCGCAGAATAGGTATCTCAACTTTGCTCCACTTTCAGGCCAGAATTCCAGTTGCCGGTATTCTCCCTCTTCATGTAAACCTTGCAAAATAAGAGAGAAAGGCATAAGAATAGTACCGTGAAGTGAAATAAGAGCCAAAGAAGCGATAAATATCAACATGAAAACACGATACAAAATGGACGTATCAGCCTCCAAACCCTCACAAACTTTCCATGGAAAATCACAATGGTTTGATTCCTCTCCGAAGAACTCCTACCACCTAGGAGTCACCAACCTCCAAGAGTAACAAGATCACGGGGACTGCTCAAAACTTGCTCAAGTCACAAATAGCTTGGGTCGAGAGGAGGAGATGAAGACGATCTATCCTTTGACTGGAACAACACTCAAGGGAACTCACAAATGCCCTTGGGATCTAGGATTTTGGTGTATGCAAATGGAAGTGAGAGAGAAAAGAGGTCTTGGAATCTTTTGACTATGTTGGACAACTCCCACTCGAGGTGGGAGAAGACTATATATAGTGGTGGTAGAAAAGTGGTCATTGGAGCCACTTATGTTGTGCACTTGCCGGACGTCGGGACAACCACGGTCGTCCGAACAACCACGAGAGGTCGGATATCCGACAGTGTTCGGTCGTCCGAAGATGCAGAAAGTATCATGTTATCTGGTGGATAGGTGATCAGCATACGGACGTCCGAAAGGCAACGGCCGTCCGGGGCACGGTTGCCCGAAAATGATCAGAAGTCCGATATTTTGAATCTGTTGAGTGGCAAAGGAATTCCTAACGTACCCGGACGTCCGGTCCTCGGACAACCGGAGGAGTTAGAAGTCCGAGGGTTTGAATTTTTTGGCTGGCTCTGGATTTCCGGAGGACGTCGGCCATCCAGCGTCCGGACGTCCGAGAACCACCGGACTACCGAACAAGAGCAGACTAACATCAACAAGATAAAGGGAGAGGAATACCCTAGAGTTTTGAGAAAGTTTCTTGTGAGACCCAGTGATCCCCTATTAATAGTGCAGGGTCCCTATACTCAACGAAGACAAATAGAATGATAGACCACTTCGTCTTGTTTCATCGTTCTTGAGCACCATCGACAAATTAATTACGATCCATACAAAAGCACTCATGGGAACAAAACCTGAGATACACTCGATTAAGATGATTAGTTTCCTATATGTATGTTGTCGACAACATCAAAATATGATTAATGGCATGATTACACTTTCACGAGCCCACCCAAAACCCTCCTTCCTCGCCCGGCGCCAGCCACCTGGATTTGTGACGTTGTAGAGCGACCGAGCCACGTTGAAGCTGACCCAGATCGAATGCGGCCTCTCACTCGCTCCGCCATTGAAGTAGCGCATCGGTCGGCGGTCTCGCCCGCTACATGCCTGACTCAACAAGCCTCCTCGCCACATTCAAAGGTCCCAATTAAAGTTGCACGTATGTCGAGAAACCTGCTGTGTCACATGTATGTCTACTACGCAAGTTTATTCTTGTAGACTCTTGTTGGCCTCCAACCGTAGAGTTTTGTAGGACAGTAGAAAAAATCTCTTAATTGGGTGAACTATGGATTATCAATCCACGAAAGGTGTAGGATGAAGGTGGTCTCTCTCAAACAACCCTGCAATCAAAATACAAAGAATCACTTCTGTCCTCACAAGCAATATGATGGAAATTGTTTATGTGCACTAGTTGATGGTGATATAACTGTAGTATGGATGGTAGAAATAGGTTTTTTTAATCCAAATAATTAAAAACAATAAATTAGCAAGTAGTAAAAGTGAGCACAAATGATATTGCAATGCTTAGGAGCAAGGCGTAGGTTTCATACTTTCACTAGTGTAATCTGTCAGATGTGCTAACATAATTTAATCATATAACATCGCTCACGTGCGACAAAAAATCTCTCCAAAGTTCTTATCAATTGCGGAGAACATAAGAAGAAATGGTTGTAGGTAGCGAACCACCTCAAAGTTATTTTTCTGATCAATATATTGAGCGATTCCTATAGGTGTCAAAAATAATCCTAGAGTTCGTACTAAATAACACGCAATAATTTCAGATTTATAATGTTCAATCCAACACAAAGAACTACGAAAAGTACCCCAAAGATTCTATGTGCCTAGATTACCCCATTTTCACCTTGGAAATATGCAAGTTGATTATCTAATCATACATGAAGTGACTCAATAGAATACCCTATTGTTACCATGGGTATCCACATGCAATATATACATCAATTGTTCTCGAATCCAAAATATTGAAGCCAACATAATGAAACCTCAAATGCAAAGACTCAATTGATCACATCAATATAGAGAGGGAATAACACCATATGATCCAACTATATTAACAAAGCTCGTGGTACATCAAGATCGTGCCCAATCAAGAACACTAGAGAGAGAGAGAGAGAAAGAGAGAGAGAGATTAAACACATAGCTACTAATAAATACCCTTAGCCCCTGTCTTAATCATGCACTAATCATATACGCAAATGTGCATGATCAAGATCAAAGACTCATGAGAAGATATCACAACACAATTCTAGACACAAATAAAATAATACAAGCTTCATATTACCATCCAGGGGCCTCGATGGCTCGAATACATAAGCTCGAGTACATAAGAGTGAGCAGAAGCAACAATATGTGAGCATAGACATAAGATAAAAAATCCCGCCTTAAAAGGCTAGAAAAAGAAACAACAATTGGATCAAAAAGCCGCAGGCCTGCTGCGTGCGAGTCTCCAATCTACTCCTGGTCGTCGGCAACATCCACATAGTAGTAGGCTCCATCAGGATAGTAGTAGTCATCGGCGAGATCAGCTAGCTCCTGGGCTCCGTCATCTGATCCTAGCAATCATAACGGGGGAAAAAGGGGAGCAAAGCAACGGTGAGTAATCATCCAAAGTACATGCAAGACTTACATCTCATCTATACTAAGTACGCATGAGTATCAAAAGAATGATGCTATATGCGAGGAGAGAGGGGAAAGGCCTGGCCTATCAAAGACTAGCATCTTCCGCGTCTTGCAGCATTAGAAGAGTACAAATTAGTATACCATATGTAAACATATAGTATAAAGGACCAAAGGTCCTTCCTCGACTCCCTACGAGAATGGGATCCCGGAGCAAGCATTTCCTTCTAGTGTCAGAAGTCCCAGTTCTAGTTGTAGTAGATCGGGATACGTTCCGAGCATCCATTACCATGGACACATCTATTGAAATAGATATACCTCCCTACACGGGTGCACCAAATTACCCAACACACCTAATTAACTCTGACCGAACATACTTTCCAAGTCATGCCCGACATTGGCTGATCGGCACACCGTAGTCCTACCTAGGCTCAACACAGAGGACAAAACGTCGGTCTAAATCCTAAGTGATGAGGGGTCTTGGGCCCATCATCCTTTGCACTCTGCGCATTGCGAGGATGGCCGGTATCAGTCCTAGCTACCTCTTTATTTGAAGCAGGTGCTTATGCGGGCCACCCGGGTGCGTCTCGCTCACTATGACGTCTGGAAAGCTTTCGGGAGAATATACGACCAAGAGTGCCCATACTTATTCCCGTGTGGTGGTTAGTGCAAAAAAGGCCAGAGGCCTACTCAGATCACATATCCAAACCTGTTAGTCTCTTGGGAGCTCGCCGAAACAATCAATAATCCCGTCGCGCTGTCTCGAGGACTAAGAACAAGGGTCAGGACCATCCCTCTCATGGGGGGGTTTGCCAGCCCGAACGTGTCTCGTAATTATCTCACAGGCACCCTCCAGGTCAACCCGACTCCAAATCACTCACGGGTACCCCTTGGGGCCGACCCGTCTTTCCTATGATTATGGGGATAAAGTAAAAGTTGTCGTGTGTCTATAACATGAAGGGGAATCCGATGAATCACCCTCAATGGATTCCACTCGATGTAACCGTCAACGTGCTTGTGTGGAATCATTGATAACCCACAAGTATAGGGGATTGATAACCCACAAGTATAGGGGATCAATTGTAGCCTTTCTCTATAAGTAAGAGTGTCGAACCCAACGAGGAGCTAAAGGTAGGAAAAATATTCCCTCAAGTTCTATCGACAACCGATACAACTCAACGCACACTTTACGTTCGCTTTACCTAGAACAAGTATGAAACTAAAAGTACTTTGTAGGAGTGATAGTATAGGCTTGCAAGAAAATAAAGAACACGTAAATAAGAACTAGGGGCTGGTTAGATAAAGAGACAATTACATTAGTTTAACGCGTGTGGAAAAGTGGTGGTAGGAGTTGCGGAATTGTCCCTAAACAATTGACTATGTTACTAGACCGATAACAAGTTTTATGTGGGAGAGGCCACTACTAGCATGTTATCCCTTACTTGGAATTCTATGCACTTATGATTGGAACTATTAGAAAGCATCCGCAACTACTAACGTTCATTAAGGTAAAACCCAACCATAGCAATAAGATATATTGGTCCCCCTTCAATCCCATATGCATCAATTTCTATGCTAGGCTGAAGCTTCTGTCACCCTTGCCCTCCAATACATAGACCTATCAACATACTACTAACCCTATGGTGTGATCCACGCGCGCGCTCATATGATGGGCACCAAAGGACAACAACATAACCACAAGAAAATTAAACCAATCATAGCAATTCATCAATCACCGATAGGACAACGAAAATCTACTCAGACATCATAGGATGGCAACACATCATTGGATAATAATATGAAGCAAAATGCACCATGTTCAAGTAGAGGGTAAGCGGGTTGCGGGAAAGTGGACCACTAAATATAGATGGGGGAAGGTGATGGAGGTGTTGGTGAAGATGACGAAGGTGTTGGTGTAGATTGCCGTCACACGATGATGTCCCGGGCGGCGTTCCGTCGCCGCCGGGAGAGAGGGGACAGAGCCCCCCTTCTTATTCTTCTTCTTCCTTGACCTCATCCCTAGATGGGAGAAGGGTTTCCCCTCTGGTCCATGGTCTCCACAGCGGCGGAGGGGCGAGAGCCCCTCCGAGATTGGATCTCTCTCTCTGTGTCCTTCTGTTTCTACGCTCCCAGATTCTGCCTTTCACCATTTCTTATATTCCCAGAGATCCGTAACTCCGATCGGGCTGAAAGTTTAACAAGATTTTCTTCCGGATATTATCTTTTTTGCGGCGAAAGAAGGGCCCCAACCGCCTTAGGGACTGGTCACAAGCCTGCCAGGCGCGGCCCCACCCCCAGGCCGCGGCTAGGGGGATTGTGACCCCCTCGGGCATCGTTTTGCGTTGATTCTTCTTCCCAAAAATCATAAATATTCCAAAAAATCCCAATAGGTTTTTTATTGCGTTTGGACTTCGTTTGGTATGGATAATCTGCGAAACAAAACACATGCAACAATTAGGAACTGGCACTGGACACTGGATGAATATGTTAGTCCCAAAAATAGTATAAAAAGTTGCCAAAAGTATATGAAAGTTGTAGAATATTGGCGTGAAACAATCAAAAATTATAGATACGACGGAGGCATATCAGGGATGGCGACAGTTTTCACGGGTAATAATTCACCCTAATTTATTGATACGACACAAGGGGGACCAAAGAATATTTATAGGCCTTGATAGTTGAGTTGTCAATTCAACCGCACCTGGGATATCTCTCTACAGCAAAGCTTTAGTAGCACGACAAATGATAGTAGTAATAGTAATAGTAATAGTAAAAATTCTAGTAATATCAGTAACAATAGCGATTGAGTAACAAGTGTGATAGTAATAGCAACAGTAGTAACTTAGCAAGATTCATTATAGGTGAAGTGTAGGCACATGGATCAGTGATGGAAAGATATGGATGGCATCAATTATGTAACAGTTACACACTAGAGCGGCATAGAACTAGCTCCAATTCATCAACATTATGTAGGCATGTATTTTGTATATAGTCATACGTGATTGCGATTAGAACTTGCATGACATCTTTTGTCCTACCGTCCCGTGGCAGCGGGGTCCTATTGGAAACTTAGGGATATTAATTCCCCCTTTTAATAGAGAACCGAAACAAAGAATTAACACATAGTGAATACATGAACTCCTCATACTACGCCAATCACTAGAAAGAATCCCAATTATTGTCACCCTGGAGTATGTGGATCAAGACACGTAATAGGTACATACAACTTGCAAGATAGGATCTAAACACTTTTCATATTCAGAGAGAACAAAATAAGTTTAGGTATGAAAGCATGGCACTAGTGACAAGCATTAAGCATAGCAAAGTCATAGCAACATCAATCTCAGAATATAGTGAATACTAAGGATCAAGCCCTACAAACTTAACTCGATTACATGATCAATCTCATCCAAACCTCATCACCATCCTGTGAGCCTACTAAGTAATTACTCAGTCCCGGTAGTGAGCATCATTGAATTGTTGATGGAGAAGGGTCGGTGATGACGATGACGGCAAATCCCCCTCTCTCGAGCCCAAAACGGTCTCCAGATCAGCCCCCCCGAGGAAAAATAGGAGGTAGCGGCGGCTCCGTCTCATAAAACACGATAAAATCTTCTCTCCGATTTTTCTCCGAAGATGTGAATTTATAGGACTAGAATTAGGGCCGGAAGAGCAATGTGGGCCCCACAAGCCATCATGGCATGCCGAGGGGGGGTGCCCTGTTGGATTGTGGCCGATAGGCACCCCCTCCGGTGGATCTTCACTCCATAATTCATTATATATTCTAGAAATATTCACAATTTTTTTGTCCAATTCCAGGAACTTATATTTCTGCACAAAAATAAGACCAAGGTAATTCTGCTGAAAAAGCGTTGGTCTGTGTTATTTCCATTCAAATCATGCAAATGAGAGTCCAAAACTAGAGCAAAATTGTTTAGAAAAGTAGATACGTTCGAGACGTATCAACTCCCCCAAGCTTATCTCATTGGTTGTCCTCAAGCAATTCAGTTGAGAAACAGAAAGTGATAAAGAAAACTTTTACAACCACATTTATTCTTGTTGCCATATATATGTTGAGCTAGTGTTCATGTTTTCAGCATAAATCATAAGTAATCATATCCATGATAACAGTTAATCATCATATTCAATCATGGCAATACATAACCAACTAGCAAGCAATAATAAGATATCTCACATGCCAACAATTTATCAAAACAATCATGATATAATATGATGACATAGTATCTCGCTAGCCCTTTCTGAGACCACAAAACATAAATGCAGAGCACCTTTGAGGTTCAAGCACCGACTAAACATTATAATTCAGGGTGGAAATGATCCAGTTGATTCTCACATCGAATATTAACTAGACTCAATTCATACGAATGAAAATAGTGCTCTCTAGTATGAAGCATTTAATAAGAGGGGGATGACTCAACATAAAAGTAAATAGATAGACCCTTCACAAAGGGAAACATTGATTTGTAGAGGTGCTAGAGCTAGGTGGTCTTCATAAGCCGCCACCATGCCCGTTCGAGGGCAAGTGGTCTCCTCCCTTTACCCGTCTGTCGATAGGTAGGCGTTTGGCCGCTCCGTCGCGGCCTTCTCTCGCGGAAATAGTGTGCTTCCCATGGCTCAGGAACTGCTATGTCGTTGCCCCACCACTGACGGCCGCGGTGCATGTCTCGAGCGCATCACCAAGCTTGTCTCCATCGCGAGAGCTGGCCAGACGCTCCCCTCCTCCCCGCTTGCTATATCGCCATGTGCCGGGCGACTCGGGCGCAACACCTCTCCTCCTCCCATTCCCGCCAGCACAACCGAATGGCGCCGTGCAACATGCACCTCCGAGCTAACCCACGATTCGTCCATGACAGGTGATACGTCTCCAACGTATCTATAATATTTTATTCCTCTATGCTAATATATTATCATTCTAGAATAATTTTGGGGTATTTATTTACCAATTTATATTATTTTTTGGTACTAACCTATTGACCCAGTGCCCAGTGCTAGTTGTTGTTTTCACCGTGTTTTTTTACTTTTCGGGTTTTCCATACCAAACGAAGTCAAATTGCCCTAAAACTTTTTGGTCATTTTTTTCTGCACCAAAAGAAGATCAACGAGCATCGGAAGATGAGAGGAGGCCTCCCAAGGAACCCACAATCCAACAGGGCACGACCTGGAAGGGGCGCCCTGATGGCTTGTGCCTCCCTTGTGGCCCTCCCGACTCCCTTCTTTTGGTTATAAATTCTCATCTACCCTAAATACATCAGAGAGAGAGTCCCGAAATACTTTTTACGTTGCCAGAAGTCTCTGTTTCGATGAGAGGCTATATGGAGCTCCATTCCGGTACCCTTTTGGAGGGGATCAATCACGGAGGACCTCTTCATCAACATTGTTGCCCTCATGATGATGTGCGAGTATTTCACCACAGATAGACGGGTCCATAGCCACTTCCTAGATGGCAATCTCTCTCTTGTTGATCTTCCATATAATGATCATCACATCTTTTCTTTGATCCATATGATGTAATTCCTTTTGTGTAGTGCGTTTTTTAGGATCCGATGAATTGTGGGTTTATGTTGAAATTATTCATGATAAATATTTAGTCTCCTTTGAATACTTATACGATTATTATGTGCATTATTATGATAGATTCATAATTTTCTCTGATATAATGAAATAGTTTGGCCAACTCGACTGATATTTCTTCGGTGTGAGAGGTGCATTGTGGTAGGTTCAACCTGGTGAATTTCTATATCTGAGTGACCGAAGGGGACAAGATACATCTTTGCGTTGCTTCTACTAAGGCTAAAACGATGGGGTTTATTCATATTGCTTGAGTTTACTTTATCTACATCATGTCATTATTCTCCATGCATTACTCTATTTTACTTAAGACTCTAGATGCATGTTGGATAGTGGTCAATGCGTGGAGTAATAATAATAGGTGCACGCAGGAGTGGGCCCAAGAGTAATTTGTTTACCGAGCGTACATTATTTTTCATGAGAGATGCTATTAGGGTAAGCTATGGCCCCCGGGTCTATTCACAACATATTGATAAAAACTTCAATACCTTGTTGTTATTTACTTGTTTTTTTTATTTTATCTTGCTATCTACAATTTTCTACAGACCTCACTTGCTTGCGAATAACAAGACAAGAGGATTGACAACCCTCTTGCCCACATTGGGTGCAAGTTGTTATTTTATTTCGTGTCCACACACTAAAGATGGTTGTGGTTGATATTCATACTGGTTTGATAGACCTTGGTTTCATAACTGAGGGAAATACTTACCGACATTGTGATGCAATAACCTATTCCTCTTCATGGAAAACCCAACACAGACCACAAGTATTAGGAAGGATTTCTAATGCAGTTGCCGGGGAATATAATCACCAACTACCAAGTAACTCCACACAAAAATTCATTCACTTGTTCCTTGCTACTGCGACAACAGACCTTCGCTGGTACGGTGCCAGGAATCCTGCTACTACGGCTACGCCTTTAGGGACTTCCTTGGCAAATATGCAAAGGATTTCCCCGCGGCCTCGGAGCCTTGCGTTGGTGTTCCCTTAAAGAAGAAAGGGTGATGTAGCACAGCGGCGCTAAGTATTTCCCTCAGTTTTGAGAACCAAGGTATCGAACCAATGGAAAATCTCGTCAAGTCACAAGTACCTGCACAAACACAAAGAGCTTGCACCCAACGCTATGAAGGGGTTGTCAACGCCTTATAGATTGTTTGCCAAGTGAGAACTGAAAGCAAAGAGTAAACAAGCAAAGTAAAAGTGAAAGTGGAAACGATAGTTGTGAATAGACCCGGGGGCCGTAGTGTTCACTAGTGGCTTCTCTCATGAAAGCAAGTAGATGGTGGGTGAACGAATTACTGTCGAGCAATTGATAGAACCGCGCAAAGTCGTGACGTTATTTAAGGCCATGATTATATCTATAGGCATCACGTCCAAAACAAGTAGACCGATACTTTCTACATCTACTACTATTACTCCACACATCGACCGCTATCCAGCATGCATCTAGTGTATTAAGTCCAAAAGAACAGAGTAACGCCTTAAGCAAGATGACATGATGTAGATGGACAATCTCATATCTACGATAAAAGCCCATCTTGTTACCCTTGATGGCAACAACACGATGCGTGCCTTGCTGCCCCTTCTGTCACTGGGAAAGGTCACCACACGGTATGAACCCAAAACCAAGCACTTCTCCCATTGCAAGAATCATAGATCAAGTTGGCCAAACAAAACCCAAGACTCGGGGATACTTACAAGGATATCCAATCATGCATATAAGAAATCAGCAAAGACTCAAATATAAATCATAGATAATATGATCACAAATCCACAATTCATCGGATCTCGACAAAGACACGGCCAAAGAGGATTACATCAGATAGATCTCCATGAAGATTATGGAGAACTGTGTATTGAAGATCCAAGAGAGAGAAGAAGACATCTAGATACTAACTACGGACCCGTAGGTCTGAAGTAAACTTCTCACGAGTCATTGGAGAGGCGATGATGTTGATGTAGAAGCCCCCCAAATCCAAAGTCCCCTCCGGCAGGGCACCGGGAAGGGTCTCCAGATGAGATCTCGCGGAAACGGAAGCTTGCGGCGGCGGAAAAGTGTTTTCGTGGATGCCCTGATTTTTTTCTGTATTTTTAGGGAATTTATAGGCCAAAGACCTAGGGCAGGGGAGTGCTAGGGGGGCTACAAGCTTGGTTGTCGCGGCCTCCCCCTGGCCGCGGCAACAGGGCTTGTGGGCCCCATGTGGTCCCACTGCCTTGGCCCTCAAGCCTCCCGATCTTCTTCCGTTCTGGAAAAAATTATTTTGGGGATTTTATTCCGTTTGGGCTCCGTTCCAAAATCAGATCTCAAAAGAGTCAAAAACACAGAAAAAACAGGAACTGGCACTTGGCAATGGATTAATAAGTTAGTCCCAAAAAAGATATAAAAGGTAAACAAAACATCCAAAGTTGACAAGATAACAGCGTGAAACCATCAAAAATTATAGATACGTTTGAGACGTATCAAGCATCCCCAAGCTTAACTCCTGCTCGTCCTCCAGTAGGGAAGTGATAAAGAATGAATTTTTTATGCTTTCATGCTACCTAGCATAGATGTCCTTTGTAACACCTCTTATGTGAAACAATAGTTTGCTATTGACGTGGAGACAATAATAATTCAAGGAAACTAGCAAGGTAATCATGAACTTTCAAAATAACAAGGCTAAAAGAAAGTTATCCCTACAAAATCATATAGTCTGGCTATGCTCTATCATCATTGCACAACGAATTTAAATCATGCACA
Source organism: Hordeum vulgare subsp. vulgare (assembly GCF_904849725.1). Lineage (NCBI taxonomy): Eukaryota > Viridiplantae > Streptophyta > Magnoliopsida > Poales > Poaceae > Hordeum > Hordeum vulgare. The sequence continues at coordinate 520,406,623 of NC_058521.1, forward strand.
AACCCGGTATTGGCCAAGTAATTGTTTTGACACCTTTACTTTCTCAAACTTTTTCAACTCTCACGCAATACATGAGCGTGAGCCATGGTTTTAGCACTATAAGTGGTGTGGAGTGTGGTGGAGGTTGCGAGACAAACAAGGAGAAGATGGTCACATTGACTAGGCATATCAATGAGCTATGGAGATGCTCATCAATAGATATCAACGTGATGAGTAGGGATTGCCATACAAATGATGCACTAGAGCTAAGAGTAAGTGAAAGCTCTTAAAGAAAACTACTGGGTGTGCATCCAACTTGCTTGCTCACGAAGACCTAAGGCAATTTTGAGGAAGCCTATCATTGGAATATACAAGCCAATTTATATAATGAAAATTTCCCACTAGCTATATGGTGGTGACAAAAATAGGGACTCTCAATCATGAAGATCATGGTGCTTAATATGCACAAGTGTGGAAAGGTGGTCATTGTCCCTTCTCTCTTTTTCTCTCATTCATTTATTTTGTGTGGGCTCTTTGGCCTCTTTTTTTATTTTATTTTGGTGGGAATCCTTGGCCTCTTTTATTCCCTCACATGGGACAATGCTCCATCAATGATGATCATCACACTTACAACTCAAAACTTAGAGCAATGATGACTCTATATGGAATGCCTTCGGTAGTGTACCGTGACAATGATCTAGCAAGGCATAGACATAAATGGAAACATCATGCTAGCTATCTTACGATCATGCAATGCAATGTAGAAGTGGTGGCACATGTCATGGTGGTAATCGTATGCCAATATATCTCGGAATAGCTTTGAAAAATCCATAGTAGGTAGGTATGGTGGCTGTTTTGAGGGAGGCTAATGGTGTTTTTGTGCACCGGCGAAAGTTGCACGGCACTAAAGAAGATAGTGATGGTGGAAGGTGAAAGTGCATCTAAACCATGGACTCAACATTAGTCATGAAGAACTCATATACTTGTTGCAAAAGTTTTAGTAGTAATCGAAACAAAGCATTCAACGCATACTCCTAGGGGAAGGGTTGGTAGGTATAAACCATCGCGCGATCCCGACCGCCACACAAAGGATGACAATCAATAGACTAATCATGCTCAGACTTCATCACATAGAGGTTCACCATACGTGCATGCTACTGGAATCACTAACTTCAACACAAGTATTTCTAGATCCACAACACCTTACTAATATAACTTCAATACTACCACAACCACAACTCAAAACTAATTGAGATGAATCAAACTTCTCTAACTATTCAATGCACATGAAGGTGGAAGTTTTCTTATCCCTTTTGACAACAACCCCTTTTGAGACTACTATCATAGCATAGATCAACTACCAAGCCACGCACCGCCGTGATCTAACAGATATAAGTGAAGCACATAGAGCAAAAGCAACTAGCTCAAAATATATAAGTGAAGGACATGTGAGCTGAGTTGTCTAACCAAAGGATGTAAGTGAAGCTCGACAAAATCACGGTGAGTGCATGTTTCTCTCTTTAGGTGTGCATCAAGGATGATCGTGACACAACAAAAATAAAAGACTCCTATGATACAAGACGCTCCAAGCAAAACACATAACATGTGGTGAATAAAAATATAGCCCCAAGTAACGTTACCAATGGATTGAAGACAAAAGAGGGGATACCTTCCCGGGGCATCCCCAAGCTTAGGCTTTTACGGCATCCTTGAATCAACTTGGGGTGCCTTGGGCATCCCCAAGCTTGAGCTCTTTCCACTCTTTATCTTTTTGTCCATAAGAACTTCACCCAAAACTTGAAAACTTCACAACACGAAACTTAAACAGAAACTCGTGATAACATTAGTATAAGAAAGCAACCACCACTTCCTTAGGTACTATAGCAAACTTAAGTTCTACTTATGTTCATGTTGGGTTACTGTATTTTCAATCTTCCATGGCTAATACCCCCCGATACTATCCATAGTTTCATCAAAATAAGCAACCAACTCAACAAAAACAGAATTTGTTAACAACAGACCAGTGTGTAGCAATCTGTATACTTCATATACTTTTGTCACTTCACAAATTCTCCACAATTATGGAAGTCTGAATAATTTGCGTAGCAATCAGCAGGAAAAAAATCAACTCAAAATCTCTTACGAGAAAAAACAAAAATTCTTTCGTGAGCAGAAAGTTTCTGTCTTTTCCAGCATGACCAAACGATCATCCCCAAGACTAATCATAATGGTTTTGCTTGGCACAAACGCAAAAAGAAACACAAAAAACACAATCATAATAGAATTATGAAAGTGTGGAAAACACAAAACAGAAAGAAAAAGGATAGATTCGTTGGGTTGCCTCCCAACAAGCGCTATTGTTTAACGCCCTTAGCTAGGCAAAAGGTGATGGAATCACGTATAGTCATCTTTGGTGCTCAAACCATAAGTAGCCCTCATCATAGATTCATAAGGCAATCTTATTTTCTTTCTAGGAAAATGCTCCATGCCCTGCTTTTGGGGAAAATGAAATCTAATATTCCCTTCCTTCATATTGATGATAGCACCAATAGTCCTTAGGAAAGGTCTACCAAGAATAATGGGGCATGAAGGATTGCAATCTATGTCAAGTACAATGAAATCCACGGGTACATAGTTCTTATTTTCAACAATAAGAACATCATCGATCCTTCCATGGGTTTCTTGACAGTAGAATCCGCAAGATGCAAATTAAGAGAACACTCTTCAATCTCATGAAAACCAAGAATATCACATAACGACTTTGGAATCGCGGAAACACTAGTACCCAAATCACACAAAGCATTGCAGTCATAGTTTTTGATCTTGATTTTGATAGTAGGTTCCCACTCATCATGAAGTTTTCTAGGTATAGAGACTTCTAATTCGAGCTTCTCTTCAAGAGATTTCATCATAGCATCTACGATATGTGCGGTAAAGGCTTTGCTTTGGCTATAAGCATGTGGAGAGTTTGCAATGGATTGTGTCAAAGAAATGCATTCAAACAAGGAGAAACTATCATAATTGAACTCCTTGAAATCCAAAGTGGGAGTTTCATTACTACCCAAAATTTTGATTTCTTCAACTCCACTCTCCACACCTTTATCATCAAGATAGGTGGGCTCCGAATCATTGGGGCGTTTTTCAACCAAAGTGGATTCATATCCAGCCCCTTTATCAATAGGTTTGACATGGGAAAACAAAGATTCAAGAGGAGTCACACCAAGCACTTTAAGATCTTCGTGATTTGCATCACTAGAACACACCCTTTTAAACCATTCATGCCTAGCGCGAATTTGGGCGGTTCTTTCTTTGATCTCATACATGGAGACACGCATAGCTTTTAAAGTTTCATCCAAGTTGATCTTGGGAGGAGCTCATCTAACTTTCAAAGCATCAATATCACAAGACATCCTATCAACGCTCTTAGCCAAATCGTCAATTTTGAGTAGTTTTTCCTCTATGGACGCATTGAAAATCTTTTGAGAGTTGATGAACTCTTTGATATTACTCTCTAAATTAGAGGGTAATTTGTTGTGATTTCCATAAGTGTTGTTGTAGGAATTTCCATAATTGTTAGAGGAGTTACTAGGAAAAGGCCTAGGAACATAGTTACCTCTAAAAGCATTGTTGTTGCCAAAATTGTTCCTACCAACAAAATTAACGTCCAAACTAGCGTTGCCACTCTCAATCAAGGAATAAAGTGGCATGTCATTAGGATCTAAAGGAGCATTTCTACTAGCAACCAAATTCATCAACTCGTCCATCTTAGCACTAAGCGAGTTAATTTCTTCTATAGCGTGTACCTTTTTGCTAGCAGGTGACCTTTTAGTGTGCCACTAAGAGTAGTTGGTCATGATATTGTCTAGGAGTTTTGTAGTGTCTCCTAACGTGATTTCCATGAATGTTGCACCTGAGGCGGAGTCCAAGATATTGCGAGAAGAGAAATTCAAACCATCATAAAAAGATTTGTATAATCATCCAAAAACTCAAACCATGAGCGGGACAATTTCTAATCATTAACTTCATCCTCTCCCAAGATTGTGCAACGTGTTCATGATCAAGTTGCTTGAAATTCATGATATCGTTACGTAAGGAGATAATCTTATCCGGCGGAAAATACTTGGATATGTAAGCATCTTTGCACTTATCCCAAGAATCGATACTATTTTTAGGCAAAGAAGAAAACCAAGTTTTTGCGCGATCTCGCAACGAGAAAGGAAAAAAGCTTCAACTTAATCACATCATTATCCACGTCTCTTTTATTTTGCATATCTCAAAGCTCAATGAAGGTATTGAGATGGGATGCAGCATCTTCACTAGGAAGGCCAGAGAATTGCTCTTTCATAACAAGATTCAGCAAAGCTGCGTTGATTTCATACGATTCCGCACTAGTGGCGGGAGCAATCGGAGTACTAATAAAATCATTATTATTGGTACTCGAGAAGTCGCAAAGTTTGGTGTTTTCAGCCATGATGACTTCAACAAACAAACAAGAACACAAGCAAGCAAGAAAACCGGCAAAGTAAAACGGCAAAGGGCAAAAGAAAGCGGCAAAGGAAAACGGCAAAAAGGCAAAAGGAAACGGCAAAGGAGAAAGGCAAATGAAAACGACAAATGTGAAGTGGGGGAGAGGAAAATGAGAGGCAACTGGCAAAAAAGGTAAATGCAAGAGATGAGTTTGTGACACCTACTTGGATAGATCTACTCCTTGCACCATAAATCAGCATGTTGAAGAGAGGCTATTCTTGACTTGATCCTCCCCGGCAACGGCGCCAGAAATCCTTCTGCTACTGCGACAACAGACCTTCCCTGGTACGGCGCCAGGAATCATGCTGCTACGCTACGCCTTTAGGGACTTCCTTGGCAAATATGCAAATGATTTCCCTGCGGCCTTGGAGCCTTGCGTTGGTGTTCCCTTGAAGAGGAAAGGGTGATGTAGCACAGCGACGGTAAGTATTTCCCTCAGTTTTGAGAACCAAGGTATCGAACCAATGGAAGATCTCGTCAAGTCACAAGTACCTGCACAAACACAAAGAGCTTGCACCCAATGCTATGAAGGGGTTGTCAATCCCTTATGGAGTGTTTGCAAATTGAGAACTAAAAGCAAAGACTAAACAAGTAAAGTAAAAGTGAAAGTGGAAACGATAGTTATGAATAGACTAGGGGGCCGTAGTGTTCACTAGTGGCTTCTCTCATGAATGAAAGTAGACGGTGGGTGAACGAATTACTGTCAAGCAATTGATAGAACCGCGCAAAGTCGTGACGTTATCTAAGGCAATGATTATATCTATAGGCATCACGTCCAAAACAAGTAGACGATACTTTCTGCATCTACTACTATTACTCCACACGTCGACCGCTATCCAGCATGCATCTAGTGTATTAAGTCCAAAAGAACAGAGTAACGGCTTAAGCAAGATGACATGATGTAGATGGACAATCTCATATCTACGATAAAATCCCATCTTGTTACCCTTGATGGCAACAATGTTGGGGAACGTCGCATGGGAAACAAAAAAATTCCTACGCGCACGAAGACCTATCATGGTGATGTCCATCTACGAGAGGGGATGAGTGATCTACATACCCTTGTAGACCATACAGTAAAAGCGTTAGAGAACGCGGTTGATGTAGTGGAACGTCCTCACGTCCCTCGATCCGCCCCGCGAACAATCCCGCAATCAGTCCCACGATCTAGTACCGAACGGACGGCACCTCCGCGTTCAGCACACGTACAGCTCGACGATGATCTCGGCCTTCTTGATCCAGCAAGAGAGACGGAGAGGTAGAAGAGTTCTCCGGCAGCGTGACGGCGCTCCGGAGGTTGGTAATGACCTTGGCTCAGCAGGGCTCCGCCCGAGCTCCGCAGAAACGTGATCTAGAGGAAAAACTGTGGAGGTATGTGGTCGGGCTGCCGTGGAAAAGTCGTCTCAAATCAGCCCTAAAACCTCCGTATATATATGTGGGAGGGAGGGGGCCTTGCCTTGGGGCTCAAGGAGCCCCAAGGGGGTCGGCCGAGTCCAAGGGGGAGGACTCTCCCCCCCCCCAAACCGAGTTGGACTAGGTTTGGTGGGAGGGAGTCCCCCTTCCTTCCCACCTCCTCCTTTTTTTTCTTTCTCTCTTGATTTTCTTCTCTTTGGCGCATAGGGCACTTGTGGGCTGTCCCACCAGCCCACTAAGGGCTGGTGTGTCTCCCCCAAGGCCTATGGGCTTCCCCGGGGTGGGTTGCCCCCCCCCCCCCCCCCCGGTGAACCCCCGGAACACATTCGTCATTCCCGGTACATTCCCGGTAACTCCGAAAACCTTCCGGTAATCAAATGAGGTCATCCTATATATCAATCTTCGTTTCCGGACCATTCCGGAAACCCTCGTGACGTCCGTGATCTCATCCGGGACTCCGAACAACATTCGGTAACCAACCATATAACTCTAATACGCATAAAACAACGTCGAACCTTAAGTGTGCACACCCTGCGGGTTCGAGAACTATGTAGACATGACCCGAGAGACTCCTCGGTCAATATCCAATAGCGGGACCTGGATGCCCATATTGTATCCTACATATTCTACGAAGATCTTATCATTTGAACCTCAGTGCCAAGGATTCATATAATCCCGTATGTCATTCCCTTTGTCCTAAGGTATGTTACTTGCCCGAGATTCGATCGTCAGTATTCGCATACCTATTTAAATGTCATTTACCGACATGTCTCTTTACTCGTTCCGTAATACAAGATCCCGCAACTTACACTAAGTTACATTGCTTGCAAGGCTTGTGTATGATGTTGTATTACCGAGTGGGCCCCGAGATACCTCTCCGTCACACGGAGTGACAAATCCGAGTCTTGATCCATACTAACTCAACTAACACCTTCGGAGATACCTGTAGAGCATCTTTATAGTCACCCAGTTACGTTGCGACGTTTGATACACACAAGGCATTCCTCCGGTGTCAGTGAGTTATATGATCTCATGGTCATAGGAATAAATACTTGACACGCAGAAAACAGTAGCAACAAAATGACACGATCAACATGCTACGTCTATTAGTTTGGGTCTAGTCCATCACGTGATTCTCCTAATGACGTGATCCAGTTATCAAGCAACAACACCTTATTCATAATCAGAAGACACTAACTATCATTGATCAACTGGCTAGCCAACTAGAGGCATGCTAGGGACGGTGTTTTGTCTATGTATCCACACATGTAAATGAGTCTTCATTCAATACAATTATAGCATGGATAATAAACTATTATCTTGATACAGGAATTATAATAATAACTATATTTATCATTGCCTCTAGGGCATAATTCCAACAGTCTCCCACTTGCACTAGAGTCAATAATCTAGCCCTCACATCACCATGTGAATTACATTGTAATAAATCTAACACCCATACAGTTCTGGTGTCGATCATGTTTTGGCCGTGGAAGAGGTTTAGTCAGCGGGTCTGCTACATTCAGATCCATGTGCACTTTGCATATATTTACGTCCTCTTCCTCGCCGTAGTCGCGGATGAGGTTGAAGCGTCGTTTGATGTGTCTGGTCTTCTTGTGAAACCGTGGTTCCTTTGCTAAGGCAATGTCGCCAGTGTTGTCACAGAACAAGGTTATTGGATTCAGTGCGCTTGGCACAACTCCAAGATCCGTCATGAACTGCTTCATCCAGACACCCTCCTTAGCCGCTTCCGAGGCAGCCATGTACTCCGCCTCACATGTAGAATCTGCTACGACGCTTTGCTTGGAACTGCACCAGCTTACTGCACCCCCATTAAGAATAAATACGTATCCGGTTTGCGACTTAGAGTCGTCCGGATCTGTGTCAAAGCTTGCATCGACGTAACCTTTTACGGCGAGCTCTTCGTCACCTCCATACACGAGAAACATCTCCTTAGTCCTTTTCAGGTACTTTAGGATATTCTTGACCGCTGTCCAGTCATCCACTCCTAGATTACTCTGGAACCTACCTGCCATACTTATGGCCAGGCTTACATCCGGTCTAGTGCACAGCATCGCATACATGATAGAACCTATGGCTGAAGCATAGGGGACGGAGCGCATATGCTCTCTATCTTCATCAGTTGCTGGGCACTGAGTCTTACTCAATCTTGTACCTTGTAAAACTGGCAAGAACCCTTTCTTGGACTGTTCCATTTTGAACCTTTTCAAAACTTTATCAAGGTATGTGCTTTGTGAAAGTCCTATTAGGCGTTTTGATCTATCCCTATAGATCTTAATGCCTAGAATGTAAGCAGCTTCTCCTAGGTCCTTCATAGAGAAACTTTTATTCAAGTAACCTTTTATGCTCTCCAAAAGCTCAACGTTGTTTCCAATCAGCAATATGTCATCCACATCTAATATTAGAAACGCCACAGAGCTCCCACTCACTTTCTTGCAAATACAAGATTCTCCAACCACTTGTATAAACCCAAATGCTTTGATCACCTCATCAAAGCGTTTGTTCCAACTCCGAGATGCTTGCACCAGTCCATAAATGGATCGCTGGAGCTTGCACACTTTGTTAGCATTCTTAGGATCGACAAAACCTTCGGGTTGCATCATATACAACTCTTCCTTAAGGAAACCGTTAAGGAACGCTGTTTTGACATCCATCTGCCATATTTCATAATCGAAAAATGCAGCTATTGCTAACATGATTCTGACGGACTTAAGCATCGCTACGGGTGAGAAAGTCTCATCGTAGTCAACTCCTGGAACTTGTGAAAAACCCTTTGCCACAAGTCGAGCTTTATAAACGGTCACATTACCGTCAGCGTCCGTCTTCTTCTTAAAGATCCATTTGTTCTGAATAGCCTTGCGGCCATCAGGTAGTATCTCCAAAGTCCACACTTTGTTCTCATACATGGATCCTATCTCGGACTTCATGGCTTCTAGCCATTTGTTGGAATCTGGGCCCACCATTGCCTCTTCATAATTTGCAGGTTCATTGTTGTCTAACAACATGATTGATAAGACGGGATTACCGTACCACTCTGGAGCAGCGCGTGATCTCGTCGACCTGCGTGGTTCAACAGAAACTTGAACTGGAGTTTCATGATCATCATCATTAACTTCCTCCTCAACCGGCGTCGCAACGACAGAGGTTTCCCCTTGCCCTGCGCCACCATCCAGAGGGATGAGAGGTTCGACAACCTCGTCAAGTTCTATCTTCCTCCCACTCAATTCTCTCGAGAGAAACTCCTTCTCGAGAAAAGCTCCGTTCTTAGCAACAAACACTTTGCCCTCGGATTTGAGATAGAAGGAGTACCCAACTGTCTCTTTTGGGTAACCTATGAAGACGCACTTTTCCGCTTTGGGTTCCAGCTTTTCAGGCTGAAGCTTTTTGACATAAGCAGCACATCCCCAAACTTTGAGAAACGACAACTTTGGCCTCTTGCCATACCACAGTTCGTATGGTGTCGTCTCAACTGATTTTGAAGGTGCCCTATTTAAAGTGAATGCAGCTGTTTCTAATGCATAACCCCAAAATGATAAAGGCAAATCAGTAAGAGACATCATAGATCGCACCATCTCCAACAAAGTACGATTACGACGTTCGGACACACCATTACGCTGTGGTGTTCCAGGCGGTGTTAACTGTGAAACAATTCCACATTGTCTTAAGTGAGCACCAAACTCGAAACTCAGATATTCACCCCCACGATCAGACCGTAGGAACTTGATCTTCTTGTTACGATGATTTTCCACTTCACTCTGAAATTGCTTGAACTTTTCAAATGTTTCAGACTTGTGCTTCATCAAGTAGACATAACCATATCTACTCAAATCGTCAGTGAAGGTGAGAAAATAACGATATCCGCCGCGTGCCTCCACGCTCATGGGACAAAACACATCGGTATGTACGATTTCCAATAAGTCACTTGCACGCTCCATTGTTCCGGAGAACCGAGTCTTAGTCATCTTGCCCATGAGGCATGGTTCGCATGTGTCAAGTGAATCAAAGTCAAGTGACTCCAAAAGTCCATCAACATGGAGTTTCTTCATGCGCTTTACACCAATATGACCCAAGCGGCAGTGCCACAAAAATATGGCGCTATCATTGTTTACTCTAACTCTTTTGGTCTCAATGTTATGTATATGCGTATCGCTATCAAGATTCAATATGAACAATCCTCTCACTTTTGGTGCCTGACCATAAAAGATGTTACTCATAGAAATAGAACAACCATTATTCTCAGACTTAAAAGAGTAACCGTCTCGCAATAAACAAGATCGAGATATAATGTTCATGCTCAACGCAGGCACTAAATAACAATGATTTATGTTCATCACTAATCCCGATGGTAGCTGAAGTGACACTGTGCCGACGGCGATTGCATCAACCTTGGAACCATTTCCTACGCGCATCGTTACTTCGTCTTTCGCCAGCCTTCATCTATTCCGCAGTTCCTGCTTCGAGTTGCAAATATGAGCAACAGAACCGGTATCGAATACCCAGGCACTACTACAAGAGCCGGTTAAGTACACATCAATAACATGTATATCAAATATACCTGATTTTTCTTTGCCCGCCTTCTTATCTACCAGATACTTGGGGCAATTGCGCTTCCAGTGACCCATACCCTTGCAATAGAAACACGCCGTTTCAGGCTTAGGTCCAGCTTTGGGTTTATTCGGCGGATTGGCAACAGGCTTGCCGCTCTTCTTCGAATTGCCCTTCTTGCCTTTGCCGTTTCTCTTGAAACTAGTGGTCTTATTCACTATCAACACTTGATGCTCTTTACGGAGTTCAGACTCTGCGACTTTCAACATCGCAAACAACTCGCCGGGAGACTTGTTCATCCCTTGCATGTTGTAGTTCAACACAAAGCCTTTGTAGCTTGGCGGCAGTGATTGAAGGATTCTGTCAGTGATAGCTTCTTGCGGGAGTTCAATCCCCAGCTCAGCTAGACGGTTTGAGTACCTAGACATTTTGAGCACATGTTCACTGACAGACGAGTTTTCCTCCATCTTGCAAGCATAGAATTTATTGGAGGTCTCATACCTCTCGATCCGGGCGTTCTTCTGAAAGATAAACTCCAACTCCTGGAACATCTCAAATGCTCCATGACGCTCAAAGCGACGTTGAAGTCCCGGTTCTAAGCCATACAAGACTGCACATTGAACTATTGAGTAGTCCTCCTTACGTGCTAAGCAAGCGTTCTTAACATCCTGATCAGCCGTAGTGGGCGGTTCATCTCCTAGCGCAGCATTAAGGACATAATCCTTCTTCCCAGCTTGTAAGATTAGCTTAAGTTTACGAGCCCAGTCTACAAAGTTGCTTCTATCATCTTTCAACTTAGCTTTCTCTAGGAACGTATTAAAATTCAGGATGACTGTCGCGTGAGCCATGATCTACAACACAAATATATTCAAAGTGGACTTAGACTATGTTCAAGATAATTAGAGTTTAACTTAATCAAATTATATGCTAAACTCCCACTCAAAAAGTACATCTCTCGAGTCATTTGAGTGGTTCATGATCCACTTACACTATCCCAAGTCCGATCATCACGTGAGTTGAGTATAGTTTCAGTGGTAAGCATCCCTATGCTAATCATATCATCTATATGACTCATGATCGACCTTTCGGTCTCATGTGTTCCGAGGCCATGTCTGCACATGCTAGGCTCGTCAAGCTTAACCCGAGTGTTCCGCGTGCGCAACTGTTTTGCACCCGTTGTATGTGAACGTTGAGTCTATCACACCCGATCATCACGTGGTGTCTCGAAACGACGAACTGTAGCAACGGTGCACAGTCGGGGAGAACACAATTTCGTCTTGAAATTTTAGGTAGAGATCACCTCATAATGCTACCGTCGTTCTAAGCAAAATAAGGTGCATAAAAGGATTAACATCACATGCAATTCATAAGTGACATGATATGGCCATCATTACGTGCTTCTTGATCTCCATCACCAAAGCACCGGCACGATCTTCTTGTCACCGGCGCCACACCATGATCATCCATCAACGTGTTGCCATCGGGGTTGTCGTGCTACTCATGCTATTACTACTAAAGCTACATCCTAGCAAAATAGTGAATGCATCTGCAAGCACCAACGTTAGTATAAAGACAACCCTATGGCTCCTGCCGGTTGCCGTACCATCGACGTGCAAGTCGATATTTCTATTACAACATGATCATCTCATACACCCAATATATCACATCACATCGTTGGCCATATCACTTCACAATCATACCCTGCGAAAACAAGTTAGACGTCCTCTAATTTTGTTGTTGCATGTTTTACGTGGTGACCATGGGTATCTAGTAGGATCGCATCTTACTTACGCAAACACCACAACGGAGATATATGAGTTGCTATTTAACCTCATCCAAGCACCTCCTCCGTCAAATCCGATTCAACTAAAGTTGGAGAAACCGACACTTGCCATTCATCTTTGAGCAAAGGGGGTTACTCGTAACGATGAAACCAGTCTCTCGTAAGCGTACGAGTAATGTCGGTCCAAGCCGCTTCAATCCAACAATACCGCGGAATCAAGAAAAGACTAAGGAGGGCAGCAAAACGCACATCACCGCCCACAAAAACTTTTGTGTTCTACTCGAGAAGACATCTACGCATGAACCTAGCTCTAATACCACTGTTGGGGAACGTCGCATGGAAAACAAAAATTTGCCTACGCGCACGAAGACCTATCATGGTGATGTCCATCTACGAGAGGGGATGAGTGATCTACATACCCTTGTAGACCGTACAGCAGAAGCGTTAGAGAACGCGGTTGATGTAGTGGAACGTCCTCACGTCCCTCGATCCGCCCCGCGAACAATCCCGCGATCAGTCCCACGATCTAGTACCGAACGGACGGCACCTCCGCGTTCAGCACACGTACAGCTCGACGATGATCTCGGCCTTCTTGATCCAGCAAGAGAGATGGAGAGGTAGAAGAGTTCTCCGGCAGCGTGACGGCGCTCCGGAGGTTGGTGATGACCTTGTCTCAGCAGGGCTCCGCCCGAGCTCCGCAGAAACGCGATCTAGAGGAAAAACTGTGGAGGTATGTGGTCGGGCTGCCGTGGAAAAGTCGTCTCAAATCAGCCCTAAAACCTCCGTATATATAGGTGGGAGGGAGGGGGCCTTGCCTTGGGGCTCAAGGAGCCCCAAGGGGGTCGGCCGAGTCCAAGGGGGAGGACTCTCCCCCCCCCCCCCAAACCGAGTTGGACTAGGTTTGGTGGGAGGGAGTCCCCCTTCCTTCCCACCTCCTCCTTTTTTTTCTTTCTCTCTTGATTTTCTTCTCTTTGGCGCATAGGGCACTTGTGGGCTGTCCCACCAGCCCACTAAGGGCTGGTGTGTCTCCCCCAAGGCCTATGGGCTTCCCCGGGGTGGGTTGCCCCCCCCCCCGGTGAACCCCCGGAACCCATTCGTCATTCCCGGTACATTCCCGGTAACTCCGAAAACCTTCCGGTAATCAAATGAGGTCATCCTATATATCAATCTTCGTTTCCGGACCATTCCGGAAACCCTCTTGACGTCCATGATCTCATCCGGGACTCCGAACAACATTCGGTAACCAACCATATAACTCTAATACGCATAAAACAACGTCGAACCTTAAGTGTGCAGACCCTGCGGGTTCGAGAACTATGTAGACATGACCCGAGAGACTCCTCGGACAATATCCAATAGCGGGACCTGGATGCCCATATTGGATCCTACATATTCTACGAAGATCTTATCGTTTGAACCTCAGTGCCAAGGATTCATATAATCCCGTATGTCATTCCCTTTGTCCTTCGGTATGTTACTTGCCCGAGATTCGATCGTCAGTATCTGCATACCTATTTCAATGTCGTTTACCAGCAAGTCTCTTTACTCGTTCCGTAATACAAGATCCCGCAACTTACACTAAGTTACATTGCTTGCAAGGCTTGTGTGCGATGTTGTATTACCGAGTGGGCCCCGAGATACCTCTCCGTCACACGGAGTGACAAATCCCAGTCTTGATCCATACTAACTCAACTAACACCTTCGTAGATACCTGTAGAGCATCTTTATAGTCACCCAGTTACGTTGCGACGTTTGATACACACAAGGCATTCCTCCGGTGTCAGTGAGTTATATGATCTCACGGTCATAGGAATAAATACTTGACACGCAGAAAACAGTAGCAACAAAATGACACGATCAGCATGCTACGTCTATTAGTTTGGGTCTAGTCCATCACGTGATTCTCCTAATGACGTGATCCAGTTATCAAGCAACAACACCTTATTCATAATCAGAAGACACTGACTATCATTGATCAACTAGCTAGCCAACTAGAGGCATGCTAGGGACGGTGTTTTGTCTATGTATCCACACATGTAAATGAGTCTTCATTCAATACAATTATAGCATGGATAATAAACTATTATCTTGATACAGGAATTATAATAATAACTATATTTATCATTGCATCTAGGGCATACTTCCAACAAACAACACGATTTGTGCCTTGCTGCCCCTTCTGTCACTGGGAAAGGTCACCACACGGTATGAACCCAAAACCAAGCACTTCTCCCATTGCCAGAATCATAGATCTAGTTGGCCAAACAAAACCCAAGACTCGGAGAGACTTACAAGGATATCAAATCATGCATATAAGAAAACAACAAAGACTCAAATATAAATCATAGATAATCTGATCACAAATCCACAATTCATCAAATCTCGACAAACACACCGCCAAAGAGGATTACATTAGATAGATCTCCATGAAGATCATGGAGAACTTTGTATTGAAGATCCAAGATAGAGAAGAATCCATCTAGATACTAACTACGGACCCATAGGTCTGAAGTAGACTACTCACGAGTCATTGGAGAGGCGATGATGTTGATGTAGAAGCCCCCCAACTCCAAAGTCCCCTCCGACAGGGCACCTGGAAGGGTCTCCAGATGAGATCTCGCGGAAAATGAAACCTTGCGGCGGCGGAAAAGTGTTTTTTCTGGATTTTTAGGGAACTTATAGGCCAAAGACCTAGGGCAGGGGAGTGCCAGGGGCAACAAGCTTGGTTGCCGCGGCCTCCCCGTGGCCGCGGTAACAAGGCTTGTGGGCCCCCTGTGGTCCCACTGCCTTAGCCCTCAAGCCTCCTGATCTTCTTCCGTTCTGGAAAAATTTATTTCGCGGATTTTATTCCGTTTGGACTCCGTTCCAAAATCAGATCTGAAAAGAGTCAAAAAAACAGAAAAAACAGGAAGTGGCACTTGGCACTGGATTAATAAGTGAGTCCCAAAAAAGGTATAGAAGGTAAACAAAACATCCAAAGTTGACAAGATAACAACGTGAAACCATCAAAAATTATAGATACGTTTGAGACGTATCATTCCTCTTTTTATTTGTTGGTATATTTAGTTCGTCTTCTAAAAATTAAAAATACAAAAATATTTATCTTTGCTTTCTTAGCTTGTCACTAGATTGCATCTTCGCTCTCTAGTTTGCTGGGTCTCAATTTTAACTTTGCCTGATCAGTCACCATGTCTCAACATACTACTAACACTAGTAGAAAATGAGGTTTTCGACCGGAGCCCCAAATCCCATTAGCCTCGGGTCCAAGTAAAACCGAGACCAATGCCGGGCATTGGTCCCGGTTCGAGCTGTCAGGGCCTTGCGGGGCAATAGTCCCGGTTCGGTCTGATGCATTAGTCCCGGTTCATGCCAAAAAACGGGACTCAAGATCTAGCAACTCACAGGTGGCGTGCTGCAGAGCATTAGTCCCGGTTGGGGGCTGGAACCGGGACTAATGTTTAGTCTTCTGTCCCGGTTGTGGCCACCAACCGGGACCAAAGAGATGCCTATATATTCCCGCACCATGCCCACCCTCTCCTCTGTTTTTGGCCTAGGTGTGCATGCCATGCTCTTGTTGCCACCCTTCTATGCATGCACATGAGGTGTTCGACGAAATGCCCGAGCCACACTTAAGCTTTCTCCTCCCCAAGCTTGACCTCCAAGCTCCATTTTCCTCAATATTTGTCTAGGTTTGGCGGTGCACCAACTACACAAGTGTTCTAAAAGGTTAGCTACTTCATCCTTTCATCTCTCACTTCTAGTTTAGCTCATTTCAAGTGCTCTAGAAGTAGAGTGGTTTGTGGGTTTTAATGTAGGAGTTTATGTGGGAGTTCTTTTGATTTAGATGCAAAATTTGAGCTCAAATTAACTTCCTAGAGTGTGCACATGTGTAGGGTGCCTTCCCATGCCCGTCCTCACCGTCGTCGATCGCCCGTGCCAATCTCGTCGCTAGCACCATCGTGGTGGGCCTCTTGTTCTTATCTTCTTTCTAAAAGAAAATAATTCTTACTTTTATGATTTAGATAGATACTTGTATAAATTACTTAGTTTTATTATTTTTTGTTATTATATAGTGTGATGGTTTTGGTATCCTTCCACGCCGGCCCTCGTTCGTCCTATGATTCAGACGTGGTATATTTTCTTTTATTACTATTTGTTTCATTTAGTGTTTATGACGACAATTATGCCAACCAATGTGACATGGATGTTTTTTATCTAGGATGTATGTGAACCGGAAATTCCAACCGACCATCTTGTCGAGAGGTTAAATTTAGTTGAAAAAGATAACAATTACTTGAGGATAATAATATGGAACTGGAGTTGCATGTTGCCGATGTCTTCGATGATCACAAGATCAATATGGATGCAATGCGGTTGAAGATGGATGCAATGTGCTTGAAGATGGATGCAATGCGCTTGAACATTAGGAATATTAGAAAATATGCCATTGATAAAGAGGCTTGGTACCATTATGTTGTTGGGTCAATTATTACCATATTTGGGATTTTGATAGCATTTGTTGTTGCATTTAAATGTTTTACATAGTTGTATGTTGTTTATGAGAGAACTTTATGTATTTAGTTTTTGCAATAATAACATTTGATCACTATTGTACTTTGGTTTCAATGTGATTATGAACTTGTACTAATTTGGTCATTTTTCTATTCGTGATGTTCTGCAATGGTTTCTTATATACTTATTTTCATAATACAGATGAACCGCCAATGGATGTACGATGACCGACGCAATTCGGAGTACATTACGAACCGGGACTAGTGCCCCTCCCCTATCTATAAATAAACCCTCCCCACCCACTTTTTTTCTGGTTGGATGTGTGGGCGGTGGGTGCTAGAATTTTTTCCTTTGCTACGCACAAGAGGTGTTTCATGAAATGCCCTAGTCACACTTAAGTTCACACAAAATGGTATCCTCGACTGAGGTTAGCAACCTTATCCTTTTAATCTGTAATTGATATAAAAATATTGCATGTGTCCATGTATGATGGTCATTTCACTATTCATGTATGATGCACATCGATGCACGGAAGCGATGGATGTACGACAAACGACGCGGTTCCGGATTTATTGCAGGCCTGCATAAATTTATCGATGTGGCTCAGGCAAACAAAGTGGATAATTTTATGCCTTGTCCATGTGTTGACTATTGAAACTTCAGGGAGTACTCTAGCTCGAAAACCATTCAAGGTCACGTGCTTCAGAGAGGTTTCATGCCCAGATATTATTGTTGGACCATGCACGGATAAAGAGGGGTTAGGATGGATGACAATGAAGAATATGATGATGATGAAAACTATCCTATGTTCACTGAAGAATACGGTGATACAGCAATGGAAGATAATGAAGAACAAGGAGGTGAAGAACAACCGGTAACAAATGAGCCCACTGATGGTCTTGGTCGGGTCATTTCTGATGCAAAGAAAGAATGCGATACAGACAAGGAGAAGCCGAAGTTGGAGGCCATGCTAAAGGATTATAAAAAGTTGTTGTACCCAAATTGCGAAGATGGAAGGACAAAGCTCGGTACCACACTGGAACTGTTGAAATGGAAGGCAAAAACTGGTTTATCTGACAAGGGATTTGTGAAGTTACTGAAAATATTGAAGCCGAAGCTTCCAAAGGATAACGAATTTCCTGAGACTATGTACGAAGCCAAGAAGGTTATCTTCCCTCTTGGATTAGATGTGCAGAAGATACGTGCATGCATTAATGACTCGATCCTGTACCGCGGTGAGAAGTATGAGAATATGGATAAATGCACGGTATGCACAGCATGTCGTTACAAGATCTGACAAGATGACCATGGTGATGTTGATGGCGATGACGAGCCCCCCAGGAAGAAGGTTCCTGCTAAGGTTTTGTGGTATGCCCCTATAATACCACGGTTGAAACGTTTGTTCAGAAACAATGAGCATGCCAGGTTGTTGCGATGGCACAAAGAAGAGCGTAAGAAAGACGGGAAGTTGTGACACCTCTCCGATGGGTTGCCGTGGAGAAAAATCGAGAAAAAGTACCCGAACTTTGCAGCTGACGCGAGGAACTTATGGTTTGGTCCAAGTACAGAGTCCTTTTGGGGAGCAGAGCTGCTGTCACAACACCTGGCCTGTGACTCTATGTATCTACAACCTTCCTCCTTGGTTGTGCATGAAGAGGAAGTTCATTATGATACCAGTGCTCATCCAAGGACCGAGGCAACCCGACAACGACACTGATATGTACCTAAGGCCATTAGTTGATGAACTTTTGCAGTTGTGGGCCAAACCAGGTGTGCATGTGTGGGATGAGCACAAACAGCGGGAATTTGACCTACAAGCATTGTTGTTCGTAACCATCAATGATTGGCCTGCTCTTAGTAACATTTCAGGACAGTCAAAGAAGGGATACAATGCATGCATGCACTGTTTAGATAAGACTAAAGGTACATATTTGAAAAAATCTAAGAAGGTTGTCTACCTGGGGTGACGTCAATTTCTTTCGACCAATCATCCCGTAAGAAAGAAAGGCAAGCATTTCAACGGTGAGGCAGATCACCGGAAGAAGCCTAACATCCCTACTCGTGATGAGGTATTGGCTATGGTCAAGGATTTGGATCAAATAGTAATGTTTGCAAAGGGTCCTGGCGGTCAATCTATTCCAAAAGACGTCATTACCAGACACATGCCCATGTGGAAAAAGAAATCTTTATTTTGGGAGCTAACCTATTGGGAATACCTAGAGGTCCGGTGTTCAATCGACGTGATGCATATGACAAAGAATCTTTGCGTGAACCTGCTAGGCTTCCTGGGCGTGTACGGGAAGACAAAAGATACACCAAAAGCACGGGAGGAGCAACAACGTATGAAAGACCCATACGACAAGAAGACTGATAAAGGGCGTCAATACTTACGCAGCTATGCTCTTACCAAAGCAAAGAAGGAATTATTTTTTGAATGCCTGAGAAGTATGAAGGTCCCCGTTGGCTTCTCGTCTAATATAAAGGGAATAATAAATATGGAAGAGAAAAAATTCCAGAACCTCAAGTCTCATGATTGCCACGTGATTATGACGCAGTTGCTTCTGGTTGCATTGAGGGGGCTTCTACCAGAAAATGTTCGATTAGACATTGTGAATCTATGTGCATTCCTCAATGCAATATCTTTGAACGTAATCGATCGAAAACATCTGGAAAGGCTACAGAGGGATGTGGTCCAATGTCTTGTTAGTTTTGAGTTGGTGTTCCCCCTGTCCTTCTTCAATATTATGACGCATCTCCTGGTTCACCTAGTCGACGAAATTTATATTCTCGGTCTTGTATTTCTACACAATATGTTCCCCTTCGAGATGTTCATGGGAGTCTTAAAGAAATATGTTCATAACCGTGCTAGGCTAGAAGGAAGCATCTCCAGGGGCTATGGAACAGAGGAGGTCATTGGGTTATGTATAGAATTTCTTCCTAACCTTAAGCCGATTGGTGTTCCTAAATCGCGGCATGAGGGGAGACTAGGTGGAAAAGGCACACTAGGAAAGAAAGCAGTGATATGTAGGGACGGGCATTCTTTCACTCAAGCACACTACATAGTTCTACAAAGATCCACGTTCGTGGCTTCGTATATCGAGGAACACAAGAATTTTTTCCGCTCCGAGTTCCCAGGGAAGGCTGACTCCTGGATTGAAGAAAAACACATGGATACTTTCGGCAGTTGGTTGTGAGCACGTCTCATGAATGACAACACTATTGGCGATCAACTCTACTTGTTGGCTGATACGTATTCATCGTATCTACTTTTCCAAACTCTTTTGCCCTTGTTTTTTACTCTAATTTGCATGATGTGAATGGAACTAACCCGGACTAACGCTGTTTTCAGCAGAATTGCCATGGTGTTGTTTTTGCGCAGAAATAGAAGTTCTCGGAATGACCTGGAAATTTACGAGGATTTTTTGTGGAATATATAAAAAATACTGGCACAAGAATCAACCGGAGGCATGGAACGAGGAGCCCACAAGCCCACCAGGTACGGCCCCCCCTGGCTGCGCCTAGCAGGCTTGTGGGGCCCTCAGAGCTTCGCCGCCTCCAACTCCAGCTCTATTTAGTCCCTTTCGTCCGGAAAAAAATCAAGGAGAAGTGCTCATCGCGTTTTACGATACGGAGGCGCCGCCACCTCCTGTTCTTCCTTTGGAGGGAAGATTTGGAGTCCGTTCTGGGCTCCGGAGTGGGGAGATCGTCGCCATAGTCATCACCAATCTTCCTTCATCGCCAATTCCATGATGCTCTTCACCGTTCGTGAGTAATCTCATCGTAGGCTTGCTGGACGGTGATGGGTTGGATGAGATCTATCATGTAATCAAGTTAGTTTTGACGGGGATTGATCCCTAGTGTCCACTATGTTCTCAGATTGATGTTGCTACTACATGGCCATGCTTAATGCTTGTCACTAGGGTCCGAGTGCCATGATTTCAGATCTGAACCTATTATGTTCTCATCAACATATGTGTGTTCTTGATCCTATCTTGCAATTTGTAGTCACCTACTATGTGTTATGACCCGGCAACCCCGGAGTGACAATAGTCGGAACCACTCCCTGAGATGACCATAGTATGAGGAGTTCATGTATTCACCAAGTGCTAATGCGTTGTTCCGGTTCTCTATTAAAAGGAGAACCTTAATATCCCGTAGTTTCCATTAGGACCCCGCTGCCACGGGAGGGATGGACAATAGATGTCATGCAAGTTCTTTTCCCTAAGTACGTATGACTACATACAGAATTCATGCCTACATTACATTGACGAACTGCAGCTAGTTACATATCTCTTCGTGTTATAACTGTTGCATGATGAATATCATCCGGCATAATTATCCATCACCGATCCAATGCCTACGAGTTTTTCCTACTGGTCCTTGCTACTTTACTTTGCTACTACTGCTGTCACTGCTGCTACTTTTACTCTGTCACTATTGTTGTCGCTGCTGCTACTGTTACTGCTACTGCTGTCACTGCTGCTACTATTACCGTTGCTATCACACTACTCTGCTACTGATTCTTTGCTGCAGATACTAAGTCTTTCAGGTGTGGTTGAATTGACAACTCAAATGCTAATACTTGAGAATATTTTTTGGCTTCCCCTTGTGTTGAATCAACAAATTTGGGTTGAATACTCTACCCTCGAAAACTGTTGCGATCCCCTATACTTGTGGGTTATCAAGACTATTTTCTGGCGCCGTTGCCGGGGAGGCGTAGCTCTATTCTCTGAGTCACTTGGGATTTACATCTGCTGATCACTATGAGGAATCCGAGAGATCCAAAAACTAAAGTCTTTCCCTCAACTACGAGGACATGTAAGGAACTGCCATCTAGCTCTGCACTTGATTCACCTTCAGTTATGAGTACGTTTGTGACACCACCTCGTGCTAGAAATTTTAATGTGTCGCCTGTGCTTGATGATTCTACTTCTTCTATCCATGATGCTTGTGATGATGCTTTGCTTGATACTGCTTTGCCACTAGGTGCATTCCTTGAAGCACAAATTGCTAGAGTTGCTGCTAGATGTGATGATACTTCTGAAACTGCTGAGATTATTGAAGTAGAACCTGCTATTTCACCTATTAGAACTAGCTCTCCTAGATAAGAATTGACTGATATGCCTGAGGGTTATGTTATGGAGGGAGAGATATCTGAGGACTTTCTTCCTTGTAAGGATAGCTATGATTTCGAGAACTTATTGTGCAAGTGGAAAGAAAAATCTTTGAACGCTAGGATGAAATACGACCCGAAGTTTGCTACTTCGCCTATCTCTGTGAGCGATAAGGATTATGAATTCTCTGTCGACCCTCAGTTAATCACTCTGGTCGAATCAGATCCTTTTCACGGTTATGAGTCTGAAACGGTTGTAGCACATCTTACCAAACTGCACAATATAGCCACCCTATTCACGAGTGAGGAAAAGATCCGCCACTACTATATCCTTAAGTTGTTTCCTTTCTCGCTAAAGGATGATGCTAAGACTTGGTTCACTTCTCTTGCTCCTGGTTGTGTGCGTAGTCCCCAAGATATGATCTACTACTTCTCTGAGAAATATTTTCCTGCCCATAAGAAGCAAGCTGCCTTGCAGGAAATATACAACTTTGCGCAAGTTGAAGAAGAGAGTCTCCCACAAGCTTGGGGGAGGCTCGTCCAGCTACTGAATGCTTTGCCTGATCACCCTCTTGAAAATAATGAAATACTTAATATCTTCTATAATGGACTAACCGATTCTTCTAAGGACCACCTAGATAGTTGTGCCAGTTGTGTTTTTAGGGAACGAACTGTGGAACAAGCTGAGATTCTATTGAACAATATCTTGTGTAATGAGAATGCTTGGACTATTCCCGAACCCCCTCCGAAGCCAACTCCTAAGAAAAGAGGTATTATATTCCTCAGTCCAAAAGATATGCAAGAAGCTAAGAAATGTACGAAAGAGAAAGGCATTAAATAAGAAGATGTCAAAAATCTACCACCTATCGAAGAGATCCATGGTCTTAATAACCCGACACACGTAGTAGAGGTAAATTCTTGTCGTAGGTTCAATGAGAGTGATATTACTTTTGATAAACCTGCTAGCTTATGCCTGGACGAATTTGATAACTTTGTTGCCAAACAACAAAGTTTCAATGATTATGTTAGCAGACAATTTGAACAGAATGCTCGCATGCTTAGTCATTTAAGTTCTTGTGTGGACAGAAATGTCAATGATCTTAAGCTTCTTAGTAAACATGCCTCTATGGTTACTACTCAGGTAGAACAAGTACTTAAAGCTCAGAATGACTTGCTCAATGAGTTGAATGACAATTCTGTCAGAGTCATCACTAGAGGCGGTAAAATGACCCAGGAACCTTTCTATCCTGAGGGTCATCCTAAGAGAATTGAACAAGATTCTCGAGGAGTTAGCACCGAGGCACCTAGTCATTCTAGAAAGAAAAAGAAAGATGATAGGAACTTGCACGCTAGCAACCCTATTGCTGTTACACCCGAGAATCCAAATGATGTCTTTGTTTCTGATGCTGAAACACAATCTGGTGATGAACACGAGCCTAATGATAATATCGATAGTGATGCTCATGATGATGCTCAACCTAGCAATGATAAGGATGTGGAGATTGAACCTGTTGATCTTGATAACCCACGACCTAAGAATAGGAGATACGATAAGAACGACTTCATTGCTAGGAAGCATGGTAAAGAAAGGGAACCATGGGTTCAGAAACCCATGCCCTTTCCTCCCAAACCATCCAAGAAAAAGGATGATGAGGATTTTGAGCGATTTGTTGAAATGATTAGACCTGTCTTTCTGCAAATGCGTTTGACAGATATGCTCAAAATGTCTCCCTATGCCAAGTACATGAAGTATATTGTGACTAAGAAGAGGAGGATACCTGAGGTTGAGAGTTCCACCATGCTCGCTAATTATACCTTCAAGGGTGGAACTCCTAAGAAACTAGGTGATCCCGGAGTGCCCACTATACCTTGCTCCATTAAAGGCAACTACGTTACAACTTCTTTATGCGACCTTGGAGCTGGTGTTAGTGTTATGCCTCTCTCTATTTATCGTAGACTTGAACTGGACAAGTTGACACCCACTAAAATCTCTTTGCAAATGGCCGACAAATCAACTGCTTTCGCTATCGGCATTTGCGAGGATGTGCCTGTTGTGGTTGCTAACGTTACTATCTTAACAGACTTTGTTATTCTGGATATTCCCGAGGATGATGCCATGGCGGTCATCCTTGGAAGACCCTTTTTAAACACTGCACGGGTTGTTATTGATTGCAACAAAGGCAATGTCACTTTCCATGTCAATGTTAATGAGCATACGGTGCACTTTCTGAAGAAACAATATCGAGTACACTGCATCAATGCTATTGAAAAAACTTCATCGATTCTTATGGGGAGCTTTGAATGCCCTATACCTACTGTTAAGATGAAGTATGATTTGCTTGTTGGGGATATGCACATCACCATTGAGGTAACTTAGTAACTATTCAAAAATTCTTCGATCCTTTTTCATGCGATTCGAAAAAGTTTGACAAGGAGACTTGATCAACCTCATTGACGGATTTCTTTCGATAACCATGGGATGGATGAATCGAGGAGTCACAAACCTCTGTTCCAAGCTTTCACCTTCGGTTGCTTAGAAGAAAAATGATAGATTTAGCTTTAGTTTTTCCTGTTTTTTGCTTTTTGCGTCCCATAGAAAAGTGTCCCGAAAATAAAAGTTCTCTGAATGCCGTGAAAATGAAGTATGATTTTTTCTAGAATACGGAGAGCTAGTCAGGGGGATGCACCAGTGGGCCACAAGCCGTGGAGGCGCCGGCACCCCCCTGGCCGTGCCTACCAGGCTTGTGGGGCCCACGTGTCCCCCCTCCACTTACTCCAGCTCCCATCTCCTTCTCCTAGCTCCAGAAAAAATCGTTTCGCAGCTCAAACCTGTGTTCTTGCTCTTCTTGCTGCGATTTTCGATTTCCTTGTGCAAAGACCCATTCACCAAACTGTTTTGGGGAAATTGCTCCTTGGTATGTGAGTCGTCCATTGGTCCAATTAGTTTTTTCTCTAGTGCCTAATACATCGCGTATTTTTGCTGCCTTGGTGGCCCTGTTCTTGAGCTTTGCATGCTAATTTTAGCTGGTCCCAAGTAGTTTTGATGCGTGATATGGCCTCTAGGCACTTGTCGGAGTAGTTGCTATGAGTTTACTTGAGCCATGTTCGCTTTTCCTTTGAGTCATTGAAAATTTCAGAAAAGGAAGATGTTCAGGAGAAACTATCATGGTGGTTCCTCAAGCAAGAGGGGTCCCCGTCTCACGATTTGGGAACCCGATCATTACCAACCGAGGAACGCACATGTACAACCATGTGAATGGCCTTCTGATGAATTCATGATTGACGCGAGATTCAAAGGCGAGTTTGATACACTTGTTCACAATGTTGGACTTGAAGAATCCCATATCCAATAAATGTGAACAGTGTACTACTCTCACTCCATCTTTTGTTCGTAGATTCAAATTTTCAGCTAGCCGTGACACATATGTACTGTTTGATCTCTATGACAAATCGAATACCATGGATTTAGAGGATTTCAATAGAATTTGCAAGATACCTGATTGGGGTAGTCTCAATGATCCTCCTAAATCTTCGGTTTGAGATTTTTTCTCTAGTATAACTATTGGAGAAACTAGAGATATTACGCAGGCTACCATGGGGAGCATTCATTTTCCTGCCTTGCATTACTTTGCCCTCTTCATAGGTAGATGCACTAATGGCAAGATTGAGCATTGTCACCTCTATGCACCTGACCTTAGTATTCTTAAGAGCGCAGTAACGGGTGATAGAAGTTTCAACATGGGAGCTATAATAGCAAGGAGGCTGAATAATAATGCTAATGAAAGGGATTTCTTTGGTGGGATCTATGCCACTCGCATAGCAAATTTTCTTGGAATACCCATCCGCGAAGGAGATCCCCCACTCCATACAGCTTTCCTTGATCGCACCGCTATGACACGCTATCAGTTCCTTGAGAGGGATAATGAATCCCTCCTATACCGATTAATATTTAACCAACCGCGTGTTTTCCATATTACCCTTCCTGCTCGTGCCTTCTTTGACTTTTAGGTAAAACAGAGATACTACATAACCAGAGGAGAGGCAGAGGAGTATGAGAGGGAGGAAAAGGTTGCTCGCCTCCATGAGGCAGCTATTCAGGCGGTAGCGGCAGCGCTCCCGTACAACCCCCATTATGATTTTGGGTATCGCCCGGACCATCCATGGGAGTAGACCAACTTAGTCCAAAAGCCTAAGCTTGGGGGAGTACATGTTTCTCACCGACTTTATATTCATGCTCACACTTTCACTTTGATAGTCGGTGTTCACACTTTGCCACTGTATCATCCATGCTTTTATTTCTTTTTCTCGCTTCCTTCTCGTGTGTTTGTCTAGTTTGAGAAAACCCAAAAAGATTTCTCTTTCTTCTTTTGCTTGTTGGGAGCTTTCCCGTGTAAATAGTTTTCTTTTTCTTTGGGTCAAGGTAGAAACCATGGTTACAGTGTTTAGTGGATCTCGCATGCATATCTGTTTATCTATCAAAGAGACATATTACTTTGTCTTCTCCTTTGTGTTTGCTTGCAGATTCCAGCTTAGTCCAATGCACGAGCACTCTTATTATTGTTCACATCATTCGGTCATGCAAGTGAAAGGCAACAATGACGATATATGATGAAGTGACTGAGCCTGGAAAAGCTAGTATGAACTCGATCTATTTTATTTTTGTAATTATGACTAGTTCATCATTCCTGATTCAGCTTTGTTGTGAGAAAAACATGTTTGTAATGACAACTTAGAGATCATAGTTTCTGATGCCATGCTTAATTAGCTAGGAGCTTATAATGGTTTGTCTTGGATGCCAACATGAATTTTGAGATGATTATGATGTAGTATGATAGGATGGTATCCACATTTGAATGATTCAAGTGGCTTGACTTGGCGCATGTTTACGCATGTAGTTGAAACAAAATCAACATAGCCTCTATGATATTCATGTTTATGGTGATTTATGTCCTACTCATGCTTGCACTTAATGTTGGTTAATCTCAATGCATTTTGATGACTGTTGTCGCTCTCTAGTTGGTCGCTTCCCCGTCTTTTGTTGGCCTTCACTTGTACTAAGCGGGCATACTTCTTGTGCATCCACTTCCATAAACCCCAAGTTGTTCCATATGATTCCACCATACCTACCTATATGCGGTATCTACCTGACGTTCCAAGTAAATTTGCATGTGGCACTCTCTAAACCTTCAAGAAATAATCTGTTTTGCATGCCCGAACCGCTCATGGGTGATAAGGGGCGATCAATATCTTCCATGCTAGGCGTGTTATCCTCGATATGTGTTTATTCACTATCATTCACGAGAAAGGGGCCGGTAATTGGAATGCCCAGTTCCATGCTCAAATCAAAAAGATAATTATAAACAAAACTCCCCTTGGATTGTTGTTGGTATGGAAGGCACCCGAGTATTCGTCTAGTCGTGGAGTGTGATTGATCGGTGGTGGGGTAGTCAAAACTTTACTTTTCTGTTTGGGAACCTCCTATAGTATGTGTAGCATGGAAGATGGTGAAAACTCTTGGTCATTGCGTTGACAATGAAAGCATGCCGCCCAAAATTATTTATCTCTGTCTTCAAAGCTTCAGGTCTGGCACCTCCACAAATCAATGCTTCCCTCTGCGAAGGGCCTATCTATTTATGTTTCTGTTGAGTCATCCTCTTCTTCCAAAAAGCACCAATTAGAGAGCACCTCCGTCATTTTTATGCTTTGCATTTAATTGAGATTGAGTATGACTGTGACTGGATCTTCTTTGCCATGAATTACAATGTTCAGTCAGCCCTTGGTCTTTGAAGGTGCTCTGCATTTATGTTTTGCGCTTTCATTGATGTGTTGACATTTGAAACTCATTATTATTGCTCGCTAGTTGATTATGATATTGATATGATTTTGCCATGAGACCTAAATGTCATTGCTTATGTGGTTAGCTTATGATCTTGCTGAAAATCTGAATATGAGTTAGACATAATTGCAACAACAAGATCAAACAGAGTTCGTAAAAGTATTTCTTTTGTCTCTTTCAGTTTGTCGACTGGATTGCTTGAGGACAAGCAAGCTTTAAGCTTGGGGGAGTTGATACATCTCCGTTGTATCTACTTTTCCAAACTCTTTTGCCCTTGTTTTGGACTCTAATTTGCATGATTTGAATGGAACTAAACCGGACTAACGCTGTTTTCAGCAGAATTGCAATGTTGTTGTTTTTGTGCAGAAATAAAAGTTCTTGAAATGACACAGAAATTAACGAGGATTTTTTGTGGAATATATAAAAAATACCGGCGCAAGAATCAACCGGAGGCGTGGAGCGAGGAGCCCACAAGCTCACCACGCGCGGCCCCCCTCGTCGTGCCTAGCAGGCTTGTGGGGCCCTCAGAGCTCCGCCGCCTCCAACAACAGCTCTATTTAGTCCCTTACATCCAGAAAAAACTCAAGGAGAAGAGTTCATTGCATTTTACGATACGGAGGCGCCGCCACCTCATGTTCTTCCTCTGGAGGGCAGATCTGGAGTCCGTTCTGGGCTCCGGAGAGGGGAGATCGTCGCCATCGTCATCACCAAGCTTCCATCATCGCCAATTCCATGATGCTCTTCACCGTTCATGAGTAATGTCATCGTAGGCTTGCTGGACGGTGATGGGTTGGATGAGATCTATCATGTAATCGAGTTAGTTTTGATGGGAATTGATCCCTAGTATACACTATGTTCTGAGATTGATGTTGCTACTAATTTGCCACGCTTAATGCTTGTCACTAGGGCCCGAGTACCATGATTTCAGATCTGAACCTATTATGTTCTCGTCAATATATGTGTGTTCTTGATCCTTTCTTGCAAGTTGTAGTCACCTACTATGTGTTATGACCCGGCAACCCCGGAGTGATAATAGCCGGAACCACTCTCGGAGATGACCATAGTATGAGGAGTTCATGTATTCACTAAGTGCCAATGCGTTGTTCCAGTTGTCTATTAAAAGGAGAACCTTAATATCCCGTAGTTTCCATTAGGACCCCGCTGCGACGGGAGGGATGGACAATAGATGTCTTGCAAGTTCTTTCCCTAAGCACGTATGACTACATACGGAATGCATGCCTACATTACATTGACAAACTGGAGCTAGTTACATATCTCTCCGTGTTATAACTGTTGCATGATGAATATCATCTTACATAATTATCCATCACCGATCCAATGCCTATGAGTTTTTCCTACTGGTCCTTGCTACGTTACTTTGTTGCTACTGCTGTCACTACTGCTACTGTTACTCTATCACTATTGTTGTCGCTGCTGCTATTGTTACTGCTACTGCTGTCACTGCTGCTACTATTACCGTTGCTACCGTTGCTATCACACTACTCTGCTACTGATTCTTTGCTACAGATACTAAGTCTTTTAGGTGTCGTTGAATTGACAACTCAACAGCTAATACTTGAGAATATTCTTTGGCTTCCCCTTGTGTCGAATCAACAAATTTGGGTTGAATACTCTACCCTCGAAAACTATTGTGATCCCCTATACTTGTGGGTTATCATTGGTCGCGTCACCTTCTTTGACTGTATTACATTTGCAAGGGTACGAGATAAATGGGAATAGATTTTACACGACCGCCCAAGATAAAAAGAGCACCAACCAAAACAGACGTGTCCGCTATGATGCAACAGACGAGAATGGGAAAAAGAACACATACTATGGTTACATAGAGGAGATATGGGAACTTGACTATGGTCCTACTTCTAAGGTCCCTTTGTTTCGGTGTAGTTGGGTGAACATGAATGGAGAAGGGGTAAAGGTAGACCAGTTGTATGGAATGACAACAATTGATCTCAATAATCTTGGTTACATAGATGATCCATTCGTCCTAGCCAATGATGTGGCTCGGGTTTTCTACGTGAAAGACATGTCCTCCAGACCGAAAAATGAAAAATAAGAAAATGAATGCATGGGACGATGAGCCAAAGCATCAGATAGTTCTTTCAAGGAAAAGAAACATCGTGGGAATCGGGGACAAGACAGACATGTCAGCAGATTATAATAACTTTGATGAAATTCCGCCCTTCACGGTTAGAATTGACCCAAGCATCCCGTTAAATAATGAAGATGCTCCATGGTTACGACCAAAGCTATCATAGGCAAGGGATCGAAATATAAATCGATCTAATGTATTCAAATTTTGTGTGACGTGTACTAATGTATTGAACTTTATGTGATGTGCACTATTGTATTAAACTTGGTACCACTTGGTTCTAAAGAAAATGCACTTTTCCTTCTATTAGTGGAAAAACGACATTTTTTGTGAAAGAGGTACCAATTGCGAGACTAAAACAACTACGAGTACGAGAACTAAAATAACTACGAGAACTAAAACAACTATGAGAACTAAACACTAAATAACTACGCCAACTTTTAACCTTTTGAGAGCCCATTTGTAGTACTTTTCAATTTCAGGGTCAATTAGCTGAAAGAATAAACTAATGGCTACAAGAATGAAGTAAAAAGAATCAACTAAAATTGTCAAAGTGTTTATTTTTTAAAAATAATCAAGTAAAACATTAACTAAAAAGAATCAAAAAGATATCAACTCAAAAGAATTTTCATAAAGTTTTCAGAGCCCATTTGTAGTGCTTTTCAATTTCAGGGTCAATTAGCTCAAAGAATAAACTAATAGCAAAAATAATGAAGTACAAACAATAAACTAAAAAGAATCAACTAAAGTATTAACTAAAAAGAATGTACTAAAAAGAATCAACTAAAATTATCAAAGTGTTTATTTGTTAAAAACAATCAAGTAAAACATTAACTAAAAAGAATAAAAAAAATATCAACTCAAAAGAATTTTCATAATGTTTTTTTGTTAAAATATTTAATAGAAAACTAAAATAAAAGAGAAAAAAATATTTAATAGCAAATAATTAAAATATAAACTGGGAATAAAAATTATTAAAGTAAAAAAATAAAAAATGCCACCTACGAGGCCACCACGGCCTCCATACGACTAGAAACCCTAGAAGCTAGATGGGCGAGGATGCAGGCCCGTAGAAGGCCCAGTAGGACCACAGGGAAGAGAGAGTGCGTTTAGGCCCGTAGGCCTGCGTTTGAGAGGTGCTCGAGAGGGTTGGCGCAACGGGGCTTATAAATCACACTCAGCTCCTCTCAACTAGTGAGGTGGGAATAAACATTTGGCCGCTGCATCACCCCCTTTAGTCCCGGTTTTGGGCTCCAACTGGGACTAAAGGCCCCCCTTTAGTACTGGTTGGAACCACGAACCAAGACTAAATGCCTCTGCTTCCCGCCTTTCGGATCTAAAGGGGGGCCTTTAGTCCCGGTTGGAGCCCCAAACCGGGACCAAAGGTCCACCTATATAAGCTGGTCAATGGAATTTTTCCAAACCACATCGCCAGTTCCTTCTTCCTCCTCTCGCCTTACTGCACCGACGACCACCTCGACACCGCCAGGTTGCCCGACCGCGTTGTCGTGGACACCCTGTCGTCCCCAAGCCCGCTGACCATCGCCAGCTCCGGACCTCCTCGCACTCCCTGATCCCTATCGCCGAGCCCGGTCCTCATTGTTGCCGACCTCCACAGCTAGCTCCATCCCCGGGCCCCGAGTGAGCTCCTCATGTCGCCACCGTTACGCCCACGCCGTCGTCGACCACGTGCCCCTGCTGTCGTTGCGGGACCCCTCCCAGCGCCATCATCGTCGTGCCCTCCCCTGAGCCTCCTCATTGTCGCCGCACCCTCCCCCTCCGGTGAGAAGTATGGCATTGGTTGTTGCCATTGACAGATTCATGTTCAGGGTTGTACTGACATTGTTACAGTCTAAAAAGCGGTTTACTGAAAATGCAATTAGTGTTCTAACTCAACACGTTCTAATTAGTGTTCAAGTGAAGAAAAGTGAAGACAATTTTGACTTTTGACTAAATGTGCTTTGTTTCTTTAGATGTGCTCTATTTGTTTAGATGAGATGTATGAGATGTTTTGTGAAGATTAGATGAGATGTTTTGTGGAAATGTGAGAGAGATGAGATGAGAGAATTTATTTTAGGTTTTTTTAGATAGAGAAACAAATGTTGAAATTTGCATGTGCTCTGCTTTTTTGTTGCTTAATGAGTTTAGATGAATTGAGTCCCTCACGAAATTCAGAGGAGTCTTCGATGATCACCAGTGAGGAGTCCCTGACTATCGTTGGAGGAGTCCCCGACGATCGGCGGTGAGGAGTCCCTCACGATCGTCGAAGGAGTCTCCGGCGGTCGTTAGAGGAGTCCTGGACAATCGTCGGTGAAGATTCCCCGACAATCGCTGGTGCGGAGTCCCCGACGATCGTGCGAGGAGTCCCCGACGATTGCCGGTGAAGAGTTCCCGACGATCACCGGTGAGGAGTCCCCGACGATCGTCGGAGGACGCCCCGATGATCTCCGATGAGGAGACCCCGACGGTCGTCAGAGGAGTCCCCGACGATTGTTGGTGAAGAGTTCCCGACGATCAAGGTTGTCAGAATCGTGATTCTGAATCGGGTCGGAGCTCCGTTGGTAGGATCATGAATCGTGGAATCATAACTACTAGGATCCTAGAAACTTAGATTCTAGGAGCAAAATCGTAGAATCGGAGGGGCTAGTTTGGATCGCAAAGTCGTAAGATTCTAAGACTTGAGTCACGATTCTAACAACTTTGCCGACTATCGCCTATGAGGAATTCCCGGTGGTCGTCGGACGAGTCCCCGATGGTCGTTGGAGGAGTGTACTCTCCTCAAAGTATAACCCCAATAACTTCAAGATGAGGGGGGACTTCATATAACATCCCAAATTTTGGAATGTTAATATAATTGCTAGAATGATTGTTTGTTTGTTTGAGTGAGTGAAACCTGAGTGGTGTTTGAAACTTTTCAAAAACTTTTGAATGAGAGGGAATAAAATGACTTCCCCTTCTCCGGGAATTCAAATTCAACCTTTTAAAATCAATGAGAGAAGATGACATGACTTCTTCAACTAATGAGAATTTGAATGGAGTTTGCATTTGAATCCTTTCAAAATATTTGCCCTTGCTTCTTTAGTTTTTCTTCCCCGAGAAAATGCCCCGACAAAATTCTTGCACGCAAGAAAGAACGGAGGAAAATGACGCTCCAAAATGTAAGGCATTTCTGAAATATTTTGGGCCAAGAAAGCCAAAGTTTTATTGTGAAAATATTTGCAAAAAGAAATAAAGCATTTAGGGATTTTCAAAAAAAACATTTTTTTTGAAGTATTTATTTTGGTAGTGGAAAAATGCCCATCTTTTTGGATTTCTTTTTCTGAAAATTTTAATATATTATACCTCTATATTCCGAGGATATTCTTGTTCCTTTTATTGGTTTTATTTCCTGTTTTTAATAAAAAGGAAACAAACCACTTATTGGGAAAGTCCTTGGGCCATATTGGGAATGTCATCTAGACCATATCCCCACCTTCTTCTACCTCTCAACATTCCTTTGTGTAGCCATGGGCAGAAGCTTCCCAGGAAGCTCCCCCTCCGGGATTTGCGAGCTATACTTCCTCCCGGCGCCTCCCGTCACCACTATAAGAACGCCCCATCTCTCCTCTTTCCATTCCCCTAGAGAAATCCTCCTTTCCCTGCCCGTAGCCATCTCGCCACCATCTCCACCTTCCCTGCCATAACCGAGCTCTGCAGGAGCTACACCCCGTCGCCCCCCTGCAGGTCCCTCCCCTCCCTGCCGAACCTTCCCTACCTCGCCGCCACCTCCCCACCATCGCTCCACCCCACCCCCTCGCCCTGCAGCCTCGCCGGAGCTGAGGCCTCCTCCACATCGCCCCACGACCAGGAAGCCCCTACTTCTCCCTCGCCTCCCCAGGGACTCCCTCGCACCCTCCCAGGAGCACCCTTCCCCAAGCGCCCCCTCCTCCACCGACCCCTCCCCACGCCGGAGCCGCCCTCCCCACCTCACCGGCGTAGTCCCCCTCGCCGGAGTGCCTCCTCCTCGCCACTGCTCCTCTATAGCACGAGGTAACTCCCTCTCCCATCTGTTTTTTTCGGTTTTACCTTCTACCGTTAGATATTTAAACAACGCGTTAGATTAGATCATAATACCTCTTCGGTTTTTAACCAAAAAACGAAACGGTTTTTCTTTACTTATAATTTAGTCGGAGGACTTTCGTT
Organism: Hordeum vulgare subsp. vulgare; assembly: GCF_904849725.1. Classification (NCBI taxonomy): domain Eukaryota; kingdom Viridiplantae; phylum Streptophyta; class Magnoliopsida; order Poales; family Poaceae; genus Hordeum; species Hordeum vulgare. The sequence continues at coordinate 520,440,644 of NC_058521.1, forward strand.
ATATAGTGGCCATTTGCTAGTTAGCGGTAGCAGCGAACAGTTTTCATCAAATCAGATCGTGCCACGTCATCGGATCTCCTTCCTATTTTAATTCTGAAACAGAGAAAGTTTCAGTCTTGTTATGATCATAACTTTTGATCCACAACTCACATGGAGTTGAAATATTTTCCAGTAGATCACAATTGTTCTGTAGTTTTTAAAAACATATAATTTGTCTATGTTTGAAATTTTCAAATTTGAATTAGATCAGATTTAGTTTAAACCTTGTTTTGCCTATTACAGGAGTTTAAAAATAGCTTTTAATTTGATTCCTTTTGCTACTATCACTAGTGATCTTATTTATCATTGGTAAAAATTTCAGATTTGTTTGAGTATTTTAGCTCATTGTTTCTTGTGAAACAATTTCTGTTTCACCTCTTTTCGGATTATGGCTATTTCCTTTTCTATAATTGTTTTTAAATTATTTTCTTTTATATTTCAGAAAGATTATGTTTTGTTTCTGTTAGTTACCAGTAGGTTTGCAACAAGTTTTGACTTTTATTATTATATGTTATCATGCAATCAATTCTAGTTCCCTAATAACTTGCAATTGGTTTCTCCACTGTTTCAAATCCCGTTTGGAAATACTTTGAAAAAGTTTTGTGAAAAAATACTCTATTTTATCTTAGTTAAATTTATACCTTAGTTCCTTGTTATTATTTTCTGGTAGACAAAAACTATTTAGTGTTTAACGTAGTAGAAGACTCCCTAGTCTTATTTGAAGTTTCCTTCGGATTCTTATTCACTCTCTCTTTTGTTTTGATTGCTAGAATGATTGCTAGTATGAGTGCTTATGTGAATGATATGTTTGTTATATAGATTTCATCAGAGAGTGACGAGTAGTCTATCAAGTTATTTCTCAAGAAATTCTTCTTCGTCAACATCACCAGGCAAGTCATTTGATCATGTATCACCTATGTTTTATGCATCGTAGTTCTACCATCCTATGCCCAATTGCATGCTGAGTAGGTACTTGGAAATTATGGTTATATATTGTAGTATCATGTGGTAGGCACCCAACAACCCCGTTACTAGGCCCGGGACGACAAATTTCATATTGCTATGCTTGAGTAGACGGGATTCTGGTTGAGAGTTTATCACGAGTGATGCAAGGATACTTTAATAACCAAGACCGGTTAAGTCAAGACTTTTCAAGACCTCGTGATGCAATGCAACTCTGGGTGAAGGACGGTTGATCGGCTCCCTGGAGAAACCAGTGGATGACCCGGGATGCTGGAGACGGCCATGACATCTTGCGGAAAGCTTCACCCAGGCTCAAGGAGACGGACGGATATTTTCAAGACCCAAGGTTTACCTGCACAGCCACAAGTCATTATGGGCTCTGGCTTGGTTGGACAGCGCAGCGACTCTGGAAAGGCGGTGCTAGCAGATGTAGAAGAACGGTAGGATTGGATGGGCACCGACAGGGATTTAGAGGGACCCGTTGAAAGACCATGTTTTGATCATCCGGTCTTCAAACACCCTGAAGTGCGAGGACATACACGGAGGCGATCAAATCTTGTGGGGACCGTGTGCAAAACTCTGCAGAGTACTCAAACCTAATCGATTAGCCGTGTCCACGGTCATGGACAACTTGAGCCAAAGGAACTGAAATTATCTGAAATTCTCAACACAAATAATAATATTGATGTGGGAATTATTGACAACTCGGGTACGAGAACTGGTTGGCGGAACCATCTCGTTAACAACCAACCTTGTAGTAATATTTTGCTTTTAGCCCCTCTTGTTGTAGGAGAAAATTTGCTTTACGCTAAAAACTTACAACACCACCTGCCATATATGCATATAGTATAGATGATATTTTACCCCCTCTCATATGTGACTTGCCGGCATATTCAATATGCTGACCTACACGGCTGCAACGTCTTATGTTGTAGATATTTTTCTTCGACGAGTAAGAGTACGATTCAGGGTTACGGTCTACACTCAACTTGCCGTTGGTGTTTATTGGGACTCCACTCCCTTGACTGCTTCCGCTGAGATATTTAAGGTATATATCAGTTTTACGCTATTTACATGTGATTGCACTTTGATATATACATTGATGTACTGTGTGTGCCAGCATACTGATCCAGGGATGGCACAGAAACACAGAGGCTTGACTCGTCTTGAGTCGGGTCGCTACAGAAATGGTATCAGAGCACATGTTGACTGTAGGACGTGACCCTAGAAACTGGAAATTTCTTAGGAAAAGATCTCTCAAAATTTCTATTTTTCAAGAACACCTTTTACTTCTCATCTCTTCTAATTTCATCAAACGTTCTCTCTCACCTCAAATAATTAGACAACGCCCTTTCCCCTTTGACCAAGTGAAGGACCAACCGACTCCCACTTCAAAGTAAAGAGGATTTCATCATGCAGTTGAAGCTACACCAATTGAAGACTCTCAAGACCCGAAGAAATCGAAGATCCTAAAGTGTTCGAATAATTATATGACCATTAGAAGTCCAATCCCCTTTTATGTACCCACGTGAGATACGATGATTTGTGAGCCATCATTGGTGTGTGTTTTCCGACGGCCACAAATAAAACCTATTCTCAAAAATATTCTTTGTACTGTGTGTATCTTCCTCCCTCTCTTACCCGTGTCATCCCCAAAACCTCAACCGTACCAGATGAAGTATGAAGCTGGACTTGTAGTCTCTGGACCAATGACCTAGCTGGAGGCTGAAATATGTATTCAGAACATGGAGAAGCACCTCGGGAGCAACTTGATCTCAAGGAAGTATGAAGTGGAACATGCTCTCCAGTACTTTACCCAAAGTGCTGCTATCTGGTGGAAAATGCACCATGCCATACAAGGATTTAGTGGAGCAGAAACTTGGGACGAATTCAAGAACACTTTGTTAAGATCCCGTCTTATTCAGAAGTGCTATGATAATCCGAAGAAGAAGACTTGTGCATGCAAGATTTGTGGAGAAGAAGCACATTTCTCACAGGAATGCACGAAGGAAAGCCATAAATATCTGGGAGACTTCCCAACAGAAAAAGTGAAGTTTGATCCACTTGAAATAGAAGAACTGGCCAAAATGAAGGAGTCCGGAAAGAAGAAAAGTACCCTCGGAAGGGCCAAATCTCTGCAGATAAAGACCTGAGTCATGTCAGATGTTTCAGGTGTATGGCATTTGGCCACTACAAATACATGTGTTCAGGAAGGAACCCGGAAACCCAAGGAGCAAAAGCAAACACTAAGAAGCCTCAAGACTTGTCAGAACTCATTTGCTTTCGTTGCAAGGAAGCGGGGCATTATGCTAATGATTGTCCACATGGGAAGAAAGCTAGAATGGAGTAGTTAAGTTTTGACCATAGCAATAAGTGTAGTCTGAAGCACTCTTGTTTTTCATGAGATCATGGAGTTGAAATTTTTGTAACAGAAGTCCATGAGATTGTAATAACATCATGAATAAATGGAATTTATTGTCTCATGATTGCCTATGTTGAAACTGTATGTGTTGTTTCTCTTCGAACAAAGATCTCTGAACAATTATGAGGTTATGAGAAAATATGGTCTATGCAGGCATGAGTATAATTCGTTTAAGTGTGGTAGTAATCGGTAAACCCCACAGGATCCCCTGAGTAGGAGTGTACCATGATTACCAAGGAGACACATACATTCCTCTGAGTACCTACTTACTGACACCTGCAGATGACAACTCTCTACGAGTCATTCCTAAAGGCCCCCGAAATGATCATGACCCTGACAAGTGACCATGATTACCCAAAAATCCTGAAGGACGTGATGAAGCACATTCATATTGAAGGAGATGCAGTCTACAAAGGCTACCCATTCATGGAAAGTGGAGTAGAACTTTGGTATGTGGAAGTACACCTCCACCATGTGAAAGGAGTTTGTCCAAAGACTATGGGGCAATACTTTTTCATTTCACGTGTACCACAAGCAACCTTCTGTGATGCTGTTCGTGAAGCTGCCATGGAAGCCATACGTCAGATTGGGAAATACTTGAAGCAAGACTCCGTCATACCCAGGAATACCTGAGTGAAGTGCATGCGGAGATGATGGAGGTGAAGCTCATGACCACCATGATGAAACAAAAGATGGATGATTTCAAGGAGCACATTGGAAAGTTCCAGTGGAACTAAAGTACCTCCAAGAGAGACGAATGAATAATGTTGGCAGAAATGCTCGACCATACCGAACAATGTGGATGGCAGCATTTGTAATAAATTACTTTTGAGTTGGAATTTTGAAGAAAGCAAGGATGTAATAAAGGATTGATTATGAAATGAATATGATTTATGGAAGAAGCTATGATGGATCAGCAAACGTTTTCTTAGGAACATACGAAAGCCAGAGAGTTGTAAAGATACGATAGATGTTTTGTTCAGCTTGCAGAACCAGTGGATTATCCGAACTCCATTCGTGGACAAGAGAAATTCTGCAACGCTTGTGAGGATGCCCAAGTGTTAGAATACGAGATTCACTAAGCCTTATACAAGGTAATGATTTCAGTGCGACATGGCTTGGCCACCATGACGACTTACTATTATCATTCTCTTGCTATTTGGAATGGTAAATCTGAGAGACTTACCCATAGTGAGAGACGACGTTCTTTGAAGCTTTTGTTTAAGCCTTAGAATGGTATGATGAACGCCCCATGTACATGGCATTTGTGTCATGCGTAAGAAATTTTACGGTGAGGATGAAACCAAGACCCCTCTCTCTGCAGGATAACCACAAATGGTAGACCACCATGAGGACCATCGATATGTTATTTAGAATTGACCACGAGACTGTCACTTAAGAAGACCCAGTAACGGAAGAAGCTTATATCAACGGAAGAGCACTCGATTTTGATGGAAACGTTATGAATATAACGGGAGAGCATCACCAAAGGATTTAAAATGAAGACTGTGAGATGTCAGTTGCCAAAACCCCAAAGGATCGTTAAAACATTTTGAGGGACCAGTAATCTTCATTTTAAGTGTGATAGCATCCCACCTTGCCGGAGATTGGATTTGTTAGAAGACCCCCAAACCCTAACCTTTCTTTCTAGCCTCTTCGAATCTCGAGGACGAGATTCATTTTAAGTGTGGTAGGTTTGTAACATCCCAAATTTTGGAATGTTAATAGAATTGTTAGAATGATTGTTTGTTTGTTTGAGTGAGTGAAACCTGAGTGGTGTTTGAAACTTTTCAAAAACTTTTGAATGAGAGGGAATAAAATGACTTTCCCCTTCTCCGAGAATTCAAATTCAACCTTTTAAAATCAATGAGAGAAGATGGCATGACTTCTTCAACTAATGAGAATTTGAATGGAGTTTGCATTTGAATCCTTTCAAAATATTTGCCCTTGCTTCTTTAATTTTTCTTCCCCGAGAAAATGCCCCGACAAAATTCTTGCACGCAAGAAAGAGCGGAGGAAAATGACCCTCCAAAATGTGAGGCATTTCTGAAATATTTTGAGCCAAGAAAGCCAAAGTTTTATTGTGAAAATATTTGCAAAAATAAATAAAGCATTTAGGGATTTTCAAAAAAAAACATTTTTTTGAAGTATTTATTTTGGTAGTGGAAAAATACCCATCTTTTTGGATTTCTTTTTCTGAAAATTTTAATATATTATACCTCTATATTCCGAGGATATTCTTGTTCCTTTTATTGGTTTTATTTCCTGTTTTTAATAAAAAGGAAACAAACCACTTATTTGGAAAGTCCTTGGGCCATATTGGGAATGTCATCTGGCCGATATCCCCACCTTCTTCTTCCTCTCAACGTTCCTTTCTGTAGCCATGGGCAGAAGCTTCCCACGAAGCTTCCCCTCCGGGATTCGCGAGCTATACTTCCTCCAGGCGCCTCCCGTCACCACTATAAGAACGCCCCATCTCACCTCTTTCCATTCCCCCAGAGGAATCCTCCTTTCCCTGCCCGTAGCCATCTCGCCACCATCTCCACCTTCCCTGCCATAACCGAGCTCTGCAGGAGCTACACCCCGTCGCCCCCCCTGCAGGTCCCTCCCCTCCCTGCCGAGCCTTCCCTACATCGCCGCCACCTCCCCACCACCGCTCCACCCCACCCCCTCTCCCTGTAGCCTCGCCGGAGCTGCGGCCTCCTCCACATCGCCCCACGACCAGGAAGCCCCTGCTTCTCCCTCGCCTCCCCAGGGACTCCCTCGCCCCCTCCCAGGAGTGCCCTTCCCCAAGCGCCCCCTCCTCCACCGACCCCTCCCCACGCCGGAGCCGCCCTCCCCACCTCGCCGGCGTAGTCCCCCTCGCCGGAGTGCCTCCTCCTCGCCACTGCTCCTCTGTAGCACGAGGTAACTCCCTCTCCCTTCTGTTTTTTTGTTTTACCTTCTACAGTTAGATATTGAATCAACGCGTTAGATTAGATCATAATACCACTTCGGTTTTTAACCAAAAACCGAAACTGTTTTTCTTTACTTATAGTTTAGCCGGAGGACTTCCGTTATATAGTGGCCATTTGCTAGTTAGCGGTAGCAGCGAACGGTTTTCATCAAATCAGATCGTGCCACGTCATCGGATCTCCTTCTTATTTTAATTCTGAAACAGAGAAAGTTTCAATCTTATTATGATCATAACTTTTGATCCACAACTCCAATGGAGTTGAAATGTTTTCCAGTAGATCACAATTGTTCTGTAGTTTTCAAAAAGATATAATTTGTCTATGTTTGAAATTTTCAAATTTGAATTAGATCAGATTTAGTTTAAACCTAGTTTTGCCTATTACAGGAGTTTAAAAATAGCTTTTAATTTGATTCCTTTTGCTACTGATCACTAGTGATCTTATTTATAATTGGCAAAAATTTAAGATTTGTTTGAGTATTTTAGCTCATTGTTTGTTGTGAAACAATTTCTGTTTCTCCTCTTTTAGGATTATGGCTATTTCCTTTTCTATAATTGTTTTTAAATTATTTTCTTTTATATTTCAGAAATATTATGTTTTGTTTCTGTTAGTTACCAGTAGGTTTGCAACAAGTTTTGATTTTTATTTTTATATGTTATCATGAAATCAATTCTAGTTCCCTAATAACTTGCAATTGGTTTCTTCACTGTTTCAAATCCCGTTTGGAAATACTTTGAAAAAGTTTTGTGAAAAAATACTCTATTTTATCTTAGTTAAATTTATATCTTAGTTCCTTGTTATTATTTTCTGTTAGACAAAAACTATTTAGTGTTTAACGTAGTAGAAGACTCCCTAGTCTTATTTGAAGTTCCCTTCGGATTCTTATTCACTCTCTCTTTTGTTTTGATTGCTGGAATGATTGCTAGTATGAGTGCTTATATGAATGATATGTTTGTTATATAGATTTCATCAGAGAGTGACGAGTAGTCTATCAAGTTATTTGTCGAGAAATTCTTCTTCATCAACATCACCAGGCAAGTCATTTGATCATGTATCACCTATGTTTTATGCATCGTAGTTCTACCATCCTATGCCCAATTGCATGCTGAGTAGGTACATGGAAATTATGGTTATATATTGTAGTATCATGTGGTAGGCACCCAACAACCCCGTTACTAGGCCCGGGACGACAAATTTCATATTGCTATGCTTGAGTAGACGGGATTCTGGTTGAGAGTTTATCACGAGTGATGCGAGGATACTTTAATAACCAAGACCGGCTAAGTCAAGACTTTTCAAGACCTCGTGATGCAATGCAACTCTGGGTGAAGGACGGTTGATCGGCTCCCTGGAGAAACCAGTGGATGACCCGGGATGCTGGAGACGGCCATGACATCTTGCGGAAAGCTTCACCCAGGCTCAAGGAGACGGACGGATATTTTCAAGACCCAAGGCTTACTTGCACAACCACAAGTCATTATGGGCTCTGGTTTGGTTGGACAATGCGGCGACTCTGGACAGGCGGTGCTAGCAGATGTAGAAGAACGGTAGGATTGGATGGGCACCGACAGGGATTCAGAGGGACCCGTTGAAAGACCATGTTTTGATCATCCGGTATTCAAACACCCTGAAGTGCGAGGACATACACGGAGGCGATCAAATCTTGTGGGGAACGTGTGCAAAACTCTGCAGAGTACTCAAACCTAATCGATTAGCCGTGTCCACGGTCATGGACAACTTGAGCCAAAGGAACTGAAGTTATCTGAAATTCTCAACCCAAATAATAATATTGATGTGGGAATTATTGACAACTTGGGTACGAGAACTGGTTGGCGGAACCATCTCGTTAACAACCAACCTTGTAGTAATATTTTGCTTTTAGCCCCTCTTGTTGTAGGAGAAAATTTGCTTTACGCTAAAAACTTACAACACCACCTGCCATATATGCATATAGTATAGATGATATTTTACCCCCTCTCATATGTGACTTGCCGGCATATTCAATATGCTGACCTACACGGCTGCAACGTCTTATGTTGCAGATATTTTTCTTCGACGAGTAAGAGTACGATTCAGGGTTACGGTCTACACTCAACTTGCCGTTGGTGTTTATTGGGACTCCACTCCCTTGACTGCTTCCGCTGAGATATTTAAGGTATATATCAGTTTTACGCTATTTACATGTGATTGCACTTTGATATATACATTGATGTACTGTGTGTGCCAGCATACTGATCCAGGGATGGCACAGAAACACACAGGCTTGACTCGTCTTGAGTCGGGTCGCTACAGTTCATGAGCCCCCCCCCCTTTAAATTACAATACTGAAACATTTCCCTTTTCTTATTGTTCTTAATTTTGCGCATTGTTCTTAATTTGCAGATACTATGGATCCAATACACGGAAGAGACGAATATCAGGAAGACATGAGGCATGGTCTCATCCGCAGAGATGATTTTATTTTTGACGATGTCACCAATCAGTTTCTGAACGAGTCCAACGAGGGAGATGAGTCTCTCAACACAGGAGGTAGAACCCCCGGTGAGGTAGACTCCTATGCCTCGGGCGAGGGAGGACTCAGCGGCTCCAATGAGGGAGAAGCCGACGACTCCGGTGAGGTGCATATATATATTTCTAAATTAATCATCTACTGTCTATATACATATATTAACGCTCTTTCTTCTTTTAGCCCTCCGGATCGAGCAAAACTTAAGTATGGACGAAACGAGACCCAACCAAGAAGATGGATGACGGTGAGAGGTACAGGATCGAAAGAGTCTCAAAAGGAGGTCAACCGATTGCTCCCATAGATGTAAAGAAGAAATTTGTGAAGGCATGCTGAGTTGTTGTTAGGGACCACATCCCTATAACCACTCGAGAATGTCTTAAGCCAAGGGCGGAAGGAGTCTCATATGTTGGCACAGTAGCCAAAGAAAACCTTTGGAGAAAGCTCATGCTTCATTTCACCCTACCGGCATCAGAGGTTGATCCAGATGAGGAGGAAATGAAGAGGCAAAAAGTGGCCCTAGAGAAAAAAAAAGTCAAGGAGTGGGCTCTTAAGAAGATGGTCGATCTATTCAGGGGCTGGGAGAAAAGATTGCACCAGGATTTTATCTTGCAAGAAAAGAATCCAGATTTCGATAACGGCTATGAGAAGATAAAAGACTACTCGACCGAATTTTTGGCGTACAAGAAATCGGAGGACGCCTTGAAAAAGACTGCAACAAATAAGAGGAATGCACGTATGATGAAGTACCACCATTATGGGTCCTCATGGCTACGTCGGTGACATGGCTAAGTGGGACACACTTGAGGCACCATTTCTTGCTAACAATATCACTCGAGAGCCCTTAACATGGACCGAACAGTCAAGAAACTGGTTCTTACGAGCATGGGGGCACGTTGGACGCAGAAGGGAATGCAATATGTAACCAAAGACACAAAGATAATTCCCTACTACCCATCGAGAACATTAGAAGTGCAGTAAAGAATGTTGAAGAGGGACGGTTCGTTCCCGATAGAGAGAATGATGAGCTCTCGTGCGCCCTTGGGAATGATCAACACAAAGGCTTACCAGGCTCCCCGCCGTGGATGCTTGCATTTTCCGAGGAAAGGAAGAAATTTCCCGATAGAAGCCATTAGAGGAGAAAGGAAAAGGAGGCAGCTTAGAAAGTAACTGTTGCACACCGGCTGCATCATGTAGAAGAAGCAGTAAAGCGGCTCCAACAGGATGAGGATCCGTTTGAAGGTTTTTATAATTCCGATGACCTCGGAGAATCTTGATCCTCCTTCTTGCATTATGCCTAGCTCAAAGGCATAAAAGAAAGCGCTTGTTGGGAGGCAACCCAATTTGTTTTTACTTTCAGTTTTCGTGGTCTTGATGCTTGTTACTACTGTAGCAACATCATTGTATCTTTACTTTTAAGCTTTGTGCCAATTTATAGCCTCCGATTGCAAGAAAGTTCAAAAATTGTGACATGTTGTACAGAAAAAGATTCTGTCTTCTTGACGGAACAATTCGCCAAAAATCACCAGGTCATCTTTTTGATCTTAATGTTTTTTATAGCATGCTCTATATAATTGCCTTTTTGTCATCTATTCTGAGTTTTTTGATTTGAGTTACACAAGTGCACCGAATAAATTATTTACTATTCTGTTTTTCGCAGATTCTGCCATGTTTTGCATTTTCATTGTTTTGCAAATCTTAAGCTTACTTTTTATTTGCAAAAATCTTTTGGAAATCATGAGCAACAGTAGCTTTTCATGAAAATCTTTATTTCCAGCAGGTAATGAATTATTTTTCTAAGGGTACTAACCACTCTAACCAGCTTATGATGAGTTTCGTATGAAGGGAGTTTTCAAGTATGTGATAGGAGATGATGAAAGAAGATACATGAGTGCCAAGCGCTCAAGCTTGGGGATGCCCCCATGCACCCCAAGAAATATTCAAGGATACTCAAGCGTCTAAGCTTGAGCATGCACCCGTGCATCCCCTTCTCTATCAACAATCATCAGTTCGTCCATCTCCATGCTATATTTTTATCAGTTCATATGTTATGTGCTATGCTTGGAGCGTCCCGCTCTTTACTTTTTGGTTTGTTTTAGTTTTGCTTGTTGTTCATAACAAGTCGGAGTCTAGCCTACCTTGTTTGGGAGAGAAACACGCTCCATTCCACTCTAGAACACAACATAGGTTTTCATGCTTATCCTTTTTGTGTGTTCTTCATCTTTCCATAGCTACTGTCATTCTTAGCTGTTAGTTTTCATGCTTATCTTTTTAAGAGCTTTTATTTAGGTTGCTTTTGGAACTCTCTTGAATTATCATGCTTATCTTGTTTAGAGAGTTGGCTCATTGCACTGAGTTGTGTGTCTTGCATGAGTAGGTAATTGAGGTTGCTATTTAAGTATAGTACTAACTTGCACTAGTTTTGAGGTACTGATTTGAGTAATGTTTGGACTATTGGTGCCAAGAGCTTGAGCCTATTAGTTATAGGTGTCGTATTTTGGGAAATTCGTGTGTTTTTCAAAAACTAAAAATTAGTTGAGAACTCTAGCTACTAAATTGATCGCTAACCTCAGGAGGGGTTGGAATATATAGAGTACCCTCACGTTACCATGAGTCGAGGATGCGCAAGGATAACCAAACTCCCAGACACTCCTCCTCGGGGTACTTTTCTCTTTGTGAACCTCCTAACTAGACAGAGAGTTACCGATAATAAGTGTAATAGTTCTTCGGACTAATGTGAGTATTCGATTGTTGGCACTTCCACCATCCATATTTTGCTAGCCTCTTTGGTACTGCGCATTCCCTTTCTCACAATGAGAGTTGGTGCAAACTCCGCCGGAGCATCCAAACCCATGACATGATGTGCTCTGCCATACATAAGCCTCGTTATATCTTTCCTCAAAACAGCCACCATACCTACCTATTAAGGCATTTCCATAGCCTTTCCGAGATACATTGCCATGCAACATCCACCATCTCATGACTTGATCTTCATGACATACATGCTTTTGCTTGATTGTAGAGCCGCATGATAATTGGGGCTTGCCCCAATTATTGGTACATGACGCGCTAGTATCATTGCATATCCTGCTACACTCGAAGAGGCATACATTTCATACATCATGACAGTTTTCACTTGTCTTTATGTTGAGTACTTCCTATAAAGTGTGATGGTCTTCTTTTTATTCATGTAAAACATAGAGTGTTTCCCTTAAGTGAGGAAAAGATCCCAAAGAGGACAAACAAAAGATCCCAAAGAGGACAAATGAGAGATAAAAAGAAAGAGCCAAAGAGGCCAAAAAAATATAAAAAGGAGAAAAAGAGAAAAAAAGAGAAATAAAAAGAGAGAAGGCGGCAACACTACTATTCCTTTTGAAAGATCCACGCTCGTACTCCATTGCTATATTTGTACTACATAGAGATTATCATTCATGCATAACTATGTGGGGACACTTACACTATAGAACTTGGTTTGCATATTCCAATGATGAGCCTCCTCAAATGAGCTCTAGGTCTTCATGAGCAAACAAGTTGGATGCACCCCCACTAGTTCCTTTGAAGAGCTTACCTTAGCCCTATGTGCATCCGTTACATGGCAATCCCTACTCCTCGCAACAAATCTATCATTTGGCTTTCTCTCGCCTATGGTTGTCCTCATTGATGTGAGCCTTTCACACCCTTTTTGTCTTCCTTTCCCATCATTATTCTATTTGCCATCCTAAGTGCCAACATATCTTTTTTACGCTCATCCATTGCATGAGTGCTCAAAGTCTAAAGGGAGAGGATCATTTTGACTTGTGCCTGACTAGTGCTCTGGGGATGAGTCAAAATAAGATTCCGAAGGAGACCAAGTGTGAAATTTTAGTAGATTGAGTTCTCAATTAAAAAAAAAATTATGATATCAACCCATCTCCCACTTCTTGCACGCAAACACCATTTGGAGACATTCGAGTCACGAACAGCGAGAGCTCTTGCACCTTTATGTTCTTATTTTGCTAATTTAAATACTAGATATAAAACTCTTGCTTGTTATTCTCTTGACTTGAATTGCATATCTCACTTGCTTTACTTTGAAGTTCTTATATGTGTGTTAGCATGTTACCACAAAATTATTGTGTTATCATTTATCTACTCGAGGACGAGCAGAAATTAAGCTTGGGGATGTTGATATGTCCCAAACGTGTCTATAATTTCTGCTTGTTCCATGATCTTTTGGGTGACAATGTTATATGTTTCGCTACACTTCTATATCATTTTTCACATACTAACCTACTAACTCAATGCACTCAGTGCCAGTTTATGTCTGCTGATGTCTATTTTGCACGGGCTTTTACCCAATTTTCTGAAGCCCGAAAAATTCTAGGAAAAATATTCAAAAAATCAGTGTAACGGAAGCTTCCAGATCACCGAAGATGGGCCAGAGGGGGGCCAGCTGCTGTCTAGGTGACCTCCTAGTGCGGCCTACCCCCTGACCGCACCAGCAGGCCGCCTGGGTGGGTCCCACCTCCTCCGGTGCCCTCCTTTGGCCTATATTTAGTCTCCGAGAGGAAACCCTTATACAACTTCCAGAATCGCGAATTTCTCCATCGTTCCGCCACCGCGGCGTGATACGTCTCCATCGTATCTACTTTTCCAAACTCTTTTGCCCTTGTTTTGGACTCTAATTTGCATGATTTGAATGGAACTAACCTGGATTGACGCTCTTTTCAGCAGAATTGCCTTGGTGTTATTTTTGTGCAGAAATCAAAGTTCTCAGAACGTCCTGAAAATTTACAGGGAACATTTTTGGAAAATATGAAAAATACATGCGCAAAGATCCACCTGAGGGGGTAGGCCAGTGGGCCACAAGCCCTGCCACCGCCACCCTCCCTGGTGGAGGTGGGCAAGCTTGTGGGGCCCACGTGGCTCTGTCGCCCCTAATCTCAGCTCTATAAGTTCACTTTTGTCCCAGAAAAAATAAAAAGATAAGATTTCGTCGCATTTGCGATACGGAGGCGCCGCCACAACCTGTTCTTCATCTGGAGGGCAGATCTGGAGTCCGTTTTGGGCTTCGGAGAGGGGAAATCGTCGCCATCATCATCGTCAACCTTCTTCCCTCTCCAATTCCATGAAGCTCTTCGTCGTTATTGAGTAATCTATTCGTAGGCTCGCTGGGTGGTGATGAGTAGGATGAGATCTATCATGTAATCGAGTTAATTTTGACGGGGATTGATCCCTAGTATCCACTATGTTCTAAGATTGATGTTGCTACTACTTTGCCATGCTTAATGCTTGCCACTAGGGCCCGAGTGCCATGATTTCAGATCTGAAATTATTATGTTGTCACCAATATATGTGTGTTTTAGATCCGATCTTGCAAGTTGTAGTTACCTACTATGTGTTATGATCTGGCAACCCCGGAGTGACAATAACCGGAACCACTCCCGGTGATGACCATAGTTTGAGGAGTTCATGTGTTCACCAAGTGCTAATGCGTTGGTCTAGTTCTTTATTAAAAGGAGAACCTTAATATCTCGTAGTTTCCTTTTGGACCCCTCTACCACGGAAGGGATGGACAATAGATGTCATGCAAGTTCTTTTCCCTAAGCACGTATGACGACACACGGAATGCATGCCTACATCACATTGACGAACGGGAGCTAGCCACATATCTCCCCGTGTTATAACTGTTGCATGATGAATATCATCCAAACAAATCACCGACCCATTGCCTACGAGTTTGTCCTACTGCTGCTGTTACCTGTCTTGCTCTGCTGTTGTTACTTGTCTTGCTCTTCTGCTGTTACTTGGCTTGCTCTGCTGCTGTTACTTGTCTTGCTCTGCTGCTACTGTTGCTTGCTACTGTTGCTACTTGCTACTGCTGTCACTACTGCTGTTCCTTGCCACTGTCGTTACTCGTTACTTTGCTGCTACTACTTTGCTTGAAGATACTAATATTTCAGGTGCGGTTGAATCAGACAAATTTAGTTGATAATACTCGAGAGTATCCTCTCACCTCCTGTTGGTGAATCAACAAATTTGGGTCGAATACTCTACCCTCGAAAACTGCTGCGAACCCACGCGCTGGTGGGCCATCAACACATTCTTCTAATTTCGTTGCCGGGGAGTGCTAGCAGCATTCTTCTGGTGCCGTTGCACGGGAAGGTTTGTTGTCACAGAATCAGCATTCGTCTAACTATTGCCAGAGAGTGCGAGTCAGCATTTTTTTGGCGCCGTTGCCGGGGAGGTATTGCTATATTCTCTGAGTTACTTGGGATTTATATCTGCTGATCACTATGAAGAAACTGAAGGATCTGAAAACCAAAGTCTTCCCTCTAGCTCTGCACTTGATTCACCTTCAGTTATGAGTAAGTTTGTGACATCACCTCCTGCTAGAAATCTTGATATGTCGCCTGTGCTTGATGATGCTTATGATGATACTGCTAGAGATGCTATGCCTGATACTGCTTTTCCTGATGATGCTAGAGATGCTATTTTGCCTGATGATACTATGCCTGATACTGCTATGCCTGATACTGCTATGCTTGATACTGCTAGCGATGCTATGCCTGATGATGCTATGCTAGATACTGCTAAAGATACTGCTTTGCCTGATGTTCCACTAGGGGTATTCCTTGATGCTCATATTGCTAGAGTTACTGCCAATGCTCGTGATGCTTCTAAAATTGCCGATACTATTGAGATAGAACCTGCTTTTGCTCCTGCTAGATCTAGCTCTCCTAGATATGAATTGCCTGATATACCTGAGGGTTACGTTATGGAGGGAGAGATAGCTAAGGATTTTCTTGCGTGCAAGGATGCCTATGACGCTGATAAATTACTTCTCAAGTGGAAGGAAAAATCTCTGAAAGCTAGGATGAAATACGACCCGAAGTTTGCCACTTCACCTATCTTTATCACCGATAAGGATTATGAATTCTTTGTCGATCCTGAGATAATCTCTTTAGTCCAATCTGATCCTTTTCACGGTTATGAGTCTGAGACGGTCGTAGCCCATCTTGCCAAACTACATGATATAGCCACCCTTTTCACTAATGAGGAGAAGATCCGCCACTACTATATCCTTAAGTTGTTTCCTTTCTCTCTAAAGGATGACGCTAAAGCCTAGTTCACCTCTCTTGCTCCTGGATGTGTGAGTAGTCCCCAGGATATGGTCTATTACTTATGTGAGAAATATTTCCCAGTCCGTAAGAAGCAAGCTGCCTTGCAGGAAATATACAACTTTGCTCAACTCCAAGAAGAGAGTCTCCCACAAGCTTGGGGGAGGCTCGTCCAGCTACAAAATGCTTTGCCTGATCACCCTATTAAGAAGAACAAGATACTTGATATCCTCTATAACGGACTTACCGATGCCTCTAGAGACCACCTAGATAGTTGTGCCAGTTGTGTTTTTAGGGAACAAACTGTAGAACAAGTTGAGACCCTACTAAATAACATCTTGATCAACGATAATGCTTGGACTATTCCCGAACCACCTCCTAAGCCAACTCCTAAGAAAACAGGTATTCTATTCCTTAGTCCCGAAGATATGCAAGAAGCCAAGAAATCTATGCAAGAGAAAGGCATTAGATCTGAAGATGTCAAAAATCTACCACCTATCGAAGAGATCCATGGTCTCGATAACCCGATACAAGTAGTAGAAGTGAATTCTCTGCGTAGGTTTGACGAGAGTGATATTCCTTTTGACAAACCTGCTAGCCTATGTTTTGATGAATTTGACAACTTTGTTGCCAAACAACAGAGTTTCAATGATTATGTTAGCAGACAGTTGGAACAAAGTACTCGTATGCTTAGCCATTTAAGTGCTTGTGTAGACAGAAATGTAAATGATCTGAAGCTTCTGAGTAAACATGCCTCTATGATTACTACTCAGGTAGAACAAGTACTTAAAGCTCAGAATGACCAGCTCAATGAATTAAATGACTACTCTGTCAGAGTCATTACTAGAGGAGGCAAAATGACTCAGGAATCTTTGTATCCTGAAGGTCATCCTAAGAGAATTGATCAAGATTCTCAAGGAATCAATGCTGATACACCTAGTCATCCTAAGGAGAAGAAGGATGATAGAAACTTACATGCCAGTTCACCAAATACTGTCACACCTGAAGAACCTAATGATATTTCTGCGTCTGATGCACAAACACAATCTGGTGATATCATGAACCGGGTAACAATATGGATAGTGATTTTAATAATAATGCTCAACCAAGCAATGATGAGGATGTGGAGATTGAACCTACGGTTAATTCTGATAATCCATAACCTAAGAGATACGATAAGAATGACTTCACTGCTAGGAAGCATGGTAAAGAAAGGGAGTCATGGGTTCAGAGACCTATGCCCTTTCCTCCTAAGCCATCCAAGAAAAAGGATGATGAGGATTTTGAGCACTTCGTTGAGATGATAAGACCCATCTTTCTGCAGATGCGGTTAACTGATATGCTCAAAATGTCTCCGTATGCCAAGTATATGAAAGATATCGTGACTAATAAACGGAAGATACCAGATCTTAAGATCTCCACCATGCTTGCCAATTACACTTTCAAAGGTGGAACTCCTAAGAAACTTGGTGATCCCGGAGTGCCCACTATACCTTGCTCCATTAAAGGAAACTAAGTAAGAACTGCCTTATGTGACCTTGGAGCCGGTGTTAGTGTTATGCCGCTCTCTATTTATCGTAGACTTGAGTTGGATAAGTTGACACCCACTAAAATGTCTCTGCAAATGGCCGACAAATCAACTGCTTTCCCTATCGGCATTTGCGAGAATGTGCCTGTTGTGGTTGCTAACACCACTATCTTAACAGACTTTGTTATCTTGGATATTCCCGAGGACGATGCCATGGCTGTCATCCTTGGAAGACCCTTTTTAAACACTGCAGGGGCTGTTATAGATTGCAACAAAGGCAATGTCACTTTCCATGTCAACGGTAAGGAGCACACAGTGCACTTTCTGAAGAAATGATATCAAGTACATTGCATCAATGCTATCGAAAAGACTTCATCGATTCTTATTGGGAGCTTTGAATGCCCTATTCCTCGTGTCAAGATGAAGTATGATTTGCTTGTTGGGGAGATACATATCCCCATTGAGGTGACTTAGTGGTTATTCGAAAATTCTCCGTTCTCTCTTACGATTCGAGAAGGTTTTGTCATGAGGACTTGATCAACCCCATTGACGGATTTCTTTCGATGACCATGAAATAGATGAATCAAAGAGTCACATACCTCTCTTTTGAGCTTTCATTTTCTGTTCCTTAGAAATAGGTTTAGTTTAGTTTTTCCTATTTTCTGTTTTAGCGTCCCGGAGAAAAATACCTCGAAAATAAAAGTTCTCCGATGGTCGTGAAAATTTAGTATGATTTTTTCTGGAATATTTCCAAAATATTGGGCCTGAGAGCTGGCCTAGGGGCCAGACCAGTGGGCCACAAGCCCTGCCACCGCCACCCCTGGTGGCGGCTAGCAAGCTTGTGGGGCTCACAGGGACCCCCTCCACTCATTCAGCTCCCAGCCTCTTCTTCCACCTCCAGAAAAAATTGTTTCGCAACTCAAACCCGTGTTCTTGCTCATTTGGCTGTGATTTTCGATCTCCTTGATCAAAGCACTATTCTCTGAACCGTTTTGGGGGAAATTACTCCTTGGTAAGTGACTCCTCCATTGGTCCAATTAGTTTTTGCTCTAGTGCTTTATCCTTAGCGTATTCTTGCTACCTTGGTGACCCTGTTCTTGAGGTAGAAATGTTGATTTTAGCTGGTCCCAAGTACTTTTAGCGCGTGATACGGTCTCTAGGCACTAGTAGGAGTAGTTGCTACAAGTTGGGTTAATCTTTATTCACTTTTCTTTCGAAGTCTCTAAAAATTTCAGAATTTTTCAGAGCTAGAAAAAGGAAAAGATGAGGAGGTTCTTGAGAGGCTCTTCAAGTCATAACCCCAAGGAGGATGAGAAGAACCACCCCAAGTACGTAGTCCCTCGAGTCACAGAAGTTCGAGCGTGCGAGTGGCCAAGTGATGAATTTTTGCGCGCCGCTGGGCTTTACGAAGACTTTTATTACTTGGTGGAGAATGCAGGTCTTAGTACGTTCCCTGCAGATAAGTGCTCACAATACCTCCTCCTCACCAATATTTTCGTTCAAAGCTTCAACTTTTATCCAAGGAAGAATCCTCCCATGGTTGAGTTCATGATATACGATGTTCCCCAGTGCATGACACTACGGGATTTTTTCAATGTATGCAAATTACCTTATGTTGGGGATATCCGTGACCCTCGTCCACGGGACTTGGAGGATTTCATTGGTACTATTGTTGTTGGAGAGGAGAGAGGAGTGTCTCGCGCTAGAATTGCTAGCATACATTTTCCTGTGCTTTGGTACTTCTCACTATTTGTGGGAAAATGTTTGATTGGCCGTGGGGAGGCTGGATCACTTAGTTCTCCAGACCTTGCAGTTTTGCGCGAAGGCCTTTATAACGATAAGGCTTATAGCCTAGGTGCTATAGTGGCCCAGCGGTTGAACACCAACCGTTCCAAGGGTGTCGTCTATGGAGGTATCTACGCTACCCGTCTTACCAGACACTTTGAGATACCCATTAGACTGGGAGAGGAAGGAGAGAGGCTTCTCCCTGAGAAATATCTGGATTATGACAACATGGTTCGCCATGATTTTCTGGATAGAGATGCTAGTAGACTGATGATTTATAACCTGGTATTTAGTGAGGGTACTCGAGAGACTATTACTTTGCCTGCTCCTTCTTTGTTCGATCTTCATGCAGGCAGGTACACTATTATGCCCTAGGACATCTACGCATATTGGGGCTTGGACCAACCACAGGCGCCCGTGCCCGAGCCGCCAGTCGAGTACCAGACGCGAGTTTATCAGTGGGAGCCAGAGGATCTCACACAGCAGTGGCATCCACAGTCTGCTCCGGAGTATCCCGGAGCTGGTGATTTCCCACCATGCAAGTAGACCAAGCTGGGCCAAAAGCCTAAGCTTGGGGGAGTACGTGTTCTCACCGACTTTACATTCATGCTTATGCTTTCACTTTGTTAGACGGTGTTTACACTTTGCCACTGTATTATCCATGCTAGTTTATTTCCGTTTTCTTGTTTTCTTGTTCTTTGTCCTTTTGAGAAAACCCAAAAAGATTTTCCTTTCTTCTTTTGCTTGTTGGGAGCTTTCCCGTGTAAATAGTTTTCTTTTTCTTTGGGTCAAGGTAGAAGATATTGGTTACAATGTTTAGTGGTTCTTCCATGCATACCTCTTTAGCTTTCAAAGAGCTATATTACTTTGTCTTCTCCTTTGTGTTTTCCTGCAAATTCAACTTAGTCCATTGCACGAGCACTCTTATTATTGTTCACATCGTTCGATCATGCAAGTGAAAGGCAATAATGATGATATATGATGAAGTGACTGAGACTGAAAAGCTGGTATGAATTCTATCTATTTTGTTTTTGTAAATATGACTAGCTTGTCGACCCAGATTCAGCTTTGTTGTGAACGAACCATGTTTGCAATGACAACTTAGAGATCATAGTTTATGATGCCATGCTTATTTAGATGAGAGTTTATAATGGTTTGTCTTGAATGCCAACATAGATTTTGAGATGACTATGATGTAATATGATAGAAGGGTATTCTCCTTTGAATGATTCAAGTGGCTTGACTTGGCGCATGTTCATGCATGTAGTTGAGACAAAATCAACATAGCCTCTATGATGTTCGTGTTCATGGTGATTTATATCCTGTTCATGCTTGCATTCAATGTTAGTCGAACTCATTGCATCTTGATGACTGTTGTCGCTCTCTAGTTGGTCGCTTCCCAGTCTTTTGCTAGCCTTCACTTGTACTAAGCGGAATACTGCTTGTGCATCCACTTCCATAAACCCAAAAGTTTTTCCATGAGAGTCCACCATACCTACCTATTTCGGTATCTACCTGCCGTTCCAAGTAAATTTGCATGTGCCACTCTCTAAACCTTCAAGAAATAATCTGTTTTGCATGCCCGAACCTCTCATGTGGTGACAGGGGGCTATTGGTATCTTCCATGCTAGGAGTGTTATCCTCGACACATGTTTATTCACTGTCATTCACGAGAAAGGGGCCGGTAATTGGAATGCCCAGTTCCACGCTTAAATCGAAAACATAACTGTAAAACAAGACTCTCCCCGGATTAATGTTAGTATGGACGGTACCCGAGGATTCGGCTAGCCGTGGAGTGTGATTGATTGGTGGTGGGGGAGTTAAAACTTTACTTTTCTGTTTGGGAACCGCCTATAGCATGAGTAGCATGGAAGATATTGAGAACTCTTGGTCATTGCATTGACAATGAAAGCATGCCACCCAAAATTATTATCTCTGTTTTCAAATCTTGAGCTCTGGCACCTCTGCAAATCAATGCTTCCCTCTGCGAAGGGCATGTCTATTTATTTTCCTGTCGAGTCATCCTCTTCTATTATAAGCACCAATTAGAGAGCACCTCTGTCATTTTGATGCTTTGCTTTTGATTGATATTGAGTATGACTATGACCGGATCTTCGTTTCTATGAATTACAATGTTTAGTCAGCCCTTGATCTTTGAAAGTGCTCTGCATTTATGTTTTGCGGTCTCAGAAAGAGCTAGCGAGATACCACCTATTCATATTGCTTCATCCTTGTTTTGATTGAAGTGTTGGTATTTGAAACTCATTATTATTTGCTCGTTAGCTGATTATGCCATTGATATTAGTTTACCGTGAGACCTTTGTGTCACTTGCTTATGTGGTTAACTTGTGATCTTATTGAAATTCTGGTTATGAGTTAGACATAGTTGCAACAACAAGATCAAATAGAGTTTGTCAAAGTTTTTCTTTCTCGCTCAGTTTGTCAACTAAGTTGCTTGAGGACAAGCAAGGTTTTAAGCTTGTGGGGCCCACGTGGCTCTGCCGCCCCCAATCTCAGCTCTATAAGTTCACTTTCGTCCGAGAAAAAATAAAAAGAGAAGATTTCATCGCGTTTGCGATACGGAGGCGTCGCCACAACCTGTTCTTCATCTGGAGGGCAGATCTGGAGTCCGTTTTGGGCTCTGGAGAGGGGAAATCGTCGCCATCGTCATCATCAACCTTCTTCCCTCTCCAATTCCATGAAGCTCTTCGTCGTTCGTGAGTAATCTATTCGTAGGCTCGCTGGGCGGTGATGAGTAGGATGAGATCTATCATGTAATCGAGTTAGTTTTGATGGGGATTGATCCCTAGTATCCACTATGTTCTGAGTTTGATGTTGCTACTACTTTGCCATGCTTAATGCTTGTCACTAGGGCCCGAGTGCCATGATTTCAGATTTAAATTATTATGTTGTCACCAATATATGTGTGTTTTAGATCCGATCTTGCAAGTTGTAGTTACCTACTATGTGTTATGATCCGGCAACCCCGGAGTGACAATAACCGGAACCACTCCCGGTGATGACCATAGTTTGAGGAGTTCATGTGTTCACCAAGTGCTAATGCGTTGGTCCGGTTCTTTCTTAAAAGGAGAACCTTAATATCCCGTAGTTTCCTTTTGGACCCCGCTGCCACTTGAGGGATGGACAATAGATGTCATGCAAGTTCTTTTCCTTAAGCACGTATGACGACACACGGAATGCATGCCTACATCACATTGACGAACGGGAGCTAGCCACATATCTCTCCGTGTTATAACTGTTGCATGATGAATATCATCCAAACAAATCACCGACACATTGCCTACGAGTTTGTCCTACTGCTGCTGTTACCTGTCTTGCTCTGCTGCTGTTACTTGTCTTGCTCTACTGTTGTTACTTGTCTTGCTCTGCTGCTACTGTTGCTACTACTGTGGCTTTCTACTGTTGCTACTTGCTACTGCTGTCAATACTGCTGTTCCTTGCCACTGCCGTTACTCGTTACTTTGCTGCTGCTACTTTGCTTGCAGATACTAATCTTTCAGGTGCGGTTGAATCAGACAAATTCAGCTGCTAATACTCGAGAGTATCCTCTCACCTCCTGTAGGTGAATCAAAAAATTTGGGTCGAATACTCTACCCTCGAAAACTGCTGCGAACCCACGCGTTGGTGGGCCATCAACAACATTCTTCTAGTTTCCTTGCCGGGGAGTGCTAGCAGCATTCTTTTGGTGCCATTGCAGGGGAAGGTTTGTTGTCACAGAATCATCATTCGTCTAGCTATTGCAAGAGAGTGTGAGTCATAGCGCTTCCGAGACCGGGAGCGTCAGGAGACCTCTTCCCGGCTCCCTGCCGGAGGGAGGGTTGACCTCCGGGAGCTTCTCCACCGCCATGGATGCTTCCCGGACGTGCCGTGAGTAGTCCTCCTTGGACCATGGGTCTATGAACAGTAGCTTTGCGATGTCTTCTCTCCAATCTCGTGCTTCAATGGTTAGTCCTTGTGAGCTTCCCTACATGATCAAGGCATCTATGTAATTCTCTTGCTATTGCTATGCTCGCTTTGTTGGAATCCGATGGATTATTTGATTACGTTCAGATTGTTATGAGTTATATATTTGATTATCCTTTTGTATTATGTTCCTTAGTGATTCATGCATGTTCTCCGTTGCTATTTATTGCTTTGGCTGAGTAGTAGATTGTAACTCCAAGAGGGAGAGTTATGCACGATTGTGGGTTCATGCCCCTCGATGTCTAGCTTGAGTCATAGAAACATGAGACTAGGGGATGTGTTGTTGCCACCAGGGAGAAAACAACGGCGCTTGTGACCACGGTTGCAAGGATTGTTTACCTTATGCAGAGTTCGTTAATGCAGTTGTCCTTTACATTCAGTTTACACTTTGGGTGGGGCTCGCAACTTAATACCGGCGAGATGTTCTGGATTGATATCTCAAGGTGGATGATTAGTAAGTAGATGCTGATGAATAAACGGTCTACTTGTCTTTGCGTACTGCTCATTACTATTGAACCTCTAACTATCAAGTAGCATAATTAGCATTGCGGTGCATTCATAATTCTGTTAATTGCCCAAGTGTGATTTCTTTACCCAAGCATAGTTGTTTATCGTCTTTTGGGACAGAGACATCACTAGTGAACATCATGTGACTCCGGTCCGTATCACCATCATTGTTTACACCTCCATCATTTAACGTTTTCATTTACTTTTACGTTGCAATCACTATTACTTTCCCGCTTGTGTTTTGATCCTTTGCAAACTGCAAGGCTAGAGAGATTGACAACCTCTTTGTACTCGTTGCGAGCAAAGTTATTTGTTGTTTGTGCAGGTCCACGTCTTCTGTTAGCGCCAGGGTAGAAGACACCTACTTGTTGGTCCTAGGAGTCCTCCTGGTTCGATAAACCTTATAGTTCCCGTTGAAGGGAAAACTTGATGCTCACTACATCTCAACCTTCCACTTGGGGTAACCAACGAGGTGCGAGAAGTATATACATTGTCTCATCATCAGGCGCTTGTATGTGCCCTCGAAGGTCTTGACAAACACTCGGGCAAGATCGCCCCGGCTGTGGATGCTGCTGGAGGCCAGCTGATTGAGCCACGCCCTCGCAGACCCCTCTAACATGAGGGGAAGATGCTTCATAGTGACGTAATCATCGCCGCCGCCTATCTGGATGGACACCCGGTAGTCCTCCAGCCAGTTCTCGGGCTTCGACTCGCCATTGAACTTTCCGATCCTCGTGGCCAACCGGTAGTTGGAGGGGATCTCTGCTGCTCGGATGTGACGGCCAAAGCACTCGAGGCCGGACACCCCCGGGCCAGCTCGTGATCGATCAACCACGTGTTGCGTGATTATAATCCGAGCGTTAAATTGGGGGCCCGATAGTCGTCATCCCCATTACCCCGATGTTGATTGGGGCTTGGCCTACGGTCATGCAGACGGAGATCGAGTGAGCCACTCCTCGGGGGAGGTGACCTGCTCCGGTCTCGGTGTCCTTGCCTCCAGTCCCCGTGCGGGCCTCTCGGAAGAGGAGGAGACCTTTGGCGTCTTCCTTGCACGTGCGGCCTATGAGCCGACTCCACAGTGTCCGCCTGGATGGACTTGTTGTGAATGCAATACCGTGACTGTCACACTACGGAATTATGTTGCATGGCAGTCTTCAACAAAGCATGGATCTGTTTAATGCCTTCCCCGGTCGCATTGTCATTCGGCTGAATTGAATCAGCGATCCGAGTGGCCGCGTCCAGGTTCAACGTAGGTGTCCACGTCATGAAATGCTGGCGGTCGTTCGGTAACAACTGTCGGCGACTGCGGCTGGAGGTCGGCTGGTCCCTGGCGACCCAGGCATCGAGCCACTACTGGAGTCGCTGGAGTGGCTCACCCTCGGCCTCATTAGCCAGATGCGCATTCTCCAGCATGATGTACTTCGGGGTGTTCCCGGTGATGGGGGTACGGATAGCTTGATCGCTCCTTCACCAAAGTTCCTCCCACTGCTGCTCGGTGAGCGGCTGTGGAACGTGGTGGTTGTCGTCGTCATGGCAACACTCTCCTGTTGGAGAACGTTGCATGGGAAACAAAAAATTTCTTGCACACACGAAGACTAATCATGGTGATGTTCATCTACGAGAGGCAGATTGGATCCACATACCCTTGTAGATCACTAAGCGGGAAGCATTAAGAAACGCGGTTGTTGTAGTGGAATAGCTTCGTGATTCAAATCACCATCGCCCACAATTTGTCCCAATCTAGCACCGAACGGATGACACCTCCGCGTTCAGCACACATATAGCTCGATGACGATCTCCGCCTTCTTGATCCAGCAAGAGAGATGGGGCTGTAGATCAGTTCTCCGGCAGCGTGACGGCGCACCGGTGATGGTGATGATCTATTCCTGCAGGGCTCCACCCGAGCTCCGCAGAAAACCGATCTAGAGGAAGAACTACAAAGTAGAGGTCTAGGGTTGCACGTGGCAAAGTTGTGTCTCAAAAAGACCTAAACCTCAAGTATATATAGGAGGAGCCAAGGGGTGGGGCTTTGCCCTAGGGCGCCGTCCGAGAGGGAGGAGGGATCCTCCTCCAAGTAGGTTTGGAGGGAGGAGTCCCTTCCTTCCTTCCCACCTCCTCTTCTTTTTCTCCTTTGATTTTTTCCTGTTGGCCAAAATAGCCCTATTGGACAGGCCTCAACAGCCCACTAAGGGCAGGTGTGGCAACCATGGGCTATTAGGTTCTCTCCCGGATGGGTGTCCCCCTCCCGGTAAAAACCCGGAACCCATTCTTCACTCCCGGTACACTGTCGACAATGCCCGAAATCTTTCAGGAGGCCAAATGAAACAATCCTATATATCAATCTTTGTTTTGGGACCATTCTGAAAACCCTCATGACGTCCGCGATCTCATCCGGGACTCCCAACAAACCTTCGGTCACCAACACCTATAACTCAACTATACCGAAATGTCACCGAACTTTAAGTGTGCAGACCATGCGGGTTTAGAACTATGCAAACATGACCTGAGACACTCCCCGGTCAATATCCAACAGCGGGACCTGGATGTCCATATTGGATCCTACATATTCTACGAAGATCTTATCGGTTGAACCTCTGTGCCAAGAATTCATATAATCCCGTATACCATTCCCTTTGTCCTTCGGTATATTACTTGCCCGAGATTTGATCGTTGGTATCCCCATACCTATTTCAATCTCGTTACCGGCAAGTCTCTTTACTCGTTCCGTAATACAAGACCCCGTGACTAACATTTTAGCCACATTGCTTGCAAGGCTTATATGTGATGTTGCATTACCGAGTGGGCCCCGTGATACCTCTCCATCACACAGAGTGACAAAACCCAGTCTTAATCCATGCTAACTCAACGGACACCTTCAGAGATACCTATAGAGCACCTTTATAGTCACCCAGTAACGTTGCGACGTTTGATGCACACAAGGTATTCCTCCGGTGTCAGTGAGTTACATGATCTCATGGTCATAGGAATGAATACTTGACACGCAGAAAACAATAGCAACAAAATGACACAATCACATGATACGTTTATAGTTTGGGTCTTGTCCACAAAATCATTCTCCCAATGATGTGATCCAGTCATCAAGTGACAACACTTGCATATGGTCAGTAAACCTTAACCATCCTTGATCAACTGGGTAGTCATCTAGAGGCTTACTAGGGACATAGTTGTGTCTATATATCCACACATGCATTTATGTTTTCATTCAATACAATTATAGCATGGATAATAAATGATTATCTTGAAACAGGAAATATAATAATAACTATTTTAGCATTGCCTCTAGGGCATATTTCCATCAGTCTCCCACTTGCACTAGAGTCAATAATCTAGTCTCACATTGATATGCGATTTACATTGGAATGAATCTAACACCCATACAGTTCTGGTGTTGATCATGCTTCGCTCGTGGAAGAGATTTAGTCAGCGGATCTGCAACATTCAGATCTGTGTGCACTTTGCAAATATTCATGTCCTCTCCGTCGACATAGTCGCGGATGAGGTTGAAGCGTCATTCGTTGTGTCTGGTCTTCTTGTGAAACCTTGGTTCCTTGGCTAGAGCAATGGCACCCGTGTTGTCACAGAACAGAGTTATAGGATTTAATGTGCTCGGCACAACTCCAAGATCCGTCATGAACTGCTTCATCCACACACCCTCCTTAGCCGCCACCGAGGCAGC
The DNA here is from genome assembly GCF_904849725.1 of Hordeum vulgare subsp. vulgare. Classification (NCBI taxonomy): domain Eukaryota; kingdom Viridiplantae; phylum Streptophyta; class Magnoliopsida; order Poales; family Poaceae; genus Hordeum; species Hordeum vulgare. The sequence goes on from NC_058521.1 coordinate 520,468,129, forward strand.
CATGTACTCCGCTTCACATGTAGAATTTGCTACGATGCTTTGCTTGGAACTGCACCAGCTTACCGCACCCCCATTGAGAATAAATACGTATCCGGTTTGACACTTAGAGTCATCCGGATCAGTGTCAAAGCTTGCATCGACGTAACCCTTTACGATGAGATCTTCGTCACCTCCATAAACGAGAAACATTTCCTTAGTACTATTTAGGTACTTCAGAATATTCTTGACCGTCGCCCAGTGTTCCACTCCTAGATCACTTTGAAACTTGCCTAACATATTTATGGCCAGGCTGACGTCCGATCTTGTGCATAGCATTGCATACATGATAGACCCTGTGGTTGAAGCATAGGGGACGGTACTCATCTTTTCTCTATCTTCTGCAGTTACTGGACACTGAGTCTTACTCAACTTTATGCCTTGTAACACTAGCAAGAACCCCTTCTTGGATTGCTTCATTTTGAACTTCTTCAAAACATTATCAAGATATGTGCTTTGTAAAAGTCCTATTAGGCGCCTCGATCTATCTCTATAGATCTTTATGCCTAATATGTAAGCAGCTTCTCCTAGGTCTTTCATTGAAAAACATTTGTTCAAGTAATCCTTTACGCTCTCTAAAAACTCCACATTGTTTCCAATCAGCAATATGTCATCCACATCTAATATTAGAAATTCTACAGAGCTCCCACTCACTTTCTTGTATATACAAGATTCTCCAACAACTTGTATAAACCCAAATGCCTTGATCACCTCATCAAAGCGCTTATTCCAAATCCGAGATGCTTGCACCACTCCATAAATGGATCGCTGGAGCATGCATACTTTCTTACCATTCTTTGGATCGACAAAACCTTCAGGTTGCATCATATACAACTCTTCGTTAAGAAAACCATTAAGGAACGACGTTTTCACATCCATCTGCGAGATTTCATAATCGAAAAATGCAGCTATTGCTAACATGATTCGGACGGACTTAAGCATCACTACCGGTGAGAATGTCTCATCGTAGTCAACTCCTTGAACTTGTGAAAAACCCTTTGCCACAAGTCGAGCTTTATAAACGGTCACATTACCGTCCGCATCCGTCTTCTTCTTAAAGATTCATTTGTTCTGAATAGCCTTGCGACCTTCAGGTAATACTTCCAAAGTCCACACTTTGTTTTCATACGTAGATCCTATCTCGAATTTCATGGCCTCTAACCATTTGTTGGAATCTGGGCCCACCATTGCTTCTTCATAATTCGCAGGCTCATTGGTGTCGAACAACATGATAGATAAGACAGGATTCCCGGACCACTCAGGAGAAGTACGTGATCTTGTCGACCTGTGAGGTCCGACAGTAACTTGATCTAAATCTTCATGATCATCATCATTAGTTTCCTCCTCAACTGGTGTTGCCTCGACAAAGATTTCTCTCTGCCCTGCGCCACCATCCTGTTGGAGCAGAGGTTCCACAACCTCATCAAGTTCTATCTTCCTCCCACTCAATTCTTTTGAGAGAAACACTTTCTCAAGAAAATCTTTGTTCTTAGCAGCAAACACTTTGCCCTCGGATCTGAGATAGAAGGTGTACCCAACTGTCTCTTTGGGTAACCTATGAAGACGCACTTTTCCGCTTTGGCTTCCAGCTTTTCAGGCTGAAGCTTTTTGACATAAGCATCGCATCCCCCAACTTTAAGAAATGACAACTTTGCCCTCTTGCCATGCCATAGCTCATATGGTGTCGTCTCAAATCATTTTGATGGTGCCCTATTTAAAGTGAATGCACCTGTCTCTAATGCATAACCCCAAAACGATAATGGCAAATCGGTAAGAGACATCATAGAATGCACCATATCCAACAAAGTACGATTACGACATTCGGACACAACATTATGATGTGGTGTTCCTCGCGGTGTCAACTATGAAACGATTCCACATTGTTTTAAGTAAGCACCAAACTCGAAACTCAGATATTCGCCCCCTCGATCAGATCGTAGGAACTTGATCTTCTTGTTATGATGATTTTCAACTTCACTCTGAAATTGTTTGAACTTTTCAAATTATTTAGACTTGTGCTTCATGAAGTAGATATATCCATACCTACTCAAATCATCGGTGAAGGTGAGAAAATAACGATATCCTCCGCGTGCATCCACACTCATTGGCCCGCACACTTCAGTATGTATGATTTCCAACAAGTCACTTGCACGCTCCATTGTTCCAGAGAACGGAGTCATAGTCATCTTGCCCATGAGATATGGTTCGCACGTGTCAAGTGATTCAAAATCAAGTAACTCCAAAAGCCCATCAGCATGGAGTTTCTTCATGCGCTTTACACCGATATGACCTAAGCGATAGTGCCACAAAAAGGTGGCATTATCATTGTTAACTCTACATCTTTTGGTCTCAATGTTATGGATATGTGTGTCATCACAATCAAGATTCAATATGAACGAACCCCTCACATTGGGTGCATGACCATAAAATATATTACTCATAAAAATAGAACAACCATTATTCTTTGACTTAAATGAGTAACCGTCTCGCAATAAACAAGATCCATATATATCGTTCATGCTTAACGCATGCACAAAATATCAATTATGTAAGTTCATAACTAATCCCGATGGTAATTGAAGTGAGACCTTGCCGGCGGAGATTGCATCAACCTTGGAACCATTTCCAATGCGCATCGTCACTTCATCCTTCGCCATCCTTCGTTTATTCGCATTTCTTGCTTCGAGTTGCAAATGTGAGCAACAGAACCAGTATCAAATACCCAGGCACTACTACGAGAGTTGGTTAGGTACACATCAATAACATGTATATCACATATACTTGGTTTGGCATTGGTCGCCTTCTTATGAGCCAAATACTTGGGGCAGTTGCGCTTCCAGTGACCCATCCCCTTGCAATAATAGCACTTTGTTTCTGGCTTAGGTCCAGCCTTGGGTTTCTTCGTCGGAGGGGCAACAGTTTTACCGCTCTTCTTAGAGTTTCCCTTCTTGCCTTTGCCATTTATTTTGAAACCAGTGGTCATATTGACCATCAACACTTGATGTTCTTTCCGGAGCTGTGACTCTGCAACTTTCAGCATTGCAAATAACTCACCGGGTGACTTATTCATCCCTTGCATGTTATAGTTCAACACAAAGCTCTTGTAGCTAGGTGGCAGTGATTGAAGAATTCTGTCAGTGATAGCCTCTTGCGGGAGTTGAACTCCCAGCTCAGCTAAACGGTTTGAGTACCGAGACATTTTGAGCACATGTTCACTGACACACGAATTCTCCTCCATCTTGCAAGCATAGAATTTGTCGGGTGTCTCATACCTCTCGATCTGGGCATTCTTCTAAAAGATACACTTCAACTCCTAGAACATCTCATATGCTCCATGACGTTCAAAGCGTCGTTAAAGTCCCGGTTCCAAGTCATACAAGACTGCACATTGAACAACTGAGTAGTCCTCCTTACTTGATTGCCAAGCGTTCAAAACATCTTGGTCAGACGTAGCGCAGCATCAAGGTCATAATTATTTTTCCTAGCTTGTAGGATGACCCTAAGATTACGAGCCCAGTCTACAAAGTTGCTACCATCATCTTTCAGCTTAGCTTTCTCTAGGAACGTATTTAAATTCAGGGTTGCTACTGCATGAGCCATTGATCTACAACATAAAATATTACAAAGTGTACTTAGACTATGTTCAAGACAATTAGAGTTCAGCTAATCATATTACTAATAAACTCCCACTCAAATAGACACCCCTCTAGTTATTTGACTGTGGCATGATCCAAATTCACTAACTCAAGTCCGATCATCACATGAGTTGAGTGTAGTTTCAGTGGTAAACATCTCTATGTTAATCATATCAACCATATGATTCATGCTCGACCTTTCGGTCTCTTGTGTTCCGAGGCCATGTATCTACATGCTAGGCTCATCAAGTTTAACATGAGTGTTCCGCGTGTGCAACTATTTTGCACCCGTTGTATGTGAACGTTGAGTCTGTCACACCCGATCATCACGTGGTGTCTCGAAACGACGAACTGTCACAACGGTGCATAGTCGGGGAGAACACAATTTTATCTTGAAATTTAGTGAGGGATCACCTTATAATTCTACCGTCGTTCTAAGCAAGATAAGGTGCATAAAAGGATTAGCATCACATGCAGTTCATAAGTGACATGATATGGTCATGATCTTGTGCTTTTTGATCTCCATCACCAAAGCACCAGCATGATCTTCATCATCACCGGCGCCACACCATGATCTCCATCATCGTGCCGCCATCGAGGTTGTCGTTCTATTTATGCTATTACTACTAAAGCTACAACCTAGCAATATAGTAAACGCATCTGCAAACACAAACGTTAGTTTAAAGACAACCCTATGGCTCCTGCCGGTTGCCGTAGCATCGACGTGCAAGTCGACATTTAACAATTACAACATGATCATCTCATACATCCAATATGTCACATCAATTCTTTGGGCATATCACATCACATGCATACCCTACAAAAACAAGTTAAACGTCCTCTAATTTGTTGTTGCATGTTTTACGTGGCTGCTATGGGTATCTTGTATGATCGCATCTTACTTACGCAAAACCACAATAGAGATGTGCAAATTGCTATTTAACCTCTCTCCAAGGACCGCCTTGGTCAAATCCAATTCAACTAGAGTTGAAGAAACAAACACCTGCCAGTCATCTTTATGTAACAAGTTGCATGTTAGTCGATGAAACCGGTCTCTCGTAAGCGTACGAGTAAGGTTGGTCCGGGCCGCGTCAATCCAACAATACCGCTGAATCGAGAAAAGACTAAGGAGGGCAGCAAATCGAACATAAACGCCCACAAAAACTTTTGTGTTCTACTCAAGATTACATCTATGCATGAACCTAGCTCATGATGCCACTATTGGGGAACGTTGCATGGGAAACAAAAAATTTCCTGCGCACACGAGACCTATCATGGTGATGTTCATCTACGAGGGAGATCGGATCCACATACCCTTGTAGATCGCTAAGCGAGAAGCATTAAGAAACGTGGTTGATGTAGTGGAATAGCTTCGTGATTCAAATCACCGTCGTCCCACGATCCGTCCCGATCTAGCACCGAACGGACGGCAACTCCGCGTTCAGCACAGGTATAGCTCGATGACGATCTCCGCCTTCTTGATCCAGCTAGAGATATAGGGAAGTAGATGAGTTCTCTGGCAGCGTGACAGCGCGTCGGTGAAGGTGATGATCTACTCCTGCAGGGCTCCGCCCGAGCTCCGCAGAAAACCGATCTAGAGGAAGAACTACGAAGTAGAGGTTTAGGGTTGCACGTGGCAAACTTGTGTCTCAAAAATCACTATACCTCAAGTATATATATGAGGAGCCAAGGGGTGGGGCTTTGCCCTAGGGCGCCGGCCGAGAGGGAGGAGGGGTCCTCCTCCAAGTCGGTTTGGAGGGAGGAGTCCCTTCCTTCCCACCTCCTCTTTTTTTCTCCTTTGATCCTCTTGGCAAAAATAGCCATATTTGGCTGGCCTCACCAGCCCACTAAGGGCTGGTGTGCCACCCATGCGCTAGTAGGTTCTCTTCCGGGTGGGTGTCCCCCTCTCGGTAAAATCCCGGAACCCATTCGTCACTCCCGGTACACTTCCGGCAATGCCCGAAATCTATCCGGAGGCCAAATGAAACAATCCTATATATCAATCTTTGTTTCGGGACCATTCCGGAAACCCTCGTGACATCCGTGATCTCATCCGGGACTCCGAATAAACCTTAGGTCACCAACACCTATAACTCAACTATATCGAAACGTCACCGAACCTTAAGTGTGCAGACCCTGCGGGTTCGGGAACTATGCAGACATGACCTGAGACACTCCCCGGTCAATATCCAACAGCGGGAACTCGATGTCCATATTGGATCCTATATATTCTACGAAGATCCTATCGGTTGAATCTCTGTGCCAAGGATTCATATAATCCCTTATACCATTCCCTTTGTCCTTCGGTATGTTACTTGCCCGACATTTGATCGTCGGTATCCCTATACCTATTTCAATCTCATTACCGGCAAGTCTCTTTAGTCGTTCCGTAATACAAGATCCCATGACTAACATTTTAGCCACATTGCTTGCAAGGCTTATATGTGATGTTGTATTACGAGTGGTCCCTGAGATACCTCTCCGTCACACGGAGTGACAAATCCCAGTCTTGATCAATGCTAACTCAACGGACACCTTCCGAGATACCTATAGAGCACCTTTATAGTAACCCAGTAACTTGCGACGTTTGATACACACAAGGTATTCCTCCGGTGTCAGTGGGTTCATGATCTCATGGTCATAGGAATGAATACTTGACACTCAGAAAACAATAGCAACAAAACGATGCGATCACATGCTATGTTTATAGTTTGGGTCTTGTCCATCTCATCATTCTCCCAATGATGTGGTCCAGCCATCAAGTGAAAACAGTTGCATATGGTCAGAAAACCTTAACCATCCTTGATCAACTGGCTAGTCAACTAGAGGCTTACTAGGGACATAGTTTTGTCTATATATCCACACATGCATTTATGTTTTCATTCAATACAATTATAGCATGGATAATAAATGACTATCTTGAAATAGGAAATATAATAATAACTATTTTACCATTGCCTCTAGGGCATATTGCTAGCATCCCCGCCGTCATGCATGGGAGAATTCTCTGCGGCAAAGCGAGTGTTGCCTCCCCTGTTGGTGTCGGCCATCAAGACCTCGGCGGCACCCCTGCTGCTTTCGCAGTCGAAGTCGCCGAGTGACTCCTCGCTTGATGATAGAAAGAGGCTGATGGTGGGCTCATGAAAGTTGAGCATAGCCACCTGCCCGGAAATGGCCTGATTGGCTATGGCGTGTGATAACCCACAAGTATAGGGGATCGCAACAATTTTTGAGGGTAGAGTATTCAACCCAAATTTGTTGATTCAACACAAGGGGAAGCCAAAGAATATTCTTGAGTATGAGGAGTTGAGTTTTCAATTCAACCACACCTGCAAGACTTAGTATCTGCAGCAAAGTATCAGTAGCAAAGTGGTGTGATAGAAACAATAGCGACAGTAACAATAGCAGTGACAGCAGTAGTAGTAACAGTAGCAGCAGTGACAGCAGTAGCGACAGAGTAACAGTAGCAGGAGTGACAGCAGTAGCGGCAAAGTAACGTAGCAAGGACCAGTAGGAAAAACTCGTAGGCATTGGATCGACGATGGATAATTATGCAGGATGACATTCATCATGCAACAGTTATAACACTGAGAGATAAGTAACTAGATCCAGTTCGTCAATGTAATGTAGGCATGCATTCCATATAAGTCATACGTGCTTAGGAAAAGAACTTGCATGACATCTATTGTCCATCCCTCCCGTGGCAGCGGGGTCCTAATGGAAACTACGGATTAAGGTTCTCCTTTCAATAGAGAACCGGAAGAAAGCATTAACACTTAGTGAATACATGAACTCCTCATACTATGGTCAACTCCGGGAGTAGTTCGGCTATTGTCACTCCGGGGTTGCCGGGTCATAACACATAGTAGGTGACTACAACTTGCAAGATAGGATCAAGAACACACATATATTGATGACAACATAATAGGTTCAGATATGAAATCATAGCACTCGGGCCCTAGTGACAAGCATTAAGCGTGGCAAAGCAGTAGCAACATCAATCTCAGAACATAGTGGATAATAGGGATCAATCCCCATCAAAACTAACTCGATTACATGATAGATCTCATCCAACCCATCACCGTCCAGCATGCCTACGATGAGATTACTCATGAACGGTGAAGAGCATCATAGAATTGGCGATGAACGAAGGTTGGTGATGACGATGGCGACGATCTCCCCTCTCCGGAGCCTAGAACGAACTCCAGATATGCCCTCCAGAGGAAGAACAGGTGGTGGCGGCGCCTCCGTATCATAAAACGCGATGAACTCTCCTCCTTGATTATTTTTTGGATGAAAGGGACTAAATAGAGCTGGAGTTTGAGGTGGTGGAGCTCTGAGGACCCCGCAAGCATGCTAGGTGCGGCCAGGGGGCCCCACGTCTGGTGGGCTTGTGGCCTCCTCGCTCCGCTCCTCCGGTTGATTCTTGCGCCAGTATTTTTTATATATTCCACAAAAAATCCTCGTAAATTTCCATGTCATTCTGAGAACTTTTATTTCTGCGCAAAAACAACACCATGGCAATTCTTGTGAAAACAGCATTAGTCCGGGTTAGTTCCATTCAAATCATGCAAATTAGAGTCCAAAACAAGGGCAAAAGAGTTTGGAGAAGTAGATATGACGGAGACGTATCAACTCCTCCAAGCTTAAAGCCTTGCTTGTTCTCAAGCAATTCAGTTGACAAACTGAAAGAGAAAAAAGAAAAACTTTTACGAACTCTGTTTGACCTTGTTGTTGCAATTATGTCTAACTCATATTCAGATTTTCAGCAAGATCATAAGCTAACTACATAAGCAATGACATTTAGGTCTCAAGAGGAACTCATATGAATGGCATAATCAACTAACACGCAATAATAATAAGTTTCAAACGTCAACACTTCAATCAAGACAATCATGAAGCAATATGAACAGATGGCATCTCGCTAGCTCTTTCCGAGACCGCAAAACATAAATGCAGAGCACCTTCAAAGACCAAGGGCTGACTTAACAATGTAATTCATGGCAAAGAAGATCCAGTCACAGTCATACTCAATAACAATTAAAAGCAAAGCATAGAAATGACAGAGGTGCTCCCTAATTGGTGCTTTTATAAGAAGAGGATGACTCAACAGAAACATAAATAGATAGGCCCTTCGTAGAGGGAAGCATTGATTTGTAGAGGTGCCACAGCTAAAGCTTTGAATACAGAGATAAATAATTTGGGTGGCATGCCTTCATTGTCAATGCGATGGCCAAGAGTTTTCACCATCTTCCATGCTACACATACTATAGGCGGTTCCCAAACAGAAAAGTAAAGTTTAAACTCCCCCACCACCGATCAATCACACTCCACGACCAGCCGAATACTCGGGTGCCGTCCATACCAACTTTGGGTTTATGGAAGTGGATGCACAAGCAGTATTCCCGCTTAGTACAAGTGAAGGCTAGCAAAAGACTGGGAAGCGACCAACTAGAGAGCGACAACAGTTATCAATATGCATTGAGATTAACCAACATTGAGTGCAAGCATGAGTAGGACATAAGTCACCATGAACATGAATATCATAGAGGCTATGTTGATTTTGTTTCAACTACATGCGTAAACCTGCGCCAAGTCAAGCCACTTGAATCATTCAAAGGAGGATACCATCCTATCATACTACATCATAATCATATCAAAATTCATGTTGGCATCCAAGACAAACCATTATAAGCTCCTAGCTAATTAAGCATGGCATCATAAACTATGATCTCTAAGTTGTCATTGCAAACATGCTTCTATCACAACAAAGTTGAATCAGGAACGATGACCTTTTCATATTTAAAAAAACAAAATAAATCGATTTCACCAACTTTTCCAGGCTCAGTCACTTCATCATATATCGTCATTATTGCCTTTCACTTGCACGACCGAATGATGTGAACAATAATAAGAGTGTTCGTGCATTGGACTAAGTTGGAACCTGTAAACAAACACAAAGGAGAAGACAAAGTAGTATGGCTCTTTGACAGATAAATAGATATGCATGTGAGAGCCACTAAACATTGTAACCATGGTCTTATACCTTGACCCAAAGAAAAAGAAAACTATTTACACGGGAAAGCTCCCAACAAGCAAAAGAAGAACGAGAAATCTTTTTGGGTTTTCTCAAACTAGACAAACACACAAGAAGAAAGCGAGAAAAAGAAATAAACTAGCATGGATGATATAGTGGCAAAGTTTGAACACCGACTAACAAAATGAAAGCGTAAGCATGAATATAAAGTCGGTGAGAAACACGTACTCCCCCAAGCTTAGGCTTCTGGCCTAAGTTGGTCTACTCCCAAGGAGGGAAATAACTGTCTTCGGGGTACTCCGGAGTGTACTGAGGGTGCCACTGCTGTGTGAGCTCCTCTGGCTCCCACTGATAAATTGGCGTCTGGTACTCGACTGGTAGCTCGGGCATGGGCGCGTGTGGTGGTGCTATGCCCCAATATGCGTAGATGTCCGAGGGCATAATAATGTACCTGCCTAGATGAAGATTGAACAAAGAAGGAGCAGGCAAAGTAATAGTCTCATGAGTACCTTGACTAAATACCAGGTTATAAAGCATCCTCTTATTTATATCTTTATCAAGAAAGTCATGGTGAACCATGCTATCATAATCTATATCTCTCTCAGGAAGAAGAATCTCTTCTTCCTCATGCAGTCTAATAGGTATCTCAAAATGTCTAGCAAGATGGGTAGCATAGATACCTCCATACACTACAGGAATCAGCTTCTTTGCCGTCTGCCATCACACACGGCAAAGAGGACTCCACCCACGGCAAAGGTCTTTGCCATCTGCCACCTGTCGGCAAAAATTCTGCGTCAGCCTATGACGGCATTGTAGCTTCTTTCCTGTCAGGCTCACCGAAGCGGACGGCAAAGAGATTTGCCGTCAGCTTTTCATAAGAGCAGTCGGCAAAGAGGTCGAGACGGCAGCCGACAGGCATTGCCTCCGTAAGGGGCTAACGGAGGCTTTGCCGTCTGCCTTTCCCTCTTCTTTGTCGTGTGCCTCCACCTCCTCCCCCCTCCATTCTTTGTCGTCTGCCTCCACCTCCACTCTTTGTCGTGTGCCTCCACCTCCTCCCCCCTCCACTCTTTGCCGTCTGCCTACCTCTCCTCCCCCCCCCCTCCGTGCTCTCTTCTTTGTCGTCTGCCCCCCCCCCCCAGGAAGCAGACGGCAAAGAGACTATATGGACACTCAGGGAGCACAGCTGGGTGCCATGTGGCACCTTTGCAGTCGGTCAGCTGATGGCAAAGTCCTTTGCCATCAGCTAGCAGACGGCAAAGAGCCTATATTGTCACATTTTTGTTTATTTTTTCTATTTCACAGCACATATATATATAATTCATAGCACATATATGATAAATAGGTCACAACACATATATGATATACATATAAAGCTCATCAATGCCATTTGTTCATCAACGTACATCCCATATATCAAAAGAACCAACACATACAAAGTTTCATCCATATATACATACATATAGTTGCACATATATTGTTCATCCATATATACATATACATATAGTTCCACATTGTTCATCAACTCAAATAAAAACGGGAACTAAATCACTCCAATGCTAGCTTCCATGCATGTAGTACATCCAATCTGCAAAATGGGAATAAGAAAGTCAGAAGAAGAAGAAAAACAACATATATATGACAAATAAGCTAAATTGAAGAAAAAATAGAAGAAGCAAGAAGAGAAGAAGGAGAAGAAAAAACAAGAATAAGGAAGAGGAGGAGGAGGAGGATGAGGAGAAGGAGAAGGAGAAGGAGGAGGAGAATAGGAGAAGAAGAAGGAGAAGAAGAGGAGAAGAAGGAGGGAAGAAGAAGGAGAATAAGGAGGGCTCCTTCTCCTTCTCCTTCTTCTCTTCTTGTTCTCAGCCTCCTTATTCTCCTTCTCCTTCTCTTCTCTTTCTCTTCTTCTTTCTGTTCTTCCTTTTCATTTCTCCCCTTCTCCTCTTCTTGGAGCTAAATTATCTAACTATGTCTTTTTGGAGCTAAATGGGCTAATTATGTCATTATAGAGGAAAACAAGCTAAGTATATAATATTAATCAGCTAACCAAGGTTCTTATGCCATTTTGAGCTTATAATGTCTTTTTGGAGCTAAATGGGCTAATTTTTTCATTGTTGGGGAAATTAAGGCAAGGAGAATATGAAATAGGAGAAGAAAGAGGAGGAGGAGGAGAAGAAGAATAAATAAAGAAGAAGGAGGAGAAGGAGGAGGAGGAGGAGAAGGACTAGAAGGTCCTTGGCCTTCTCCTCCTTCTCCTCCTCCTCCCCCTCCTCCTTCTCCTTCTTCTCTTCTTCTTCTTCTTCTTCTTTCTTTTCATTTTTCCTATTTCTTCTCCTCTTCTTGGAGCTAAATTAGCTAACTATGTCTTTTTGGAGCTAAATGGGCTAATTATCCCATTTTAGAGGAAAACAAGCTAGGTATATAATATTAATGAGCTAACCAAGGTTCTTATGCCATTTTGAGCTTATAATGTCTTTTGGGAGCTAAATGGGCTAATTATGTCATTGTTGGGGAAATTAAGGCAAGGAGAATATGAAAGAGGATAAGAAAGAGGAGGAGGAGAAGAAGAAGAAGAAATAAAGAAGAAGGAGGAGAAGGAGGAGGAGAAGGACTAGAAGGTCCTTGGCCTTCTCCTCCTCCTCCTTCTCCTTCTTCTCTTCTTCTTCTTTCTTTTCATTTTTCCTATTTCTTCTCCTCTTCTCCTCTTCTTGGAGCTCAATTAGCTAACTATGTCTTTTTGGAGCTAAATGGGATAATTATCCCATTTTAGAGGAAAACAAGCTAAGTATATAATATTAATGAGCTAACCAAGGTTCTTATGCCATTTTGAGCTTATAATGTATTTTTGGAGCTAAATGGGCTAATTATGTCATTGTTGGGGAAATTAAGGCAAGGAGAATATGAAAGAGGAGAATAAAGAGGAGGAGGAGATGAAGAAGAAGAAATAAAGAAGAAGGACGAGAAGGAGGAGGAGGAGGAGAAGGACTAGAAGGTCCTTGGCCTTCTCCTCCTTCTCCTCCTCCTCCTCCTCCTTCTCCTTCTCTTCTTCTTCTTATTTCTTTTCATTTTTCCTATTTCTTCTCCTCTTCTCCTCTTCTTGGAGCTCAATTAGCTAACTATGTCTTTTTGGAGCTATATGGGCTAATTATCCCATTTTAGAGGAAAACAAGCTAAGTATATAATACTAATGAGCTAACCAAGGTTCTTATGCCATTTTGAGGTTATAATGTCTTTTTGGAGCTAAATGGGCTAATTATGTCATTGTTGGGGAAATTAAGGCAATGAGAATATGAAAGAGGAGAAGAAAGAGGAGGAGGAGAAGAAGAAGAAGAAATCAAGAAGAAGGAGGAGAAGGAGGAGGAGAAGGACTAGAAGGTCCTTGGCCTTCTCCTCCTTCTCCTCCTCCTCCTCCTTCTCCTTCTTCTCTTCTTCTTCTTTCTTTTCATTTTTCCTATTTCTTCTCCTCTTCTCCTCTTGTTGGAGCTCAATTAGTTAACTATGTATTTTTGGAGCTATATGGGCTAATTATGCCATTTTAGAGGAAAACAAGCTAAGAATATAATATTCATGAGCTAACCAAGGTTCTTCTGCCATTTTGAGGTTATTATGGCATTTTGGAGCTAAATGGGCTAATTATGTCATTGTTGGGGAAATTAAGTCAAGGAGAATATGAAAGAGGAGAAGAGAAACTTACCGTAGTGGTCATCAAGGAGGAGAAACACCACGGTTGCTCGTGGCGGCTTCGTTTGGAGACGGTTGCCCTGGAGAAGGGTCGTGCGATGCCGCTCGGGAGTTATTCTGCAGAAAAGATATTTTGCAATGTATCAGTTAGCATGATGACACTCAATTATTAATACTAGTTTATAATGAAACTCACCGTGCCAATCAAAGAGAATACGGGCATCGGCGGAGGGACTTGACCGCTCTTCTCGCACAGACCCTGAAGAGTGGGTCGTATTAGTTAGTAATGAAACAGACATTACACATGTGATTTTGCTGATGTGAAAAAAAACTTACCACAAAAAGCTCGTATAGGGCCCATTGACCCGCCTCATTCCGGGCCCTCTCCTCCTCAAGCAATTATGTCGTGGTCTGGTTACTCTCATCAAGAGCAGCCTGAAGAACAGCCTAGCTTGCCAATCTCTCTTTCTCAAGAGCAGCCTGGTTTGCCGCTCTCTCTTTCTGAAGAGCAGCCCGAAACACCATTCCTCGTTACCACAGTAATAATCTATGGTGACACACATAATGAAATGGATGAAAGTTTTCTGAGTCCGTACAACTAACCTCGATGCCAAGATTGACTGGTCGTGGACGACGCGTTATCTCAGGACAGTTGCTCGACTGGTGCGCCTTGATCTCCGGGAGAGTGAGTGGACAACGTATTATCCCATCTCCAATGGCTATCGAGCCATGGGGCCTCCCGCCACCAGATATCATCACCAGCTCTGGATCCAAAGGTTCCTGGCTCGGGTTAAAGTCATCCCCTTTCGTAGCCTTCCCCGTGTCCTTGTATGTCACGAGCTTGTGGTGGGATGATATGTTGGTGAAGTTATTTGGATCATCCAGGTCAGACTCAGAGAATGCCTTCGCCTTCTTGTACGAGGCAGTATGGGCCATGCCATAAAGGTCGTACAAGTGTGGCATCTCCGTCTTATTGTGATGCGCCTAAAAGAGAGGAACAAGATATTAGCATGAAGAATGAATTGCATGAATCATGAAGCAAATCACATACCCAGTTTCGTCCGAACTGAAGTAAGTTGGTGCTAAATTGATGGTGTCGCACACCAACCATTTGGCTACGTCGATCCTTCGCATTGTCATGGACGGCTCGCCAGTTGCCTGTGCACCACTCATCAACCAACGCCTCCCAACAATCCATCTTATCCGCACACCATCTCGGGGGCACCTGTAAGTTATTAGAAAGAATTTTGAGCGCTACGCCTATGAATGAAATCAAGAAAACTACGTAGAAGGACTTAAGAATAGGTAATTACCTTCATGTATTGCTCCTTCTTCAGAAACTTTCCGCGGCAATCCTTCTTCTGCTTCTTAATACCACGCGTGGCGTAGTAGTCTCGAATAGCCTGCGGCCGAGCCTCGTGGCGTAAGTTCTGTAGTAACCGCCTACGCCCGGCCTCGAGAACCTTGGCCGCCTCCTCCTCATATCCATCCTCACACCTATAGAAGGTCTTCAATCAAACATGAAAACACCGATTAGTACAATAATTAGCTATATTGTTAATTTTAGATTGTGTAAAAGGATAATTTACCCATAATCTCTTGATCACCATCTCGGCCCTCGTGTGGCACAAGACACCATCTATAATCTCCTCCGGCGGGACCTGCGCAGCCTGGTAGTGCTCCCAGGAAAATTCTAGTGTAGGAACCTGACCCTCACCAGGCAACGTGACAAACCCCGAGAAATTTGTCCGGCAAAGCACACCAAGGACGGAGTTCGGCTTGCGGACTCCATGAGGGTGTGCCCATGCCCTGCAGTGTGATAAGGTCAACGCATTAGATATTTGAACAAACTTGAAGGCAAAAGCTAAAAAAAGAGTAAATGTACTTACCTATCTCCTTCAGGTTTAATCACCGGCCTCTGCTCGCGGGTAGCCGGCACGACCGGGAGACGTGTACTACCACACTTGTACACGGTGGCCCCGTCCACCTGCACATCACCCTCACTATCCGTAAACTCATCCCCGCCATCCCCGCCCCCTAAGCCACCCGGACCCTCGGTACAATCCGGCAACTTGGTCTGATCCGGCCAGGCATCCCATCCGGACCTCTCCGCATCGGGTGAAGCCTCCGGAACCGTAGTCTCGTGGGCCGAATGCACCTTGACCCGAGGCTGATCCTGGACCGGAGTCTCATGGGACGAATGCCCGTCAACACCAGGCTCCTGGACCAGAGTCCTCGGAGCCTCCTCCGCAAACGGGTCGACCATAGTAGTCCAATGCTCGGGTGAATGAGCTGGTGGTGGTGGCGAGGATGCCTCAACAGTCCTCCTGGATCTTATGCGGATACCACCTCTCCCTGTACCCTTCCCCTTCTTCCCTACCCGACCAGCACCTCTCCCAATGTCAATGCCGCTGACGAAGAAGAACCCACGGTGGTGTCGACAGACTGTCTGCCAAGGCTCTACGGAGAGATAGGGGTGGAAGGGAAGTACCACCCCTCGTGCGGGGCGCCTGGGAAGAACCCGTCGAGCGATCTGGACCAGCGCCCACCATCTTTCAACACCTGGTGACCTGCCATGATAAAGATTAAAGAAATTAGTACAACATAAAAAAATTGAATAACTCGCATGAATAATAATATGTACATGAATAATAAAGATTAAAATATATATAATTTAAGTTGTGAATCTTACAAACTAATAATCATCATCAATAAATGCATCATCACCATCACTATCACACATGTCTTCATGAATGACGTGCTCTTCGTATTCAACGGCGTGAAGTTGTCAAAGGCCTTTCTGTAATCGGTGAATTATTGACAGGTCATCTGCATCAGTAACCTCTACGAGTTCCAGGTCTTCTGGTTCCGGCTCAGGGGTGGAGTCGGATTCATTGTCGCTGTCTACTTCCATGTTCTTGGGTGAAGCACGGCGGTTCTTGAAACGTTTCTTGGAAAGACGTGTTTCTTGGAAGAATTCTCCATCATATGTGTCTGGGTTAATGTGAGGTTCATAATCCTGTTCATTTGGGAGAGGTGGTCTGACATGTGGCGGCACTACATAAACAACATACCAACCTTCCAGATTCTTATCCATTTGGCATGCCCACGGTAGATAGAAAACTTGGGTCGCCTGTTGAGCCATAATATAGACATCGGGAACATCTAAATGGGTGTTTGGATTGATTTCGACTAGTCCTATATGTTCATGAGTCCTTCTAGTCTCATTCGGCTGGAACCAATAACATTTGAAGACTACGACGTTTGATGGGTTTTCACCATAGAATTGAAGTTCATAAATTGCTTCAAATCTTCCATAATACTCGATAACACCTTCGCCGATAGCAGAGACCCCAAAATTTGTAGATTTCCGGTCGGGCATAGATAGCTCTTTGCCAAAGGTATGAAAGAGATACCTGTTGATGTTGTATTTCTCAAATGAACGGACCTTATAGTCAAAACCATTAGCGACTTGTCTCAATTCGCCATCCATAGACTCTGAATTAGCCTACAAGTTTAATAGGAAACGATTGTTGCATTAGCCGCAAGTTAGACCAAGAAATGAAATGGTCCAATATTGATAATTACCGTTTGTTTGAACAAGAGATGAAACTGGGATAGCCGCCTCCTGTCTTTGACAGAAGCTCATACTCTTCGATGGAATCATTTTCGATCACCGCTCCATCCGAGAATTTGGCGGCGTAACGGCTGTTTGAAATATCCGGGAATAAGAGCAGTTCAAAGGAATTAGAAGTTATGGGAAATGTGCCGAGAACTCATTCGATGTACGGCCGCACTTCTGTTAGGTTGTTGAAGATACACAACGAAATGTTCCGCCATTCTTCGACATCCAACGTTATTGGTTTTGAAGCACCGGCAGGTGCGACCTTCCCTTTGAATAGGCTGAGGTTGGACCTACCTTTTTTAGGGTCTGCATCATTGTGCCGAGGCTTTGGATTGTGCAAATGATGATTTTTGGCTTCGTAGTGTGATATCACAAAGTTTGCCACCTCCTCAATAATGAATGCCTCAGCAATCGATGCTTCAATCCTACGCTTATTTTTTACGTTTAGCTCGAAGGGTCTTCTCCATCCTCTCAGTTGCATAGCACCAACGATTTTGCACGGGCCCACCCAATCTTGCCTCAGTCGGTAGATGTAAAATCAAATGCTGTATTGGATTAAAGAAGCCGGTGGAAAGATCTTCTCTAACTTGCACAACAACTCCAGTGCAAACTCCTCCATGTCTTTTACCACGCCAGGCGACAATTCTTTCGCACAAAGAACACGGAAGAAATAGCTCAGCTCCACCAGTACTAGCCATTCATCCTCAGGAATAAAGCCATGTAACATCACCGGCATTACCTGCTCTAGCCATATGTGCCAATCATGACTCTTGAGACCAAAGATTTTTAATTTTTCAAGACTCGCTCCCCTCTTTAGATTCGCTGCATACCCATCGGGGAACATCAAGTGCATTTTGACCCACAAGATAATTTCCCTCATAGCTGGCCTTCCAAGATTGAACCAGGCCTCTGGCTTCGACCACTTATGCTTTCCTTTGCCTTCTCGCATGTTTTGTAACGGTCTATGACATAGTGTCTCTTGATCGACTCTAGCCTTAGTATTATCCTTTGTCTTCCCATCTATGTCGAACAATGTACCAAAAATAGCCTCTCTGATATTCTTTTCAGTGTGCATCATGTCGATATTGTGTGGAAGAAGGAGGTCTTTGAAGTAAGGCAGATCCCAGAAGCAAGGCTTGTGAGTCCAGGCGTGTTTTGAATTATACCCCTTCAAATACCCTGGACAATCTGGATCAGGCTCGAGGGCATTTAACTGATCCAGGATCTGTTGGCCTCTCAACACAGGTGGTGCCAAGTTTTTGACAACTTTACCTTTGGTAAAGTTCTTCTTGTCTTTTCTGAACTGATGGTCAAGATCCAGGAACTGTCTATGCAAGTCAAAGCAAGAATACTTCCAACCCTCCTGCAACCAATGAAACTGAAGAGCTGCCTTGCATTGGGGGCACGGGAACCTTCCATGCACACACCATCCAGAGAATAGTGCATACGCCGGCAAGTCATGCATAGAGTACATGTACCACACATGCATTTTAAAGTTTTGTTTTCAAGCGGCATCGTATGTCTTGACCCCATTATCCCAAGCTTCTTCCAATTCGTCCTTAAGCGGCTGCAGGTACACATTCATATTCTTCCCCGGATAATTGGGCCCTGGAATTATCAACGTCAGAAATATGTTCTTTCTTCGCATAATCTGTCCGGGGGGAGATTGAGTGGAATGACAAATACAGGGCAACAACTATATTTGGTTGCCGTCATGCCGAAGGGATTAAAACCATCTGTGGCGATGCAGACTCGAGCATTCCTTGGATCTGCCGCTTTATCCTCATGCAATCCATCGAAATGTTTCCACGCTTCCCCATTCGATGTGTGTACCACCATCTTATTCCCATCCGCATCTAGTTCGGTTCTTTTGCCCAATTTGTGCCATGTCATCTGTCTGGCTGTCTCTTCGACCATGAAAAGATGTTGAAGTCTTGGTACGATTGGCATATACCGAAGAACACTAACTGCGATTTTGGTCTGCCTCTTCTCACCCATACCATTGTCTACCACAAGGTACCTGCAAGACTCGCAATTGGGACAATAGTCTAAGTGTGCATACTCTTTCCTAAATAAGACACATCCTTTCTCACATGCATCTATCTTCTCATAGGGCATCTTAAGTACACGAAGTATTTTGTCCGACTGGTACAGGTTTGCACGCATGACATGGCCTTTGGGTAGGAGGCATCCAAATAGTGTCATCATCGCGTCGTAGCATTCTCTTCCCAAGTTGAACTGAGCCTTCAGAGCCATTACTTGTGCAATTGCATCCAGCTGACAGAGCTCAGTGTGCTCATGGAGAGGACGTTTTGAAGACTCCAACTTTTCATAAAAGGCCTTTGCAGATTCTTCCATCTCATCTTCCGAATCCCGAGCATCATCAAAGTCTTGCACCATGTCTTCGATCCCGGTACCATGCTCGTCGGTGCGACGACGGACCACCTCAGCTCTTGTGCGTTGTATAGACTCACCATGAAATATCCACACCGTATAATTAGGCTTAAAACCCCTCCTCTACAGGTGTTTAATCATTACAGCCTCTGTCGTCTTTTTATAGTTGTCGCATCTAGGACAGGGGCAATAGTTTTTTTCCTCGCCATTTGCGAATGCGGCTTTCACAAGTTCCTTTGTTTTTACAAACCATTCTTTCGTCATCTCTTTCTGACTAGGGTCACCGGTATACATCCACGCACGATCACTCATCTTTCCAAGCTACTAAAGACGGAAGAAATATATTTATATATAATTTAGCATTTATATTCATCGGTTAATTAGGTTCGCCATTTTTATTACGTCCAGGCAACCTACACGCTAATAGGTAAAGATAGGTCCTAATCCCACCCGAGTATGTGTAGATTGGGTTCGTTTTCCCATGCTCTGCTCCAGATCCAACGTAAAATTTTGGCAGCACCTCCCCGCTGTTCTCCTGATACACGTCTTTGCAATAAACAGAGAGCAAGTGCATCCGGAGAACAACACGGAGGCACTGACGAAATTCCGCATCGGATCCAGAGCACAGCATACGGGAAAACGAACCCAATCTACACATACTCGGGCTGTCCATGAATAATGTTGGACAATTCGAAAGGATGGCAGTTATAAATATGCAAGGACATGCATATTTATAGATGTTGCCCTTTCGAACGGGAGACGCATACTGGTCACGCATACTGATAAATTAATTTAATTACCTAAATCTAGAAAGTTTCATCCGGAAACCGAGCCACAGTAAATGAAGGGGCGAGGAGGAGATGAAATTTGTACTGACCCACGAATGCAGGGGCGGAGCTCGTACAACGCACGGGGAGGTCTTCGCACAGCACACCTCACAGCGACGAGACAACTATCACATGTAAATCCACCCGATCAACACAAATATTCTAATTATGTCTAATTATGTCATTTTTAGGAAAAAAAGCTAAGAATATAATATTCATGAGCTAACCAAGGTTTTTAGCTTATTATGTCATTTTGGAGGATAATTAGCTAAACAAGCTAAAAATAAGGAGGAGAGAAGAAGGAGAAGAAGGAGGGCTCCTTCTCCTCCTCCTCCTTCTCCTTCTTCTTCTCTTCTTCTTCTTTTCATTTTTCCTCTTGCTTCTCCTCTTCTCCTCTTCTTCTTCTTCTTCTTCCTCTTATTTCTATTTCTATTTTTCTTTATCCTCTTCTTCTACTTATTCTTTTTTTCTCTTCTTCTCCTTCTTATTTTTTTTCTTCTTCTCTTCTTATCTTCTTCCCTTCTTCTTCCTCTTCTTTCTATTAAGCTAACTAACTAGGGGCAGATGGTCTTTATATGAAAAGCTAAGAATATAGGGCTCATCAACCGGTACACCGACTACTACAACAACTACAATAACAACAACTACTACTACAACAACTACAATAACAATAACAACTAGAACAACTACAATAACAAAAACAACTATTACAACAACAATAAAAAATCAACTTCGTAGTTATAATCTAATTCCAAAAAACTAAATACCAAATAGTAAATTTTCCCGTGCGGGGGGGTGTGGGGGCTCATCGGGAGGGGCGGCTCTGGCGTCGTGGGTGGCGGGGCCGGGGGTGTTGGGGTGGCGGGGCGGTGCCGGGGGCGGTGGGGCAGCGGCGTCAGGGGGCTGTGGGGGCACCGGGGCACCGACGAGGGCTGTGGGGCGGCGGCGGTGGGGCTGTGAGGCACCAGGGCGGCGCCGGGGGCGCCAGGGGCGACGGCGGGACGGTGGTGGCGGCGGTGGGCGTCAGGGAGAGGAGTGGGAGAGAGAGAGAGGGGCGGGGTGCGGAGCCGTTACACAGTGGCCGACGTAAGTGAGTGAGAGAGAGAGGAGTGGGGTGGGGGCAAAGAGCCGTTACGGAGTTAGCTCTTTGTCGTCTACCTTTGGACTCTTTGCCGTCCGCTAGCAGACGGCAAAGAAGGGACTCCAGTTTGACCTAACGTCGCCGCGGTCAGGTGGGCCCCACCTATATATTTGTCGTCTGCTGTGCGACTCTTTGCTGTTTGCGGCTGACGGCAAAGATGTGACTGATGGCAAAGACATTCTATGCCATCAGCCAGTTCTTTGTCGTCTGCTTTGTGGTAGCTGACGGCAAAGACAGATGGGGTACCAATGAACCTGCGCAAAAACAAACAAACTTGCACCCAACGCAATAAAGGGGTTGTCAATCCCTTCACGATTACTTCCAAGGTGAGATCTGAAGGTGATAAAAGGTAAAAAGAAATAAAAGTGCAACAAAGTATTTTTGGTATTTTTGTACGTAGATCTGAATATATGATGTGTAAAGTAGACCCGGGGGCCATAGTGTTCGCTAGAGGCGTCTCTCATGTTAGCAAGTATTACGGTGGGTGAACAAATTACTGTCGAGCAATTGATAGAATCGCGCAAAGTCATGACAATATCTAAGGCAATGATCATACATATAGGCATCACGTCCGAGACAAGTAGACCGATACTTTCTGCATCTACTACTATTACTCCACACATCGACCGCTATCCAGCATGCATCTAGTGTATTAAGTTCATAACAAACGGAGTAACGCCTTAAGCAAGATGACATGATGTAGAGGGATAAACTAATGCAATATGATATAAACCCCATCTTTTTACCCTTGATGGCAACAACACGATGCGTGCCTCGCTACCCCTTCTGTCACTAGGTGAGGACACCGCACGGTATGAACCCAAAACCAAGCACTTCTCCCATTGCAAGAATTATAGATCAAGTTGGCCAAACGAAACCAATAACTAGAAGAGAATTATAGGGATACGAAATCATGCATATAAGAAATCAGAGGAGACTCAAATAATATTCATAGATAATCTGATTATAAATCCACAATTCATCAGGTCTCGACAAACACACCGCAAAAGAAAGTTACATCGGATAGATCTCCATGAAGATCATGGAGAACTTTGTATTGAAGATCCAAGAGAGAGAAGAAGCCATCTAGCTACTAGCTATGGACCCGAAGGCGTGTGGTGAACTACTCATGCATCATCGGAGAGGCAATGGTGTTGATGAACAAGCCCTCCGTGTCCGAATCCCCCTCCGGCAGGGCACCAGAACGGTCCAGAGATGGGATCTTGCGGACACAGAAACTTGCGGCAGCGGAAAAGTATTTTTGTGGCTCTCTTCTTTGGTCTCGGGATTTTTGGGAATTTATAGGCGAAAGAGGTAGGGCAGAGGAGCCACGGGGGGGCCATGAGCCTACTAGGAGCGGACCCCCCGAGGGCGCGCCTAGGGGGCTCGTGACCTCCCACGAGACCTCCTGCCTTGGTTCTCAAGTCCTCTGCGTATCTTCTGTTATGGAAAAAATCACCCCGTGGGTTCTATTCCATTTGGACTCCGTTTAATATTCTTTTCTGAAAATGGTCAAAAACACAAAAAAAAACAGAAACTGGCACTAGGCACTGAGTTAATAGGTTAGTCCCAAAAATGATATAAAATGGCATATAAATGCATGTAAGACATCCCAAGTTGATAATATAATAGCATGGAACAATCAAAAATTATAGATACGTTGGAGACGTATCATCGACCTCGGCCTCGTACATGCCCTACTAAGAAGCGAGGCCCTTCTACTCATCGAGAGTGGCCTGGCTGACCGCTATCTCGCGCTCCTTGTCCAACAGGTGCCCCCCGCTCTGCCTTCCGTGTGGACGTGAAAGACGCAAAATCGTGCTCCCGGGCCTCGGTATTCGCCTCGCGGGTGGTGGCTGCCTCCGGGTGCCCCATGACCTCCTCCTCGTGTTTCGGGAGCTCGGCTACGTGGGACGTAAGCCAGCTCTCGCATGCCTCCGTAGCCCCCTCCCGCATTTCGAGCGGGCGCTCGCACGAAGCAGCCTTCTTCTAGAGCGTATTCTCATGGGCATCAAGCCCCCTCCCGCTATGGCTTGGCCTCCTGGGTGTCATCGAGGTTCTTCGCAAGGGATGCCTGGCATCTTTGGCAAGCTTCTCATGTTGCACTTGGGCCTCATCACCCTGCTGGCGGTCGAGCTTCGTCGCCTCCCGAAGCAGGCTCCACCCCTCCGCTAGGCGCCACTTCTTCTCCACGTAGAGCTTCGCCTCCTTCCTAGTGCTGCTAAGGCCCCGCTCTAGGGTGGTGCTGCTCTTCCCCAGCACCAGGACGCGACTCGCCTGGGCCTCCTCGTCACCCGCTGGCACCATTACACGAGAGTGCATGATCTCAAGCCCTTTCGACAGCTCCGCGTTGCCGCCCCTGGGCAGTGGTCACACTCGTTGTCGAGCGCGGGGGTACAGGATGACCACCTTTGGCACCGGCGGCATTACCCAGTCCACTGGGGTCACCTCGAGCCGAAACTCGTCCTCCTCGCTGCCACCCACCGGTTTCTCCGCCAGGTGCGTCGGCACAGCGAGCGAGATGGCCTTCAGGGGAGGGGAAGGTCCATCTACCTCAGTTGTCTTCTTCTAGGACTTCTCCTTCTCTTCGGTGGCCAACTCGGGATTCCTGCATGCGTAGCAACTCATGAGAGCCACACGTCGCCTCTGGGCCTGGCAGCTCAATGAGGCCCGCGTTGTTTCATGCCTAATGGGAGGAACATGCATGCCATGGGCCTAGGTGCTACTACCGGGCCAGTGGGAACTAGGGTACCACGACCCATATCCCACCTGCCCATGGGTGACATGTGGGCCGGCCCGCGGTGATATGGCTTGGCCACGGCCGTGATGGAAGAGTCTGCCTCGCGAGGCCCCTCACCACTAGGCTAGGCCTAGCCTAGGCCACCAAGCGCTAGATTGTCTCACGAGACCTCTTCGCGAGGCCTGATGTATAGTACCAGCCGTGGGGCTCCCCACCCATCAAGTGTGTGACACACCCACGCAGACAAGGACGACTGAGGACATTCCAGCACGCGCGGACAGGGGGTTTCCTCTTTGGTGATTAAAGTGTACCGCCCGCTGCCTCCCCGAAGGTAGGTTCCCAAAGCTTGCCTTTCGAGTGAGAGACGGCCATGCTAACGCAGGACGCCAGGATAGAAGTCATCACCGAGCCCACAATCGCGGCACGAAGACCACTTTATGAGGCGAAGCACGCCTTTAGTCAGGATAAAACTGGGCTCCTATACCCCTTCGAATTGCCACCCTGTGTCCACCTTTCCACACTAATATTTTCACGGAAGAGGACCAAGGCACTACAAGAAGGGACGGGCCACTTCCATGTAAGGGGGTCGAGCCATACTCTCCCCCACACCTCGTGTACGTCAAGCACAACACTCCATTACAGCGCAATCCAACACATGTAGTAGTAAGATATTACACTGCACGCTGGCGCAGACCTCGGTATCTCACGCGTCCCCATAGTAGTTAACAAGAAACAGTGAGCTGGCTGTCGATCTTGATGTGTTTGTCATCGTGCTGGAGGTAGCCGAGCCAAGTCCCCTAGTGTTCGAACCCTAGTTCTTGGACGCACATCCTCAACTCCGACACCGACAATGAAATCACTCGGTTCAGAGGGATTCAAAAATACCTCAATTGACGGATGCTCCCTATCGAAAGGGGCTATCACCTTGGTGTCACGTGGGTTGTCGCGTGTTCAAGTGATGGCCATGAGCTTGGCCTCCAGCGTCTTCGTCGTGACCTCCTCGGGGTAGACTCAGGTAGGATAACACGGACCTTAGTACTCCCACATGGGCTGGAACCTTGCGTGCACGGGCTGGATGCTCCCCTTAATGAAGACCTCCAGCAGGTCCATCCTGTTAAGGCCCTTTCTGACTATGGTCATGAGGGCCATCACGACGATGTCGACGCCCGTCTTCTCCTCCTTGGACATGGACAAGGATGAGAGGGACCCCACCCTTTATGCCAAGTATGGCAGAAGGCCCGACTGATCGCCGGTGGCTGGGAAGTCCTAACAGTAAAACCAGGTGCCTTGCCACCCTTTCACTGAATTGGGAAAAGACATAGAAGGAAAACTGGACTTCCCCCTAAGTTGAATACCTAGACCTTTGCACAACTGGTTCACATTAATTTCTCCCCACTCGAGGAGGCCTTCTTCAAGGTCATGGGCCGAGAGGTGAACAAGTATTTAAAGAGCCCCTAGTAACAATGACAAACTATAAAGTTATTGCAAATGGAAATGAAGGCTACTAGGTAGGAGATGGCATTCGGGGGAAGATGATGAAGCTGAGCCCTAAAGAAACCAAGAAATGCATGAAAAAGGGGTGTGGAGGCAGCGAGAAACCTCTCTCTACGTGTGTCACCACGAGCACCCGCTCGTCCTGTGAAGCAACGTCTCAAGCTCGCCAGCCTCAAGCTCCGAGCCATGAACCCCTGGCTCTCCAACTCTAGCAGGCGGATCCGCGTGGCCAGCGACAAAGTCCAGTCACCTAGGAGCCGGCCCGATGAGGCGTTGGGACTCGACAACCCCCTCGACGCCTTCTTTGCCCGCTCGAGCTTCGTGGTCGAAGCCTTCACCATCTCTCCCGAGAGGATAAGTGACCAGAGGCAGATTGTGAGGCGGAGGAGAGTGGCGGAGTCACGGATGAGAAAGTGAGAAGGAAAGGGAGATCTCGAAGATTTCGGCCCACGGTTTCCTTCTATTTATACTACAGGAAAATCAACCAGGAGATCTACCATCATCAAATGCAGATCGGACAGTATCTCTCACGCAAAGTAAATCACACACGTGGCGGATCCCGTGGCAAAAATCAAAGCGCCATGCCCCACTTTCCCCACTACGTCGAAGTGCAACCGCTTCCACGCATATGTGTTGCTTTAAAATTCGCGAGAGTTTTGCTCCAAATCAACCCGACTGATTGTCTTCACTTTCATGTTCAGACAGAACACTCCGATTTGGTCGAGTTGCCTCGAGAGGAAGTCTCCGAACACTCAGATACTTAAAAAGCATCCGATTGGAGTCATTTTCGGAATTACGATGGGACAGACTCAATGTTCCTTCTTGGTTGACTTGACCTTTACCTAAGCGTCAAGGCGTGTACTTCGTGAATCTGGACTCGAAACTGATTGATGTAGGAATTCCCTAGGGATCCGAAGAGGACAAGTCTCATTCCTATGCCGCCACTCAAGTTTCATGGCATTTCCACACACGGACCACCTGTCTATCTCCCCCAAGAGACAATTGAGTGCCACCAAATTTTTCTCATCAATCCGATCACTCGTAAACTCGTAGTCTAGAATCCGTTGTGGTTTCTTCCTCGGACCGAGTGGACAATCCCGTGATTTCAAGCTCTGGATGCCCCACTACAAGAAATATGGCAACTTGTGACCCCCAGTATTGGTCACTGATTGGTCATTATTTTACGTTTTTGACCTATTTACGACCAAAATGGGTTGGTCAAAAGCTGACCATCTCTAATGAACTATAACGACCTTTCTTCTCGAATGGTCGAAGACATTTACGACCAAACGAAAAGGTCGTTGGTTCTATGACCAATTGTTTTGGTCGTTGGTTGTCTACCCAGGCCACGTTGGATCCAACGTGGCGAGCTGACGTGGCAAAGTTACGACCAATTCGATTAGTTGTTGATAAGAATCAGTCCAGTCCAATTACGACCA
Source organism: Hordeum vulgare subsp. vulgare (assembly GCF_904849725.1). Taxonomy (NCBI): domain Eukaryota; kingdom Viridiplantae; phylum Streptophyta; class Magnoliopsida; order Poales; family Poaceae; genus Hordeum; species Hordeum vulgare. Next base: position 520,495,175 of record NC_058521.1, read on the forward strand.
ATCTGACGTTGTGTGCCCAGGCCACGTTGGATCCAACTTTCGTGTCAAATTTTGTTAGTTACACGGGCTAAGCCCAACATTTTATCATTTTTATTTTCTAGACCATGGCCTTTTACTATCCATTTATTTTTGGGCCTCGGCCTTTTTTACACATTTCTATTTAATTTTCATCCTTAATTCCAGCCAATATATTTTGGGCCTCTTTTCAAAGCCCAAATAGATTTGGTCCAATAGACATTTCAGCACCTTTTCCATTTGGATCATGCCTCTTGTTTTGTAGAATAGAAATACCCAATCAGCAAAAATACAATACAACATATACTTTTTTCAATCATTTTCAATCCAGGAATGCATTTCAATACAACATATACTCTTGAGGTCGTCACCTCAAGAGTCCTCAGCTGCTCCTGGTACTGCAGGACAAGCTGCTTGAGGCCCTGCAACTCATGGCTCCGCTTGTCGAACTCCTTCTGTAGCTTGAGCTGGATCGCCACCTTGCGCTTTAGCACCATGTTCTGCGACAGGACGGTCGTCATCTGCTCATTGAGCATCATGTTCTCTTGTTTTTGCCAAGAAAAAACATAATCTTGTCAGGCATTACTGTTTCCTCCTTATTAATCCTAAGTCTATTTATTTCCTTCTTAAATATTTGATGGGAACCTTATGCAAGCTCCGCGTTGCTTCAGCTCCTGCACCCTCCAGTATAGACTTCGTTAAGGCTTCCATAGATCTTGACGCACGGGCCCGTGCATCGTCCATGTCAGAAACATTTGACATCTCTCTTACAAAAAGATCGACCCATTCAGGGCCAATATTACTTGGCTGATGGCTATTTGCGGCAGGTTGGTGTTGAGTAGCTGTATCCACACCACTGCTGGCAACAAAACATGCTAACATAAACAAAATTGGTAATCTTGTCTATATCATTCCAATTCTATGAAATTAAAAAATATGTGGTAGGAAATAAGTGAGATACGACTACTATGATAGTCATGCAGTATGTAATGCAGATGTGAACTCTTATTCTAAATTTCTAGCCAATGCAAATTATATAAGAGTGGCCAAGGGTGCGGTGATCTGAGTCTACGGGTAGACAATCCCATACAGTGCAATGTGTACTCCATATGTTCATATGACACAAATGGATCCACACATGTTATCTGTTTTGAATTGACAGCACGGACCTTGTAGAAATATATAACAATAGAACAGAAGTAAATGCAACATGTAGGGTTTCTAGATATAGTATACGATGATGATATTACTGCACTGTTTTGTGTGTGTGGTAAGTGCAACTAGGATAAATGCATGAGCCGAATAGGATTTCTAGAGGAATCACGATGCTGAAACTTGATAATTACTACCATGTACCCTAGAAATGGAATAGTTTTAAATGGAAAGTTGTCGCCTGACACATGAACATATCGCCTGTACCTCCTCCAATTGATGGACATGATGATTCTGAAACCAAGCAAGGGAGCCAAAACTTATGCATACATACATACAAATTGCAGAGGTGGAGGAACCAAATCGACTGGAATTGGAGTACAAACAGGAATGGAATCGGAGTAGACGTACACGCTGGTGGTGAGCATGGCGAGGAAGAAGTCATCATACCTGCAGCCCGCAGATTCATCATTCAGTAGAAAAAAAGAAAAAACTGTGTGGATCGAAAAGGAAGGAGCCAACGAGCGAGGGACAGAGGGAGGGTTAGAGGGGGACGGGGACGTACCACATGACATCGACACCGTGCATCGCCAGTCTTGTCGGATCTAAAACTGATGGTGGTCAGAGCGCTCTAGTGACTAGGGCCGTGGCACCCGCATCGTCGCATCTGCTCTGCTCCGCTCGAGGGTTTGGAGCTCCTCGATGGTGGGTGGGTAACTGGGGTGGCGGCACCCGCATCCATCGCATCCAGCTCGCATGGCCCACACGACGAAACATGGGTGCACGGGAGACAGGGCGGAGGTTCACCGGCGTCAGGGAAGCGGGAGTCGGGGAAGAGGGGGATGAGGAGGTTGGTCGGGCAAGCGTTGGGGAGCCCGAAGCCGGGCTTCCGCACCAAAGGTGTCCTCGCAGTCGCGACCTCCCTCTCCGCCTCCGCCATCATCGCTGATGCCATTGTCGGGAGGATCTGACGAGAGGGAAAGAAAGAGCGATACGAGGGGAGCCTCGGGGTGTGCTGCGCGCCAGCTAAAGCCACCTCAACCCACGGGATTCGGTTCCGGCGCGAGGGAGATGGAGGACGACGCCTCTGCCGCTAGGGTTTGGACGAAGGGAATGAGACTGAGAGGTGTTGACCTAGGAGCTGGATGAGCAGGACAAGGGGAGAGAGGGTGAGGGGGTGAATGCTGCCGTCGGATCGAGGAATATCCAACGGTGTTTACGATGGTTCGTGGGGTGATCCGTGGGAGACTCGTTTATGCCTCTTGATTGGTTGAAAATATGTGACACTGAAACTACTTTTAGTGTTGTAAAAATAAGGAATTTTGATAAGTATCTATCAAATAGATTTCACAAAATGACACCAAATCAATTTTTAAAAATATTATGTCATATTTAATGTACAGTTAACCAAATGATTGGGTGTCAAAAGTTTTTATCCACCTCTCGTGAAAAAGACAAATTTTCGTCGATTCACGTGGAAGCGGGTCAAATTTGAAATGCAGCTGCATTATAGTTTACTCTTTATTTTTTCCAAAGATCATTTATAGGTACAAAAGTATCTATTTCATTAGAGAAACACCAAAAGTTTTCCAAGATTCAACCACTAGCTAGGAACAGTCATACCTGCCGTTTTGACCGCATTTTGAAATGGGCATGAAAAATTCAAAAAAATGGAAAACCTTCGCGTTGTGTCATTATATGTGACAAATATATTAGGTAAAATAATAAACTTGTAATATGACAATTATTTTTTAAAAATGTTCATAAAAATGAGTTATCATGTGTGAAAATTCATGGCTTTCAAGCCAAATGATCAATCTTATGACGACATTCATGGCATAGTTTTTTCAAATGATCTCATATTGTGCACAAGGGTGCGTATTGGAATGGCAAACAATGTTGCCTAAGGAAGTTTTCATTTTCTTTGGACGCAAAATTCATTTTCCATTTTTCGAGTGTCAAAAATGAGTTTTTTGTGAAGGACCTACCATATATTTGTTGCAAAATTGTAGCAAATCATTTTTATAAAATACTAGGCCATATTTAATGTACAATTGACCCAATGGCTGGGTGTCAAAAAGCTTTTATCCACCACTCGTGAAAAAGACAAATTTTCATCGATTCACGTGGAAGCGTTTGAACTACACCTGCATTATAGATTGCACTTTACTTTTTTCCAAAAATCATTTATAGGTACAAAAGTATCTATTTTATCATATAAACATCAAATTTTTTTCAAGATTCAACCACTAGCTAGGAAAGTCATACCGCCGTTTTGACCGCATTTTGAAATGGGCATGAAAAAATAAAAATGGAAAGCCTTAGCATTGTGTCATTATATGTGACAAAGTTGTGATGTGAAATAATAAACTTTTAATATGGCAAAAAAAAATTAAATGTTATCAAAAATGGCCTACTATATGTGAAGATTCATGACTTTCAAGCCAAATGATCAATCTTATGGCCACATTCATGGCATAGTTTGTTTAAATGATCTCATACTGTGCAAAAGGGTGCGTATTGGAATGGGAAACAATGTTTCCTAAGCAAGTTTTCATTTTCTTTGGACGGAAAATTCATTTTCCATTTTTCGAGTGCCCAAAATGAGTTTTTTTGTGAAGGACCTGCCATATATTTGTTGCAAAATTGGACCAAATAATTATTCTAAAATACTAAGCCATATTTATTGTATAATTTACCCAATGGTTGGGTGTAAAAAGCTTTTTACACCAGTCGTGAAAAAGACAAATTTTCGTCGATTCAGTTGGAAGCGGGTCAAATTTGAAGTGCAGCTCCATTATTGGTTGCTTTTTATTTTATCTCACAAATCATTTATAGGTACAAAAGTATCTGTTTTATCAGAGAAACACCAAAAGTTTTCGTAGATTCAATAACTAGCTAGGAACGGTCATACCCGCCGTTTTGTCCGCATTTTGAAATGGGCATAAAAAATTCAAAATAAAACCAAAAATGGAAAACTTTCACATTGTGTCATTAAATGTGACAAAGTTATCAGGTAAAATAATAAACTTGTAATATGGCAATTATTTTTAAAAAAGTGTTCTCAAAAATGAGCTACCATGTGTGAAGATTCACGGCTTGCAAGCCAAATGATCAATCTTATGGCCACATTCATGGCATAGTTTATGCAAATGATCGCATATTGTGCACAACGGTGCTTATTAGAATGGCAAAAAATGTTGCCCAAGGAAGTTTTCATTTTCTTTGGACGGAAAATTCATTTTTAATTTTTTAAGTGCCCAAAATGATTTTTTTGTGAAGGACCTACCATATATTTGTTGCAAAATTGGACCAAATCATTTTGCTAAAATACTATGTCATATTTAATGTACAATTGACCCAATGGTTGGGTGTTAAAAGATTTTATCCACCACTCGTGAAAAAGACAAATTTTCGTCGATTGAGTTGGAAGCGGGTCAAATTTAAACTGCAGTTGCATTATAGATTGCTCTTTATTTTCTCCAAAAATCATTTATAGGTACAAAAGAATCTATTCTATCAGAGAAACACCAAATTTTTTCCAAGATTCAACCACTAGCTAGGAACGGTCATATCCGTCGTTTTGACTGCATTTTGAAATTGGCATTAAAAATTCAAAAAAATCAAAAAATGGAAAACCTTCGCATTGTGTCATTATATGTGACAAATTTACGAGGTAAAATAATAAACTTGTAATATGGAAATTATTTTTAAAAAGTGGTATCAGAAATGAGCTATCATGTGTCAAGATTAATGACTTTTAAGCCAAATGATCAATCTTATGGCCACATTCATAGTATAGTTTATTCAAATGATCTCATATTGTACACAAGGGTGCATATTGGAAAACAATGTTTCCTAAGGAAGTTTTCAGTTTCTTTGGACGGAAAACTCATTTTGCATTTTTCGAGTGCCCAAAATAAATTTTTTGTGAAGGACCTACCATATATTTGTTGCAAAATTGGGCCAAATCATTTTTGTAAAATACTAGGTCATATTTAATGTACAATTGACCCAATGGTTGGATGTCAAAAGCTTTTATCCACCACTCGTGAAAAAGACAAATATCCGTCGATTCACGTGGAAGCGGGTCAAATTTGAACTGCAGCTGCATTATAGATTGATCTTTATTTTTTTCCAAAAATTATTTATAGGTACAAAAGTATCTATTTTATCACACAAACACCAAAAGTTTTCCAAGATTCAACCACTAGCTAGGAATGGTCATACCCGCCGTTTTGACCGCACTTTGAAATGGGCATGAAAAATTCAAAACAAAAATCAAAAAATGGAAAACCTTCGCGTTGTTTCATTATTGTGAAAATGTTATCACGTAAAATAATAAACTTATAATATGACAATTATTTTTAAAAAGTGTTTTCACAAATGAGCTACCATGTGTGAAAATTCATGGCTTTCAAGCCAAATGATCAATCTTATGGCCACATTCATGGCATAGTTTGTTCAAATGATCTCATATTATGCACAAGGGTGCGTATTGGAATGGCAAACAATGTTGCCTAAGGAAGTTTTCATTTTCTTTGGACGGAAAATTCATTTCCCATTTTTCGAGTACCCAAAATGAGTTTTTTTGTGAAGGACCTACCATATATTTGTTGCAAAATTGGATCAAATCATTGTTTTAAATAGTATGCCATATTTAGTGTACAATTAACCAAATGGTTGGGTGTTAAAAGCATTTATCCACCTCTCATAAAAACACAAATTTCTTGCAATTTAGTTGGAAGCGGGTTAAATTTGAACCGCAGTTTTATTATAGTTTGCTCTTTGTTTTTCCCAAAAATAATTTATAGGTAAATGAATATCTATTTAATCATAAATACATTGTGTGGTGGCGAGACGTCTAGGTTTGGATGGTGGGCGAGGGTCCCAACTCCAGAGAGTGTAATCTGGCATGCGAGCCGCATGGTCACCGCGTGATCGTGGTGTTTTTACATGTGTACTAGGCATGTATGGTGGGTTGGACACTCCCTCGCTATGTGTTAGGAAGAAGAATACAATAGAAGAATCTCACGAGTAGAAAGAAGTAAGCTCAAACATGAATCAGGAGTCATGTGTTTGATTAGCGGAGGGGGAAATGCACATGGACAATGGGCCTAAATTTTGATGGAGGATGATCACCTACTAAGGAGACTCTCTTGGCAAATTTTTAGCTCAAATGGATGATCCTAGGTGGCCCTTGCTTTGTAAAGTACAACAATGTGCAGAAATATGAATGTTGAATCTGGGATCAAATGACTGAATGGATTGAGCTGAAATTTGGTGGATGATGTTCATTTGGGCATATGAAGGCACTGTTAAAATTTTATACCATCTTGACATGCCAAAGTGACACTTCCTTCACAATGTGCCAATCTGGACAGAAAATGGTAACTGAAACTGGGCTCACATATATGATTAGATTGAGCTGATATTTGGAGGAGGATGATAACTTGGGCACATTAAGGCAGTGTAAAAATTTCCTAAATTTTGGATAAACAAAAATTGTACTTCCTTCACAATGATCTCCATGAACAGAACATTGGGAAAAATATTGAGAGAAACTGGATAAATTTGGTGGAGGGAGGTTCTATTGTAAGTTTCATGCCATGATAAATTTTCATCAACTATAAAGCAATATAAAATGTAGTTGCTTCACAAACTGAAAATATTACCACAAACAAAGATTGGATGATGAGCTCACACGGATTGTTAGATGGGGCTCAAATTTTTTGGAGAGCTATGCTTTTGGCATATAGAAGATGTGGAAAAAATTCAACCCATTAGGATAATCCTAGCTAGTACTTCCTTCACAAATCTCTTAGCTGAACACAAACTTTGGAAATTTGTAGAGAAATATTTACTAGACAAATGGAGACGAAAGTTTTCAAGAGGCAATGAATTGGATAGGCAAGAGTGACCAAAAAAATTACGGGCAATCAGAAAAATAGAAATAGCACTTCCTTCACAAAGTACTATTCTCAACAGAATAGGAAAATGAATATTGCAGAATTATTTTCGAACTATGGAAGGAAGGGTTTTCACATATTTGAGGAATATATGATCCAAAGGATTTATGAGAATTTTTGGAGAATTTTTGGAATGACGGAATAGTAGGTTGCTTCACAATCTAGGGCAAAATTGACACATGGTCATGACACGTAGGCAAAACTGATGATGTCGCACCTAGTCATAGCTATGACCATCTATATTGGTCGTAATTAGCTACAAATTAGGCAACGGGCCAAGGCTATCTGCTTTACCACCATTTCTCGTAAGGAAATTACGGCATTTTTGACCAAATTGGTCGTTATGATTTGGGGTTGGAGCCTCTCGAACAGCTTACGACCAATTGGTCTCAAATTGTCGTTGATTTACGATCATTTCAGCCAGGGTCACTACAAGAAGGTCACTAGTTGACATATTTCTTGTAGTGCCCCCGGGACCCCCGAGTCACTCCGAAGGTTCCGTCCACCCGCCCAACAAAACCTTAACCGATTCTGAGGCTAATGATGGGGTCACCTACTAGTGGTAAGGTCATGGACCTCACATCCAAGGCTCACCTAGGACCCCACACCATTATTAAGGTCCTAGGACCGTAGATGCATTCGGATGCATATACCAGAATTCACCTAGATCCACTAAGTCACTCGAACTTCTCCCTGCCAATCGGCTTGGCTCCAACACTTGGACAGAGACAAGACGTGGGCGACATGGGAATTACAACGGTCGAAGGACTTAAATTATACATTAGGTTTAGTCCTAGCTCCTGTTACTGGTAACTGATACTAGAAATTATCGTCATAATGACATTAACTCACCCTTGTAATGACGCTCAACGGGTCGAGGTGAACTCTATATAAGCCACCCCGAGCTCCTGGGTAGGGGTTCAGCAACCATTTTAATCATACACCCCTAGAGAAAACACAAGCCTACAGGCACAAGACGTAGGGTCTTTACCTCTCCGAGATAGGTCCGAACTCGCTAAATCAAGTATTACACTTGCACCGTAGCTATAGGCTCTGTCCCTCATTCACAGGCGTGGAGCTACAGGGTATGCCAGGTATGCCCCGGCATACCCAGAAATTTTGTCAAGTGTACATGTATATATACATGTTTCTATAAAAAAACAAAAAAAAACACTTACCTGCAGGAAAGCTAGGCTGAGGACGTATGCAGGAAGCCCACCGTAGCCCATCTCCCCTCCGTCCTGCATACGATTGGAGACTCTTTGGCCCATGCACAGCTAGCGATTGGAGACTTTTGGCCACCGACGCTAATTACGGATCACGCGACTCAGCCAGGACTGGACTCGGCGACGGTTCATCTATCGGCTAGGATCGCGCCGTCGTAGGAGGCAGGACTGGCAGGAAGACCGGCGACCGGCGAACGTCGCCAAGGACAAGGAGGCAGGACTGGCAGTAGGACGCGCACGCCGTCGAGCCGCCGACCGGCACGAGTGACGAGTCGCAACGCCGATACATGCTGTTGCCGCCGCCGCCACGCAGCTGACCACGGAGATTTAATCTAATCATCGCCGGTCTCCAGGTTAGAGAAACACTCGACCAACCGCATGCACTATTTCCAATTATTGTAGAAATCTTGATTCAGTGCATATGTGATCAGGGGCATCACTGGTCTCCGGGTTAGAGAAACAGTGGATGAAACAACATGCACTATTTCCAATTATTTTAGAAATCTTGATTCAGTGCATATGATGATATGAAGAAAATTATGATTGTTATGATGAATAGTATAGAGCAATCTGAAGAAAACTACTGATTGCAATATAAATTTAGTATGTACGCAAAGAATGCAATATGCACTAAAGCTACATAATTTTTCTGACAAAAAGCAGGGAGCACTGATTTCATTAGATTAAGAGAAACGTCAAGACGGCCAAGTGACAATTTGCAGGTAAGCACTATTTACAGAAGCTGCAGAATGTGAACTGGAGAACCCACAAGTCATTCTTAATGCAATATCACTTATTTTTGTAATATTTATGCAGTTATGAAGAGAAACGGGGACATTGCATCTCTTTTTCAAAATCATGCAGCAAAGAAGAAGGCAACGGTGGATGCTGCTACTTCTAATCATTCCCCTGATCCAGTTGAACTTGTGGTGGAAGATGAGACTCATGAGAGAGTAATTGAGGAAATTGTAAATCCTATGCCAGCGCCAGCGCCACCGCCACCGCCACAACCATCTTCATTGCCACCAGTTTATGACATCAATCGTCTTCCACATGATCCAGGTGAAAGACATCCCATTCTAAGTTATCCTGTTAATGATCAAGATGCAATTCGAAGAGCATATATTATTAAAGCTCCATGCAAACCTTTTGCACATGAGTTTCCAAAAAGAAAGATTTCCGGTAAAGATTGACAATTCAATTATTGTTGGATGTACAATCATGATTGGGTTGAGTATAGTATTAAGAAGGATGCTGCATTTTGCTTTATATGCTACTTGTTCAAGAAGGGTACTGGGTCAGATGCATTTACTGTTGATGGCTGGAAGAATTGGAATATAGGAGAGAAAGCACTTCTGAAACATTTGGGTTCTAAGGCACATATTGCAGCTCAAGAGAGATACATCAACTTTAAAAATCCCAAAGTAGCAATTGATTATAATATTCAGAAGTGGAGTGCCGAAGATCTTCGTCTTTATAAGAAAAGGTTGACTTATTCACTTAGGTGTATCAAGTTTCTTTTGCATCAAGGGTTGGCGTTTCGTGGACATGATGAAAGTGAACAATCTAGCAACAGAGGGAACTTCATTGAACTTTTGAAGTTTCTTGCTGGAAATAGTGAAGAAGTGAACAAGTATGTCTTGGACAATGCTCCAGGTAACTGTACCTTAACTAGCCCGGACATACAAAAGCAAATTATTCACTGTTGTGCCATAGAAACTAGAAACAAAATAATTGAAGAACTTGGTGGTGAACCATATGCAATTTTAGCTGATGAGTTCAGTGATATATCACATCAAGAACAACTAGCTCTTTGCTTGCGCTATGTTGATAAATTGGGAAGGCTGTGTGAGCATTTTATTGGTGTTGTTCATGTAGATGATACTACCTCTGCATCACTTAAGGATGCAATTGAAGCTTTACTTGTTAGTCATGGCTTGACTATGACTCAAATCCGTGGTCAAGGATATGATGGGGCTAGCAATATGAAAGGAGATATTAAAGGGTTGAAAACATTGATCATGCGAGAATCACCTTCTGCTTATTATATTCATTGTTTTGCTCATCAGCTCCAATTGGTTCTTGTTGCTGTTGCCAAGGGAAATACTGACTGAAAGAGTTTTTTTTATCAAATATCTATATTGTTGAATATTGTTGGAGTTTCTTGTAAGCATCATGACATGCTTAGAAATGCTAGGCTTGAGAATGTCAAGAAAGCACTTGATTGTGGTGAGATTGAATCTGGAAGTGGATTACATCAAGAGATGAGTTTGCCTAGGCCCGGAGATACTCGATGGGGATCTCATTACAAAACTATGTGCAACATCATTACTATGTATGAAGCAATCCATGATGTACTAGCAGATCTTGGGGATGATCCTTCATATAAGGATGATTGGACCAAAATAGACTTTGTGCTTGGAGCATTTGAGACCTTTGAATTTGTTTTCTTTGCACACTTGATGTATATTATTCTTGGATACACAAATGAGTTATCGGAGTGTTTGCAAAGAAGGGAGCAAGATATTCTTAATGCAATATCACTAGTTAATGCGGCAAAGAAAAGAATGCAAGAATTGAGGTCTGATGGTTGGGATAATTTTCTTGAGAGGGTCACTTCATTTTGTGACAAACATGGTGTTGATGTTCCTGCTATGGATAGTGATTATGTTCCTTATGGCAAATCAGCAAGGAAAGCTCGTGCTCGAAAGCAAACCAATGATGACCACTTCAGAAGAGAAGTATATATTGGTGTTATTGATCAAATAAGTCAAGAACTTGATAATAGGTTTGACGAGATTAATATTAAGTTGTTGTCTTGCATGTCAGCCTTCAATCCTTCTAATTCATTTGATTCTTTTGATGCACAGAAGCTACGCAGACTAGCTGAGTTCTATCCAAAGGAATTCTCAAATAATAATTTGCTCATGCTTGAATTGCAGCTACGTAATTATATTGATGACATGAGACAGGATGATAGATTCAAAGGTCTAAACAATATTGTTGATCTCTCAGTTAAGCTTGTTCAAACAAAGAGGCACAAAGTGTATGGTTTGGTTTATGAGCTCCTCAAATTGGTATTGCTTCTACCAGTGGCAACAGCAAGTGTTGAAAGGGTATTTTCTGCAATGGTTTTAGTGAAAACAAAGTTACGAGGTAAGATGGGAAATAGTCTTTTGGATGATTGTCTAGTCACTTTTATTGAGCGGGATATTTTCTTTCAAGTTGATGAAGATGATATTATCAAGACATTTATGTCCCTTCGACAGCGTCAAATAAAATAGTCACAAAAATAGCATTGTAAGTCTCTAGTTCACATATATACCGATATTTTAATTATCAGTATGATTTTTAAACTATTTATATTGTATTTAGTGGATGGTTTCAGCTTAATTCATGAATTTAAACCTTATCGTGTGTGATTTTTTTTTTGGCCGGCATACCCTAATCTAAAATTCTAGATTCGCCACTGCTCGTTCATATCCCTAGTACGCATTGTCAGGATCGTTGCCTTGACGGTTAATGATTTGGTCACGACCACTGTTGAGACTTTGAGGTGAACACTTTTTTTTATGAAACCAAAATAATTTGGCGTTATAGGTCAATTAATCTCCTACGTCCACTGTACGAAATAAACTCAAACATCTAGAAGTGATGCATGTTTTAAATTAGTGGTCAATTAATCTCGTGCGTCGACTGTACGGAAATAAACTCAAACATCTAGAAGTGATGCATGTTTTTAATTATGTGATCCAACGTCTACCGTTGCTTAATTTCATGGATGATATGTGTGAGGTTCTGTACTTACGTACCACTACTAGTTTCCTCCTCTTGAAATCATGGCATGGTACGAACACCTACGTCTTCAAGGCAGTCTTGCAACTGGATGAGTAGCCAAACTCTGCCATGTGAGGAGCCTCGTTAGGGTATCTTTTAAACGTGATTCATGCTGATATACAGACTCTGCTCATGCATTTTGGAGATGGTTTTTGCGGTTGGCAGTGGGCATCGTCTATCGGCTCCCACAGGCCCCAGTTATTTGGTTTATTACGATTTGACCGCTAACAGCAATCGTCCACAGTTTGGTTAACGGCGGGTGGTTGGTCGTCACGAGGCTGATCATTGCGCCCTTCCTGATCGTTGAAAGAGAACCCCGGTCATTTCATGGTACAAATCACTCTTAACAATGACACATCTCATCATGCACCCCCTCCCTCTACGGGGTTGTAGGAGGAGGAGCTGCCCACATCAAAATTCATATTCAAAAGTGAGTGGAGAAGGCCTTCGCCATATGCGTGGCCAGTGCCCAAAGCAACCTCTATATCCTGCAGTGTGTTAGGCCCTACGTCACCTTCTTTTTTTCCCCTGTGATCGAGCCCGACACTGGGACCCATGGTGCGTCCAATTAAGCGCCCTCGCAATTAGTTGGCCTGTCCTTCTCCTGCCTATGCAAATGCCGGGCAATGGGAGGGAAGATGCATGGAGGTCAAGAAGAAGGAAATAGAACACCGCCAACATCTCATGTGTGGCCGTCAAGGATCGATGGCATGGTAGCCCTCGATGTGCAGTGACCCGGTGTCATTCGAGTTTCAATCATTCAAAAGAGAGTCTGAGTTATGTGGTGTGCAACAGTCAACTGATCATGGTGCAATCCTGATAGTTTGGACGTTTGATACGCATGCAGTACGTAGGTATGCGAGCTGCAGGCTTATCCTACTTGTACACGATGATGATCGGCGATGAATGTTGTTTTTTTACGAGGGTCTACGCCGTTGTTGCCTAAACTAATTGAGTGCGTTTGATGTTTGATCAGAATTTCAAACTGGGAGTTTCTAAGTAATTGAAATTTGCGTCCTTAATTCCTCCGTTGTTTCCTCTCTTCAACTCACCGGTACTATATATGCGCCATGTCAGGCCATGTGATGGTGTACAAGACACAAAAGGAACGTGAACCAACCAGCAAAACAGTGGAAGCACTAGTAGAATCGAGAAAGAAAGTCGTCCCATAATTAATTCTCTCCAGGCTAGTTAGCTATACAACGCCCTGGTTAGCAAGCAATAGATGAGAAAGACGGATGTAATGTGAACTAACTCCAGGCCTATCATTGAGAGAAAGATGTCACAGGATGAGCCAGCAGCTCTGCCCCACACCACGCAAAAAAATAAAAATAAAAAGGCTCAGTTTCCAGTCCGTCCAGGGGCGCGTTCATGTCCTATGTGGAAAGCAAGAAGGTGGCCAAGGAAAGCGAGCTAGAGGCCAACAAGACGTAGCTTAGCTACATGGAATTGGGAGGGTAGCGAGGTTGCAGAAAAAGTCCATGCTAGTAGTAGCACTTGCTTGATGGTGATGAAGGAAAGTAAGCCGGGACTGGGAAGAAGCCACCAGGCCAACCACACGTCTAGTAAATGAGCACGTACGTAGGTGGTTCATATGGTTGGGTGGGCGCATGATGAGTCGTAATATTTTTGCCACAAGCACACGTACGTCCGTCCATTCATCCATGATCCATCCACCACAATCATCTGCGCAAATACTACAGTGCCTAACAATTATCGAGCCATGCATGCATGATCATCATGTGAAATACCGCTAGAACCAAAGCAGCAGGGGGTGCTTGAACGAACAAGTCCATCGTCTATTATCTATACACGTACGTGCGTACCTAACTGATCTAGAACGCGCCCACCCTCGGATAATAACAGCAGGAAAAAAGAAACATGCATGCCTCATCTTTTTGTATTGCCTACATGCATGATGCATGCGTGTGGGCGCGCAGAAGGGCCCGAGACTGATGTGTGCGTGCGGCTTCTAATATTGCCAGCCCCTTTACACACGCGCGTCCACCTGGTATCCCTAATCATCTATAGAAGAAGGGAAAAAAACGACTTTTAAGCAGTAGCGATGGGTGTTGAGAAGAGAATGGAAAATAGTCGCAGGTGTAGTGTAGTCTGAAGTGAGGAGGAGGGAACACGCGCAGGGAGAGAGGGAGACGGAGGGCGCAGCACGGCACTGTGGGCTGTGGAGTCTGGACCCTCGTTGCGGACGGAGCTGGGCTTGTCAAACATTCGATCCCAAGTGTGGAGTGCGCGTGCGCGTGCGCGTACGCATGTGTGATGTGGGTTTGCATCGGGCTTGTCCCCCCACCCCCGGGCGGCTCCACACCTCCCTCTTCCTCCTCAAATATTCTCAACCCCTCAACCAATTCATTCCCCTCACTCATTCCTTCCTTCCTTCCTTCCTCATTTCCTCTCCTCTCCTCTCCTCTCCTCTCCTGCACACACGCGTGCATACACTCCCGTCCCGCGGCACCTTGCAAGAATTGAACTGCCTTGCCACCACAGCACGGCGAGAGGATACAAGCTACCTAGCCGGCGCCCGGCAAGCAGGCAGCGCAGATAGATAAGGTAGTTTGCTGATTCTTGGGTCAAGCTAGCTAGCTAGAGACCATTGGGTCTGCCGATTCGTGCGACACGCCATGGCGCAGGAGGAGGTCCACGACGCCGGCCTGGCGCTGGGCCTGTCCCTGGGAGGCGGGTCGTCGTCGGCACACCGCAGCAACAACAGCAGCCGGCTGACCCTGTGGGAGGCGCCGTCGGCGGAGCCGTCGCTGACCCTCAGCATGCCGGACGACCCGACCATGACCGGCCGCACCGCGTCCGGCGGCGTGTCGTCCATGTCGGTGGGGGGCGCGGTGAAGAGGGAGCGCGCGGAGGAGGCGGAGCTGGGCGAGATGGTGTCGTCCACGGCGGTCGTCGCAGCCGAGGAGGACGACGACGGCAGCACGCGCAAGAAGCTGAGGCTCACCAAGGAGCAGTCCGCCCTCCTGGAGGACCGCTTCAAGGAGCACAGCACCCTCAACCCGGTACGTACCACCGCCGTACGTACGCATGCGTACTGCTCACGTTCGAATCGATTCACCGCAGATAGGTAGATAGATAGATAGATAGATAGCCGCAGATACCTAACATGGAGGAGTATCATCGTCTGCTGAGATCTTCTCTACTTCTCTTTTTTTGTTTTGTTTACCCTACCAGCAAATCCACAAATTTGGTTTATTTTCTTCATCCATAAGTACGTATGAGCTACTGAATCGAAAAAGAAAAAAACTGAGTTACTGAACAGCCTTATTTTTTGTTTGTGTGTCCTTTTTGGATTTGAGCAGAAGCAGAAAGTGGCTTTAGCCAAGCAGCTAAACCTCAGGCCGAGGCAGGTGGAAGTCTGGTTCCAGAACAGAAGAGCCAGGTTAGTAACCTTGTACGTATTATACAATTATAAAAATACGCATAAGCACGTACTCCAGGTTATATTACGGTCTCCTGCTAGAGCTGACTTGCAACAATTCTTGTATTATACAGTATATACACCTCTTCATCTTCTCAAACTAAAAAAAAAGTACGAGCAATCATTTTGTGTGTTGCACTTGCACTCCATCTCAATTCATTTTCTTTTACGTTCATGCATGCATGAGAAACAAAAAACTAACCCCTGCCCAAAATATAATTACGGGTCATTTCGGTTCTGGTGGTGAACTTTCTGATAATTAACGTTGGATCCCGTTACACGTGCATGCAGGACGAAGCTGAAGCAGACGGAGGTGGACTGCGAGTTCCTGAAGCGCTGCTGCGAGTCGCTCACCGAGGAGAACCGCCGCCTGCAGCGCGAGCTGCAGGAGCTCCGCGCCATCAAGTTCGCCCCTCCTCCTCCGCCGCCGCCACCGCCCAACAACGCCGGCCAACACCCCGGGACCCCGTCCGCCGCCGCGGCGCCGGCGCCGGCGCCACCGTTTTACATGCAGCTGCCGGCCGCCACGCTGACCATCTGCCCGTCCTGCGAGCGCCTCAGCGGGACCGCCGCCACCGCCGCCGGCAAGGTCGACCCCGACAGGCCCAAGGCCACCCACCACTTCTTCAACCCCTTCACCCACTCCGCCGCCTGCTGATCGGCGATTCACCGCACCGCACGTACATACACGACGCTCATCAACACCAGCAGCACCCCACCGCTTCTGTAGCTAGCTAGCCTAGCCTAGCTAGCTACAAGTAAGCAACTAGCAGTGGCCGCCATGGCTAATACCTCACGCCGCAAGTAACATCTGATCCTGCAGGACATGGACATGGACATGGACACGATCCTCCTACTTTTGCTATTTCTTGGTCTGGGGGTTTAGTTCCGAATCTTGTTCAGTTTAGCTAATCCATCAATCATAGACGCAATCCATAGACGATAGGTAGTCAAACGGCCAGCCGTGGTAGCTTTGTAGCTAGCTGGTAGCTGGTACTCGAAGCGGCCGGCCATTGTATATTCTTGTGCATGCAGCATGTAACCGTGGACCTCTCCTTTTGGTTAGCTTCTCTGCCTTTTTTTCTCAAAAGCTAACTATCGGAGAGGAGATAATAGATTAAGCCGCCGCTGTTGTAGCTGTGGTGAGTTTCTGGTCGTGTCAGGCAGTGTTTGGATGATGACATGAGACAGATCTAAAGGCAGGGAGACGCTCCGGCTCTCCCTGTCGGGTGCGTACGTGTGTAATGTGTATACTTTTCTAACTTTTTTTTATATGCATATACGTTTCAATGATTGTGCCTGTCGGGCCTTAAACTTTAATCTTGCGTCCGTGTTGCTATCGCCTTTGCTGGTTCATTTAAGTTATTATTAATGGGAAAGCTTAGCCTCTCTCTTCTGCTCTTGCTTAACCATGCATCTGTTCAGCTATGTTAATTACTACACCGTTGTAACCTACTTCTACCCGGTTAACCAAGCCAAGTTTCATACGACCACTCCGCTTGACTAGAAAGGATCCAGCTCCGGGATTGCCTGGTAATTAACGACGTACGGTTTCTGCTGCATCATCCATCAGATGTCGTTTTCAGTTAGATCGTTGAGTAATTACCAGGTAACCAGAAAACGGATCATGACTCCTGATCTTCTGCGTTGATTTCTCTATGCCTACGGATTGTGCGAGTGACGGCTTGCAAGACGTGACACGTAAAAACGAGAACGGCCATCGCACGAGGAGGCTCAATGTGCAAGCGGCAGAGTCCAGCGATTTCTGCAGGTGCTCATTGGAAGTTTCTTACCGGCTTCTAGCACCTGTGAAGTGGCTCTGACAGTATAGATACTATAGTGTGAGTTACAGCGGTGTGGAGTGGTAGCGGTCGGTTCCACGCCGAGACATGGACGTCCATCTGAAGACCGTGGAGGTGGAGTGGTTTATGGTGGAAAGGCATCCCACCAATTTGTTAGTGCATTCTGGCCCTAGCATGAACGATCTATCATCAACATGAGCATGATGATTGAAACACCGCTTCATGTCCATGTCCATGATGAAAACTCTTGTCGTAACTTTCATTGATCAGGTTTAGTAACGACGAACTTATTTCTTTACCATGATGGAGGTGTTGTCTAGTTGTTGGGTTGGTCTTCATTTGCTGGTCTCCACGATCAGGATGAAAATCCTTGTCTGCACCGTCTCTGCTCACACATGGCGGCAATGGTATAGGAGCACCTACAATCGGATCTTTCATGTTGGTTTCAAACGTTTGGGTAGACTGTTCGATCAGTGAATGTTCACAAACACGCGATCCAAACGGATCCCTCATATCCGTCTCAAACGTCGAGACTGACCGGCATCCCTCATATCCACTTCAAATATGAGGACGATACGAGGGCACGCAGACGCGGTCAGTCCGTCACGTAGGACACGACCCCATCCCGGACCACTTTTTCTTTATTCATTCTTTTTTCTTTTTCTTCTTCTTCACTAATCACGTGCAAATGATCAGACATATAAGAAAAATGTGACAAGTGCGGTTGTGCAAACGAAAAAGTAGGGGCTTAAAACGGGCACGTCCGGTCGGGCATATAGGGGGGGTCAAATTTGCTTAGTCCAGATGTAGATGATGTGAGGGTGTTTACCCCTTCTTGAGAGTGTTGCTACGGATGAAGTTCGACTGTGTGTCGCAATATGATGCAGAGCCCACAAATTTTAACCTCATCTAAAGAAGCAAAAAAGTGGGAGCACATACAAACAATTGACATAAATATTATGTTATCTCTTAGTCGATTCGTCCCAAACGGATCCACCATCCGGCCTTCTTCCTCCTCGCACCCCTACTTCCTCTTCCAATACGCCGCTCGACACACATGTACCACCCTCCAATTCTAGCCTACCAGCTTGCTGCCACAAACCACTTGAGTCGTCACTGCCATCATGCTATAGTCACCCCGACCATGTAACGCCCCGGACACACCCGCCGGCAGTCCTCGAAGTTCTGTTCGAATGGGCTCTCAGAAAAAAAGGAATTCCTTATTGATATGAGTAGTCTATCATCCCTAATAAGCCAGGCTATCACATACACCACCACTCATCGTTACTCCTGGCGGGATCTAGACTGTCCCCACATATCAATACTAGTTTTTTCTACGCACTTTGTGCTCACTCATGCGCATCCGGGATCAACTTCCCAGTCGGTCACCCATCCTAGAATTACTGCAAGCCGAGCACGCCTAATAAGTCAGGCTATCACATACACTACCACTCATCGTTACTCCTAGCGGGATCTAGACTTTCCCCACATATCAATACTAGTCTTTTCTGCGCACTTTGTGCTCACTCATGCGCACCCAGGATCAACTTCCCAGTCGGTCACCCATCGTAGAACTACTCCAAGCCGAGCACGCTTAACCTCGGAGTTCTATTCGAATGGGCTCCCGGAAAAGAAGGAATTTCTTATTTATATGAGTAGTCTATCATCCCTAATAAGCTAGGCTATCACAGACCATCACTATAAACCCACCACCATTCTTCTCGTTTGTCGATGGCCCATCACGTACATGCACCCCAGTTGTCCAGCCTTCACCCGCGACGCCATGACCAGCCATGTTGTCGCTGGTTGTAACTCGTTTTTGGCAAGCGCTCGCCAAGGACGCCGTAATCAGCCACAACATTCCCATCTCTCCAGCTCAAGTGTTGGCTCTTCTCTTGTCTCATATCAAAAATTGACATAACCAAGTTTTACAACTAAGGATTAGCATCTCCACAAAGAAAGTAAGTTCTACCGGCATGTAGCATCTCCACAAATAAATGAAGAGTCGGGGGATCTACGCATGGCGTATGCAACAACGACTCTTCGTTGATCTAGGCAATGTCAGCCCTACCTCCCTTCGCAAGTGAGTCAATGGGTTCTCTTCCCCTCCAATTGTTACTTCGCCGGTCGCAGGAGAGTGGAGGCACGCAACTCTTTATTTTGAATGCCTTTAGAGTCAGGCTTAGTTGTTCCCTGTTGTTAGAGCATATTTCTCCATATGTGGTTTTGGTAATTGATGACAAACCATATGGACTAATGGTTGCCTTGAGTTATATTTGAAGGATTTGTCCATAGGCACTTCTTGAAGTCCATTTGTTGGTTTCAAGGAGTTTATATGGTGACCAAGGTGGTATTCAAGGTTTTATCCAAAGATTGGTCATAAAGACACAAGGTTGATCAAGACTAAGTCAAAGAGTGAATCAAGTTGATCAACACACAAAACGTAAAAGATGTACCGAGAGGGATCAAGTGATCCCATGGTATGATTGCAGTGTGCAAGTTCAAGTGGATCATCATAAAGAGATCATGCTTGAAGTTTGTCGTCCATTGTGGTGGAAATGGACTTGTGAAGATGTGATAAAGAGTGGCTCACACATAGTGGAGTATGGTGGAGAAATCTACTAGTCTTCATCGAGCCGGCACAATCAAGAAAGGTGGTCCATCTTGAGGAGGACAACATCGTCATCATCCTGAGGAGACCGGGTCATAGGATCAATTGTCATACTATCAAGGACCCTATCGAGTAGCTTGATCGTATCGTTCGTTGACAACTCAAACCATTGCATTCTTGGCATCATCATCTTTCTTGGTTCTTGGTTGGCTTTTCTCTATGTGGGTTCTTGAGCTTACTGTCATCTTCATGACAAGGTCGAGTTCATCGAAAACGAAGTTCATGTGCATCTTCTATGATGTTTTAGATGATTAGAGTTTTTGTCGGTTCTTCATTCATAGAGGTTTCACATCTCTATATCATTGGCTGTTTGGATATTACTTGTCGTGTGCTATCCAACAAGCTTGAGTTTGCCCAATTCGGAGCTCGTATGCAAAAGTTATGGCAATTTTGTTGCTAGGGCAGGTTTTCTCTCTCAAGCGGAAGTACCACTGAGGGCAGAGCGGTAGTACCGCTCTCGCGATACTACCGCCCTCCCCTTCCGGCCTCTCTTCCGCTTATTTTCCCTTTCTGGCATCTTGGGTGTGGATGCCTATTTTAAACAGAAGTACCGCTTGGGGCACAGCGGTAGTACCGCTCCGACGGTACTGCCGCCCTCCCCTGTAGGCCCCTCTTCCGCTTATTTCTCCTCTCTGGCTTCTGTGGTGTCATTGCTCTTTTTAAGAGGAAGTACCGCTATGCTCTGAGCTGTAGTACCGCTCCAGCGGAAGTACCTCTCAGCCAAGCGGTAGTACCGCTTGTGCACGACGTGTGCACATAACGGTTGGATTTAGGAAGACCTATTTAAGGGGTCTTCTTCCCCAATGGTTTTCTAACCTTTGAGCTCGTGTTCTTCCCCCATTGTTGACCTTCTTCGAGCTTGCTGACTTGGAGTCCCTCCAATGATTCTTGCTAGTTCTTGAGGGAAAAGAGAGAGGAGATCTAGATCCACATCTCCACCAATCACTTTCTCCTCTATGTGAGGGGAACCCCTTGGATTTAGATCTTGGAGTTATTTGTGAGCTCATTGTTCTTCCTCTCATATTCCTCCATAGATTTTGTTGTTGTGGAGGGATTTGAGTGTAGGGACGTGACCATTTAGTGTGTTCTTGACATTGCACTAGTTGCATCAGTTTGAGTTCTCCACGGTGATACGTGGAAGTGAGAAGTTTAAGAAGATTATTACTCTTGGATGCTTGGTACCGTAGAGCTTGTTCTTCTTGGGTGCTTTGGCGTCCTAGAAGATTGGTGGTGCCTCGGAGATCAATCATTGTGGTGTAAAGCCCTGGGTAAGCGTCGGTGTCTCCAAATAGGTTGTGGAGATTTCCCCGAGTGTTTGAGGTCATCTTGGAGCCACTCCATTGTGGTAAAGCTTCGTGGTATTGTTTGGAGCCTCCAATTAAGTTGTCGAGATTGCCCCAACCTAGTTTGTATGAGTTTGGTGACCACCCTCTAGGGTCCCTTAGTGGAATCTCGATATCTTGCATTGTGCAAGGGCGTGAGGAGATTACGGTGGCCCTAGTGACATCTTGGGGAGCATTGTGCCTCCACACCGCTCCAAACGGAGGAGAGCATCTACAAGGGTGTGAACTTCGGGATACATCATCATCTCTATGTGCCTCGATTATCTATTACCCGAGCCCTTTACTTATGCACTTTACTTTGTGATAGCCATATTGTTTCTTGTTATATATCTTGCTATCACTTAGTTGTTTATCTTGCTTAGCATAAGTTGTTGGTGCACATAGGTGAGCCTAGTTATTTTAGGTTTTGTGCTTGACAAATTAAGCATTAATTCTATTCCGCATTTATTCAAGCCTAAACCATAATTATTTTAAAAGTGCCTATTCACCCTCCCCCCTCTAGGTGACATCCTTGTCCTTTCACCGATGAAGTTTGAATGGAAGCGGTCCCCATATCTACCAATACATCTTCTTTGAGACTAATCACATGTCGGTGCCACCTAGTGGTGATATTAATTTAGGGATCCATGGGAGCCTTCTTATGTTGCTCCTCTATTGTGATAGATCCGATGTTTGTATGTTGTGTGGTGATTATCATCTCTAGAGGTAGCGTCGATGTTTGGGGGAAGTCCAAGGTCCAAAAACAGGATTACATGTAAAATGGTGGTGGTGGTTGTGTTCTGCCTAGGGGGCATTGATAGCATACAAACGATTCAGGGTTCGAGGAGCCACAACAACAATCCACGATCAAAACACCACAATGACTATGACTACGTCTTCGATGATGGAGCATTGTTGAGGAAATCGTTAACTGATACCTGCTCGGTTGACTGCGAGTAGGAGATTAATAGGGTAATCGGCAAGTTAATTCTTTAATTAGACAATGTATCTGTTTATTGACCAATCAATGACCCTACAAGTAAGGATTAATCGATAAGTTAACTGATTAATCGGACTTCGGCACGGTGATGGAGTAGCAAGGGCAAAAAAATCCAAGGATGTTCCTGTAACTTAGTTTTTGTGAGGGTGTTTCTCATAGAGGCAAAGTTGTTCGTGTATTTCAATGAGATGTGACTATTGTTTATGGTGGAGTAGACTTTGCCAATCCGATTACAAACATGTGAAGCCTTCGCACCTTAGCAATCGCTAAACCAACTCTGATAGGTTATTAAACACATTGGAGCACGATCAACCAGGCCACGAGGGTCTATTTCCTACACACAAACGAAGAAAGAGCAAGAAACTGAAATCACAATTTGGATATTACGAATTTAAGATGAAATCTTTATTGATGAAAGTCTTGTTCTATGTCGTCTTTGTCTTGTCATAGAACACAAACGAAGGACGCAAAATTGCAGCTATGGCGAACTTGTAATCTAACCAAACTCAAGTCTAAACGGCACCCTGAGGGTTGTACATATGAGGGAATAGAAGGGAATTTCGTGAACTATTGGAGGAGGGGTCCGAAACCAACCCTAACTCAGTTCCCTCCCCCACTCACACACTCTAAAATAGCATATAATGTGGTATTTCGAAATTACATGGGCCTGGCTGATGTCTGCTAGAACTACGTCGGTATTTTCCCACAGAGGAAGGGATGATGCAGTATAGCGACGGTAGGTATTTCCCTCAGTGATGAGACCAAGGTTATCGAACCAGTAGGAGAACCTCCTCACACCACATAAACAGCACAAGCACACAAATAACAAATAATCGCAACCCGGCGTGTTAAAGGGGTTGTCAATCCCTTTCGGGTACGACGCCTCAAGGTAGGCAAATAACGTGAGGTAAAAGTGGTAGATAGGATAAATAGATCGCGGAACAAATAAATTGCAGCAAGGTATTTTTGTATTTTTGGTTTAAAATATCTGAAAATAAAAGCAAAGAAAAATAGATCGCAAAGGCAAATATGATGAAAAGAGACCAGAGGGCCATAGGTTTCACTAGTGGCTTCTCTCGAGAAAAATAGCAAACGGTGGGAAAACAATTTCTATTGGGGAATTCATAGAACTTCAAATAAACATGATGATATCCAGGCAATGATCATTATATAGGCATCACGTCAAAGATTAGTAGACCAACTCATGCGTGCATCTACTACTATTACTCCACACATCGACCGCTATCCAGCATGCATCTAGTGTATTAAGTTCATGGAAAACGGAGTAATGCAATAAGAACGATGACATGATGTAGACAAGATCTATTTATGTAGAAATAGACCCCATCTTGTTATCCTTAATAGCAATGATACATACGAGTCGTTTCCCTTTGTGTCACTGGGATCAAGCACCGTAAGATCGAACCCATCACAAAGAACCTCTTCCCATTGCAAGATAAATAGATCAAGTTGGCCAAACAAAACCCAAATATCGGAGAAGAAATACAAGGCTATAATCAATCACGCATATAAGAGATCAAAGAAGACTCAAATAGCTTTCATGGATAAAACATAGATTTGATCATAAACTCAAAGTTCATCGGATCCCAACAAACACACCGCAAAAAGACTTACATCATATGGATCTCGAAGAGACCATTGTGTTGATAATCAAGAGAGAGGAATCCATCTAGCTACCAACTACGGACCCATAGGTCTACAAAGAACTACTCATGCATCATCGGAGAGGCACCAATGGACATGATGAACCCCTCCGTGATGGTGTCTAGATTGGATCTGGTGTTTCCGGACTCTGCGGCGGCTTTTCGTCCCCCCTCTTTAGGGTTTCTCGAATATTTGGGTATTTATGGAGCAAAGAAGCGGTGCGGGAGGCCAACGAGGAGGGCACAACCCACCGGGGCGCGCCCTGGTGGGTTGTGCTCCCATCGGACCTCCTCTCAGGCGCATTCCTAGCCCACTGGATGTCTTCTGTCCAAAAAAAATCCACAAAAAGTTTCGCTGCGTTTGCACTCCGTTTCATTTCCTGCGATGTAAAAACATGCAGAAAACAGCAACTGGCACTAGGCAATATGTCAATAGGTTAGTACCAAAAAATGATATAAAATGATTGCAAAACATCCAAGAATGATAATATGACAGCACGGAACAATCAAAAATTATAGATAGATTGGAGACGTATCAGCATCCCCAAGCTTAATTCCTGCTCATCCTCGAGTAGGTGCATGATAAAACAGAATTTTTGATGTGGAATGCTGCCTAACATGTTCATCACATTTGTTTTCTTTATAGCATGGACATTTGTACTTTTACATGGTTCAAAGCAATAGTCTAGTTTTGACATGAAGACTTTAATACTCAAGCATACCAACCAGCAACCATGTCTTTCAAAATATCAACACTAAAGCAAGTTATCCCTGGCCCATTATGCTCACTCATTGATTGGTAACCCACAAGTATAGGGGATCAATTATAGCCTTTCTCGAGAAGTAAGAGTGTCAAACCCAACAAGGAGCTAAAGGTAGGACAAATATTCCCTCAAGTTCTATCGACCACCGATACAACTCTACGCACACTTTACATTCACTTTACCTACAACAAGTATGAAACTAGAAGTACTTTGTAGGTGTGATAGGATAGGTTTACAAGAAAGTAAAGAACGCGTAAATAAAAACTAGGGGCTGTTTCGATAAAGAAACAATTACGTTAGTCTAACGAGTGTGGAAAAGTGGTGGTAGGAGTTGCGGAATTGTCCCTAAGCAATTGACTACGTTACTAGACCGATAGAAAGTTTTATGTGGGAGAGGCCACTGCTAGCATGTCATCCCTTACTTGGAATTCTATGCACTTATGATTGGTACTATTAGCAAGCATGCGCAACTACTAACGTTCATTAAGGTAAAACACAACCATAGCAATAAGATATATTGGTCCCCCTTCAATAAGATATATTAGTCCCAAAAATAGTATAAAAAGTTGCCAAAAGTATATGAAAGTTGTAGAATATTGGCATGAAACAATCAAAAATTATAGATACGACGGAGACGTATCAGCATCCCCAAGCTTAATTCCTGCTCGTCCTCGAGTAAGTAAATGATAAAAAAGATTATTTTTTTATGTGGAATGCTACCTAGCATAATCTTGATCATATAATCTAATCATGGCATGAATACTAAAACACGAGTGATTTGAAGCAATAGTCTATCATATGACATAAAGACTATAATATTTCAAGCATACTAACAAAGCAATCATGTCTTCTCAAAATATCATGGCGAAAGCAAGTTATCCCTACAAAATCATATAGTCTCGCTATGCTCCATCTTCCCCACACAACGTATTTAAATCATGCACAACCCCGGTTTTAGCCAAGCAATTGTTTCATACTTTAGTGTTCTCAAACATTTTCAACTTTCACGCAATACATGAGCGTGAGCCATGGACATAGCACTATAGGTGGAATAGAATATGGTGGTTGTGGAGAATACAAAAGGAGGAGATAGTCTCACATCAACTAGGCGTATCAATGGGCTATGGAGATGCCCATCAATAGATATCAATGTGAGTGAGTAGGGATTGCCATGCAACAGATGCACAAGATCTATAAGTGTATGAAAGCTCAAAAAGAAACTAGTGGGTGTGCATCCAACTCGCTTGCTCACGAAGACCTAGGGCAATTTGAGGAAGCCCATCATTGGAATATACAAGCCAAGTTCTATAATGAAAATTTCCCACTAGTATATGAAAGTGACAACATAGGAGACTCTCTATCATGAAGATCATGGTGCTACTTTGAAGCACAAGTGTTGTAAAGGATAGTAGTATTGTCCCTTCTCTCTTTTCTCTCATTTTTTTATATATATTTTTTTCTTTTTTTTGGTGGGCTTCTTTGGCCTCTTTTTTTATTTGGGCTTCATTGGCCTCTTTTATTACTTCCTCACATGGGACAATGCTCTAATAATGATGATCATCACACTTTTATTTACTTACAACTCGATATTTAGAACAAAATATGACTCTATATGAATGCCTCCGGTGGTGTACCGGGATGTGCAATGATCTAGCGTAGCAATGACATCAAAAAACGGACAAGCCATGAAAACATCATGCTAGCTATGTTACGATCATGCAAAGCAATATGACAATGATGGTGCGTGTCATAATAAACGGAACGATGGAAGTTGCATGGCAATATATCTCAGAATGGCTATGGAAATGCCATAATAGGTAGGTATGGTGGTTGTTTTGAGGAAGGGTATATGGTGGGTGTAATGCACCGGCGAAAGTTGCGCGGTACTAGACAGGCTAGCAATGGTGGAAGGGTGAGAGTGTGTATAATCCAGGGACTCAACATTAGTCATAAAGAACTCACATACTTATTGCAAAAGTCTATTAGTCATCGAAACAAGGTACTACACGCATGCTCCTAGGGGAAGGGTTGGTAGGAGTTAACCATCGCACGATCCCGACTTCCACACAAAGGATGAGAATCAATAAATAAATCATGCTCCGACTTCGTCACATAACGGTTCACCATACGTGCATGCTACGGGAATCAAAAACCTTAACACAAGTATTTCTACAAATACACAATTACTCACTAGCATGACTCTAATATCACATCTTCATGTTGCAAAACTATTGCAAGGAATCAAACATATCATATTCAGTGATCTACAAGTTTTATGTAGGATTTTATGACTAACCATGTGAATGACCAACTCCTGTTAACTCTCTAAATAGGTATAAGTGAAGCATGAGGGTTTAATTATTTCTATAAAAGGTATGCCCTTCTCTAACAAATATAAGTGAAGCAAAATATCATTCTACAAATGGCAGTTTTCTATGTGTAGGGAAACAGGCAATCCAAACTTCAAATGATATAAGTGAAGCACATGAAGCATTCTATAAAGCCATACTCAAAAGATATAAGTGAAGTGCAAAGATCATTCTATAAATCAACCAAGGACTATTTCATACCAGCATGGTGCATAAAAAAAGGGAAAAACACAAAAGACGCTCCAAGCATGTGACGAATAAAAATATAGCTCCGAGTAAAATTACCGATAGATTGTAGACGAAAGAGGGGATGTCTTCCAGGGCATCCCCAAGCTTAGACGATTGAGTCTTCCTTGAATATTACCTTGGGGTGCCTTGGGAATCCCCAAGCTTAGGCTCTTGCCTCTCCTTATTCCTTCATCCATCATGGTCTCACCCAAAACTTGAAAACATCAATCACACAAAACTCAACAAAACGTCCGTGAGATCCGTTAGTATAATAAAGTAAATCACGACTTTAAGTACTCTTGTGAACTCATTACAAATTAATATTAGCATTATATCTACTGTAATCCAACTTCACCATGGTTCATACCCCCCCCCCCACCCCTAATACTACCCATAGATTCATCAAAATAAGAGAACAATGCATAGAAAACAGAATCTGTCAAAAACAGAACAGTCTGTAGTAATCTGAACACATAACATACTTCTGATACTCCAAAAATTCTGAAACAATTATGATAATTAAGTAAATTTGTATATCAATCAGAAGCAAAAAGAATCAACTCAATAGCACTCTCTTTATAAAAATAAGAAATGATTTCGTGAGTGTAAAGTTTCTGTCTTTTTCAGCATGATCAAACAACTATCACCCAAACTAATCATAAAGGATTTACTTGGCACATTATTTTTATAATACAATGGAATTGTACAATGGGATAATTATTTTTGCGAGAAACTTCCATGAAAAATTCTACATTGTTTCCATGAGCATGAACACAAGTGTTCAAGGTCGACCCTCACTTCCGCAATGCATCACCTTTCAATCGCTACTCTTTTTGAAAAAGTTTTAAGTTCCCATCTATATCTTTTTGTTTTTAAACTATATAAAATCACTCAACAGAAATAAATGACTCTCTAAAACTTCCGGGTTGTCTCCCAGGCAGTGCTTTCTTTAAAGCCATTAAGCTAGGCATAAAGTGCTCGAGTAATGGATCCACCGGGATCCCAAGGTATATCAAAGCCAATTTTAATTAAAAATGATTTGTAATTTAGTAGTGAGCACAAGGTAACATATATCATGCAATGAAGAACTCTAACTCTCTTCCTATGCATTGGCATGTCATAAAAGAACAATTCATGCACATCAAGTAAAGGCCAATACATAGCATAAGCAGTTTCTTGCAATTTTATTGTATTGGAAACATAGAGAGGTGGAGATGTAGTTCCTCTCAATATAATTGCAAGTAGGAGCAGCAAGCACATGCATATTATATTCATCAAAATCATCATGTGTAATAGTAGAAGGCAACCCATCTATGTAATCCCTAATAAGAGCAAACTTCTCCGATATAGTGTAGTTGGGAGAGTTCAAAAAGATAATAGAACTATCATAAGTGGGTGCGATAGAAACAATTTCATGTTTAACATAAGGAACTATAGCAAGTTCATCTTCATAAGAACCATTCATATTGGCATAATGGCCACAAGCATAACAAGCATCAAGTTCATCAAAAAGGTATATTTCAAACGAATCCAAGGGATCATAGCAATCAACATAGCATTCATCCTTCGGTAAGAACGAAGGGAAATTAAACAATGTATGAGTTGAAGAGTTACTCTCATTAGAAGGTGGGCACGGGTAGCTAGTCCGCTCTTCCTCTTTTTGTTCTTCGCTCACCTCGTCATCTTTTTCATCTAATGAGCTCACAGTTTCAGCATTTTCTTCTTCCATAGTTTCCTGCAAAATATTATTCTCTTCTTGGGCAGCGTAGAATTTCTCCATAAATCGATCAATATGGGCATTATATTCATAATTAATATAACAATAACAAAGCATAACCAAATTTTCAGATCAGTAAGCAGCATCATCATTATCATCACACCTTTTAAACAGAGCTTCAATTTCATAAGCACCCATAAAAGCAACAAACTCTTCTATTTGTTCCACATCATAGTAATCATAAATACCATTAGCATAATAAGCCAAGGTTTCATTAGCATTAAATTTACAAGAAAAGGGAAGGTGTTTAGCCTTCATCCTAGAGCAACAAGTAATATCATATCTCGAGCATAGCTCCCAAGCATACCATTTCAACATATGAATTTGATCCCATAATAGTTTCCCTTTTTGAGTCAAGCGATAATCCCTAAAGTATTCACGTTGATCCAACGGGTATCCCATTATATGATTTAATGGGGTTTTCTCAGGATTATTAAAGAAGTGCATAATATTTTCCACATAACGAGCACCGAGGGTTTTAGGAGGTTCCCCATCTCCATGAGTAGCAAGTACACCTAATTTTTTTGGTATTTCGTGTTCCATATCCATAACTAAAGATAGAGAACAAATTATAACAACAAATAAATCTACTTAGTGATAAAGCAAACAAGCACACACGAGAATATTCACCCCACGCTATTGCTCCCCGGCAACGGCGCCAGAAAAAGGTCTTGATAATCCACAAGTATAGGGGATCAATTGTAGCCTTTCTCGATAAGTAAGAGTGTCGAACCCAACGAGGAACTAAAGGTAGGACAAATATTCCCTCAAGTTCTATCGACCAACGATACAACTCTACGCACACTTTACGTTCGCTTTACCTAGAACAAGTATGAAACTAGAAGTACTTTGTAGGTGTGATAGGATAGGTTTGCAAGAAAGTAAAGAACACGTAAATAAAAACTAGGGGCTGTTTCAATAAAGAAACCATTACGTTAGTCTAACGAGTGTGGGAAAGTGGTGGTAGGAGTTGTGGAATTGTCCCTAAGTAATTGACTACGTTACTAGACCGATAGCAAGTTTTATATGGGAGAGGCAACTGCTAGCATGTCATCCCTTACTTGGAATTCTATGCACTTATGATTGGAACTATTAGCAAGCATCCGCAACTACTAACGTTCATTAAGGTAAAACCCAACCATAGCAATAAGATATATTGGTCCCCCTTCAATCCCGTATGCATCAATTTCTATGCTAGGCTGAAGCTTCTGTCATCGTTGCCCTCCAATACATAGTCCTATCAACATACTACTAACCCTATGGTGTGATCCACGCGCGTGCTCATATGATGGGCACCAAAGGACAGCAACATAACCACAAGCCAATTAAACCAATCATAGCAATTCATCAATCACCGATAGGTCAACGAAAATCTACTCAGACATCATAGGATGGCAACACATCATTGGATAATAATATGAAGCATAAAGCACCATGTTCAAGTAGAGGGTACAGCGGTTTGCGGGAGAGTGGACCGCTGAATATAGATGGGGGAAGGTGATGGAGGTGTTGGTGAAGATGACGGAGGTGTTGGTGTAGATCGCCGTCACACGATGATGTCCCGGGCGGCGTTCCGGCGCCGCCGGGAGAGAGGGAGAGAGAGAGCCCCTTCTTTTTCTTCTTCCTTGACCTCCTCCCTAGATGGGAGAAGGGCTTCCCCTCTGGTCCATGGTCTCCATGGCGGCGGAGGGGCGAGAGCCCCTCCGAGATTTAGATCTCTCTCTATGTGTCCTTCTATTTCTGCGCTCCTGGATTCTGGCTTTCACCGTTTCTTAAATTCCCGTAGATCCGTAAATCCGATTGAGGTGTCCTTTTAACACGATTTTCTTCTGGATATTAGCTTTCTTGCGGCGAAATAAGGGCCCCAACCGCCTTAGGGATTGGTCACAAGCCTGCCAGGCGCCCCCCTAGGGTGCGCCTAGGGGGCATGTGACCTCCTGGGGCATCGTTTCGCGTAGATTCTTCTTCCCAAAAATCATAAATATTTCAAAAAAAATCCCCGTAAGTTTTTTATTGCGTTTGGACTTCATTTGTTATGGATATTCTGCGAAACAAAAAACATGCAACAAACAGGAACTGGCACTGGGCACTGGATCAATATGTTAGTCCCAAAAATAGTATAAAAAGTTGCCAAAAGTATATGAAAGTTGTAGAATATTGGCATGAAACAATCAAAAATTATAGATACGACGGAGACGTATCATTGATCCATTCATGAAACACACTCGAATATTATCTACACCCAATGCTCAAATACGATCATAGTGCCCCTTAGTTGGTGCTTTATGAGAGAAGATGGAGACTCAAATTCAAAATAAAAATGGCATAAGTAAAAGAAAGGCCCTTCGCAGAGGAAAGTAGGGATTTGTAGAGGTGCCATAGCTCAAAGCGAAAATTGAGAGATAAAAAAAATTTGGGAGGCATACTTTTCCCACCAACGAAAACGACTTAGAGCTCCCAACACTTTCCATGCTAGATACATCATAGGCGGTTCCCAAACAGAAAATAAATTTTATTTCTTTTTCCACCATTACTTTCAATTTCCATGGCTTGTCTGTATCCATGGGCCCTCTATACCAACACTTTCCAAGGAATTTATTATTTGACAACGAAAAGTAAATTCATTTTTTTGGGACTTGGCATCTCTAATACCTTTGTCGTACTCTCATGCAATGACAAGTGAATAAACACTCATCGTGTGAATAACATATCTAGCATGGAAAATATTGGCCACCCCTCACTGCCTCGCGAGCGGTAGATCACACAAAAGAGAAATTTATTTTGAAAATTAGAGATGGCACATGCAAAATTGCTTAGAATGGCATGGAAATACCGCATATAGGTAGGTATAGTGGACTCATATGGCAAAATTGGTTTAAAGGGTTTTGGATGCACAAGTAGTGATCATACTTCGTGCAAAATGAAGGCTATCAAAAAGATTGAGAAGCGACCAACCAAGAAACGAAAAATCTCATACCCAAGCATTAAGCATAAGTAACACCGAAAAATGCACCACAAGTAGGATACAAATTTCATTGCATAACTATTGACTTTCGTGCTTGCATAGGGAATCACAAACCTTAACATCAATATTCTTACTAAAGCACAATTACTCATCAACATGACTCACATATCATATCGTCATATCTCAAAACCATTACTAAGAATCAAGTTTGTTTTGTCCAATGATCTTCATGAAAGTTTTTATTATATCCTCCTTGGATATCTATCCCTTTGGGACTATTTTCATATGTTTCTTTTGATAAGCTCGAACAAATTTAAGTGAAGAACATGAGCATAATTTTCTTTTCTCTCAAAATAATCTAAGTGAAGCAAGAGAGAATTTCTTAAAAAATGTACTAACTCCCAAATAAATCTAAGTGAAGCATGAGATAATTTCTTCAAAAATAAAAAAGCACACCGTGCTCAAAAATATATAAGTGAAGTACTAGAGCAAATCCATGGCTCCAAAAATTTAAGTGAAGCATAGGATCAGGCATAGCATAATTTTTGGCTCTCTCAAAAAGGTGTGTCTAGCAAAGATTCATGACTTAAAACACAAAGCAAACAAGCAAATACTCATATCATACAAGACGCTCCAAGCAAAACTCATAATATGTGACGAATAAAAATATAGTTTCAAGTAAAATACCGATGGTTGTTAGAAGAAAGAGGGGATGCCACTCAGGGGCATCCCCAAGCTTAGTTGCTTGTTACTTCTTGAATATTATCTTGGGGTGCCTCGGGCATTCCCCATATTAGCCATTTGCTAATCCTTATTCCTTCATCCATCGTAAGATCACACAAAACTTGAAAACTTCAATCACACAAAACTCAACAAAACCTTCGTGAGATCCGTTAGTATAAGAAAGCAAACCACTATTATAAGTACTGTTGCAAACCTATTAATATTTTATTTTTGCATTATATATACTGTATTCAAACTTTTCTATGGCAAAAACTCATCAAAGAAAACCATAGAATCATCAAAACAAGCACACAACGCAAAGAAAACATGATCTGTCAAAACAGAATAGTCTGTAGCAACCTGACTAATTCGAATACTTATGTAACTGAAACAATTTTGAAAAATTAGGAAGACGTGAATAATTTGTGTACTAATCTTCTGCAAAAAGAATAAACTCAAAATAACTTTTCTGTTAAAAATGAAAAATAATTTCGTGAGCGCAAAAGTTTCTGTTTTTCAACAAGATCGGATCAAGTTTCACCCAAATCATCCCAAAGGCCTTGCTTGGCACAAACACTAATTTAAACCACAAAAACACATCTAACCAGAGGTATAATTGTGTATTTTATTGAAAATAGCAAGAAAACCAAAAATCAAAAAAGATACAAGTTGGATTGCCTCCCAACAAGCGTTATCGTTTTACGCCCCTAGTTAGGCATAACGCGTAGGATCTCAGTGTTGTCATCTTTGTTCTTCAATTATTTGATCGAACACTTAGGATTTTCCAAAGACTTTGCATATAAATTATCAACTGCAAAACTTCTAGGCCCAAGATTGGAAAACTTATTTTTGCAAAAAGGGTCTCTTATGACTTCAATAAAATTCGGATGGATACAAATCATCTTAAGATCTCCTTTATCATTGCTAGAAGTTGCACTCTTGCTTTTAGTGGCTTGAGTAGTCTTACTAATTTTTACGGGAGTTTTAGCTGAAGCAAAGGCCGTACCTATATTAGGAAAAAAAATCTTCCAGTTTATCAATCCTAGACGAGCTTTGTTCGATTCTTTCATGAACTATAGTATTCTTTTCTTTTAACAACTTGAAAACGTCTCCCGCTTTTGACCCAATTTTAGTAGCATAGCTTTGCATTTTTCTATCCATGTTTTCAATATGTTCCTCGGTAAGCATTTTCTTTTCGATAGCACCTAGTATTTCCATAACATGCTCAAGGGTAACGATTGTTTCATTGATCATGAGAGGGGGTGAACCCACTAAATTTCCCAAAGCATTAAAAGCATCAAGAGAAGGACACAACAAGAAGTTTCCACCTGTAATTGTATAGAGGACGAATCTATACCAAGTGGTGATACCCATATAAAAAAATGAAGAAGAACAATGGTAGATTGCTTACGGATAGATCTATTATGAGCATTGCAAATCCTATACCAAGCATCATTTAAGTTCTCCCCTCCCCTTTGTTTAAAGTTAAGAACCTCGTTCTCGGGGGTGTACGCAATAGAGGAAGATCTATCCATAACGACAAAAAGTGGTAGACAAGATTGCACACAAAAACAGATCTGATGAGAAAATAGTTAACGAAAAAGAGAGTGAATAAAACGGCAATTTTTTGTGAAGTGGGGCAGAGGAAAACGAGAGGCAAAAGGCAAATAATGTAAATTACAAGGATATGAGATTTGTGATTAGGAACCTGGTTGATGTTGAAGATCCTCCCCGACGACGGCGCCAGAAATTGGCACGTTGGCGGGAGACTATCTTGACTTGATCTTCCCCGGCAACGGCGCCAGAAATTCCTTTTGATGTCTGCTAGAACTACGTCGGTAGTTCCCCAAAGAGGAAGGGATGATGCAGTAAAGTGATGGTAGGTATTTTCCTGAGTGATGAGACCAAGGTTATTGAACCAGTAGGAGAACCTCCTCACACCACGTAAACAACACATGCACACAAATAACAAATACTCGCAACCCGGCGTGTTGAAGGGGTTGTCAATCCCTTTCGGGTACGGCGCCTCAAGATAGGCAAATAAAATGAGGTAAAAGTGGTAGATAGGGTAAATAGATCACGTAACAAATAAATTGCAGCAAGGTATTTTTGTATTTTTGGTTTAATAGATCTGAAAATAAAAGCAAAGGAAAATAGATCGCAAAGGCAAATATGATGAAAAGAGACCCGGGGGCCGTAGGTTTCACTAGTGGATTCTCTCGAGAAAAATAGCAAATGGTGGGAAAACAATTACTGTTGGGAAATTGATAGAACTTCAAATAATCATGACGATATCCAGGCAATGATCATTATATAGGCATCACGTCCAAGATTAGTAGACCGACTCGTGCCTGCATCTACTACTATTACCCCACACATCGACCACTATCCAGCATGCATCTAGTGTATTAAGTTCATAGAAAAACGGAGTAATGCAATAAGAACGATGACATGATGTAGACAAGATCTATTTATGTAGAAATAGACCCCATCTTGTTATCCTTAATAGCAACGATACATACATGTCGTTTCCCTTTCTGTCATTGGGATCAAGCACCGTAAGATCAAACCCATCACAAAGCACCTCTTCCCATTGCAAGATAAATAGATCAAGTTGGGCAAAAAAACCAAATGTCGAAGAAGAAATACAAGGCTATAATCAATCACACGTATAAGAGATCAAAGAAGACTCAAATAACTTTCATGGATAAAAACATAGATCTGATCATAAACTCAAAGTTCATCGGATCCCAACAAACACACCGCAAAAAGACTTACATCATATGGATCTCCAAGAGACCATTGTATTGATAATCAAGAGAGCAAGAGAGGAATCCATCTAGCTACTAACTACGGACCCATAGGTCTATAAAGAACTACTCACGCATCATCAGAGAGGCACCAATGGACATGATGAACCCCTCTGTGTTGGTGTCTAGATTGGATGTGGTGTTTCTAGACTCTGCGGCGGCAGGAATTGATTTTTGTCCCCCTCTTTAGGGTTTCTGGAATATTGGGGTATTTATAGAGCAAAGAGGCGGTGCGGGAGGCCAACGAGGAGGGAACAACCCACCAGGGCGCGCCTGGGCCCCCAGGCGTGCCCTGGTGGGTTGTTCTCCCATCAGAGCTCCCCCCAGGTGCGTTCCTGGCCCACTTGATGTCTTCTGGCCCAAAACAATCCACAAAAAGTTTTGCTGCGTTTGGACTCCGTTTGATTTCCTGCGATGTAAAAAACATGCAAAAAACAGCAAGTGGCACTCGGCACTATGTCAATAGGTTAGTACCAAAAAATGATATAAAATGACTATAAAATGATTGTAAAACATCAAAGAATGATGATATAATAGCATGGAACAATCAAAAATTATAGATACGTTGGAGACGTATCACTCGCTCAAAAATAAGGTGACACAGCACCTATGGTATGTGAATGAAATTTATGAAGTGGCATCTTGTATATTTCGTCCAAGCTTTCAAGCTCTCCTTATGGTTGCTTTAAAGTGTGAAAATCACCACTGGAAACACCATTGTTCTTTCCTGCATGCGCACCTTCTTCTCCCTGCTTAATCCCGTTCCAATGGTCATCCTTCTTGTCCATGCTAGGTCCTTCATTCATAAGTAAAACAGAAGTATCTAATTTAGGCACCAACATATGTTCATGAACGTTAGAAGGATTTCCAAGAAATGAAAATACCTGGTAATTCAATTGGCGTGCGCAACCTCTAGTAATTGGTCCAGTATGTATAGCAGCACGGGTTGTGGGTGTAACTATGGTATTAATGTTCTCATCATCCTCCCCTTATTAAAATGAAGTTGTACTCGCCGGAAGCTCATTTTCCTCACCCAAATAAGGCTTCAAATTTGCAATGTTAAAAGTGGGACTAACCCCAAACTCTGCAGGCAGCTCAAGTTTATATGTATTATCACTTATTTTCTCTAACACCTTAAAAGGACCATAAGCAAGTGGCATTGGCTTTGACTTGCACAAATCAGGAAATCTATCCTTACGCAAATGTAACTAAACAAGTTCTCCAGGTGCGAATACAACTTGTTTTCTACCCTTATCTCCAGTAAGTTTGTATTTAGCATTCATATGCCCAATGTTTTCCTTAGTTACCACATGCATTTTTAAGATCAATTCAGCCTGTTGTTTAGCATCAAAATTAACCTTCTCCGAAGATGGAAGAGGCAACAAATCAATAGGTGCATGAGGTATGAAACCATATGCAATTTGAAAAGGGCACATCTTAGCAGTAGAATGTAATGAACGATTATAAGAAAATTCAATATGAGGCAAACATTCTTTCCACATTTTCAAGTGATTCTTCAAAACATCCCTAAGCATAGTAGACAATGATCTATTGACTACTTTGTTTTGTCCATCGGTTTGGAGGTGACATGTAGTACCAAAAAGCATTTTAGTCCCCAACTTAGTCCCTAAACATCTCCAAAAGTGCCTAAGAAATTTAGCATCACATCAAAAAACCATTGTATTTGGTACACCATGCAAGCAAATAATTTCACGAAAGAACAAACCAGCAACATTAGCAGCATCATCAGTTTTATGACATGGTATAAAGTGTGCCATTTTTGAAAATCTATCCATGACAACAAATATGTTATCCCTCCCCTTCTTTGTTTGAGGTAAACCTAAAACAAAGACCATAGATATATCCTCCCAAGGAACACTAGGTATAGGCAAAGTCATATATAAACCATGAGAATTGAGTCGGTACTTAGCTTTTTGACATGTAGTGCAACGATCAACAAAATGCTCAACATCGGTCTCATCTTTGGCCAAAATAAATGTGTAGTAAGTACGTCCTTCGTCTTCTTCAGCGCAAGTGTCCCAATAATCCTCCTCCATGCGCGTGCTATAACAACGAAAGATGAATAGAGCTAGTTGGAATGCATAGCTTGTTAGCAGGGAACACAAATCCATCATTAATGACGAACTTGTTCCATGTGCTCCCTTATTTACAATTCTGCAACACATCTTTAAATTCAACATCATGCACATATTGATCTTTGATGGTCTCCAAACCAAATATTTTGAAGTCAAGCTGTGAAATCATAGTATAACGACAAGACAATGCATCATCAATAACATTTTCTTTTCCCTTCTTGTGTTTAATGACATAAGGGAAAGTTTCAATGAATTCAACCCATTTAGCATGTCTACGATTCTGTTTTTCTTGACATTTAATATGTTACAAAGATTCATGATTAGAATGTATAACAAATTCTTTAGGCCATAAACTAATGTTGCCATGTTTCCAAAGTCCGAACAAGAGCACATAGTTCCCTATCATAAGTAGAATAATTCGGACTAGGCCACTCAATGTTTCAAAAAAGTATGCAACATGTTTACCACTTGTAATAACACACCTCCTAATCCAATTCCACTAGCATCATATTCAAGCTCAAAAGTCCTGTTAAAATCAGGAAGTTGGAGTAAAGGAGCATGTGTTAACTTATTTTTCAATACCGTGAAGGCTTCTCTTGTGTGTTACCCCAAGAAAAAGGCACATCTTCTTTGTAAGCTTATTGAGATATGCAGCAATGAGCTGAAATATCTCACAAAACGCATATAGAAACCAGCGAGGCCAAGAAAACTCCTCACTTGTGTGACCGTTTTGGAGTGCGGCCAACTCTGAATAGCTTCAAGCTTGGATTTATCAACTTCAATTCTATGTGGAGTAACAACATAGCCAAGAAAATATACTCGATCGGTACAAAAGGTGCACCTCACAAGGTTACCAAATAAACGTGCATCACGTAGAGCAATAAAATAGCACATAAATGTTCCAAGTTTTTCTCTAAGGATCTACTATAAATCAGAATAGACGACCACAAATTGTCCAATGAAAGCACGTAAAACCTCGTTCATTAATCCCATGAAAGTACTAGGTTTATTAGTCAACCCAAAAGTCAGGACTAACCACTCGTATAATCCAAACTTTTTTTAAAATGTTGTTTTCCATTCTCTCCCAATTTCATACGAATTTGATGGTATCCACTACGCAAATCAACTTTGAAGAAAATTGTAGAACCACTTAATTCATAAATCATATCATCTAGCCTACGAATAGGATGGTGATAATGAATAGTAATATTATTAATGTCTCTATAAACACACATATGCAATGTACCATCCTTTTTTGTCACAAGAATAATAGGAACATCAAAATGACTAAGGGATTCACGTATATAACCTTTGTAGAGCACCTCCTGTACTTGACGCATAATCTCCTTCATCTCCTCTAGATTGGTACAGTATGGTGCACGGTTGGGTCGCGATGCACCGGTAATTAAGTAAGTATGATGCTCAATCCCTCTAATAGGTGGCAATCCCGATGGAATGTCTTGTGGAAAGACGTCAGCAAACTCGTGTGAAATGTTATTGTTGGGGAACGTTGCATGGGAAACAAAAATATTCCTACGAAACACCCAAGATCTATTCTATGGAGATGCTAGCAATGAGAGGGAGAGGCGTCTACATACCCTTGTAGACCAAAATCGTTAACGATCTAGAGATCATGGTTGGAATAGTCATACTCGCGTCGTGATCCAATCTGATCCAAGCACCGAACATGTGGCACCTCCAAATTTAGCACACATCCGGCTCCATGAAGTATCCTACTTCTTGATCCATCAAGAGAGGAATAATAGGTAGATGAGATATGAACCAACACAACGGCGTGGTGGTGGTGGAGGCAACAAAATTCTGGCACGGCTTCGCCAAAAGCGTACCGGAGAAACGTGGGAGGAGTTGGCAGAGCCGATGGGCAAGGGTGAATAGGTGGCTGCCCCATGCACCTCCCCCATTTATATATAGGATAGAGGGGACATGATGGCATACATAACCCTCCTAGGGACGGCCACAAGGGAGAAAACCCTTTAAACATGATGATAACATCTTACCTCTATATCGAACCCTTTAAATTTAGAGATAAGATCTCATCTCTAGATTTAAACGGCATGTGCCTTAGGTAATGGTGTAGCCAGCCCATGTGGGATGTAGACCCTCTCCTCAGTCCATGTGAGCCCTTCTTTGGTTGTTGTGCCCCATGGTGGAATCCCGTAACCTTCTAGAACCTTCCCGGTACTCTACCGAAAAATTCCCGAAATTTTCCAAAACCCTAAATATAACCTCCCATATATAAATCCTTACCTCCAGACCATTCTGGAGCTCCTCGTGATGTACTGGATCTCATCCGGGACTCCGAAAAACTTTTGGAATTTCCACTATTAATATCTCAACATTACCCTAGTGCTACCAAACATTAAGTGTGCGACCCTATGGATTCGAGAATCATGTAGACATGATGAGACACATCTCTCGTCAATAATCAATAGTGGGACCTGGATGCCCATATTGTTTCCTGCATATTCCACGAAGATCTTCATCGGTTGAACCATGATGTTAAGGATTCATTTGTCACGTATGTGATTCCCTTTGTCCAATGATATGTTACTTGCCCGATATTCGATCGTCGGTATCTCATACCTAGTTAAATATCGTTACCGACAAGTCTCTTTACTCGTTCCGTAATACAAGATCCCATTACAAAATCCTTAATCACATTTCTTGTAAGCTTCTTGTGATGTTACATTACCGAGAGGGCCCAGAGATACCTCTCCAGCATACGGAGTGAAAAATCCCAGTCTTGAT
Source organism: Hordeum vulgare subsp. vulgare (assembly GCF_904849725.1). NCBI lineage: Eukaryota > Viridiplantae > Streptophyta > Magnoliopsida > Poales > Poaceae > Hordeum > Hordeum vulgare. The sequence continues at coordinate 520,535,779 of NC_058521.1, forward strand.
CCATGCCAACCCAACAGACACCCTCAAAGATACCTATAGAGCATGTTTATGATCATCCAGTTACGGCGTGACCTTTGATACACACAAGGGATTTCTCTGGTGTTAGGGAGTTGCATGATCTCATGATCTTAGGAACAGATACTTCACATGAAGAAAGCAGTAGCAATAAACTAAGTGAAATGATCAAATGATATGCTTACGATCGGGTCTTGTCCATCACATCATTCTCCTAATGATGTGATCCCATTATCAAATGACACATCATGTCTATGTGAGTCTCACTAGGGAGATAGTGTTGCTTATATATCCAAACATGTATTTAAGTTTTCGGTCAATACAATTCTAGCATGGATATTAAACGATTATCATAAACAAGGAAATATGATAATAACCACTTTATTATTGTCTCTATGTCGTATTACCAATAGTCTCCCACTTGCACCAGAGTCAATAATCTAGCTTTACATTGTAATGAATCTAACACCCATAGAGTTCTGGTGTTGATCATGTTTTGCCCTTGGAAGAGGTTTACTCAATGGGTCTACAGTGTTCACATCCGTATGTACTTCGAAAATGTTTATGTCTTCCTCCTTGATATGATCGCAGATGGAACTGACGTGGCGCTTTATGTGTCTGATCCTCTTGTGAAACCTGGGCTCCTTGTCTAGAGAAATGGCACCAGCGTAGTCACAAAAGAGAGTCATCGTATCCAGTGCACTGGGCAAAACTCCAAGATCCGTCATGAACGGCTTCATCGACACACCCTCCTTTAATGCTTCTGAAGCAGCTATGTACTCCGCGTCACATGTAGAATATAATACCACACTTTGCTTGGAACTACATGAGCTGACTCCTCCACGATTCAGAATAAATACGTATCTGATTTGAGACTTTGCGTCATCTGTATCTGTGTCAAAGCTAACATCGACGTAACCCTTTACGAGGAGCTCTTGATCACCTCCATAAACGAGAAATATCTCCTTAGTCCTCTTCAGGTACTTAAGGATATTTTTGGCCGTTGTCCATGTTCCACTCCTAGATCACTTTGAAACCATCCGACCATACTTATGGCAAGGCTCACATCCGGTCTTGTGCACAACATTGCATACATGATAGAGCCCATGGTTGAGGCCTAGGGGACGACACTCATCTTTTCTCTATCTTTTGTACTTGCTGGGCATTGAGTCTTACTCAGCTTCACACCTTGTAAGAGTCTTGATGACCCACAAGTATAGGGATCAATCATATTCCTTTTGATAAGTAAGAGTGTCGAACCCAACGAGGAGCAGAAGGAAATGACAAGTGGTTTTCAGCAAGGTAGTTTTTGCAAGCACTGAAACAAGCGGTAACAGATAATTTGGTAGCAAGATAATTTGTAGCGAGTAACTAGGGACAAATGTAAATAAAGTGCATCAAGATAGACCAATCCTTTTGAGTGCAAAGGACAGGCTGAAACAAGTACTTATAGTGATGCAAACATTCTTGAGGACACACGGGAATTTCATCTAGTCACTTTCACCATGTTCATTTGATTCGTGTTTGCTACTTTGATGATTTGATATGTGGGTGGACCGGTGCTTGGGTGTTGTTCTTACTTGAACAAGCCTCCCACTTATTATTACCCCCTCTCGCAATCATCCGCATCTACGAAAAGAGAATTAAGACAAAGTCTAACCATTGCAATAAACGTTTGGATCCAAATCAGCCCCTTACGGAATAGCGCATAAACTGGGGTTTAAGCTTATGTCACTCTAGCAACCCATCATATAATTACTACTCCACATTGTGTTCCTTTAGGCCCATGAATGGTGAAGTGTCATGTAGTCGACGTTCACATGACACCACTAAGAGAATCACAACATACATATCATCAAAATATTGAACGAGTACCAAATTCACATGACTACTTATGACAAGACTTCTCCCATGTCCTCAATAACAAAAGTAACTACTCACTCATCATCATGGGGTTCAAGATCAGAGGGGTATTGAATAACATAAAGTATCTGAACATTTAATATCTCAAGAGGCAAACCAACTAGCATCAACTACGATAAGTATTCAACACTACAAGCCAATCACTGGTACCAATCTGAAGTTCTGACATAAAGATTGAATACAAGAGATAAATAAGGGTTTGAGATGAGATGGTGTTTTTGGTGGTGATGATGAAGATTGGTCCTCCCACGATGAGAGGGTTGGTGCTAATGAAGAAGGTTTCAATTTCCCCCTCCCGGAGGGAAGTGTCCCCGGTGGAATCTGCACGCCGGAGAGCAAAAGTGCTCATGCTCTAGTTCTGCCTCCTGGCGGCGGTGCCTCATCCCGTAAGTGTCCCCATAAAAGTTTTAGGGTAAAATAAATTATATACCAGAAGGAGGAGGCCAGACGTGCGCCAGGGGCTCCACACAACATTAGGGCGCGCCCTAGTGCTGTGTGGGCACCTGGCTTGCCTCCTCCAGTGGATCTTTGGCCCAGTATTTTTTATATATTCCAAAATAATTCTCCGTGAAATTTCAGCCCATTTGGAGATGTGCGAAGTAGGTATCTCTGCTCTTGATTTTTCAGGCCGTGAAATCCAGTTGCCGGCATTCTCCTTCCTTGTGTAAATCTTGCATATTAAGAGAGATAAGGCATTAGAAATACTCCATGAAGTGTTATATTGATCATAAACTTTACAGATAGCAGCAATAAAACATGATGCAAAATGGACATATCAACAAGCAAGAACCTTTTCTTGAAATGATCCATTTTGAACTTCTTCAAAAGCTTATCAAGGCATGTTCTCTGTGGAAGTCCTATTAAGCGTCTCGATTTGTCTCTATAGATCTTGATACCTAAAATGTAAGAAGCTTCTCCGAGTTCTTTCATTGAAAAATTGTGGTTCAAATATATCTTCATGCTGTCCAAAAGCTCTATATTGTTTCCAATGAGCAATATGTCATCCACATATAATACTAGAAATGCTATAGAGCTCCCACTCACTTTATTGTAAATACAAGCTTATACATAAACTTGTACGAACTCAAACGCCTTGATCACCGCATCAAAGTAAAATTCCAACTCCGAGACGCTTGCATCGGTCAATAAATGGAACGCTGGCGCTTGCACACCTTGTCAGCATTTTTAGGATCGACAAACCCTTTCGGTTGCATCATATACAACTCTTCCTTAAGGAAACCATTAAGGAACTTGTCTTGACATCCATCTGCCAAATTTCATAATCAAAAAATGTAGCTATTGCGACCATAATCCTAACGCACTTAAGCATCGCTACGGGAAAGAAAGTCTCATCGTAGTCAACTCCTTTAACTTGTGAAACCCCCTTTTGCAACAAGTCGGGCTTTATAGACGGTGACATTACCGTCTGTGTTCGTATTTTTCTTAAAGATTCATTTGTTTTGAATGGCCTTACAGTCATTAGGTAAGTCCTCCAAAGTCCATACTTTGTTATCATACATGGATCTCTCAGATTTCATGGCATCTACCCATTTGTTGGAATTTGGGCCCACCATCGCTTCTTCATAGCTCGTAGGTTTACTGTTGTCTAACAACATGACCTCCAAGACAGGATTGTTGTACCGCTTAGGGGTAGTATGTGTCCTTGTTGACCTACGAGGCTTGATAGTGACTTGATCTGAAGCTTCATGATCATCATAATTAGCTTCCTCTTCAATTGGTGTAGGCGTCATAGAAACATCTTCCTGTGTTGTGCTACTCACCAATTTAAGTGGCGATTCAACAACCTCATCAAGTTATACCTTCCTCCCAATCAATTCTTTTGAGAAATACTCCTTCTCTAGAAAAGATCCATTGTTGGCAACAAAGACTTTGCCTTCCGATCTGAGATAGAATGTGTGCTGAATTGTTTCCTTATGGTATCCTATGAATACGCACTTCTCCGCTTTGAGTTCGAGATTATTAGTCTGAAGACTTTTCACATAAACATCACAACCCCAAACCTTAAGAAATGACAGATTAGGTTTCTTGCCAAACCACAATTCATACGGTGTCATCTCAACGGATTTAGATGGTGCCCTATTTAAGCTGAATTCAACTCTAATGCATATACCCAAAATGATAGTGACAAATCAGTAAGAGACATCATAGATCGCAACATATCCAATTCAGTACAATTATGATGCTCGGACACACCATTACGATGTAGTGTTCCACATGGCGTGAGCTGTTAAATAATTCCACACTGTCTTAAATGCATACCAAACTCATAACTCAAATATTCTCCACCATGATCAGATCGTAGAAACTTTATCTTCTTGTTACGATGATTCTCAACTTCACTCTGAAATTGCTTGAACTTTTCAAACATTTCAGACTTGTGTTTCATCAAGTAAATATACCCATATCTACTCAAATCATCACTGAAGGTAAGAAAATAATGATATCTACCACGCGCTTCAACACTCATTGGACTGCACACATTAATATGTATGATTTCCAACAAGTAACTTTCCCACTCCATTGTTATGGAGAACGTGGTTTTTGTCATCTTGCCCATGAGGCATGGTTCGCATGTATCAAGCAATTCAAAATCGAGTGATTCCGAAAGTCCATCTGCATGGAATTTCTTCATGCGCTTTACGCCAATATGACCTAAGCAACGGTGCCACAAGAAAGTGGTACTATCATTCTTAACTTTGCATCTTTTGGCATCAATCTTATGAACATGTGTATCACTACGACCGAGATTCAACAAGAATAAACCATTCACATTGGGTGCATGACCATAAAAGATATTACTCATATAAATAGAACAACCATTATTCCCTGATTTAAATGAATAACTGTCTGGCAATAAACAAGATAAAAATATAATGTCCATGCTCAACGCACGCACCAAATAAATATTATTTAGGTTTAAAACTAATCCCGATGGTAATCGAAGAGCGAGAATGCCGACGTCGATCACATCAACCTTGGGACCATTTCCGATGCGCAATGGATCCTCATCCTTTGTCAGCCTCCATTTATTCCGTAGTTCCTCCTTCGAGTTACAAATATGAGCAAAAAAACCAGTATCGAATACCTAGACACTACTACGAGAGCTAGTAAGGTACACATCAATAACATGTATATCAAATATACCTTTGTTGATGTTTCCAGCCTTCTTATCAGCCACGTACTTGGGACAATTCCTCATCCAATGGCCAGTCCCCTTGTAGTAGAAGCACTCAGTCTTAGGCTTGGGTCCAGCCTTGGGTTTCTTCACGGGAGCAACAACTTGCTTGCCATTCTTCTTGAAGTTTCCCTTCTTTCCCTTGCCTTTCTTGAAATTAGGGGTTTTATTCACCATCAACACTTGATGCTCCTTTTTTATTTCTACCTCCGTGACTTTCAGCATCGCGAATAGAACATAGATTAACTTGTTTGTCCCTTGCATATTATAGTTCATCACGAAACCCTTGTAGCTAGGTGGTAGTGACTGGAGAACTCTGTCAGTGACTGTCTCAGGCAGAAGCTCAACTCCCAACTGATTGAAGCAGTTGTAGTACCCAGACATTCTGAGTATGTTCTCATTGGAAGAATTATTCTCCTTGATTTTGCAGGCGAGGAACTTATCAGAGGTCTCATACCTCTCAATCTAGGCATTAACTTGGAATGCAAATTTCACCTCCTAGAACATTTGATATGCTCCATGGGATTCAAAACGCTTTTGAAGTCCCCATTCTAAGCCATAGAACATAACGGACTGAACTATTGAGTAGTCATCAGAACGCTCATGCAAGACGTTCACAACATCTGCAGACGACACTAGAGGGGATGGCGCACTGAGCAGTGCATCAAGGACATAAGCCTTTTGCAAAGGTGTGAAGATAATCCTCAGATTACACAGCCAGACCGCATAGTTACTTCCATCATCTTTCAACTTAGCTTTCTCTAGGAACATATTAAAATTCAGGAGGGCTACTGCGCGAGCCATCGAGCTACAACATAATTTGCAAAGACAACTTTAGACTATGTTCGTGATAATTAGTTCAATTAATCAAATTACTAATGAACTCCCACTAAAATCAACATCCATCACGTTGTCAAGTGTGACATGATCCAAATCCACCAACCCAAGTCTGATCATCACGTGAGATGAGGTAGTTTCAATGGTGAACATCTCCATGTTGATCATATCTATTATATGACTCATGTTCGACCTTTCGGTCTCCTGTGTTCCGAGGCCATGTTTGTACATGCTAGGCTTGTCAAGTTTTACCCAAGTATTATGTATGTGTAAAACTGGCTTACACCCGTTGTATGCGAACGAAGAGTCTATCACACCCGATCATCACGAGGTGCTTTGAAATGACGAACTTCCGCAACAGTGCAAATTGGGGAGAACACAACATTATCTTGAAATTTAGTGAGCGATCATCTTATAATGCTACCATCGTCCTAAGAAAAATAAGATGCATAAAAAGATAAACATCACATGCAAATCATATAAGTGACATGATATGGCCATCATCATCCTGTGCTTTTGATCTCGATCTCCAAAGCATTGTGTCGTCACCGGCATGATATGGATAAACATCACCGGCATGATCTCCATCATCATCGGCATGACACCATGATCTCCATCATTGTGTCATCATGTGGTTGTCGCGCCAACTATTGCTAACTCATAGTGATAAAGTAAAGAAAATGGCATAAAATAAATTAAAGACAACCATGTGGCTCTTGATGGTTGCCGTACTCATCGACATCCAAGTCGTGATAACTACTACAAAACATGATCATATCATCCATTACATATATAAAATCACGCCTTGGTCATATCACATCACAACATGCCCTCCAAAAACAAGTTAGACGTCATCCACTCTGTTGTTGCAAGTTTTACGTGGCTGCTATGGGCAACTAGCAAGAACCGTTCTTACCTATGCAAAGCCACAATGGTGATATTCAAGTTGCCTTTTAACATTCTACAAGGACCGCCTTTGTCGAATCTGAATCAACTAAAGTGGGAGAGATAGACACCCCAGCCACCTTTATATAAACAAGTTGGATGTCAGTCGATGGAACCGGCCTCTTGTACGAGGACAAGTAAGGTTGGTCCGATCCGCTTAATCCCACAATACTGACGAATCAAAATAAGACTAAGGAGGTAAGAAATCAGAACATCAAGGCCCACAAACACTTTGTGTTCTACTCGTGCATATTATCTACGCATAGACCTAGCTCCTGATGCCACTTTTGGGGAACGTTGCATGGGAAACAAAAAATTTCCTATGAAACACCCAAGATCTATTTTATGGAGATGCTAGCAATTAGAGGGACAGGTGTCTGCATACCCTTGTAGATCGAAAACGTTAATGATCTAGAAATCGTGGTTGGCGTACTCATACTCGCGTCGCAATCCAATCCGATCCAAGCACCGCACGTTCGGCACCTCCGAGTTTAGCACAAATCCAGCTTAGTGATATATCCTGCTTATTGATCCAGCACAAGAGGGATAATAGGTAGATGATATATGAACCAACACGACGACGTGGTGTTGGTGGTGGTAGCGGCATTCTGGCAAAGCTTCGCCAAGCGCGTAATGGAGAAACATGGGAGGAGTTGTGAGAGCTGATGGGAAAGGGTGAAGGGGTGGCCACCCCATGCACCTCCCCCATCTATATATAGGATAGAGGACAGGGGAGGGCATCCAAAACCCTCCTATGATCGGCCACAAGGGAGAAAACCCTTTAAACATCAAGATAACTTCTTATATTTAGTTTCAGCCCTTTAAATTTGGAGATAAGATCTTATCTCTAGATTTTCATATGGTAGCCCCACCCCTCGGTCCATGTGGGTCCTTCCTGGGTCGTTGGGCCCCATGGTGGAACTCCTGAAACCTTCTAGAACATTCTCGGTACTCTACCAAAAAAATCCCAAACTTTTTCGAAACCCTGAATATGACTTCCCATATAAAAATCTTTACCACCAGACCATCACGGAGCTCCTAGTGATGTCCTGGACCCCGTTTGGGAATTTGAACAACCTTCATAATTTCCAATATTAATATATCCACATTAACCTAGTGCTACCAAACGTTAAACATGTGACCCTACGGGTTCGAGAATCATGTAGACATGACCGAGACACCTCTTTGGTCAGTAACCAATAGCAGGACCTGGATGCCCTATTGGTTCCTACATATTCCACGAAGATATTCATTAGTTGAACCATGATGTCAAGGATTCAGTTAATCCCGTATGCAATTCCCTTTGTCTAGCGATATGTTACTTGCCCGATATTCGATCGTCACTATCTCATACCTAGTTCCATCTCATTAACGGGAAGTCTCTTTACTTGTTTCGTAATACAAGATCACATTACTAACTCCTTAGTCACATTGCTTGCAAGCTTCTTGTGATGTTATATTACCGAGAGGGCCCAGAGATACCTCTTCGTCATACGAAGTGACAAATCTCAGTCTTGATCCGTGCCAACCCAACAAACATCCTCGAAGATACTTGTAGAGTATCTTTATGATCAACTCGTTATGAAGGTATGTTTGATACACATAAGGCATTCCTACAGTGTCAGGGAGTTGCATAATCTCATGGTCTTAGGAACATGTACTTGACATGAAGAAAGGAGTAGAAATAAAATAAGTGATACAATCAAATGCTATCCTTATGGTCTGGTCTTGCCCATCGCATCATTCTCCTAATGATGTTCTTTGTTACGAAATGACAAATCATGTATATGGTTAGGAAACCTTAATGATCTTTGATCAATGAGCTAGTCTAATAGAGTCTCACTGGGGACACGATGTTGCTTATATATCCACACATGTATTTATGTTTTCGGTCAATACAATTCTAGCATGGATAATAAACGATTATAATGAACAAGGAAATATGATAATAACCACTTTATTATTGCCTCTAGAGCATATTTCCAACACCTAGTGATAGCAGGAGGCAAAGAGGAAGGCACGTCCTCGAATGAACATAATACCCCTTTGTACACAAAAGCATAGAAAATGGATGTAGTAAAATCCAGACTAGTAATATCGGATTTAGTGGCTAGTAAACATCCATCCTTCACTTTTTTGAGATGCAACACTAGATGATGGTTTAGTAGACTTATTGTGTTCCTCATAGTCTTTTTCCACAATCTAATTTTCACTCTTAGTTTGCTCTTGTTTTGCTTACTAGCTCTAGCAATGTCATCTTTCATAATATGTTCAGGAGACATAGGAAGCAAAGTTATATTTTTATCCTAATGAACAAGAGTATACTAATTTTTCCTTCCATGGTGTATAGAATCTTTATCAAATTTCCATGGTCTACCAAGTAAGACGGAGCATGCTTGCATGCTTATCACTTCACAATCAACATAATCAGAATATGTAGCAATGCTAAAATGCTCACAGACAATATGTGTTACCTTGACCTTGCCACTGTTGTTGAACCATTGGATGTAATAAGGATGAGGATGTGCTCTGGTAGTTAGAGACTGCTTCTCCACCATCTTCATGCTAGCCAAGTTGTTGCAACTCCCTCCATCGATGATGACGCGAACAGAACATTCCTTCACAACTCCCTTTGTATGGAACAAATCGTGTCTCTGATTTTGCTCAACCTTTGTTACGTGCACACTTAAAACACGTTGATCAACTCAACTTTCATACATGTTGGTGTAGTCACTAGTCATATATTGTGTCTCTTGTTCGGTATAATCTAGACCTTGTTCTTCACTTACAATAAGAGCTAGAGTCTCCTCATCATAATCACTAGCGGAGTCATATCCACCATCCTTAGTAACAATCATCACTAGGTTTGATGGGTATTCTCTTGTAGAGTGACCTCCACGCTCGCAACGACGGCATATAAACTCATGTGTTTGCCATGTGGATGCAATGGATGAAAAACAAGCTCTTTGCAGGCATGAAAGGAGCACTCTAGGCGGACGGTAGGGCAGGGACCAGTTTCCTGGTATCTCGATTGGAGTTGGTGGCTGAAGTAGATGGTGATGTAGCAGTACGTGTGGAAGTAGATGAGGTACGTCGCGTCCATGATGAAGTGTGACCTGCAGAAAAATTAGCTCTGGCCAATGCATGTCGATCCCGCACTTCACATTCTGCTTTGCAAGCAAGATGGAATAAACGAGTAAAAGTGTTATACTCCTTATATTCTTAAATAGTTTGAATATCTCTATTTAATCCACCCATAAAACATGCAAGCATAGCTTAATTTTCCTCAACAATACCAAATCTAATCATGCAAGTTCCTAATTGCTAATAATATTCTTCTACATAATTTTTTCCTTGTCTTAGACGCTGCAATTTTCCAAGTAATTCACGTTGATAATATGGTGGAACCCAACGAGTACGCATCGAAGTTTTTTAAAGCAGCCCAAGTAGTTGAGAAATTAGCATCATGTATTCTAGAATGTTCAGACTACCAAATACAAGCAAAACTGGTGAATGCACAAATAGTAGCAACAACACGTCGATCCTCAGGAAATTGTAAGCATCTAAAACGTTGTTCTATTTCTAACTCCCAAGTAAGATATATATAAGGAACATATCTACCATCAAATGCCAGAATATTCAATTTAAGTTTAGGAAGATGGTCATGATCCCGTACCCGAGGGGGTGGTGCAGCCCTATCGTTATTGTATCCATGTGGACGACCCGGTGCTTGTGGTGGTGGTTGTCCCTTGTGCTGATTTGGAGCAACCTCTCCTTGGTCATCGTAATCACCTTCATAATCCTCATTCTGCTCAACGATAGTAGCAGCAGCAGCCAAAAAAATCATAATAGTAGCAGCAATAGCAACGGCACGAGAATTCTGGCCTTGGTATATAGGCACACGTTGCGCTCGTCCCACGACATTCGGGTGTTGTTGTTGTTGCTGCTGATGATGCTACTGTTGCTGCTATTGTTGTTGTTGTTGCTGCTCCTGTTGATGTTGTTGTTGTTGTTGTTGTCTTTGTTGTTGTTGTTGTTGTTGTTGTTGTTGTTGTTGTTGGAGAGGGACAGTAGCTGCATCTTGTGGTGGTAGAAGGGCAAGCACCTCATTTAACTAGTTGTCTATCGTGGTGTCGAATGTCTCCTCCAAACCATCTAGGTTCTCCATGACCTCTCCAAGGCTGGTCACCAAGTCTTGCACCTGTTCACCTATCACTTGCTGAAATTTTTGATGGAGCTCCTTGTTGGTTAGGGCCTCGAAGTCAATCTCATCGGCTTGTGATCCTTGCATGGTTAGCAGCAATAGGAACACACAAGAAAATGAACCGACATACTACTAGGATATGATCGTGGTGGTGTGTCACAAATATGTCAAGCAAATCTCAACTTCTTACAAGTTCTTACCCAGCAGCACGCGTTGATCAACAGCCGTTATAGTCAAAACTCTTAGAGCTTGGATAAAGCAATTGCCAGGTTGTGTCAAACCACAAAGTAGGAATATGTGTAGCTGGGATGGCTTATAATATGGTAGCAAGAAAGTAAGCAGTAATCAATTCAGAGATGCAAAGCTAAAGAAAAGCTCAACGATGGTACCGTGTTGGTCTTAGGCTAGATTGTACTAGAGACGCGAGCCTAGAACACCAACAAAATGACCACGCGACACGTAATCAAGGGAAGAGCACTCTCTGAATTTTTCTCTATTTTTTTGCGCCTCTTTTTTGCACTTTTTTTCTTCAGAAAATCACTATAATGGTGAGTGTCTCAAAACTCTTCCGAAGGTCTAAAATAGGATTGGCACGAAAAAAATTTACTATTTTTTTGGACGCTCGGAGCAAAACTGGAAACTGCTAAAAAAATCTATAATACCGACCATCTCAAAACGCTCAAGTATACTAAAATAGGATAGCCAACAAAAATTTGACCATGAGTTTTTCAAAAAATTGGGCCTGGACGGAGGGTGGCTACCAGACTTCTTTTCTGAAACTTACTCGAGCAAGGGAACACGAAAATGGAAATAGATATAACTCGAAAACAAACCTAATATGTGATGGACTCAAATTGGTGACGGTTATGTGGTGATGATATATGGCGGCGATGTTGATTATGGTGGGTATATCAGCGGTGCTCATGATGGTGTTGCGTATGGCAGCGGTGATGATGATGGTGGATATGACAGTGATGCTGATGATGGTGGGTATGGCAGCGGTGCTCATGATGATGGTGGGTATGGCAACGCTGATGATTATGGTGGGTATGGCGGCATGGCAACTTATGAATAAAAGTCAAAACTCTAAAGGACTGGACATTAAGACTAGCAACTTGACATGACAATGCAACCGCAAATTCAACAATGCAAACACCAAACAGAAAATTAAAAGACTCAGATTGTTTCAGATATGAAGATCTAACCCTAATTTATTTGTGGCTTTTTCGTGGAGTGTAGGTAGGAAGAATAGATGCGCTCTAAACTATGAAAACTGGAAATTCTCAACGAGCAACCTGGAACTCTGATACCACTTGATAGAGGCAAAGTTGTCCCTGGGATGGCAATGGGTACCCATTACCCACTTAACCTGTGGGTAAAACCCTATTAGGTTAAGGGTATGGGACAAAACTTTACCCATGGGTATATAAATAGGAAAATCTGAAACCCATCGGATAGATCGGGTACGGGTATGGGATCATATAACCCATACCCACATACCCATGTATCCATATAAAATCTGTGTAAACTCAATATTATCTCTACAATCTACAGTATGTCAAAAGTTCGTGAAATGAAAATGTATGACTATGTGTTGTTGTTTATGACTATATGATGTTGTTTATAAGTATATGTTGTTGTTATAATTTAATTTTAAAAACTATGATTATGTGTTGTTTTATGACTATAAGTTGTTCAAATTGCAAATTTGCAAACACGGGTAAATTTACCCATGGGTAACCGTCTACCCTGTCGGGTAACAGGTATGGGAAAATATTGTACCCGTTGATGGGTATGGATAAGGGTGATGGGTAAGCTCAGGGGGATGGGTAAGGGTATGGGGTGGCTCCCTGGTCCATGTCTTTCGATGAGATGTGACCATCGTTTATGGTGAAGTAGATTTTGATGATCCGACTACGGACGTGTGAAGCTGTTGCGCCTTAGCAATTGTTAAACCAACTCTGAGAGGTTATTGATCACACCGGAGCACGATCAACCTGACCACAAGGGTTTGTTTCCTATAGGCAAACAAAGAAAAAACAAGAAATTGAAATTGCAATCTGGATATTAAGGATGTAAGATGAAAGCTTTATTGATGAAAGTGGGGTTCTATGATGGCTTGGTCGTAGAACACAAACGAAGGACGTGATTTTGCAGCTATGGCGAACTACTAATCTAACCAAACCCAAGTCTAAACGACGTCATAAGGGTTGTGTATATGGGGGAATACAGGGGAATTTCGTGACCCCTTGAAGGAGGGGTCTGAAACCAACCCTAACTCAGTTTATTGATAAATACAGACTCTAGAAAAGGTCTATAATGTGATATTTCAAAATTATATTGGCATGGCCTGAAAATAAGGTGACACAACACCTATAATAGCCTATGGACGAAATTTAGAAAGTGAAGTTTTGTATATTTCGTTCAAGCGTTCATGCTCTCCCTATGGAGGCTTCAAAGTGCGAAAATCACCACTGGAAACTCCATTGTTCTTTTCCGTGTGCGCGCCTTCTTCTCCATGTTTAATCCCGCTTCAATGACCATCCTTCTTATCCATGATAGGTTCTCTACTGATAAATAAAATAAAAGTATCTAATTAAAACAGCATCATATGTTCATAAACATTAAAATAAATTCTAAGAAACTAATTCAATTGACATGCATGAGCTCTAATAATTGGTCGAGTATGTATATCACAACGGGCTATGGGTGTAACTGTGATATTTGTGTCCTCATCAGTTTCAATCCTAAACTGCCGTCCTCCGTCCATGTTTCCCGTGATTTCCACAAGTCTATCGTAAATTGACATTTTTTTCTTTTTTTGTGAATGACATTCTTTGTCCACGACATGATGAAATCCCTATGTGTAAATTGACATCCTCGTAGTACTTACGCACTTGACAGTCGTTGATAATGTGCGGAAACTACCGGCCCGATAGGAATGGCGCGGCCTGACTCGGCCAGCGTCCTCCCTTTGACCGAACGTTTCCCACTTAAAGTTAAGTGGGCACTTATCCCCCTTACCCCTAGGCTACATAAAGAGGAGAGCACCCACACTGTATAATACCCTGATCAATGATTAATAAAGAAAGACTCCCCTCTATTTCTCTGTGTCAATTTACTTTCTGCACCTGTGTGTGATCGACTACAACGCTCGCTCTCCTCCGCAAACTTGGATCGGACTCGCCCGCAGGAGTTGCGGAACATGTTATCAACATGCTTCGCTCCACAAACTCTTTGTCAAGCCTGCATCGAGCAGGCTTTCGTCGTTCTCGTGGAGGTATGGATCTGAAATTTCTTTACAAAAATGGATTCCCATTGTCATTGTGATTCCGTTTTTGCGATCCCGTAATTTTTTGGATTAGTTTTACCTATGATGTGGATTTTTCTCGTGAGATCACGGCGGACTGGATGTCGCCCGCCAATGCTCATCATCTCGCATTCATGAGAAACTTGTTGACTACATCCTAGGAAGACGGTGATTACACGTATTCCAGATGAACACGACACCGCCGCGATGTACCGGATGTACATGCTCGTGACGTCACACTGATGCACGATCTGTTTCTTACCGAGTAGCTACAGTATCCGCCGTCGACATGGCTCTGCTAGCCACGACCGCCGTGTGTCCGACGCGTTGGTCGCCCGAGCTGCCACCGCGCCCGCTGCGCAGGCCGCACCTCGCCGCGAGCACCCGTCCACTCCAGTTGCTCGCTGCACCGGCCAAGCCCATCGCTCGTTCCGGTCACGTAGGCTGCGTCGTGGCCCTGTTGGCCGTAAGCACGCCTCGGCGTTGTGCCCGGCTCCGCGTGCTGCAAGCCGCGGTCGCGAGCGCATGGCTACGCCCGCCACTCGTTCCGACCGCGCAGGCCGCGCAGTGGCCCTAGCCTTGCTGGCTGCAGGCACGCCTCGGGGCCGCGCCCAGCCCTGCGTGCTGCAGACCATGGCCGCGAGCGCCCGGCCAGGCCCGCCGGCCTGTCGCTCATGAGCCATCCTGCTTCCGCCCGGCCGCCTCGCCGATCGCATGCCGCGTGATACATCTCCGTCGTATCTACTTTTCCGAACTCTTTTGCCCTTGTTTTGGACTCTAATTTGCATGATTTGAATGGAACTAACCCGGACTGACGTTGTTTTCAGCAGAATTGCCATGGTGTTGTTTTTGCGCAGAAATAAAAGTTCTCAGAATGACCTGGAAATCTACGAGGATTTTTTGTGGAATATATAAAAAATACTGGCGCAAGATTCAACTGGAGGGATGGAGCAAGGAGCTCACAAGCCCACCAGCCCCCCCCCCTCCCGGCCGGGCCTGGCAGGCTTGTGAGCCCCTCGGAGCTCCGCCGCCCCCAATTCCAACTCTATATATCCTCCTTCGTCCGAAAAAATCAAGGAGAACAGTTCATCGCACTTTACTATACGGAGGCGCCGCCACCTCCTGTTCTTCCTCTCGAGGGCAGATCTAGACTCCGTTCTGGACTCCAGAGAGGGGAGATCGTTGCCATCGTCATCATCAACCTTCCTTCATCGCCAATTCCATGATGATCTTCACCGTTCATGAGTAATCTCATCGTAGGCTTGCTGGAGAGTGATGGGTTGGATGAGATCTATCATGTAATCGAGTTAGTTTCGACGGGGATTGATCCCTAGTATCCACTATGTTATGAGATTGATGTTACTACTACTTTGCAATGCTTAATGCTTGTCACTAGGGCCCGAGTGCCATGATTTCAGATCTGAACCTATTATGTTGTCGCCAATATATGTGTGTTTTAGATCCTATCTTGCAAGTTGTAGTCACCTACTATGTGTTATGACCCGGCAACCCCGGAGTGACAATAGCCGGAACCACTCCCGGAGATGACCATAGTATGAGGAGTTCATGTATTCACCAAGTGTTAATGCGTTGGTCCGGTTCTTTATTAAAAGGAGAACCTTAATATCCCGTAGTTTCCATTAGGACCCCGCTTCCACGGGAGGGATGGACAATAGATGTCATGCAAGTTCTTTTCCCTAAGCACGTATGACTACATACGGAATACATGCCTACATTAGATTGACGAACTGGAGCTAGTTACATATCTCTCTGTGTTATAACTGTTGCATGATGAATAGCATCCGGCATAATCATCCATCACCGATCCAATGCCTACGAGTCTTTCCTACTGGTCCTTGCTACGTTACTTTGCCGCTACTGCTGCCACTGCTGCTGTTGTTACTCTGTTGGTACTGCTGTTACTTTGCTGCTACTGGTTACCGTTGCTACTGCTGCTATCATACTACTTTGCTACTGATACTTTGCTGCAGATACTAAATATTTCAGGAGTGGTTGAATTGACAACTCAGCTGCTAATACTTGATAATATTCTTTCGCTTCCCCTTGAGTCGAATCAATAAATTTGGGTTGAATACTCTACCCTCGAAAACTGTTGCGATCCCCTATACTTGTGGGTTATCAAGACCTTTTTCTGGCGCCGTTGCCGGGGAAGCACAGCTATATTCTCTGAGTCACTTGGGATTTACGTCTGCTGGTCACTATGAGGAATCCGATAGATCCAAGAACTAAAGTCTTGCCCTCCACTACGAGGACATGTAAGGAACTGCCATCTAGCTCTACACTTGATTCACCTTCAGTTATGAGTAAGTTTGCGACATCACCTCCTGCTAGAAATCTTGATATGTCGCATGTGCTTGATGATGCTACTTCTGCTACCCATGATGCTTATGATGATGCTATGCTTGATACTCCTTTTCCTGATGATGTTATGCTTGATACTGCTTTGCCACTAGGTGCATTCCTGGATGCACAAATTGCTAGAGTTGCTGCTAGATGTGATGATACTTCTGAAACTGCTGATACTATTGAAGTAGAACCTGCTATTTTGCCTGCTAGAACTATCTCTCCTAGGCATGAATTGCCTGATACGCCTAAGTGTTATGTTATGGAGGGAGAGATAGCTGAGGATTTTCTTGCGTGTAAGGATAGCTATGATGTTGAGAAACTACTGCTCAAATGGAAAGAAAAATCTTTGAACGCTAGGATGAAATATGACCCGAAGTTTGCTACTTCGCCTATCTTTGTGACCGATAAGGATTATGAATTCTCTGTCGACCCTGAGTTAATCACTCTGGTCAAATCTGATCCTTTTCACGGTTATGAGTCTGAAACGGTTGTAGCCCATCTTACCAAACTGCACGATATAGCCACCCTATTCACTAGTGAGGAAAAGATCTGCCACTACTATATCCTCAAGTTGTTTCCTTTCTCGCTAAAGAATGATGCTAAGACTTGGTTCACTTCTCTTTCTCCTGGTTGTGTGCGTAGCCCCTAGGATATGGTCTACTACTTCTCTGAAAGATATTTCCCTGCCCATAAGAAGCAAGCTGCCTTGCAGGAAATATACAACTTTGCTCAAACTGGAGAAGAGAGTCTCCCACAAGCTTGGGGGAGGCTCGTCCAGCTACTGAATGCTTTGCCTGATCACCCTCTTGAGAAGAATGAAATACTTGATATCTTCTAGAATGGACTTACCGATGCTTCTAGAGACCACCTAGATAGTTGTGCCGGTTGTGTTTTTAGGGAACAAACTGTAGAACAAGTTGATATCCTATTGAATAATATCTTGTGCAATGAGAATGCTTGGACCATTCCTGAACCACCTCCTAAGCCAACTCCGAAGAAAAGAGGTATTCTATTCCTTAGTCCTGAAGATATGCAAGAAGCTAAGAAATCTATGCGAGAGAAAGGCATTAAATCTGAAGATGTCAAAATCTACCACCTATCGAAGAGATCCATGGTCTCGATAACCCGATGCAGGTAGTAGAACTAAATTCTCTGTGTAGGTTTGATGAGAGTTATATTCCTTTTGATAAACCTGCTAGCCTATGCCTGGATGAATTTGATAACTTTGTTGCCAAACAACAGAGTTTCAATGATTATGTTATCAGACAATTGGAACAGAATGCTCGTATGCTTAGTCATTTAAGTGCTTGTGTAGACAGAAACGTCAATGATCTTAAGCTTCTGAGTAAACATGCCTCTATGGTTACTACTCAGGTAGAACAAGTACTTAAAGCTCAGAATGACTTGCTCAATGAGTTGAATGACAATTCCGTCAGAGTCGTCACTAGAGGCGGTAGAATGAATTAGGAACCTTTGTATCGTGAGGGTCATCCAAAGAGAATTGAACAAGATTCTCAAGGAGTTAGCACTGATGCACCTAGTCATCCTAGAAAGAAGAAGAAATATGATAGGAACCCGCACGCTAGCAACCCAGATGCTGATACACCTGAGAATCCAAATGATGTCTCTGTGTCTGATGCTGAGACACAATCTGGTGATGAACATGAGCCTAATGATAATATCGATAGTGATGTTCATGTTGATGCTCAACCTAGCAATGATAAGGATGTGGAGATTGAACCTGTTGATCTAGATAACCCACAGCCTAAGGCTAGGAGATACGATAAGAATGACTTCAATGCTAGGAAGCATGGTAAAGAAAGGGAACCATGGGTTCAGAAACCCATGCCCTTTCCTCCCAGACCATCCAAGAAAAAGGATGATGAGGATTTTGAGCGCTTCGTTGATATGATTAGACCTGTCTTTCTGCAAATGCTTTTGACAGATATGCTCAAAACGTCTCCGTATGCTAAGTACATGAAAGATATTGTGACTAATAAGAGGAGGATACTTGAGGTTGAGATTTCCACCATGCTTGCTAACTATACCTTCAAGGGTGGAACTCCTAAGAAACTAGGTGATCCCGGAGTGCCCACTATACCTTGCTCCATTAAAGGCAACTATGTTAGAACTGCTTTATGCGAGCTTGGAGACGGTGTTAGTGTTATGCCTCTCTCTCTTTATCGTAGACTTGAACTGGATAAGTTGACACCCACTGAAATCTCTCTGCAAATGGCCGACAAATCAACTGCTTTCCATATCAGCATTTGCGAGGATGTGCCTATTGTGGTTGCCAACGTTACTATCTTAACAAACTTTGTTATCTTGGATATTCCCGAGGACGATGCCATGGCGGTCATCCTTGGAAGACCCTTTTTAAACACTACAGGGGCTGTTATAGATTGCAACAAAGGCAATGTCACTTTCCATGTCAACGGTAATGAGCATACGGTGCACTTTCCGAAGAAACAATATCAAGTACATTGCATCAATGCTATCGAAAAAACTTCATCGATTCTTATTGGGAGCTTTGAATGCCCTATACCTCCTGTCAAGATGAAGTATGATTTGCTTGTTGGGGAGATACACATCCCCATTGAGGTGACCTAGTGATTATTCGAAAATTCTCTCTTCTCTTTTGCGATTCGAAAAGGTTTGTCAAGGAGACTTGATCAACCTCATTGACGGATTTCTTTCGATGAACATGAGATGGATGAATCAAGGAGTCACAAACCTCTGTTCCAAGCTTTCACCTTCGGTTGCTTAGAAGAAAAATGATAGGTTTAGTTTAGTTTTCCCTGTTTTCTGTCTTAGCGTCCCGTAGAAAAGTACCCCGAAAATAAAAGTTCTCCGAACGTCCTGAAAATCAAGTATGATTTTTTTCTGAAATTTCTGAAAAATATTAAGACGAAGAGCTAGTCTGGGGGATGCGCGAGTGGGTCACAAGCCCAGGAGGCCCGGCCACCCCCCTGGCCGGGCCTGGCAGGCTTGTGGGGCCCACATGCACCCTCTCCACTCATTCTAGCTCTCATCCACTTCTCCTACCTCCAGAAAAATTCATTTCGTAGCTCAAACCCGTGTTCTTGCTCCTCTTGCTGGGATTTTCGATCTCCTTGCTCAAAGCACCATTCTCCGAACTGTTTTGGGGAAATTACTCCTTGGTAAGTGCCTCCTCCATTGGTCCAATTAGTTTTTGCTCTAATGCCTTATACTTCGCGTATTTTTGCTGCATTGGTGACCATGTTCTTGAGCTTTGCATGCTAATTCTAGCTGGTCCCAAGTAGTTTTGATGCTTAATATGGCCTCTAGGCACTTGTGGTAGTAGTTGCTACGAGTTTAGTTGAGCCTTATTCACTTTTCCTTAGAATCACTAAAAATTTCAGAAATTTTCAGAGATAAAAAAGGGAAAAGATGAGGAGGTTCTTAAGAGGCTCTTCAAGCCGTGACCCCAAGGATGATGGAAGTGAGAAGAAGCCCAAGTATCCGGTCCCTAGAGTTGCAGAAGTTGGAGCGTGCGAATGGCCAAGCGATGTGTTCTTACGTGCCGCCGGACTTTATGAGGACTTCTATTACTTGGTGGAGATCGCAGGCCTTACCGCCTTCGTTGAAGATAAGTGCCCGCAATACCTCCTCCTCACTAATATCTCCATACAAAGCTTTAATTTCTATCCAAGGAAGAATCCTCCTATGTTTGAGTTCAAACTTTATGATATCCCCCAGTGCATGTCACTCCAGGATTTTTGCAATGTTTGCAAATTACCTTACGTTGGGGATATTCATGAACCTCTTCCATGGGACTTGGAGGCTTTCATCGATACAATTGATGTAGGAGAGGAGAGAGAGTGTCTTGCGCTAGAGCTGCTAGCATTCATTTTCCCGTGCTTAGGTACTTCTCACTATTCGTGGGAAAATGTTTGATTGGTCGTGGGAAAGCTGGGTCCCTTAGCTCCCCAGATCTTGCGGTCATGCGCGAAGCCCTTTATAATGATAAAACTTATAGCTAGTGCGCTATAGTAGCTCAACGGTTGAACACTAACCGTTCTAAAGGCGTTGTCTATGGAGGTATCTATGATACTCGTCTTGCTAGACACTTTGAGATACCTATTAGACTGGACGAGAAAGAAGAGATTCTTCTTCCTGAGAAATATCTAGATTATGATAGCATGCTTCGCCATGACTTTCTTGATAGAGATATAAATAGAAGGATGATTTATAACCTGGTATTTAGTCAGGGTACTCGTGAGACTATTACTTTGCCTGCTCCTTCTTTGTTCAATCTTCATGCAGGCAGGTACATTATCATGCCCTCGGACATCTACGCGTATTGGGGCTTAGCCCAACCACAGGTGCCCGTGCCAGAGCCACCAGTCGAGTACCAGACGCCGGCTTATTAGTGGGAGCCAGAGGAGCTCACACAGCAGTGGCATCCTTAGTCCACTCCGGAGTACCCCGGAGTTGGTTATTTCCCTCCTTGGGAGTAGACCAACTTAGGACAAAAGCCTAAGCTTGGGGGAGTACGTGTTTCTCACTGACTTTACATTCTTGCTTATGCTTTCACTTTGTTCGTCGGTGTTCACACTTTGCCACTGTATCATCCATGCTAGTTTATTTTGGTTTCTCATTTTCTTTTCGTGTGTCTGTCTAGTTTGAGAAAACCCAAAAAGATTTTCTTGTTCTTCTTTTGCTTGTTGGGAGCTTTCCCGTGTAAATAGTTTTCTTTTTCTTTGGGTCAAGGTAGAAGATCATGGTTACAATGTTTAGAGGCTCTCGCATGCATATCTGCTTATCTGTTAAAGAGCCATATTACTTTGTCTTCTCCTTTGTGTTTGCCTGTAAATTCCAGCTTTAGTCCAATGCACGAGCACTCTTATTATTGTTCACATCATTCGGTCTTGCAAGTGAAAGGCAATAATGACGATATATGATGAAGTGACTCAGGCTAGAAAAGCTGGTATGAACTCGATCTGTTTTGTTTTTGTAAATATGACTAGCTCATCGTTCCTGATTCAGCTTTGTTGTGAGAGAAACATGTTTGCAATGACAACTTAGAGATCATAGTTGCTGATGCCATGCTTAATTAGCCAGGAGTTGATAATGGTTTGTCTTGGATGCCCACATGAATGTTGAGATGACTATGATGTAGTATGATAGGATGGTATCCTCCTTTGAATGATTCAAGTGGCTTGACTTGGCGCATGTTTACGCGTGTAGTTGAAACAAAATCAACATAGCCTCTATAATATTCATGTTCATGGTGATTTATGTCCTACTCATGCTTGCACTCAATGTTAGTTAATCTCAATGCATTTTGATGACTGTTGTCGCTCTCTAATTGGTCGCTTCCCAGTCTTTTGCTAGCCTTCAGTTGTACTAAGCGGGAATACTGCTTGTGCATCCACTTCCATAAACCAAAAGTTGTTCCATATGAGTCCACCATACCTACCTATATGCGGTATCTACCTGCCGTTCCAAGTAAATTTGCATGTGCCACTCTCTAAACCTTCAAGAAATAATATGTTTTGCATGCCCGAACCGCTCATGTGGTGACAGGGGGCTATCAGTATCTTCCATGCTAGGCGTGTTATCCTCGATATGTGTTTATTCACTATCATTCACGAGAAAGGGGCCGGTAATTGGAATTCCCAGTTCCATGCTCAAATCGAAAAGATAATTGCAAACAAAACTCCCCCTGGATTGATGTTGGTATGGACGGTACCCGAGGATTCGGCTAGCCGTGGAGTGTGATTGATTGGTGGTGGGGGAGTCAAAACTTTACTTTTCTGTTTGGGAACCGCCTATAGCATGTGTAGCGTGGAAGATGGTGAGAACTCTTAGTCATTGCGTTGACAATGAAAGCATGCCACCCAAAATTATTATCTCTGTTTTCAAAGCTTGAGCTCTGGCACCTCTGCAAATCAATGCTTCCCTCTGCGAATGGCATGTCTATTTATTTTCCTGTTGAGTCATCCCCCTCTTGAAAAAGCACCAATTACAGAGCACCTCTGTCATTTTTATGCTTTACTTTTAACTGTGTTGAGTATGACTGTGACTGGATCTTCTTTGCCATGAATTACAATGTTTGAAGGTGCTCTACATTTATGTTTTGCGGTCTCAGAAAGAGCTAGCGAGATACCATCTGTTCGTACTGCTTCATGATTGTTTTGATTGAAGTGTTGACGTCTGAGACTTATTATTATTTGCTCGCTAGTTGATTATGCCATTGATATGAGTTTACCGTGAGACCTAGATGTCATTTGCTTTTGTGGTTTGCTTATGATCTTGCTGAAATTCTGGATATGAGTTAGGCATAATTGCAACAACAAGATCAAACAGAGTTCGTTAAAGTTTTTCTTTTGTCTCTTTTAGTTTGTCAACTGAATCGCTTGAGAACAAGCAAGGCTTTAAGCTTGGGGGAGTTGATACGTCTCCGTCGTATCTACTTTTCCGAACTCTTTTGCCCTTGTTTTGGACTCTAATTTGCATGATTTGAATGGAACTAACCCGGACTGACGCTGTTTTCAGCAGAATTGCCATGGTGTTGTTTTTGCGCAGAAATAAAAGTTCTCGGAATGACCTGGAAATCTACGAGGATTTTTTGTGGAATATATAAAAAAATACTCGCGCAAGATTCAACTCGAGGGATGGAGGCAGGAGCTCACAAGCCCACCAGCCCCCCCCCCCCCCGGTCGGGCATGGCAGGCTTGTGAGCCCCTCGGAGCTCTGTCATCTTGTTCTTCCTCTAGAGGGCGGATCTGGAGTCCGTTCTGGGCTCCGGAGAGGGGAGATCGTTGCCATCGTCATCATCAACCTTCCTTCATCGCCAATTCCATGATGCTCTTCACCGTTCGTGAGTAATCTCATCGTATGCTTGTTGGACGGTGATGGGTTGGATGAGATCTATCATGTAATCGAGTTAGTTTTGATGGGGATTGATCCCTAGTATCCACTATGTTCTGAGATTGATGTTGCTACTACTTTGCCATGCTTAATGCTTGTCACTAGGGCCCGAGTGCCATGATTTCAGATCTGAACCTATTATGTTGTCGCCAATATATGTGTGTTTAAGATCCTATCTTGCAACTTGTAGTCACCTACTATGTGTTATGACCCGGCAACCCCGGAGTGACAATAGCGGGAACCACTCCCGGAGATGACCATAGTATGAGGAATTCATGTATTCACCAAGTGTTAATGCGTTGGTCCGGTTCTTTCTTAAAAGGAGAACCTTAATATCCCGTAGTTTCCATTAGGACCTCGCTGCCATGGGAGGGATGGACAATATATGTCATGCAAGTTCTTTTCCCTAAGCATGTATGACTACATACGGAATACATGCCTACATTAGATTAACGAACTGGAGCTAGTTACATATTTCTCCGTGTTATAACTGTTGCATGATGAATAGCATCTGGCATAATCATCTATCACCGATCCAATGCCTACGAGTCTTTCCTACTAGTCCTTGCTATGTTACTTTGCCGCTACTACTGTCAATGTTGCTGCTGTTACTCTGTTTCTACTGCTGTTACTTTGCTCCTACTGGTTACCATTGCTACTGCTGCTATCATACTACTTTGCTACTGATACTTTGCTGCAGATACTAAATCTTTCAGGTGTGGTTGAATTGACAACTCAGCTGCTAATACTTGAGAATATTCTTTTGCTTCCCCTTGAGTCAAATCAATAAATTTGGGTTGAATACTCTACCCTCGAAAATTGTTGCGATCCCCTATACTTGTCGGTTATCACCGCCGCACCCGCTGCGTTGGACGCGCCTCGCCAGTCGCACCTTGTCGCGCCGGCCGCGCGTGCTACATGCCGCGTCGCCTGCTTGCCCCGCACGTGGCCCAGCTATTTGTCGCTCTCGCCTCGGCTGCCGTGCTGCACCTAGCCGCCCGCGTCCTCCCCGCCGCTCCCCAGCTGTAGTGTCGGTCGCTCATCGTGGCTATCGCGCAGGCCCTGCGCCATGCCGTGCCTGGCCGCCCGTGTCCGCCCCATCTCTCCCAAGCCGCGCGTCGGGCCGCCGCGCCCCGTAGGCTGGTCGGCCGTTGCGACGTGCCTCCCCACTCAACGCCCATGCCTCGACCAGGTGCAACCACCGCCACTCGAGCGCTATGAAAACCTAGCATCCCGGTGGGCTCACTGGCCAGACCGGCCTCGTGGGCCGTAGCGGTTGGGCCTCCGCCCCGCGTTTTGGGCTGCCCTTCTCTAAAAAAATGTCGGGCTGGCTGGTGCTGGATGAATTGGGCTCAGAGCTCATTTTTCACTAAAACGCGTATTTAGGCGTAAAAATGGCTTGGAAATTCAATTTTAGGACTATTTTTTCACATCTAGGATGCGCTTAACATGATATCTTAGTGTACATGCTTCTATTTTATGCTTTTGCTGTTGCAGATTGATTGTTGGTTACTTTTAAACGCTATGTAATGCATATTTTAGCATGTCATAAATATAGGAATGTCCCATTGATGAATAAAATGTATCATCATCACTTTTATGTCATGGATTACCCGATGTAACCCCTTGATAATCGTTGATGGTAGGAACCAATAAACCGGGAATCCATCGAGTTGGCACATAAGGGGTTTTATTACCCCACCGAGCATTCCACGTGGAGATGACCCTCGGGTCCGAGTGACCCTAGAGGGCGATAGGCTTGTGGAGCTAGATGGTCTTCGCCACTCCTAGGGTAAATGCACGAAATGTGCATGTGCTAGGGAACCCGACCTTGTCATTCAACGTGTGGATATCATCCTCGGGTCCGAGTGACCCTAGAGGGTGATATGCTTGGAGACCCAGATGGTCCCAACCACTCCTATGGTGAATGCATGGTCGCTGCATTTTCTTCAAACTCCACCTCCATGGTAACCATGCGTAATGTGTACATGACAACACAAAGTGCCCTAGCCCTTTTAGACCGCCCTCACAAAGTGGTTTGAGAGGTTGGAGCACACTGTTTGTCCCCATGGAGAGGAGGAGTAGAACCATTGTTGTGCAACCACTTGGTTCTGTTTACATTGTCCAGAGGGATCACCATCGGATCCCATGGTGGCACCTTATAGGTACCCATGGTAGAACCATTGGCGTCCCCATCGACTCGGTGTTGATGCCATCCTGACAAAGGTTCTCCTATGTGGAGATACTTAGCTCACTTGACATCTAGGTTAGAGTGAATGCCTCTCTCATTTACTCGCTTGGCTTCCCATTTCATTTATAGTTCCTTTGTTACATTGATACATTCATCTCCGATGGGTTCTACTTATTAGAGCAAAACCTTATTCATCTCTTGGCGATTGGATGATGTTTACATTCATCCGATTATTCCTTTATTTACTTTTGATAGCTTGTTATGTTCTAAATATGTGCATTTATTATTGATGTAGTTTCTTCCTTGCTAAATTATATTAATTAGATGTCATATTTTAGAACGCGTCTAGCACCCGAGTGGAGGAAATGTGTCTTGTTGATAGCAGTACCACACATACCATTTTACGAGCAATTAAGTACTCCGAGTCTATTAAAAAATGTCCAGGAAGTATTATGACAATCGCCGGCTGCGGTTCGAACATAGTTGGCTCCGGACGAGCTACTATCATACTTCCTATGGGAACAACTTTGATCAGTTATGATGCATTATTGTACCCGGAGTTGACTCATACTCTTTTTGAGCTTTAAAGACATCCGCGCTGATGGTTTCCACGTTTGAGACCGGTGATGACTATGGCCATGTGTGTATACTCATCACCAAGTGGGATGCAAATGGTAGATATGCTATCGAAAAGCTTCCTCCATTCGACACAGGGTTATGCTACACTAAAATAGTAGCACCGCCCGTGTACACTACCCTTAAGACTATTTTTAGAAGCTTTGAACTTTTCTGCATCTCTCATGATAGGTTAGGCCACCCCGGACTTAGGATGATGAGAAATATAATTAACAGCTCGCATGGTCATAATATTAACATCAAGAACTTGCTGAATCCCGATGATTTCGTATGCTCCGCATACGCAACGGGGAAGTTAGTCACTAGACCATCGCCTCTCAAGGTGAGGGACAACATCCCCGCGTTCTTGGAACGTATCCTAGGGGATATATGCGGTCCAATTCAGCTCCTCACGGGTCCGTTTAGGTACTTCATGGTGCTCATTGATGCTTCCTCTAAATGGTCCAATGTTTGCCTGCTATCAGCACGGAACCATGCCTTTGCAAAGTTGATCTCTCAGATCATACAAATGAGGAATAATTTCCCTGATCATCGTATAAAGTCTATCCGAATGGACAACGCCGGAGAATTTACTTCAAAGGCGTTCGATGATTATTGCATGGCAATGGGAATCAAAGTTGAGCACTCGATACCGCGCGTTCATACATAGAATGGACTTGCCGAGGCATTGATTAAAAGAATTAAATTCATTGCCCGACCGCTCCTTTAGGGTTGTAATTTACCAACTACATGTTGGGGCCATAGAGTGTTACACGCGACCAATCTCATCAACTTTAGACCGTCGGCCTACAACATCCACTCTCCTGTTCAGTTTGCGCAAGGGTCGAAGCCGAAAATTTCCCACCTCCATAGGTTCGGTTGCCAGGTATATGTACCAATACCACCACCCGAGCGATCAGCAATGCGCCCGCTCCGTAAGTCGGGGATATACGTTGGTTATGAGACTATGTCCATAATCAGGTATCTGAACCCCATGACAGGTGACTGTCACACGACTCGTTTTGCTGATTGCATTTTTGACGAGGATTTTTTCCCGACTTTAGGGGGAGAGAATCACCCCCTTGATGCTAAAAGTCGGGAAATCATGTGGCATGCCATGGGAATCCATGCCCATGACCTGCACACTACTGAGACTGAGAGAGAAGTCCAAAATATAATAGATTTGCAGTCATGGCAAATCAATTACCTGACCACTTTAGTGACTTAAAAACTGTGATAAAATCGCATGTGCATGCGTGCAATGCACAAGAAAGGGTTGAAATACCGGTATACCTGCTCCCCTTCCAAAGGCCTACAAAGACGAGAGATCCGGCTTCTCAAATCCCAAGTACTCGGGGACGCCTGACGAAAAAGGATAAGAGAGATTTATTACAGCGTGTCACCAAAGTACCCCAAAGTGAAACGGGGAGCTAGTCGAGACCTGGCATAAGTACGGAAATTCCAGTGCACGACATTCGGTACTTAAACTTTCCCATAAGGGAAACACCCAGCAGAGATGTGTGCGCACACATCGGCACGGGAAATCTAAAGGACCTTGCTCCTAGAATGGGAAATTTGGTAGAGCAATTGTTAGCGCCAGATGCGCCCCATGACGAAATGGCCATAGATTATATTTATATGAGGGAGTCTCTGAACCGAGCAACGTTGAGTGCCGACATTAATTTTGCTACAAAAATTGCCTCAATCATAGATCTTGACCCTCAGCCTAAAACGCTCGCCGATTGCAAGAAAAGGTCGGATTGGAAAGATTGTCCGAAGGCAATTACTTCTGAATTATTATCTCTCAACAAAAGGAAGGTGTTCGGACGAGTTTGTCGAACTCCTCCCCCACATTCGCTTTGTTGGCCATAGGTGGGTTTTTCTTCGAAAGAGAGATGAAAATAATAAGGTAGTACGGTACAAAGCAAGGCTCGTTACTAAGGGTTCACTCAACGACATGGTGTCGATTTTGAGGAGACCTGTTCCCCGGTCATGGATGGAGTTACCTCTAGATACTTGATCTCAATGGCACTAAACATGGGCTTGAAAATGAAATTAATGGATGTTGTCACTTCTTACCTATATGGTAACTTGGATTCGAACATATACATGAATTTCCTGAAGGTATCCATGTTCCGAACCATGATAGAACAAATATGAGTCTATACAATGTTCAACTTCAAAAGGCATTGTACGGACTTAGACAGTCTGGTAGAATGTGGTATAATCGCCTAAGAGATATCGTTCATCAGAAGGTCTGCACGAGCAATAAAGATTGCCCATGTATTTTTGTACGACGATCCCAAGATGGATTATGTATAATCTCAACGTACGTGGATGATTTAAACATAATCGGTACACCTAAGGATATTGAGGAAGCAACTCCCTACCTGATGTCGGAATTTGACATGAAGGATTTGGGTAAAACCAAGTTCTGTCTACCTGATGTCTGCAACTTGAACATTCCCCTGACGGGATTCTAGTGCACCAGTCGGCCTACGCCTAGAAGGTGTTGGAAAGATTTGAATTTGATAAGGCATATCCTTCTAAGACCCCGATGGCCGGGAGATCTTTACAGCCAGACAAGGACCCGTCTAGGCCTAAGGAATAGGGGGAGAAAACTCTCAGACCAGAGGTCCTTACGTTAGTGCAGTTGGAGCACTCATGTACCTTACAAACTGTACACGACGAGACATTACTTTTGCCGTCAGTTTGCTCGCTAGGTACAGTTCTAAACCTACCAAGAGACATTGGAAAGGTATCAAGTACATCTTCCATTACCCACAAGGGACCAAAGATCTTGGCCTATTTTGTAAAATGAATCAAGACCTATCTCTTATAGGTTACGCCGACGCTGGGTACCCGTCGAACCTGCATGATTGCAAATCACAGACGGATAACTGTCCAAGGGGGAGTGTTGAAAAACTACCGGGTCGATAGGAGCGGCGCGGCCTGACTCGGCCAGCGTCCTCCCTTTGACCGAACGTTTCCCACTTAACGTTAAGTGGACATTTATCCCCCTTACCTCTAGGCTATATAAAGAGAAGAGCACCCCATTGTGCAATACCCTGATCAATGATTAATAAAGAAAGACTCCCCCCTACTTTTCTGTATCAACTTACTTTCTGTATCTGTGCATGATCGATTACGACGCTCGCTCCGCTCGCAACCTTGAACCGGACTCGCGGCAAGAGTTATATCTCCGTGCGGATTGGATTGTCAATTTTCGGGTGCTTTTGTGTGGCTGCTCTGGCAGTTACGTTGTGCGACTACCAGTGGGCCGTCTGGTATCGGGCTACAGCAACCGTCCGAGGTCATCCATGTCATGTACGTGTCCGATTCAATGATGGGTGATGGACCCAGCCCGGAACCGATCTCTGATAGTAACAGCCTGGTGGCCGGTGCCGGTGGGGATGAGGAGTTATTCCAAACCGCGTTTCACCGTGCAAAATAAAACAAGTGGAGAAACTACAGCTGACGTTCTAGTTTGGACTGCTCCAGAACTTTCGACCCGAATGACGTTTCGGAACTAGTATTCTGATGGGAGCTTTCTTTTGCACGCGATTAATTTGATGGGATGGCGGGTGGCAAATCAGAAGAAAACGATCAGAATTCACGACTTTAGTAAAAATATATGTGCGCCGTTACATCGTGAGAGACGTCAAAACTTGTATGCAGTGCCAATGATACGGGCACGTATCCAGTGTCACTCGATGCTTCCAGCCCCTAAAATGTCATTTGCCCTTGGGTTTCTATATGGAGTAGAAATAGAATATGTCATCGCTTGCCAGTCAAAACACGATCGAGGGAGGCATGGGGTTAAAATATACTTAGTGGCAGTATCATGAGTATCCAGGCTAGATAGCCCATCGATCCGTCCTAAAATATGCAGACGGTACACGCGGCATCTCCCGCCCCTCACGGCTCACGCGCGTCCTACCCTTGGACGGAGCAGCTCGCTAGCAAATGCACGGCGCGTCCGGACGGGAAGCCGGCCGGTTTCCCGTGACCGAACGGGACGGAACGGGGTGCAGTAATCTAGTCCGACGAGTTAACGCCGGTCACACGCAGCGCATGCCACCGCGCGCGCTCCCATCTGCATCCCGAGCCGAGAGGGGAGTTCAATGTGGCGCCCCACTAGCCGTGACGCGTCGCCGCGCTCCGCATGGCGCCGAGATCCCTGCCGGCCGGCTTCGGCATTCAAAAACAACCGTCGTTTCGAACCTCTCGACCTTGGCTTTTCCCTGATCATCAGTCAGTCTGCGTGTCCATGCCTTGATCTCTGGCTCTCCGGATCGGAGCTGGCGCCACAGCGTGGCTGCCAGACGCAATTATTGAAAGAATGTTCGTCGTGTCCGGTAGGCTGGCTGGCATCCCTGCAGCGGCAGCGTCTGCTTCCTTGGCCAGTGCTCCCTCCCTGCATGCATGCATGTAGCCGTGCGGCTGCTGTGGATCTGGACGCAACTCATTCATGAAACGGGATCCTCAAATCTCGGTCCTCATCGCGTCAGACTGACACGGCGCGACGCGTACTGAGGAGAGATCTGTTCTTGGATGATATCTTACGGAGCGGTGGTACTAGCTAGCTAGCAGATAATAAGGGGTGGATGGTAAGGGGTGGATGCAACCGGCGAGAGCAGGTACGCCTGCGGCGCGTTGGCGGAGCGAGAGCGAGAGCGAGATGGAGGGACCATCCATGTTGCATCCGGGGCGATGGCGGCAGTACTAGGCTGTCTCCCATCATCATTCGGGGTGGATTTGGTTGTGGATATGGTGGTGCAGCCCACATGACGCGCCGGCCGGGCCGGGCGCCCGTGTAACAAGCAAAAGCAAGACTCCCTGCAGACAATCATTGGCCGCAGCGGGTCATGCGTCTCGCTCTCACCACCTCCCTCAATTAGCCAACTGTGGAGCAGAGCAGGGCAACTACGCTGCAGGTCGACGCTTTCTTTCTTTCTTTATTCCCCTTCTCGTAAAAAGAAGAAGAAAAACCGTCTGCTGCCGCTGCACGGCCATGCTCCGCCCCCTGCAACTGTCCACTCCACACCGAATTATTAGCGTTTGCATGGCAAGCTAAGCTTTGGCGTGGAATCCGTGTCAACAGTGACGAGGCATGGCCCCCGGCGCCGGGCAAAGGATATGGCCCGTATCGTATCGTATGGGCCCGTCCCCATCCCCGTCCCCTGCTGACTATTCGTGCCTATCCTGTACGTACATAACAAGGCATGCATGCGGCGGTCGATTGATTCGCGCCTAGTGCAATCAAATCCCGCTTCCAGGTACGTACACGTACGTGCGTACGTGCCGATCCCGTCGAGCTTGACATGAACGTACCGCACTGTACCGGCCGGTAGGGGCGAAAGATCGCCTCCGAGTGGAGCGAGCTGAACTGGCCCGTCACGTACTGCACTGCACCGTCGGCGTCGGGTCATCGCCGCTGATTTGAGGGCGCAAACGGGCGGTTTGCAGCGGAGGGAGGGAGGGAGATCTGGCCGCGGATCATCGCGTTGCCCCCCTCGGCTGCTTTTTGCCGGCGCATCACATCGGGCGAGATATGGGGGATATATGCGGAGCCCGGCCGGAGCTCGATCGGCCGAATCTGGCTGACGATCGGGTCGACCTGCCGACGGCTTGCTTTTGAAAGGATGGAACAGGTGTTTCCGAAATGCAGGATGCATCAGAGGGACGACAGCGCACGGTGCAACGGGGACGGACGGATCCGGTGCTGGCTGCGGTGTGTGGCATCAACGGGTACCAACGTCTGCAGTACGTCCGTGGCGTCTGGTGGGTCAGCCGCGCGCGCTATGGTTGTGAGTCCGACGTAGCGACGGGTCCGTCCTGTCACGGGCAGATCACTAACGCATACGATCCCGTCTGTTGGCTATCCCGCGGCCATGCACGTGGGATAAGCGACGGCTGATCCATCCTGCTACCGACAGCCAGCCATATGGATCGCAAATTCCCACCGGGAGCGATATTATAGCTAACTTATTACTCCCTCCGTCCAAAAATAAATAGTACATCAACTTTATACTAGATTTGGTATAAAATTGTATTGAGCTTAAGACACTTATTTTAAGACCGAGAAAATATATTTACATATATAAGTCAACAAAATTGTGGGTGCGCACGTACGTACATCCAGAGTACATGGAGACGGCGGCAGCTGTTGGCGACGGACGGCCCTTTGATACACCCGCGGTAAGAAGAAGGTTGCTCATTTTCTCCGTTCGGGCACGGTTCATCGCATTGATGTCGTGTGCCGTGTTAAGCGTGTGTCTGTGTATGACAAATCCGGTCACCAACATTTGGACTTGGCAAACCCGGTTCCCTAAACTTTTAGAACATTGTCGGATGGCACCTCAAAAGTCCTACCGGAGAGCCGAACTTCTCGTATCAACACTTGAAAATTCATACATATCGATCACATAACAAAAAAAACGCATCACCAATTCAATAATGCAGGAAAGAAAAGAAAAAAACATGCCAGATGCCAAAATGAAATTCAACGCTCGTGTCTCGTCAACATGATAAATCATTCGTTGGGTGTCATCCGGACCACGTCGGCTGCTACGACCGTCGCTCTCGCCCACTCGTACTCCCTATGCATGCTGATCTTGTTCCTCCTCGCCTCAAGCAACTTCTCGCCTTCCGAATCCAAGCGGTTTGCATCAAAAAAGATTATCCTTGAATCCTTTGTGTCTCGAGCTAGTTGCAAGATTCACGACGGAGCCCGATCGAGTTGTCTAATGCACACGAGAGCTCCCCCCAGAGCTATATGTTGTTCATACTGATTTGTATTAGGCTTGCCATAAGCCGAAGGATTTGACCAGGCCTAATATTGTGCAAGTTTTTTCCCGCTCGGTTTTCTAATCTGGTTTTAATTATTTATGTTGGTCTCCTTCGGGTTTTCTTTCGGTGAATAGGAAAAGCTTGTGTATCATTTTCTTGACAAGAGGTACAACACGTGACACGAACGCAAAGACGTGAGCATGGCAGCAAGAGCATTTTTCTGGAATTACACGGACCACGTGAGCATGGCACCATGAGCATTTTTCTCGCCTTCCGAACGCAAACACGTTCATTGATCTTGAAAAAAGTTCACAAATTTGAAATTATGTTCTCAGATTTTTTTAAAAAGTTCAGCCATTTTAATAAAATCATATATTTTCAAGAAAATTCACAGATTTTTAAAAAAGTTCATTGATTTAGAAAAAAGTTCATGGGCTAAAACACAGATCTGATCTCTAAATGGGATGGCCCATGCGGAGTGCTGCAGGCGCCGGTTAGCAAATGTTTCCTTTAACTGACGCCTGTGGCGCTAAATAGGATTTTCCGCATGACACACACGCGGTGCTTTAGGCGCTGCCTGGTGCTACAGCATTTACTCGCTTGGTTGTATCGGACGGCCCAATAGTTCAACATGTATCAAAAATGTTCAAGAATACTAAAAAATGTTTAAGATATTATAACAATATATTTTAGACTAAACAATATTCAACATCTTTAAAAAAATATTAACAGGTATTTCGAAATGGCAAACGTATCTAAAATTGTTCATGTATTAAACGTAAATAATCCTAAATATCTTTGCTTTTGGGTCAAACAATTTTAGATTTATTTTTAAAAATATACAAAAAAAATAAATTAAAAAGGCAAAAGGAAAAGAGGATTAGGCAATATGAAAAGGATACATAAAAAGTAGTATTACATAACTAAAAACGAAATGATATAAAAAAGTAAAAAAGTAAATACAAAAAACCTATAAGGTGAAAAAATACACATTAGAAAAGATAAAATAGAAACTTGAAATAAGGAGACAAAAAAAATGAGAAAGTAGAACATTGGAAGAAACCATTAAAATGTTTTTGATGAACTGTGTTCAAGTTGATGACACTATTTTCGAAATCCCCTGAATTTTTTCGGATCAGATGAATCAATTTTCCAAATCCGCCGAACTTTCGTCAAAATCGATGAATTTTTTCGGATAAGCTGAAATTTTTTTGGATCTGACAAAAAATTTCTAATTATGATGACATTTTCTCAAATTTGATGCATTTTTTTCAAAATCTATGAACTTTTTTCAAATTCAACGAACTTATTTCAAATTGGATGAACTATTTCATAAAACTGAGGAATAAAATTCAATTTTGTGAAGTTTTTTTAAAATTGATGAACTTCTTTTCAAATTTTTATGAACACTTTTCAGTTTTTGTGATAATTTTTTTAAATTTTATGAAATTTTATTAAAAATCATTGGATTTTTCATGAATAGGCCGATGCATTGAATAGTTTTTTTTCCGGATTCTGTATCACTTAGTCGTCTTGGCGTAGTGGTTGTTATGCTGAGACTACCACAGTTAACACGTGGGTTTGAATCCCAGCTCACGCGTATACTGTCCGAGGATAGTTTTTCTTTTGGCATCGAAGTAGCTGTTGGACCGGCCCACTAGACGGCATTCGCGCGCGCGAGCATCAGGAGGGCTAAGCGGCGCCTTAAGCGCCGAGAAGGAGCTCCCAGAAATACGTTCTACATAACCATGTGGACCAACTGATAAGTCTAAAATGTATCTTGTTTTTTTTTAAAAAATTATTGTTTTGACAGCTAATTTGTATAATTTAAATAAAACTAACTCAGACACACGATGTATTTTGACATAATTAGCATGATGTTATTTTTGTGCAAAAAAAAGTGCTCTATATTAGATGATATTTTTCTTAATTATTTTATGAAAAATAAGAAGACCGAAGAACCGAAGATGGACCAGAGGGGAGCCACCTGCGGACGAAACAAGCAGGGCTCACCCCTTGCTGTGCGGTGGCTGTCTGGGAACCTTGAAGCTCCCCGACCGACTTGCTTTGGCTATAAATCTCATATTTACTAAAAAGCAGAGAAAACGACCGACACTTTTTATGATACAAAGCCGTCGTCACCTCTGTTCTTCCTCCAGAGATCCGATCTGGAGTCTGTTTTCGGCTCCGAAGAACGGGATTCGTCGCCTCGTCATTATCAAGGGTTCTCCGACAACAATTTAATGATGCTTCCACCCATGTGTCTGTAATTCTCATGTAACCACATGAAGGTGGATGGGAGTAATAGGCGTTAGTTTTGTTGGGGTTTGATGCCTTGTGTCCATCATTATCTAATAGTGATGTTGCTATGCTTAATGCTTGCCATTAAAATCCTAGTGTCATGATTTTACATCTGAACCATTTATGTTTATAAATATATTTATATATTTTTTATCTTACGTACCGGTTGTATGTACCTCTTAATGTTCCCATGACTATTGCATAAGTGATCTTACCTAAACAACACCCACCATCTATTTTCATGCTTACATTTTTCATCGTTGTTGCTTTCTTTATAGTTACTGCTGCTATAATTTTTTACTTTGCTGCAATATCGTTACTACTACAATCAACATACCACTTTGGTATTAATAAATTCTGTCAGGCAAGTTGTATTAATAAATTCTGTCAGGCAAGTTGTATTAACAAATATCGTTCCTCCAGAGATCCGATCTAGGTGTGATTGAATTGACATCTATTATTTGCCTTCCCTTATGACGAATCAATAAATTTGTATTGAAATACTTCTCTCGAAGACTATAAATGTCCCTATGCGTTGTTTTACGTTTTCCTTTTTCCTTTTTATTTATTACCTTTTTCCTCTTTTCAGAATTGATTTTTCTTGTATTTTTTAGGTTTGCAAATTTTTCTTTGTTATAGTTTCGTAATATACAACTGACATTTCTAAAAATACACGCTAAGATTATTTTAGCATACAGTGAAAATTTAGATGCACACAATTTTTCTTATATTCAATGAACAGTTTTTAATATACGTTGAACGTTTTTTATATAGAATGCACTTTTAAATTATAGGAAGAACATTCTTTTAATACACACCGAACCTTTTTTAATATACTATTATTTTTTAATATACACAAAATTATTTTTGAAACACATACTCCCTCCGTCTGAAAATACTTGTCGCTCAAATGGATGCATGCAGATGTATTTTAGTTCTAGATATATTCATTTTTATAAATTTTTGCGACAAGTAATTTCAGGCGGAGGGAGTACTAGACAATATTCTACAACATTTTTTTCTATATAGATTTTTAAATATATAGCTCCTAAAAAACAGCAACCCCCACCATTAGAAACTGACTAAAAACCAGATGGGGTATAAAACCACAGTGTGGGCCGACCCATTTGCCCTGGCTTCAGGCAGAGCCTTTCCTATTTGACGCTCATGGCCCTCTAAATGGAGCTCTCGTGAAGAACATCAAATTTTTTTATTCAGAATTGACTGGAGAGTAAAGAAACGAATTTGCCAAGTAAGGAGTGAGCTCACTCTCACCTTCCTAAGTTGCGACAGGTAGCTGTGTCTCTCACGAAAGCAAATTTGTACCTCCACGAGAAGAAAATATGTATCTCTCACGAAACTTAAAAACACGTTTCTCCCCTTTCCGAGAGGCATAGCTATGCCTTTTGCAGAAGTGAACACGTGCCTCCTCATGAAGCAAAAATGTGCCTATCGTTGAAGCAAAAAAAACGTTATTTTTCTTTTCTAAGAGGCACTCATGGAAGTAAATCTGTATCTCTTCCAAAAGAAAAAAAATATGTTTTTCCATCTTGTTTTTTAAACAATTCTCTTCAAAACCTTAGGAAAGTCGAAAATATCAAATGGCCAAAAAAGCACTCATCTAAAACCCAATAACAAATACAGAATAAAATATGAGGGAGCTCCCAGGAAGCTACACATGACGTGAGTTAAAAGCGTGCCAAGTGACGCGCTCTCACACAACTAAAAGTGATCCTCCCCTCCCCCCTCCCCCCCTCCCCCCGCCCGACCCCGGCAAGAGAATCTCCTATTTACCGCTCGTTGCGTCAAGCTGCCGGTGCTTCGCATAGACGAGCGACCAAGCAGCGCCGACCTGTTTAAGCGTTCCAGTGCCTTCGGTTTTGGGTACCTTCTAGAGGTTCCCAATCCTTTTTTTTTCTGTTTTTGGGAAACTTCTAGATAGTTTTCTGAACTCGTTTTTCCTTTGTTTGTTTTTCATTTCATTTTTTCTTTTCTCTCATTTCCCCTTTTTCTGTTTTTCCTTTTGTTTCTATTTCGTATTTTATTAATTAAAAATTTGTGCGCAATTCCAAAAATGTTCACCGTTTCAAAATTTGTGCACAATTTGGTTTACGGTGTCAAAATTTATTCACAATTCCAAAAAT
Source organism: Hordeum vulgare subsp. vulgare (assembly GCF_904849725.1). Lineage (NCBI taxonomy): Eukaryota > Viridiplantae > Streptophyta > Magnoliopsida > Poales > Poaceae > Hordeum > Hordeum vulgare. The sequence goes on from NC_058521.1 coordinate 520,573,516, forward strand.
GTTTAAATTTCATAATTTTGTACACGAATTTGGAATTTTTTTCTTGTTTCAAAAAAATCACAATTCGAAAACATTTCATGGTTTAACGAACAATGTTTGCAAGTTTATAATTTTATTCACAAATTTGAAATTTATTCATGTTTCAAAATTTGTTCACAATTCGAACATGTTTAGGATTTTAAAATTTGTTCGCAGATTCAAAAAATGTGGACATTTTTATAATTTTGTTCACGAATTTAAATTTACTCCTGTTTCAAAACTAGTTCATAAATTTTCAAAACACGTTCTTGATTTTCAAAAAATGTTCTGGATTTTCTAAAATTGTTCACATTTTTCAAAATGCTCGGAAATTTTAAATTTGTTCTTTTTGCCAAATTTTGTTCATGTTTTTGCATAAAATTAAGGAATTTTGTTCATATTTTCAAAAATTGTTCAAAATTTTAATTTTGTGTTCAGGTTCTTGTTTAGAATGTATGAATTTGGTTCACATTTTCAAAAATTGTTCAAAATCTTTAAATTGTGTTCACGTTTTCAAAACTTGTTCGGAATTTACAAATTTTGTTGATGTTTTTTAAAAAATGTCCACCTTTACAAAAAAAATGGAATATAGAAATTTATCCACGCTTTATAAGTAGTGTGCATGCTTCTTCTATAGAAATTCATAAAACTTTGTTCACGTTTTTCAAATTTTGTTTGCTTTCTCTTAAAAAACTACATTTTTCATAAATGTTATGAAAATTGAAATTTTTAATGTTTTTAAAAAACTGTTCACTTTTTCTTATAGAATTTAAAAATTTTGTCAATTTTTAAAAACTGTTCAACTTTTTCAAATTTTGTTCACGTTTTTAAAAATTGTTCACCATTTCAAAAAAAATTCCTGTTTTCTAAATTTGTTCGCGAAATAAATAAATTTTATGTTTTCGAAATTTGTTTACAAATTCAAAAATATATTCATGTTTTCACAATTTGTTCACCAATTTAAAAATATTTCTTGAGAGTTTCAAAAAAATGTTTCGAGTTTTGTAAAAAATGTTTGTAATTTTGAAAATTGTTTATGTTTTCAGTTTTGCTCTTGTTTTTCAAAAAAATGTTTATAAAGTACTTTTTGGAAATTTCAAGAACTTATTTTTTCCTTTGCTTTTAGTTTCTTGAAGTTTCGCGTCGTAAATCTTTCACTTGGGCATGCGAGTTGCGGTGGCTAGCGCGACATGTGTATGAACTAGAGGTTGTGGGTTTGATTCCTATCGCAAGCAGTTTTTGGAATTTTGTCTACTACGAATCGAAGCCACTGCAAAATGGGCCGGTCGAGGGTGCGCGACGCCTTGTGCGAAACTACTACTCCTTGCCACTATAAGCGGTGCATAGGACCCCCCTAAGGGGTGTCATTGATGTGGAACTAAGGATGGACCGAAGATTTGTCCATGGGCTGAACTGAGATACACTATTTTCACATCCAATGGTTGCCTATATAACCTTCAAAAGTCAGCCCAAGCCCCAAGCTCCATAAAGAAATGTGTGTGAAGACCCGAGTGAACGGATGCCTAGGACAAAAATACTTACCCTCTCTCTTAGGGTTTAGCGACGTGTGAGGCGATTCTCGCGATCGCCGGAGGGTCGCTACCGCAACAAGTCATTACTGCACCGTCAACTCGCAAGAGGGGATGGGGGGTTTCTTCGCTCGCGCTAGTGGTTGCTTGCCATGGACGCCCCGGGGGGTTCTTCCTCGCGCAAGGGTAAGGAGAAAGAAATCAATCTGGAGACTGGAGGAGATGATGAAGAGCATGTGACTCATGGAGGAGGAACTTGACGAGGTAGTCATCGAGGAAAAAGATGCTCAGACCTTTTCCGCTGAGGCTAGGTGGATGCCCATCGCGAGAGTTAACACGGATAGACCCTTCAGCCCTACTGCTTTTTTTGACAACATGAAGTTCATCTGTAGCTTGGTTCACACGCCAAAGTTTAGGGAGGCCAGAGAGAACCTGCTCATCTTTCATTTGTTTCTGCCTGGGTGATTGGAAGAAGGCTATGCATGGAGGTCCATTGCTCTTCATAGGTCTCGGGGTCATAATGGAGGACTACGATGGAAAAACTGATCCTGATGCAGTCGTTTTTGATGGCCTCTATGTGTGGGCTCAGATTCATAAGATACCGGACCTTTACCGCCGGGAGACAGTTGTTGATCAGCTTGCTCGAAGGATTGGCAATGTTCGGGAGGTTCAGATGCAACCTACCCTCTTCTATGAAGGAGATTATGTTTGGGTATGGGCAAAAGTTCTCACGGCCAAGCCCCTAACCCGCTTTATACCGCTTACAATGGTCGGCGAGGGCACTCAGATGCTTGTGGTCAAGTATGAGAAGATCCCCTACTTCTGCAAGGTGTGCGGGCGGATGGGACACGGTTTTGAGGAATGTGGCAATGGTGTCTGGAAGGAGGAGGACAAAAGGTGGGGAGGATGGATGATCGCTCAACGAAGAGAGATGCAGTTTTCATCAAGCTGTGGAGGTAGATTCCCATCCCGTGGGGGCAGGGGAGGAGGACGCGGCGCAAGCTCAGGATGGGGCTATATACCAGCTAGAGGTCGAGGACATGTCGCTGATTACGAAGCATCAGAAGGAGCTGAGAACAAAGGAAATCTGGGACCTGATGGCCTTGGTGAGGGGGCTAGAGGCAAGGAGAGTGCATCTGTAGGGAGCGCAACCAGGGGTGCTATGACAGATAATAATGACTCATGTCCCATTTCTATTGTTGATCATGCAACTGGTGTTACCCACGACATGGATGCTAAAAACAACAGCAAAAGAGGCTTGCGGGATAGGAATCAGGTTGATTCTTTCAGCAGCGCTCCTCCTATTTCGAGTGAGGGGAGCTGGTTGCTGCAGAAAAAGATTCGGTGGGAGTTCCACCAATTCCACCGGTCTATGTTTCACCTCGCAAGGAGAAGAAGAGGCCAAAGAAAGGTCTGAATGGTGATGAGACTCAGCTCAACAAAAGATTGTGTTATCGACGGGCTCCCGCGAGGAGCACCGTCGAGCACAATGAATTACTTATGCTGGAACTATCAAGGAGCGGGCAAGGACTCCACAGTTCACGAACTTCGTGATCTAGCGAAGACTTTATGCCCCTTCTCTGCTTTGTATCTTAGAAACTCAGATTGACAAGGCTAGAGTAGAAAGTTTAGCAAATTCTATTGTTTTTGATAAAGCCTTTGCTATTGACAGTGTGGTACGAAGCGGTGGAATTGGCTTGTTTAAAAAAATGCAATAAATATAAATATTTTGGGGTATTCAGTTTACCACATTGATGTGGAAGTTCTTGACCCGGGATGAGGTCCATGGAGAATGAATGTGGTCTATGGGGAAGCCCAAACTCATTTCAACACCAAACTTGGGATACGTTAAAAAACATGGGCATCTCCAACAACCTTCCTTGGCCCTATCTCGGTGATTTCAATGAAGTCCTCCGTCCGGAAGAACATGAGGGGGTTGGACAACGAAGCAACACTCAAATACAAGCCTTTAGAGAGGTGTTCGACGTCTGCAGGCTTATGGACTTGGGTTTCACAGGAAGGTTCTGGACGTTCGATAATAAAGTGGTGGGCGGCTCGTATACCAGAGTAAGGCTGGACTGCACGCTGGCATTGGCGGAGTGGATGACCCTCTTCCCCAACGCGGGTGTGAAACATTTGGAGGTTGCTATGTCAGACCATTGCCCAAATCTCCTTAAGCTGAAGAACGCTCTCAACTTGTTGAGACCTACAACCAAGATCTTCCGATACGAGGTGGCTTGGGAGTCTCATGAAGGTCTGAAGGAGGAAATTAAGGGGGTTTGGGCAGCTGAGCAACCCAGCCTGCGTTTGGAGGAAACCAAACAGAAGCTGCATATTCTGTCCCAAAGCTTTCGACATTGGGACAAAATCACGTTTGGGTCTGTGCGAAGCGAAATAAAAAAGCTAAAATAAGAGCTGACGAGGTTGAGGGCTAATCAGTCGTGCTCGGGCCTTTATCATACCAAGCAGAAGATTAATGAGAAATTGGTTGAGATGTATCATCGGAAAAAAATTCGGTGGCGCCAACATTCTAGGATCGAATGGCTATCGTAGCAATTTCTAAAGGTGGAAGTGATAAGTATGGAGTGTCGGACCCACAAGGAGCTAAAGGTAAGAGCAATATTCTCTCGAGTCCTATTTGCCACTCATACAACTCTACATACGCCGAACGTTTGCTTCCAACTAGGAACGAGAAATAAACTATGTTGTGGGTATGAAGTGAATAGCTATGCATGACATCGGAGAACTAAAATATAAAAATAGGTGATGTTATCATAAAGTTAAAATATATTACAATATATTACAAATAGCGAGTGTGGAATAATTATGGGTCGGTGTGCGGAATTTCCCTAGGCAATTGTTAACAAGATCGGTAATCATTATTGCAATTTTATATGAGGGAGAGGCATAAGCTAACATGCTTTCTCTACTTGGATCATATGCACTTATGATTGGAACTCTAGCAAGCATCCGCAACTACTAAAGATCATTAAGGTAAAACCCAACCATAGCATTAAAGCATCAAGTCCCCTTTATCCCATACGCAACAATCCACCTACTCGGGTTTATGCTTCTGTCACTCAAACAACCCACTATAAGCGAATCATGAACGTACTAAAACACCCTACAGCGGGAATCCTTCACGTGTGCGCGGCGTGGAAGGCACCATAGGACAACACCAAAATAAACATACAACTCAAACCAATCTAGATCATCAATCAACCCATAAGACAAAGGAAATCTACTCAAAACATCATAGGATGGCAACACATCATTGGATCATAATATGTGGCATAAAGCACCATGTTCAAGTAGGGGATTACAGCGGGGTGCACGAGAGTGGACCGCTAAAAGAAGATGAGGATGGTGATGAAGAAGGTGACGTTGACGAAGACGATCACCGCGGCGATGGTTCCCCCGGTGGAACTCTGGCACCACCGGGAGAGAGGGGGGGAGGGTCTCCCCCTTGTGCCTCCTCCTCCATGGCCTCCCCCCAAGGTGGGGAGAGGTTCTCCCTCTGGTCCTTGGCCTTCATGGTGATGATGGCCCCTCCGTCTTCCTCCTCCATGGTCTCCGGTGATGGTGACCCCCTGCGGCAGGGTGCCGGAGAGGGACAAGCTTTTGTTTTTCGTGGCTCTGGAGGCTTGCGGCGGCGGAACTCCCGATCTAGGTTTCTTTTTGGGGGTTTCTGTATTTATAAGAATATTTGGCGTTAGAATCAAGTCAGGGGAGTGCTCGAGGGGGCCATAAGCTAGGGGGCGCGCCCTGGGGGGGGGCACCCAGGTGGCTTGTGGCCGCCTCGGGACTCCTCTCCGGTATCTTTTTGCTTCATTATTTTTCATATTTTCCAAAAATATTCTCCGTAAATTTTCAGCCCATTCCGAGAACTTTTATTTTTGCACAAAAACAACACCACGGTAGCTCTGCTGAAAATAACGTCAGTCCGGGTTAGTTCTAATAAAATCATACCAAAATCATATAAAATTATTGTAAACATGGCATGAATACTTCATACATTATAGATACGTTGGAGAGTATCAGCTCCAACATGTGCCTCGTAAAGTCACAACTGGTATGAATGAATCTCTATGTGCTCCTTATTCCAGTGATGAGGTTAAAGTGGTGCTGTTCCAAATGTTTACCACGAAATCGCTTGGTCCGGATGGCTTTCCCACACACTTTTCTCAGCGGCACTGGTATGTGTGGGAAGAAATTACAAATGCAGTTCTGCGGATTATCAAGGGGTGTTGAGGCATAGTTTATGCCTAAGTAATTTTGGTGATTGATGACAGTACCGTACAGGACTAATCGTGTGTGTCAAGGTTTCAGGTAACACTCGTCAACGGCACAAGACAACTCGTCTCCTCTCTTCTGGAACGGAAACACGGCGCTCTCTACGATTCTCTTTATTTGAGTCATAGGAAAGTCGTACTATTAAGAGGGGATCCGTAGTGGAAAGGTTTGGGTGGAATATATCTTTACACACGCACTCATCACAATTCTCCCCTTCTGTGTTTGGAGCGGCCCTGCCTACTTCGTCTTGAGCTTCTCTGCAAAATGGTCCCCAGCGGTAGTACCGCTGGACTGCCAGCGGTAGTACCGCTGTCTGGCGGTAGTACCGCCACTTGACAGCGGTAGTACCGCTATCCAGCGGTAGTACCGCCCCCAGGTCAGTGGTAGTACCGCTCCAGGTGCCTTGTTCCACCTACCTAGCGGTAGTTCGTGGACGGACCCTTTTGCGAAGACTTTCCCGGCGGTAGTAGTGCTTATGCACTACCAAGGGGCCAGCGGTAGTACCGCTGGAAGCCCCAGCGGTAGTACCGCCGGGCAGCGGTAGTACCGCTCCTTCCCAGCGGTAGTACCGCTGGATCTCGGGCAGAGAGTGGAAAAACGGTCTGATTTCCCCCCCCCACTATATAAAGGGTTCTTCTAGCTGAGGAACCCTATCTCTTACCTCTCTAAGCTCCATTGTTGCTCCTCAAGCTTAAAAGTGCCCGATCTCTCTCCCTACCCAATCAAACTTGTTGATTCTTTAGGGATTGGTTGAGAAGGCCTAGATCCACACTTCCACCAAGAGAAAAGTTGATTCCCCCACCTATCCCTTGCGGATCTTGTTACTCTTGGGTGTTTGAGCATCCTAGACGGTTGAGGTCACCTCGAAGCCATATTCCATTGTGGTGAAGCTTCGTGGTCTTGTTGGGAGCCTCCAAGCTTTGTGTGGAGTTGCCCCAACCTTGTTTGTAAAGGTTCGGTCGCCGCCTTCAAGGGCACCTATAGTGGAATCACGGTACCTTGCATCGTGCGAGGGCGTGAGGAGAATACGGTGGCCTTAGTGGCTTTTTGGGGAGCATTGTGCCTCCACACCGCTCCAAAGGAGACGTACTTCCTGTCAAAGGGAAGGAACTTCGGTAACACATCCTCGTCTCCATCGGTTCCACTTGTGGTTATCTCTACCCTTTACTTTGTATTTGCTTTTACTTGTGACTGTATCTTACTTGCCTTAATAGGTCTTGTTGGTAGCATCTATAGGGATCACCTCTTTGTCATATTATTTGTGAACCCGTATAGTGTTTACCTTAACTTGTTAAGATTAATTAAAAAGTGGTCGTTGTCTATTCACCCCCCCCCCTCTAGCCAACCATATCGATCCTTTCAATTGGTATCAGATCCACGTCTCTTTATTAAGGGTTTAACCACCTGAAGAGTATGGAAGGCGGAGAGGAAGTTAACCGTGGGCAACCCGAGGACATGGACTTGACTTCGGTCACAAGGGACGACTTGAATACGGTTATGGCCGCCCTCAAGACATCCTTGACGAGCGAAGTCAAAACCATGCTTAAGGAATTAATTGATGGTCTTAAAAGTTCACCCGAACCGGCTTTAGTGGTTAAACCCACCATTTCCGATTCGGAGGCCAACTCCTCTAAGGAAGCGGCTAAAGGTATGCAACCTGCTTCACCTCACGAAAAAGATGGAACGGGAACACATGCTTCGGTTCCACCTCCCATGACATATGGAGGACCCGTTCTCGCACCTCGTCTTAATCCTGTTGGTCCTCCTCCTAAACTTGTAAAAGGTGACTTTGCTAACTGGGTATTTTCTATTAAGTCTCATTTGAATCACAGCTCAACAAACTTGTGGAGAATTATCGACCAAGGATATTACCCCCATGACCCAAGCAACCTCACTCCAAGAGAAGATGCAGACAATCAATATAATCACTCTGCGATGTTTATTCTCCAGTCTGCTGTGCCACCTGAAGATCTTCCCCACTTACGTCCCTTCACATTGGCCAAGGATTGTTGGGAGCATATTATGGTGTTGTACAAGGGAAGCTCAAGTATTCAACGATCCAACTATGAAGTGATACTTGATCAGGCCGATGAGTTTGTGATGAAGGAAGAAGAGGACCCTCGTGATCTCTATCGGAGGGTGACGGCTATTGCTGTGGCACTAAAAGACCATGGGAGTAAGGATGTGGATGACACTTGGGTCAAGCGCAAGTTTCTCAAAGCCATCATGCCTTTCAATAAAGCCATGTCATCTGTCATTCGTCAGCGGCCAGACTTCCACTCCTTGTCTTCCAGTGAAGTGTTGGATGAGTTCATTGCAATGTCAATCATGAATGAAACAACCGACAATGCACTTGCTCGTGTCCGATCAAAAACCACTTCGCCCAAACTTGCGTTGAAAGCAAGAGCAATGCTTGAAGAAGAAGAAGAAGATGAGGAAGAGGAGAGCTGCCCAGAAGACACAAAGTATGCCTATCATGAGCACATGGCTCTTGCATCAAGGCAATTCTGGGGAAATAAAAGGAACTCAAGACCAACCTTCAACAAGAACAACTCTAGTGGATTCAAACCCAAACAACGAGTAAGGACATGTTATAACTGTGGCTACGTGAGTCACTTCGTGGCAGAATGCCCCTATGAGAAGAGAGAAGACAACGGAGGCAAGCTCATTCGCAAAGACAAAACCAAATCATTTCCAATCAAGAACAACTTTGTGAAGAAACCTCACCCAAAAGGAATGGTGGCCCTGGAGGAGTATCCTTCTGATGATGATGATGATGATGATACAGTGGCAACGGCAACTGTTGCTATAGCCACTACCCCTTCCCAGAAGGTGTCTCTCTTCAACGCCCCCAACGAGAACCACATCACCAAGTGCCTCATGGTAAAATGTACCAATCAGGTAACTCCTATCATTAAGACCAACATTGCTTCTGCTCCTTCATTGTTAAATTGTGTAGAAAATAGTGATGTTGGAGAACTTAATGAGCATGATCTTGATAAGTTTCTATGCACTATTAAGGGAGAAACCAAGAAGCATTTTGTTGCCCTCTTGGAACAACTGGGTGAGGCCACTGACCTCATTGAGTCTCATGAGGAGACCATCTCCGAGCTTCATGGACATAGCCGTGACTATGCCGATGAAATTGCCGAATTATCTAGTACTCTAGAAGAAGAGCGCACTCTTCATTTGGCTCTTGAGGAGTCATATAACGATGACTGCACTAAAATGCAAAAGAAACTATATCATGATGTTGTTCTTACTCGCATGCTTAAATCTGAAAAGTATGCTCTTGAGGTTGGCCGTGACAGACTCAAAGAAGAGTTTGACATACTTGACAAGGCCCACAAAGCCTTGAAAGGTGCTCATTTCGCTCTGAAAGAGTCCCATGATCAACTCCAAGCAAAGCTTACCAAGGAGATCTCTACTTGTCCTCCCTTTGTGTTAATTGATAATACTTGTGCAACTAACCTATGTTGTGAGCATGTTCATCTTGTGGAGGAAAATGCCAAGTTAAAGGAGAAACTTGAGAAGGGCCTTGTGTCATGCAGACAAGGTGAGAAGAGTCTGAATGATCTCTTGAGCACTCAAAAGGGTTTTGTAGGAAAGGAAGGACTTGGACTTACTTCCAAGTCAAAAGGTAAAAGGAAGAACAAGAACAAACGATCTCTCACCCTCATGGACATCTTTGTCAAGGAGGGTGAGGGGACTCAGAAGGTGAACAGGAACAAGGTGGACTATGGGAACCTCAAGAAGGGCAAAGCCGCTCCTACTAACACAGCCGGCAAACTCAATTCCTCATATGTGTTATGTTGTGCTAGTGATGGGCATGTTTATGCCAGATTTATTGGTTCCTACAATGAAGATATTGAATGGGCTATCTGGGTTCCTAAGACCCTTGTCTCTAACATGAAAGGACCCATTAAAAAATGGGTACCTAAAACCAAGCCTTGATCTATTGCAGGAGTTTGCTTCCGGTGGGGTGTCATGGTTGCTCGATAGTGGAGCAACAAATCATATGACCGGAAGCAAGGACTTAGTGGTGGATGTGCATCCTTCTCCATCTATGCCCACCCATGTCCAATTCGCCGATGCATCCTCGTCAAAGGTATTGGGATTTGGTAAGGTGGTCGTCTCTCAAGATTTGTCTATTGAGAAGGTCATGCTTGTTGAGTCTCTTGCCTACAATTTACTTTCCGTTCGTCAACTTGCAATCATGGGTTTTTCCACATTCTTTAATATTGACACTGTGGTCCTCCTAAGGAGCAAGACTCTTAAAGTAGCCTATGTTGGACATGTCGAAAATGGTCTCTATGTGGTAAACTTTTCAAAGCGACCCACTAAGACTGCGACATGTTTAATGGCTAAAGTTGACGTGGGCTGGCTTTGGCATCGCCGTTTAGCTCATGTCAATATGAGATCTTTGCAAAGTCTTCTGACAGGGGACCATGTTCGTGGACTAACAAATGTGAGCTTTGCTAAAGATCGTGTTTGCAGTGCTTGCATTGAAGGAAAGATTCATGAAACTGCTCATCGTCCAATAACTCTTATCTACACTAAGAGGCCATTGGAACTTATTCACATGGATCTGTTTGGTCCTCCAACATTTGATAGTCTTGGAGGCAGAAAGTATTGCTTAGTCATTGTTGACGATTACTCAAGATATACCTGGGTATATTTCTTCAAAAGGAAGAGTGAAACTCAACAAACGGTCATCAACTTTGCCAATGAAGCGCAACGTCAACATGAAGCAAAGATCTTGATGATTAGGAGTGACAACGGCACCGAGTTCAAGAACTACACCCTAGATGAGTTTCTAGGTGATGAGGGAATAAAGCACCAATATTCTGCACCATATACCCCTCAGCAAAACGGCGTGGCAGAAAGGAAGAACCGGACCTTGATAGATGCTGCAAGAACAATGATGGCAGAATTCAAATCTCCATACAACTTCTGGGCAGAGGCCATCAGCACAGCATGCCATGCGTCCAATCGGCTCTACATCCGCAAAGGCTTGAACAAGACTCCGTATGAGATTCTAACTGGAAACAAACCCAATCTCAAGTACTTCCGGGTATTCGGTTGTAAGTGTTTCATTCTTAAAAAGGGAGCTCGGTTAGCTAAATTTGATTCTAGAGCACATGAGGGTACCTTTGTTGGTTATGCTACAAACTCTCATGCTTACCGTGTCCTCAACAAGTCCACCGGACTAATTGAGGAGACATGTAACGTGGAGTTTGACGAAAATAATGGCTCCCAAGTGGAGCAAAGTGGTCTTTGTGATATAGGTGATGAAATTCCTCCCGAAGCCATAAGAAGAATGGGGATTGGTCAAATACTCCCCATTGAGGAACCCCTTGTGGCCGAAGGAGAAGGACAATGCTCTACTCAAGTGGAGCCATCACCCCCACAAGCCCCACACGCTTCCGATGAACAAAGAGAAGACTCTCAACAAGTTGATCAAGCTCTCGGTCAAGATCAATTGCCTAACAATGGTGATATGCCCACTCAAGCACTATCCCAAGACCTTGAACCAACACGAGATCAAGATCAAGAGCAACCACTAATACAAGACCAAACCAGTGAACTTGCTCAAGTCGAACGACAAGATGATCAGGAGACTGCCTCACAATTCCCGTCTGGAGCTCCAACAACCGGCTCAAGACGCAAGAGCAAACAAGTGACACAAGGCGACGCACCTCCGTTATCTAATGAAGAACTCTTGGAGCGTCGAGCAGCCAAGAATGCGAACAAACTAAGAGTCAAATCACACCTTATGAAGAATGTTCTTGGTAGTTTAAAAAAGGGAGTATCTACTCGTCAACATCTTTGGAATTATTGTGAGCATCACGCGTTTGTCTCGTATTGTGAACCTCAACAGGTACAGGAAGCGCTCGATGATGAGGATTGGCTTATGGCCATGCACGAAGAACTTAACAACTTCGAGCGCAACCAAGTATGGGATTTAGTGCCTCGACCAACGAAGGAACATAATGTCATTGGGACCAAATGGATATTTAAGAACAAGCAAGATGCAAATGGAATTGTGATTCGAAACAAGTCAAGATTGGTGGCTCAAGGCTACTCCCAAGTCGAGGGTATCGACTACGGTGAAACCTTTGCCCTTGTTGCTCGTCTAGAATCTATTCGCATGTTACTTGCATTTGCTTCTCATCATAACTTCAAATTACAGCAAATGGATGTGAAAAGTGCATTTCTTAATGGTCCTTTGAATGAGTTGGTATATGTCAAACAACCCCCGGGATTCGAACATCCCAAGCTCCCCAATCATGTGTACAAACTCAATAAGGCACTCTATGGCCTTAAACAAGCCCCACACGCGTGGTATGAGTACCTTACTGAGTTGTTACAAGATCGCGGGTTTGAAATTGGGAAGATTGATCCCACTCTTTTTACTAAGAGGGTATATGTTGATGATATTATCTTTGGCTCCCCTAACATTTCATTCAATGAAGAATTTGCTGCACTAATGACTGAGAAGTTTGAGATGTCCATGATGGGAGAGTTGAAGTTTTTCCTCGGGTTCGAGATTAACCAAGGTCTCGAAGGGACATTCATCAAACAAGCCAAATACACTCAAGACACGCTCAAGCGGTTCGAGCTCGAAGATGTCAAACCGGTCAAGTTTCCCATGCCAACCAGATGCAAGCTTGACAGTGATCCCAATGGTAAAGCTGTGGATCAAAAGGTATACCGCTCCATGATTGGATCCCTCCTTTACCTCTGTGCATCTAGACCGGATATTATGTTGAGTGTAGGGATATGTGCACGATTTCAATCCGCACCAAAAGAAAGTCATTACATGGCTGTCAAACGAATCTTTCGATATTTGGCTCATACCCCAAACTTTGGCCTCTGGTATCCCAAAGGAGCAAACTTCAATCTAGTTGGCTATTCTGACTCAGATTGGGCTGGAGATTGTGTGGAGAGGAAGTCAACGTCTGGAGGATGCCAATTCCTAGGTCGCTCTTTGGTAAGTTGGTCTTCAAAGAAGCAGAACTGTGTCTCCTTATCATCCACCGAGGCTGAGTATGTGGCGGCTGCAAGTTGTTGTGCTCAATTGCTATGGATGAGGCAAACTTTAAAGGATTATGGTGTCACTTGTGACAAAGTGCCTCTTCTATGTGACAATCAAAGCGCCATCAAGATTTCCCTCAACCCAGTGCAACATAGCAAAACCAAACATATTGATATTCGTCATCACTTCATCCGTGAACATATCAAGCTAGGTGATATTGAGGTTCACTTCATCCACACTGAAGAGCAACTTGCAGATATTTTCACCAAGCCACTAGATGAAGCAAGGTTCCGGGAGTTAAGGCATGAGCTAAATATCATTGATTCAAGTAATGTGGATTGAAACTAGGCATATTGCACCTCACTTCACATTCCATCTTGGTCTAGATGTAGGCATAGACATAGGGGGAGTGTTGTTCTCTCAATGAACTCTCCCTCCCCCCATTATGCGTAAATCAATCTAGTCTTTCACTTTAGCCATTGTCAAATGGTACTTGTGCTTCAAAGACGAGCATTGGTCATGAAACCAAGGATAACTCTTCGCGGTGTCATACCATTGTCTCAAACATAGGTGGCCTCGGCCACCGCCCCTCCATCCTCTCTTGCGTATAAAGGAGAGGTTATACAATGACAAGTCAGTACTTTTTCTTGGAAGTCATCCCTTTTTGCTCACTTGTCATGTGCCCAAGTTTTCCCGCTTTCCTTAGCCGTGTTGAAACATGTACAGCGGTACTACCGCCAGGGTTGCGGTACTACCGCCAGGACCCCAGCGGTACTACCGCCAGGGTAGCGGTACTACCGCCAGGACCCCAGCGGTACTACCGCAAGGGGTAGCGGAACTACCGCCAGGGACCCCAGCGGTACTACCGCCAGGTATGGCGGTACTACCGCCAGGACCCCAGCGGTACTACCGCCAGGGACCCCAGCGGTACTACCGCCAGGTATGGCGGTACTACCACCAGGATTCAAATTCTACCACGACCGGCTAGAAAATTTCTAGGGTTTCAAGGGGGAGCGGTACTACCGCCAGGGGGAGCGGTACTACCGCCAGGACCCCAGCGGTACTACCGCCAGCCCAGCGGTACTACCGCTGCACCCCAGCGGTACTACCGCTGTCCGTACCCCTTGGGCTATATAAAGGGAGGGGGAGCCCGATTTTCCCATCTGTTTCTTCTTCCTCGCGGCTCCACCCTCCCCTAGACCGAAACCCCCCTCGATTGGATCTCACTTTGTGGAGCTCCTTCTCCCCGTTGGTGTGGAAGGGCTGCTTCACTTCTTCTTCCTCCTCCAAAGCCATGAATCCCGGTAACAAAAGCTCCTCCCTTCGTCTATTTGGTTGTTCTTCGTGTTCTAGGGTTAGGAGCATTGGGGATTGGATTCATCTTGTTGATCCTATGGCTAGTTATTGGATGGCATGAAGGAAATATTTGAGGGGAGTATAGGTCCAATGGTTTGTTGTTATGATTGCTGCCATGGTTTAGGATTTCATCGTCTTAGATCGAATACTTGAACTTTTGATTTAGATCTAAAACGTGCTCTCTCCTGCCTAGGCATGTTTGTACCTCGTGTTAATATGTGTTCCTCATGACAGTAGGGCTGGGGGTGTACGTCTTAGTGTTCATATTCAGTCCATGCCCTCGAAAACGAGTTTTATATGTCAGATCTGAAAGTCAAAACCCCCAGCGGTACTACCGCCAGGGGTAGCGGTACTACCGCTATGACCCCTAGCGGTACTACCGCCAGGGATAGCGGTACTACCGCTAGGCCCCAGCGGTACTACCGCCAGGAGCATTCACGGTGTTTTTTGTTTTTCTTTTGCTTAGCAATGCATGTTTCCTTTTTCTGCGTTTTCAAGATTCATTGCCTTGACTTTTCCTGTCGCCTCTTTTTTGCTTTGTGGTCTGTGTCACAGGTGGCTCTGCTTGCCGTTCGAACCCCCCACGGGACACGACATCCAAACAGTTTCGCAACACAGAGGTGCCCGAGGGGTCTGCCACGTCTGGTCTGCCTCCCAAGAAGAAGACCTTCAAGAAGGTCACTCACAAGGAGAAGAGGGTCAATATCCGTTCTATGTCCTCCAAGGACTTTCTGCAATTCCGCACCAAGAACCCCTATCTCAAGGAGAGGGAAGTGATTGATGGGGTTGAAAATGTCTGGGTAAAGGACCAGTGCAGGATATATCGGGATGTTATTGCTTCCTTCAAGAAGAACCATGTCTCTGTTCAGTGGATTGATCTGGCACATCTTCAGCGGAACATGGAGTACTTTGGTGATGCCCTCTCTGTGGTTGACAAACTGGGCATCAAAGACATCATTACCTTCAAGACGGACTTTGGTCCCACTGCAGTGGCCCAGTTTTATGTCACAGTCCATTTCTCACCTGATGATCAGCGTTCCATGATCTGGATGACTGGGTCAAAAAGGATGACTGGTTCCTGGACGGAGTTCATGCAGTTCCTTCACATTGACTTTCAGGGTGCTGACACTCCTCCTGGGCTGCGTCCACATGCTGCAGCCCCCACCAATAGGGCCTCCGCAAAGGACAGACTGCAGTCACTGTATCTGAGGAAGGGGGTGCTTCCCAAGCACCTGGACATCATGCATCGGATCTTTCGCAACACTCTTTTTCCTCGGATTGGTAACTTCGATGAGGTACATGGCTACTTGGCTGAGATGCTGTTACTATGTGAGGATGCTATGTCTCAGGAGTCTGCTCAGCTGGATATTGCAGATGTGATGTTCACAGAGCTCTGGAACTGCATCATCAATCGTAAGGTTCCTATCTATGGGCCTTACCTGTTTGCATACATTTGCCATAAGTGGGAACATGCTTTTCCGAATGAGGTGCTCTACGCACAATCTGATTACATTGTGCATGACCCAATCAGGCTGCGCGTCAAGGACAAGTGGGCCAACCCATCTTCATCTTCTCAGCACATGGACACTGATACAGAGACCGCTGCTGGCAGAGGACCTGCCTCTCAGCCCCGCTCATCTGCCATGCCATCTTGGGCTATCAAACTGCAGGACAAGATGAAGACACTTTTCTGTATGCAGGCCAAGGGACAGTACCAGACACATGTGGCTCAGAAGCAGAGCCGTCAGAGGCATAAGCGTGTTCTCAGGACCTTGGATGTGGACATCTCCAGCGGCTCCGAGGACGGCATCACTCCGGAGGCCACTTGGATGCATGCTCAGGGGTACCAGTGGTCTGGCGATGAGGCAGCAGAGGAGGAGCAGACCGACCAGGAAGGGACAGACGAGTCTGGTGATCCTTAAGACGAGGAGTAGTTACCTGTGGCATTAGGTGTGCCCCTTTTTGGTGTCTTGTGCAAAAGGGGGAGAGAGTCTAGGATTTGCTTTCACTTCGAACTTTGCATTGCTTTGCTTTATCTCGTATGGTTTGCTTTGAACTTGGTTTGATTCGTTTGCTATCTTGTGTGAGACATGATCTTTCTTATGTGAGATTAGATTTATTTCCATCATATGCTGTGAGTCATATGTCATATATCTCTATCTTTTTATTCTCATATTATTATCTGTGCAAATCCGGTATTGTCATCAATCCACCAAAAAGGGGGAGATTGTTGAGGCATAGTTTATGCCTAAGTAATTTTGGTGATTGATGACAGTACCGTACAGGACTAATCGTGTGTGTCAAGGTTTCAGGTAACACTCGTCAACGGCACAAGACAACTCGTCTCCTCTCTTCTGGATCGGAAACACGGCGCTCTCTACGATTCTCTTTATTTGAGTCATAGGAAAGCCGTACTATTAAGAGGGGATCCGTAGTGGAAAGGTTTGGGTGGAATCTATCTTTACACACGCACTCATCACAATTCTCCCCTTCTGTGTTTGGAGCGGCCCTCGCCTACTTCGTCTTGAGCTTCTCTGCAAAATGGTCCCCAGCGGTAGTACCGCTGGACTGCCAGCGGTAGTACCGCTGTCTGGCGGTAGTACCGCCACTTGACAGCGGTAGTACCGCCCCCTGGTCAGCGGTAGTACCGCTCCAGGTGCCTTGTTCCACCTACCTTGCGGTAGTTCGTGGACGGACCCTTTTGCGAAGACTTTCCCGGCGGTAGTAGTGCTTATGCACTACCAAGGGGCCAGCGGTAGTACCGCTGGAAGCCCCAGCGGTAGTACCGCTGCAACCAGCGGTAGTACCGCTCCTTCCCAGCGGTAGTACCGCTGGATCTCGGGCAGAGAGTGGGAAAACGGTCTGATTTTTCCCCCCACTATATAAAGGGTTCTTCTAGCTGAGGAACCCTATCTCTTACCTCTCTAAGCTCCATTGTTGCTCCTCAAGCTTAAAAGTGCCCGATCTCTCTCCCTACCCAATCAAACTTGTTGATTCTTTAGGGATTGGTTGAGAAGGCCTAGATCCACACTTCCACCAAGAGAAAAGTTGATTCCCCCACCTATCCCTTGCGGATCTTGTTACTCTTGGGTGTTTGAGCATCCTAGACGGTTGAGGTCACCTCGAAGCCATATTCCATTGTGGTGAAGCTTCGTGGTCTTGTTGGGAGCCTCCAAGCTTTGTGTGGAGTTGCCCCAACCTTGTTTGTAAAGGTTCGGTCGCCACCTTCAAGGGCACCTATAGTGGAATCACGGTACCTTGCATCGTGCGAGGGCGTGAGGAGAATACGGTGGCCTTAGTGGCTTTTTGGGGAGCATTGTGCCTGCACACCGCTCCAACGGAGACGTACTTCCTGTCAAAGGGAAGGAACTTCGGTAACACATCCTCGTCTCCATCGGTTCCACTTGTGGTTATCTCTACCCTTTACTTTGTATTTGCTTTTACTTATGACTATATCTTACTTGCCTTAATAGGTCTTGTTGGTAGCATCTATAGGGATCACCTCTTTGTCATATTATTTGTGAACCCGTATAGTGTTTACCTTAACTTGTTAAGATTAATTAAAAAGTGGTCGTTGTCTATTCACCCCCCCTCTAGCCAACCATATCGATCCTTTCAAGGGGGAAGAAAGCGTGGAGTGTATCAATGACACTTTTTTGGTTTTAATCTGTAGCGACCCGACTCAACGAGTCAAGCCTCTGGTGTTTCTGTACCATCCCAAGATCATGCTGGTACACACACAGTACATAATGTATATATTCAAGAGTGCAATCACACAGCTTTATTAATCGAAATCTCATAAAGAGTACTTTATTTCAATAAAGGAGTACAATAAAGTGGCTGAAGGCCAACTCATGAGATTATCTAACGAAGACTAAGCGGAAGCATCAGGTAGACGAGTCCATCCGACTCCAAGGGCATGTCGCTGAGCGTAGAACCGTAGCCTCACTCCTGGTCGGAAAAGTACTCTGCAACATGATACGTTGCAGCCGTGTAGGTCAGCATATTGAATATGCTGGCAAATCATCAAGAGAGGGAGTAAAATAATCACTATCTCTACATGCATATTTGGCCGGTGGAGATAAGTTTTGCATAAAGCTAGTTTTATCCTACAACAAAAGGGGTTGAAAGCAAAATATTACTACATAGTTTGTTGTTAACGAGATGGTTCCGCCAACCAATTCTCGTACCCGAATAGTTGTTAACACCCACATCATTATTAAATTGTGTCGAGAGTTCAGGGGAAATTCAATGCCTTCGGCTCAAGTTGTCCATGACCCTGGACACGGCTAATCGATTAGGTTGAGTACTCTGCAGAGTTTTGCACACGTTCCCCACAAGATTTGATCGCCTCCGGGTTTGTCCTCGCACTTCAGGGTGTTTGAAGACCGGATGATCAAAACATGGTCTTTCAACGGGTCCCTCCGAATCCCTGTCGGTGCCCATCCATTCCTACCGTTCGTCTACATCTGCTAGCACCGCCTGTCCAGAGTCGCCGCGTTGTCCAACCAAGCCAGAGCCCATAATGACTTGTGGCTGTGCAGGTAAGCCTTGAGTCTTGAAGTCTCCGTCCGTCCCTTTGAGCCTGGGTGAAGCTTTCCGCAGGATGACATGGCCTCTCCAGCATCCCGGGCATCCACTGGGTTTTCCAGGGAGCCGATCAACCGTCCTTCACCCAGTGTTGCATTGCGTCCGAGGTCTTGAAAATCTTGTCTTAGTCCGGTCTTGGTTATTATATCAATCTCGCATCTCTCGTGGCATACACTCAACCGATAACCCGTCTACTTAAGCATAGCATATATATAACTTTGTCGTCCCGGGGCCAAGTATCGGGGTGTTGGTGTTCCTACCTCATGATACTACACCTATGACTAAAGTTTCCAAGTACCTAGGCAGCATGCAAATAGGGCAAAGAAGGTGATCTACTATGCATTGAAAACATAGGTAAAATAACATGATCAAAGATGACTTGCCTTGATGATAGTTGTCCTGCTCGAGCGTCTCTAAGTAACACGCTTCGCACTCCGGATGATCTACCGATACAAACACAAATCACACCATAAGCAATTCAATCATGCCACGAGTAAAAATAACATCACATGCAATGATTTGCAAACGACTACGCAAAAGAATTTATCGCGCGTCGGTAGGACAGAAACTTGTTTCTGTTGAAAACACTAGTAAAAATACTTTGAAAATTCTGAAACTTCTACTACAGTAAGGTTTTATCACTAGAAAAGAGTAGCAAAAAGAATCAACTCAATATCATTTTTCAAACTCCTGGAATAGGCGAAACAGTGTTTAAACTAAATCTGCTCTAACTTATATTTAAAAATTCCAAACACAGAAAAATTATATATTTTTAAAAACTACAGGAAATTTGTGAGCTACTGGAAAAAGAATCAATGCCATTGGACGTAGGGATAAAACGTTGTGATCAAAACAAGATTGAAAGTTTCTGTTTTCGAAATCTGGACAGAAATTACGAAACTGCTAGTGCTAATGAGAGGCACACGTGGCAAGCTTCTAATGGCTGAGATGGAGTGCATGAAATAGAGAGAGAGAGGTTGCTACCTGCTGCTGGAGGTGTTGCACCGGCAAGAAAGGAGATGGCCGGCGAGGAAGGAGGGAGTAGCTCCGGGCGGTGGGCGTCGGGCGGCGGCGGTGAGGTTCCTCCTCCGCGGGGAAGAGGCGGCGGTGGAGAGAGAGTTCGGGGAGGGCTCCTCCTCCGCGGCGAGGCCGAGGTGCAGCAGCTTTCGGGCTGCTGCCGCTGCTCGCGGCGGCGGCTAGGGCGGCGGTGGGGTGAGGCGCCGGCGGCGGCTTGTGGAGGCGGCGGTGGAGAGACGGCGGCTAGGGTTGGGGAGAGGTGACGGTGGGGGGGGTTTATATAGGCTTAGGGGAGGGGAGTAGAAGGAAGGAGAGGGAGAACTTTGGGAAGGAGATCATGGGAGAGAAAATAGGAAAGAGAGGGAGAGGTGAACGTGGGGAGTAAAAGGAAAAGGAGGGAGAGAAAGAAGGAAGGAGAGAAATAAGGAAAGGGAGGGAGTACTCACGTGGGGAGGGAGTGCATGCATGGAAATTGCATGCGTGCATGCATGGGGGCTGGGCTGAGCCCTTGTGGCTCGGCCTGGCAGTTCTATATATATATATATATATATATATATATATATATATATTTAAAACAAACTAACAGCAGCAAAAAAAAGAAAAAAAGAAAACCAAAACAGGAAAAAAATATATATATTCCTAGCTAACAAAAGGTAGGAACTAATATACATATATGCACTAGAACTTAGGAGAAAACAAAATAACATATACAACTAATATATATATATATAATATATAGGAACCCTAGTTCCACCTAATGCAACTTTAAAAAAAAGTTTTATGCACTAGGATCACACAACGCGATCGAAAAAAAACTCGACTAAAATAATTCGGAGTTTGGAAAAATTTGCAAAAACCAAAAATGATGACTTTAACTCACAGGGGAGAAGTCATATTATCTCCGCTCCGATAAATTGCCCGCAGTCACATAACGATAAATTTTTTCAGAAGAACGCAATGATGCATAAAATATGGGATGCAAATGAATGATCTATTAACATCCGAATTTACGAAAATTGGGATGTTACAAACCTACCCACCTTAAGATGAATCTCGCCCTCGAGATTCGGGTTGGCTAGAAAATAGGTGCGGGTGGTCTCGACGAAGGTCCTCTTCTCGTTCCCAGGTGGCTTCTTCCTCGGTGTGGTGGCTCCACAACACCTTGCAGAACTTGATGATCTTGCTGCGGGTAACTCTGTTGGCGGTCTCGAGAATTCGGACGGGTTTCTCCTCATACGTCAGATCGCTGTCAAGCTGTATGGCCTCTAGGGGCACTGTATCTCTCAACGGAACATCGGCCATCTCAGCGTGGCATTTCTTCAACTGGGAAACATGGAAGACATCATGAACTCCGGACAATCCTTCCGGCAGTTCCAGTTTGTATGCAACTTCGCCTCTACGTTCAAGAATTTTGTAGGGGCCAATGAAACGTGGTGCTAGTTTTCCTTTCACACCGAATCTCTTGATTCCTCGAAGTGGAGACACCTGAAGATATGCTCGATCTCCCACTTCGTACGTTACTTCCTTGCGTTTGCTGTCGGCATAACTCTTCTGCCTGGACTGAGCTATCTTGAGTCGGTCACGAATAAGCTTGACCTTCTCTTCAGAATCTCGGATGAGGTTGGGACCAAAAAGTTGTCGGTCTCCAACTCCATCCCACATCAACGGTGTTCTGCACCTCCTTCCGTATAGAGCTTCGAAAGGGGCCATCTTCAGACTGGTCTGGTAGCTGTTGTTGTACGAGAACTCGGCATACGGTAAATTGTCATCCCAACTAGACCCATAGTCTAGTGCGCAAGCTCTCAACATGTCCTCCAGAATCTGATTAACTCTCTCGGTCTGTCCATCTGTCTGCGGGTGAAATGCTGTGCTGAACTCCAATCTCGTTCCCAAGGTTTCATGCAGTTGGTGCCAAAATTTTGATGTGAACTGAGTCCCTCTATCGGACACAATGCTCTTCGGTACTCCGTGCAGACATACGATCCTCGTCATATATATCTTGGCCAGCTTGGCACTCGTGTAGGTAGTCTTCACCGGAATGAAATGAGCTACCTTGGTCAAACGATCGACCACAACCCAAATAGAATCATAGCCAGAACGGGTCCGAGGTAATCCTGTGATGAAGTCCATACCAAGCTTTTCCCATTTCCATTCAGGTATCGGTAGAGGTTGGAGCAAACCTGCTGGTTTCTGATGCTCGGCTTTTACTCGCTGACAAACATCGCATATAGCTACGTACTCGGCAATGTCTTTCTTCAATCCTGTCCACCAGAAACTTTCTTTCAGATCCAGATACATCTTGGTGTTACCGGGGTGTATCGAGTACGGGGAATCATGAGCTTCCTCAAGTATCAACTTCCTGAGTTCGGGATCATTGGGCACATAGATGCGATCCTCAAACCATAAAGTTCCGTGTTCATCCTCACGAAAACCTTTAGCTTTCCCGTCTTCCATTTTCTGCTTAATCTCAGCTATCTCTTTGTCAGCCTTCTGTGCTTCACGGATCTTTTCCGTCAAAGTAGACTGAATTTCCAGTGTGGCAACAAATCCTCTTGGAACTATCTCCAATTTGAGCTCTCGGAGATCATCGACTAACTCCTGGGGTAATCCTCCCACTGTGAGCGTGTTCACATAACTCTTGTGGCTCAACGCATCGGCTACAACATTTGCCTTGCCTGGGTGATAATGCAATCTCATGTCGTAGTCCTTGATCAACTCTAGCCATCGCCTCTGTCTGAGGTTCAACTCCTTCTGCGTGAAGATATATTTCAGGCTCTTGTGATCAGTGTAAACATCACAACTATTTCCGATCAGGAAATGTCTCCAGGTCTTGAGAGCGTGCACTACGGCTGCTAGTTCCAAGTCATGTGTGGCATAATTCAACTCATGAGGTCTGAGCTGTCTGGATGCATAGGCTACAACTTTGCCTTCTTGCATGAGCACTCCTCCGAGTCCTTGACGAGAAGCGTCACAGTAAACCTGGAAATCCTTCTGAATGTTCGGCAATATCAGCACTGGGGCTGTAACAAGACGTTTCTTCAACTCTTGAAAACTGGTTTCACAATCCTCAGTCCAAACATACTTGGATTCCTTCTTCAATAATTCTGTCATGGGCTTGCAATCTTTGAGAAATTCTCAATGAACCTCCGGTAATATCCGGCAAGTCCGAGGAAACTGCGGATCTCCTTGACTGACGTGGGTGCTACCCATTCGGTGACTGCTGCGACCTTGGCAGGGTCCACTGCTATGCCTTCTCCTGAGATGACGTGTCCGAGAAATCCGACTTCCTTCAACCAAAACTCACATTTGCTGAACTTTGCATATAGCTTATGCTCTCGAAGCTTCTCCAGAACTAGACGCAGATGTTCCTTGTGTTCCTCTTCGTTCTTGGAGAATATCAGTATGTCATCGATGAACACCACGACAAACTTGTCCAAGTATTCCATAAATACCTTGTTCATCAGATTCATAAAATATGCCGGAGCATTAGTCAGTCCAAATGACATGACCGTGTACACATACAAGCCGTACCGAGTGGTAAAGGCTGTCTTGGGTATATCCTGTTCACGAATCTTCAACTCATGATACCCGGATCGAAGGTCGATCTTTGAGAATATGCGAGCTCCAACTAACTGATCAAACAAATCATTGATCATCGGCAAGGGGTACTTGTTCTTGATGGTCACATCGTTCAATGCACGATAATCGACAACCATTCTCAGGGACTTGTCCTTCTTTTCAACCAAGAGCACTGGGGCTCCCCAAGGTGAAGAACTTGGGCGAATATACCCTTTGTCCAACAACTCCTCAATTTGCTTCTTGATTTCTATCAAGTCATTTGCGGGCATCCGATAAGGTCTCTTGGATATCGGGGCTGTTCCGGGTAATAGTTCAATCAAGAACTCAATCTCTCTATCGGGTGGCATGCCCGGCAATTCCTCCGGAAATACATCTGGATACTCCTGTACGATTGGTACTTCCTCCTGGACTACTCCCGTGAGAGAGTTTACTCGCTTACTCTGTGTCGGGCGCTGTGACACGTACTTAATCCGCTTCTGCTCGGGGGTGGTGAGCAAAATAGACTTAAGGGCACAGTCGATATTCCCTTCATACTTGGCCATCCAATCCATGCCTAGGATTACATCCAATCCCTGGGACTCTAATACGATGAGGTGGTGGGGAAATTATGGTTCCCGATGTTGAGACTCAAAGCATGGCATCCTATCCCGGCTGTCATCATGCCTCCTGGGGAACTGACCTTAATGGGTTGGCTGAGGGTTCTAGTTGGCAAACTATACTTTTCCACAACTACCCTTGATATGAATGAATGCGTTGCACCAGAATCAAAAAGTACCAATACTGGATGTGAATTTAGCAAAAACTTACCAACCACAGTATCAGGGTGATCATAGACTTCTTCCACATCAATGTGGTTCACCTGAGCTCGAGGAAAAGGATTGGGCTTCTTAGCTGCAGAGTTGCCGTTGCCGTTGCCGTTTTCGTTTCCATTTCCCTGCTTGTTCTGGGGACAATCCGTGGCATAGTGTCCCTTCTTCTGACACTTGAAGCAAGTGATGTGGGTCAGATCCTTCTGAGCTGGAGCTGAATTCTGCTGAGTGCCAGTACCGCCATTCTTGAAGTTGCTGTTGTTGCGGTGATTCCCATTTCCTCCATGGTTGTGGCCTCCATGGTTGTGCACAGGGTGGTTATGCTGAACATGTCCACCAAACTTACCGGATCCAGTCCCGGTATTCCCTGGATAAGGGGTGTAGCGAGGCTTCTGCTGAGTGCCGGAGTTGAACTTTCCAACCCCATACTTTCGCTTGCGGTTCTCCATCTGCTGATGTTTCCCCTCCAAGATGAGGGCCTTATCAACCAGCTCCTGGTAGTTGTTGAAGGTGGCTACCGTCAACTGAATGCTCAGCTCATCATTCAGTCCTTCCAAGAACTTTTCCTGCTTGGCCGCATCATCGGCCACATCTCCAGGTGCATAACGGGCAAGCATGCTGAAATCATCAATGTACTGGGCCACAGTGCAACTCCCCTGGCGTAAGTTGTGAAACTCACGCTTCTTCAGACTCATTGCACCAGCTGAGACATGTGCGGTGCGGAAGGCTTGCTTGAATTGCTCCCAAGTGACTTCAGCAATGGGATAAGTGGTGGTGTAGTTCTCCCACCAAGCAGCTGCAGGGCCTTCAAGTTGATGCGCGGCAAAACGCACCTTCTCAGCTTCAGTACAACCAGCAGTGATAAGTTCACGCTCCATCTTGCGAAGCCAATCATCTGCCACAATGGGCTCAATGCTGCTGGAGAAAGTTGGAGGGTTCAACCTCAGAAAACGGGTGAGATTGTCGGCCTGGGGTGGGGGACGGTTGTTGTTGTTCTGGTTCTGGATGATCAGCTGCATCAGGGTGTTTTGTTGCTGGATCAACTGGGTGAGTTCCGGCGGAAAGTTGGACTCAGGGGCGCGCCTTGGAGGCATCTGATGTTTGTAGAGGGGTGAGATTAGCATAGAACAATGGTCTAGAGGAATTACACTACCCATATGAATGCAACACACAAATATCACACCACACATTTTATTCAAACATCACAAAGGTTCACACGGGGATACAAAATTCGATAATCCTAAACATCGGCCTAACACGTAAAACGATAAAGTAAATTTGGTGGTCTAGTCTAAGTGTCCTCCTCAGAATAACATGGTGTCGGGTCCTTCGGTGGAGCTTTCTTCATAGTCCTCGTCGTTGCTGATCACTGGGGCTACGTCTCCTTCGGGATGAAGGTTCTCGCCCATGTCCAGTTCCTCCTCGAGGTATGCAACTCGAGTCTTCAGCTTCTCGATCCGCTCCAGAAAATCCTTCACTTCCACCTCATGCTCATAGTGGGCTTCCCGGGCTGCATCTTCAAGCTCAAGCTCGCGGAGTGACAGTTGCTTGATCTTCCTGGCGTCCTTGATCGCGTGGTACTCCAGAGTTCCGCTGTGCTTCTCCAAGGTCTGGGCATAAGACAAGAGAGCGTCATTGGTCTTGCTTGAGATGATGTCTCCGTCTTCATTTCTCCGGGATACAGCGAATAGGTCTGGAGAAATAGGGCAGCCTTTGTATTCATCCTTGATACGTCCGAGTGCACAATGGATCGCCATGTCCCTTCCGAGAATCCAGTTGGGTGCGATGAACTTGAAATCCATCGGCTCAGTGCGCGGTTCGAATGTCCTTCCGGGAATATGCACCTCGATCCTGTAGCGTGAATCCTCCGGGTAAGATGAAGTTGGCTTCCCTGTGATAGTCGGCACAGCAATCCTCAAGTCTTTGGTGATCTGCACCAGCTCTTTTCTGAACGGCATAGTGGTGTCGAGCTGCCAAAACTCCGTGAACTTAACAGGGACGAAGGTGGCCATCTAAACATTGGAAAATCGGAGAGAAGTCAGAAATGATTAGAGGGGGAAATAGAGGATATAAGAGAAAATAGTTTTCTTCCTAAGGCTTTTCCAATCCTAGAGGTTACGTCCTAAGGTCAGCGTGTGCTCTGATACCATTTCTGTATCGACCCGACTCAACGAGTCAAGCCTCTGGTGTTTCTGTACCATCCCAAGATCATGCTGGTACACACGCAGTACATAATGTATATATTCAAGAGTGCAATCACACAACTTTATTAATCGAAATCTCATAAAGAGTAATTTATTTCAATAAAGGAGTACAATAAAGTGGCTGAAGGCCAACTCATGAGATTATCTAACGAAGACTAAGCGGAAGCATCAGGTAGACGAGTCCATCCGACTCCAAGGGCATGTCACTGAGCGTAGAACCGTAGCCTCACTCCTGGTCGGAAAAGTACTCTGCAACATGATACGTTGCAGCCGTGTAGGTCAGCATATTGAATATGCTGGCAAATCATCAAGAGAGGGAGTAAAATAATCACTATCTCTACATGCATATTTGGCCGGTGGAGATAAGTTTTGCATAAAGCTAGTTTTATCCTACAACAAAAGGGGTTGAAAGCAAAATATTACTACATAGTTTGTTGTTAACGAGATGGTTCCGCCAACCAATTCTCGTACTAGTTGTTAACACCCACATCATTATTAAATTGTGTCGAGAGTTCAGGGGAAATTCAATGCCTTCGGCTCAAGTTGTCCATGACCCTGGACACGGCTAATCGATTAGGTTGAGTACTCTGCAGAGTTTTGCACACGTTCCCCACAAGATTTGATCGCCTCCGGGTTTGTCCTCGCACTTCAGGGTGTTTGAAGACCGGATGATCAAAACATGGTCTTTCAACGGGTCCCTCCGAATCCCTGTCGGTGCCCATCCATTCCTACCGTTCGTCTACATCTGCTAGCACCGCCTGTCCAGAGTCGCCGCGTTGTCCAACCAAGCCAGAGCCCATAATGACTTGTGGCTGTGCAGGTAAGCCTTGAGTCTTGAAGTCTCCGTCCGTCCCTTTGAGCCTGGGTGAAGCTTTCCGCAGGATGACATGGCCTCTCCAGCATCCCGAGCATCCACTGGGTTTTCCAGGGAGCCGATCAACCGTCCTTCACCCAGTGTTGCATTGCGTTCGAGGTCTTGAAAATCTTGTCTTAGTCCGGTCTTGGTTATTATATCAATCTCGCATCTCTCGTGGCATACACTCAACCGATAACCCGTCTACTTAAGCATAGCATATATATAACTTTGTCGTCCCGGGGCCAAGTATCGGGGTGTTGGTGTTCCTACCTCATGATACTACACCTATGACTAAAGTTTCCAAGTACCTAGGCAGCATGCAAATAGGGCAAATAAGGTGATCTACTATGCATTGAAAACATAGGTAAAATAACATGATCAAAGATGACTTGCCTTGATGATAGTTGTCCTGCTCGCGCGTCTCTAAGTAACACGCTTCGCACTCCGTATGATCTAGCGATACAAACACAAAGCACACCATAAGCAATTCAATCATGCCACGAGTAAAAATAACATCACATGCAATGATTTGCAAACGACTACGCAAAAGAATTTATCGCGCGTCGGTAGGACAGAAACTTGTTTCTGTTGAAAACACTAGTAAAAATACTTGGAAAATTCTGAAAATTCTACTACAGTAAGGTTTTGTCACTATAAAACAGTAGCAAAAAGAATCAACTCAATATCATTTTTCAAACTCCTGGAATAGGCGAAATAGTGTTTAAACTAAATCTGCTCTAACTTATATTTAAAAATTCCAAACACAGAACAATTATATATTTTTAAAAACTACAGGAAATTTGTGAGCTACTGGAAAAAGAATCAATGCCATTGGACGTAAGGATAAAAAGTTGTGATCAAAACAAGATTGAAAGTTTCTGTTTTCGAAATCTGGACAGAAATTACGAAACTGCTAGTGCTAATGAGAGGCACACGTGGCAAGCTTCTAATGGCTGAGATGGAGTGCATGAAATAGAGAGAGAGAGGTTGCTACCTGCTGCTGGAGGTGTTGCACCGGCAAGAAAGGAGATGGCCGGCGAGGAAGGAGGGAGTAGCTCCGGGCGGTGGGCGTCGGGCGGCGGCGGTGAGGTTCCTCCTCCGCGGGGAAGAGGCGGCGGTGGAGAGAGAGTTCAGGGAGGGCTCCTCCTCCGCGGCGAGGCCGAGGTGCAGCAGCTTTCGGGCTGCTGCCGCTGCTCGCGGCGGCGGCTAGGGCGGCGGTGGGGTGAGGCGCCGGCGGCGGCTTGTGGAGGCGGCGGTGGAGAGACGGCGGCTAGGGTTGGGGAGAGGTGACGGTGGGGGGGGGGTTATATAGGCTTAGGGGAGGGGAGTAGAAGGAAGGAGAGGGAGAACTTTGGGAAGGAGATCATGGGAGAGAAAATAGGAAAGAGAGGGAGAGGTGAACGTGGGGAGTAAAAGGAAAAGGAGGGAGAGAAAGAAGGAAGGAGAGAAATAAGGAAAGGGAGGGAGTACTCACGTGGGGAGGGAGTGCATGCATGGAAATTGCATGCGTGCATGCATGGGGGCTGGGCTGAGCCCTTGTGGCTCGGCCTGGCAGTTCTATATATATATATATATATATATATTTTTTAAAACAAACTAACAACAGCAAAAAAAAGAAAAAAAGAAAACCAAAACAGTAAAAAAAATATATATTCCTAGCTAAAAAAAGGTAGGAACTAATATACATATATGCACTAGAACTTAGGAGAAAACAAAATAACATATACAACTAATATATATATAATATATATAGGAACCCTAGTTCCACCTAATGCAACTTTAAAAAAAAGTTTTATGCACTAGGATCACACAACGCGATCGAAAAAAAACTCGACTAAAATAATTCGGAGTTTGGAAAAATTTGCAAAAACCAAAAATGATGACTTTAACTCACAGGGGAGAAGTCATATTATCTCCGCTCTGATAAATTGCCCGCAGTCACATAACGATAAATTTTTTTCAGAAGAACGCAATGATGCATAACATATGGGATGCAAATGAATGATCTATTAACATCCGAATTTACGAAAATTGGGATGTTACATAATCCCAAAGGTATTGAAACCAACCTTGGTGTCTGAGTTTAGGCCAATCATACTTTGCAATGTTTTGTATAAAAGTGCTTCAAAGGTGGTGGCGAATAGATTGAAGCTAATCCTGCCTGACATTATTTCTGAGGAACAATCCGCTTTTGTTCTGGGAAGGCTGATTACGGACAATATTATTAGGGCCTATGAATGTTTACATTTTATCAAGAAGAACAGATCCAAGTCGAATAGTCATTGTGCGTTAAAGCTGGATATGATGAAAGCGTATGACAGGGTTGAGTGGGCATATCTTGAGGCAATCATGCTGAAGCTCGGCTTTAATAAATCTTGGGTTGATATCGCTATGGGTATGATAAAGTCGGTATCTTTTTCAGTTCTTTTCAATGGAGAGAAATTGGACTAGTTCAAACCAACCACGGGAATTAGATAGGGAGATCCAATCTCCCCTTATCTCTTTTTGATTGCAGCGGAGGGCCTCTCGTGCCTTTTGAACTCTGAACCTCAATCATCGCACTTTGTTGGAGTACAGGTGGCGCCGACAACTCCGGTTGTTAACCACCTTCTCTTTGCGGATGATAGCCTGCTGCTTTTCAAAGCGAGTGTTGAAGGGGCAACGGTGGCATCAAACTTGTTGACTAGTATTGTAAAGCTTCTGGCCAGAAAGTTGACAATGCAAAGTCTTCAGTCTTTTCCAACAAAAGCTGCCCTCAAGCTGTTAGAAATGCCATTAAAACGATGCTTGATGTGCATAAGGAAGAGCTAAGTGAAAGGTACTTAGGTTTGCTTACCGAGGTGGGTCAGGCAAGCAAGGGTACCTTCAAGTATCTCCAGGATAGAGTTTGGGAGAAGATTAAGGGCTGAATGGAGAAGATGTTATCGTATGGGGGGAAGGAAATTTCTATAAAAGCAGTTGCTCAAGCAATTCCAGTTTTTTTGATGGCATGTTTCAGATTACCACGTGGAATTTGTGAGAATATAACTTCGATGATCCATCAGTTTTGGTGGGGAAGTAAGAGGGGCAAAAGGAAGCCATGTTGGGTCTCATGGGACATTTGCACTTCACCGAAAATCACTTGGTGGTCTTGGCTTCAAGGACATGGAATTGTTCAATTTGTCCCTTTTGGCAAGACAAACATGGTGGCTGATTGAGGGGTCTGTGACGCTAAGTGCTAGGACTCTCAAAGCAGTGTACTATCCCCCGGTCTCACTTTTAGAGGCTGAGTTAGGTGGGCATCCTTCGCAAATATGGAGGGCAATACTGAATGGGACAGATGTTGTTGCACAAGGGGTTATCATGAGGATTGGTAGGGAGAGGACACCAACATTTGGACTCAAAATTGGTTGCCCAGGTCGGGTATGATGAGGTCGATTGCCTCCCTGGTGGTTACTCCTCCCAAACTAGTATCTCATCTTATTGATGCTTCGGCAAGTGCATGGAGAGAGGATGAATTACGCAGAATTTTTATTCCGATTGATGTTGAGGCTATCTTACCTATCCCACTATGCACGAAGAGGATCGATGACTTTTGGGCTTGGGGTGAAGATCACCGCAAAATATTTTCGGTAAGCTCAGCTTACAAGATTCTTATCAAGTCAAAATGAGAGGGGGCGAACTTGCTGGATGGCACCGACGGAGCATCAGCACTGGACCAAGAGAAACGAGCATGGGTGTCCTTGTGGAATATCAACGTTCCCTTGAAACTGAAGAATTTTGTCTGGCGACTATGCAAGGACGCAAGCCCAACCGGGGATGTTATGTGTCATCGACACATGGCTACCGCCTCTACATGTCACTTTTGCACGACGGAAGACGGCTAGAAACATGCTCTCATAGACTAAATCTCGGCTAGGTGCGTGTGGTCTTTGACATCCGAGGAAGTGGTGGAAAATATGCACGAGAATCTTAACCTTAATGCGAGAAGTTGGATCTTCACTATGCAGGGTCTCCTAACACAACAAATGTTCACTCGTATGCTGGTTACTCTTTGGACTATTTGGCGGTCACGGAGACGAGCAATCCACGAAGAAATCTATGATAGTCCGCTATAGACTTACCGGTTCATTGAGGCTTTTCTTAGAGATATCGATATAGAATCAAAAGATACACCTCACAGCTCTGCGACAAGGGCTATCAGAACCAACGGGTGGATCCCCCGCCATCGGATTTCGTCAAGATGAGTGTTGATGCTGCAACTGCTGAAGGCTGCGGTACTGTTGGTGTGGTGTGCAGAGATTCAGCGGGAGTTTTCCTTGGGGCTTCGGCTATCTCCCTCCAGCATATCTACGACCGAGCTACCTTGGAAGATCTGGTGGTGAGAGAGGCTATGGCTTTAGCACATGATGTTTATGTCCAGAAGATACAAGTTGCGTCGGATTGCAAGACCGTGGTGGATGATATTAAACACAGAGCACAAGGGAAGCATACAACTATTATCGTGGAAATCATTGAGCGATTTCATGCTTTTTCTGCTTGTAATTTCATTCATGAATTTAGGAGCTCGAACATCGAGGCTCATAGACTCGCTAGGCATGCTCTTTCACTTGGGTATGATTGCCATGTTTGGTTTGGACAGACTGGGCGAGTTTGTCTAAAAAAAGAGTGAACGGATGCCATGCAATTCAATTGGGGGTTCGGTTCCTATGGAAAGTAGTTTTTGGAATATTGTCTACTGTGAAACCGTTACTCCTTGCCTCAATAAGCGGCGAAGAGGACCTGCTCCCCCTCCTCCCGCGAGGGGTGTCATCTATGTGGAACTGAGGACGGACCAAAGATTTGTCCATGGGACGTACCCAGATACACTATTTTCAGATCCGATGACTGCCTATGTAACCTTCAAAAGTCAGCCCAAGCCCCAAGCTTCATAAAGAAATGCGTGTCAAGACCCGAGTGAGTGGATGCCATGCAATTCAATTATGAGTGTTGATCTGCATCCGTCCAGGATGTTAGCGATGTTACCTTTTTCATGAGGGAAAAGGAGACTTTATTACTTAAGGAGGAGAGTCTGTCATACAAATTTCGTCAAGATGAATGTTGATGTTGCATTTGTATGACTTTATCGGAGAGTGGTTCCAGCAGACAAAATAGGCATTCTGGACCTGTGTTATGGATATTGTTGATGTCTGGGAGCGACTAGTCTAGAGCCATCGCACCCCATAAATGTTTCGCTAGTGGACACTTGCACATTGCATGGAATCCATCCTCCCATTTCATACCACACAAAAGGGCATAAATCATTAAGTTCGAGGGTGCGTGGATTTTTTTGCCCAAGTGGCAAGGGAGTCAGTAACCAACCTCGATGCAAAAGCACGTACCTTAGGCGGAGCAGGGCACTCTCATATGGTCTTCGAGATGGAGCGACGACCATCTGGTGCCCTGCTCGATGCGCTCGCTCATGGACACCCGCGCTTGTCCATGGCAAAGTGGTATCCGAATCTAACTGTGAAAACACTGAACTTCTCTAGGGCCCAGGCGAGAACGTCCTTAGTGACTTGTGGGGAGGTCCGGATATGAGTGATGGCGTCGACGTCGACAGGTAGGAAGTGTTGGTGCATAAGGTTGAGCCGACATGCTCCATTAACATCCAGCAGGCCCGCTACGCGACGGATCCTACACACCCCTTGAGATGTGATGAGCTGGCCCGACGGCTCCAGAGGCAGCCATCGGTCCCTCTAGATGCGGATGTGGGGACCACTACCTACTCGCCACATTAACCCCCTTTTAAGGAGTTCCAAGCCATATTGGGCCACGTAGTTGAAGCATTTCCTGAGAAAACTGTGTCCCTCAAACGTCCTTCAAGGTAATATCGAAATTTTAATACCCACGAACAAAGACTCTCAAGTTTAGAGCTACTCCAATGGGGCGACCCATTTCGTCCGCCACCGTCCGTTTGGGTCGGCGTGGACAAAAATGATGGCCCAACGCGCCGACCCATTGCCAAAACGAGTCCGCTTCGCGTCCGTGCCGACCCATTTCCAGCCCAAATTTGGGACTGAAATGCGTCGGCGCGGATGCGCGCGCACCCCCTTGGTGTCCGCCCCCAACCACCCGGTCAACACAATTTATGACGACCGCCATCCTCGGGCCCACGCGTCGGCGACCGCGGCCGTCCTTTTTTAATCCGAGCATGCGGTGGGTTCCGTCATGTGCTTCCAGAACCCTCCCCCGTCCCCATCTCGCCACCTCCTCGGCGACCAAGCGACCGAAACCCTAGCCCACCATGGCCTACGGCTTCCCAAACAAGGGCAAGGCCCCACTCTTCCCGCGCGCCATCTCCCTGCCGTCGTCTTACCACCGGCCTCACCAGCGCGTGAGCGTCCCGGTTCACCAACCGCGGTGGCACTGGGAGCACCGCGTGCCACTCCCTTACCCTGATGTCACGGTGCCGCACGGCTGACATCTGGATCTGGAGAGGATTCCGGTGCTGGCCGTGCCGCGGTCGGCGCGGTGCATGCGGAGGAGGTGACCAAGCGACGACATATGCTGACGGCGGAGTAGCGGCGAGATCCCACGTACGCGGCCGACTCCCCTAACTGGGAGGTGTGGTTCGCGATGGAGCACGAGGAGCAAGCCGCAGTGGCGTGCGTGAAGTGCAACCAGGAGGCCCTCTGCCGCCCCCGCCTGTCGTCAGCGACGAGGACGAGGAGGCTGAGGCCGCCTACCAGGTGGCACTTGCTGGTGTTCTCCGCGACAGCGAGGAAGAAGCGCGGCGCATGACCGAAGAGGAGGCGGCATATCAGGAGCAGCTCGCGCAGGCCATCGCACTGTCGGTCGCCGACGACTGCGTCGTGCCACCTCCGCCGGAGCCCGTGGAGCCGCAGGAGGTCTACCAGTGGACACGCGTCGTCTAGGAGTTCGTGACGGCGTCGCCCATCTGGCTGGGCGCGACACCGCGGCAGGAGCAAGCCTACCTTGAGCACTGGAGGTCAGAGCACCTGCGGGCGGAGCGCGTTGAAGGCCTGTGGCTCATGCAGGTGAAGAAGGAGGAGGAGCGACGGGAGGCGGAGGAGGAGGAGCATGCCCGTGCTGCTGCGCTGCCACCACCACCAGCACAGCCTGCGCCGGCGGGGCAGACGACGGAGGCGCGGGCAGCTGCGTTCTGGAACTCGGTGTTCCCCTGGGTCGGCCATGCGCCAACGCTGGTCGACCTCACTGGCCCCGACGACGCCGCCGCCGCCGCCTAGGGATGCATGGACGTAATTTTAGTTTTTTTTTTATTTAATGTAACGTGGACGCGACGCGTGGACTATTACCGGCCTTCGTGGCCAGCTTTTAATGTTTAATTATGCATTATGTGTTTTTTTCACGCCGGTAAAAATGGGTCCGGCTAGCGTTGGACGTACAAGCCGACCCATTTACGAAAGCAGACGTTCGTGTCCGCCTAGCCGACCCAAACGGACAAAAAGCGGACAAAATCGTTGTCCGTTTGGGTCGGTCCGTTGGAGTTGCTCTTAGTGAGAAACCTCTAATCTTGTAATGGCAGTAAAGCCTGGTTGAACACCCTGAAATCACGTAACCCGAGTCCACCAGTGAGTTTGTGCCTCTGAATTTTGGGTCACGTGTGCCAATCAGTTTTGCACTTTCGCTGAGATGCTCCGTACCAAAAGTTCTTTAAAGCAAGGACAATAATAAAGCCAAGCCGACTGTCGTCTGTAAGCTCATGCCATGTCACCTATAGTTCATCTTATAGCTAACATGTATAATAATTGGTTAGAAGAGTGTACTACTTATTTATTATATGACCCATCTTTCATTCTCACAAAGTGCCTAGAAGCACGTGCTAGAGCTGGCTATTAAGAGCATGGTTAATAATATAGCCAACAATCGGCTATAAGGAGTTGCCATGTCATACAGAGTCAATCTAATAGCCGGCATATACAATAGTAAGTTTTAGATGTGTACTACTTTAGTAGT
Source organism: Hordeum vulgare subsp. vulgare (assembly GCF_904849725.1). Lineage (NCBI taxonomy): Eukaryota > Viridiplantae > Streptophyta > Magnoliopsida > Poales > Poaceae > Hordeum > Hordeum vulgare. Next base: position 520,608,765 of record NC_058521.1, read on the forward strand.
AGTTGGCCCATCTTACAATCTCACAAAGTGTCTTGGGTTTCGTGTTGCAGCTGACTACTCACCAAGAGCCCGTGTATCTTCTCTCTCCTCCTCTCTCTCCTCCAACTAAGCAAGAATATAATACTCTAATCCTTATAGCCTGCTTATGTCACCTTATTGTACTTTCTCTAATAGTATAGCCAACTGCTGGCTATAAGTCATCTTATAGTTCATCTTATAGCTAGCTTGTACAATAGTTAGCTATAAAAATACTATTTTTATCATATATGAACCACCGTTCAATCTCACAAAGCACCTAGGAGCACGTGCTAGAGCTCGCTCTTCACGAAGAGCCCGCTTCCCTTCTTTCTCCTCTTCTCTCTCATCCAACTCAGTAAAAATATAGTATTTTAATCCTTACAACCTGCTGATTGTACCTTATTGTACTTCCTCTAACTAAGAGCCCACTTACCTTCTCTCTCCTCTTCTTTCTCCTCCGACTAAGCAAAAATATAGTACTTTATTCCTTATAACCAGCTGACTCAGCTCTATTGTTCTTGCTCTTACTACCATCCTATTAAGGTCATCACACACGGACATGGAAAGTTTTAAACACCCCCACAGACGATTCTAGGGGGGACAAGGGGGGCTAGACCCCCCCTAACAAATTGATTTTCTACTATAATAATGATTGTTGTAGCTAATTTTTTTTACTTCATATGAACTTTGCCCCCTCCATGAATAAACTTGCCCCCCCTATGCTTGCATGTTGGCTTCGTCACTGACACCCCCATCATATAAGTGGGGATGGCCTGAGCAACTGAGTTGATCATCGCCTCTTTTCCAGCGAAAGAAAGTATATCATCCCATGCAATAATTCTTTAAGTGAGCCTTGCTTGCACATTTTAACACTTCCCTTCCTATTTATCTTCAAAGCTAGAGCTTTAGGTAGCATGAACTTTAGGAGATCGACCCCCCCCCCCCCCCCCCCCCCCCTCCTCTTATTCCGGAGTAGCTCAGTGGTAGAGCGGTCACAATGCAAACAGAGGTGAACCCCGCAAAAGAAGTTGGCAAATGAAGGGGAACCATGGCAAATCTACTTGTCAAGTTGTTGCCCGCCGGTGTTACATCCGTGTGTCCATGTCGAGTTGCAGCTACCGTTCAACACTGAGACTTGAATTTCTGCGGCCATATGTTCAGGTCCTGGTGCACTCGGAACCTGTCCCCGTCACAAGGTCCTGTTGCGTTCTCCATACCCTGTCCAACTTTGCCACCGCCGCACCACCTGCATTCGTCCTGATGCGCCTGTAACTGTAACAGTGCGAAACTTTGCGGCCATGATTGTTGCGCTGAATTGCTGATGAGATGCGGATGCTGACTACCGTGGTCATATTTGTTCAGCTCATGGCATGTACAAGCCAAACGTGATTTGAGCTGCAACATGTGTGTCGTCCATTTTGTGGGTTTGTCTGCAGCCGAAAAGTGAGAGCTCGGGATGCTGCCACCAACGGCCCAAGTTGATGCCAGGCGTACTTTTCCCAAGTCTTTGGGCACCACACTGTCCACACAACTCCATGCGTTCTGCATTTACATTCTCCTTGATATTACCATGTCCAGCATTTGGAGACCATGGAGGAGAAGCCGACGAACGTAAGGAGGGAGAGTGTCCAAATGAACTCTTGTCGGCTTTCAATTGTTTGATAGGGCGGATTGACTGAATCTGGACATTTGTCTGTGCAGTACTCGTGTCGGAGTAGAATTGACCGGTTCGGAATCGTTGAACTACTATTGATTCGAGTGCTGCCCGTTTTTAGCACTAGTCGGGCCCGCTCCAGACACACGAGGGGGGCTGGTGGGAGATATTCCATCCGTTGCAGAATATAAGGTGCAAGTCAAATGATTGTGTGCTCGATTAAGATTACAGATAAAAATATCAACACCTCCAATATCTAATAGAAAAAATATGAAAATAATTTTCATGATCGATCAGATGTTATTCCATCCGTTTCATAATATAGTGCGTAAAAAAAGTCAAAATTTGCAAACTTGAACCGAGTTTATAAAGAAAATTATTTATATCTACGATACCAACATATAAAGTATGACACTACATCTTATGATGAATCTAATGATACATGTTTGACATTTTAGATGTAAATGCTTTTCTCTATAAATTTGGTCAATGTTTCTTAGATTGGACTTTAAAAAAAAATATGCATTACATTATGAAACGGGGTGAGTATAAATTTGATATCATGAATATTGATATATTTTTCTAGAAACTTGGTCAACCACACATGTGCTTGACTTCAAAAATATACACTTTATATTTTTAAAGAAGAGAGTAATAAAAAACCCTTATTTTTTTCCTTTTGAAATGATCATTTCTTGAAAAATTAATGTGCATCTCATAGAAATAAACGACACTTTTA